>NC_045427.1:151070959-152320959 GCF_902635505.1 Sarcophilus harrisii
TTTCAGGATCGGTGTCCAGCCTTGGAAATTTCTTTCCTTTGGTACCATGCCTCCTTAAAAACAAGTAGGTGGCTTGATGGCTAGAATGATGGAGATGGAGTCTAGAAGACCTGAGTTAAAATTTGATTCCAGATTTTATTAGCTGTGTAATTCTGGGAGTCACCTTACCTCAGTCTTTCTCGGGTTTCTCAGCTATAAAATGGGAATAATAATAATAGCACATATATCCCATGGTTATTATGAGAATCAAATGAAATATTTGTAAAGCATTTAAGCGACTACATGCCAGGCTCTATGCTAATCTTCTTCCCCTGGTTCCTTCTAAAACATAGACCCTGTTCTCAAAGAGCTTGCATTCTATTGGGGAGTCTGCCACATGTAAACAGATGAGCAAATTCCCAATATGATAAAGGGACAACTCATGGATAGATGCTAATGTGTAATAACTCCTTTTTAGGTATTAAACATAGAATTTAAAAGGGACCGTCTGGAGGCAATTCCATAACTGAAAAAAAAAGTAAAAAATCCAGTGTTAGGAATTTTATCCATCCTCACAGGCAAGAGGGAAAGATATTTTGCTTTGGGCATCCCTTCAATACTTCAGATTATAATAGCTTGAGCATCTGTTATGTGCTCTACACAGTACTAAGGGAATTTTTAAAAGTATGACATGATTTCTGCTATCAGAGAACACTCTCTAATTAGGGAGAGAACCCAGTCCATAAGAACAAATTGATCACAGAAATGAGTCAATTAAATACAGGACTATACATTGTTGGCTGTTAGTAGTCGAAAGAAAGAAGGAAGCAAACATGGAATGCTAGAATACTAAGAAGAGGCTTCAAGGAGATAAGTAAGTGGGACTTAAGATATCATGACAATGATAAAGTTTCTGTCTATTTGAAGCTTAAGCTAGTAAGTACAAGGAAGTTTCAGGACCCAGACAAGCTAAGATCATGTATTTGGTTTTTGAGCTTGAGCTTTTGGAAGCAGCCAGTGCCTGGAATAATACATAAATTATTATGTTAAGCCTTGGTGACTGGAACATTATTGCAGTAAAGATGCTGATTTCCATACAGACAAAAAACTGGTAACAAAGATAATGGGGCACAGATGTTCCATGTTCCTATGATTCTATGTAAAAACTAAGATGTTCAAAGTCTCCAAGTGGAAAAAAAAGCCAATGCGTTTACAGTACAGGACTCTGGAGATAGATTTGGTCAGAGTTTTGTTCTCATTTAGATAATAGGGGAGCCAAGTTTCTTTGACTTTCCAAAGATAACTCTATCCTTTTATGTGACAGAGAGTCTTTGGCAATATTTCTTCTCTTAATTTCTACTTGCACCTACCATTGGACTGAGAATGAAGGTCCCACAATAGCAATGGCTAATTGCTAATTATTAATTAGGGTGGTATGCATATTCCCAAAGACATGGGGGAGGGGAGGAGTTCCTATTAAGATGCCTTGTGTGTATTTTTTGTGGTTGAAAACTTGAATATAGACCACCTCTTCAGTTCCATGTTCAGTGCCATGCTCTTCTCCAGGGAGATTTTCAGCGAGCTGTAAGCACCAAAATACTGGGAACTGAGAGTGTGGTTAATAAGATTACTGCAAAGGTCTCATCTGGCTTGAGCTATTCTGTCAGTCACATTCTATTTTAAGTCTTTTCTGTGAATCAAGCTTGGAGTTGGATATCAAATTAAGGACATAGTCACAGGTGCAAGGAATGCTCATGTATCAATTCCACTGCCATGGAGAATTAAACACAATAAAAATTACTTCAATGCTACGGTAGAGTGATGTTTTTAAAAAATGAATTTAAGAGATTCAGGCTTAGAACACATTGATGTTTAGGCCAGATCTTTTTTTCAGCAAGAGAAGAGGTGAGCCGAGGGAGTTATTTAAAATAATCCAACACATACACACACACAAAAACAAAACAAAAGAGAACAAGCCAACAATGATCCAGTTGCACTTTATCTTAACATTTAGAAATAAAACAATTGGAGCTTAATTATTTGGCTGTCTTAATTTTCCATTTTGAAAATAAAAATTTGGCTATATATTCAGAATAGTAGTGTTTCTAAGCACATAAAATGCTTCAGCAATGCATAGGATCCCAAAGCATAAGCAATATCTACATAATAAAGCATATCAAACATGAATTTAATTACATTTTTGACACTAATAACTTCTTATCAATTTTACTTGGTTATTAAAACAGTTGTTCTGTTCAGAGATTATTACATATAGACACAACTAGCATTTATCAAACCTATATACAATAATCTCTGTCCAATCAGGAATCAGGCTTCATAAAGTCCTACTCAAGGTCTACTTTGATTCTTCTTTGTGGTATTCATCTATTATATTCATGCTTTTGTTCTGGGCATTTCAAATGCTGTGAATCTGTACCTTCCTCCCTTCACAGAATCCTTCTCTTTGACATGTAGCTCAGACACTATCTTCTACATTAAAGTCAACTTTTAGTGCCCTCCTTGTAACTATATTGCTTAAATTACTTTATATATATATATAAACAGAAAAAGCATAAATATGAGATGAATAAATATCTCATATTTATGTTCTTTATGCTTATATATTTACTAGCCTCCCCCATTAGAATATAAGCTTCTTGTGAGAAGGATTGTTTCATTCTTTGTATTTAAATTCTCATTTCTTACCCACTTCCTTCACCACAATTACCATTGTTACCATCACCACCACCATCATCTCAATTACTATTAATACTATCACTTCATCCTTTGCAAATCTTAAAGAGCCACACAAATGTGAACTATAATTATTATCATGGAATTACCATCCTACCTATTATATCAAAGGCATTTAATACACATTTGTTGATTGACTGATATTGAATTTTTCAAGATTCATCAGAGCCAGTTCAATAGAAGCTCTGGCAGGTCCTACCAAGATAAACTGAAGGTCTACTTTCTGAAGACCTAGATAAGAAAGACTCATCACTAGATTGGCTAACAGAGGGTTGATTTTTTTTTTTTACTCTTAGCAATTCCTGAAGACCACTTAGTAGTTTGTGGTATAGGTATCCATACTAACAAAGTCAGAGAAATTTGAATTTTTATACATTGGGGTAGATAACAGCTAATATTTATATAGTACTTTAAAACTTGTAAAGTCCTTTACATATATTATCTTGTTTGTATCACATAACTATTCTGGGATTTAGAAGTGATTATTTATTACTGCATTTTACAGATGAGTAAATTTAAATGATTTTCCTAGATTCACATAGCTAGTAAAATGTTTGAGGCAACATTTGAACTTGTCTTCCTAATTCCAAATTCAGCTCTATCCATTGAGCCATCTTGCTTTTATACATTTGTATCTTCTAGGAGGAAGCATTAGGTAATCCATCAGTTTAGTAGAACATAAACAGCAATTGTCTCACTTTTGTATTTGTATCTCCCCAGTGGCTAGCACAAGGTTTAGCAAATAGTAGGCATTTAATAGATGCTTGCTAAACTGAATTGAGTTGAATTTTTAGAGCTGACATTATGTCAGCTTGCTTGATTTTTAAATGTCCTTTTAGAAAGAAAAATGAATATTTTCTCCCCTCTAAATTGAATTATATTTTAAATTAGGATTATAGGATTCCTATAAATATAGGAATATAGGATAGAGGATAAATCTGGAAGGGACCATAGATAAATCAGCCCAAAGATGAGAAGAATTAAAGGAGCAAAATAACTGTGTTTATGTATTTGAAAGGCCATCATGGAGAGAGGGATATGGCTTGTTCTATTTGATTCCTGAGGGAAGAACCAGGTGGTATGGGTGGAGGCTGTAAAGATGCTAATTTAGATTTGATGTCAGGCAAAATTTCCCAATCATTAGATTTGTTTGAAAGAGATGGAGGGTCTCTCCTTCCTTGAAAGTCCCATTCCTTGAATGAAAGTCAACAGATGACAAATTACTGGGTATGTTATAGTGGGGATTCCTTTTTATATAGCTTGTATTCACTGGCCAGAGGTCTCTTCCAACTTTCAAATTCTGATTCTGTCAAAATGAAAGTACTTAATAAATACTTATTGATTTGATTTTTAAAAAGAGTCTTCAAAGACTAAATCCTTCACTGGGGGACCTTTCCACAATTTGGAAGATGTCCTTGCAACCTCTTCTTTCTTGTCTGATATGAATATAAATCTACAGATTTCTGATTTCCTTCAGAAATTCTGAAATCACTCCATTCACAAATGTCAGTCTTTGCACTTTCTTGAACCCTCATCCGTCTTTATATAGCCAGAACTGATTAATTGTGTGTGCCATAGTTTGTCATTTTTCTTTAAGTATATTTATCTATATTCTCTCTAGTTATTTTCTAAACTTGGTGACTTTAAATATGACTATCTCAATTATTGGTGGAGAAACAGTAATGGGGGTCAAGAACAGGGTGGATACATGACATTTTATTAATAGGAAACTTGGAATTTCCAAAGATACTCCCTCTGAAAAACATCTGAGCACGAATCAATTTCATAAGATTTAGAGGGGAACATGTGGCAGGAACAAAATTAAAAAAATATCCACATTGATCAGACCCAGGATTGACCTTTTACCAAAACCTTATCAATAAGCTAGTCATAATGATGCCCAGCTCCAGAAACATGATGAGAAGAATACAGGAAGTGATTCTGTAAGGAAAAATTGCTGTTAGTAAGGGGACATAGCAGGATGTCAAGATGGTGTCTCAATCTGGGTGAAAGCTTCAGGGCAGTGTGCTGGACTTTTTGCAAGCATGTTTTTTGCAGGTCTCACTGTAATCTATCCTCCTCCTCCTAGCTGTCAAAGTGATCTTCCTAAAGAGGACGCTACCCTCCACTTATAATGATCTCTACTGGCTATTTATTACTTCAAGGATGAAATATAAAGCCACCAGTTTAGTTTTTAAGCCATTAATAGTGTAGTTGCTTCTTATTTTTTTCTATTCTTCTTACACTTTACTGTTCTCCACATACTCTATGCCTTAAATGTTCATCCTATTTACCTTTGCCTCCTGGTTTCCCCAGATAACACTCTAGGATTCAGCTGAAATCTACCTTCTGAAGGAGTTCTATTTAGTCCTCTCTTCTTTCATCTTACTACTGTCTCTGAAATTACCTTTAATTTACATTGGATATATTTTTATTCAATTTTTTGCATGTTGTGTTCCTAATTAGAATGCAAGTTCCTTCATAGCAGGTACCATTTTTGTCTTTATGTTTTCAGTGTTTTAAAAATGCTTATGACTAACTAGTCAGCCAGAAAGAATTAACAGGGACTAAAAAAAAAAAAGCTAAGTCTAGTTCCTAATGAGAATTTTTAAAAGGTCAGATTGACTGAAAAGAACCCTATGACTTTGAAACTCCTCCTTTTGTTTATTTCTGACCCCCTATATGTTATATATACATGACCTATGTTGTTTTGCAATATATTTTTAAAAAACAATTAAGGAATATTGCAGGCTATATCTGAAACTGGGAAAAAGTCCTTTATCTTCTCACCTCGTACAACAGATGAGACTAGGATTTAGGATACTCTACAATCATTTCTCTAGATTCAGAAGTGATCTCATAGGTCATATGATCTAATGCCTCATTTTATAGGTAAGTTATGGATCTCATAGCTCCAGAGGTCTGAGTTATAATGACTAAAGCTGATCAGATGTTTTTACTCAGTCCAGTATCAATCTGGTGAGCCTCTGAGAAGGAGGGGTCAATCTGTTGCCTAAGGAGAGACAAAGTGGCCCAGGTGAAAACAGAGCAGGTCAAAACTATTGCACTGATCAATGGTGGGATTGGGTTCATGAATAGCCTCTGTACTTACATCATAGACAAGATAGGAAGAGTCAGTCTTTATAAAAAAGTGTGTGTGCATGTGTATATGCCCTTGTAAGAAATTAATGGCCATATGGTTTGATTAAATGTATAGGCATAGAGTTGTAAATGATATGGATAGATATCTCTATAATCTGGCCCATCTCTCTCCTAAGATTATTATTTCTGTTTTGAGGAAAACATAAGAACTGTGGCTAGATAACTTGTTTCTTCCCTTGTCTACCTCCAAGAGAGTTATTGTTGCCTAAGTGGCTGATACCAATTTTCTCTCTCCAAATTCTGATGGTCTTGGAATTCAGTTAGTTTAAAACAAAGCCACTTTCCTAGTCACTTTTAAAGAAAGTCAGTCCAAGGCTTCTGCCTGCTAGTCTAGCCCCTTTCTTCCAACTGCTAGTTACATAAAAGACCATCACAAATAGTGAATAAAGCCACATATCCAAGCAAAGAGAGCCCACAGAATTTACGCAGATTATAATATATTAGCAGATACATGAGTGAATGACCTCTTCAGAGGGAAGCAAGGTAAGATCTCAGCCTGAAGACTCTAGGAACATAAGCTAGAAATCAGCAGCATACTGGGGAACTTTCTTCTCTTAAATGTTTGTATATTCCAAAGTCTTTCTGCCATCTCTTCTGAGGAATGTCGGATACCAGATATGTCTCACCCCAAAGAAGCTTTAGCACCAATTCCATGTAACCCACACCCAAGTACTCACGTCCTTTCTGCCAATTTGGAGTCAGACTCCTTCTGTATAAGCAATAGCGAATAAAGCCGTTTTCAAGCTATTAGATGGTCAGTTTACATACAGATGAATGAGTTTACCTTCCTTTATATTTACTACAATACTTCTGCTGTTATTCATCCATGAGTCAAAAAAAAATCCTGTGGGAATCATTTACAAATATTAAATCTGGATACTTTGTGTTCCAAGGAGTGGAATATAATTGCAAAAATACTGCATACAATGTGTACACTTGATCATTGTTTTAGATTAACATGATTGTTGTCCTTAATTTAAGCTACTCAATGTGATATAGTGGAGGGAAATAATGCCCGGTTCCTTCAAATGATTCTCATATGACATGAACCTTAGTTGCCCCACTCAGGTCATTCTCTAGCTTGTCGACGAGCTTTATAAAACCTGGTGCCCAAAAATAAACTTTATACTACAGATGAAGTGTGACAAGGGCAGAGCACAAAGGGATTATTATTTTTAACTTGGAAGGCACATTTCCAGTTGTTATAAAGGTCCTATCCTGAGACTTTGAGGCCCTTGCCCTTAAGGAGTTTATTATGTAATTTAGAATACAATAAATAAATACATGAAAGGATTTTCTTCAGTTGTCTGATCTATAGTATATCAATTCCCCAATTCCTACCTCTATCCTCAAGAGTATTTTAAAGTAGAACATTTATTTATAAGTGCCTCTTTTTCAGTTGAAGAAAATCTAAACAAAATGTTGCTGTTTATATCTGTAGAGGTCTCAGGGCATTTCTTCTCAAAAATACACTGGCACTCAGAAGGGATACCCCAGGTTTAAAGCATTGTCACAACTTTGAGCCCACATTCTTACCTTCATTATGTATATATATGTCCCCAGCAACAGTAACAACAACAGCGCTTTGGCTTTTGTGTTGTATTTTGGCCAGAACAAAAACCTTACTGTCTCCCTATACATACTTGTGTACTATTCTAAGTCAAAATGCTATAGATTCTAAAAGAGGAAAAGGTATTAAAGAATCCTATAAAGTTTCAAATCATAACTGTTATCAATTGAAGCTTTGTGTTTAGGTGATGAAGCTAATAATAACCATTGTTAGTTTAATGTGCTAACAGGGTATACAGTGATTCTGAATTAGACTCTATGTCACTGATATGGGTATGATTACATTTCCCTATATGAATACAGAATATTGAATATCATGTATTTGTATAACATGCTACATTTTCAAAGCATTTTCATATACATGATTTTGTTTGATCCTCATGATAACTTGGTAAGCTACAGACTCCTTTTATTAAGGTGGAATTGAAATGCAGAGATGAAAGGATTCACCTCAAGTCTCAGTGTGTGGTTTATTTAAAACTGAGTCATAAAAGGAAAACCAATAAGGAGGCTAATATATATTTAATAAGTTCCGTTTTTATGGCCACTCAACCCAAATGACAGAGCAGATATGACTATGTCTTCTTCCTTTTTTACAGCCATGATTTTCCATTTTCTGCTACAAAGAAACTCTACTCTGATTGGCTAACAGTATTGGGAAGTTCATCTCTTTCCTTGGAAACCAGTATTTTCAGAATCTAAACCTTTTTAGGAGATCAAGCATTCTGTTGTGTGCTATAGCAAAAAAGTTATTGACTTTCAAGTTAAAAGCCTAAAGTGTAACATTCACATGTACTTTATGGTGAGTCTCTGGAGAGGATCAAAAAAAAAAAAAAAAAAAAAAAAAAAAAAAAAAAGGAAACCATGTTTTGAAATGAAAGAGAAATGCACCATAACTCCCCCCAGTGAGAATATTCCATGGTTTTAAATCCTTCATATAGGCATTTTCTTTTTGTCAAGGGACTACTTGGTCATTTATGGGAATGCCATTTCCAAAGCCTAGGAAGAAAATCACAACACCTAGAGTACAACTGCAACAAAATATGACTTTTCAGGAGAAGGGCTGCCCTTAGGAGAACAATTAAAAGAGATTTTGGAGCATAAGTTAGATAAAAATGTATGTTTCCCCTTACTGGGGAAAGGCTAGTGTAAAGAGATAGGAAATCATTTGATAAAGACTGAGGATGGGGAGAAGCATAAAGCCAATAGATGCAAAAATTCCCCCTCCTTCCCAATTCAAGATAAGATTAATTACTGATTATGAATTTGTTCATTTGGTGAAATAAATATTGGGAAGGGAAATCTTGAGCTATATATATGTATATATATATTTTAAAATATGCAATTTAATAATTAACAATCAATATATTTAATGTTAATAAGAAGAATATATCCTGATGCATTTATCCCATGATACCTTGTACTCCATTTGTGTATTTTGTCATATTTCCTCTACAGTGCGTCTCTCTAAGAGCTATGACTTACTTATTTTTGTAATACCTTCTTCTATGTAGTACAGCATTTTGTATATAATAGGTGCTTTTTCTGATTCTGAAATATTTTAAACAATATTTAAATTGTTTTGTTCTGGTTGCTTGTAATATTTTCTCCTTGATCTGGGAGTTCTGGAATTTGACTATAATATTTCTGGGAGTTTTCATTTTAAGATCTCTTTCAGGAGATGATCAGTGAATTCTTTTGATTTCTATTTTATTTTATGGTTTAGAATCTCAGGGAATTTTTTCTCAATACTTTCTTGAAAGATGATATCTAGGCTCTTTTTTATCAATAATAATTCTTAAATTATTCTTCCTTGCTCAATTTCCGAGGTTAGTTGTTTTTCCAAAGAGATAGTTAAAATTCCCCTGCATTGTTTTGATTTTATTTTATTGCTTCTTGATGTCTCATAGAATCATTATCTTTTACTTGCTGGAATTCTAATTTTTAAGTAATTTTTTTCCCAGTGAACTTTTGTGTTTCCTTTTCTATTTGGCCAATTCTGTTTTTTAAAAAGTTATTTTCTTCAGTGAATTTTTGTACCTCTTTTTCCATTTAACTGTTTGTTCTTTTCTCCACTGGGATTTTTTTTTTTGGTCTCTTTTACAATTTGGCCTATTCTGTTTTTAAGGTATTATTTTCTTCAGTTGTTTGCAAGTGTGTGTGTGTGTGTGTGTGTGTGTGTGTGTGTACATGTGTACTTTACCAAGCTGTTAACTTTTTTAAAAAATGATTTTTTTCATCACTGTCATTCCCCCTCCCCAATTTTTCCTCTACTCATACAATTTTAAAAATCCTTTTTGAGCTCTTGCAGAAATTTTTTTTGAGTTTGAGATCAATTCACATTTTTCTTTGAGGCTTTAGTTGTAGCAGTTTTGAATTTTTTATCTTCTGAGTTTGTGTTTAGATCTTCTCTGTCATTACTGTAACTTTCTATAGTCAGCATTTTGTTGCTATTATTGTTTGTTTATTTTCCAGCACATTTTTTGAGTTTTAACTTTATATTAAATTTGGGCTTTGTTCCTGGGCTGGAAGAGGCTTTGATCCAAGCTTCAGATTTTTTTGTGTGACTGTGTTTTCACAGCTAGTTCAGAGGGGGGTCTGTAAGCTTTCAGTTCTTACAAGGTGGTATGATCTAAGGAGAGGTGTGTTTACTACTCCTCTGGTTTTTGCTCTGGTCTGAAAATGACCACAAATAATGGTCACAAAAAAGGATATTTCTGCCCTGAAACCAGGGTCTCAGAGCCACAAACTCTGGTGTTCTAGGACTCCTCCTCATCCTGGGACTTTGATCCAAATCCGAGTATGGGCAATGTAAAAGAGTCATGCACTTAGTACCAGCAAAATGATCTATGTAATCTCCTTCTAATTAGCTGTCCACATCCTTTTCCATTTCCAGGCTGAGAGCTCCCAAAGCAGCCACTGCAGCCACTAATTCTGTCACTCTTAAGGCCTGCTCCTGGTTTGCTGGGGTTCTGCCTGAATTGGCACAACCTGAGCTGAACAACATTCCGTTCTTATCTCAGTGTGAGACAGTTTTCCTATCAATCTTCTAAGTTGTCTTTGGCTGGAAAATTGCATCATTCTGTCCTTTCGTGGCTTCTCTCTCAAGAATTTGTTTTGAGTCATTATTTAAAGTTGTTTGGAAGTGAATTTGGGAGAATTCAGGCAAGTTCCTGCCATTTCTCTTGACTCTGTCCCTGCTTAATTATTATTATTTTATTAGAATATGAAGAGTGGATTCTATATCCAGATTCAGCAATCATTGGGCAAGTCTTTTAACATTTCTGAGGCTCAGTTTCTTTATCTGTAAAGTAGGAAAAACAGCACTTGGACTGCTCTCTTTATAGTAGGATACTTAAAATACTTAGGAGACTGGTTTGTAAACCTTAAAGAATTCTAGAAATTGGAGCCATATTAATCAATTCAATTCAACAAGAATTTACTAAGTCCCTGTTATATACCAAGCCTTGTGCAATGCATTAGTGACACAAAGACAAGAATGAAACGGCCTTTACTCTCAAGAAGCTTATTTTCCACTAGTCTGAATGAATACATATTCAGAGAAGTAAATACAAACTGTAACAGTATTTGGAATGGGGAAGTACTAATAACTAGGAAAGTCAAGAAGGTCCTTATTTAGAAGATGACTTGAGATGAGCATGGTAATTATTGAGAAGCAGTATAGTATCATGAATCTAAAACTGGTTTAGATGTCAGGAAGAACTGGCTTCAAGTTCTACCTTTGATATATAATATGAATTGTTGCAATACAGTTATTGAGTTGTTAATAGACAGGGATTCCTAATGTCAATGAAATCATAGGTTTGGTAACCCCCACTTAATCTTATCATAATAGATTAATAATTATGATTATACAATAGCCATTTTAATATAAACTTATACAAATGATTTCTAAATTGATGGGGTAAAGAGAGCCAGAGGACTGGATTTCCATAGGATTCTTTCCATTTCCATCATGGGGTTCAAGTAAAGAGACCATTGAAATTGAAAGATCTACACAATTTTATTCATTAAAAAATGTTGAAGGCTGCTATTCAGGGTTTACTAGGCATCTGTAATGGCCTGGTTACAGTGAGAAAGTTTCTCCTTATCAAAAAGATTCAGTCTATAATGGTGGATTCAAACTCTTATAAAAACGTATCCTTAGGGGCAGCTAGGTGGATAGAGTACCAGCCCTGAAGTCAGGACCTGAGTTCAAATCTGGCCTCAGACAGTTAACACTTCCTAGCTGTGTGACCCTGGGCAAATCACTTTACCCTAATTGCTTCAGCAAAAAAAAAATATGGATCCTTACCTTACAATAGAAGATTATAATTTTCTACAATTAGAAAATCACAAATCAATGTTATCTGCCTATTATTTATGTTGTGTCATGTTTTTGTTGTTGGTGGTGGTGTTAAACATTTTTCAATTTCTTTATAATCTGGTTGGATCATGCTTTTAGAATCTTGAGGGCAGCAAGTTTAATACTTCTTTTCTACCATTATTACATAGGTAGAAGTCCACTGTATGATAATGATACTGGACCTAAATGATATCAAATAAAATTTCAGTTAAATATCTATTTTTCCCTGTGTAAAGTGCTATATGACTCCAGATACCAGATTTCCCCCATCTTATTCAGCTGGCTGTTGTTTGGGTGTGACCCAAAACAAAAAAAATTTTCCTTTTTTTTTCTTTTAAAAATATGCATCAAATTAACACTGACAATGGGCATTGGCTGAAAAAACTAGAGAGAATATCCTGGGGCCCAGCATAAATGAGTAATACTTACTTTGGGGGGGTATCATCTGAGTGATGTGACTCTTGATTCTAGGAGGTACAACAAATGAGCCCAGAAAATGAAACTATATACTGCATTTCATAGGCTTTGAAAATCAAAGTTGGCCCAGGCATGATTTGATAATAAGTATTTCAAAGAGATAGCAAGCCTCAATTAAGTGCTGCATATAAACACTACTATTGTGTAGCAAAAGATTGAAAAAGGATTCCTTCTGACTGACAGTTCCTCAACAAAGATGAATCGTTCTGGCTACAAAAAAATGACAAGGATTCTTTCTGAGAGAATGGAAATAACAGAAAGCTGTTTTCATTCAACACCTGACATATTTCATGAAATTATACAGCTAAATTCTATTTAATTCCAAAGATATTATGCATCTGTTTTATATATATAACCCTGCTCAACATGGGCTAGATGACATATGCTTGCCAAAGCTGTTCTCTATAACCAGTGTTATGGAAAATGTCCTATGAAAAATCTATTAGAAAAGGGACTCTTGAATGATGGTGAGGTTCTAGGGAAGCTCCTGTTCATGGCTGACACTTTGCTGGTTGCATTAAGCTTTGATTTCTATATAACCTTCTTAAGGAGAGCCACAGTCATCCGAAAATGGTCCAGATATCTATATAGAAAAAGCAAAGTGGATGAAAAACACATTTTCTCCAGATTATGATATACAGTTGGATGGGCAAACACATTGAGTTAGCCTATAAGTATGCATGTCTTATTCAGGAGCTACAGATTGAAAATGAGCAGAAAGAGGTGATTACATTGAATTGATTTGAAGAAACTGTGTAGGGATCATTTTCAGCGATCGCAAGCTGTTAGTTGCTTTAAAAAAAGGTCAATATTTGTCTGTAGTGCTACATGGATGTAAATTGTGGAGTTATGATCTCAGAGGCATTATGAATACAAATGATCAAAAGGGCCATGGAAGGTCCCATGTTGAGTTCATGATATATTATTAGTGATGATTGGCATATGAGAAATGGTAAGAAAGACTTCATCATGGATATGTATGGCAAGAAAAGGAAGGAGGCCATTTAGATAGAAAAAGATGGACTACCTGCACCTATTTCTTAAGAATTTTCATATTAACATCTAGGGGAGGGGGTGGGGGGAAGGAGGGGAAAAATTAGAACAAAAGGTTTGGCAATTGTCAATGCTGTAAAATTACCCATGTGAATAAATTGTAAATAAAAAGCTATGAAAAAAAAATATATAAAAAAGAACTTCCATATTAAGTACCAATAGCAAATCATGGATCTATGGAAGTACTAGGGCCCTTTGCTGTATACGAATAAAAAATAATGAAATTACTCTCCAGAATGAAAAAGGTTATTATCTCATTAGAGATTATCATTAGAGTGCTGAACCTGGAGTTGGCAAGATACCAGTTAAAAATCCATCCTCAGATATTACTTGCTGTATGTTCCTGAGCAAGTCACAGAACTGCTGTGTATCTTAAATCAGCTTAGGACCTTAGCTACTAAGTCACAAACAAATCATGATTTGTGTTAATAGAAGAAGCTAGCACATCACGAGTGCTCCAAATTAGAAAAAAATCGAATTTCTTTCATTAATTCATACGTATCTATTACCTAGGGCTGTCTTGGGGGAAGTGTTTTGTAAATTTTCAAGTGCTTTAGGCATTTGTACTATTATGGGGATGGAATGGAAGACCAATAGATAATCCCTAATTGAAAGAATCCAAGGATTGCTTCCAGAAAGAACCATATTTGAGTTGAGCATCTTTTAAAACACTTCCTGAAAGGAAAATTCTCCATCCTTCCCCAATCTAAGGATAAATAAGGCTCTAGTTATAACCTTTCTCCTGTGACTTAGCTATATGTACTCTTGAACTTTCCTCAGGGAGGAGGCTGACAAGTGAATCATCTTTGTCCTTGTGAGAATACTTCACGTATTACTATGAAATGCTATAAATCAAGTGGAAATTATTTTACTACATGTCAGACTACCATTAAAACTGTTTTTGACACTTTTCAAAAAATAGGTCTAATTTTGCATCTTTTCTTTACGCTAAATTCTGCTAGTCCTAAGATAGGGACTGAGTGAGAACCTGGGTCGCCCTAATATGAAAGAGGATATCTGGGATATAGAACAAAGTAACTTGGCTGACCATATACCTTTATTTCCTGCTGATTTATGACTACTTTTCACTCCTGAAAACCTTTCTTCTGTGCCACTGGCTGAGATCCTTATGTGAGTATTTAATTCCTGTCATCAACTTTGGACTTTGCCTCATTTTCTCTGCTTGGATCTGTTGTCTTGGACCAGCCCTTGAAATTCTCACAAACCTGTTGAGAATTAAAACTTTCAGCTTAACTTTAACTAGCTAACTTAACTTTAACTAAACTTTGGTATTTCCCAATCAAGTGCCTGGCATACAACTGCTTAATAAGTGCTTATTGATTGATTGTCTGAACCACCCAGTAGGCTCCTTGTCTGCTTTGTTCCTATCTTGGTGCCTAATCCTGGCATCCTGAACAGAGATAACAAAAGTCATTTTTACATTATACATACTTCCAAATCTTCCTTTTTTTTTCCTTTTAAGTTATGCTATCTTACCTGTCTAGGTGAAGGATTTTACTGAAAATATTTACTTGATTCCTTGTGCCTTCAAAAGTTACTGCCTAACCCTATTTCTCTTGGTGAAAGATTAAGATAATTATTATTTCTCCCCACAAAAAAAACCAAAAAATGTACAATGATCAGAACCCTGGGCCAGGGTACATCACTTAATAAAATCTCAATGGAAAATCATTATCTAATGCTTATCACTTTTTATTTAGTTTTTAGTTTGTGTGATTGGTGATTAATAATTTCCTCAAATGAATATTCTTCTAAAATGAAGACACATGATAGCCTCTCTGTTCCTTCTCTTGCTAATGTACTTGACAGATGAAAAGGAAAAAAAAGAATCATGCTATTCTAGAACAATTTAGCCTATCTCTGCTCTTGATTGTCTGTGGTTTCTGTTGGGATGTGGAAAGACACTTTTTTTTTTTTTTAAAGATTTGTCTTTTTTCAGAATGTTCAGCTCTGTTTATCCCACTATACTTTTCCCAACCCCAACCCCATCTTTGCTGCCAATTAGCCATGTTCCCCACACAAGTGAAGGCACTCCTGCGGAGCTGGATCAGCATTCACCTTAACCATTGAGAATGAAAACCCTCAAGAGAAATTTCTTTTCCTAGCCAAAATCTTGGATAATAAAAACAAATTCCCAGGATGGAATGGCATATAAATGCAAAGATTACATTTAGAATTATTGAATTATATCTCTTGCCTAGCACTAGAAGTATCGATTGACTCAAAAATTTTTATTATATTATACTTTGAAATAAAAATTTTCATTCTATTTCTACTTTTTTTTTTTTTGCCTCATGGATTAAAAAAAATTACAATGAATCAATTAAGTTGGCTTGGTTCTTTGAAGCATTCCTTCTGGTTTTTCTAAGAGTCAGAGGAAGTGAAAGGTGCTAGGATGGGCTGATGTGGGTGCATATGATTCATTAGTGAGAATTCAAGCAACAGAGCAGAACACTGGGGATATGTGTATGTATGGGAGGAAATGGGGCCACAAATTGTGTGTTCTCTTTTTATTTCTGAGTGCTCCTTATGTCTCCTTCACAGAATTAACTACCACTTTTGGATAGTTGAAAGAACACTAGATTTGAAATCAGAAGATATGGCTGCCTATGGTATTTATTACCTGTGTAATTTTGGGTAAGGCACCTAACTTGTCTGAGTCTCTGTAAAATAAGGAGGATGGAGGAATGACTAATTGATGCTTGATGTTGCTTCCAGTTTAATAGTCTACTCTCCTATGTCATTTTCATAACTCAAAACTCTCAACAGTTTTCAATTTCATAATTAATTAAACTTAAATTTTTTAGGTTGGTGTTCAGAGGCTCTGACTGACACCTGCCTACTTTTCCATTCCACTATATTACTCTTTGGCATGTATAATACCTGGTACATAGTAAGATCATAGACTTGCACAAAGTTTGTCATAGTCATAGGTTTATAGGGACAGAAGAGATCTTAGAGGTCATCAACTTCAACCCCTTACTTTTCCAGATTAAAAAAAAAATGAAACCCAGTAGAAACTTAAATTTGTGTTGATCAGTTGATTGATACATTCCCTAGCAGGGTTCCTCAAACTTTTTAAATAGGGGGCCAGTTTACTGTCCCTCAGACTGTTGGAGGGCCGGACTATAGTCAAAACAAAAACTTTGTTTTATGGGCCTTTAAATAAAGAAACTTCATAGCCCTGGGTGAGGGGGATAAACGTCTTCAGCTGCTGCATCTGACTCGCGGGCTGTAGTTTAAGATCCTCTGCTACAGTATATTCTTGTGTATGAGGAAAGCATTTTGTAAACATTAAAATCTATATACCTGGGTTACTTGTTCCTCAAATTTTCCATGCTTTTAGACCTATGTTCCTTTGCCCATGTATCTCTATTTGGTGCTATTTGGTGTGTATAGTTGTGTGAGTAATAATGTAACAACAGTACATTGTTAAAATAAATTAATAATTTTTATTCTATTATATAAAATAAATTAATAATACAAATGAAAATAAGATAAATACCATTAAAAATGTCAAAAATGGTCAGAAATGGTTGAGTTGATTGCCAGGAGGGGCAAAACTTTTCTCATGGATAGTTGGAAAGACAGATGATATGTAGAGAATAATGGAGAACCTGCATTAAAAACTTCACCTTATGATGGAGGTAGTGAGATAGAGAAATGACTAGAGCATTAGACTTAGAAGCAAGAAATCCTGAATTCTAATATATGTAGAGAGCTTTATAAACCTTAGAGTGTTATGTAAGAACTAGTTATTATTGTTTGATAGAGATAGAGATGAGTTTGAGGTAGTGATGGGACAGTGAATGGAGCACTGGGCTAGGAATCTGGTAGACATCTTTCCGGGTTCAAATCTGGCATCAGATTTGCTAGCTTTGTCACTTTGAGAAAGTCACTTAATCTTTCTGTTGGTCTCAATTTCCTCATCTATAAAATGAGCCAGAGAAGGAAAGGGCAAACCACTTCAGCACCTTTGCCAAGAAAACCCCAATTAGGGTCAAGAAAAATGATTCAATAACAAGAAGACCTGAGGGTTTTTTTTTTTTTTTAGGTTATGTCAGGGAAGTTCTGGTATGTCCTATCAAGATGGAAAATCTCTTAGCATGGCCTAGTGAAAATCTGTCTTTTAAGAATCAAGTTCAGAATTGCTCAGCTCTAGGAGCTTGGCCTCTCAGCCACAACAATTTAAGAAACTGTTGATTAAGGTTCTGGGAGGTTTGCAATTTCCTTCTTTTGTGGAAATATCCACACCGATGGATATTTCAGTAGGGATAGGGATTTCATTAAGGGTTGTAATCTGGCCCAGAGTTCTGATTAGCAGACTTTTGGTTTTTTTGGACTATTTTAAGTAGAACTTCTTAATCTTCCACCAAGAAGAGCAAATAGTTTCAAGGGAATTTTCTCAACCTTCAAATTGGGAGAGAATATTTTAATAGTGAATTCAGAAAAGTCCTTTTTTAAAGTGCCCCATAGAAAGCCACTCAGAATCATGCTGCATGAATTCTAATTTTAGAAAGTAATGAAGAAGTGAGAAAGGAATGTTATACTTAATGAATTATTGTTTCTTGGTATATATTTGAAGAAATTTTTAAATGAGATTAATCTGCTATAATTAAGTCTAATAGAGAAGTGTTACCTTAGTAGATTAAGTGAAAACAAGGGAATTGAACTGTATAAGGAAATAACTTATAAGAATTTTAGTTTATAATTTGTATTGTCCCACTATCCAAACATTTGGATATTCTCCCAGCCAAAAATATAGTCTAACATCTTAATGTATTATTATTCTTATTATTGCAGCTGCTGTTGAACAACTGTATGCTCTAGCCTTCTAAGAACAGCTGCTAACATGAGTTGACCCAGGACAAATGTCTGTGGAACTTATCTTGAGAAATTTGACTCTAATGAATTATCATTACTATTCATGATATTTCATATTTTTTTGTTTCCCAATAATATTAGTAGCTATTACCACATTTTATCCATAAATGACTAGAACATTGGTCTGAATTAGATTAAATTTAATCCCATAGGTAAAATTGTAAAGACATAATTGTGGGTTTTTTAAAAAAACAACTTAAAATACAAGATGAGAAAAATGTAGCTACAGAGTGATTTTTTTTTCTTTTTTTGGTTGTTGTTATTGTTGTTGTTGTTTTTTGAAGAAAATATCTGAGAGTTTTAGTGGATTGCAAATGCAATGCAAGTCCACAGTGTGGCATGGTAGCCAAAAAAGCTGTTATCTTATTCTGCATTCAGAGGCCTATGTCTCAATCCCATTGTAACTCTATCCTAGTGAGACCACACCAGAAGTATTTTGTTCAGTTCTGAATCCCCAGTCACAGGCAGGAGATGCCAGAGGGTTGCATAGCCTTTGTTCATTACAATTCAAGATATGTGCAGGGGACTGATTATTAACCAAGAGAGGAGAACAATTGAGGCGTATCTTTAAAATATCTGAATGACTGTCATATAGAAGAGTTGTTAAATTTATTCTTTTTTTCCCCAAAAAGAAAAATTAGAAATAATGGATGAAATTTGAAGAGGCAAGTTTAGATGTGAGGATACATTTGCTAAATAATCCTTTGGTATAGTCATCTGACGAACTCATGGAAGCATGATGTAATACATAGAGATCGATCTCATTTCAGAGCTTGTACAATAGTCTCTGTTTAATTTCACCCCAACACATGGAAGGTTGATGAGTCTCTGTCTGACGTGAGTGGATGAGAAGTTGGTACCATGGAGTAACAAAGAATCTTCTGGGTAGCTAAGGAGTCAGAAGGACTGAAGACCAACTAGAATTATCAGTAGAGAACATAGGAATAGGTAACATCAGGGAGCAACTCATCAAAATTAATTTGTTGGGAACTACTCAAAAAGAGAAAAAAATAAGCCTGAGAGTTATTCTTCTATCTCCAGCTCCAGAAATGTTTGCAACACATGGGCCTCTATCTTTATATGCACTGATTTAAACCTGAACCCATTCTTCTTAGGGATCATATGAATACTATGGGAGAATATGTTCTTGTGTGCCTTGGAGGATTCCCCTCCCCCTCCACCTAATTTGTTCTTGCTTTAATTTCTCAGCAATGATCCCTTCATAAAAATTAATTGATGTAAATTGGTAAATTGAAATGAATGAAGGCTAGGAAGTGACAATATCAGGAAGTCTCAAACTCTTCAGGGTTAATCCATGGTAGAAGCCCAAAGAGGAGATATTCTAATTTCCCTCGGGAAACCTAACCTGCTTGTCCAATTCAAGCTGGAAGAGTGAATCCAGAGAGGGTTCAACACAAAAGTACTACAGGACTATGTTTGATTTGTGTTAGTATTCAGATTCCAAATAGGGTATACCAGTTATTAAGCACATTGGAGCACAGGAACACATTCACGTTGCATGTTGCCTACCATTCACTTTTTCTCCAACAACAATCCCTTCAGTGTGGTGTGTCTTTTTATCAGTCATTATATGTCTTTAAGGACAGCTGAGTCATTCTCACCTTGGTCTTAAGGTAGGACAATGCCTAAATCAGATGTATTCTCAGCCCAGCCTATTCACACTGTGAGTCTGAATAGACAGTGACCAACAACAGTTTTGGGTAGAAAATCATGTTTCCAGATAATTCAGTTACTAAATCACTAACTTGGGTAACTAAACTCATATATCAAGCTATGAAGAAGAGAAAGAGGCTGGCAACAATATTAGGGGGTCCCATATTTGACCAGCAAATCCATATCAAAGTGTTAAGAGAAAGGGAATAATAGCAGGGAGGGGAGAGACTATTCAAAGAATAGCACAAGGAGTGGAAGTTTGAAGTGTAGGGAAAAGTGAAGAGGAAATTCTGAACATAGGAGAGAGCCATTTTCCTTTGTAGGAACACAAGGAATTACCAAATCACAGAATCCCTAAGCTATAAGAGACCTAAGTGGGTATGCCTGAATAAGAAACAGACCCAACAATGACCCAAGTTACTTTTTGTTTGAAGATTTCCACTGAGAGGGAACTATTTCCAAAGATAGTGCATAGTTTCTACTTTTCTTTAGCTTTAATTGATAGGATGTATTTTTCTTTACTTCAGTCAGTTTCTTGATGGCTTTCATTTATTACTTCTATTTCTGCTCTTGGGGACCAAGAATACTATTTCCATGTGATAGCCCCTTAAACATTTGAAGACTCTCCTTATGTTCTTCTAGATATGCTCTTCTCCAGGCTAAACATTTCTACTTCTTTTAGGCAATCATCTCATGTTATGGTCCTGAGGTTCTTTACATAGCTGGTGAACCTCTGGATATTTTCCAGTTTATCAATGTCCTTCCAAAAATGCAGCTGCCCAAAATGAATTCAGTACTGTAGGTATGATCTGAGTAGGACAGAATACAGTGGTCCTATCACAATTAAAATGGTAATATCCCTTGACAAAGGGTAGAATCTAAAACAGGCTGTTATGTCTTCTCTCTGGGAAGCACAGGAAACATATGGAAAGGTGGATGTTATGGTATAAGTAACTGGGGCCAGATCCTGGAGAAGTACCTATATTCAATTATACTCTAGTGAACATATTAGAACAATTCTATGAAGGCCTATTAGCGTTTTAAAAGGCACTAAGAGGAGAAAAAGAAATATCCTCAGGAATATTTTTGTTAGATTTATTTGAGAATTCTATCAATAAGAAACTTTGGTGTGGTAAAGCAAAAGATTCCTAAGAAAATCTCAACTAGATTTCTATAATAAAGTATTAGAATAAGTATCAGATAGGCATTGTTTTAGGACTCTCTTTTAGGACTGTTTTTTCCCCTTGAATGCAAAAATAAAATCAATAGGACAAAGAGTTCTATCTAATGATCCCCCTTTTGAAAATTGTTCTTCTAATTCTAATACCATTCCGGGATTTTAGTTTATACACTTTGACTTTTTAACAAGTTAGGTTAAATGATTAGTCCACTTTCAGAATTTCAAATTTCATTCAAGAATTATGGTGGGAATTATGAAGATCTAGGGAGGAAATAAGAAATAAATGTTAGTAATATAATCAGAAAACATAAAATGGTTGGGGTAAGCTAGTAAGAATTAGGTTTTAGGCCAAGTTTGACATTTCTAAACTCAACAATAAATCAAAATATGTTTAAAAACGAAAAAAAATAAAAAGGCACTAAGACTTTTGTCTTATATATATACCTTATATAAACCAAGTCTGATTCTGATGATGATTACTGGATTGACCTACTTAGTTCTTAAGAAGCCAGGAAGATTAGACTATGCCAGAGTAGTAGTAGCTTATGGCTCAAGAGGGTAAGACAAGATTTGACATCCCAGAAAAGCTCTATATTGGCAGAAGTCTTGAGATTTCATCTTCTTCAATCTATGTATAAGTTACTAACTCCCTGGAATGATATTTCACAGAGTTCAGAGACCAGATGGTTTTTTCTAAATATTTATATTTAAGAAACCAATGGCTAGTAAGCTTCTTGAGGAAAGATACTGTCTCTCTTTTGCATTTATACCTTAGGGACCTGAGAGGATGCACAGAATGGTGTATAGCTAACTGGCTTCAGAGCAAAAGGACTTGATTTCAAAGTCTTAACTGACACATATTGGCTATGTGACTCTGGGCAAGGCACTTAACTTAGTGCCCAAGGCATTCTAAGACTAGAAATTGTAAGGAAAGTATTGATCTACATAGTTACACAAAGTTTCTCTTGAGGAGTATCTTATACTGATGAAATAAGAAATCCTAAGTATCTAGGACAGTGTCTGGCAAGTGGTAAGCAGTTAATGTACCTTGAATGAGTTCAAGGACAAGAATAAATTCTATCTGAATCTGTGAGTTATGAGATGATACCAATACCAATAGATTGGTCTAGTCTCCAGCTTATAGAGCAAAACAAACTGTGAGGTGACATAGCCCTTCTCTCTCCTAATTAGTGCCTAATAATTTTCACTGGCAAGTGATTAACATCAGAGGGTAAAGTTGACAAGATTTTGGAAAAGGATGTGATTTTCTATAGAACCCAAAAAATCTGTATGCAATATAAAAGTCAAAATCAGAATCTACAAGATATAGGAAAGTAACATGGCCTGAGGTTAAGACAACAATGTATGTGAATCTGTATGTATTCATGTAAATATGGGATATATATCTTTATAATGAAAGGCAGGAAAACTACTTAGAGAAGCAGATATTAGCCTTTTTTATTTTTATTTTTTTTTTGCTAAAAAAAAGGACACCTTTGGCAGGCTGGTGAAGCCTACAAACACTTCAAAATAATGTTTTTTAATGTGCATAAAATAAAATACATAGGATTTACAAAGGAAGACCATTATACTGACATACAGTTATCAAAATATTTAATAAGTGTATTCACAGACCACCTAAATTCTGAAACCTTGACTTAGAGGGAGGAACCTGTGGCATCAATTCAAGATTATTTGTTTTCTACAAAGAATCAGTCTTTACTCCAACCTCTCATCCCATAGTAATGAGGCTGTGAACTTGACAGAAGCTTTCTCTCTAATTGTCATCAGGGACAGTGTTAAGTCTAGAAGAAACCCTGTGATAGTAACATCAATTCTATCTATCATTCTTTCCAAACTTTAAGACTTGTAAACCAGCAGAAATCATCCTTTTCTCCTGATGGTTATTTCCCCACAAAAGTGATGGGGACAAAATTTTAAAAAATGAAAAAAACTAAAACCCTCCAAAATCATGTCTATTCTTGATTCTGTGAGGTCTTATCCTCTTTAAACTAACTTTTTCCTGCCATTCTCACTGTTGACTCCAGCAAGCTTACTATCCTGCTTCAAAGCCACCTGGTTCATAGCTGCCTCAGATTGCTATGGCCAATAAAGAAAGCTCGAAAGGTTAAGTTTCTGGTGCCAAGTACTTCACATTTTGTGAAATGTTTTGTGGTGTGTGAGATACTACTACCAAAAATAAAATGGAAAATAGAAACACAGGTCTACAATGTTAGGTTTTGTGAGACTGGAAAGCAAGTTATTCCAAGTTCAGAACAGGACATGGAATGAGCCAGTACTGGAAACCCATTTTGCCGAGTGATTAAAGCAGGGGTTCCTAACCTTAAGGGCCCACAAACTTTTAAAAAAATGTATTTTAGTAACTATATTTCTATGTAATTGGTTTCCTTTGTAATCCCATGAGTTTAATTTCATTCATTTGCAAACAATTTCAGAGAAAGTGTCCATACTCTTTATCAGACTCTCAAATGAATCTACAACACAAAAAACGTTAAGAATCTCTGGATTAAAGTTTCTCTAACTCTAAGCCATGTCATTTGTTAGCACTGCTTAGCATTTTCATTTAAAAAAGTTCTTAATGTTAACCTTACCTTTATATTCCGGTGTAATAAAATAACTTGGCCAGAGGCAGAATGCTAACTTTATAAGGGACAACTTCCTTCAAGTATTCCACATACCAATTTGGATAAAAGAACTGAATGGCTAATGGCCAATTTAGAAGGTAGGCTGCCCAAACTTTTCAAATGAGGATGGAAAACATGCCCAGCTCAGCTCGTTGAAGCAGATTTTCCATTTTGCCTTCCCTTCTGGCCTGGATTACAATCCCAGTGGGTTGGAATTGGGGCTGCTGACTGTGGAAAAAGGTAGAAAGCTCTTTTCAAGGTTTGTTATCAGTCTACTGGATAATCTTTCGAAGACTGCTTAATAATAATTGCTAGCAATTATACAGTGCTTTAAGGCTTATAAAGCACTTTACAAATGTGATCTCAGTTGATCTTCATAACTTTGGAAGGTAGGTGCAAGTATTACCTCCAGGTTACAGATGAGAAAACAGACTTTAATTGGCTTGCACACCTTAGTTTCCTTTCATCAGGTTTTTCTGTATCTTGCCTTATTGCTTACTATTACTCAACACAGTGACAAGTCTCTATCCAATCCTGCACAGCACCATATTTATTCTCTCGATAAACTATGGCTCATGACGTCCTTTGCCCTCTTTCTTTCTCTAATTACCTTATTTCCTCCCATTCAGATCTTATTCTTCCTTTGGTACTCAGCTTAAGTCTCAATTCCTCTTCCATGAAGCTTTCTTTGATTATGTCTTTGTTGAATTCTTATAGCCAATATTCTAAAACATGTAATTTGGACCTTGTACCTTTTAGACAATTCTATCAGTTTTTAAGGGCAGTTGTTTTGTATTTTCCATTGTATCTACCATGGTTTTAGGCATAGGGTAGATAATCTTAAAGAAAGACTAACTAGGAAGCTCTTTAAATGTTTAACTTCTAAAGTGATTTGGTCTCCTTGGAATTTATAACATGGAATTTTATCCTTTTTCTGCCATTTACTCCTAGGTGGCTTTGAGATGTCTCCTCTAGGTTTCAGTTTCCTCAACTACAAGAAGGAGGCAATGGGCATGACAATCTTTAGGGTTTCTTACAACTGAATCTGATTTAATAGTCTTGTGATCCTAAGGACTATCTGACTTTGGCAGAAAAGGTTAGAAACTGGGGGATAGAAAACTTTGGGCAGAGAGAATTTCATTTGAATGGAAAGGATGGGATCTGGCAGTTGTGGAGAAAAGAAAGGGAAAGAGAAGAAGCCTGGAGTAGAAGAAAAGCATAAACATGTGGGGTAAGAGAATGGAATTTGGTGGTTGCCAAAAAGATCACTTGACTGAAAGTATTTGGGAATTAGATATTCTCCCTAAAATGTCCAGGCCCCAGGCACTCAGGCCAAAGCTTTTAGGATCAATTTCTCTCTGGAGAATAGTCTTAAGAATCCCTTTCAAGATAGACAATTCTGAGACCTGCAGGAAGCTGGCTGTCCCCATTCTGCCTTCTTCTCCTTATCAACATAATACACTCATACAAGTGAGCTGGGTGGCTTACAAACTTGAGAATAAAAGATCTGGATAAAAGTTGAATAGAGTTTGAACTGATTGGGCCTAGTCAATGGAAGCACAACAAAACTATCTGATTCTTCTAAGGAAAGAAAGTAGAGGGGAAATCTCAAGTATGACACATAGGCTTAATTTGAAGAGATCTATATATATATATATATATATATATATATGTGTGTGTGTGTGTGTGTGTATATATATGTGTGTGTGTGTGTGTGTGTGTGTATACATACATATAAACTAAATCTGAATCTCTTGGCTTTTGTTGGAATGCAATTTATCTCTTAATACCAGTTGGAACAGAAGAAAAGGGGTCTAGTGTTTAAAATATATCCTAACATCCTCTATCCTTTCTCTCTCCCTGGCCTCTCATCTCTCCATCAATTTATCCTGAGACTGAAGGAGAAGGACTAGAAAGTTTCCTTTTTTAGGTAAGAGACCTTTTTGAGGAAATGAGGGGAGGGGGACAAAAAAAGCTATGGGAGCATCTTTATGAGTTCCATTAATGTTTGCTATTGCAAATGAAATGAGAGCTGAAAACTCATTGATTATTGCCCTCTCCTGTCTAGGCACAACTGTCTTTAAATGAAGCCAGAATCCTAGCTTGGACCTTCAGACTATGAAACCACAAAGCAAACTTTGCCTTCTTCTGGTGGGGGGGGGGGGAGGATAAGATTTGAATTCCCATCTCTCAGGTGAAGAATGAGCGATTAGTCTGTCAAACCACTAGGCAAACAAAAGACAGCAGAGCTAATAACACCACAGCAGGGGGACCTTATCCAATTTCCCACTTCAATGTGCTGTGCCACCATGACATCCGACAACAGCTGATGTTGAAATTTCAGCTGTCTCCCCTTAGGAGAACGTTCTCTCTGTTGCAGACTTAAATGGTAAACCACCAACTATTTGGCAATGTCGTTTTGTAATTCTTTCAGTCTTTTTCTCTCAGGGATGCTGAGTGCTTCTGATCTAGAACTTATCCCACAGAATATCACTGGCAGTTTAACTTGAATTCAGTGAGCTTTGAATCTGGAGAGGTTCATATTTCATAATTATCTTTTTAAGATCTTCACAAGAAAAGACAGACAATACATTCATTTTCAACATGCATCACTGCTTCATCTTTCCTGCCCTTCCTGACCTCTCTTACCTTATGGGGAAAAGAAAGGAAAGGAAAGGAAGGAAGGAAACAAACATTTATATAGTGCCCATTGTGTGCCAGGTACTGTGCTAAGCACTTTATAAAAGTTATCTCATTTGATCCTCACAACAGTCATAGAGAGTAGTTTCCTGAATGGAATAGAGATGGGAAGGAGGAGTAGAATTCATTGTGGGGAAGCAGTCTGTCTTTTCATTTTATTTCTACTCTACCAGAGGACTCCTCCATGATGGAAAATCTTCTATAGTAGTATTTTAGAGGACACAATCATGCTACCATTAGCTAGGCTAGGTATTTATAGACTTTGTAAGGATAATTGTCTCCATCTGTCTGGATTTGTTTCTGGTAGTGAAGGGGAAAGTAGACAAGCATTTAATAAGCATTTACTATGTGTCAGGCATTGTGCAAAGTGCTTTCCAAATATTAACTCATCTGGCCCTCATAACAACCTAATGAAATAGGTGCTATTATCACCATAATTTTATAGATGAGTACACTGAGGCAGAAGTAAAATGACTTGCCCAGAATCACGTAGCTAGTAAGCAATTCAGGCCAAATTTGAATTCAGGTCTTCCTGATACCCAGCCAAGTCCTCTATTCACTGTGCTGGCCGGATAAATCTTGAAAGCAGAGTTGACGTCAGAATTACACATATTTTTACATGGATGGAGTATCTACCACATGGTTAAACCAACCCATGTTTGGACTGACTACAAAAGCTAAGCTTTCTAATGAAGAGAATGAGTCTTTAACAAGGTTTCCAAGGACCTTTGCTTCTGTACTCCATTTTCCTCCAAACAGAGATCCCTAATCCAAGGTTCCAGTATCATAATTTCACATCAGTAACATATGCTACATATACACACTTCCCAATCCCTAGTTAAATCCCTTTCATGACTCACCTTGCAAATGACTTTATGTCTTTTCATGGAAGACAGCAAGGTAAAGGGAATCTGGGTTCAAATCCTATCTCTGATGCTTACCAACTCTATGCTTTTCTATGAAGTGAGGCAAATCACAAAATCTCCTTGGGTCTTAGATTTTTCACCAGAAAAAAGATGGTTGGATTTAGTGACCTTTAGGATCTAGTCCCTTACAATTTGAAATTTATGATCCCATGACCTACAAAATGGAAGAACTGAGGTCTCTTCCAGCTTACATCTATAACTGGTTCATTTTTGATTAAAAAATAAAAAACAAAAGCCCCATTCAGAATATATAAATGTTTACATAGAATACCCATAACCCCTCTTTCCCCTTCCTCACATAGCAATAAACTACACAATTCTCTTCCCCTCCTCCACAAAATGATGGGATTATGGTCACTTCATTAGTCAGAAGATTATAGAAGTACTTCATGAAGGATATTAGCAAGTAGTAGGAACTTCCTCCAAGTAAGAGTGGGGAGAGAGGTCATAAGGACCCCATAAGAGAGAATTGATAAGACAGGACTTGAAGATCTAAATTCTTTTCCCCACACACATACTCCCCAAGGGGGTAAAATCTTTCAGCTCTCCTTCAGGCAGCTATTCTATCTGAAATTAGTTTGTGGGGATTTGGGCTGTATATCATTGCTCCCTGCAGTTCAAATAAATGTCTCTTTCTTGAAGGGTTCTGCCTCTAAGAACTCTTTTCCATCAATGAGATGAAAGTGGTGCATTGTGGGAATTGTGGCAAATAAATGATTTAAGGGTGGAGGAGCATTACCTCAGGAGTTCATGTTTGCTTTTTCCTTTGGTTTCTTCTACTGCTAAAAACAAACCTAATTAAGAAGAGGCCCACAACTCTTTTCTTAACAATCTTAAGGTAGCTTGAAGTAGAAATATTGAAAGAAAGAGCAGCTAATTTGGAGTAAAGTAGAGAAAAGGGGAAAAATTGACACCTGATAATTTTAAACAGGTTGAGAGAAAGTATAAAAGCTCCCCAAGTCTCCTAGGAAGCCTAAGATCAAAGAGAAAAGCACATAGTACAGTGATACCTCCCTCTCTTTTCATAACACCATAATTATATAATATGGCAGCTCCTTCTGACCTCTGGGACAGAAATTGCTTCCTTGAGCACCACTGCTTTCCCTTTTATTAACTCCCTATATATATGATAAGGTGTGTTGGGGGGGGGGGCAGAGAGAGGGAGAAAGAGGGAGAAAAAATGAGGGAGGGATGAAGGAAAGACAGGGGAGAGCGAGAGAAAAGAGAGAGAGAAAGAGAGAGAGAGAAAGAAAGAGAGAGAGAGACAGACACACACACACACACAGAGAGAGAGAGAGAGAGAGAGAGGGGGGGGGGAGAGGGAGAGAAAGGGTGAAAGAGGAAGAAAAGGAGAGGGGGAGGGGGAGGGAGAGAAGAGAGCATGATGAGAGGAAAAGAAGTATCTAGCTTTTACTTTGTCTCCCTTGCAATTCCCATTTTCCTTCATCAGCTGTCTGAAATGAGCATAGCTCTTTATTACATTACATCTCTAAAAGCATACATGTTTAAGGAAACTCCCACTAGACTCTACCTGTCATACATGAGACTGTATGGATCTATTTATTGCTATTAGCTTTCTGTGACAGTTAAATCCTAAGCTAATACAAAGGATGAACACTTTATGTGGGGATGCATTTTGCAAAGTCTGAAAAGATTTTTCAATCAGTCTTGGGTTAGAGCATTATCTGGGAATGGAACATGATAGGCAGAAGCTAGAGTGAATAGGCAGACTTTCACCTGCATCCCTTTGGTTCAGAATCCTAGAGAATAAACATAGTGCCATCCTCCTGCAATTAGCTTCAGGCTGCTGCAGCTGCTCTGACTTTGTGATGTCTCTACCCTGCTGCTCTATACAGTTGACAATATAGCTTGCTTTGTAATTCTCTGAGCTTGAGGTGGGTGTCAGATGGGATGGAATATATCCCAGCCTGTCTGGCTGAGATGAAAAGATTTCTACTGAGATCAGCACCTGCAGAGAAAGGCTGGGGTATATGGTCCAAAAGACTGAGACCGCTTCTGAAAATTGGGCACAGAATCCATCACCCATCTGGTCTAGTAGGGAGAGAATGGTAGAGAGAAAGGGAACTATAGGACCTTAGGGCTGCCCCATGGTTACCATGGTCATAATAAGGTTTGGTCATTTCCCCTTTAGTTCTTCAGTGCATTAATGAATGCTGCTCAGGGGCCGGGTTAGAAGTCGTCATGAAGGAAGGATGATTTGATCTGAGTCTTGAAATTTGAAGGGTGGGGAGAATAGAGGGTTAATTAATAGAAATTAATTTAATAAACATTTCCACATGAAGGTACTGTATGAAGGCAAGGGAGATACAAAAGCAAAAGCAATAACAATAATTTGATGATGATGACGAATTTAAGGCATCACAAGGGATTGAGCATTGGGTTCATTCAGGAAGATCTGAGTTCAAATCTAGCCTCATACACTTCCTAGCTGCATGGCCTTAGGGCAAGTAGCTTAATGTTCATTTATCTCATTTCTTTATCTATAAAATGAAAATGATAATAATACTATCAAGAAATAGTATTTGTAAAGCATTTAGCCCAGTGCCCAACATACACAGTGAGTGCTATATAAATATTAGCTATTGTTATTGTTGTTATACTGAGTAGATACGATATACATAGGAATATACATATTAATACAATATAAGTTCCCAAGGGAGAGTAACTGTAGCATGGGGAGGGAGTAGGAGTCAGGAAAGCTTCCTAGATGAAGTGGCACATGGGACTGGCTTGGAAAAATGTTAGTTCTAGGAGACAGAAGTGGAAACATTCCAGATATGAGGAAATACCTGTGAAAAAGTGAAGAGAGGCAAGTGGAGATCAAACATAATGGAGGGAACGCCAAATAGACTACATTAAATAGAATGGAGAATATATGAGGAGAAATAATATAAAATAAAGCTGAAAAAAGATGAATGGAAGCCAGGTTATATAGGATTTTTTGGCATTTGAGCAATGGCCAAGCTCATTATTGGGGATCAAAGGCCAAGAATGACCTGACTAGAATAGAAAGGCATTAAGTGTCACCAATAGTAACATCATCCTCTCACTGTGGGAAATGGTAAATATCTCTTAATCTGAATTTGGCTGGTGGTGAAAACCAGCACATAATAGGGCATAATAATCTGTTTCTTGGATTTGACAGTTTTATCTACCAACAAATTCTTGGTTCCCTATTACTTCATTTAAAAATTCTTTTTATCTGGGGTCATGTCATACTTGCTGGGAATATTAGCTGTATCTTGGATTCTGACCCTATTCTGTTCCTAGGCAAGGGGGATATAGAGGATGACAGAGGTCACTGACTATTCTTGAATTCTTTTTTTTCATCTGTTATCTGTTCTCAACATTGGGTATCATCTCTGGTTATCTATGATGCCTAAAATGTTCTCCCTTCTCATCTCTACCTACTGGCTTTCTTGACTTTCTTCAAGTCCCAGTTAAAATCCACCTTCTACAAGAAGCCTTTTCAATTCCTCTTTACTTCTAATGTTCTTCCGTTGATTGTTTGCAAAATAGTTTGTCTTTACATAGCTGTTGTGACCTCCTTGGGAGCAGGGGTTGATTTTTGCCTTTCTTTATATTACCCAGGACTTAGCACAGTGCCTGGCACAGGGCAGATGTTTAATAAATCCTTACTGACTAAGCTGTTACCTTATATTTCATTTTCTCAAATTCCTACCTTTTCGGCTCCTATAATCCAGTTCTTAGATTTTTTTCTTTGTCCTTAGAAATTCTCCTGATGGATTGGATTAGTGTAGCCAAACTCATTATCCCCATGTCTGTGCCAATAGCATGTGTTGCCAGGTTTTCTTAACTATCTACTTACATAGATCTTATGGTCACTGGTCTACCTTAGTGATGTTGGACCTTGGATTTTGGACTGGGTTTGGACCTAAAATGGGGCTTATGTCTTGCCTAATTTTTCTCCCTATATACTGATCTCAATTTCCAGACTTATCTTTTAAATTATGTCCCACTATATTCTATCCAAGCAATCCTTGGTCTTATATTCAGTATGACACAAGTTCTTTGATTGAATGTTTGGCTTAGCTTAGATCTACAGTTTTGACAATCCTTATTTTGACTCATGCTACCATTACATAAATTCTGATCATGACCATCTGGATCAGGCAGGATGTTCTGTATTATGGAATGGTGTTTCTGTAATACCAGAAAAACTAAGGCAAGTAGAGATTGCTTTTAATTTTTAATATGGAGAGTTTAAGTTAGCTGACCAAATGGGACTACAGTCCAAAGCATTTGGTGCAGATAAAGAGAGACAGAGAGCTTATATAGTTTTAACTAACTAGGGTTTGTAAATAGAATACTTCACCTCATTATACAATTTTATCCTAACATATTGCAGCTTTAGGGGAAACAAAGTCAGATAAGGGGGTCAAGCACACTGGGAGGATGGACAAGCCATAATTCCAGAAAAGGATCATAACTTAAACCTGACAGGATAGGGGTCAAGATAAGAAGGTCTAGGACAGGAGAGAGGGGAAAGTGAGGTATGGGACAAAACTCAAAAGGAGGGGGAATTATCCTAGCAAGATAATGTAGCTGGATATTTATGACACAATTGTATGTAAAGGGGAGTTGGAGCTTCAAGGTTTTCCTGGGCTCTTTTCTAACCTAAATTTTCCCAATCCTAATTGCAAGGAAGTGGGGTGTGGCTGTGGCTTATTATCCAGGGCTCTGTAGTACCCCAATCTGGATCTCAGATGCAGTGGATAGAATGTTGGATCAGGAATCAGAAAGACCTTTCTTCAAATATGGTCTCAAATACTTAGTAGCTCTGTGACCCTGGGCAAGTCAGGTAATCTCTATTTGCCTCAATTTTCTCATTGATTAAAAGGAATAATAGCACCTACTTTTCACAGAGTGGATGTGAGGATAAAATGAGTTAAATAATTATAAATTGCTTAGCACAGTGCTTGGCACATTATTATTCCTTTAGATTGTAAGTTCCTTGAGTACAGGGACTATTATTGCCTCTTTCTTCATCCCTAGTGCTCAGCACATAGCAGGTACTTAGTATATATTTATTTATTGATTGACAGTATAAGCCTAACACACTTCTTCCAAAGAGCTCTTGCTCTGCTTGAAAATCTGAACACAATACTTAGCCCATCCACTTGTATTCTAAAGCTTGGCTTTTTCCTTTACTTTAGTCTGGCACCGGGGATTCTTATTTCTCCTTTGCCCCTCAAAGCTCACTATGATTGCAATATGATTTCTATCCAAAGCTCACTTCATCTCTCTAGTAAGGCCACCATAGCCTAAAAAGGCTGCAAAGTTAGGATGAAGTCAGATCATAGAAGCTCTTGAGCGAAAGGCAAAAGACCTTCAACAGCTTTATTATGGTGGACTATAGATATAGAGACAAGGCAGGAGGTTACTGAAACAGTTCAGGGGAGAGAGAAGCATAGTAAAAAGCAGAAACATCACCTTGCAAATTAAGGTTCCATATAGTTAAAACTGGTTTTTCCAGTAGTAATTGTGAGAGTCAGATTTTAAGGAAAGCTAAGAGCTGCTGAGTTGATATTTTTGAATTATGGTTCTAGAAAAGACTTTTGAGAATTCCTTGGACCGCAAGGAGATCAAATCAGTCAATATTTAAATCAATCAACTCTGACTATTCATTGGAAGGACAAATAATGAAGCTAAAGATTAAAAACTTTTGCCACTTAATGAGACAATAGGACTCATTCAAAAAGAGTGCTGCTGGTAAAGATTGGAGGCAAAAGGAGAAGGAGATGGCAGAGGATGAAATCAATAACTACTGTCATGTAAATATGATCTTGGACAGACTTTGGAGATAGAAGGACAGAGAGAGAACAGATCCTGGAATGCCATGGTCCATGGAGTCATGAAGAGTTGGACATGACTGAATGTACAATAAATGGTTTGGGCATCAATCCTTTCTGTCCTGAGGTTTAACCTGTTAGTAGCAGCAGCTGGAAGCAATTAAAAAAATTCACCTCACCCACCTATTGTTTTTACCAATAAAATATCTACATTTATAGAAAAAGAAACAAACTTATATATAGATTACTTCCTAGAGCTTAGAGGCTTAAATAAGTAGTTTCTAGAAATATTTATTATTTGGTCAATTTTTTTAAACTTAGAATCTCATCTTACTTTTCCTCACCTCATCCCAGGAGTTGTCAGTGACAACAATGACCTTCATTTTGCCAAACAGAGAAGTGGTCAGAGAAGCTTCATCTCAGGAGTGGATTAGAACCCATTTTTTAAAACCTAAACTCAGTCCAGTAAACCTGCTTTGATTTTGAGGCATTAAATATACCAGTCCTCCAATGACCAGATTTACCCCAAGGGAAATCTGAGAATAGTTCAGTGAGAATCTAATAGCAAACAGATTCAGACTTGTCAAAATGCTCTAATGTCTCTTTCTCTCTTCAGCCATCTTCTATTTAATCCCAATCTAGGATATTCTTGTCACATGACAGTGGAAGAAAGGAAAGTTATCATTTGGAAATTCATTTTTGGTATGAGAAAGAATTCGCTCTGAGGTCTACTTCCTCTTGTACTCCCTAGCATTCTCTCTTTGCCTTGTTGTATTCACTTCTATAAACTGACTTGTAAAGAGATCAAATTGGTAGTCACCTACATTATGTGATTTTTAGGAGGATGTCAGTCAGAAATGCCACAAAATAATAATGCCAATTCTTAAACAGGAGGGGTACCAAAACATCGTGATAGACAACTATTATCCACAATTTCCCAAGTATTACAGTGACTCATTAAAGAATTTAAAACATTTTAAATAGATACTGCCAAACAAAATATCATAATTTCCTGTGTATGTGGAATGAAAAATTCTGAAAATACAGCAGCCTAAAAAAGGAAATTAAGACAATCAAATGTTGTCCTGTTGTCTCATATGCTACTATACTTCTCTTAAAAATTATAATAGCTAGTATTTATATAGCACCATAAAGTTAACATGCTTGACAAATATTACCTCATTTTTATCCTCACAATAACCATGGGAGATAGTGCTGCCATTATTATTCTCATTTTACTTAAGAGGAAATTGAGGTAGAGTAACTTGCTATGAGTTAAACAGATAATAATGTCAGAGGTCAAATTTGAATTCAATGCTTCCTTACTCCAAGCCTGGCTCCATTGTAACATCCCTAAAGATGCTTCCCAGTGAGCGCACAGAATTAGCCAACATCCCAATACTCTCATTCAGATACAAAATGAAGTCACTGACTCCACCTGCAAAGTAATCCATAAAACTTTAAATATAAATAATAGTAGAACTGTGACTTGAGTCTGAGAAAGACTATTTCTATCCTAACTCCACTGAATCAGAAATGAGAATATTATGACAGCTATTATACCACAAATAAAAGCCTGCTCAAAGCTAAACTTCTTGTCCATTTTGTGGGACTTAGAAGGTGTGGCAAAGTAAGGTAACCATAGCCCTGTTGAGTACCCTGTATATGCCCTTAGATCACTAGGACAGCTCTGAAGGCTTGCCAGGAATCCTGAAATTCTGGTCAGTTGACTTCTGGTCCCACAACTCCCCTGTGTGAGTGTCTTCACCAGCATGATAATGCTGCCCCTAGAAATCTGAGAAATCTATGACATAGAGTTTGCAACTGCCCCAACTTGGAACTGTCATAATAATAAGCTTGACAAATAAGATGGCAGAGTAAATAACATTCTTTCATATGCAGGTACCATAAGGGGATAAGACACATCAGAAAAAATCAATATAAATCAATCAACAGACATTTATTAAGTACTTGTCATATGCCAGATATTGTTTTAGATGTTTGGGATGTAAATTCAAATAATGAAACAATATTGACTCATAAGAAGCTTGCACAAATCAGAAATATCCAACCTGTCTGAAATGATTTGGTGCATATCACACTGAGTATTAACACAAGCAAACCACGTGTAAGCAAAAAAGGAATACATGAATACGTTTATTGTATGTCACTACTACATTAAAACAAAATTAGAAATATCTTATTAATTATCAGCAAGAGCTTCATAGTATTAGTTTTTGTTTTTGTCAATAGTATCAAGTTATAATGCAGGGCAAGACTAAGAAATAACTTCATTCCCAGGCAGAGTTTAGATCAGAGGTGGAGAACCTTTTTTTCTGCCAAGGGCTGTTTGGATTTTTGTAACATCATTCACAGGCTATACAAAATTTTCAACTTATAGACTCAAGTAGTGGGAAGTTGTTCTACCTAGCTTTCACCATGTCATTGCTTGTGGTTGATAATGCAAATGATTTTGTGGGCCTTATATGACCTGCTTGCCAAAGGTTCCCCACCTTTAATTTAGATGAACTAAGAGTAGAAACCAAGATGTTATTTACATCTGAAGAGGGAAACATTGAAGACTCTGAAGACATTGAAAGTCAATAATTTCTACACTTTTCAGAAATGGAACTCAATGATGAAATGAGTAGAAAAATGCCTGCGCCTTTAATGACTTTGTAAAAGAGACAAGCATGCACTGAAAGGAATTTCCAAAAGCTTTTTTTGTTTGATAGCACAAATTTAAATAAAGGATCATTTATATAAAAAGGTCACATACTGAAACACAAATAATTCCTTCAAACTCAGAATTTCTATAGCTATCGTGAATAGAAGCATTTTCCTATAGGATTTGATAGAGTTCAGAAACATTTCAGGATCAGCCTATAATAGCTTATGTCCATTGCCACAGATGGGATTATAAAAGGAAACATAAAGCTATCTAAGGAATCTCCTGAGGACAAGTGACAAATAGCAGCATGGCAAAAGCAAAAAATAAATGATTGAAAATCTGTGGAAATACAGTAGAAAATCATCTTAATATCTAGTTAGCAGTGTAGTAGAAAACATGAACACAATATCACTAATTAAAGACAATTAAAAAGAAACATGCAAAGAAATCTAGAACACCGAAGTTTATCAGAAATTTTTGAGACCCTTAATTATAAACTAAAAATGAAAGCCAAAAGGTTAATGTGATACAAGGGGGAGTAGGAAATCAATGCAAATAACAAAATAAACAATTTAATATTAATCAATAATTATATTGTACTCTGAAAAACAGAGAAATTAGAGGAGAGAGAACTCCCTGAAGAAGGCTTTGTAACATTTCTAAATATAAAAGAAATGCAACAAGTCCACATAAAATTGAAATGCAAAATAGAAATATTGAGGATGATTAATGTAATTAATGATAAAGTGGTTACATTAAAGCAGAGAATGGAAACTCTAGCTTATAGAAGTTACATGTCCTAAGAGATTATTAGCTCAAATGCTTCACAATGATAGGTATATTATGAACAAAGTACTTTATTTTTTCTCTGATACAAGCCTGATCCTGTCTTTCTTAGCATCACATATTTATTAGAAAAAGATGAGACTGCTTCTTTTGCTATAGGCTAATTATATGTTTATGTGTTTTATATAAAGCATTCATAACATGTACTTCTTAAAATAGAAACACTTTAAAATAATGGCCATGGAGCAAAAAGGTGTTTATATATTCCCTTTTATGCTTACTTGTGGTTTGTCCTCTCTAATGTTTGGTGTGCTATACAGTGAATCATCTGCAGCAGGTGGGTTTTTTCTGATTTGTATAATCTTGTGCATAAGGATGGTTTGTTTTTTTGGATTTCTATCCCCATACAAATATAAGAATTTGTCAGTCCTGTTTGGTATAAAGAGCGACTCATTCTGAATCCAATGATTACTAAACACCACAGTTTCACTGCCTGTACTAATTATTGCATAGGATTTTGACTCTGTTCTGGACTCATGGCTCAATCACATACTGCACATATAAGAGATGTTCAAGTAAGAACACTAAAGTATTTGATATATTCAAGGAAAGTTATTCTCTGTTTAAAATATATTAACACAATAATATCAAGAACAATTGATCTAAAAATGAATTTTTTTCAGAGAGACACTGGAAGTATTCTACAATTCTGACTAGCTTAAGTTTATCATCATTCCTAAATACAGATATACCTTCCACATTATGGACATTGGGGCATGGTGCCCCACAATCTGGAAAATCTGTGTAAATTTTTTTGTCCCTCCCTTCTTACCACAGAAGTTTGAATTTTTTCATTTTCTTTTATGGGATGTTTATGATATCTTATTGTAAAATTTGGGTTAAGTATTTGTTCATAGATTTTGAGTTGTCTGCTGGCCTTTTTACATTGTCTGCAGCTTTCACAAAACTCCCCATGAATTCCCATTTAATTTCTTATTATGATTTACCGTATATCAAAACCATGATGAGGAACGTCACAATGTGAAAGGGATAACTATAGACTTGAGCATAGCTTTTAATTTAAAAGGGGGTAGTGCTAATATACATGAATAATATCAAGTTATATAAATCTACTGGAAAAAATTAAATACCTACTTAATCCCACATATAACTGTGCAAGGTAGCACAGTATACAGAGTGCTGGCCCTAGAGCAGGAGAGTCTGAGTTCTAATTCAACCACACATTACTAATTGTGTGACACTGGACAAGTCACTTAACCCTGTTTCTGTAAGATTTGTAAAATGAACTGGAGAAGGAAATAGCAAACCACTTCAGTATCTTTGCCAAGAAAGCACCAAATAGGATGACAAAAGGGATGTTTTGAGTCAGACATGACTCAAAGCAACAATAATATGAAAATATCATTTAGACTTGATAAATGTAAAATTCTTACTGTGCACAAGGGGAAGACTAGAGACTAAGGCTTTAAACTTAAATCTGGAGGTCAAATTGAACTAAGGAATTAAGAGGATATTTATAAATAACTTGATAATTTTCAACTAACATGTTTCAGAAATAACACTATCAAGAAGATACCTGAGGCTATTTTAAGAGAATGACCACTATCCTGAAGTCAAAGCTGAATGTAGATGAGCATGTTTAGAATAATTAACATCTAGACTTTGTCTATCCTAATATATACTTTTGGTTTGTTAAAAGGGACAATAATGGACCTAGAAATGTCCAAACAAGAGACTATATCATGTTAAAGAAACACAGAACTCAAAACTCCATGGTTACTATAAGATTAATATTTACTTGTCAAAAGGAGAAAGGTAAGTGTTCTTAGAGTATATGATAAATAAGTTTAAAATATACAGTAATAATTTTGGAACAAAGGGACATAAGGCAATTGGGATTAAGTGACTTGCCCAGGGTCACACAGCTAGGAAGATATATGGAATTAAAAACTTAAAAAATAAGATACTTAGAAGAGGAAAATAAAATCACGTGGGAAAAAGGACAAAATACACGTCATCTCTAGCTATCGTCTTGTCTGCTACCATCTTGAGGTAATAATAGAAATTTTCTATGAAATTGGGAAGCAAAGAGATGCAGTTGAAAGAACACTGTCTCTGGAATGAGGGTATGTAAGTTCAAATTTCACTTCTTATCTTTACCACCAATGTGACCCTAGGCAAGTCACTTAATTTTCAAATTAGGTGTGGAGTAGTCTCTAACATTTCCTCCAACTTTAGATATGAGATCTTATGACTGGTTGATCAAAATTTGGTGCCAATGTATAAACTTACTCTATAAAAATATCATATGAGGTATGTGATACAAATATTATAATTTTACTGACATATTAAATCAGCAATATATAGATAAATTTACAGCAATTTAGGTAGTGCTTTAAATTTTGAAAAGGATTTTATATCCATTATCTCATCTGAGTTAATCAGTCAATAAATTTGACTTTATTAAATCTATTATTTATTTATTTATTATTTATTAAATTATGTGCTAAGCACTCTGTCAAGTGCCGGGGATACAAAGAAAATCAAAAGACAGTCCTTTTCTTCAAGAAGCTTATAATTTAACAGAGAAAGATAACACAGGAAAGGAAGCAGAAGAGTAGGGGAGGGGAAGGATATAAAGAAGTTTCCCAGAGTATGATGGAGAAATCTGAAGGATTGCCACCAGATGAGAAATGAAGAGGTGGTTGACTTGGGCTCTTTTCTAATATGAAGGTTTGGGGAGGAGAGATCTGCATTGTAGTCAGAGGGAGGTGGAGTACTTAGTTGGCAGATGATACTGAAGATATGTGAATTCAAGGGATGAAGTCATTTTGTAAGATGAGGAGATATTTGGGGCATAATGAAAAAAAAAAACTAGGAAGGTAAATCCCACAACAGCCATGTGAAGTAAATATTCCAGGTGAGCCCATTTCCAGAGGAGAAATTTAGCCTTTAAACAGTGAAGAGACTTGCTTAAATTTATATAACCAATGAGTTTTAGAGCTGGGATTTGAATTCAGATCTCTTGACTCTAGGGCTCTATTCATTATTCCATATTGCCTAAAATATATATTACTGTTCTCTTTCTTTGTGCTTTAAAGGGTTTCATGTCTTTAGAGACCTTTTATTAAAATGAATCCCTTTCCCCCATCCCAAATATGTTCAACTTTATCAGCTGATACCTTATATAACAACCTGAGACAATATCTTGCAGAAGTGAGAAACTTTCACCCTACTCTTCAAATCTTTTGTTGTACTGTATACACCCCAAACATCTGAGACTTGCAAAAATCCCACCACATTTAGTTTTGCTTTCCTGTTATTGTTTCACTTCTACATGGGTAGGAGGGGTGCTATAGTCATAATATTCCCAACCTCAAAATCTTTATCACTCATCTTTACATGCTCTCAGTTTTAAGTGGTATATACAACAATGCTGTTGCTTCCAAACTGCTAGTATTTGTGAACTAAGGGATGATCACAGGGTAGGAGTGGGGTGAGCACGGCATACCTCAAGCACAAAACACATGATTTAATCTTTGCTACCAGAATGACATAGTTAACTACTGTTCTAATCCAGAAAAAGGGATAGGGGAGGAATACAAAGGAGAAAGATACATGACTACACAAATATCCAAATCCCACTGTGGCATCTTACCCTGGTCATCCAACATAAATTATAAGGGCATAAATACCAGACAGTGTCTGATTGTTCCAGGCTGAAAGTGATTCCTTGGGACATCTGCAAGGTTTGTTGTAGACATAAAAAGAATGATAGGAACTTACACAACGTGAAACCACCTGTAGCTGATCTGTCCCAGACTGATAGATCCAATTATAGAGAAGTGTGTAACTGTGAAACAGCTGCAGGGAGTTCTTACACTAACACCCACTCAAGCTGGTTGTTTGATATTAACTAGTGTAATGAGTAAATTTATTCCACCAAGGCATCCCAGAATATTATCACCATCATTTTCTTTTTCTCTATTTCTGACTCTCTCCTCTTCTTTCATTCATTTTCTCTTCTCTCTTTCCCTTTCCTCCTTTCTTCTGCTTTGTCTTTCCCTTTCTCCCCCACCGTCTTCTAGTTCTTATCATATTTAAATTTGGAAAAATGAATTTAAGATTCACTTAGATAGAGAGGATGTTGGCATAAATAGATGAAGAATCACTAGCAAGAGGAAAATCTTCATTCCTTAGCCTGGCTTTCAAAGCCCTCTAGGACTGGCTCTACTCTATCTTTCCCTTTCATTTTAGATAAAATAGAGCAAATCTAACTTTGCCATGTATTCAAAGTTTCATTTATTTAATTTCTTCAAGTCTCAAACAAAAAATCATTTCCTCCATGGTGCTTTTCTTATATCTGGTATGACATAATGGGCAGGTAGGAGTACAATGGATAAAGTGCTGGGCCTGGAATCAGGAAGACTCATCTTTATGAGTTCAAATCTGTTCTCAGAAACTTACTAGCTGTGTGATCCTGAGCAAATCACTTCTCCCTCTTTGCTTCAGTTCTTCATCTATGAAATGAGCTAGAGAACAACATGACAAATGTTTCCTGTATCTTTGCCAAGAAAATCCCAAACAGGGTCACAGAGAGTCAATTGAAGAACAGCAATAACAGGATATAATCTCTCTCTCTCTCTCTTTAATGCCTATGGTGCTTAATATGTGTCTTTTTTCATTAAAGCTTTTTATTTTCAAAACATATACATGGGTAATTTTTCAACAATGACCCTTACAAAACCTTGTGTTCCAAAATTTCCCCTCTTTCCCCCCATTCCCTCCCCTAGATGGCAAATATGAAGTAATTCTCTGGGTCAGGTGTGAAAGCACAGTACTCAATAAATATTTATTAGAAATGATTGGCTTGAAGAACAAATTATCTCCTAAAAAACCTATGACCAGTTTTACAAAAATGACCCTAAATTTATTTCTGTCTTCTCTACATTTAAACTTAATTGTTGCTATGGCAAAAGTGTATTTCTTCATGTCTGCTCTAAATGATTGCATTTCCATACCAAATAGTTGTGTAAAATTAGTGTTTGGGGGTTCAAACCAATCTCCAAATTTTAAGCAATGAAGAAACTTTGCCTTCTGTTCATTTGCTGTATATTCTCCTTGGCACATAAAATGAATTCATAAGTAGAAGGCTGACAGACACAGAGGACTGAATTATAATAATAATGTTTTGCTTTGATGCTTTGAAGTTTCTGTGATGTCACTGGGTTGGTACTCTTTCCACTGGTACAAACTATGACCCCTTCTTATTCTCAGTGGAGTTTATCATGTCTTCCAGCAAATCCTCCATATTCCATATATTTATTCTACCCAGTGAAGGTCTCCCTTTGGTTTTTTCATCTCTCAGGGATACCACTGTAGCACTTATGAAACCTGTCAACTAACTCTTTCTCATTCTTGATACATGGTGCAGCTTATATTGTGATCATATGTATCTCTGATGGTGTCATTTATGTGAATTCTCATTATACACAAACCATGATTCTTTATAGCTTACTTATGCCCCTCTATGTTCTTTAGATCACTTGTATTGTATCAGGACTACCACCTCCTTTTCCTTCTCCTCCTCTTTCTCTTTCTAGAATCTGGGATCCCAGAGTCTGGGGTCCCAGACTCTGATTGATAAACTCCACTTTATCTCCTCCAGTTTAGACTCAGCACCCTTCCAGATTCTGCTTCTCTTATACATCAGGACTTGCACTCTTATCCCTGGAACTCTAGACACTGATTTTTGAGATTCTACCTTATATTTCCTGGTTTCAGGCTCACAAAGTTACTTTCTTGTCACAGCACAACCGTATTTCCTGCCTCAGGTCCCTATTCTGATAGTTTTTTAAATTTCAGTGCCCCTCTATGTGATGTCTTCCTTTATTCAATTCCTTGAAAGCAAGAGTTGTCTTGCTTTTTTATATCTGCATCACCAGCACTTAGCACAGATGCCTGACACTTAGCAAAGGCCTAATACATGTTTTTCCCTTCATTCATTCAGTGATTCATTGAAAAATAAGAATAGATTAAAAAACTGTATGTGATAAAAGATACAATAGTCACAGCTTACAACAATAGCTCCAGATTCCTTTGGATTTCAAAAGCTTTCATGTACTTAAGAATCTCTAATTAAAAGGCATTGTAAATATGTAAATGCAAATAAAATACATGAAAATAAACATATACATGCATGTAGATATAATAGTAGTTAGGAAAGAGGTAGAGCTAAGATAATTGAGTAACAGAAGCTAATTTGAATTCTCCCTAATTCCTTTCCAAACAATTTTGAAATAATGTCTCAAACTGAATTCTGGAGTGATAGAGTCAACAAAAGATTGGAATGAAATAGTTTTTGAGCCTGATAGTTTAGGAGGAGGACAGCAGGAAAGGTCTGTCTTATTGGGGTAGTAATGGGTCTTGAGAATGCAATGCAGATGGGCAGCTACATTAGTAAGGCAGCAGTTTCCAGAATTCTAAGCACAAAGAGAGTAGGGGAATTGGATAAGTGGTCAGTATGAGATTACATGGAATAACATGCTGGCACTGGGATTAGGACCATGTTGTATTACCCATACATAATTCTAGGTTTCAGTCCCAGGGCAAAAAAGGTAGAAGAGTACTTGTGGCTACTCATTGGAGAAGGGGGGCTCTTGTTTTAAGTGCAGTTTGGAGAGGAACAGGGTTCAAGTTTCATTTACAAGACCAGAGTGAGAGCATTCACAGCCCTAGGGGAACTGGGGGTCAGATTCATGAGTTCAGAATATAGAGGAGTACTTGTGGAAGCTCATGGGGCAGAGCAGATGGGAGAGTACTGACCTCTTTTAAGATCATATTCAGATTTCTAGAACTTGCTTTAAAAAGAGTAGCATAAAAACCCTGAAGTTTGAGATAGTGTCCTCTCTTACTCAGGAGCAGAGTTGAACTTTAACATACAGTTAAAAGTCAAGAAATAGGTTAGAAAAAAGAAGAAAACAACAAAGAGATATAATCATCATAGAAAGTTATCATGAAAACAGGGAAGATCAAGACACAACCCAGAAGAAGAAAACAAAATTAAAGCAATTACACGCAAAGTTTCAAAAGAAAATGTGAATTGGACACAGCACCCTTCCCCCACCCCCGAATTTTTAGAAGAATTCAAAAAGAATTTTAAAAATCAAATACCAGAGATGAAGGAAAAAATGGAAAAAATAAATGAAAATGATGCAAGAAAATCAAGAAAAGAGAATCAAAAGAGGTACAAAATAATGAAGAAAATAACACCTTAAAAAGCAAAATCGGTCACATGGCATAAAAACACATCAAAAAAGAATGTAAAAAGCAGAATTGACCAATTGGAAAAAGTGATATAAAAGTTTACTGAATAAAATAATTATTTACATTAGAATTGGGCAAATGGAAGCTAATGATTTTATGAGACATTTATGGGGAAAAAAAGTAAAGTCAGTAGCTCATTGGAAAAACAACTGACCTGGAAAACAAATTGAAGAGAGATAATTTAAGAATTATTAGATTACCTGAAACCCATGATCAAAGAAACAACCTACATGTAATATTTCAGATAATTATAAAGGAAAACTTCCCTAATATCCTAGAACTAAGGGTAAAAGAGAAATGGAAAGAATCCAATGATAATCTCATGAAAGAGACTAAAAATGAAAATTTTCATGAAAATGCTCAAGAATATTACAGTCAAATACTAGAATTCTCAGAACAAAGAGAAAAATACTTTAGCAGCCAAAAAAATCAAGTAACAAAGTCATGATAACACAAAATCTAGCACCTTCTATATTAAAGGATCAGAGAGATTGGAAGATGACATTAGGCAAAGAAGCTAGGATTATAATTAAGAATGAACTACCTAGCAAAATGAAATGTAAACTTTAGGTGAAAAAAGGGATATATAATGAAATAGAGGACTTTCAAGCATTCATGATAACAAGAAAGAATTCAATAGAAAATTTTACTTTCAAATACAAGACTCAAGAGAAGTTTTAAAAAGGTAAACATGATAGAGAAATTATAAAGGATTCCCATCTTATGTGGGAAAATGATACTTGTAATTCTTAAGTATCTTAGTATTATTGAGGCAGTTGGAAGGAGCAAATATAGACAGAGGGCACAGGAATGAGTTGACTGTGATGAGATGATTTTTAAAAAATAAAATTAAAGAGTGAAAAAGGATTCACTGAGAAAGGGAAAAGGAAGTAAAAGTGAAGAAAATAACCTCACATGAAAGAAGCATGAAAGGAAGAGTTTTACAGTAAAAGAAAGATGAGGAGATCAGGGAATATTTGAATCCTATTCCCATTGGAATTAACTCAAAGAAGGAATAATATATACATTCAATTGGATATTGAAATTTATCTTACCATACAGGAAAGTAAAAAAGGAACAAAAAAAATCTAAGAAAAAGAATAAATTAAAAATCTCCAGTGATTAATACAATTGAAAGAAAATCATTGAATTAATAAATAAAACTAGGAGCTGGTTTTATGAAAAAAAAATCAACAACCCAATATCATAAACCATTGGTTAATTTCACTTTAAAAAAAGAAGAAAATCAAGTTAACAGCATCAAAAATGACCTGAGCCAAAAAAGGTTAAATATGGGTGAAGGCAGATTTTGGCAGCAGCAGATAGTTTAGTATTACAACATCTCAAATGTAATCTGGGCTAATATTCTTCTCTTATTCAATTCTGTACCCAGTGTATTGATACATATATGCAAGATACATAGCTTGATAGATTTAATAAATGACTTGTTAATCAATAAATATTTAAGTATCTATTATAGTCACTGTGATAAAGCTGATTATGCAAACTCAAAGGCCCCCAAAGATAGCCTCTGCCCTCAAGGAGATTACAATCTTATGGGGTGTGTGGGGGAGAACAACATAGAAAAAAAGCTGATAAGTGGGGAGAAAGGGTAGAAAGGAAAGATACCTTGTACAAGATGGGGCATGATGAAGAATTCCAAATAAGCATGATCAGGTAAGAAATAAAGGTTTGGTTTGCTTGGGGCCCTCTGTAAATGTAGCTTTGAGGTGAAATTTCCTGTTCCACCTTCCAATTTGAGGGTATTAATGAAGTATGAATACCAGTGTTGATATGATCTTACAGGATAATGAGGTTCATGATCCTTTGGATTTCCATTGTAAATGACAATGACAAGCAATCCCTTGAATGATCTTGGTATATTTAACTTTGATAATAATCTGATAGGTTGTGTAAGAGGCTAGAATTCTTCTCTTTGACCCTTAAGGGAAAACTACTATGTAGAAGTAGAGCAATGAGTAGAAGTTAGAAAGGATCAGATTTAGATTTGATGTAAAGAAAGATGTCCTAATAATTAGAACTACTAAAAAGTAGAGTGAGTTGCTAGGGAAGGAAGTGGCTTCTTCGTCATTGGAATTCTTCTGGCAAGGATTAGATGAATAGTTGTTGGTTATGTTGCACGTGGAGATTATTCTTAGGTTATAGACTAGGCTAGAAGGCCACTGAAGTCCTTCCCAACTCTGAAATTACTTTGAAATGATCACATAAATGTTAGATGAATGTCAGAGAAAGGATTCAAATTTGACTTTCTCCTTCCATTATAACCACTAAGACTGAGACACTCTGAACCAATTCTTGGAATTACCTCTGGGTAAAAAGTAGATATGAGGACATAATGTCATGTTTGCAATATACAGCCCTGATGCACAAGAACCATTTGGTGGCATCTGGAAAAGCAAAGGAGAAAAGGGCTGGCTGGAAAATCCCAGTATGTTTTTCTGTTAGTCACTTCATTAGTTTGTTAGTACTTCAGTGGGGACAGAGAAGGTCCTCAGGTAAAAGAAAAATAATAACAAAGAACATACAATACTTATTTTGTTGAAGACAAGGATATAATCAAGTCAAGAAGTTTAAGAAAAATGATATGCTACTTGAGTTCTCAAATGTGCAATCTCAGTTCTGTCTCAGAATTCAGTGCCACCATGTTGGTTCATTAATAATAAAGTAGGGATTATATAGTCATGGCCAAGGTGGAAAATGTCTATTAAGTCAACAGGAAAACACACAGTGAATATTAACATCTCAACTTCCATTTGTCACAAAGGAATAAAGTGGCCTCCATCCAAAATGCTTGTGTACAAGGACCATTCTATTTTTTCTCTGAGAATATCACATCCTGCATTAAACAAATGTGGATCATAAGGTATTATTTATGAAACACATATGTTATTTCCTTTTCCCCCCACTCATGTAAAAATCATTATTAACCTTTACTTAGTACCAGGTCTGTAATTCTCAGATTCTAGACAGAGGCTCTTGATTAGAAACATCTAGTCCTTATCTATTCTGAGATGATTACATCTCACATAATACACTGCAAGCTGAACATCACTCAGTTAACCACAAATGCCAGAGGAAATATAAAACCATAATTCCATGTCTCTTTTATAATATTAACTACTGGCATGAATGCCTGAATTACATGAATGATTTGGTGAATTATCACATCCTGTATTATGATATCTTTCATATTGTAATAAATTTCCACACATTTAATTAGATGTAATCTTCTTAACAAGTGTATAAACCACATTTTCATATATTTGTGTATTGTTTTCCTAACTAGACTCCATATTTCTTGTGGGTAGGAAATCTGAGTTATACTTTTGGGCAGACTTCAAAGCTTGGCATTGTGCCACATGGAGACAATCAACAAATATATATATTCTTTTGATTTGGACCTCCAATTACTTCCTTAGTAGTTTACACCCTGTAACCAATTTGAGGAAGTCATGTAACAATTGACCTCAGTTTCTTTATCTGTAAATAAAGGTTCTTTGTGGATAAGGGCTGTGTCTTATACTTTTTTTGTCATCCTCCAAAACTTTGCATGGTGCTGGATGGTTGTTAAGGGGATTATATTGCTTGCAATATTTCACTCACTGTTAGTTAGGGGTTACAGAAGATAGAACTGAGCCTAGAAGCAGGAATATCAGAGATCAAATCTTACTTCAGTCACATATTAGTTGTGTGACCTGGGAAAAATTACCTAAACCTCTATCTGTCTCAATTTCTTCAAACATAAAATGGTAATATAATAATAATAATAATAACATCATCTACCTCACAGGAGTGTTATGAGGGTTAAATGAAATAATAGTTTCAAAATTCTTACAACATTATTTGGCATAAAATCGTCACTTAATCAATGAATCAATGCTTGATCTCTTTCCCTCTTCTTTGAGCTTATGAAGAAAGTGCTATATAAATGTGAGTAATTATTATAGATCTGCCATTGCATGGACACCATGTGAAAAGCTCATTGCATTGAACAGCTTTCTGTTTCCTTGACCTCTGTCCTTTCATTTTGCTCTATAATCCCCTTTTAGGTCATACGGAATTTAACACATGAAAAGTAGAGAAAGAATATAGCGATGCACACCAGTCAAATTAAGACCCTTTTCCTAGAGAAAAGAAGGGAGACAAGAAGACAGAAATAGCTAGAACAACTATTGGGTCCATAAAGCACCAAAGAATTTTCTCCATCCCCATGTTCGTCCTTTATCTAGCCTATTTATAATTGGTATGTTCAGAGATGCCTGGGGCCTTCTTATCCTAGACTGGAACATTTGTAAAGGGATCTAGCTCCCTTTGTCCTTTCCTCTGGGATATCAAAGAGTTTCCCCCTAACCACTGAGGTTTACTGGAAGTTAAGCCTACCTTTTAGTGAAGAGCTACTTTCCTGGAAGTACAATACATACTCTTTCTTTTCTCAGGACTAGAACTAAAACTGACACCTGGGGTAGAGACAAAGTAGTTTAGGACCTGCCTCCTTGTATTTCTTTTGTGTGTGATCATTTGAGTATGATCAGTAAACCACAGCCATGAGAATAGCTGAGCTCTCTTCCCTGGAAATCCAGGGCAAACTATTGGAGAAGGAAAGGACCCAGTCTGGATGATGTGGGGTCTTGGGTCAGACACATAAAAACCATCTCAAGTAACAAAGCTGGCTAAAGTAAAGGAGTACAAGCTTATAGAGCAGCTGCTATAAGATGCATGAAGTGTGGTGAATTTAAGAAGCCAAGAGCCAAAGAAATGTATGGGGATATCCCCATATCCAACTTAAAATAAAGAGACAGCTATTTCTTGCTGAGAGACAGATGGATGCAGCTGAACAATTGGAGAGGCAGAGTTGACATCAATCACACCATCTAAGCACCCTGAGGCTAAGACGCAGTGAGGGGGATGCTACAAGCCAGCAGCTACCACCAGTCTGCTCTGTTCTCAGTGTGCTAAGGGCTTCTGCTCATGCATCAACATGCTCTGTTGTGTTCCCATGAATATGCACACATATTCATTCCTTGACCCTCCAGTTCTTTCTTCCTTCTAGCCTTTTTTGCTATTCCTAATCCTACCTTTCCACTTCTTTAATCTTTTTTTTTTTGATTAAAACTGTTTATTTTCAAAACATATGCATAGATTATTTTCAACATTCACTTTTGCAAAAGTTTGTGTTCCAATTTTTTCCTTCTTTTCCTCCCCACCTCCTTTAGATAGCAAGTAATCCAATATATTAAACATGTGTAATTCTTCTATATATTTCCACATTTATCATGGTGCATGAGAAAAATCTGATCAAAAAGGAAAAAAAAAGAGAAAGAAAGCAAAGTACAAGCAAACAATAATAAAAAAGTGAAAATACTATGTTGTAATCCACACTCAGTCCCCACAGTCCTTTCTCTGGTAGCAGATGGCTCTCTTCATCACAAGACCATTGGAACTGGCTTGAATCACCTCGTTGTTGAAAAGAGCCACATATGTCAGAAGTGATCATTGTATAATCTTGTTGTTGCTGTGTATAATGATCTCCTGGTTCTACTCACTTCACTTAGCATCAGTTCATATAAGTCTCTCTAAGGCTCTCTGAAATCCTCCTGCTGATTTTTCTTATAGAACAATAGTATTACATAAAATTCATATACCATGAGTTATTCAATTATTCTCCAACTGTCAGAAAGCCTCAGTTTCCAGTTTTCTTTTAATTATTTTAAAGGGAATTCTAGACATCCAATAATTCATCTGGCCATTCTTCATGCACCTCTTAATGGATGCTCATGGAAAGAACACTGGGGTTGGATGAAGGAAAATCTAAATTGACATTGCAGACCTGCTGTGCTTTGAAGCTTTTGATTTTCATCTGCCACACACTTACCTCATTTTACATTCTTTCCTATCATCTGACATTCTCTGGACTTCTTGAAATTGCTTCGTATTTACTTGAGATGTATTTTGTATGAGAGACAGTATGGAGTAATGGGTAAAGACTGGACTTGGAAGTCAGAAGAGCTGGAGTCAAGTAATACTTCTGACATACTCAATCTCTCAGTGTTTTAGACAAATCTCTAAGACTATTAATTGCAGAGAAGGTACTAATATTCATTGGTAAAATTTCCTCATCCAGAAGTTCTGTCTATTAAAGAAATAAGAGGTTCAATCTCTTCTGGTAGCCCCAGAAGTTGGCTCATTATCTAGCCCATGTTAGGAGCTTAACAAATGCTTCAGATTCAGCTTCTTTGACTTCCTGGTTGCTAAAGACTTAAGCTACTATACTGTCACAAGAAAATCTACTAATCAAAATCACCTAAATAATCTCTGTAAAGCACATTTAGGTTGAAATTCAATGTTAGATTCTTGAGTTTTATTGGTGTTTAAATGTCTCTACAATAAAATAGCATTTTTGCATTTCAGCACCAAATAATTTTTAAACAGGCAGGCGTATGGATTTTCTTTAAAAAAAATCAATATTAACAACTATTGCTACCAGAGACATTGCCTGAACCAATCTTGGCTTCTGTTATTTTCTCTATAGCACATATTTTCAATATAGAAGGTACCCTTATTCTTAGGTGAAAGTGTCTAGTAAATTAGAGACAGAGTTGACAAGGAATAAATTGTTGAATTCAATTCAATGCAACAAGAATTTATTAAGTGATTAAAATGTGTCAGTAACTGTGTTTGGGATCAGTTATGAAAAGACAATAGTGAAAATAGTCCCTGTCCACCAACAATTTATTGTCTAAAGTAAAATGTGCTTTTGTGGACAAGAAGCTGGATTTTACCTTGATTGTAGAACTATTTCTTTAGACCTTTTTGCTATAATCATGGTGCTTTGGATCAAGACACAAGTTGAGTCCCAGTTGGAAAGGAGAAATGACAAAAAGTTGACCACTTTGGCAACCATTCCATGGCAAGTCAGGAACATTATCACAAACACTAGCTAGGGCTCTCTCCCAACCATTACTATTTGGTATGGGGTCTAATTTGAAGATTCTTTTCCCCAAGTCTCATATCTAATAACTTTTCCCTTGGTATGTTGTAGTAATAAAGGTCTCAGAGTGTCAGAATTGGCTCAGAGAGGTGACACAGCTGCTCTGAGTGGGGGTAACAGAGAGAAGGAGGGTTTCTTCCGATATTTCCTTTCTCCCAATACTACTTCCAGTTGTCATAGAGTAAAGGTTCTTAACCTGGGATTTGTGAATTTGTTATTTTTTAAATTTATATTTTTGATAATTATATTTCAATATAGTTTTCTTTGTAATCCTATATATTTTATTTTATGCATTGATAAACATTACTCTGAGAAGGGATACACAGGTTTTGCCAGACTGCTAAAGAAGGTCCATAATACACATAAAAACTGGTTAAGATTCTCTGCCAGTGAAGAAATGTTTTTCAGCTAGGACTGGAAGGAAGGGCTTAAAGGGTAGCAATCTAATGGACTCTGGTCTACTACCACTTGATTTTGGGGCTGGTAGTTCTGCTGCCTTTTCAACTAGAACAAGGAAAATCTTAAAATTAAAGAAGTATCTAAATCCAAACATCCAAATTTGAAAAGGTCTGCCAATCGACAAATATTTATTATATGTATACCTTATGCCAGGCCCTCTTCTGGATTTTGGGAATATAAAGAAAAAAATGAAATATCCTTTGCCCTTAGTTCCTTTCTCCCACATTCATTGTGGGGGAAAAACATCTATCTGGGGTATCCCAAAGGTCTTAGGGCAGTTTTAATCTCTTAAAGCTTAAAACTGCCTAAGACTTTTGGAACACCCTATATGTTTATATATATATGGGTGTGTGTGTGTGTATATACACACACACACACACACACACACATACACACATGTATATATATAATATATACATACACATATATAAGTACATATACATATATATGTATATGTTTTCTTTTTGGTTTGTTTTTTGTTTCAGTTATGTCCAACTCTTTGTGATTTCATTTGAGTTTTTCTTGGCAAAGATACTAGATTTTCTTTCTCCTGATTATTTTACAGATGAGGAAACTGGGCAAGAATTAAATGACTTGCCTAGGGTCATATGACTGACTGAGGCCAGATTTGAACGCTGACTGCAGGCCCAGCACTCTATCCATGATGCTATCTAGCCCCAGTAATTTTTTTTAAAGTTGTACAATAGTGTTTCATTGCTTTAGGTAACTTGAAAGGAAGAAAATCTTTCTACCTTTAGAAACTGGTACTTGCCATGTAGTCTATAATCTTAGAGAGTTGCCTAGGGGACTAAGTGATAACAAAGGGCCATAACTATTATGGATCAGAAGTGGAATTTGAATCTGGGTCATACTGATTCCAGAGTCAATGCCGTTATGGTACATTGCCTCTCATATAGAAAAGTATATACAAATGAATACAAGATAGTTAGTGGAGGGAGAAGAATGGGGACATATTAGCAACTGGGGGTATTGGGGAAGACTTTGTACAGAAGATGACATGAGCTAAACTCTGATGAAAACTAGGTATTTTAAATACCTACCATGTAAAGAAGATATAGAAAATTCAAGCTATTACAAAGGGTGTTCAGGTATATGTCAGGAAATATATGTTGAAACAATATCCCTCTGAAAAGGAGGCTGTAAACTTTATGGCTCTAGTTAGATAAGCAAATCTGGAGATACTTAGGCTGAGAGGCTTTTTAAATCATTGTCCATAACCTCCTAAAAGCCTTCAAAATAATTTTGTAAGAATTGTTAGAATTGGTTGATGTCAACCTTCAAAAACTCACATGTTGGTATTAAATTCTAACACCAAGGCTACATTTTATATGAAACTCATTTGGACAGCAGTATTTTTTTTTTACAAGCTCTGATCAGAAACAGATTGTTTAGGCAGTGTCTCCAAATGATTTAGACTAGCCAAGAGAGAAAGATTTGAAATTAACACAATGTAAAGTTCTATAAACACTACAGTATTGGAACTGAATTGGACATGTCTGGAGTTTGGATTGAATCTGGTCAGCTAGACACATTACAAGAATTATGATGCTCATCATTCTGGGTTGACCATGAACCAAACTATCTTGAATAGCACAGGGTCTTCAATTTCTGGTTCATTGCAGAATTAAGTTTTATATGAGACATTACTCTTCCTTGATATGTTTTACCTTATCAAAACCACTAAATAAAAGACTCTAGTGTTGGTGAACTACATTAAGTCACTTGTAGCATATTCCGTGTAATTTAATGCACATTTATTATGGGCCTACTATGTGTCAGGCACTCAGCTAGATGCTGAGGAAAGAGCATATGATTTACAACCAGAAGACCTTGTTTCAAGTGCTTGTTCTTTCATAAGCTGACAGACCTTGGACAAATTTATTCTGGTTTCTTCATCTGTAAAATTAGAATAAAATTATTTCTCCAAACTATGTTGTGAGAAACGGATGAGATAATGCATTAAAAATATTTTGTAAAACATGAGGCAGCCAGGTGGACATTCTAGATGGAGTACTGGACTTGGAATCAAGAAAATCTGAATTCAAACTATAGTTTAGACACATTATCTCTGTTACCCTGGTGAAATCATTTAACCTCTTTTAGTCTCAGTTTCGTCATTTGTACAATGGGAATAATGATGTAAACCAAAAGAGCTATGTAAATGCTCTATAAAAGTTATGTACCTGCTATGGAAAATTAGGTGGTATAGTGGATAGATTGTTGGACTTATAGTCAAGAACACCTGAGTTTGAATCCAGTCTCTTACTAGCTGTATGATCATAAGCAAATCACTTAAATTCCACTTGCTTCAGTTTACTGAAATGAGAATAATATTTCTTACTAGTGTTGTTGTGAGTTTCAAATGAGATAACAATTTAAAATATTTAGTGTGGGTAAGAGCTATATGTTAGCTATTATTATTATTATTATTATTATTATACTACACAAATCACTTTATCTATCTATTTAGATATGCCATATCTATATAAGATTCTAACTATCATGATGACAAAAAAATGTCATCATGGCGTCATGGTAAGCGTACTGGACTTGAAGTCAAGAAACCCTTGTTTTGAATCTTATCTCTGGCACTTATTAGCTGAAATAGAGATAATATTAGCAGCTACCTCCCAGGATTGTGGTAAGGATATAAGGAAATAATATTTGTAAAATGCTCTGCCAGTCTTAAAGAGCTACATAATACTAGTTGATCATGATGATGATAATGATGATGATGATGATGATGATGATGGCAAGTGACTGGGCAAATCACCACCCATTCTAAGGCTCAGTTTTCTCATTTGTAAAATATGGATAATAACAATATCTACCTCCTAGGGTTGTTGAGAAGACCAATTGAACTAACCCATGTAAAATTGCATTGCAAATCTTAGAGATGACTATTTATGGTATGTAATATTGGGTACCATGGAGACAGACAAGGAGAACAGACAACAAGAAAATAATAAAATAAATAGATGTAAACCAAAAACATTTATATCAACTTCAGTACAATAGAGACCTAGGTAAGAACTTACTAACTTTGGAAAGATGAAAGATTGGGAAAGGATCATGGAGTAGTTAGGACTATTGTAGATCAGCTTCATTGTGGGGGTGATTCTTGATCCAAATCTTAAAGGGAATAGAAAGCATTCTGTGGAGGAGACTGGCAGGCAGAATGTTACCAGGAAAGTGAAGGCTACATTCCCTTGAGGAGCAGGACTAACAGTAAGCATACATAAGGAAAACTCAGAAATCAATAGTAAATAAAACAGAAAAACTGTGCACAGTTGACGTGGACACAAGGCTTAGAGGAGGGGTTAATTGTTGGAGGCCCTTAAAGTTAAGTGTGATGGATTGGGATTTGATGTATAATAGATGAGAATGTCAGCTAACATTCAAAGGTATCAGCAGTTCTTGGGAGTGACACGTGGCTATAATATATAATATTAATAGACACATGGCTAAAACACATTTGTTTGTACAGACATGACTCCTAGTCACTTTAAAACCAGTTTGCTGCCCTGAGAGATATGGATTAAAATCTGCCAGATTCTATCTCAGACAAAAGAACTAGATATATGTTATCTTTTGCCACCTGAATAAACTTTTCTCATCACCCTTTCCACCAAATATTGAAAAAGAATAAATGTGATCTTCTGCTGGCGTCTGCTATAGTTTGGAGTAGTATGAAGTTTTCCAATACCACTTTGTTTCACTATTCTTTAAAATAATCATTGAACTTCTTATTAATATCCATAGGAATAAGCTATATATTTCTCTCGGAAATCCTTATACTGATACATAGTGAGACAGAATGGGATTCCGGTGTATTAAAAGTTGGGAGAGGTCAATCTCTCAGCATCATTTTAACTATTAACAATACTTTGCTAATTGTCGGTCACTAAGTCTTCAACTGTACCACGTATCTCCAGGAATTTTTTATTTTTTATTTCCTTTTGTATCATTTCATTACAGATGCTCATATTGCAGTTAAATCATTAGTAACACATTTCTTAATAAATGAAGAAAGGGTTTTAGGGAGGGGAAAGAGAAAGAGAAAGAGAGAAAAATACCCTCAATCCTAACACCCCAGGAATTCTTTTTAAGGATGGAAAAAAAATTACTTCCTGCTTTTGAATGCCTGAGTAAGTACTTCAACAATGACCAGCTCATTGGAGAAAGCAGCATACAGTGTATGCAGTATTATATACAAATGTGAATGCATTTAGGACTATTTCTGGAGCACATTGATTCTGCCTTTGAAAAGGCTGGCTTGATGTGTGAGCACAAAAAGAAGCAAAAAGCCCCAAGCACATTTACTATTGACTATCATAAGCTGGACCTTCATTCTACATTGATCTTTCTTTTTTTTTAAAATGTCTTTCAGAAATAGAAAAGCAGAATATGAAAGTGGATGATGAAAAGAACCCCAAACGACCCCTCTACCAAGCTGAAGCTTAGACATCTAGCCCCATCTGCCTTAAAGATATATGTCAAGTTCTTTTTTCCATGGAACTCTTACTCCAATGCTTCAATTACTGTGGTGTGAGGGTGGCCTTGCTTTTTTTCAAAGGCTATGTGAGCAGAACTCAAGTTGGAAGATTTAATCAAACTGGAAAGGACTGGAGTGTAGGTTTGCAATGGACTATGTATCTGGCTAGTCAGGTTCAGGCACACTCATTGCCAGAGGAGGTCTACCAGATGATGCAGCCTTCTGGGTCCAGCAATGCATTACGATGATTTACCTATTCAGGCAGTGAAGGATTGTGATCTACACAATCCTTAGAGGGAAAAGAAGTCCACTTGCTGATGAAATCACTAATGTTTGATGCATATCATATATAGTGACTAGAGAGAGCTTAACTCCATCTATCACCTTGAGTCCCAATCTAAGACTTTCTTCTCAATTTAGTTCAATTTAATAAGTGTTTATTAAGTGCCTATAAGATAAGTAAAAGACAATCCTCATTCTGAAAGTGTTTACAATATAATGGATAATCACATCTGAGATAATCCTTTTGTTAGAGGGTAGGCAGCAGGATTCAGAAACAGAATCTAAAAACTTTTAGAATTATTCTGATTTTTAAATTCTGAAATTAATGGTAACATTAAATGGTGATAGATTTATTTTCTGAACATTTCTAACTAGAGGGATACATAATGACAGAATGGGCAGACAATTGGAAGGAAAGTTGTGGATTTGCCTTCTGCTTCTAATATTTAGTAATGGTATGACTTTAAGTAAATTTGAATCTTGGTTTTTTCATCTGAAAAATGGGGACAACAATACTACAAAGTATCATTATCCCTACTTACTTCAAAGGATTGTTGTTTGGCTCAAATGGGATAGGTTTGCAAAGGCTTTGCAAACTTTAAAGAGCTACATAAATGACAGTTATTGTCATATGACTGGAAATGCTCCAGATGAAGAATTGGGGCTCTGCTATATTGTGCCAAAGGAAAATTGAATCTGCTTGGTACATGTGGAGTTCCTCCTGAGAAATCCACCTCTCAGCATCAATTATGGCTTGGGCAAAAGTTTCCTTAGCTTGCTGATGTTTCAAATGATGGCATTAAGGGACCTGTTTATATAACATAATGGCTGGGATTTAGTCCCCTTACATAATAATCTGCTGACCCAATACAGGACAGTGAACTTATTTCCCCTGAAACTGAGTATAGAAATGTTCCTAGTGGTACAAAGATTGGCTAAGTTAAGATTTGGGTTCAATAAAAGGAAAATATACCTTTTGACTTCTCGTATTCAGAGAGAGATACTTTAATGATGAAGACCAGGGGAACCTATTGTACCAATGTTAGAAAAAAGACTAACATTACCCTAGCATCTACAGTGATATTTCTCCTTCAAGAAAACCTGCTACCTGAAACCCTCATTTGTACAATCTATAATTCCATGGCCTTAATGGATTCAACCACAGAGTGCCTTTAAAATATGATTTCTATTTAAAATAATAATAATCTCAACTTTTCTGGAAAACACTTATCTTGTAAAGTGAACCAGAAATTGATGACAGTAGATTTGTTGATACGATCAGACCTATAAAATATGTACAGAGCTCGAAAGTATCTATGATTCTTTTTTTAAACTACCAAAACCTTTGCAGTAACTAAATTTCATCATGTCCTCACTGAAAAAGGTTACTGTCAAATAATGACTTTACAAATGAGAAACGGGAAGTATAAATGAGTCCAGGGATTTCCTTAGATTCTTGTAGAAGCTGGTGGTTGAATGGGTGAGTATCGGAAATCTAGCCCAGTGCTGGTATCTCAGTGACATATAAAATAGACAGATTGAGAAGATTTAGATATTTTGGATTTTTTATTGATTTTAACATACTTAAATCCCCATCTCAAACTGAAGGTGATAATGAAAGTATCATTTCTATTATAACCAGTACTTGGGTAAGAGAATGGACTAAACCTGTGAAAGACAGAAAGGGGAGTCATCTAGAGACAATGTGGTACAATAGAAAGTTCACAGAAGATCTGGGTTCAAATTCTATCTCTGATGCTTATTTCCTATGTGGCTTGAGGCTACTGAGCCTCCTTACCTTTTTTCTTAATAGTATTTTATTTTCCCAAATACATGCAAAAGATAGTTTCCAACACTCACCTTTGCAAAACCTTGTGTTACAAATTTTCTCTCTCCCCCACCCAGACAGCAACCAAACCAATATAGGTTAAACATGTACACTTTTTCTAAACATATTTCCATATTTGTTATTCAGCTTCCTTATCTTGCAAATAAGAGGGATTAGACTGGATGATGGCCTTTGAGGTTTTAATCAACTCTAGAGTTGTTTGGTTATTTAAAGGGCCAGGATAATATGTGAGTCCAAAAAAGGATATCCTGGGAGATTAATTTGGTTGGGAGGTGGGGGAGGAGTAAGTAGCATCATTTCCACAAAATCTAAAGTTACAATGAAAAGAATACCTCATGTTCAGAAAGTATTTTGCAATTTGTGAAATAATTTTCTTCAGATTAGCCATGTTAGCAGAGCAATAACTATATTCTTTGGGGCAAGCAGCATGAAACTTGCCCAAGGTAACACAAGAATTGTCAATATGTTAGCTTTATAATTCACTACATAACAATAATATAAGAAGAAATCAAGACAAACACGCTAGGTTGAAGAGTGAGTTGGTAACTTCTTGATTCCATGATGTTATAGAAGTACATGGCTTCCATTTTTGTATCCCTCAAATTCTGATTCTCTTGTGTAAATCTCTTAGTTACTCCATCCCTACTTATTTACAACTCTGCAGGTTAGGTTGGGGGCATCAGAAACCATTAATCATACATTAAAGAAATCTGGGGTTAAAAAAAGTCAGAAAGGGATGGACAACAAGATTTACTCAATGATCTGGTTTATCAATTGACAAACATTTATTAAGGACCTACCATGTCCTAGGCTCTGTGCTAAGAGTTAGGGATATAGAAAGAAGCAAAAGACATCCCTTACACTAAAAGATATTATTAGTCTAATGAGGGAAACAATAGAAAAATATATTGTAATATAATTTTTGTAGTTTTTAATATATTTTAATATATATCATAATACATATGATTTCCTGTATCACTTCTTGTCTCTGACTACAGCCTAGAAAGATCACTGGCCCCAGTCTTTTAGATCCAGATTGAAACACAGAATCATAGGATCTCAAAATAGGAAGGTACCACTGAGACCCTCTAGTCTAATCTGCAATTTAGAGTCAAGTGGCACCAACTGTAAAGGTTATAGGAACATAAATACAGGGAGCTATCAAGATGATTATAATCCCTGGGATACTGAGTGTCCTTCTCTATGTTGAAAGCTGTAATACTTAAAAGGCTAGCTCAATTCACATCTCAGTGCCTTAAGCACTGAGGTGTCTTCTGAGAATAAGAACACTACTTTTCAGACTCAAGTTTTGAGTCTGGAAGATATTAGTAATAAAAATACTAGGGCAGGGGAAACTAGAAAGAACTCCAATTCACACTAGAAAGATGATTCCAAAAGTGAACTCAAGAATTTCACCAAACCAAGTGTGTCTGTGAACCTTTTGTCACATAAGTTGGTACCCTGGATGCTTAGCATCATAATTTCTCTCCACTACGTTCCTTCAATAATAAGGCACCTGATAAATGAGGGAAGACTCTGATCAAGATCTGAAGGGGAAAACAAGACAACAACAAGATAAAGAAACCTCAATTAACACATTATAACATTAAGATTTTCCCTCAGGTGACATTTCTAGAATAGTTCATAATCAGTGTATATATTAAGTTAACTCAGAAGAGATTTGAGCTATTTTTTGATAGAAAAAAATGAGTTAAGTTTTAAGATGAAGATGACTCCACAACAAAGGTTCTTAATGAAGGCTCTACTAATTTGTGTTTTTTTGGTCTGTTGCCTCTTTTTAAAAAATTAATTTATTTAAAACAAATACAAAATAGAAAAAGAAAAAGGGTCATGTGAACAGTAGAACACAAGGTATTATTTAAAATATGAAACAATAAACATTTCAAGAAAGCCTATTTTACAAAAAACTGCACATTGTATTCAGAGTGGTCCATATTTTCTTTGTTTCCTTGTAGATTTTCTTTGTTCTTTGATGTACACTTTCAACTTTATTCTTTTCCCCCCTTCTCCTCTCAGAAGGTTATAATTAAGCATGATTTACACACATTTATATATACATAGCTCTATTTATCTGTCTATACACACATACATATATAGACATATATATATATATATATATATATATATATATATATACCTTATACATAATACATACACATACCTATACATAGATTCCTATAAATCACACGCAAATATATGCATACATATTTATATTTATATCTATGTAAGACTATACTATACTTGTTTGTGCTCTGTTTCTCTGAAGGTGGATAATATATTCTTTTATAAGTTCAAGTCTTTTCATTTTTTTCTAAATCCACCAGCTTATCATTTTCTACACCACAGCAATATTCTAACCTTATGCTGTGTAGTTAAATAGTCTAAAACAATACTGATTAATATGGCTCCCATCAGTGTAATTTCCCAATTTTTCTCTTTTGATTAAATCTATTTTAGCTTCAACTTTGGAGATTAATTTGTTTTGATAAAAATTTTGATAACTATAAGTGGTTTTCTTGATATTTCTATGTATTTTGTACATTTTAAAACATTCTGAGGGATAGCTAAGTGGCTTAGTTAGAAAGAGCATCTGCCTTGGAATAAGGAGGAACTGTGTTCAAATGCAACCTCAGATACTTACTAGTTGTATGTCCAATATCTCTTCTCTGCAGAGCTTCCACTGGGTGATTTTTGCTACAGTACTTCTGTTTGTCACTTGACATTCTAACCATTACTCAACTTAAAAGCAAGTGGATAATCACTGGGAGAAAAATAATTTTAAAACACAAAAAAGGGAGCAGCCATATATGATGGTAATGTAAGATTTATCTTTTTGGAATACTTCATCTCAGTAAAGATAAGGCAAGGTTTCATCATCCAGGGATGAAAGTACTTAAAAAAAAACTAACAAAACTCCTAAGACATATGGTTGGCTCTGGGCTTGCCATCATTCAACAGCTGCATGGACAATGAACCAACCAGCTGCTGGTCATGTCGCTTATTAAGTACCAGGTTTTTTTATTTTCTGTACCTATTTTTGTACCCTATTTTCTATGGCCAAAGACACACAATTGTCATTTTGAAAACCCCCACAAATCAATATGGCACATTGAGGTCAACTTTTCTCTGAGGCTCTGTGGCAGGCAACTCATAGATATCTCCATTTTGGGAGACTGAAGTAAGAACATTATTCTCCCAAGGACAATTAGAGAAGTTCCTTGGTAAGCTCACTGAAATGATTCACTTTGCCTGACCCTGATGAAATAGGCATTTAGGATTCCTTTGCTTTTCCAAATAGCGTTCCCATAATGCCTTGGAAAGGTTAATATGAACCATTTGCTTTCATGATTTCGGCCTTGATCCCAGACTCAGGGTTTCCCTATAAATACAACTCTGCATTTCCTTACAAGAAGGAACAGCTCAACTGTGAGGAAATTAACCTCATATTTCACATAAATAAAAAGAGGGAGGAGAAAGGGATAGTCTGATAGCAAACTTATGCATAAAAACATTCCCCCAGTTATTTCATTCCAACCTGTCCCTTCCTGGACAAGTTTGAAAGTTCTTTGCTAAACCTGTAAAGAGAATCAAGCAATGACTAGTTATTAAATTGGGTAGCAGAGGGAAGCCAAGATTCTCGTTTGAACAAACATAAAGAGCTAGTTTGTTTCCCCCCGCACCATTCTTAGATTTGGCATATAGCCAATGATATGATCATAATAGATTTCTGATTCTATGGATGCTGAACCACCAAGTTTTAATTGGTTCTAATTTTCAAGCCCCTTCAAAGGGGATAGAGTTGAGGAAGTTTTGAGGGGAAGAAAGGAACTGTGACAATTCTAGCTAGGTGAGTATTAAGGGTAATAGATTCATGCTAATTGATTGATTAATTGAATGAATAAAAAAAGCACTTATATGCTTACTAAGTGTCAAGGTTTGTATTAAGTCAGTGATACAAATATAAGCAAGAAACTTAGTTTCTTCCTTCAAGGAGTTTCTAATGGAGAAAGCCAATAGACAAGATACAAAGTCACAGAAAATGGAAGAGAATTAGGGTCAAGATAAGGTGAAAACTTACATAACGGGGTGCTAAGGGGAGGGCAGTCTAGATTCTGGTGAGAGGGGCATGAAAAAAATAGCTAGAGTGAAGGTAGAATGATTTTGAAATGGATAGGATTTATACCAGGCAACAAATCAGATGTATCAATGACTAAAGTTAATGAAAAAGATAACAACATCTTGGGTGTAACCTGTTTAATCTAGGCATACTTGTTTAGTGATGAATTATACTCATCTGGGACTGTTTTCCACCAGGAATGATGATACTAGCCTGGTCAAAGTTTGAAAAGGGCTGTTGATAAGGAAATAGGTCCTAGGTGGAAGCCACCAACCATTTATCAAAGTGTCATTATTAAATGTTCATTTGATGTGGAAAAAAGCCTACCTGGAATGGAAGTATCACTTGCCCAAAGTTCAAACCTAATATAGTAATTATTGATAATATATCTATATAATATTTGTGGCTTACAAATCACTCTCTCCACAGTGCTGCTTGTTAGACCTCAGTATCACAAACATTATTATCCATACTTGTGAGGGACCTGAGTAAGGACCAGAAAAATGAAATATCTTGCCTGAGGTTTCATAGTAAATGTCAGAACCAGATCTCAAAACTACGTCAAGTACCTCTAGATCCTATGCATTGTTCTTTATGTTACTTTAATTCCTCTCCAGAACAGGAAACATATTTAAACATAGTTCAGAGAAGCAAGAGAGGGGAGGTTAAGTCAGGGAAGGCTCATCTAGGTAGTCACATGGTCAGTATTTGTAAGGCGGGGGGCAACAAGTAGTGAGAACTTCTTAGAAGGGGATGTAGTTTAGAGGAAGGAATCTCAGTTCTAGGAGAGGAGGACTGGAATGGACAAATCAGGAGCCTGGGTACTGTTGAGTAAAAAAGAAACTTGGCTGTAGCATAGACATGGCAATGAAGCAATGATCCTCTGACTAGGAAACCAGGGGCAAAAAAATAAAGACCAGCAACAGAATGGATCAATGTTCCCTATCAGGTTCCACATCATTCCATAATTTCTGGTATATTACTATTGTGTATTTTGTGTCCAGTCCTGAGGACTGCATTTTAAGAGGAATGTTAGAAAACTAGAGAGGGGAAAACAGGATAGTTGAGGAATCTAGAAACTACATGATATGGTTGAGGAAGCTGAGGATGGTAATGTGTAAAAGAGAAGACTAAATGGAGACATGAAAGCTGCCTTCAAATATTTAAAAACTGTGATGTGGAAGAAGAATGAGATTTATTCTGTGTTGCTACAGAGATGAGAACTAGGACTGTTTTCTGGAAATAACGGGAACAAGCAGGCTAAATAAAAAAGAATTTCCTAACAATTATTTTTAAATTTTAATTTATTATTTTTACTGTTTCCTATAATAATTTTGGACAATGGAATGTGTAGTCTTGAAAGGTAGTAAAGTCTCTGTCATTGATGTGTTCAAGTAGAAGTTGAATGACCATATGATAACACTGAAAGAGTCCTAGAGTGAGAATTAGGAATCAAAGTTCTACCAGTGAATTGTTAAAATTCCCGGAGCCTTAAGTTTTCATCTGAAAAATCAGACTCAGAATAGATGGTGTCTAAAGTTTCTTCTATTTTTAAATTCTGAAATTTCCTGAAATTTGAACCCTACTTTTCTTATATACTAGCTCTGTGACCTCTAGGCCTTAATGTTTCTATATATAAAATAAAGATATTCTCTCCCCATCTGTAACTCCCTAAGGCTCAATGTCTCTATCTGTAAAATAAAGATTTTCTCTCTCTGTCTCTATCTCTGTCTGTCTTTGTGTCTCTCTGTGTTACTCTATTTCTTTTTTTCCTTTGGTATTTTACATTATCTACCTCATAAGTTTGCTATGAGGAAAACTGCAAATTGTAAAATGTCTTACAAATCTGTGTCTGCTTTCCTTCTTCTTAATATTGTTAATATTGTTCACATCACATTATTGCCCCTGCTTTATTTCTCACTTTGGTATGAAGTTTATCTAAGGTGATACTGCACATTCTTTCCATGGTTCTTGGGATTGTTATGAACTTGTTTTCATGTTTTGAATGGTTCACTGACATTCTGTATTTTATTCCTTTACTTACAGTAAATTACATACCTTTGGAAATTCTTTGAAGTCAGACTCTGGCTTAAAGCATTATAGCCCCCATTGGAAATAAGGGCAGGTCTTGGGACAACTTGGGTGCTGATGAAAAATGTCTTTGCCATTTTCATATTTTCTCTAGCCCCAAATCATGCTATCCACTTCCTGAGGAAGAATTCCATCTGAAATGTCTTTATTTAGAAAGAAAATATCTGGATTTTGATAATCTTGGTTTAATGTGAATAGATTGAAATGTGAGGAGACAAGCAACTCTTTTAATAGCAATGATTGTAGTGGAAGGGCATACCTGTCATAGCTAGGTAAGTGTTGCATGAGGTCAAATCTCATCCAAACTTTGTGTGTGAAGTGTCTATTTTGGGAAAAAAAAATGTGATGGCAGCCAAAGTAAAAAGACACCAAAACATATCCCATTATTCTCTTGTATCAACCTCCTCTCTAATTACCCAGGCCCAAATCAGGCCCTTTGGATTATTGCAATAATCTCTTAATTGGTCTTTCTTCCAGTCTTCCATCTCTCCAATCTGATATTCTTTAACAAAGACCTGACCGAAACTGGAAACTGAATAGATGCCCATCAATCGAGAATGGCTGAATAAATTATGGCATATGAATGTTATGGAATATCATTGTTCTGTAAGAAATGACCAGCAGGATGAATACAGAGAGGCTTGGAGAGACTTACGTGAACAGATGGCTGAGTGAAATGAGCAGGACCAGGAGATCATTACATACTTCAACAACAATACTATATGATGATCAATTCTGATGGACATAGCCATCTTCAACAATGAGATGAACCAAAGCAGCTCCAATAGAGCAGTAATGAACTGAACCAGCTACACCCAGAGAAAGAACTCTGGGAGATGACTAAGAACCATTACATAGAATTCCCAATCCCTATATTTTTGTCCACCTGCATTTTTGATTTCCTTCACAGGCTAATTGTACACTATTTCAGAGTCCAATTCTTTTTGTACAGCAAAATAACTGGACATGTATACTTATTTTGTATTTAATTTATACTTTAACAGATTTAACATGGATTGGTCAACCTGACATCTCGGGGAGGAGGAGGAGAAAAATTGGAACAAAAGATTTGGCAATTGTCAATGCTGTAAAATTACCCATGCATATATCTTGTAAATAAAAAGCTATTAAAAAAATAATAAAGACCTGACCATGTAACTCTGCTTAATCACAAATCTTCAATGGCTCCATATACATCTAGGATAAAACTGAAAATCCTCCGTTTGACACTTAAGGCCCTCTACAATCTGGCTTTCACTTACCTAAATAGTCTACTTTACACCCCATTACATGTTTTTCATTTTTAATCTAACTAGGCTGCTAACAGTTCCCTATGTAAAACTATATATACTTTATTGTTGCTCTTGTTTTTTGTTGAGTCATTTCAGTCATGCCTTATTCCCCATAACTCCATTTGAGGTTTTCTTGGTAAGATAACAGGGTGCTTTACCATTTCCTCCTCCAGCTCATTTTACAAATGAGGAACTGAGGCAAATAGGGTTAAGTGACTTGTCCAGGATATCTAAGATCAGATTTGAATTCAGTTCCTCCTGACTCCAGAGTCAGGGCTTGATCCCTGCATCACCAACCTGTCCCACAAACTATATAGTAAAGTTAACAAGTAAACTAGGCAGAGTGCTATGACCAAGGCCATCTCCAGTCATACATCTTTCCCCAGATCCAGATGGCAGGTAACCTTGCTCAGCCCTTCCTCGCTTAAATCCAATTCACTTGCATGTCATAGTGTCACCTTTCTGATGTCATGGTCCTCTTTGAGAACAAAGGACAAATAACAGCAACAACAATAAAAAGAAAGGTAAAGAAACAGCTCTTTCCTTCAATGAGCTCACAACTAATGGGAAAGACAATACACAACTATGTACAAACAGGATAATTTGTAGATAATCAAGAGGGAAGGAATTAGCATATTACCTCCCTTGGTGATTTCATCAGCTTTGATGGTTTCAATTACTCCTTCCATGCAGAAGACTCCTGGGTCTATATATCCAGCCTTACTCTCTCTTCTGAGGTATAGTCATGTATCACCAACTGCCTTTTGGGTATCTCTGGATATTCAACTGAATGTCCTGTAGGCATATTAAACCTCAACAAATCCCAAATAGAAAAGTCATTTTCTCCTAAAGTCCTCTATTATAGTTATAAGCACTACCATTTTCCTGGTCACCCAGGCCTATAACTTTGGTATTGTTTCTCAACTCTTTACTTTTATCTATCCCACATATCTGATACAATGGCAAATTCTGTAGTTCCTACTCTCACATTTCTGATATACATCCCCTTTTCTTCACTCACAGGACCACCACTCTAATTCAAGCCCTTATCTTCTCTCAGCAGAAAGCTAAGGCAAGAGCCTTTTAATTGGCCTCTCTGTCACATTTCAATTCATTTTCTACTCAACTGTAGTAAATTGTAGGGGATTTTCCTCCCATTCAGTAAATTTCAGTTGCTTCCTATTACCTCTGGTATCCTATTTGACTTTTAAAACCTATCACTTTGTGCTCCCTTGCTTTTTTCCCAAACTCCTTACACCCTTACCACCTCCATATACTTGACAAAACACCATTTTCCTTCTTGGTAAAAGAGGAACTGAATAGCACTCTATCCACTGTGCCATCAGTTATCTCTGGGATTGGATATCTTTCCACCTACCTGAAGCTCCTGTCCTCTTTCTCACATTTCTTCAACCATCTATCCAAGAACACAATTTCTGCCACTTATGAGCAAAATCAAGTAACTCCTGGATTTCCTGCAGTTCTATTAAATGAGACAAAGTCCCATTCTCTTGTATTTTTCCCTGTAAACCCAAGTTTAGGTAATGAAACCAATAAAGTACAGCCATAATCACCTTAAATCATTTTTAATGGTTCTCACTACCTGCTGATTTAAAAATGACTACAATTTGGTAGGATGGATCACAACAGAGCACAGATGGTGCAATTCAATCAAAAGCCATGTTCTCCAAGACATGAGTGGTGTGCTTGCACACTGTGGCCGGATTAGAGAACCCTGTAGCTTTTATGTAAGGATTCTGGGGCAATTTACAGGAAATCTGTTTCAGTAACTGCTTATATGGGTCACATTTTTTGCTGTCCTGCACAACTCCCCTCTACCTTGGCCCCAGGGAAAGAAATGCAGTATTCACCAAGACTCTCATACTCAACGATGAACTGCTTTATTTGAGGCAGGTTAGACATTTCATGGCATGCCCTTTTCTTGTTTGGGTCTCTATTTCTGAATGTGGACAACAATTCCAGTATTCTTGTCTGGCTCTGGTATAAATTGTTTTCTGCTACTATCTTCTTACTTCTATCATGACATTTAAAGGCTATCCTGTTCCCCCAATATATTCTCCTGTGAAAAATAAATCCTTTCCTATGTGTAATTTATCAAGGCTCCCAGAGACAAGGAACAATTTTTCTTTTTATTATTGGTTTCTGCTATACATCTGAAGTTCTAAGGGTGATAGAATTAAAGATTTAGAAGTGAGGAGACCTAAGAAAATATTTATTCCAACCTCTTCTTTTTTTAACTAATGAGGAATTTGAGGTTCATAAGTTATGTGAATTGCCCAAAGTCACACAGAAAAGCGACAGATTTGGTATTTAAACTCAGGTCCTTTGACCAAAAATAGGTTTTTCTATTACCTGATACCACCTCCTTGATTTGCCTGGTGAGGTTGCCATGTTAGGGATGGACTTTGTCCTAGGATCTAGGACAGGACTTCCTCCTAGGACTATAGGAAAAGACTTACTCCTAGGATCTTCCTGATAATTGGCAAAGATGTTGCTGTGAATTATGCTTAAATTGGAAGAATAGGTTATGTTTTGGATTAAGGATGATAGCATTTTGGAGTGAAGGAGAAGCAAGAGAAATCAGCTAGTTTATTTCCTTATCTTCACCCCTATGGGTGAGCATTTCACTGACTAACTCAAACTCACACAAATCATTAAAAAGCAGAAAGTAAAGTCAGATCTGGACTAAGTTTTTCTAAGCTAAGATGCCAAGAAAACTAAGAGAAGATGGAAAAAATTTAAAGGAAATTTTCATGGTACAACCTCAACCATTTGTCTAATGCCATTCTATTGAGCAAAGCAGATTGCTATTAGTCCTTTGGGGAGCATGTATAATTAATTCCTCCTTAACATTAGTACAAATTATATTTATCCACTAAGAAAATTGGTGTTTGGTATTTGAGCTAACTGCTTTTCACCAATATCTTTTTCTGCTTAATCTTTTATGATTATTGTGATGTGACATGCATAAAATTTTATAACTGACATTAACACATGATGGGTTGAAGACTTCTGAAAACAGAGGAACTGATCATGTAATTGTACCATCCCAAATTACTCTGTTGTATTTGGACTGACACATTTACTCCAGACTATGCATAATTCCATCCAGCAGATATACCGGACTGCATTTTTGAGAATGCCATCCAAATTGGCTTAGGGATTAGCCAAGAAGATTTTGATCTTGGGCTTCAAGTATCCCAAGATTCCTTAAAACTGCCAGCTCTAATACAAAGAAAACTATATTATACATCCTGAGTTTATAGAACTATTCAATTGTGACTCCTTCTGAAGTGTGACTTTTTAAAAATGGAGGAAAGCATCCTTGCCTTTCACCAATCTTATCATATAAAATGAAATCAAAGATCATGTGCTATACTAATAGAATTTGATTTCAAGTTCTATCCCTGGTTAGTATCTTATCTGGGCCTACGGTAGTAATTGGTTGGACCTGATTAGAGAAAACCAACTCTTTCAGAAAAGGGGATCTGAACTAAGGCTCATGACTAGGGATTATAGGGATAGGATTATAGGGACATAAACTCTGAAAAAAGATCTGAAATCTGGATATTAGATGATGAATAGGGAAAGGATGGCTGAGAATACTGTAAGTGGGGTTCAAAAATTAGTTAGAAGATCTGAGGAATTAATGCTGAGGCAGAGTAAAAGATTGGTGGCGGTCCAAAGAGCAAGAAATCAGCAGAAGGTGAGCAGATAATTGATAACAGAAAAATCCAGCAGCAGGTTTCAGGTACTCAGCCAGTATAAGAATAGGGTCTGTGGACAGGAAGTCAAGCTACTCAGTGAGTCAGACTTTACCACTACTACTTTTGCCTGGCCTCTAAGACATTTCCAAATTCTGAATGCCATGTGTTGTCTATTGGTATTTAGTTAAGGGATTTTCATCAAGGAACTATAGTAAACAGAAAAAACTGGGCTGCTTCTATGTTACCATGTTTAGCAGTTCATCTTCACCATCTGTTTAGGGGTATTCCTGGAAACTTAGTTGGGGGAGCTGCTGCTTGATTACAAAAACACACTATAGCTGGACATCATTTGAAATATATAAAAGCTCTAATAATTTAGCCATTTGGGGAAAAATATACGTAATTTAATCCCCTCTAGAACTTCTTTTTTTGTTGTATGCAACACTCCTGAACAAGAATTCACAGATCACCTGCAGCCCCGCTAAAACCCTCCTTTCTCCTTCCATCCTCTTGCCAGTTTCCCCAGAGGGTTCAATCAATTGATAAACAATTATTAAGCACCTACTACATTCCAGGCACTGAGTTAAGCAATGAGAGGCATTCTTGCCCTCAAGGAGTTTGCAGTCTAAAATGGGGAAAAAGCATGCAAACAAACATATGCAAAGCAAGGTATATTCAGGACAAATAAGGAAACACTGAATAGAGAGAAGCAACTAGAATTAAGAGAAGTTTGAGATACGAGAATTATGATGACATTGGGAAATTTAGAATATAAAAGAGAATTCTTTACACCATATAAAACATTCCTTGGGGAAAAAGGATGTTCTTACACAATCTATAACTTAGTACTTATGACTGAACATTTAAATTAGATGACTTGGAACTGGAGGTGAAACTTCAAAGGGTGCCCATTTGTGATGCTGCAGGTTCCTGAGTCTAAGGTATATGCAGATATATGACTTCTAAAGGTCATAGCGAAGGTGGAGATGGGGATATTCTTTTGTTTTGTGTGTTTTTGCCTGTGAAAATGCTTCAAGTTAGGAAGAAAGGCCAAAGTTGGGAAATTTCAACAAGGGACAAAAAAATTCCTGTAATGCCAATGAACTTGACTTCCAAACTTCCCACTAAAAACATGAACCATATGCTGATAACAACAGACTTGATTCCTAATCTGTGATCAGATCAAATGATTTACTTTGTAATTTGATTATGTATTTCAAATGTGTTGCACCCTAAATACTGAATCTGGGCACATAATTTTATATTTCAGATAGCCAGTATGAGGAGTTCTTGAAGTCAACATAAAAATTCATGACTAACAAACACTGGAATCATGTTGCTTTAAGAGAAATGGTATTTTTCTTTTTGCTTTAGGAAACAAATTTGTAAGACTGTAATCCTTCTGCTACTTCATAATAGCCCGAAAAAATCTATCCCTTGAATTTGTTTTGAGTACTCATCTGTAACTTTCTTCTCTCATTCAAACCCAGAATACCTCACAAGAACATATGACCTTTGGCATGTTTGAAAATTGCAAAAGCAAGAAATATTGAATTATACTGAATCAATCAAGTCCCTAATTTAGATGGGAGCACAAAACTTAGTCTGCTTTATTTTCAGATGGATAACTTATCTAATTGTAGGAAGTCTGACACAGTAGAATGCATTCCAAAAAAGTACATAGGTCCTCAATGACAATTATTCTGACCAAATAAAAATGTAAAATACCATAAATAATAAAGCTGATAGATAAAAAAGATTGGATTTATTAATTAATTGAAATTGAGATCAATTTCTGATGATACTAGAGTGAAACAGGTGCCACCTACTCTGAGAGTACTTTCCATGATGTAATATGGCATCATCTCATTTATTTCTGAATTGCTTTCCCACTGATCAGATGGTTCAGAAAGCAAATATTTGTCTGAGAGCTTCTGAGAGCTAATGACAGTTCCCTCCCTTGGTGTGATTTTTCACTTTACAATACTGTCTCTTCTCTTTCTCACAAAGAAAATACAACATGAAGCTATGTCTTAGTTGCCCTGGAATTGGGATACTTCCACTCAACAGGTCAGGCAAATTCTTATAGAATGAGATCACCAGAAAGCAGTTCCACTGGTGGAGTTTTAGAGATTGATGCCTGTTAAGTTTTCTTCTATGTGATATCACTGGTAGGGGTGGAGGAAAAAATGCTCATCTAAAAATGGTGAAATAAGATCTTGAACCTTATTGAGAGTTTACATATTGACCCTGCTACTTTCTACTGGGGTGGTCTTGGATAAATCAAGCAACCATTTTGTCCCTCAGTGTTCCCGTCTGAAAAATGAGAATAATAGATGAAACAACCACTGTGGTACTTGTCCTGTGAAGTTATTGAAAGAAATCTATTGAGAAATTATTATAATAGTGGTAATGTTTCCCAGGGCACATTCTCTAGAATCTTTTGGGTAATATCCAAGATGTTTTAAGCCTGGAGAAGTAGAGGTGAATGGATTATAAGGAATAAAGTGTTTCTGAATAGGCCATATTGAGCTTTGGCAAATGAGAATGAATTTTCTGGGAAACCATTAATTGGGCATGGAGAAATGATTCATAAAAGGAAGAGCTGGCACATACTCACCTAGCCAATAAAAGTAAATTGTTGTGTCATATAATATCTATATGGTCTCTATGACATTATAGGTTTGGGGAGAGAGGGGAAAATCTTAATAAGAAACAGAAAGCACTGTCTAAGAAATCTAGCAATCATTCTGTCTCATATGCAAGAGTTCTTGCCAACTCAGTGATTAAAATATGCTGTTAATGAATTATAAAGCATAAATGCATCAGAGACAATCCATTACAAATAAGCAAGATGGCATTTGGAAGACACTTTCCAGTCATTTTTAAAATTTCTTTACATCATTTCCTCTCCCATTTCTATATGCTTTTGAATTAGATTCCAGGTTTAAATGAGTAACCAACTAATCACCAAACTAATGATGACAAGGCTAATAATTACACTGCTAATAGTGACAGTGCTAATTAAGATAATGCTTATAAAAACAAACTCTCCTTCAGGACCTGATTATTAATCTTTGAAAGCTATGAGAAAATTCCAAATATATCTTTGGTAAGTCAAGTGTGAAAAGCATCAAGAACTTGGATGGATATTCTTCCTTTTGCTCCAGTTATGCATTTAGGAGACAGAAAATGGTCCCAAAGTGAGGTCAACTTTGAGATTGAGTATAAAAGACGACTAAGCCAGAGGTCAAGAGAAAAAGGAGCCTCAAAGATTGGAAGTTGAAATGACTCTATATTCCCTGACTGTAGGATCAATAGTAATCTACCTACAGGAACCTTGCCTATATTTTATGTTCATACCCTACAGGAGCATCTAGAGATGACTTTGGCTTTGCTCCAATAAAAGTGTTTCTCTGGTTCAGCAAGAGGCAGTCAACTTTAAATGCAATTAATGAAAAATAATAACTGAACATTAAAATCATGTTATGCAAATTTATTGAAACAAGGAAGAAGGAATGCTGGAGATAAAGCAGTAGAATGATGATCCTCCTGAAGTCTAGAAAAGGAGGATGGGGGTAGACTGGTGAAGAATTTATCAGACCATTTTCAACACCACTTAGAAGAAAGAATTCAAGTAAGATCAGGGTGGCTCAGCAAGTTAACCATGGCTGGGTCAACAATATTTCCTAAGCAGTCTTCACATTATTAATTAGATGTCCCAAGTGCTTCAATGTTAGCTTTCTGTGGTCTAGTGAATAAAGTTCAAACTTTTAAATGTGGCATTTATGATTTTCCATGGTCTACTGCCACCCAATACCTACTTTATCTCAAGCTACTCTTTTCCAAACTGGACTATTTGCCATCCTCATGACATACCCCTTGATTTACTGCTTCTGTGACTTTGTTCATGCTGTTATTTATACCTGGGATGCCACCCTTCTACAATGCCCTGTGTTGAATCTCTTTAATGCCTTACTTTCCCTCACCCCACCAATCCAATCAGTCATTAAATCTTGCTATTTTTATCTCCACAAAGTTTCTCATATCTGATCTTTCCTCTCTCTATTTATGTACCTATCACTGTGGTTCAGGTTCAGAAGTAATGATACTTCTCACTTCAATCATGGCAGCAGCCTCTACATGCCTCAATCCAGTAGGGGACTATATACTCTGGTGTTTAAGCTGATTTTCCTTAAGTTTAGATTGGACCATGTCCATCACTCCCCTACTCAGTCCATTCTAGTGGCTCCCCATTGTCCCTGGGAGAAAATATAAACTTCTCTGTTTAGCTTTTAAAGTTCTTTTCAACCTGGTGCCAAACTATTTTTCTAATGTCTTTGGACATTAATCTCTGTCCCATTCTCTGTGATCTACCTAGATTGACTTTATTTGTTCCTAACATAAGATCAGGGGTATGCTATAACCAGCTCTGACTCTTGAGAGTTGTTAAATTTTTAATATGAGCTCAAATGCTACAAATCAGGGATAGATTTGCTTTGTTGATTATCTAGATTTTAGAAAATGGTGGAGAAAATGTTAACAAGGCAGTTTAAGCTTAAAAATATCTTTTAGGCATACTTTTTTATCTTTCAAAGATTCAGTTGTTAAACATACATTAGCACATCCTGGGCCTAGCTACCTATTGGCTCTCCCCCATCTTCAATCCAGGCTTTTTATTTTCTTATATAGGAAATATCCTACAATTTCACAAAAGGTATATGGTATCAGAGATCCATACTTAATCATGAATGAAATACAAAGCTTACAGTACTTTCCCCAGTGAAGATATATGGTGTTTGGTTATTCCAAATTCATGGTCAAATACCAAGGTAGAGTAGGAATTTAAATGGGATGAAAAATTGATAAGAGATCAATGAACAGCCAAAGGAAGCAGCTGAAACTTGGGAAAGAGCTATTTAGGATTGGGTTTAGCAGGAGATATTTTGTTTCAGTCATTTCCTTTCCCCATGAAACTTTGTCTGAAAGAGTCCTGGTTCATTCACTAGTTCCAAGTTAGCATCTTGAACAAACTAGTATGAAGCCATAGCTTGGGTATGAATGGAGTTTCAAAGTACTTCACTGAGATGTTTTTATTCTGGGTTTAGCTGGATGACTGACCAGGTTTGGAATGTGAAACACCTATAAGTTGATATAACTTGACAATTATTTAGAATAGTGGGTCTTAGCCCTGGCATGCCAGCTCTTTGTAAAATCCCTCATCAATTTGAACTGTGACAGAAATAGCAATTTCTTCCATGACAGTCCAGCTTCTTGTCTTACCTGCCCAGCAAAAAGCCCACAAACACCAATGATGCAGAGAATATTGAAAACAGCTGAGCCAACAATGGTTCCAACACCCACATCTCCTTTTGTGATGAAAACACCTGAAAAACAAAGATGAGGTTATTGAAATATTACTTGACTACACACACAGACCCCTTGAGACAATAAAACTGTATATACCCTTAGATTCCGCAACTACAACCTTCTATCCCAAAGAAATCAAAGAAAAGGAAAAAGGAAATATTTGTATAAATTTTTTTATAGCAACTCCTTTTTAGGTGCCAAATAGTTGGCAATTGAGGTGATGCACTTTAATTGGAAAATGGCTAAAAAAGTTGTACTATATTATTGTGATGGAATACTATTGTGTTTTAAGAAATGATGAATAGGATGGTTTAAAAAAAACCTAGGACAATTTATGTGAACTCATGCAAAGTAACACAAGCAGAATAAGGACAACATCGTTCACGGAAACATTTCTGTAATGTTGATTAATTGTAAAAGATTTAATACTTTGATGAAGACAATAATCCAAGACAATTCCAAAGGATTCATAAAATTCTCCCTTTTTCCAGAGATATAACTGATAAACTGTGAAGATTGAAACATAATATTTTACTTTTTTTTCTGTTTTCTTTTGCAACATGACTAATGTGGAAATACGTTTTGCATAGCTTCACATGTATAATAGAAATTAAATTGATTACCTTCTCAAGGAAGGGAAGAGAGAGAGAATTTGGAACTCAAAATTTTACTATATGATTGCTAATTTTTTATACATCATTGGGAAATATTTAACAAGATAAGTGAAAGTATATTAAAAAATAAACCACTTTATGTAGATTTGCTTAGTCCCCAAATTCATAAATTTGGTACTTTTTTGGTATTTATAGAAAACAGGCATGGCTTAGGAGGATTAGAGAGGTTTCTCTTGTGCAGCAAAGCAGAATTACTATGTAGAATCTTCAACACTTTTTATGAGGCAAAGTCAAATAATGTTAACCTACCCATAAATTAAAAAAACAAACAAAACAAAAAACCAGAAAGGGGAGCTGGTGGTCCTCATCTACTATACTGACATAGCTCACCTACCTCAACATAGCTCACCTACACATACACATATATTTCTAGGCTTCCATGTTGGCATGTAATTAATCTTAAAATAAGTTACTAGGATAGGAGTGTCCCTTTTAAGTAGGTTATGAAATTGAGACAGCATAGTTATTTTGTGGGAGAGCAGAGTTTCAGACTGTTAGAGACATGTTCGCAACATGAAAAAATCTTGTCAGATATCTATCATGGGTCATAAAGATTTGCCATTTATTATGTGAAATAGCTCACAGGCTTAATCAAGTATGGCTAAGCAAGTCAGAATCATAGATCATTAAGCAAACATCTTTTGGTGTACAAGAGGAGCAGGGTCAGGGTCCGAGGAGTAAGGCGAAGAACCAGAGAGGAAGTGGGAAGAGATTCCACAGAAAGGATCAAGAAGGAATTAGATATAGTCTGTGTGACTGATCAAGCCCCAGACTTGTCTGAAAACATGCTAATAAGATGAAGACATGATGGACTGGTTAGAGTTATTGAAAATGGAGGCTGGATGAACTGATTAAGAGTTCCAGTTTTACATCACCTTTCATCATTAGTGAAAGTCCCAACAAAACAATGTTTAAAGGCAACACTTTTATCACTCATTCCCCATTCTTGGGGAATCATAGAGAGAGAACTTGGTGAACTGTGTCATCACATAGTTATTTACATATAAATATCTAGTAATTTGATACAATTACTTAAAAGAGTAAGTGCACCATAATAGATGGTGGATTGGTCTTGAAATTAGAAGGTTTGGGTTCAAGTTTACCTCTTAAATACTTTAACTGTGGGACCCTAAACATATCATTTAATATCTGAGAATCCCACATAACTTTAAGACTGTTACCTATAGAACTTACCAATCTGCTTTTGTTGAAAGATATTTCACATCTGAGACTGACATTGCAGTGATAAGTCCAGACCAAAACAATAATAAGGATATTTACCTATAACAGATGTAAATAACTCAGGAGCTGAGCTTCCAGCTGCCATGAAAGTGGCTCCAGCCACATCTTCACTGAGATGGAGACGCTGCAGAAAAGTATAAGAAAGAGCATCAGTGAGTTCCTGATCATTATGACAAAGAATAGAAAAAAGTAGGCAATCATTTAAGTGGGAAAATATACAGAAGGGGCATATTAAAATATTATTTTTTACAAAGGCACATTTTCCAAAGTTTTTGTATTTTTGTAATTTCAAACCATCATAAAATAATTTTACATTAAGTAAGGTAGGAAAAGGATAAGGAGAGACAGTTGGGTTGGGGAGTTCAGAATAATTTAATGAACAAAAAAGGAAATAATATCCAGAAGTACATCCAGGGAGAGGGTAGGCTGGGAAAAGGGTTTGGGGAAGTGTCCAGCTTAAACACAATATTATTAATCATGAAAGACTGACTTCATGGAAGACAGAATGATACATCGAAAGTGAAAACTAGAGGAAGGAGGAGGGTGGAAAATAAAGAAAAATAGAAACAAACATTCAAAGAGCCATATATAAGATTGGGGGACTATTGGCAGCTAAGTAGCCCAGTGGATAGAGCTTTAGAGTTGGAGTTAAGAAGTTGTGAGTACCAATCAATTCCATGTTTATGACCCATTCTATAGATTTTTACATGCACACACACACACACACACACACACTCCTTGCTTCTTGGGAGAAAATTAATATGATTAAGGCAGAAAAGCCCAGGTTTCTCAGATGAATCCTCTTCCACTTATTTTGGATACCTGACTCTCTGAGCTATGATGATCTGCTGACAAGGAAGAGACAATGAATAACAGACTCAGGAGAAAGGATGTGCTGGAGTCAATTCTGACCACTTATAAGAGTGTATTATTTACACTTCATGAATCAGCACTTTCTAGAAATCAGGGCTTGATTTATTGTTTTGTTGATTATATAGACTTAAAAAGTGTTAATAATAGAGATTATGGTTAAATTATGTGTACATACGTTTCCCCCCATTAAAAAAACCCAAAAAACATTGACCAGATACTCCTGGTCAAGATTATGTGTGTGGAGGCCAAGATGTGCATGAAAAATTTAAAATTAAAACACTTAACAAAATCTTTGAAGTGGCCAGTAGCTTAATTGGAGGCCCAACATTTCTCCATGTTCTAGTGTTGGAGAGATGCACTTCAGGAGACAACTCCCCAAGGCATCAGCAGGGAAACTCCTTCATGAGATACTGAAAAGCTTGTTTTTTTAAATGCTAGAAGATTTTAGCCTTCCAGGCACAAAAGTAATCATCTGAACAAATATTTATTAAGCACTTGCTACTTGAGAATCACTATGATAGGTCCTGGGGATTTAAAGACAAAAATGAAAACTTTCTCCACCTTCAGTGAGCTTTCATTTTGAAGAAAACATAAGCAAGAGCAAGTAGAAGGATCAGAAATGGCATCTTTTTCTTTTGAAGAAGAGAGCATCTGAGTCCTGCTTTGAATAAATCTAGATAGTCAATAAGTTTTTATCAAGCACTTGACACAGCTAAACACAGAAGATACACTGGCAAAAAACAATCTTTCAAGTAGCTTTCAATCTAATGGGGGAGACAACATGCAAACAGCTTTGTAGACACAACATAAATGCATCATAACATGGGAGTGATCCCAAAGGTAATATACTTCAGGGAGGAAGGAATGGGGTCTGCAGGCAGGGAAAGACCTCTTGCATAAAGTAGTATTTGAGCTGAATCTTGAAGAAGGACAAGGAAGTCAGAAAGTAGAAGTGAGGAAGAACATTCCAAGCATTGGGAGACATTCAAGGAGAAGGCATGGATTCTGCAGATATTTTGGGATAAGCTAAGTTACTATTATGATAAGGAGGCATGAAACCTCCAGTGGAGAGTAATACATAACATTTTAAAAATGCTATTGCCCTGACTCTGACCACTAAGCTCATCATGGAAAAATGGAAACCAGTGTGTGGCTGGGTTGATACTCCTGACAATATTTCACAAGTATTGGTAATGACTAGATGTCTCATTGGGATCATATCCCAATTAAGATATTAATTAATATAACATATTAAGAATTGAGGAGTGGAATAAGCTTTTCACTCTTGACAAAATATTTTATTTCCCCTCTCTGTTCTTATGAACTAAGCCAGTGTTCTGGCAAATGCTGATCTTGATGTCCTCTAGAAACCAAAGTTGCCAAAGGATGGTTGTATTCCTATGTGGATGCCTAATTATTGAAAGTAAACCTGGAGAATAACACTGAGGAAACATTGGAAATGGGGAGTATAGAGACATCTCTAGACTACTGCATTCCAACACAAATGTTTACATGAGTGACTCTGTACAGCAAATTACCTGGCAGCAACCAGTTCAGAGCTACAGCCTATGTTTAACTACATCTTAACTGAAAGCTATTGCCGATTAGGAAGGAAAGTGATATGGGAGAATGCTTGTTAAGATTTGCTTATGATTTCACCCATTTGATTCATAAATAAATACTGCAAGTAGCTAATCATGGAATAGAAATAACCCACTGCTAATGAGTAAAAATCACATTTCCAACAAGTATATTTTAGATACTAGAAGCCATAGGGTCCTTCTTCAAATGGAACCACTCCCAGGTTGTATTTCATTTCTCCACCATCAAGGGGCAGTGTGGTCCAATGGATACAATAATACTAATTTGAAAACAATTAAACAGTGATCCTTGTAAACTGGGAGACCTGAGTCCCTACTGCTGATTGAACATGGACATCATGCCATGGAAAGAAGTCTTTATGGTCTAAGTTGGAAGTGAGAATTTTTGTGAGGCTGAAGGCAGGACTACAGAAAGGGGGATGAAGTCATTTGGGTTTTAGCCCACAGGAGAAGACTATATAAATGAAGTTATCAAACACCTCACAAACCAAATATGGCTTACAAGAGTTTGGCAGTCTGTTTTATCTTATATTTCTTTAATTGATTGTCAGCTCTAAGAATTTGATTTGTTCAGTTATTTATTTATTTTTTGGGGGGTTATATCTGACACTTCGTGACCCCTTTAAAGTTTTCTTGGCAGAGATATTAGAGTGGTTTGACATTTTCTTCTCTAGCTCAGTTTATGGATGAGGAATTAAGGCCAACAGGGCTGATTGTTTTGCCTAGGGTCACACAGCTAACAAGTGTCTGGGGACAAATTTGAACTCAGGAAGATGAGTCTTCCTGATTCTAAGCTGGGCTTGGACTTGCACCCCCTAGTGTCCCCTAAGAGTTCAAACACTACTAATTAATCAGAAAGATGAATTAGTCAGACATTGCCATTTGCCTTCTCAAGAACCTTCAGGAAAATGCAACTCCCTCGGCTTTTTCTTTAAGGCTCTCCCCAACAAGGTCCTTAATATATTTTAGCAATTTTATCTCCTTGAGACAATGGGTGGCAGAGTGGATAGGCCTAGAATTAGGAAGATCTGAGTTCATACCTAACTGTTGACATTTACTAGCTACATAACTTTAGGCAAGTCATTTAACTTCTACATACCTCAGATTCCTCAAGTGTAAAATGGGGATTATAATAATACCTACCTTTTAGGGTTGTTATGTTCTTCAGATTTGATAATATTTGTAAAGAGGAGTTCAGCAAGCTTAATAGGTACCAATTTTTTTAAAAAAATAATTTTTTTCTTGATCTTTAGAGCAAAACTAAGAGGTATTATGTGTAGAGGAAACTTCCCTTTTTCCTTCCTTCCTTCTTTCCTTCCTTTCTTCCTTCTTTCCTTCCTTCCTTCCTTCCTTCTTTCCTTCCTTCCTTCCTTTCCTTCCTCCCTTCTTTCCTTCCTTCCTTCCTTCTTTTCTTCCTTCCTTCCCTCCCTCCTTCCTTTCTTCTTTTCTTTCTTCCTCCCTTCCCTCCTTTCTTTCTTCTTTCCTTCCTTCCCTTCCTTCCCTCCTTCCTTCCCTCCTTTTTTCCCTCCTTCCTTTCTTTATTTCCTACACACATACACTACATATATATGTCTATACTATATATATATACACATATATTAGTATACATACACACACATATATATAATTTAAATTGTTCCTCACCCTATAAGATTAACAGGACAGGTATTATTATCCCTATTTTCCAGATAAGGAAAACAGGTCTAGAGAGGTTATCTGATTTGTTGTACATCAGATAATTAATCGAAGCCAGAGCCTGGGCTTTAATCTGAATCTTTGGTGTCTTTGTCCTCTTCCCTCTGTACTGTGCTTATCTTTATCCTTTCTGTCATTGTAGGGCCAAGTGGCATCTCCTCTGTAATGCCTCTGCTTGCTGCAAGGGACCTCTTCCTTCCTTTATTACCACAAAGTGTAAGTTATCTATGCTACTTCTTTAACATTATAGTGGTAGTGACCTTTTTAGAAGTATACCTCTTGTTTTTCTTAGACTATAAGCTTCTTGAGGAGCTCATCCTTATATCTCTTTGCTCTTCACAAATGTTTAATAACTATCGCACAACTGAGTCTCTGTATGGGTTTTAAATCATGTTTAATTCATTAATTAATCCAAAGTTGATTTCTTCTCTCCTCTCTTTGGTACCTTCTAATTTTCTCTCTCACTTTCCCACTGATTCTCTCTGATCCTAACTTGTCTATATCAAATGCTGCAGGTTTTTAGTTGCTAACGTTGTGCTTTGATGAAGGATGCTAATCCTATCTTTCTTCACTGTAACTATCCTCAAACTGAAATTTGTCATCTTCCTAATTGCCCAAGGATAGTTGCTCCTCCCACATGGGCTATGCTCTCTAGAAGAGAGCAAACTGCCAAAAAAGGTAGTAATAGTTTTAGTTGGAAAAACCTTCCTAGATAGCTATGAGATTTCCTCTCATCTCAACCCTATAATCTTGTGAGAAAATGTAATTCTAGATAAAAATTGGCCCCATATTTCCAAAGAGATGTAAACAAATACAGATATACACAAATGTAAACTTTATTCCTTACCACCCACAAATTCACATGTCTAATATTTCTTAAACTATCCTGACAGGTCAGAGAAGTCATAGCAGTTCTTTTTATGGCAACCCCCGCTCCCCCAAAGCCATTTTTATATAAAATTAGATTAGACTGAGGGGGGAAGGGGAGGAGCAAAGTACTTTGGAAAACATGGCTAGGGATGACCTCTTTTCTCTTCTTTTCCTCTCTCTTCTCTGGTCATTTTCTGACAAGGTAAAACTATTTGGGCTCTAAAGTGTTTGAAGTTCCTGTAACTCTCCATTTTTATCTCTTTTCAATACTTCTTCCCTACCGGATGCCCATGTTCTGAGGCTGCTAGATTGGCCCAATTCAGCAGAATTTTTTTTTGATAGATTCACATGAGAATATTAGGGATCCCTCCCAGACTATCTCATTTCAGAAGATAATGGTAAGGAAAGAAGGGAATAAAGCTTAACACAAAAGAGTAAACCAATTGGATTGTAGGCTTGCAAGCATCATTAAAAAAAGGCCATTTTTGCTTATAAAGTATGTTCCTATCTGCTGAGGAGTCCCATCAGCAAAATAGTACCCAAAATGGTATGGACAGTATCCCTCCTCAAGAGAAGCATTCTAGAAAGAGAACTAATCTTAGAATCACACATGTGAGTTTGAATCTTATGGCTGCCACTTAAATACTCATAAGACTTATGCCTAGAATGTACTCCTTCTTTACCACTAACTCTTGGAATCCCAAATTTCCATCAAGGCTAGGCATTAAGAACCACCTGATTCATGAGGCCTTTCTTGACTGCCCTTCTTCCTTCCCAACTTCTCATTTCAACTATCTCTTTTGCACCTATCTATATATATTCGTGTTGTCATTCTTTACTGGATTCTAAGTGCTATTCCAAGTTCCTTGAAGGTAGTGACTACTTTCACTTTCATCTGTGTACTAGCTCCAATTTCTAGGAAAATGTCTGGCACATAGTAGGTACTTTAATAAGTGCTTCTTGAGTCATTAAAGTCATACCCTCTTATGGCATCAGTTTCTTATAATTAAGTAATAATGGCATTTATATAGCATTTAAAGGTTTGTAATTCTCATTTGATCACAATAAGGCTGTGAGGTCGATAGTATTATTATTCCCATTTTGCAGATGAGGAGACTGAGACTGAGAGAAGTTTGGTGATTTTCCTGGGGTCACACAGCTAATTAGGTGTCTGAAGTACAATGTGAACTCAAGTCTCTTGACGACAAGTCCAGCACACACATAAGCCTCTCATCTCTTTGTATGAATCAAAGTCAACATTCCCTTTGCTACTCTATATGTGGATTCCTGTTATGATTATGATTATTACTTCAGAGAGGTAGTAGATTATCTCCCATGGACTTATAGTCAGGGAGACATCTGACACGTTCTGAGTGTGTGACCTAGATAGTTCTTTAAGATTGTAATAAACAAATGGCCATTATAAGATTGGGTATGGAAGTTTCCATATTAAAAGTTCTCTATATTGATTAAATTATACTTCTGAACCCAAGCCTCAGATTAGAACTTCAAAGATCTGTCATTTTGTCACAGGGAGTATTCTCCCTACAGGCCCAGATCACAATCTTGCCACAACTTATTCGATGGTTTTTAAGAACTGCTAAAACATTAATTACCCAACATCTTCCTGGTAATGAGCCTCTTCAAATTCATCTAGATTGGCCCTTAGACAGACAGATATGTCATCCATCACCTTGTACCCCTTGAGAAGGCTTTCCAGGGGAGGGATCTACCACTGCTTGAGCTCCACAGGCAGGCAGAGTAGTCAAGGACTCAGACTTGCTTTCGTCCCACAGTGAATCATTAGAGAAGGAAATTAGTGAAGGATTATTAGCAGTATCAGCTGGTGGTATAGTGGATCAGGCTCTGAATCTGGAGTTAGACTGACTTATCCTCAGGTTAGCCAAGTGACTTTGGTCAAGCCAAACCACCTCACTTCCTTCTTCTATAAAATGAGGAAAATAATAGTACCTAACTCCCAGGTTGGTTGTGAAGAAAAAATTGAAATACTTGTGAAATTCTCTGCAAACCTTAAAGAACCATATAAATGCTACTATTTGTTATTATATCAATAATAAAGCTTTAAAAGAAAAGTGTTGGCTACATTTTAAACAATAAGTAACTAGGTTATTTTTTTTTTAACAGCCTCATTCTCTCCAGAGGACCCATATTTTTGAGAAACCACAGAAGGAGTTCCAGATTGGAGGTGTGGGAGAGAGAAATCCCTTTTCCCAACTGGGATTTTGAATTTTAAAAAATGCCAAAGAGCTTCCAGATAAAGGGAATTGAATTTCAAAATGTACAAGGGAGATGAAAGGGGAGAAAGAATGAAAGAGTTGCAGATATGGTGAATATTTTTTGATTAAAGCGATTTAACTTGGTATTCAGTATCCTTCTTATTGTGATGACTTCTAACACTGTCTCTTTTCCTGGTCTTTATTCGCAACTCTTTTCATCTTATCTTTTTCTAGCTTCTGCTTTGAGAATTATATATACATATAGAAAGAAAAAGAGGGAGAAAAATTGGTGTCTGAAAGTTTCAGACTTTGTAAGGACCTGTATGAAGCTACAAAAGAAGGTTTCAAGGGGAAGAAAAGGGTAAGAAGGAGGAAATAGAGATGGGAAAAAGGATTGTATTATATTGCTTTGTAGCCATGAAAATGATAAAACTAGTTTTGTAGTGAGTTTCACCCAAATCTAGGGGCCAGTTCCCCTTTTGGTTGAAGATTTCCTAGAAATAACTAAATTGTAATGTCCCAAATTAAGTGAACAGAAATGGGAAGGTTCCCTTCCAAGTGACACTATTATTAGAATCCCATTGAGAAACAGTAAATTACTCAATTATCCATGGAGGAAGGGAGAGAGAGAGCGAAGGAAGGAAGGAGTGAGGGACACAGGGAGAGAGACACACAGAGAAAAGACACACACACTGCAGAGACAGAAACTGATAGAGAGAGACAGACACAGAGATACAGAGACACAGAGACACACACGGACAAAAAGACAGAGACAGAGGCAGAAAGGGAGACAAAGGGACAAAGATAGAGAGACACACAGAGAGAGATAGAGAAAAAGAGGGGACAGGGAGAGAGGGAAGAAGGAAGGGAAAGAGAAAGAAGGAAAGAGAGAAAGATACTTACTTCACAAATCTTTTCCAAGGAAGGGACAAAGAAGTCATCACATACAATGGCCAAAGCATAGAACATGTACATGGCCTGAAAGAAAAAAGAAAATACTCAGGTCCAGGAATCAAAATGATAACAGCTACCATTTACACAGTTCTTGAATTTGTAAAATGATTTTTGTACATTATCTTATTTGATCCTTACACTAGCTAGTGAGGTAGGTCCTATTATCCCCATTTTTCAGTTCAATCTATCAAACAGACATTCATTAATCACCAGAAAATGAGTTCTGAGGATTTTAATATATAGAAGGAAACTATTACTGTTACTTGTATACAGTGTTCTCTTGGTTCTGTTAATTTCATTTATTTTGTTCAAGTCTTTCATGTTTTTTAAAGATCATGGAGCTCATCATTTCTTACAGTACAGCAGTATCTTATCACAGTCATATACCACAACTTGTTCAGCCATTTCCCAATTGATGGTTTCCTGCAATCTGTAGTTCTTTGCCACTTCAGAGAAAGTGCTATAAACATTTTAGAACATATAGGTTCTTTCCCTTTCCCCAATCACCTTTGGAAATAGTCTTAGTAACTGTATTGTTGGGTCAAAGGGTATAGATAGTATAATAACTCTTTGGACTGAATAAGTAATTTTGACTATTAAAAACACTCAAATTTACTATAAAACATATATGAAGAAAGATTCTATTTGTATCCAGAGAAAGAATTGATAAATAGAAGTATGTGTAGAATAATTTTACATAATTTTATACATACAGACACTATATATTGTCTAATGGTAGCTATCTCTAAGGTGGGGAGGGGAGTAGAGGGAAAAAAAAGGGAAAAAAGATGTTTTTATGATTATTATATATTTAAAAGAAAAAGCAAGTTGTACATAATAGATATGCAGTTTTATGTGCAATCTTTTTTTATTATACTATAGTATAGAAATGATTGTTTTATTCTATAAATTAAAAGCAAATAAGAATGAAACAGTTTCTACTCTCATGGAACTTATATTCTAACAAGGGAGATGACTATACATATGCACATGCACGCATATATACAAATATGCAGAATAAATAGAGAAATGAAATAGAAATAGAGCACAAACAAATGAAATACAAGGTAGTTTGGGAAGGCACTAGTAGTTGGACTACAGATAAAGAAATTGAGGCTGAGTGAGTTTAAGTGATGTGTGAGGCAGGATTTTTACTAAGATCTTCTTAGTTCCCAGTCTTAGAATCTGTACATTACAGGTAGGCTGCCTGTACTGTAAATGAAAGGAATTTTAGCTTTGAGATAGATTGTTGTATTGAAGTAATGTTTCTAATGAAACAAGTATAATTAAAACCACCCCAAACAAAAAAGATTGTTTCAATGATATATTTTGTCACTGCTAGGTAACAATTTATCCTAAGGCCTCATGAATAGCTTCCTTTGACTTTGTAGATAGTAGTCAAGTAAAAATAATAGAATTCCAAAATGAATTCTTGCTCTTAAGATCACAAAAGGCCACACTTTCCTTGTGAAATCCAAACACATCAGCCACCATTGATACTATTTTGATGCTTCTTCAAGCTTTCAAGGAAAGGTAATAAAACTACCACAAAATAAACAATTATCTGTCTTCCCCCCTTATACATAATGTTTAAATTGAAAAAAGTCTGAGGGAGTATAAATCACAGCTTCTTAAACTGTAGCTCATGACCCCATATAGAGTCTTGTAACTGATTATTGGGGTTGCAAAAGTACAATTTATTATCAGTAATTGTTTGCTTTGCATACCTATTTATATGCCTATACATCTGGGGTCATGTAAAAATTTCTTAGGTGAAAATGGGTCACAAGTGGAAAGAGTTTAAGAAACCCTGTAAAAAACCATTATTCCTGTGCTTAGAAGTGAGGGGGAGTCCATTATAATTTATATACTTGTCTACAAATTAATTAAATAAGTTACTTGTATGCTAAAAGTAATGTAGTATACCTATATATAATTGCCCAGAGAAGAACACAGGAATATTTATATGCCTCTTGTGGTTAAATGAATCCTAATTATTCTTCCATGTGCAAAGGAGAGAAGTGGGACTAACAGCATATATGCTGAAGTGTGAATTCATTGCAACTGGGACCTCCCTCATTAACAGTTGGGTCCACAAAGTTAGTTTAATTAGGGGAGCCTCCCAGTCATCACTTTGTGGTCATCTTTGTCTTTTCCATTACTTTCATCGAATCAATTGACAGGTTCTGTCATTTCTATCTTCACAACATCTCTTGTCACTGTCCCTTTCATGTCACTCCTTGAGTCCTCAGTCTAGTTCAGGCCCTGGCCCACCTCCTACCTGAACTACTGAAATAACTTTTTAATTGGTCATTTACTTCCAATGTCTCACCTCTCCAACCCATCATTCACATTAACTGCCAAATTAATATTTCTAAAAGTCTTACTCATGTCATTCACCTGTTCAAAAAACTTTAGCAGCTCCCTATTGCCTCTAGGAAAAAATGCAAAATTCTCAGCCTGGCTTTTAAAAATCTGTATAAGAGGGCTTCCAACTATCTTTTATGTCATTCTATTTCATGCATTATATTTCATTCACTTTAGCTCACTATTTGTCACCTATCTCAACTCTGTCCCTTTTTATGTTGTTTCTATCATCCCTCCTAATGGCCCTGGTCTCCCCTAGCTCTCAGAATCCCTAGCTTTCTTCTAAGCACAGGTCTATAACCTTATCCTATAAGAGATTTTTTAAAAGCATTCTATCCCTCCTGAAAGGCAGCTATGTAACACAATGGATAGAGCTGCTGGCCTAGAGTCAGGAAGACTAAACTCCCTAAGTTCAAATCTGGCCTCAGACACAATGTCTGTTTGACCCTAAGCAAGTCACTTAACTCCATTTGCTTCAATTTGTTGAACTGTAAGATGATCTGGAGAAAGAAATAGCAAACTATTTTGGTATTTTTGCCAACAAAATCCCAAATGAGGTCATGAAAAGTTGGACACAATTGAAATTACTAAAACAGTGATAAATCCCGAAGAATTTTAAGGGCATTGCTTTATATTTACTTAGCAACGTGCATTTTGAATATCTTGAGTAGAATGTATGCTTCTGAAGGGTAGGAAATCAATTCTGAGGGGCTTTGCATAACAAATGCTTAGCATAAGCATATATACACATTGAGTAATGCTTAAGAGCTTTATAAATGCTTGTTGAATTAAATTGAATTAATAATTGGTGATTATGTTGGACGTTGGTTGTCAAAGTAATCACTAATGTTTATTTTTTTTAAAACCAAGATGTTATAGTTCTGCTGCATCCTCATAACCCTACTTTTTTAAAACTTCAGCCTTAGGGCTTAGAATGCCAGTTCCCCTTTATTAATTCTTCATGTCAGCATCTGTCCTTGTGATCTGGACTCCCTCATTATGAAGGTGAACCTGTTAGCTGATAATAATAAAACCTCACATTTCTATAATTCTTTAAGAATTGTAAAAACAGCAACAACAACAACATATTTTCTTTTATTCCATCTTTATATGATTAGGTAAGTGTTATTATTATCATTACTACCTTACAAATGAGGAAGTAAAGACTTAATGCTAAAGCTTGCCTAAGGTCAAATAGCTAGGAAACATCTCAAGTCAAATTTTTTTTAAAAGCCAGATTTTCTGGATTTCATCCCCAGCACATTATATACAAAGCTATGCTGCTTTTTTTTTTTTTTTTTTTTTTTGCTTTTCTCTAATCTTGCTTCTGAAAAGTGTTTTTTTTGGGGGGGGGAGGGGGAGGAATTAGGGATTTTGTTACTAAGAGTCATAGGAGACACATGAGGCTTTAAATTATGCAAACTTTCTGGTCCTACCTGTAAATGTCATGACACTAGGTCTTATTGTTTCTTAGTTCTTCTTCTCTGTTCTGACTGAATCCCTCTTTCTAAATCATCTGAATCATTTGGTCACTGTTTAGGTGACATGCTAGACCTAAGTTTAAATCTTCAGACTGAAGTAGATTTGATTTTTGACAAATATTCTGTGTCTTAATGTTTCTATAATGTTTTTCTCTAACCGATCTCCAGGTATGGAAGCCTCAGGCTTACAGCAAGTACTGTCATATTTGATCTTGAAGAGTTTTCCTTTGGGTTTCAGACCTAAAGATACTTTATGTTTGCTCTTTTTTTTTTTTCCAATGGTAATGGGTCTATTTGAACCCTGTCTTTCCCACTGGCTCCAACAACAAATAAGAAAGATTCTTTCTTGGTTGGAATTCAGTTATTCTCATCTTCAGATCTCTGTTTTTTTTTCCTCCCTCTTCCTTGTCAACTCTCTCATTTTCTTGCCTTTACTTTTTCCCTCTGTCTTTTCCTTATCTTTTTTTTTTTTCTGCCTCCATCTGCTAATTCTTTGTCCTGATTGCTTGGCTGCAAGCAAATTTGACAGCTGATTGTTACAAATGGTTCTGTCCTTTGTGAAACTGGATTTAGCTACTGCCCTAGATCAGCATCTGAACCTTTACTTTATGGAGACCATATGGTCTAGTAGCACAAAGCTCAGGCTATCCTATTTCTTTTCCTGAGCGTGGCATTCTCTATGGCTCTTAGGGTCCTCCTATCAATTTACCAGTCAAGAAGCTTTTATTCAATACCTACTGTGTGCCTTATTCTAGTACTCAAGATACAAAAATGAAATAATTTCTACCCTCAAGGAACTTACATTCTCTTGGGGGAGACAATATGTACATATATAAGTATAATCAATATAGATACATATTGTTTAGCAATGTCTGATTCTTTGTGATCCCATGGACTTTAGCATGTCAGGTCAACTGTCCCTAGGGTTTTCTTGGCAAAAATCCTGGAGTAGTTTACCATTTCCTTCTCCAGTGGATCATTTTTTGTTAGATCTGTCTATCTTGGATCACCCTGCATGGCATAACTCATAGTTCTATTGAGCTATGTAATCCCCTCCACCAGGACAAGGCAGTGATCCAGAAGCTATATTCATATACCCACATACATAGCATAATTGATTCTATTGTATAATATACATGTTAAAATGTATGTGTATGTGTGTGTGTTTATATTTTATGTGTATTTGTGTGGGGCTGGCACAAACAGCTTAGAAAAGGATTAAGAACATTTGCAAAAATTGTAATTGAGCAAAAATTTTAAAGGAAATAGGGAAATATTTTCCAGATTTACTCTGCTTCAAACTCAGACTGACTGTTTGTTTTCCCTCCTACCATGATCCCATTTTTGGGATTCCAAAGACTTCAAGTTCATTATCACAAAGGAATTGATAGGGTCTGATCACCTTCATTCACTTCTTCATCTAATTTCATTTACTTGTCCTTAGATAGCTTCATACCTCTTCAGGACAATGGGTTTTCATGATCCAGGTTTACCAAAAAAAATTACCTTAACCACACAATAAATTAAACATATAATTATTACTCTTGCTATTAAGGGTAAGGATATGATAACAGTAGGTACTGAAGATGATAACTGTTATTGTTGTTTTTTTAAAAACATTCTTTTGATGTGTCATGAGTTCCTAAAAAACCATTAGTAATTATTGCAGACCATACATTAATTTGTGATGATAATTCTTTTTAATTAATGAAAGATATTAGGTGGTTGTCAGTGGTAAATAACACAAGGCTTAGTCTTCTCTGTCATCCAGGCTGATTTTCAGATCTACCACAATGTCCCATTTCCTGAATACATGTGAAGGCATGGCCCCCAATCCCTTGAAATGACAGCACCTCTTCCCCTGAGTTGTACAAATTGCTATTTTGTGTTGCATTCAATATATTTGTATTGAGTGCTTACTGTTTGAATGATCCTGAAGGAGAAAGATAGTCAGCAAGCTTTGAATGTTTTTCCTCAATCTTTACCTCTTAGCTTCTTTACCTCTTAGCTTCACTAGCTTCCGTTGTGCCTCAGATCAAATTTTCTCTTTACAGGAAGTCTTTCTGGCCCCGAAATGTCCCCCTCTTCCTCATTACCTTTCATTTTCAATATTTTTCAAATCTATGTATTTATATAGCTATTTGTATGTCTTATCCTCTGTTAGAATGGGGGCCCTTTGAGAACAAAGCCTCTGTGCCTAGTATAGTGCTTAGTCCATAATAAATGGCTATAACTGATTATATTATTGATTTGGTATTTATAATTAATTATTTTTTCTTTTTCTTTTATGTATCAACATCTTATCTCCACAAATACCCTGCTTGTTCCAAGTCAATTATGTTTTTGGCTATCTTTTACTTGTCTTTTATTGTTTAGTTGTGTCCAGCTCTTTGTGATCCCCCCATTTGGAGTACTCTTGGCAAAGACACTGTAGTGGTTTGCCATTTGCTTCACTAGCTCATTTTATGGATGAGGAAACTGAGGCAAATAAAACTTTTACCAGGGCTGTTTATTCACTTTTAGAGTCTAACTGTCACCTACACTCTCTTGTAATTCCAAGACGCTATAGCATGTACAGTAGCCATACCCTGATAAAACTATGAGCGCAGATGGGTAATCCAGGTTGAGGGTAACCAATAAGCCTTAGACATGTTGGTGAGTTAGTTGGGTATTTACCTCAAGCACATGAAGACTTTCCCTGATGAAAAAGGCAGATGAGAACAATTTATTCTAATGACCATAAAGGTGGCTAACACAAGTGCTATGGAGAGCTTAGAGCTTGGTCAGACATTGAAAATGCCATACATCTCAGGCATTACCAATTGTTTTTTTTTTTTTTTGTCCTGCAACTGGACTTAAATGACTCTGGAAGAGAGAAGGACGCTGATGACGAGGCAACTTTGCCTCACTTAAGTCCAATTCACTCACAAGTCAAGATAGCACCCATGATGTCATTGGGTCTCTTCAAAAAAGGAAGGACAAACAACAACAGGGGAAAGGTGAGCCCCAAAACCTATTTGTGCTGCATGTACCTGCTGGCTTCTTACTGTCTAGAGGAGAGGGTGGAGGAAAGGAAGGAGAAAAGTTTGGAATACAAGGTTTTGCAAGGGTGAATATCGAAAATTATTTTTGCATAAATTTTGAAAATAAAAAGCTTTTTTTTTTTTAAAAAAAAAAGAAAGTAGGGACTACCTTTCCTTTTAAATATATACATGCAGAATTTACTTACTTCAGTACTTGGCACATAATAGTCACTTTCCTTTCAAAAAGATTAAAAAGCAAAAAAGGAAAAGAAGGTATTTGTATAAAGATATTTATAGCAACTTTTTTTGGGTGGTGGCTAAAAATTGGAAATTAAAGGGATATAATCAATTGGGGAATGGCTAACCAAGTTGTGATATATAATTGTAACAGAATATTATTATGTTCTAAGAAATGACAATTAGGATTATTTCAGAAAAATTTGGAAAGACTTATATATGAACTGATGAGCAGTGAAGTGAATGGAACCTGAAAAACACTGTACATGGTAATAGCAATATTGTTGGATGAAGAATTGTGACTAACTTAGTTATAGTCAGCAGTACAATACCAAAGGACTAATGATGAAGCAAACTGTCTGCCTCCAGAGAAAAAATTAGTATTGTTTGAAACATGCTATTTTCCCCTTTCATTTGAATCCTCATACCAAAAGATCACTATGGAAATGTTCTATGTAATTATACATGCATAACCTCTATGATTGCTTACTATCTTGGGGGGGGGGGAGGAAGAAAGGAAGGGAAGGAATTTGGAACTCAAAACTTTAAATAAAAATACTAATACAAAAAATTCCTTCTTTCTATAATTGAGATGAAAATAAAAGAGGTAAAAGATGGTCCTTGCCCTCAAAGAATTTACAATCTAAAGGGAAAAACAACTTATACCAACTATATACAAAGCATTAATAGGCATTAATAAACAGAGGGGAAGCACTGGAATTGAGAGGCTGGGGAAGACTTCCTATAGAAGATGGGATTTTAGTTGGGACTTAAAAGAAAATCTAAAGGGAAACCAGTAGTCAGAGCAAAGGAGGAAAAGCATTCCAGGCATGGGGTCAGTCAGAATGCCTGGAGCTGAGAGATGAAGTGGTATTGTAGAACAGCCAGTGTCATGGAATCAGAGAAGATGCCAAGGAGAAAGGCCTAAGAAGACTAGAAAGGTAGGAGGGGACTTAGTAATGAAGGACTTTGAATGTTGAAGAGAGCATTTGCTCATAGAAGCAATGGAAATCTTGGCTAGAGAAAAAACCAAATATCATCTTATTATTTTTCACTGACTTCTACCTAAAACTTAGCATTTCCTTCAATTACTTTTTTAAAAAATATTTTTCTGAGAAGGCATCAACAAACTTCCAAAGGTGTTCACCCCCTCCCCCCCCTCCCAAATTAAGAAGTTCTGGATTAGATGACCTCTGAAATCTCTTCCTGCTTGAGCACTCTACAATTCTATGATTCCTTACATTTCAACATTATCATTTATGCAAAATGGACTAATATAGTTGAATATGAATACTGCAATATTTCTCCAATAAAGTGTTCTGGGCAAATTCCTATGAGGCTGAAAGTAAGCATGGCAGGTTCCTCTTCCTTCCTTCCTTCTTCCTCTCTGTGACACATGACAAAAATACAGGGCACCAGGTAAATTTCCATTTTCTTTTTAACCTTGGGCTTTGAAGTGTATGGGATAGAAATCCAGAGAAATATGGGAAGAGGAGTCAAATGATAGGACTTTGGCCCCAATGAGATTAACAGAAAATATTTAACATAGCAGGAAATTGCTGGAAACTGGGGCTTAATGGAGGTTAACAAGTTATAGCTGAGATGTCAATATACATGAAGGTTCCCCCAAATGTCACACCAAAGAAATGCATCTGAATTGTGTAATGTCAACACTGTCACTTCATGTGGCAGTTACAGTCAGCAGTTTTCACAGGAGATTTCCTTTTATTACCTCATCTGCATTCATGCCACTCCATTTTCAATTTCAAACAAGGTGGTCCAGAAAGGTTGCCAGGGAACAGCAAAATTACCCAAAATCTTGGTGGAAGGCAGTTGGATTTTCTTAGGGACTGATGTTTAAAGTAACATTTTTTTTCTTCTTTTGGCTGTTTTCCCTTCTCAATTAAAAGGGATAGCTCAAGGTCCTACCTGGCACTTTTTTCTCTCTCTTTAAAGAACTGTTTGTCGTAGACAACTCTGATCTCTAATAATCCTGTCACGCCATGAGATGAATGAGCAGACTCTAGCTTCCCAATTCTGCAATAGCTGACTTTTCTTGTCTTTTTTCTTTATCTTTAAAGAGCTAGAAAAGAGGATGAACACTTACTCCAAACTTTAGTTCTAAAAGGGAAGATTTCTCAATAGGCTAAGAAATGAGGGAAGACCCATAGGACAGGTAAAGAATAGATCTCACAGAACATATAATTCAACTCTTATTTTAAACAAGAGGGAACTGATACCCAAAGACTCAGTCTCCCAAGGTCACATAAGAGTAAGTGGCAAAGAGGAGAGATTTGAATAGATTCTTTGACTCTTTTTTCAGGGACCAGAGTGACTCAAAACACTGCATAATTGTTCAGGAAAAGCGAACAGCAGAAAAAGGAAAACTAGGGAAACTAAGACTCTCCAATCTACAAAACTATCCCCTTTCAAAATATGGGAAAACATGTTTTTGAAATTCAGGATACTTCTACCATACCTCCCTCCCTCAATTAAAAAAAGGTTATCTGAAGGGGACCTAATACCAAGGGAAATTATCATATAGTAAATTATTTTAATTTTCAAAATTCATTAGCTTTATGCTGCCGCAAAGGAAACAGACATTTTATGGTTACAGGTGATCACATTGTGCTTGCTATTTTGCAGTATCTCCAATGCCTTTTTTTCTCCCATTACAAAATAGAGATTTCTGTAAGTAAAACTCAATTTGTCTTTTTTTCCCCTGCTTTTTTTTTTCTCTTGCCTTTCCCAGCCTTTCCTCATAATGGATACAACATGAGCCTAGAGGCAAGAAAATCTAAGTTCAAATCTGGCCTTTGATACTTACTAGTTGTGAGACCCAGACAAGTCACTTGCACTTGGGCAACTCTCTATGATTTATATTCTAAATATTTATTGGGAGAACAAAATCCCACACTGGGCATTCCCAAGACTGGTAACACCATTCCTAAAATCTAGAGAATCAAGCACTCACTTGGAAATAATTACAATACATCCTTGGCTAAAAAAAGGCGAATTTAGTCTGTACCTCTGTTTTTCAATGTGTAAAATTGGAAAACTTGACATTTTTTTCAATTGATATTCATCACCTTTGATATGAAGATAATTTCTGAAACAATAATAGAAAGGCAGTGTGGTGTATATAGTGTGAAAAAAAGCCTTGAATTTTGGCACTAGGGAATACAGGTGTGAAATCCACCTTTGTAACTTACTCCTTAGATAAATTTAGCTAAGTCACTTTACTTTAATAGCTGTCAACTTTCTAAATGGTAAAATGGAAATAATGTTTATGGCATCTACTTTGTTGTGAGAAAAGGAATTTATAAACCTTCCAGCAGGATATAATTGTGAGTTGTTTATTCTTAAGAAACTATGCACAGGGTTCATATGTGGCAAATTCTCATGCATAAAGCAGAAAAGGAGTTATATAGTATATTTTGTTAGGTGCTTAAAGTGCATCCCCCCCATCCCTATGTGTCTCCTTGACTTCTTAATTTTGAAACCTCTGTCATTCATCACTTTGGATTTTGGAAAAGTCTCCAGAATCTTCCAAATTAACTCTTAACACAATATATACTTTTGAAATAGGAAGGAAGGAATGAACAAAAGAAGGGAGCGAGAAAAGGAAGGAGGGAGGGAGGAAGGAAGGAAGGAAGGAAGAAAGAGAGTAAGAAAGAGAGAGAGAAAGAAAGAAAAGGAAAAAAGAAAAATTGTGAGCTTCTCAAGAACAGGGAATTTTTTTTTGTCTTTATTTGCATCTCAAGTGCTTAAAACAATGTATGGCAAATATTGGCCAATAATAAATTCTTGTAGATTGATTTGCTGAATAACTTGGCATGCACATTTTGATAAGGTGTAAAGGACTAAGGAAAAGACCAGTATCTCAGACACAGAGGTCCTAAGAGGAGAGGAGCTTCAAGATGGGTAATTCGAAGTAATTATGGACTGTGTAAAAACAAGAGGGCCCTTAAAAATGCTCCTTGCTCTGTGGTGTGGGTAGATAAAGTGATCAAGAGACAGAATACTGGAATTGAAATCAGGAAAGCCAGAGTTTGCATACTTCTTTTAAACACTTACTAGCAGTGGGACTAAACCTCTCCTAGCCTCAGTTTCTTCATTTGTTATTTCCCAGGCTTGTTGGGAGAATCAAATAACACACACACACACACACACACATACACACACACACACACGCACACATATAACTTTGCAAACATTAAGCTGCTACATAAAGACACGTTATTAGTATTCTACATTTTAAAGATGAGAGCTGAGATTCAGGGTGGTCTGAGTAATTTGCCTAAAGTTATGAAGTTATGAAAGGCAAAGCCAAAAATAGAATTCAAGGCCTTAGCTTCAGATTTAGCTTTCTTTCCACTCTATCATTCATAAATATTTTTGGCATTTGCAGTCTGTCAATTGTGTGTCTTCTCCAAATGAAATGGGATGCAAACCCCAATGGATGGGAATAATGCATTTCTTGGGAGATGGATCACAATACTGATGCATAAAGCTTTTGATGATGTTGTTGATATGAAGAGGAATTGAGCAAATGTGCTACTGAGTATTATAGTGACCCTCAAAAAAATCACAAAACAATCCCTCATAATCCATCTTAGTTGCAGGAAATAAACCAAAATCAGTCGAGGCAGGTGATTACTGCTTTGCTGATTTCTCTTAGGGAATATTCATGTGAATGTGTCTTTCTGACAGTCTATCTATATTCAATTATTATCGTCATGTCTGACTTTTTATGACCTCTTTTGGGATTTTCTTGGCAAAGATACTGAAGTGCTTTGTCATTTCCTTCTCCTTCATCTTACAAAGGAGGAAACTGAAGCAAACAGGGTTAAGTGACTTGTCCAGGATCACAGAGCTAGTAAGTGTTTGAATTGCATTTAAATTCAGGGCTTCCTGACTCCAGGGTTCACTTTTTATTTTATGTGTCATCTAGCAGATAATAGACGCATGCATGTATGTATGCACACACATATATATGTGTATGTATACATGCCCTGTGTTTATATATTTATATAATACACATATTTCATAAAGATATATGTGTGTCTATACACACATACACACATATATGTTATGCACGTAGCTAGACACATACCCAGGATGAGAACTACTACTTTAGTAACTTAAACTGCACCAAGACTTTTGGGCCACCTTGTATACATAATTTCAGGTTAGGAAAAGTCCTTTTCCTATGCAGATTGGCACTCTCTTTATAAAGGTCTTAGAGAGTTAAATAGAACACTGAGGGTTTGAGTGACTTACTCAGAGTCACACAGCCAGTAGGAAAGGTAGAATTTGAATACAAGTTTTTGTTTTTTTTGTTTTTAGCACAGCCTGCTATCCATTCCATCACATAGTATTACTTTTTCTACCAGCATGAATATGTATATACAGAGTGTTAGTATAGTTTAAGCTATTGGAACTCTTAGTAGTTTAAGATTCTAGATCTTAAAACTGCACTAAGACTTTAGGAATATCCTGAATAGCTAAAAGCAGTTTATATTTACTAACTACTCATCTTCTTTAAAGCACAAAGTTGTACCTATAGACTATCTTTTAAAAATATATGTGTGTATATGCACATATACACCCTGTACACACATGTATATTGTAGATGTATACAGTATATAAACACATTTGTACATTCACATATAGTACACACATGTATGTATATATACACAAGCATGTGTATACACATATACTAAATATGTCATTTATTCCTTGTCAATGTCATTTACTCCTTACTATAGTACAAGGAGTCAGGATTACTGGACTGAGATCCTAAAGAAGCATTAGAATTCATCTGATTTAATGCCTTCTTTTTATAGATGAGGATGAGAGACTTGGAGGAGTGCAGTGATTTGTTTATGGTCCCACACACTGTAAGTAGTAAAATTAAAATTTCAATGATCGAGGCCCCTAATTCTATATCCAGCACTTTTCCCACTGTCCCCCAGGGCTTGTTAGCCCCACTGTATTCATGATACTGTCCACCCATGGTGCAACATCTGAATTGGAAAATTTTCTTGTGAAAGGATCCTTCTCAATTCAGTCCCAGTGGACTCAAGGATAGGGGAATTCTGGCCTTCCAAATTTCTGGCATAATTTCTCTTCAGCTGAGAAATGCTCATTCTATTCTTATTTTTAAAAAATGTGAAAGGCTAATCCTCACCCAAGTATCAGCCAACAAAAAGAAAACATCTTCTGGCCACATGGATTTGCTGGCATGCCTAATATTAGAAGTACTATTTGCTCACCTGTGGTTATATAAAAGAAATGCCGCTCTGTTTGATTTTGTAAAGGTAAATATGAAGCCTGAGAAAGAGCTTTTGGCTTGGAGACAGTAGAAAGGGGCTAGATGAGACCCAGGTCATTAATAATCTTTTAGAACCTCATTTTCATCATCTGTAAAATGGGGATTATAACTATTCTCAATTGATACTTTTGGTTGATTTTTTTGTCACATAGTGTGATTCATTTATACTAATGCTATTATCATTCTTTGTCTTGTTCAATCATTTTCAATCTCCAAATATTATGCTTGTTGAATTGTTTAGGTTCCTTGTGACCCAGTTAAGGTTTTCTTGAAAAATGACAAAGAGTGGCTTTGTCCTTTTCTTCTCTAGATATATTACTTATTCTCCCCTATATAACTTATACTTTCCCACATCATTACCTATACATGAAATATCCTCTTGCTGCCTCATCCTATTGAATTCTAACTCATTCTTTAAGGTTCCATTCAAATTCTGCCCTCTTGGGGAGCCTATCCTAACCTCTCCATTATTAACAATTGTCCCTTGCCTGTGGAACTCATATTGCTCTTTACTTATATACCTCTCTCAGGTACTTGTCATGGGTCATTTTATTTTATTAGCTCTTTTTAGTTTAAACTATTGTTATTTGTTCCCTATCTCTTTACCAGACTATAAGTTTTATGGCAGGAGAGAACAATTTTCATAAATTTTGTATCCACCCTGCTTCCCTCAATCCCAGCCTGGTGCAACACTGCTCAATTAATAGACACTTAATAAATGAATAGCAACTCGGTAATAGATAGAGCATTGCACTGGTTTTTAATTCTGCTTCAGGTATCTACTATCTGTGATCCCTGACAAGTAACTCAAATTCTACGGGCCTCATTTTTCTCTATTGTACAAATTGAAGTAATTCAACTGGATGAGCTATAAGGTCCCTTCCAGCTCTAAAGCTTTAATTCCATGAAATGATTGTTGAACTGAATACTTGTCCTAGCTACCTAACAGGGTTGTCTTAGGGAAAATATTTTGCTATAGATATGGCTTATGGTTTCATATGACTCAGTGACTACTCAATTCAACATTCCACCTCAGCTTCTAGCCTGATATAAGAATTATTTCCAATAACAAAAAGGCTTTAAATGAAAATATCTGGAGGCACAAATGGATAACTGGAGGCAGCTGGGTACTCTTCAAAGGTATTGATGCTAAAATCAGTCCACTCTGAAAGAAAATTGCTATTATCTGTAGCTTTATGCCTTTCCTGGAAGAGCCCAGCATATTTTGCCAACAATTATCTTTCCAGTAGGAACTTGTTTCATAATCGTAATTATAGCAAAGTGCTTTGAGATCTGCAGATAATGGGATAAAAACAGAATTATTTTAAAAGCCATATTTCAGATTTCTGATAAAGGTGAACTAATTAATCTTCACAATACTCCAGTAAAGCAGGTATCATTACCTCCTTTTCACAAATGAGTCCTAAAAGGAACAGAGATTGTTCTTGTCTGAAGCTACCCAGTACAGGCAGCCAAAGCAAGTATTGGCAAATAAGAGCTCTTGTGGTTATTGGAGCATTTCCTGAGTTCCCATTGTGTGTTCAACAATGGACTACTGCACATACTTTGAAAGGGAGGGGAATGAAAAAAAGGAATGTTGAAGAAGGGAACTAACAAAGGAGGCAATTCAACAATCATTTCTTAAGGACCTACTATGTGCCAAGCACTGTGCTAAGCTCTAGATAAACATAGAAAAATGAAAAATAGTCCCTCCTCTCAAGGAACTCACAATTTAATGGAGGTGACAGCATTCCAGTAACCAAGACACTGTTTCTGACCACAATCTCCCATTATTGGTCCTGTCAATTATGACACTGTTCTGGAAGGGCTGATGCTTCCATCCTCCGAAAAAAAGTCAAACCTCAAGAGTTGAGTCATTTTTCAGTTGTCCCTGGCTCTTTGAGACCCCAGTTGAGGTTTTCTTGGCAGAAATGTGAAAATGAGTTGCTATTTCCTTCTCCAGCTCATTTTACAGATGAGGAAACTGAGGCAGACAGGGTTAAGTAATTTGCCAAGGGTCACACACTAGTAAGAGTTTGAAGCTGGATTTGAACTACCAGTCCCAGAACTCTACTAACTATACCACTTTGCTGCCCTGGGCTAATTGGCTATGATTCAGGATTCCTAGGGTTCCCACTCAGACAGTACATATAGACCTCTCTTTTCCCTGAATAATATGAGGAGATTAGGAAGGGTAGTCTCCAAGGCATTATCTAGCTCTAATAGTCTCTGAATTTAGGAGATTTTGACTTCGTTTGAATCTTCCTTAGTTCAACTTTAATTTCAGTAAAAGCTGAATGAGTCTTCCCCTGTGACTCTAAAAAAGTCATTTTCCTTCTTTAAGGCCTTTTCCTTTTCCATAAAATGAATGTGTTGGATTAGATGCGCTTCTTCTAGCTCTAACATGATTCTTTGAGGATCTGGAGGAAGTTGGCTTCAATCCTTCTTTCAGCCTCTTTTCCCAAAGAATCCATCTGCTCCCTGAAAGCATTACCTCTCTATGCCCATCTCTTCACCTGTAATTATACTTCTTAAATATTTAATGCAAAATAATAGTAATAGCTAACATTTACATAGACTTTAAGATTTACAACATGTTTTATATGTTAACTCAATTGATCCTCACAGTACTGTGTAGAAGGGTCTATTATTATCTCCATTTTATAACTGAGGAAAGTGAGGGTGAATGAGGTTAAGTTACTTGTCAGAGTCACATAGCTAGTAAAAAAGCTGAAATGGCATATAAATTCAGGTATATCCTGACTACAAGTTTAACAAGCAATTCACTATGCCTCCTAGTTGAAGTGGAACATTTAGTTAGTTATCAAGAAGAAATGATAAAAGCAGGAAGCTAAATAACAGCTCAGTTTTGGGGGGATTAGGATCCCCAAATACCATAAGGTCTCATGGTAACATGGTTTACAATATGAAAATTCCTAGTTATGACTGGTGGCTGTCTTAAATCTTTTCAATCCTCATAGAAGGTAGAACCGAAGAGGATTTCAGATTATTCATTCTAACCTACTAATTTTATAGATGAGGAAACAGCAAAAAGTGAACTGACTTGTCCAAGGTTGAACTCTCAACTGACTTTGCCTCCTTTCTTACTGAGAAAACATAGATCATCCAAAGAAAGCTTCATTACTTTTCTTCCTGTACATGTCAACATTCCTCTGCAGCTTCAAACGTTTCTTTCCCTTTGCCTCATGTCTCTAAGGAAGCGTCACAATTCTTCTTTTCCTAGTATTCAGGTAGGGTCCTGGACCTACCTTAGGAAGATTGAGTTCAAATTCTGCTTTAGAATTTGCTAGCTATGGGAACCTGCACATAGCATCTGCTTCATATGATTGATATAAAGATCAAAGAAAGAAAATATATAAAGTACTTTTTATTGTTCAATTGTGTGAAATCTGCATGTCTTTATTTGAGATTTTCTTGACAAGAATACTGCATTAGTTTGCCATTTCAGTTCATTTTATAGATGAGGAAACAGGCAAATAGGAGTAAGTGAGTTGCCCAGAGTCACACTCTGTCTGAGAACAAATTTTAATTCAGGAAAAGGAATCTTTCTGACTCCTAGTCCAACATTCTACCTATTGTGCTACTTAGTTGCCTCATAAAATGTTTTGCAAACCTTAAAACACTATAGAAAGGTTACCATTATTATCATTGTCATTATTATCAGCAATAGTGACTCTTTCATTAAGCCTTCTCATCTGGCCTCTTCCCCTTCTTTTCAGCACTGTTACATTAATTATTTTCTACCTTTTTAGATCTTTAATTTTATGAGTCAATCCTGATACTAAGCAATAGCTAAAGGTAATTGGGTCTTATTCATAACATTTAGACTATAAGAGACCTTAGAGATTACTAATCTGATCTCTCTCATTTCATGTATAAAGAAAATGAGTGCCAGGAAGACTGATTTGCACAGAGTCCTAAGAGTAATAAGTAACATAACCAGGATTCAAAGTCACAGATTCAAAATCCCTTATTTAAAGCAAATCATTCCTTTCCTGTTCCCAGGTGAAAAGGATTTCCTTTTGGCCTTGGGCTTCAGTCTTGTGCCTGCCACGCCTTCTTTGGACATATAGTTTGTCCCCTCCCTTTTTATCTACTCTAATAATTTATTCCTGGATGCCCTGCCCCTTAGGATATTCGCCTGGCCATGTTGTCCCTGCAGTCTCTGTCTTGGTATTAAAAACTGCCTTTACCTTCTGTCCAGCCCTACATTGGGAGCTCTGAGGATGAAGACCATAAGATGATAATTTCAGCTTGATGTAAACTCTTACCCATGTAGCTCTCCCAAATTAAAATGAGCAGCCTCTTGAGGTAGAAGGTTCCCTGCTTCTTAGGGGTCTTTGGCAGATGACAATACATTTAGTGGGTAGTACAATAGAGTAAAATGTTCGAGTAGAGATTGAACCAGGTGATCTTTGTGACCCCTTCCAATTCTGGGTCTCTGTGATTCCTTTCCTGATCCCGATCTAGGTTGCTATTTATTGACTGATCAGGATCCTTTATTATTTTCCATATATCTTCTTTCATTGAATAAAACTCAATGGATGGATGAATTTTGGGACTATAGGCTACTGAAACTTTACCTGTATTTATAGGAGCATAGATTCTTTTGTCTCAAATTTCTGATCATGGTGTAGACCTCTCTTCTTCTCATTAAGAAGTGGCTATCTTTATGAACTCCAAGCTTTACGATAATCATGATTAACTTTTAGGACATTCAGTGCAATCATTGGCATTCAAAACACAATATTCTGGATCCTCCCTATTGCCTCTGAGTCACTAATTTCTCAGTATTCTCACCTGTTAAATAGAACTTGCACCAAATACTTTAGGGCAACTACAGGATAGACTTCTAGGTTTGGAGTCAGCAAGACTCATCTTCCTGAGTTCAAATCCAGCCTTAGACATTTACTAGCTACGTGACCCTAGGTAAGTCACTTAACCCTGTTTGCCTCAGTTTCCTCCTCTGTAAAATGAACTGGAGAAAGAAATGACAAACTCCTCCAGTATCTTTGTCAAGAAAATCCTAAATGGGATCATTAAGAGTTGAACATAATTGAAACTACTAAGCAATAACAACAACAAAAAAATCTACCTCATGGGAATATGAAGGAAGCAATTTGTAAACCTTAAAATGATATATCTGTTAAGATGTTTTTATTGTCTAAAAGCTTTTTTGTCAACGGCAAATTACTATGGAAATGATAACTTTATTTTTGCATGATCATTTCTAGCTAACAAAGCACTTTTTATGCACTGTCTCATCTGCGAAAGTTATTACTGTATTATGAACAAACCCATCCTATTTGGAGTTCTTTTTTCCCCTGGCTTTGGTCACAATGTAATCTACCTTTCTACTCCTATCTGGTAATTACTTCTTCATACTCCTGGATGACTCCTGTTCTAAATCTCACTTATCCACATGTAGGCATTATTTTCCATTCTTAGTTTTCTTTTCTCCTCTTTTTCTGTGCTCTTGGCAAAACTATCTATTTACATGGCTTCAAATATCACTTGTTATGCTGCTGATTTCATCAATTTGTTTTGCTAATCTTTCCCTTCTTTGCTCCCAAGATCTCGATTTTCTACTTCCTTGTTGGACAGCTCCACCTGGACATCTCACTGACACTTCAAAATCAATGTGCCCCCAGCTGGCAAGTCATCTTTTCCCCAAACCTGCTCCTTCCCTCAATTGTTCTCTTGTTGTTATTGGCACAATTACTGTCTACATGACCCATGTTCAGAATATCAGTGTCATCTCTGATTTCCCTCTTTTCCCTTTGTCTTATAATAGCCAAGTCCTTTTAGTTTTATATTCTTGATATCTTACAAATGCCCTATATTCTCCACTCCCAGCATTCCTGTCTTAGTTTAGATTACCCCTACCTCTTACCCGGACCATTTCAATAGCTTCTTATAGAATTCATCCCTAGGCCCAGCCCCATTCAGTTCTCCACACTGCTGCTGGATTAACCTTCCTGAAATGTGTCTTTGATTGTCTTGACCCATATTCAAAAATTTTCTGTGGCTTCCCATTTATTCAGTATAATGATGTTATAAAATTAAAAAAAAATCCTTAGCATGACATACGGTCTCTGATTATTTAGCCATACTCCCAGAGTTAGAAAGGCTTTTAGAGAACATCTAATTCACATCCTTTTTAATCATATAGTTATGTCTGCAGGTTCACAGGAGCATGTCCCTTTTAAAGAGGAAAGGAACCTTAGAGGTCACTACTTCCAATTCTCTTTTTAAAGATGAGAAAACTGAGTTTAATCAAGTTGTAACTTGCCCAAATTCACACAGGTATTAAATAGAAGAGATGACATTCATACACAGCTTCTCTAATTCCAATTTTTCTTCCAGTACTCCTCTTATGCCCCCATCCCCTTTTATTAGACTGTAAGACTCTTGAGGGCATTTACTTTTTGGGATGCAGTGATAAAAGGAAAAGTACTAGCCTTTTTTGTTGTTTTTTCATCTTTCTGAGTGTTTCCTCATCTGTGAAATGAATATTATAATAATAGTATGCTGCCTATAGGTTAATGTGAGAAAAGCAGTATGTAAACCTTAAATTATTATTATTATTTTAAAGGTATCTTTGTATCACTCCAATGCCTGGCATAGGTCTAAACTGAATATTATTAAATGAAAAATAGATACTTTGCTGAATGAACAAAATGAAATATTTCTGCACTCCAAAATTTTTGATCCTATTGGCTAGCTGATCCTTAGGCTCATATCATGCTACAAGTTTAGTTACCAGATCTGTACAGAAATGCTGATTGACCTAGTTACACAAGTAGGCACATTAAATTTAGGTCTAGGAAGGCTTCAGATAGTCATACACTTGCTCTGTAACTCAGGGGCAAGTCACTTAATGACTGTATGCCTCAATTTCCTCCTCTGTAAATGATGAAAATAATAGCACCTACTTCTGGGCTGTGTGAGGATCACATGAAATGATATTCATAAAGTGCTTTGAAAACTTGAAAGTGCTATTTTGCTAAACACAAATAGAATAATTAGTAGTAGACATTTTTGTAGCTTTAAGTTACAAAGCTCTTTGTGGAAATTATTTCATTTTATTTTCATATCAGCCCTATGACATAGGAGCTATTATCATCTTCATTATAAAGAACAAAAAGACTGAGACTCAGCCAAATTGATTGATATCTCTAGAACTGGAGGAAGGATTTGAGACCAGGACCCTCTTGAATGCTAGCCCAGTGTTCTAACCACTAAATCAGCCTGCTTATACACAGGAAAAAGATAAAAGTAGCCTCCTTCCCCTATGGAGATGTCAGCCATGATCCCCCTCTTTTAGGAAATCTCTCTTTTCCCCCCATGAGTAGTGATGTTTGCTCTAAGAAATCCCTCTGTTTTCACATTGTCCTTTTGGAGACTCATGGACTGTATTAATGAGATGGATGACTGTGGTTAGTGACCCAATTTGCAGCTATATAACAAGACAAAGCTCACTTACTTGAATGGGGTTCAAACCAGTGACCTTGGTTTTATTAACAGTGTTCTAACCAACTGAGTTAACTGGGCCAGGGCAATACAACCTACTATGATATTTCTCACTTTGTTGATGTCATCCAAGTACTTCACACTTCACTGAAAAGCCATTAAAACAATTACCAGGTCATTAACATGGATTTTTAACAGAGCTTCATATTCTCCCTCACCAGAGAATTAGCTGAGTTAGGCACTGTTGATTTCCTGGTGTTCTCATTGGCTCATTCAGGCTGACTGAAGAGTAATCATGGGAATCATTTCTGTTTATCAGAAGAAGCTACTGCTAGCCTTAGATAACGTTTTTGTCACAATACAGAGAAAGTACTGGGCCTGGAGTCAGGAAATTCAAATTTAGTCTCAGACAATTACTAGCTGCATGAACCTGAACAAGTCACATAACCTGTTTTCCTCAGTTTCCTCATCTCAGTTTCCTGTCTGTTGTGGTTGCTGTGAGGATAAAATGAGTTAATATTTGTAGTGTTTTGAAAACCTTAAAGGACTATATTGATGAGAGTTATTATTATAATTATTAACACAGCCTTATAAGACAATCAATAATATAAGATAAAAATGATTTCAAGATATTCTGGGGTAAGTCTTTTCTGGATGGGGGGTAGGTTTCTTATCTCCTTTCTGGTTCCCAATGTAAACTTGAAGGACTAGGCTTTGTAGGAATTGAAAGCTGACCTTAAGTTATTAAGACTAAAGTGGTATAGAAAAGCCTACAATTAAGAGTCAGGTAGACCTTTCAGTAGAACAGGTCAGAAATTCATGCCTCATATTCATTAGCTGAGCAATTATAGTCAAGACATTTAAACTTTTTAAACCTCAGTTTCCTCATCAGCAAAAAAAAAAAAAAAAAAACTCTGGTATTTCCCTCACTGTGTTGTTATGAGGATAAAATGGTATAAACTATTATTTTTTTTTAAAATTATACCTATAAGTAAAAGACTCATGTTTACAGCCTCATTCCAGGTGGCTTATTCTTATAATTCCAGCTATCGGGGAGGTTGAGGCTGGCACAAGTCTTGAAATTAAAGTCCTGAGCTGCCACGGTGATCCATTGCAGAACATATGTCCACAATAGATTTGGCATCAATTTGGTGAGCTCCCAGGAGCAGGTGGATCAACAAGTTGTTTAAGGAAGGGCCAATAGGTCTAGATTGGAACTGGAGCAGATCAAAGCTTCCATGCTGATGCTAATCAGTAATGGGATCAGGCTCATTTGTAGCCCTGAACTTCTAGCCACTGGTGAAATGGGATGACTCAATCTTTTAAAAAAATGAATCCTCTTTCAACAAATTCTTCCATTCCTTAAAGATTCAAGGATTGCAAAGGAAAAAACCTAATAAAATATCAAAGAAAACAAAGAGGCAGGAAGGAACATATAAAAACCATCACCATGATGGATCCTAAATGCCTCTTACTCCTTTGTCAATAAAGGATTGGAAATGGGTAAAGATTTATATTCCATTAGCCCAATGATCTGCTTTCATGCCTCAGTATACCAACATTATTGATTGACTACTACAAATTCTCTCCCTCTTCACCAGTATAAATCTATGGAAAGATTGTAAAAAGCCACAGCTAAGTCATAAGAATACTCAGACATAAATTCATGGAGTTGGATCACAACTAGAAAAAGCCTTAGAGGTAATTTAATCCAATTTCCTCATTTTAGAGATGATAAAACAGGTACAGTGAGATGGAATGAATTCCCCATATCACACAGAAGTTGAATTTTAGAACCTAGATTCATACCTGGGTTCTTGGAGTTGAAAATCAGAATTCTTTTCACTATGACACAGGAATGTAGCTATATATTCTTGCTACAATATAACTTTTAAAATGCAAAATCAAATTAACATGCTTTTTCTGGGTTGTTGGCAGGAACTACTCACACTGAAGGGTATTCAAAGAAAATCCCACAGGAACCATTTGCCAAAGGGTGGCTTTCCCTACCCTCAACTCTTGTTCTTCTGTACACTGATACCATATGAGTTATTACCCATCCAGAGAAATCTAAACCCACGTGTTTCACATTCCAACAACCACATGTTTCAAGATTCCCCAGTGGTCATGGGAAATGTCCAACACATTGGTAAAATCCAACCCACTGAACAACCCAATATTAATTACAACTGGAAAATAGCATCTCAATCCAGGCTCAATTGCTCAGTGTTTGTGGGAAGCTTCTTTGGAAGAACAAACTATTCCACAGCCAAAACACATTATTGTTTTTATTATTATTATTATTATTATTACAAGAAAGCTTAGATTTTTATGTTTTTAAATGTTTTATTAAGTTTTGTGATAAGATTCCTTGTGATCTACATAACCACAGAAATGCTAAAGTAGGCAGTCAAGCAGGGAAATATTGGGCCTGTTACTCTAGCTGAAAACAACAGCAAGAGACAATCTAGAGATAAGAAACAATTATTTTTTAAATAAAATGAATTACTTATTTGTTATATGAGGGTTCACATTTAATTCCAATTATAAAAAAGCTCAGATAAGTCAATTATCTGATTGGATTCAATTACTCAATTAATGATTTACACTATTTGCCTTTGTGTTACCATTTTTAAAAACCACTGATAAATAGCTGAGGAAAATAATCTTCCTTTCTGTTAAGAAGCAAAGTGTTTTCATTGTATTTCAAAGAAATCTACTTTATAACTTTTATAAAAAGTTCCATTCTCTTCGAGTTGTTTTCACTGGATCAATGCATCTCAGAGATAGAAGGGACCTCAAAGATAAGATGACTTCCTAACAAGTAATTACTGAGGTTACACCTGAAAACCTCTGATGAAAGCGAACTCACTAGATTTTCCTATTCCTATCCTTTTCAAATAGTTTGTAATGTGTTCTCATAACAATTTTCTGATTTCCCCTCTGTTAAACTTTTCTTAAATGCTGTGTGCCATCCTTCTCCTTTCTGATTGCTGAATTCTTTCACATGAATCAAGTCTTTGTTGAATAAAATGGTATTCTAGACTTATGTCCTATCTTACCAAATTTGAGTAATACTAATGAACTTCAATTTGCCTCTTTGCACTAGGATCTTTAGCTTACCTTTTTAATCATTACTCATTTTTTATGCATTTACATATAAATATTTGGGCCTTTTGCTGATTCTTTTCTTGGATATTGTCTCTAGGGCTTTAATTAAGAACATTAACTCACTGTTTCACCTATTGTCCAGACAAGTTATTTTTCATCTATTGTGTTTTATCACCAAAGTTATATCAGAGATGGTTTTATGTCTTTTTAAAAGATTATAATGGGAAATCTCAGCTGGAAGCACTTTAATGATTAAAAAATCAAATGGTGTATGTCTCCTTTTAGACAAGTCCAATTTATGAATATTTGGAATTACATAATATATATTAGAAGATTATAGCTTTCACTATAGGATCCCTCAATAAACTGAATCCTGTAAATGTATTTTCAACATATATTAAGTGCCTACACTGTTTCCTAGACACTAATATAGTATAATAAGAGTATAATAATTGCAAATACATTTAAAAGGACTATGAAATCAGATGAAAGAGAAATTTTTTTCAGATTGGAGGAAGAGCAAAAGCTTCATGGAGGAGGCAAAGTATTATGCTTAGAATCAGAAAAACTCATTTTTTTGAGTTCAAATACGGCCTCAGATACTTATGTGATGCTGGGCAAGTCTGTTTGCCTCAGTTCTTCAACTATAAAATGAACTGGAGAAGGAAATCACAAACACTTGGTATCTTTTCCACAAAAGCCCCAATATACTCATGACTGAAACTACCAGACAATATTTTCCCAAATGAAAACCAAAAAGAAATGAAATAAAGTATCCTTGAAATTCATTAGTGAATTTAATTACTAATTCAATAAAAATTCTGATGCATAACTTTTTTTACCCACATACTTATTGAATACTACCCTAGAAGTGAGTGCCGTTAAATAGGTTGCTTATTCTTTATACTTCATGCTGCAACAATGCCATCGAAAACTTAGCATAAAGCAACGTTTCTTGTTTGAAGCCAGAATCTTACTTGGGTTTGCTTAAAGATTCCATTTGTTTAACAACTTAAAGTGGCTGAACTATTCAGCTGATTCCCTCCCAGTTTTTCAGGAAAGAACTTCTTAATACAAACTAATTAAAACAGACCATCACCAATTTTCCCATAGGACTCTCTAGACAGTGAGAAAGCAATTGTTTACGTCTGGATTTTCTTGTGTGGCTGGGAAAATGGAGCTAATCATACGAAGTCAACTTTTGATTCCTGTGGCAAATCTCATTGTGATTTTAATGAAGATTAACTTGAATTCTACTGAAGTACTTATACTGTCAACATCTCAGTTACCTCTGTTTATTCTGTTTGCAGACAAGCATTTTTAAAAACCAAGCACTTAACCAGTCAACTCCCGTCCTATAAGCTCATTCTAAGCAGAGTCAAATCTTACACTAGTTTATGTTCCATGTAAAGAGCATTTCATAAAGACATTTCAAGGAAAACCTGAGGATAGTGACATAGCTTAGGGTGTCATCTACCCAGAGGTGATAATTAAGGTCAGGGGTGTGGATAAAATCAACAAAGTTGTCACAAAAAAATTTAACAAAGATAGACTGAAGCATGTTCACTCTGAACAAGATAATAGTTTATTAACAAGGAACAAACCTATTAATAAAAGGGTTAGTGGGTTGCCTCAATTTATTCCAAAAACCCCAAGATGAAGATTTAAGTTATTTTTTATAAGGTTAGAACAAAGAACAACTTAAATAACATCATAGTTTTGAGGACAACATAGCTGAGGTATTGGGACAGTATGACAGCTTAGAAGTTGGAAATGAGACTCTCTCCCTTCTTTCCTTCTGTGACTAAAATAGTTCATTGTTTGAGTCTACCTGCAAGGTTAAAAGATAGTGGGCTAGACTTCTTTGGATAGCAAAGCAGACGTCCTTGAAGGAGAGATTGCTGGTATAAAGATAGTAAACCAGACTCTCTGATGTCCCCCGGCATCTCCTAAAGATACCAGAATCCCTTGAGGTAAGAATAGAACATTAATAAACAAGAGAACTAGGTTTCTAAAGTTATTATAGAGAAGCTAAACTTCTGCATTAAATTCAGGGACAAAGAACCATGAATTATACAATTACAGGACAAAAATCAATTAACTGTAAATAGGATTAATAAAAAAGATACAGAATCAATTTAATATTCTCAAAGTAAAGAGAATAAAGGGAGAAGGTAAGTTAAAATTGTTGATTCTTAGTGATTTAAAGGCCAAGAAAAGAATGAGGAACTATCAGTGAAGACAGTGGAGTGGTTGAAAAGTTAGAAGGATGAGGAGAAGATGCCGAGAGAAAAGTGTATGAAGAAGTAGAGGTGGTCCTTCATTTTGAAAGCAGCAGAGAAGTCAAGGAGAATGAAGATTAAAAAGACAATTGGATTTAGTGAAAAAGAGGTCATTAGTAATCAGAGAGAATTTTTTTTTCATAGAATTTGCTAACCCTATGGTTACTCTACCAACTCAAGACTTTCTTTAGTTTAATCTGTCCTTCATTTAGCTATCAAAGTAATTTTCCTAAAATGCGGTTCTGATCATGTTACCTCCCTACTCAGTAAATCCAATGGATTTTCATGGCCTCTAGGATCAAATACAAAATCTTCTGTTTGACCTTCAAAGCCCTTCAAAAGCAACCTTTCATACTTAACTTTCTAGTATTTTTATACCATGATCTTTGTCACATACTGTTAGAACCACTGACACTGGCCTCCTTTATTATTTCTGGAATAAGATACTTGACTCATTATTTTCTCTAGATGCCCCCCAAATCTGAAGTGCTCTTTCTTCATCTCTGTTCCTGGCTTCCCTGCTTCTTTCAACTCTCAAATAAAATTTCATCTTTTACAAGAAGTATTTCCCAAACCCTCTTAATTCTAGTACCTTCCTTCTCTTGATTATTTCCTATTTATCCTCTACATAGCTTGCCTGGTAGATACTTGTTTATATGTTGTCTTCCCCAGCAGATGAATTTCCAGAAAGGAGGTATAACATTTTGCCATTTTGTATCCCCAGGATTTAGCCCAGTGGCACATGATATTTACTGACTACTAGAATGGTGAAATCAGAAGTCAGGAGAACAGGGGGAGAACATTATAGTCTTTTCTTGCTAAGAATTTGGTAAATTTTAAGCTGGAGAATAATAGCTTAAAAGACTGGCAGGATCTCCTCAATTCATCCTTCACACAATTCCCAAAATGGAACAGATTATTGAATAAGTGAAGGATCTCCTAGCCTAAGGAGTAAAGGAGTGAACAGAGGATGCAGTAATTACTGACCTACTGTGGTGAAGGATATAAAATAAGGATTACATGTGGGGGAAGAACAACTTATGGGTGTGGACTCTCACGATTAATTTAGTGCTCAGAGTACATATTGATCTGGGGGTTCATGGGAAGAGTGGATTTTAGGGCCAGGCATCTCCTGACTGTGAAGGGAGACTGTGAGATCCCGGGACCTGATACAGATCCCCACAGAGTGAGCTCAGATTCACACATACACACAACACATGCACACACACATCACTGATATGTACACATGCACATACACACATACATATATAATTGGATCCAAGTCACATGTTCTGCAAAATACCCAATAAGTAGTCATTGAATCTTTGCTCAGCATTTTGGAATGACAACAAAGTTGTCACAAATAAAATTCAACAAAGATAGACTGAAGCATGTTCATTCTGAACAAAGTAACAGTTTATTAACAGGGCTTCCTTCCTTCCTTCCTTACACTTACTTCCATATCCAACTTATTTCACATACACATAGTGTGATTTGCTACAAAAGTAGTGAAAATCTGCCTCCATTATTCCTAAAACCCACAAATCCAAAACTCAAGATTCACTCTGAGCACTGAATTGACTCTGAGCATCTATTACCTGTAAACCCTTTCCCCCTCACATGTACTGTCTATTTTCTATTCCCATTCACATTTCATCAATAACTACTCCATGCCTCTGTACCCATTCTTTACTTACTCAATAACAACCTTATTCCTTTTTGGCAGCTGTATGAAGATTGGCTTGGAGACAGGGTAGTCTTGACCCTGCTTGTTCCTCAAGCTATTGTCCCTGAGCCCTAGAAATTGTCAAATTTCTAGAAGGAGAAGTCTTTCATTACATCTAGGCTTAAATCTGCCTCTCTGCAAGTGAGTCCATATAGAACAAATCTATTCCCTTCCATGATAATCCTTAAAATACTTGGAAGGAAATTTTCTATTCTTAAGAATTCTTCTATTCTGTTCTTTGAACATTCCTAGGTCCTTCTGCAAATATTCTTTGAACATAGTCTCCAACCTCCTTGCAATCCTGGATGCTCTGGACATTCTCTAGATTTTCAATTAATGAGTCAATCCACCAACAAACATTTATTAAACACTTGATGTGTGTCAGAAAGTTTGATAGGTATTGGGGATATGACAAAAGTGAATGCATTTCTATCCTGAAGAGGATTATGTTCTATCCAGGTCTCCAGCATTGACATACCTATGCATATAATAAGAGTGATACAAACAGATCAAGGTGGTTGGGAGGGCACACTGGCAGCTAGGGATATGAGGGTGTTTCATGTGAAAGGGGGAGTTTGAGTCAAGTCTTGAAGGAGATTATGGATTGATTTTAAGAGTAGAAGGTAAGGAGTGAGTGTATTCCAGGCATGAGAGATAGCCAAGTTTGTCTAGACTTTATCATACAAGAAGGGAAGTAATAAGATTGGAAAAGCAGGTAGGGGTCAGGTTGTAAAAGACTTTTAATGCCAAACAAAGTAGTTGAAATTTTATCCTAGAGGCAGATGAGAAATCCAACTGAAAAAGAGAAACGAGGTTATCTTTGTTTGAGTTGTTCTTGAAATTATGTTGGAAAAGAGAAAAAAAGGCATGAGGTTTTAGAGTTGAAAGAGGTCTTAGGGATCATTTAATAAAATATCTTAATATTATAGCTGGAGAAACTGAGGCCAAAGACATTCAATGCCTTGCTGAAGTCACATGTATTAATGAACAGAAGCAGGATTTGAATCTCTGACTCCTAGTTTTCTTTCTGTTCTAGGAGGAATTTTGTTTTGGATAACTCTATTCAGTAGAATAGGAGACAAGACTATCTCTTAAAAGGAGAAGGTGTACAGGGAGAAAAGGGAAAGTTTAGAACAGGCAAACTTTGTGAAGAATGCGATAGAGAATCAATCAGAGATAATTAAAAGATGGCTTTGCAGCACCCAAGACTCAGCAGAAATCAGAAATTTGCAGTGCACTCAGTCAGCGATTTCCTTCAGAGTAGGTACAGAGGAAGTGAATGATATCCTAAAGTTGAGGATTAGCAGGGGAGGAATGATGGACAAGGGAATAATGAGTAGAGGAAAGGACATTGGCAATGGGACAGACTCTAGCATAAATACTGGGTAGGAAGGAAAATGAGACTAGACTATTGGTAGTTCAGGTAGTTAATGTTGGTAATAAGGTAAGTTAACTATAAGGTAGTTAAGGTGGTCCAGCCAGGATCTAGAAGTAGCAAAATAAATAAATAAAGAAAGAAAGAATATGCAAATACCACCTCTGTGCCTTCTGAAGAATGAAAAAGAAACAGCTGGTATTGAGCCAGGTTCAATCTTTAGATTCAGTTAATAGAGATGGAGGGATAGGTTGGGAGAAAATAAACTCAGAGATTGGTTCAGTTTTACCTTTGTAATTCCAGCCCTTCCTATAGTGCCCAAACCATCATAAATAAATGCTTATTGATTGATACCAACAAGATAAGTACTATGATTATCACCCCATTTTATAGATAAAGGGACTGAGGCTCAAAGACCACATGGATGACTTAGCTAGCAAGTGTTCAAGGAAGACTTTGAATTCAGTTCCTCTTTTGTCATCCAGCACTCTTTCCATTATGCCACACTCTGGAGCACTCTGTCTTTTGACTTCAGGCATCTTATCTGGCTTTCTCCACAAGACTAGAATGTTCTTTCTTCTTTATCTCTGCTTTCTGGCTTTCCTGGCTTTCTTCAAGTCCCAATGAAAACTTCATCTTCTGCTGGAAAGTTTTTCCCAACTTCTCTTAATCCAATGCCTACCTTCAATTTCCACCTTGAGAGAACTGGACTTGAATGAACTCTGAGGTCTAAATCTATGATCCTATTGGAGAACCATTCCGTTTCAGCTCACTGTTTATAAGTTATGACAAACTGTTTGCTTTACTTGTACTCCGTCTGTTTGCCTTGTTTGGGGATGTTTTATGACTATTGTTATAATTCTTGACTCTTTTTCTGCCTCCTCTCTCAACCAGAATTATCATTTTACTGCCAAAAACATGACTAGGTCAAGTGGGTGTGCTCTTCACTTCTGACCCTTTTCTCAGAATTCTATTTCAATAACTTTTGCTTTTCTATATCATAAGGGTCTGCTCTTTTCTTTTTTCCTAAAGGATTCTGTATATGGCATTGGCAACCCCTTATCCTTGAATAAATCTCGTATCTGATACATCCCTGAACAGCTGTTGATGTGGAAATATAATGTTCTCTAAGAACTCCACCAAGACCAAACTGGACATTCCCTTAATCCTCACCACTAAAAAACTCATTCATTGCATTCTTATGCATATGTTGAAGGGTACAGCTCAACTTTAATAAAGTGGGGGAGATGTCAGGTTTAGAAACTACACATAGTCTAAATTCTCTTTAAGCATAATACATAGGTTTAGAGAACTAAAAGGCACCTTCTAGCACAAGTGTTAATTATTCCCCTTAACTCTCTAGAATCAGGGCTTCTTAAACTTTTGCTGCTTCAGACCTCTTTTCACCTAAGAAAGTTTTATGTGGCCACAAGCATTCACTGATAATAAATCATCATTTCATGACTCCCACATTCAGTTGTAAGACCCCAGATGGGATCTCAAGCCACATGTATATGTGTGTGTATAACTGTATTTTGACATATTTGATTTCTTTTGTAATCCTATATATTTTGTTGTGCATTCAAAAACATTATTCTGAGATGAAGTCCATACGCTTCACCAGACTGACAAAGGGATCCATAACTTTAAAAAGCTTAAGAAACCCTTATCCTGCTGGGGGAATCTCATATCTGGTCCAATTAATCCTGACCCCATCATTCAACTGATTTAGTCTCTGGAGAAGTTATTGTCTATTTCTTTCTGTCTATCCTCTCCTGTCTGGCCTATGATACAGACCTTTACAAAAAATATACATTTTTCTAACCCCTGGAATAAATTATGTTGAGTATTTCTACTTCCTTTCTCTCCTATGCCTGCTTCTCTATTGAGAAGCTAGGTCCTGGTTTAGGATTCATCACATCTGTTTTTTCTTTTTTTCAGCAATCTCATTTCTAGTTCCATTCCCTGTCCTATCCTTTTTATATCCCCACTTAGCAGTTGTCCCCAACGCTGACAATCTGCCCTCATTCTGACAAGTCTTTCTTCATGGCAATCCCTCCGTTAGGCCCAATCAAGTTTCCTTTCTCTTCTTCTCACTTGGATATTATATCTTCTAGCAATATCTCTGTGGAGTCCAACATATATTTGCATTCTCCATCAAAACAGAGCACCAGTTCTATTTTTTTTTCTTAATGCATTATAGTCTAAAATTTTTGTTACATAGATACCTCCAGCATCTCTATCTGGGACATCTCTCCCTAAATTTTCAGTCCCTTTTGAGATAATGAAATATTCCTTCATACATGGCATGTGGATGATATTACTGGGAGGGATGATTTTCTTAGCAGCAGGTTTTATAGAAAGAATATGCTTTCTGCAGATGCTAGAAAGATTCTGTTAACTCAATCTTCCTAATCACTCTTTCTGAGTGAGCAGGAGAGCTGAGGTTGGTTGGTCTCTCTTTGGGAAGCAATTTTCTTTCTTGAAATGCATTTAAATGTCTTCCAGTAATGGTAATCTACATATCATCATCAACATAACTTTTAAGTGATCTGTCAATACCAGCTTCAACCTACATTTATCAGGGACTATGGAAAGGCATATAGACTTGCCCAAGATTCCTGTAATCTGCTTTTGCTTTGGCAGCACAATTCTCCTGGACTGAAAAAAAGCACATATTTTAAAAGCTAGGCTAAGGCCATTTCAAAGCTTTGCATGCTGCACATCTTGGCATCTGCCTTACCACAGTGTGCGTATGGAATTCTTGATGATTGTTTCATGTTGGCTTGGTTTGGCTAGTGGTTTCTTTTCCTTCTTCTTCCACACCCAATGTCACACAAAATGACACCAACTTGGTTACTTATAATTGTGGGGGCACCTATAAAGTATACATTCTTGGCTGTGGAAACCAAAGTTCAAGGGAGTGAGCAAAGAATGGTATCCTCTATGTTAATATAGGGAGACAGTGGTCAGTGAGGGAAGAAATAGATTCAAATAGAGGAAGAAAAAAGAGTTGGAGAGAGGAAGAAGAAGAAAGGAAGACAGGTAGAGAAGACAAGGAAGAGAAGGTGGAGAGAAAAAGGAAAAACAAGAAAGAGAAAGGAGGGGAAGGAAAAGAAAGGAGAGAAAAGAAGAAAAAGGAAAGAGGGAGATATAGAGGAAGGGAGAAAGAGACAAAGACAGAGACAAACATAGAGACAGAAGGAGAGAGAGAGAGAGAAAGAAAGAAAAAGAGAGAGAGAATGAGAGAGATAGACAGAGGGAAACAGACAGACAGACAGACAAAGGGAGAGAGAGAGAAGAGAGAGAGAGAGAGCTAGTTTGAAGTGTTTAACCTCAAAGTAAAAAAAACTTAACTGAATCAGCTGAAATTTGATGCCTTTTCATAATGAAATTATATTCAGCCTTCCCCATGGAGCATTAGAAATCCAGGCCTTAGAAAAAGAGAAAAAATGTCTCCAGCTGTCTCAGACCAGAATAACAAGAAAGAATAAAATTATGGGATATCAGGTACTGGTAACTATTCCCAAAGGGTCAAGGAGCCCTAAAGAAAATACCAAGTGGTTTTTATCAGGGGCTTTCAAATGAGGAGGTGCACTTTCAGTTAAAATAAATGAATGAATCCATGCATTGGAAACACAGATGCATTGTCTTTTATAGGTCAAGTAACTTTTCTGCAAAATACCCTGGCTGTTGTTGGGAAGAGATGGGAAATGTGAAACAATCCCCTCTGCCGAAGTTCCTTAAGTGTTGGACTATCTTGAACTTGTGTTCATGACTAGCAGGATTTTCTTTCATTCACAAGTCACATAGGCAATCTTCCCTGACAATGACCAGATGCTTCTCCTTTTCTTATGAGGGAGCACTCTTTCAGTATCTCAGAAAAGTGATAATAGAGTTAGATACTCCCAAATTAATATTTCATTACCCCTGTAATCTGCCCTTCAGTTTCTGCCAGCCACATGACCAATCTCTACCAACAATAACCAGATGCTCTACTAATCCTATCAGGGAGAACTCATTCACACTTGGAGAAGGGATAAAAGAGTTAGATTCTAACAAATCAACATCTCATTATCTCTGTTATCTGCACCTTATTTGCTGTGATTAGGTCAAATGAGATGGAAGGGGAGAACCAAATCTTTTCTCTCCTCTTACTCTCCCCCACATACTTTGAAGTTCATTTGACATTGTATAAATACTTTCCTGGATCTTATTCCTATAACTGTACAATAGCATCCTGGAATAAGGAGGAAATAGTCCTGTTATACTCTGTCCTCTTTAGACTCATACAGAATATTGTTTTCAGTTCAAAGTGTATGTGTGTGTGTGTGTGGGGGGGGGAGAGTGGGACATTTACCTTTTAGTAAGGGCATTGATAAGCCCCAGATGAACTAGAAGTAGGCAATGAAGATGTTATAGGGACTCAAATTCATGTTATATGAACTAGCATTATTTAGCCCCGAAAAGAGAAGACAGGCTGAAAGTGGGAATGAATGAATGAATGAAAAATTATTGAAATCTCAGTGTGTGCTCTGTGGAATAGATGCTACAGTTGTTATCCTTATTTTATACTTAAGGGAACTGAGGCTAAATTAAATAACTTGCTCATTATCACATAACTTGCTAGTACCCCAGTGTAGATTTTAGCTTTGGTCTTACTGATTCCAAATCCAGAATTTTTATTCTCTACTACTGCTTTCTTTTAAAAGTAACTTGGGAAGTAAATGGAAGAAGGAAAGCAAAAGGGGAATGAAAATGATTTTAGAGATGCAAGGAATTGGAGAGATCATTTTGTACAACCCTCTAATTTATCTATTTTTTGATTTTGCTACATAAAACATTTTATTTCTTTAAAATTAAAGAAGTTTATTTATGCTTTTAACATCCATTTCTAAAATAGAACATTATATTTTAGACCATTCTCATTACTCAAACTACTGTTAAACCAATTAAATGTTAGTAATAGAGAAATAAATCCAAAATTCAAAACCCCATACAAATCTGAAGGTTAAGAAAAGGCAAATTTTAGACATGGTGTAAATGAATGAAATTGGGGGAACTTATTTTATTATAAGGAAGGTTTAATATACAACATGTTTGGGATCTCTAAGTGGTGATGACAATAATAACTGCTCTGAGGCTTCCCTCTTTTTTAAAAGAGAAAACTAAGATACAGAGAAGACAAGGGACATAAAACTTTGATCTCATGTCTAGCAAGGAGCAGAATTGGGATTTTAACTGGGATCCTAGGCTTCCAGAGCCAACACCATTTTGGCTACACCTACAGCTTCCCAGAGCAGGAAGCAGGGATAGAACATAAAAATCCCCTTATTTACAATGCTGATTGCTCATTTACATTCTGAAGGCTAAAGAGAAAGGGAAAGAAAGCTGGTTACTTTTTCCACATCAGGCTTTGTAGGGACAGTCCTAGAATGGCTAAAAACCCAGCTCCAGGTGAATTAGGTGGTAATTTTTAAATATTCCCCTGGACAATTTAGTAGGACCAAGTAACAGTGGGCTTGTGAACTTAAGGATGGATTGAACACATTAGCTATTCAGAGAGAGTGAAAATATCCCACTAAATCTTAACTCAACCAAGCTGCTTGTTTGTCTCCCTTGTCCCCTTTCCAGTACAGTCTTTCTCATCAATTATATTGGTTTTCATGAGAATTTCTCTTATTTCCCCATTTTATTAATAGCTACTAAAGTGGCAGAAGACTATGAAAAATGAAGAGTCCATCTTTCATCTCTCAACTCCATGGATTTTTACTTTTCCTCTTTCCTCCTGTCCTCTCATCACTAGCTCCATTGGCTTTCAGACTAGGCTGCCAACTTGGATCTAATTAGCTCTCTGCTATTACTCTTGGTCTCATTTGCTATTAACCACTACTTTCTAATTTTTCAATATGGTTCTTTAATTGGTCACAGCTTTTCAAGGCATTTCTTTTCCCAAAGAGAATTAGGACTCTGCCTCTGTAGTGTTCCAAGGCACTGGTAGGTCACAAATGAAAAGCCAGGAATCAAGTTTCCTAAATAATTTCTTACAAAGTGTTTCAAAATTATTTCATGGCAGTATTTTTTTTTTATTTTATTTTATTTTTTTTTTTTTTTTTGCTGAGGCAATTGGGGTTAAGTCACTTGCCCAGGGTCACACAGCCAGAAAGTGTTAAGTGTCTGAGGCCAGATCTGAACTCAGATCCTCCTGTTTTCAGGGCTGGTCCTCTATCCACTGTGCCACCTAACTGCCCTCATGGCAGTATTCTGATAAATACCCCATTATATTCATCAGTATCTTTTTAGATATTATTTTTCTCAACTCTAATAACAATCAGCCCAGTCTCTGCCTCCTCCCCTCTCAAGCAGAAATATAATGCATTGGTCAGAAATAGGACTTTACAATGTTAAATGATAAATGATATTATGCCTCTGTTTCTGCTATTATTATTATTAGAATTATGTCAGGAGTTCTATTTCTTTTTTTCCAAGTATCTTAAGGTTGTGCTATGTGGACCAGGCAAATCTTTAAATTTGAGTACCTCATTCATTTTCTACCTCTTTAATAGATTGACCTATCTTACAGGACTGTGGGAGACTTGATAAATTGGCATTTGTAATGTGTTTTTAAAGATTGTGCATGGCAATAAATCATTAAATATCCTCTCCAGTGTCTCTTACTTACCTTTTTTTCCTCCTAAAATATTTCCTCCTAAAATAAGAATACTTTAGACTACTGACTTACAGAAATAAAACTTAGAAAAAGAGAATATCTGAGAGTGGGTAGGTGGGATTTCCTACAACCTGCTGAATTTCCATGTTTAACAACATAGCAGTAATTGGTCTCAAAAATATGTCAATGTGCCTGTGGCAAATACTTCAAAACACTTAGGGTCTAAGGGTTTTCATTTGGGGAAAGAGGAAAATAGGTGACAGTAATCCTGGATACTAGTTCAATGTTAATGTTAGAGAAACTATTAGGGGAGGGGGGAAAAGGGATAATGGTGTGAGGATGAAATTCAGGCAGCTCACTACATCATAATTTCTATTTTAACTTATCATGAAGGGTCTCAATCATGCTTTCATATCCTGGAATACATCTGTCCTGAGGATTGCTCTCTTGATTCCATTTCATAATGGGATCCCAACCACAATTATTTCATTTCTTTCACTCTTGATATAACTTCCTTTTTGGACTTTTCCATCTCTTCTTAGCAGTGAGCCACTCTCCCCATCATTTCCAAATTCTCTTTATGTGTGGTCTTCTCCCTTTAGTATGTAAGCTTCTTGAAAATAGGTACTGCCTTATTTGCCTATACTTAACATCCTCAACACTTAGCACAGTCCCTATCACATAGCAAGTACTTAATAAATGCTGTAGGTATCATTCTTTCAGTTCTGCTGAGAAAATACAGTAAAAGTGACCCTTTATTAATACCCTAATTCACAGCTCCAGTTGCTCTATTATAGTTATGGTTCTGTCATTTAGTAATAGTTTATCACAATAAACAAATATTTCTTCTTCAATGTCTATCAGAACTTTAATAATCAAAAATTTTAAAATTTGGAATTGAATTAAATTGAAAATAATTGCAAAGAATTGGCATTTCCTTCTGCTGCTCCTTCACAGATCAGGAAACTGAAGCAAACTGGGTTGAGTGATTTGCTCAGAGTCACACAGCTAGTAAATATCTGAGGCCAGATTAAAACTCAGGCCCAGAGCTCTATCCACTGTGCCACAAGCGGATTCATATAAAGTAATGAGACTGATTTAAAAAACAAATACACAATGGAATCTCTCTTCCATTTGAACATTGTGCTGGGCATTCCATGTGCCAAATGCTTTTGGCGAGCACATTTTCCAATTGTGCTTTACTTGACATTAATAACTGGAAAGCAGTTGAACAAAGTCATTTCTGATGTTACCTCTTTCACGCAGTCTTGTATGGTATTGACACATACATGGGAGAAACTGCACTTGAAAGAACTTTTAAGGTGGTAATTTTTTCTATCTGGCCAAATGCTTTGTTATAATCTAAGCATAACCATAATGGGATCTCACATTTTTAATACTTTTTAGTCAATTATAAAGATAGAATCTGCTGCTAAGTATCAGTGATGGAAGCCTCTCTGTTTCTTTCTGGTGTCATCATGGAAGCTTTTCATATATATATATAGAATACTCTCATCAAGTTTTAGTTTTGGATGGGAAAGGATCTCAACCTGTGATTTCATTGGTACTGGAAATGCTCAGTGAGAAATTCCTTCTACCAAAACAGATTTGTTGGTACCAGTTTTGTAATTTATAGTCCAGTAGAGCTGACTAGAACTCTTCAAGGTCAAATGACTTGTTCAGGGTCACATGAGCAGTATTATGTCAATGAAAGGATTTAGGTCTTTCTGACTCCAAGATCAACTTGCTATTCATTTTTATCTTATTGTGTCTTACACAGGCACTTCTAACTCTCAACATAAATCTAAAAAAATCTAGCAAAAGACAGTAGAATAGAAAGTTACTGATGTTTTCTCAGTATTTCTTTTTAGGTAATAAAATCTGTGATTTTTTTTCATGTCCTCTTTCAATTAGAATCAATTCTTCAAAGCACCAAGTTGTGTTGCTTTCAGCAGAGGTAAAAGGGGAAAGGAATGAGCATTTTCCAAATGCCTGTGTACCAGGCACTGCACCAGGCATTTTACAAATAATATTTTATTTGACCTCACAACAACCCTGGTAAGTAAGTGATATTGTTATTCCCATTTCACAGTTGAAGAAACCAAGGCAAATGGTTAAGTGACTTTTCCAGAATCATATAGATGGTAAGTGTCTCATTTCTGATTTGAACTCAAGTCATCCATTATGACTCTAGGTACCAAGTTTTACCCGAAGAATCACCTAACTTTTAGGAACTTTATGTGTATCGAGTCTGGTTCAGTTGTTCTTCCCATCCTTGTTTTATTTAGAGCTATGTGAACATCCTTATGAATTATTGTAATGTAGTTGCTTCATGTAATTGATGGAGAAAAGAGTTTTCTACTGAGAGGAGGTTCTTCTGATGTTGCTACTGGAGAGTGATATTGTGTTATGGTATTCATACTGGATCTTTTTTGAACATCCTAAATGAGATCCACAATTAATAACAAGAAAGAGTTTACCCTATCCGCACCGGAGAAAAATGAAGAAAGCATAGTTATCCAGAATATGGAGTAAGTTGGATGTACAAGCTACAGAGCTGGTACAATAGTACAGTACTACTGTAAGTTTTAAGCTTTAAACTAACTTAAGACTTTTGGAACATCTTGTATCTTGGATTGATGAAATGGATGGAAAATGGACTAGACCCATCACTGAAAAAGAGGAAGAGAGCAAGCAAGTTATATTAAATATTCTACTAATGGTGTGTGTGTGTGTGTGTGTGTGTGTGTGTGTGTGTGTACACTCCACTGGTTTGGCAGAGGTAGGTCTCCATCTCAGGGATTCAGAGTAGAAGTGCATCTAGGACATGGTTTCTATGAGGATAATATATAATCAGCCTAGAAAGACAGCTAGAGTCAGGTTGTAGAGAATTTTAAGTGCTAACTGAATTAGTTTCTCTTATCCTAGATGCAATAGGAAACTGTTTAAACTTCTTGAACAGGGACTAAAGTGGTTGGGCTTGTGCTTTAGGAATATTGATTTAACAGTAAAATGACAAGTTAATTAGGAGGCTATTTCAATAGTCCAGGAGAGAGGTGAGAGCATTCTAGAGTGATGGTGATATAAATGAAGAGAAAGGATGCATGAAGTTAAGTAAGAAAAGATGGGACTTGGAAACTGATTGAATTTGTGTGTATATGGGGTGGGAAAGAAATATGGAGGATTGTTAGCAGGTTTGCAAAATGGTGATATCCTTAATAGAAATAGAGAAGTCAGGAAGAAGGGTGGGTTTTACAGAAATGATAATGAGATATGTTTTAGACATATTAAGTTTGAGATGCCTATGGAACTCCTAGATGAATATGTCCCAGGCATTTAGAGGCCTGGACTTCAAAAGAGAGATTAAAACAGAATATGTAAACTGGGAATTCGTCTGCACAGAGAAGATGATAGTTGAATCCAAAGAAGTAAATGAGATACCAAGAGACTGAATCTGTAGAGAAAAGGGTATATCCATGAATAGGAGACAAAAAACTTATGATGATTCTATACAGGACAATTAGAAGGAACATTCAGAGTGACAGAAGAGAGCCTGGACAGAGTGATGTCATGAAAACTCAGAGAAGATCTAGAATGAGAGGCTTGAGATGAAGTGTCATTTGCCTCTAAAATACCAAGAAAGAAAAGAGCAAAGATTGAGAATTGGAAAAAGAGCCTAGAGATGATTTTTGTCTAATGTCCTCATTTTACAGAGGAGGAAATTGAGGCCGAGGGGAACTGTATAAAGTCATTTATGACTGTGAATGAAAAAGTTGTGATTTAGACAGGTCTTCAATTTCCAAATCCAATTCTTTTTACTGTACAATACTGTCTCTGACATGTCTATATCTGCATCTTTATATATCACCTCTATGTAGACATGTATAATAGAATATGTATGTTCTATATTTTACATTTTGTTATAATCATACTTCACATTAATACATATTATTAAAGGGAAGAGTTTTAAAAGGTTGTAAAATATCCCTTCTGTCTTTTTTAGTGCCACAGTACTCATACACAGATGAAGAATTAGAAATATAGCTCTTGTACTAGGAGCCACATTTTCTAATTTTTGAACATTTTCACTTGGCCATAAACCAATTTCTTTCAAGCTGGACCCAAATTCTTTCAGGCCTTGGGCTTGTACTAACCTGTATTGCTGACTGAAATAATCACATAAATATGAAGGAATTTTTTTAAATGCAGCCAGAAGCAGAAATCTAAAAGTATCTAAAATTGGCTGAACATTTCTTATCTGTTGAAAAAGAAAAACACCTTAGAATGTATCACCATTCCCAGATGGTACCATAGCTATTCTGCTAAAACCACTCCTAAAATGCCTGAATTTTTTACTCTGGCCAACAGAAGTTCTAATTAGTGAGAGGGGAACTTAAAGCTGGGGCAGAGGGTTATTAGATTCATGAATCTTTTTCATACTTCTATATTATTGTCAAAGAAATTGCTGTTTTACCATCCAAATGTGAGCTCTGCTTGGGGCAAGAAGAGTGGAGTGTTTTTAAGTCATCTCTAAATCTTTGTGGACTCTACAGACTGGAGCACACTAACTAATACTGTCCATAGAGTTTTCTTGGCAAAAATACTGGAGTGGGTTTGTCATTTCCTTCTCTGGTGAATTATGTTAAGTAACTTGCTTGGAGTTATATTGCTAGTAAATGTCTGAGGCTGGATTTGAACTCATCCTTCCTGATTCCAGACTCGGTGCTCCATTCAATGAGCCACCTACTTGCTTTAAAGAGTGGGGTAAGGTGTTTTTGACTGGACCTTTTAACCCATGACCTACCTGAGAATGCCCTTATCTTTCTAATGTTTCAAACTTTATTACAAAAGTCTTGATTTTTTTTTCCCTCAGGTGGAAAGATGAGTCTAAATTCCATGAATTGTGCTCACTTAGAAGACCTAATAAGAAAAACTGGATTTATTCTTAATGTTGAAGAACTCCAGAGGGCAGTAAGCTACAGAGTAACTTGTAAATTTAGGGAACTAGGAAGAAAAGAACATCAGCTTGCTATTCTGTCTAAGGAGGTGACCACATAGGAATTTGGCCTTGTTTTAGGGTTTATCTGACCAGATGTCTCTTTTCCATTTGTTTTAATAAAGTCAGGAGGTAGTCTTGGAGCACAGTCTCATAGAAGACCTGACACAAAGGATGTTACTACAATCAGGGAAGATGAACAATTGAGTTGAGTATTGGAAGGCAGCCTTTGTAGCCAGTCATTCTAAGAAAGGTTAGCTTTCCCCTCACTCTGAGGCTGCTTGTAGACAGCAGAAAAAGCCAAGGCTTCTTCTCTGATGTTCCCTAAATTGTCTCCTCTATTTACTGTGAAAGTATAGCTGATTTATTTGGGAGAAGGAAAATCAACTGTTGGTCCTCTTCTGGGATAAAGAAGCATCATTCTGGGGAGTTTAGTTTACCTGAATGGTTTTTCCCATGAGTTTTTGTTTGTGTTCCTTGTGTGTGTACCTTGAAAACCTTTGCATTGGGTTGTAGTCTAAACCCCACCGAGCTTCTTAAACTGAGGGTTGTAACCCAATAATGGAATCTTATAATTGAAAGTGGAGGTTGTGAAATGATGATTTATTATCAGTAAATGTTTGATATATTTTATATACCTATAAACTTGGGGTCAAATAAACATTTCTTGGGGAAAAAGGGGGTTGTGAAAGGAAAAAGTTTTAGAAACTCTGCTCTAAGTAGCTCGAAGGGTTCTACACAATGTATCTCAAAAGGCTGGGTGACGGTAACTGTATCACAACATTAGTGATATTTACACCTTTGATAAAAACCTTCTGAGTCTTTTTTGTTCTCTTAAATGTACCAGTGACAGAAGTCACAGTTAGTGACAGAGATCTCTTTTGTGATTCTTATGAATGAGAAACACAAGGAGGAAAATGTCTACTACTGATTTTGTCAATTATGTGGAAAATAGGAAAAATATTTTAACAGATTGAGCCCATAGTAGACATTTAATTGTTGATTAATAGGTTCCTATCAGCAATGGAAAGAATCCCAAAATCTGAAAGTCATTAAGGGACTTTAATGGCCATGTGGACCAACCTAAAACTAAAAGGAAACTTTGCAGTAGTACAACTATTAAATAACCAGTTATCTAGTCTTTCCTTGACAGCTGCCAGTGAGTACAAAATCAGCACTACTCAGTACTTTAAAGCCATTCTGAATTTTTTTTTTTTAATGTGACATTGTACCTCCCAATCGTGTACTACTCCCAGGTCTGTCCTTTGGAGCCAAACGAACCAATTAAAATTCCTTCCTCATATTACAACTCTTAAAACAAGCGAAGAAATCTATCATGTCTCTGAATCTTGTTGTTGGTCCTTCATTTTTGAAGAGGATGAATGACACCATGAGGTAATCTTGACTTGAGAATGAACTGGATTTAAGGGAGAGAGGACTGTGCAAAAGGGTCAACTTCACTTATCCTCCAGAGCCATTGAAGTCTGGCAGCAAGACAAAAGTCAAGACTACTGGCAATGGCCCCAGAATTCACTGGATGACACTGGCTTTTCTAAATTAAGGTCTTTCCCAAGACCGGGACACTAATGTACTTCTGGTGAAATTGTGAACTGATCCAACTATTCTGGAGGATAATTTGGAATTCTGCCCAAAGAGCTATAAAACTGTACATATCTTATTGATTCAGCAGTGCCACTACTAGATTTATATCCCAAAGGGAAAAAGACCCACATATATAAAACTATTTATAGCAGCTCTTTCTGTGGTGGCAAAGAATTGGAAATTGAGGGGATACTCATCAATTGGAGAATGGCTAAACAAGTTGTAGTATATGAATGTAATGGAATACTATTGTTCTATAAGAAATGATGAGCAGGTAAATTTCAGAAAAACTTGGAAACACTTGCATGGATTGATGCTGAGTGAAGTAAGCAGAACCAGAAGAAAATTGTACAAAGTAACAAGATTATGTGACAATCAATTGTGATGGATTGACTCCATGGATTGGTAGATATATTGGTAATTCCAAAAGATTTGTGATAGAAAATGCCATTCACATCCAGAGAAAGGATTATGGAGACTGAATGCAGATAGAAATATACTATTTTCATTCTTTTTAAATATATTTTTTTCATCATGGTTTTTCCCTTTTGTTCTGATTCTTCTTGTACAACATGACTAATATATAAATATGTTTAACATAATTGTACATGTATAGCCTGTGTTGGATTGCTTGCTGTCTTGGGGGGAAAGGAGGAAAAGGAAGGTGGGAGAAAAATTTGGAACTTAAAAAGCTTACAAAATGAATATTGAAATATTACAAAATGATCAATTCTGATGGATGTGGCTCTTTTCAACAATGAGATGATTCAGACCAGTTCCAATGATCTTGTGATGAAGAGAGCCATCTTCACCCAGAGAGAGGACTGTGGGAAGTGAGTATGCTTTATAACATAGCATTTTTACTCTTTCTGTTGTTTGTTTGTATTTTATTTTCTTTCTCATTTTTTTCTGGTTTGATTTGACTTTTCTTGGGCAGCAAGATAATTGTATAAATATGTATGCATAAAAATGAATGCTGAAAACAATCCTTATATTTAATTGGAAAACATAAATGTTGAAAACTATCTCTATATTTAATTGAAAAAAATTAAGTCAAAAAAAGTCTTTCTCAAGCCTCAATCTGTCTATGTCAGAATAATTGGAGTTATGAATTCAATAATCCTCACAATTACATCAGATAAAAAGGAGAGGAGAAGAAATCCTCATTATTCTAGAACAGTGTCCTTTGGGCTAAACATCCCTAGTGATTTTTTGCTATCCTCACATGACAAATTCAAGACTGTTCACCTTCCTAATTACCCTCTTTTGGATACTCTCCAGTTTACCAATGTACTTCTTAAACTATGGTGCCTGGAACTGAACTCAGTACTTCAGATAAGATTTGATGAATGAAAAATGGGATAGTCATCTTCTTATTCCCAGAAACTATGATGTCCAATTCAGCACCAGATTGCCTTTGCTGACTCATATTGAGTAGGTGGTCCACCAATATACCCAGATCTTTTCAAACTGTCATTTCACCATGCCTTCCTTCTACATGTTGTACTTGTGAAGCTGATCATTCTGTGCCCTAGTTTAAGACTTTATCCCTTCAGAATTTCATGATATTAGATTCAGTTCAGCATCACAACCAGTCAAATTTTTTTTGATCCTGATTCTGTCATTCATTGTGTTAGCTTTGCCTCTCAGCTTTGGGTTTTCTGCAAATTTGATGAACTTATCTTATATCCTCATCTATTCCTTATATCTAAGAAAAAATAAACATTTTCCCTCTCATCTCCAGAAGAATTACCTAAAATTACATGTCTAGTTTAATAAAGCCATTTTAGTAAGACTGACACTCACATTCCCACTACTACAAGGAAACCCTCTTTTGAAAGCAGGTGGCTCCATGAAAGCATCATGAGGAAACAGCAGGGACAAGGGTTCAACTCCAGCTTCAGGCAATTTAAAACTGACATCTCTCCCTTTGCACAGTCAGGGAAATGGAGCTGACCTAGTTCTTTGATCCTTTTCGGCTCTGCATGGAAGCATGATTCAGAATGAGGAGCCCTTTTATCAAGTCTTAATTAAACAAAATCCTCATACCAGGGCAGCAGCTAACCAGTTATTTTCCTACAAGTCAATACAGTAGGCCTGCTGCCTCAAGTGGGGCTACAGGGGAGATCATTTGGAAGGAGGAATCTTGCTGAAGGACAAGAAAAGAATGCAGAAGCCTATCTCTTATTAACGTGAGTGCCTGGGAATTCCTTCCTGATCGAGTATCTATTTATAGGATCCAGAGCTAGAAGGTATCTCAGAGGCTTTCTAGTTTAAGCCCCTCATTTTATGCATGAAGAAAGTGGGAGCCAGGAAAGTTAATTGAGTTGTGCAAGGTGACTAAGACAGAGACAGGATTTGAACCCAGTTCTTAGTGCAGAACCAGTTTTCACAACAGTGGAAGCTGCTTCTCCTTCAGTGTACATGCTACATTCACTTAGACTGTATTCAAATTCTTTTAGACCTTAGCCTGAGCTAACTCATATTAGGTGATTAAAGTAGTCAGATAAATGTCCATGTCCTGTCCATACAACCACTTTGGGCACTTCTAGGGCTTCAGAGCACTATTTAACTGTTGATGAGTGTATCTTATGATCTATAAGATAGAAGAGTGAAAGGAATATGAAAGGAATATTTCTCGTTTCTGTATCAAACAGGGTCTAAGAGAGTTGGGCATCTAGTATATAGTCAATAAATGCTTAATGAATTAATTTGTCTATATTGGAGTATAAATCCTATTTGCACTTTTCTAATATCTTATTCTTCCTCTCTGCCCTCCCTCCCTCCCTCCTTTTCTTCCTTCCTTCCTTCCTTCCTTCTTTCCTTCCTTCCTTCCTTCCTTCCTTCCTTCCTTCCTTCCTTCCTTCCTTCCTTCCTTCCTTCCTTCCTTCCTTCCTTCCTTCCACAAATATTTATCAAGTCTCTAGCACAATTTTCCAAGCCTTGCAAAAGTTTTAGTTCAAAGCACTGCTCTATGCTTCTTGTTTTTGTAAGCAAAGCTGACCTCACAAATAGGAAAGCCTACAGTCAGGAAACCTAATTATTGGAAATGTTTGAAATTTGATTTCAAATCCTACCTAGATTTCTTTCATACTCATTTTAGAAAGTCAGCCAGAATGATGTTTCTCCCTGTTTTTATACTTGAATCCTGTTAATCTAGAAAAATATGCAGATTTTATCCCCATCAAAATTCAGATATCGCAATTATCTTGCAATGGACCTGCCTCAGTCCTGAAATATTGTTAGAGAAGGTTTTAGAAAGCTATGATAAGGCTTTCTTATCTGTAAATCTTGATCAATGAGTAGATCTTGAAAGCTAACACAGTCCAGCCAGATACAGTCCTCCTTAAGCAGTTAGCAACATCTATACTGTTCTTAATCAAGAATCATAGATTGATAATTCTAGAAAGGATCTTAGAAGTCATCTAAGAGATCATCTGTCTATTAGTCAACAAGCATTTGTTAAGTGCTCACTATGTGCCTCTGTTTGGCATTCAAAGTCCTTAGTAATCTGGCTTCATCATATCTTTCTAGAATTTTTAAACTTTTTTTTATAGACTCTGTAGTCAAGTGACATTGATATCTATGATGTTCATCAAAAAAGATATTCCATCTCCCAACCATAGGCATTTTCACTGGTTGTCCTCAATGCCTTGGGACAATGCAGTTCTTCCTACTTATTTCTCTCTCCTGACTTCCCTCTCTTTCTCCAAGTTTTAACAAAAATACCATCTTTTACAATAAATAAGATTTTACTGATCCTCTTTTCCTCAGCTAATTTTTTCTAATTTATGCAATTTCTAAATTATTATATATATATACACATATATAGTGTATATATATACACACATATATATTGTATGTGTGTGTGTGTGTGTGTGCGTGTGTGTGTGTGTATACCACCAGTGGTTCTTAGACTTTTGTTCTCAGTATTTTATATTATTAAAAATTATTAAGGATCTGTCCAAGAGTTTTTGTTTATGTGGATAATATTTAAAGACATTTATCATCTTAGCAATAAAAACTAATTTTTAATTTGTAGAACTTCTAAAAGGATTTCAGAGACCTCCAGTATTCTCTGGACCATACTTTGAGAACCACTGATAAGTATGATAAACATATAAAATAATATATCTGTATCTTTTTCTATCTCTCTATCTCTCTTATCTACTCTACTTTGTTGTGCACAATTGTTTGCATGTTGTGTCCTTCTTTAAACTGTTAGCTCCTTGAGGGCACAGGATGTCTGTTACCTTTCTATGTATCTGGTATGATACAAAGAAAGAGAACACCAGTCAAAATTCTTCAACTTATAGTCATGAAAACTGAATAGAAATGTGCAGAGATTTGTCCAAAATTACAATGATACCTAACTTTCTGATTTAATTAATCTAATGATATCTAACTTCCTCATTTTTCTAATCAGTAAAGTGGAGATAATACTTACTATGCATTTCTCACAAAGGTTTGTGGAGATTTGATGAGATAGCATATACCAAGGTGATTTGTAAACTGTACAATTATACTCTGACTTCTTTCTAGGGCCTTCCCAACTAGGGCCTAGTTACAGTCTTAAACTTTGATCTAGAACCCAGCTTCTTAAATTGTGGTTTGCAATTCCATGTAACTGAATGTAGGGGTCAGGAAATTATCATTATCAGTAAATGTTTGATTTGTATATCTATTTTATATACTTATATGCCTGGGGTCATGTAAAAATTTCTCTGGCAAAAAGGGGTTGTGAGTGGAAAAAGACCTGAAGTTATGTGTTTTTTGAGACTCAGTTGTTCATCTATAAAAAGAAAGGGGTTGCTTTCTATGTCCTCTACAACTCTTTCTAATTCTAGGACTATGAGCTTCTAAGGAGCATCTGTGACATATTAGTAATGAGACCTTTTTTCCCCTTACTTCAAATTTGAATCAATAGCTACTTTTGAGGTTGGTCTTTGTGTTGAACCTAATTAATAGGTTTGTGGTAGTCTAATTGTTATTAAAACTGACTACAAAGCAATGTGTTTTAATATTTTTACTCAGGGTTAAATCTTCTTTTTACTGTTCTAACTAATAACTAGTAGGGTCAGATTAATTCCTTGACAATCTTAAAATTTCAGGAAATAGAAAGTATATCTTTTTTTTTTTTTGAAAAAGGCTAGGAGCTCTCTGATCTACAAGCCTCCACTAAAAACTTGCCCTTCTACAGTTACAGCTTCTTACAGTAGGGAAGGGGACATCCCAAGACAACAGGGAATTGAGAGTAATTCCTGTCAACTTTCCCAGTCTGCAGCCTGTTTTTCCATTGCATGCTAGTCCACAGCTACAGGAGGTGAAAGGTTAAGAGGTTTGTTCTGTATAACCACAGATCATATGTTTAATTGCTCAAGGGTTTGGACTGGAAAGCTGATAAAATTATCCTTGATCCTTCCTGGGGGTACCTAAGCTTTCTGAGTTTTGATTAAGATATAGAATGTTGAGACTGATTACTTTTCACTCTTGCATTCTAGACCGTAAAATGAGAAATATCAATATAAGCAAAGACTATGAAAAACATCCAAAGATGGTGGTAACATCACTGATGGAGGGTAGAATTGGCAGTCCTGGAAAAGGTGGCCATCTTTCCTGGCCAACCCTAAACTCGATGCTTGAAAGGAGAGTACAAGATAATGGTATCAACATCATCTCTCTAATATAAGTCGTAATATGTGAGTATTTTGCTGAAATTTGAGTTAACCTATGCCTTTGAACTTATGGATGTCATAGAGCTGGCCATAAATATTTTATGAATTAGTAGCATTGGAGAAAAAAGGAGGTAGTATGGCAGAGTAGAAAGAATATTGGATTTAGAAACCCCTGGATAGAATCCTGATTGTCATTTATTACTTTATGACTTTTGGCAAAGTTATTTAACCATTTGTTCCTGAGTTTTCTCAAATTAGAGGGTTGAACTAAGTGGCTGATTAGGAACTTCCTAGTTTTAAATGTATGATCCTATGATACCTAACAGCTCTGCACTCAATCTCAGAGACTCTTCTATTTATACTTCCTAAATATGGATAATTCCCAGGCCTTTTTATCCAGTTCTCTCTTCAATCTTTTCCCCCTCATCCCTTCTTACAGTATAGCTCTGCTTAGTTGTCCTGAAACTGAACTTAAATTCAGTTTTAAAACTGAACTTACTGACTTCCTATCAAACAGGACAGGGATTAGATCAGTTATTTCATGGTATTAGGATTTCCTAAATTCTCAAGTGTCTCAAGATACTCCCTCCCCCGAAGCAGGTGGGCACCTTCTGTGTAGTTTATAGTTTTACAAAGTTGCTCACAGAGATTAAATGACTTGTCCAAGGTCATACACCCAATATATGTCAAGGTGGGATTTAAACCCAAGTCTTCTTCACTTTGAGGATAATTCTCTATCTTTTCCACATTGAATCTATTAACAACATATCCAAATCCATGTTCTCTATTACAGTTAGGTCCCAATATGTGGCAACAGTGATTCCCTTTGAAGGTTACATTTTTTGAATTCACACTTCATATTTCCATTGGGCTGAAAACTAATTACCATGTTTTACATAATTATAACATTCAAGTAGTGTGAATTCAAATATATATGTGATCACTTCAGAGGACTTGGACCTAGCTGTGCCATCAAGGGCATCAATCTTTTAGTTTACTAGTATTATGATCTTGAAGGCATTTTTACTTCTCTTTTTAATTCTCTACCCCAAACTTCCCCCCAATTCCCCTTCTCCATTAACTCAACAAGAAGTCATATCAATTTTTTCTCCACAATGTTTTCTGGATCTATTCCTTTCTTACTATTTACATCAACCTCCTCTTAGTCCAGACTGAACTCATTTACTCTTTTAGTAACAAAGATGTCATACCATCTTTATATGGAGAGATACGGAAATGTGACTTATTATGAAGGTGACCAGTCTCTAAATAAATATTGAAATCAAGCTCATTCAGGATATAAATTTAACCAAAACTTAAAAATGAGACCCATAATAAGGAATCTCTCTCTCTCTCTCTCTCTCTTTCTCTCTCTCTCTCTCTGTCTATTGTTACTCTCTGTTTCATTCTGTCTCTTTCTTTGTCTATCCTCTGTTTCTCTTCCTCCTAGTTAGTTACTTAGTTCCACTTGCTATACAAAGTGCATCTTTCCATATAGGTTCTGTGTGTGTGTGTGTGTGTGTGTGTGTGTGTGTGTGTGAGAAACACAGAAGCAAATTCACATTGGAGAATACATCACATCTGGATTCTGCAAGTGGGAAAGGGACTGAATTTGGAATTAGAAGTCCCAGCTTCACTATTTCCTACTTTTATGACCTTAAGTATGCTTCTGGACTTATAAAATGATGAGATTGGATTGTTGTTGAGTCTTTTTATTTTGGTTGTGCTTGACTCTTTGTGATATCATTTGGGATTTTCTTGGCAAAGATGCTGGAGTTGTTTGTTATTTCCTTTTCCATCTCATTTTATTAATGAGGGACATGAGACAAAGAGGGTTAAGTGACTTATCTAGGGTCACACCACTAGAAAGTGTCTGAATCTGAATTTGAACTCATGAGGGTGAGTTTTCCTGACTCTAGGCCCAGTGCTATATTTATTGTGTCACCCTTAGATTATCTCTAAGTTCTCTTGCACTAAGGAAGAGAACTAAGCATTTATGTAGAGCCTACTTTGTATTGGGTACTATGCTAAGTGATTTTTTTTTTTTTTACAAATATGACCTTATTTGAGCCTCACAACCAGGTGCTACCATTATCCCCATTTTACAGTTGAAGAAACTGAGACAAACAGAAGTTAAGCGACATATTGAGGATTGGCTATTACCTTTTTTGATGCCAGTTTTGAATTTAGGTCATTTCGACTATAGGTCCAGAGCTTTATCTGTTACATCATCAATGCTATGAGGAATCTGTCCTGTTTTGATACTTAAATAGGCAGCTGTCTAAACCTAAGTCATGGTCTAGAGCCAGAATGTGATCTCCTTGAGGGAATGGAAAATTTCATTGTTGTTTTTGTATCTCTAGCACCCACCATAGTGCCTTGCTCATATTAGTTACTTAATAAATGTTTAAATTTAAATTGAAAGTATAATTGAAGTTTATTTAGATGTAAAGAGTTTCTTTCTTTTTTCTCTGTACAAGAGGATACCTCATCCCCAGAGAGATTAAATATAAAAGTGGAAATTGAACAGATGGAATCAAATGGCCATTTTCTCTGATGTTTGAGGATACTGCTGAGGAGCTGCTGATCCTTCTGGAGTCTATCAAGATAGACATTTACAAAAAATTTTTTTTCTGTTCAGATTATTACAGCACAAAACTAACTTACATCACTTTAAATATAAGTGCAAAATGGCATGCACATTTGATGAGCTCTAAATGCTCCAGGAAAATTTCCTATTTTAAATTGTAGTAGAATCCTATTTCCTATCTGTACAACAGAAACATTAAGATTTAAGTTAGTTTCTCTCTCTCTGGATGAGAGTTGTCTTATTCACTCTATCTGCACTCATGCCAGCAAGTTAGAATAGTTGCCTGGACTGTTCATGAGGCTACAACTTACTCTTCTGGTGTTAAGGGTGATAAGAGGGAAGACATGTCTACAGCTCACAACTCTAGCATCTGAGTTTCCACCCATGTGTTTCCCATCTGAATAAATTAGCCATGATGATATCATTTACTCTTAATCATGAAACATTTAAAAATAGAAGGAAAAATGATAACAATAATAATTGACAGAACTCCAGCAGTGAGGCAGGTGAATAGGGAAACCTACATTCCTCAGGGCAACTCACAATTCTGGATTGCAAACCTTGATTTTCTTGGTCTAATTAGGGAACTATCTATACAATATGTTACCTGCTGGGTAGGATTATTTCTTTTTGAGGCCTCTATCTATCTCTTTTCCCCCCTGGGGGATGGGGAATTACAAAATTAAAAAAAATTACTAAATTCTTAAATCCCTATATTTTAGCAATCTGGCAACTAGGTTTGTACCTGAAAGAAGTAAAAGAAAAGAAGAGGATTCATAGTCACAAATGGTTACCTCAAACTGGAAAGAAAATGAATTCCTTTCAATAGGGAATGGTCCAAGAAATTGTGATATTGTTGAGTAAATTGTATACAATAGTATACCTCGTCCCCAGAGAGATTAAGTATTAAAATGGCAGATGAACAGATGGAATTAAATGCCTGTTTTTTTTTTTTCTTCTGATGCTTGAGGATATTGTGAAGGAGCAGCTGATTCTTCTAGGGCATATCAGTACAAGTATTTAAAAAGCAATTTTTTTCCTATTCAGATTGTTACAGCAAAAAATACATTATATACATGGATCATGTATGTAATCAGAAGACACTCTATGATCGTTAACTTGGGAACTTTCCCATGGAATGGAACAAATTCTCTGGCCTATTTCTGTTGGACAAGTGTGACCCCTTGCAAAGGGATATTGGCTATATATTGGGGTGACACAATATCTCTTTATTGGCCCATAGGAACTGGTTTGTTCCAAAAAGGATTGGCCATTTAATGTCATGGGGGATAGACTCTTGTGGAGGAAACTATCTCTTGTTGGATTAAAAGAATTATAGAGAGGTTAGGTTAAAAGAATTATGTTTTTACTTGTTTCATGTTTTTACTTTATGACTCCTTGGAATCTGTGAGTGGGTGGTGGGGATGGAGGAGAGGATTCTTTCCCCCCACTCAGCAGCAATGATGACAATAATCAAAAGTCAATGAAAACATGTCTTTGCCCAAGAAACAATAGTATTTGTGGTAGTATGAGTAGTGTTACATAAGAAAAATTATACAGAACCAAAAGTCACTGGGTGCCTCTTCTGCTTTTTGTTTCTTTCTCTGAGCACAATTTACAGAATTCATGGGTGACTAAGTTAGGGATGGCTAGTCAGCAAGAGCTGATTTCTGCAATCACACAAATTCTCTGAGCACAAAATGACTACAAATCATATTATCATGGAAGGACTAAAGAATTATTATTGATTGCAAAGAAGATCTGGACTTTATGAGTTGCTCAGAGAACATCGCTTTAAGCAAAGGTAATATATTGTACTTGAATTGTTCATTCCTAGGAGAGTATAATAGATGCAATTGCTCATTATTTTAATTTTTTAAAGACAAAGTATTCCAAATGCTACATTAGCTGTGTACTTGTTGCTAAACACTTATAAGTTTTAAGTTATTTAACTTTTGTGATAGAGGGAAAAAATAGTTGTCCTATATCTTATACATACAGTATTTTGTACCATGAATACCTAATATTTTTTGGGGAGCCTCTTGCTATAAACCTTATATAATTTGGTTTTTACAAATTTTTCCCTTGAGTTCTGCTTTGTGTTGAAGGAATAACAAGCCAGAGAATGACAGAAGCTGGATTCCCTTGATTTTAAGGATCAGGCCATGCCCAAAATGAATATCATCTGTATGAACCCAGTATAGGAGTTTTTGTAGGAAAGGACTCTTTGGGACCACAAGTAAAAAATGTAATGAACTACTGTTTTTCTATAAAAAAGGACAAATAGGAGGTATTCAGAGAAGCATGGGAAGACATATGATAGAGAATACGGTAAGTAGTGCCAGAAGAATAATACATTTATTTACCATAGACATGTAATTAAAAATAACATAGATGACCTCAGAAAAATGCAATGATTAAATATTGCATCCAGGGGTAATTTGACTCTAGATCCTTAATTTGGAACACATTTACAAACATAATTGCTATATTAGTTGATTTCATTTGACTGTTTTTCTTACAAGAGAAGAGAAACCAAAGCTGAGGAGTGGAGGAAGATTATATAGGGAAATGATTATGATATAAAAACAAAAATATATTAATCAAATTTATTATTAGTAGTTTTCAAAAGAACCAAAGGCCTAAGAGGCAAGGAGTCAAGTTTCAATCACAGTTTTGGTAAAGTAGGAGCATAGGGTGCCAGTCAGGAACAAAATGCAGGAGTACCTCCATCTTTCATCAATTCTCTGGCATATCACGCTCAATAATAGTATTCTTGGCTCATTTTATTGTTATCTTTTTTTCTTATTGTATTAAGTTTATTTATCTTTAATACATATTGCTTTACTTTATAATTATGTTGGGAGAGAAAAATCAGAGCTAAAGGGAAAAACAATGGGAGAGATAAAAAACAGAAAAAAAGTGAACATAGCATGTGTTGATTTACATTCAGTCTCCTTAGATCTTTTTGTGGATGGCATTTTCTGTCTAAAGTCTATTGAAACTGCTTTGGATCACTGAATTGCTGAGAAGAACCAAGCCTTTCATAGTTGATCATCACACATTCTTGCTGTTATTATGTACAATATAGTCCTGGTTCTGCTTGTTTCTCTCAGCATCAATTCATGTAAGTCTTTCCAGGCCTTTCTACAATCAGCTTGTTCGTCAATTTTTATAGAACAATAATATTCCATTATTTTTATGTACCACAACTTGTTCAGCAATTCCTCAATTGATGGGCACCCACTCCTTTTCCAATTCTTTGCTACCACAAAAAGAGCTGCTACAAACATTTTTTGCACATGTAGGTCCTTTTCCCTCCTTTATGATTTCCTTGGAATACAGGCCCAGTGATAGCACTGCTGGGTCAAAGAGTATGCAGAGTTTTATAGCCCTTTGGGCATAGTTCTAGATTGTTCTCCAGAATGGTTGGATCATTTCACAACTCCACTAACAAAGCATTAGTGTCTCAGTTTTCCCACCTCCCCTCCAACATTTATAATTATCTTTTCCTGTCATTTTAGCCAATCTTAGCCAAGTGGTACCTCAAAGGTATTTTAATTTGCATTTCTCTAACAATAGTGATTTAAAACATTTTTTATCTAAGTGTAAATGGCCTTACTTTCATCATTCTAAAGATTGTTCATATCCTTTGACCATTCATCAATTGGGGAATTACTTGTATTCTTGCAAATTTGATACAGTTCTTTATATACATTAGAAATTAGATCTTTATTAGAAATCCTGGCTGTAAAGATTTTTTCCCAGCTTTATACTTCCCTTTTAATCTTGTTTCTGTTGGTTTTGTTTGTGCAAAACCTTTTTAACTTAATGTAGTAAAAGTTGTCCATTTTGCCTTTCATAATGTTGTCTAGTAGTGCTTTGTTCATAAATTCCATCCTTATTATTGTCTTTTTAAAATTTTTATTATTATCTTTAAAAACGTTCTCCAAGTCAACATTCTTTATTTTTGCTATCTAAATATTACCATGATGCATTGTATTCCAGCAAAGTAAACTTTTTCTGGAAAGTCTGAATAAAATCTGTTTGGTTTTATTTATTTTTTTCTTGCAAAGTAAATGGGGAAACACCCCCTTCCCCCCTAAAGGCAACTTTCAAGTTAGAAAAAAATATAAGCTGTAAATTCTGGAACATAAAAAGTATTTGGGTTTCAAGTGTATAACTTATCTTCTTACAGAGGACACCTTTTGTAGGCTTACTGCATGCAACATAATGCATGCATTAACTTAGAAGCAATTTAAAAATGGATTCTGCCTTTGCACATTCCTATATTTAAAAATATTGTTATCAGAAGGATTCAATTTGATTTTTCTCCCTATTATATATATATGTATATGTATATACTACTGTTTGATTACTCCAAAATGGTGACTTAATGCTACCCTAACAGTGGAGAATGTATTTGGTTAGAGGTTCTGTCCTTTTGGCCACTATTTAGAGGTTTAAAGCTTTACAGGTTAAAAAAAAAATGAGTTAATTAAATGCAAAATAATCCATTAATGCAATGCTGATTAAAATGTGAAAATATAACTGTCATGAAATTCACATTTTATAGTCTCACTGAAATATTAATCCACCCACATTTAACATATGTAATATTTATTTCTCAATTTAGTACTGGCATTATGCCCTTGATATACATAATGCACATAAAGAATGTGGGGGAGTTCATGTTACAGTACTGGGGGAACCTTCACTTTTCCATGTCTCACAACTATAGTATAACAGGCTTTCAACATTAATGGAGGACTCAGGGAGTATATTTTCATTTAATGTCATTCTTAAGAAAAAAGAAAGACCTGGAGAGGTGGAGAGATACTTGGAGAACCCATGAAGCCTTAGGGATGAGCAAAGGCCTTAGAGGATATCTAATCTAACCAAAATCTTATCAACAATCCAGTTTACAAAATAATCAACCGTGGGTCATTTAGACCTAGGCTTGAAGACTTCCAGAGAGATGCTGCAGCAGTGCCTACAATTCAGGGGTCCTCAAATTTTAAAATAGGGGCCAGTTCACTGTCCCTCAGACTGTTGGAGGACCGGACTATAGTAAAAACAAAAACTTTGTTTTGTGGGCCTTTAAATAAAGAAACTTCATAACTGTGGGTGAGGGGGATAAACGTCCTCAGCTACTGCATCTGGCCTGCGGGCCGTAGTTTGAGGACCCCTGGAATATTCCAGCAGCTCCCTATTTTCATAGATGTTAGGATTCCTTCTGATTATATCCATCCCGACCTATCCATGTAAAGTTTCCTTTTCATTCCATGTAGCTCTCTAGATTTCCTTAGTCCCTTTAAATTTATGATTCTATGACTTTCTGAGATAGCTCATCTCATGTTTCATAGGGCTGACACCTTTCATAATCTCTTTCATCTAACAGGTGTTATATCCTCATTAATTTGATTTGTGTGAACCACAAAACATGCCAAAATTATGGACTGGGTTTATATCCTACTTAAAAAGATTGAACTTTTCCCCCAGCCATAAAATACCCTTAGAGGTACCATAGTTGTTTTCCTCCTTTTCTCTCTTCTTTAAAAATTCCCTTCCTCATTCAAAAATCATGGGGATCCTTGTGGAATAGTTAATACTAACAGCTTAGGGAAAGATCTATTTATAAATAACCATCCTTATTTCCTATTGGCAGTTGGTTCTATGGAAGGATTGCCTTAATAAATCAGACACAGCATTCAAGTACAGACTTGAATCCATCAGCCAAGTAGTCTACTGCTTGCCAAATGACTGTTGTTTATTTTTTGCCCCCTTCTTTTACATCCCTTCTGGGATTCTCTTCCTTTTGACTGTCAGCAATGGATGACAATTCAGAACAGAGAATGAAATTTAAAGACTTAATATTACTTTGAAGTCAGAGGGAAAATTAGAGAAAGGCAGGACGTGGAGGGTTCTCATTAGAATTGGCAAGAATAAAGAGATAAGAGCTGCCCTTCTAGGGAAGTTCATCATATGATCTTAAATTTTAGAAGGATGTAGGAAAGTGAAAAGTGCATGAAACAACTTCCATCCATATCTATAATCTCCCACACAACAGAGTATTCTGCTACCATTCTAACTGGAGTCAGCAGTCTACTAGTGACTTAGTAGCTATGATAATACCTAGTTTATAAACAGAAAAGCCTAAAATGCAAATCTTAGGTGAAGAGAAAAGTAAGAAGAGTAAAAAAGTAAGAAAAGTAAGAGGCTGAGTAAGATGATTATTATATGTTCAAGGGGACATGAAAAGCCAAAAAGGGCAGGTAGAAATGTTTGAGCACACTGGATTCTCCACTTAATGCTAACTTCCAAGAATAATATGTCAGGAGGAGAAAATTATGTGTGACTGATGATAGGAAAAGGAAATTCAGGTTAATTTCCTTTTCCAGTATGCTGAGTGCTTGGTAAGACCATATTTTTTTACTTCATAGGAATGTAAGTAGAGTATTCAAAGCAAACTTTGGAGAGGACATAGATGAGAATTATATGGGAGAGGAAAAAAACATTCATGCCTGTTTTGTAATAGGATTCACTTTAAGAGATAGAATTTGGGATCTATTAATTTAATATTGTCATACTGGAGTATATAGGCACTGCCATGTAATATAAATCCAATTTTTAAAGCCAATCTAATCATAAGATCAAAAAAATCCTTCAAAGAAAAGGACTTTGAGGTCCAAGAAGTTTCTAAAAAATACTTTGATAAATATATTTCAATATAATTGGTTTTCTTTATAATCCTATTTTTTATTTTATGCATTTAAAAACATTATTATCAGAATGGATCTATAGGTTTCACCATACTTCCAAAGAAGTCTGTGATACCATTAAAAAATATTAATCACTCTTTCTCTAATGGAAATGCAAAACAAGGGTAAGATAAGAATAAAACAAGGACTAAAGGTAGGAAAAAACTCTTCTGGAGTTATGAGATTGGTGGGGAGGACTAAATATCTATGAAGTCAAACATGGTCTACATAAAATGAAAACTTTTGGCTGTAGGGGCTTAAAAAAGGTAAACGCTATCTTATTGCTTCTATGTAAAAACCTAATTGCCACTGTTTTTTTTTTTTTTTTAACATTCACTGTATACTTATAGTTTGCCAGGTATTGTCCATAAGAGATGGCATAGGAACATGAAAAGGTGATGTGAACTAGAGACATGGGAAACACCTTTTGTAAAAATTTTCCATTTTTATGGGCATGATTAATAGTAAAAATATTAGCTGTAATGGGGATAATCTAGAAATCTTCCCAATACAATCAAGGGTGAAGCAAGGATGACTATTATCACTTTTATTATTCAATAATGTACTTGAAAAGTTAGCTATAGTATTAAGAGAAGAAAAAGGAATGGAAAGAACTAGAATAGGCAAAAAGGAAACAAAGCTATCATTCTCTGCAGATGATATGATATTATACTTAGAGAATCTTAGAGAATTAACTAAAAAAAACTACTTCAAAATCATTAACAATTTTAGCAAAGATGCAGGATACAAAATAAACCTATGTAAAATGTTAACATTTTCATACATTATCAACAAAGTCTATCAGCAAGGGATAAAAAGAAAAATTCAATTTAAAATAACGCAGATAATGTAAAATACATGGGAGCATACCTGCAAAAACAAACCCAAGAACTATATGAACACAACTATAAAACACTTCACATAAATAAAGTAAGATCTAATCAATTGGAAAAATATTAAGTGTTCCTGGGTAGGCCAAGCCAATATAATAAAAATAACAATTCTACCTATATTAATCTATACCAATCAAGCTACCAAAAGAAAACAAAGCAAAATTCATCTGGATGAACAAAAGGTCAAGGATATCAAAGGAATCAATGAAAAAAAAAATGTGAAGGAAGGTTAGGTAATCACACCAGATCTCAAACTGTATTATAAAGCAGCTATTATCCAAACAATATCGTACTGGCTAAGAAATGGAATGGTAAATCAGTGGAAGAGATTAGGCACAAATTACATTATAGTAAATAATAGTAAACTGTTACATGATAAGACCTAATCTTTTGGAACAAAACCTCATGATTTCATAAAAACTGCTGTAAAAACTTGTAGAAACATATGGCAGAAGCCAGACATGGGCAAACATCTCACACAGTATATCATATAAGATCAAAATGGATACATGATTTATACATAAAGGGTGATTTAAGTAAATTAAGAGAGCTTGGAATAGCTTATCTGTCAGATCTATGGATAAGGGAAAAATTTATGACCAAACAAGAGATGGAGAACATTACAAAATATAAAATATATCAATGTGAATATATAAAATTTGAGCACGTTTTGCATAAACAAAACCAATGCAACTAAAATTATAAGGAAAACAGAAAAATGGAAAAAATTGCAACAACCATTCTCTGAGAAAGACCTCATTTCTTAAATATAAAGAGCACTGAGTTGAAATTATAAAAATACAAATCATTCCCCAACAAACAAATGATCAAAGGAGATGAACAGGCAGTTTTCACACAAAGAAATCAAAGCTATCTATAGTAATATGGGGGGAGGATGCTTTATTGATTAGAGAAATGTAAATTAAAACAACTCTGAGGTACCACCTCATGCATATCAAATTGGCTAATATGATGGAAAAGAAAAATGATGATGTTGGAGATACAGGAAAATTTGGACACTAATGCATTATTGGTAGAGTTGTGAACTGATCCAATCATTTTGGAGAAAAATTTAGAACTATGCCCATAAAGCCATACCACTGCAAAGTTTATATCCCAATGATATCCAAAAAAAATAGAAAAAATACCTATTTGTACCAAAATATTTATGGCAGCTTTTTTTGTGTGGTAGCTAATAATTGTAATTCAAAGGGATGCCTATCAATTGGAGAATAGTTAAACATGCTGTGATATATGAATATAATGAAATATCATTGTGCTATAAGAAATGATAAGCAGAATGTTTGCAGAAAAACCTGTAAAGACTTTCATGAAATGATGCATAGTGAAGTGAACAGAACCAGAAGAACATTATACAGGGTAGCACCAATATGGTTCAGTGAAGAACTGTGAATAATTTAGGTATTCTCTGCAATACAAGAAAATTCCAAAGGACTAATGATGAAGCATACTATCTGCCTCCAATCTGTTTGAAAACAGACTGAATCATGCTATTTTCACTTTCTTTCATTCATTTTCTTTTATTCAAGTTTTCTTATACAAAATGACTATTATAGAAGTATTTTTACATGACTGAAAAATATATAATTTTATCAGTTCTTTCTCTGGCTATAGATAGCATCTTTCTTCATATTTCCTTTATAGTAAATTTGGACATTTATAATAGTCAAAATAATTTACTTGCTCAAAGTCATTCTTAAAACAATACTGCTGTTACTGAGTACAATGCTCTCTTGGTTCTGCTCATTTCAAATTTTAGTTTGAAAGTTTTTCATTCTAGGTCTTACTTGCTAGAGTCAACAGATTGTATTTACTCAGATACTTAATGAGTACAGTAGTGACAAAATAAGACTTGGAGGTTATTTATAATGGTAGAGATAAGAAAGTTGATTATATTCTAGATTTATATAGAAAACCTTTGTTCTGCTCTCAGTGGATTTCATAAAAGCCCTGAGAGATGTGTGGGTGGTAGATATCTTTATAAACGGCAGGCATAGCTATAGCCCTTTAAGGCACTGGAAAAGTATGCTAAGGATAGATAGTCAAATCTGTAGCCCATTTGGGGTGAGGTGATAGGAAGCACCAGAGAGATACTGTTTAACTTCTTAAAGATTTAGAATTTGTCAGTTTGCCTTCTTGCCTCAAATCAGGCTTAGCTCCAAGTCTCTCAGGTCCACACTATGATTTCGGAAGTCCTAGTCTCATTGAGGATTTATGGGGATACATTCAATTGTAGGGACCCTTTCTCTAAAAATTCACCAACTGAAATTCACCAGCCTCTTGTTTGATATAAAGTCCATTAGACTAGGAATTTGCTAGATCTGTTCCTGGAACACAGTAAGTGCTTAGTAAATGAAAAATTGACTGATTGAGCTCAGATTTGGAAGGTTCCTCTAATGTCATCTAGTTCAGCCTATAGATGAACAAAAATCCCCCTCTATCCTGTAGGGGGTAAGACTAAGATGACTTTTGGGTATCAATATTTCTATTATTTGCCTCTATTAACAAAAATGCTCTTGCTTTATAATAATAATTAAATACCCAATATCAAATGAGGGTAACATGGTTAGATTTTCTCTCTGTCTTTGTCCCTGTCTTTGTCTTTCTGTGTGTGCCTCTATTTCTCTTTCTCAAAGTTGGATATACTTACTATGAACAGTGTGACATGGCAGCTAAAAAAGCTTACTTCATCTTATATTGTATTAAAGAAGAATACCATCTAAAATGAGAGGAACTATTGTTTTCCTATATTCTGCTCTGTTCAGACCATATTTGAAGTATTTATTGTGTTCAGTTCTGTGTGTCATAATGCAAGAAGGATGCAGGCAAATGAATTCATTTAGAAAAAGGCTGTTAGGAGGGTGCTTGCTTAGCTATTTTTTGCAATATCTTAATTACTAATGACATGAAGTTACCTTTTGGCTGTCTGGAATGAATGTCACAATAAATCATCCCTCCCTTGTTTAGCTTTTGCCAGAATACCTGGTGTCATTTATCAGGGCAGAGGGTTTTAAAGATTGGACACCTGTGTTGAGGAGCTTGTTTTTTGCTTTTAACAGAGCAGATCCTGCTTGATTCAAAATTAATTTATTCCTTGAAAAGAGGGGCTGCTTCCACTGGTACTGAGCTTGTAACATACAGACTAAGCTATTGACCTCAGTTCTCTGTAGCTAGGGGGCAGACACTAATTCTGTTCAGAAGGAATTAGGAAACAAGAGTCCTATTTCCAGCTCTTCCACCAGCAAGTTATATAATCTTGGATAAATCAGCTCACCTCTATAGGACTGTGTTCTCATTCATCCAATGGAGCATTTGGATGAGGCAATTACCATTATTTCTTTTGGCTTTCAAATTTTATGATCTTTATCCAAAATTGTGTCATATTGGACTAGAAATCTGCCCCAGAAAGGAGTAACTTGTGACTTGGTGTTAGAGAAGGCATCTTCAAGATGGAAGGTCATCTTGGCATGGCCAGGTCATCCTTAGGCTAAGTGGGGTCCATCTGTTAGGAGGTAAATAGCTTCAAAAGCAGACTAACAGACATAGTGATAATTGCCAAAAATCTATATTTACAGAAAACTGGCACTTAGTAAATATCAAGCTGTGCTATTTACGTAGCCGCCTCTCTTCAATATATGTGGAGATTCTGTAATTATCACTAGAGCTATTCAAAGGGTTCCAGAATCTCAGACAAGGGTGGGAATGAAGTTGGCTGAGTCTCTCTGCATGGGAAAACCTGTCATTGGCCGATGGAGAGGCAGGGTCAACTCACATTAGTAAAGAGGAAAGGAAAACATTCAATCCAGAGCCAATTTTTGGTGGAGCAGTGAACATAATTTGGCCATGCCAGATTTAATTCAGTAAACATTTATGAAGTATCTGCTATCTGTATAGCAGTGTGCCAGAAACAAAAGTAGATAGGATAAAATGACGGTCCTTTTCCCCACTAAACTTATATTCTAGTCAGGGAATGTGATTCTGCTATAATTATGATATAAAATAGAATATGACAAGTTAAATAAAGAAGTCCAGAAAGAATGCATTTGAGAAGTGAGGAACCACAGAGATCAGTGCTCATGGGGAGTAGAGGTGGGAGTTAGAGAAGAATTCATGAAATAAGTAGCAAACAAGTTGAGTTTGAAAAATAGGTAAGATTTCCAATAGAGGTGTTGGCAGTGGTAAATCATGGGGAATAATGTTAGTTAAAGATACAGAGAAAAGAAAGCATGGAATATGTACTGCATGGAAGACCATGGAGGGATTCTGCATTAACCCAGTTGCTTGTCTCGAGCTATAATAAATTGGATATTTGTCACCTCACCATTTGCTTTTGCTTTTGGGGGGAAGGGAGACCACAAGAATACTATTCCTGTGGCCCCCTGTAATTTTAGCAGCAAGACTGAGCATGGGTCACATCTAAAGGGAAGATACCAAGACATGGACTATCTGGGACATGACAAACCAAGATCTGGCTTCTTGCTCTAAACTCATCAAATCTCTGAAGAGATCTCAGGGGCCACTGAAACTAATTAGCTCTGTGACTGGGCAAGTCATTTAACTTTTATCTGCTTCACAACAAAATACTGCATCATAGAATTGATGTGAGGATCTTAGCACAGTGCCTAGTACATAGCAGGAGTTTAATAAATGCTGATTATATTCTATCCCATCTAGTTCAACTTAGACATGGAAAAAAAAATCAATCTCTTCCGTAACATCCTTGACAAGAGGTCATCCAGTCTTTGCTTGAAGAACTCCAAAGCAGAAAAGAAAACCGTCATCTCTTAAAGCAAATCATTCCACTTTTGGGAATTAATTTTTAGGAAATTTTTCCTTTCACCTTTAACTAACAACATTTTCCATTATTCCTCACTGCCATTTCTTCAGTTGAAAATCTGACCCATTTTTCAAACTCAATTTGTTTGCTATTTATTTCATGAAGTCTTCTCTGATCCCATACCACCCCCAATAAACACTGATTTCTATGGCGTCTCACTTCTCAAACAGTATTCTTTTTGGATTTCTGTATTGCATTTATCATAACCAGTTTGTTTCTTTCCTATTTCTCCTATTACCATTAGATCTGTCTTCTGGGCTAAGAAGAACAAGTCTAAGCTCTCTTGTGAAAGTCCTTCAGATATTTGAAGAGTCATGCAGAAGATTAGTCGGTATGAACTTAGTTGAATGTACATATAGATTTACATTCCATCTTGCACACTCACTAGCTCTTATCAATAGATTAATCAATAAATATGTATTAAAAACCTAATATGTGCCAGGCACTGTGCTAGGTGCTGGGGATACAAAAAGAGGCAGAAGACATTCCCTGTCCTCAATCTAATTGTCAGTGGAACAATGGTTAGATTTGTTCTGTTTGACCCCAGATGGCAAAACTAGTAGCAGTGAGTGGCAGCTGTAAAGAAACATTTAAGTTCCACATAAGGAAGATCTTCTGAACAATTAGTTATGTTAAAGGACAAGGTGTTGCCCTGGGATGCTCACCCTCATCCATCCTAGGTTAACAAAATTCCTTCTTAACAAGGCTTAGATTAGATGACCTCAGAAGCTGCTTCCAATTCTGAAATTCTGTGATTATTCTTAGAGTCACAGAAAGATTAAAGACTTTTTAAGTCTTTAACTTAAAGGGGGACTATCTCAACTCGCTAATTTTGCAGATGAGAAAAGAAACCTAGGCTGAGAGAAGTGAAGTGATTTTGTCTCCAAGTCATTCTATAGACAACAAGAATCAGCCACCATATCTCCTAGCTCCCTGCTCAGTATTTCACTCACTACCTTAAACTGTTTTCCTTTTCCTACAACTGACACTAACTTCTCTGGTACTTAAGGACCACAAAAGAGCCAGTATCATCATCTTCATTTAAAGATAAGGGGACTGAAGTTGAAAAATTACTCTTCCAAAGACATGTTGCTAGAAAGTGTATCACTGTTTCTTTACAACATACTGTCTCTCTAGGAGAGTAGGGCTTAGGCACAGGGGTTAAATGTTATTTCCTGGCTTAGAATGTAGTGCTGTCATGTGAGTCTTCCTTTCTTTGAGTCTTGATTTCATTACCTTCCCTCTGTAAATTAATTCCTATAGCTTGCAACACATACCTTTATATATGTATGTGTGGGTGTTAACACATGCCCACACATCATTGTTTCCATGTTGTTTTTCCCATTAGATTGTAAACTCTTTAAGAGAAAGGACTATCTTTTGCCCTTTTTTGTATCCCCAGTATTTAGCACAGTGCCTGGCACTTATTGTGTTCAATCATTTTTCAGTCATGTCTGATTCTTTGTGACCCCAATTTGGGTTGTTTTTTTTTCTTGACAAAAATACTGGAGTAGTTTTCTATTTCCTTCTCCAGCTCATTTTATAGATAAGGAAACTGAGGCAACCAGAGTTATGTGATTTGTTTAGGCTAGAAACTAGACCAGATTTTCAGTCTTCCTGACTCCAGGCCTGGAACTCTATCTATTATGACACTGGAACTACCTTGACACATAATAGATGCTTAATAAATGTTTAATGATTGATTGATTTGGATTCCCTCATCACTTGATTCTTGGATGATGATCAACAAATCTAAGGTGTTTTCAGTGTGTTTCTGAGAGAGGCAATTGAAGCGAGAAACATCTTTGTGTAAATGGGTCTAATACAAATGTTCTTTCCTTGCACAGTTGCACATGGGGAGAGAGGTACTCTGCAGCCCGCTGTTGAGCAGCAGATATTTAAGCCCTCAAGTTCGACCTACTAATGTCTGGAGCATCTGAACTTATCCCTGGCTCCTTTTTTATAAGTATAAAATAATCCAAGTCACACAAAACTTCACGCCCTTTCTTTATCTACTGTGTCACCATGCCAACACAAAATGAAGTCATTTACAGAAAAGATGCTTTACTTTCCAATATTAAACTTGGGACAGGCTACTTTATGACTATGTTTCACCCCTTTAATTGTCCTGGGCTTTTTCACAGTTCTTCAAGATGTTTTCCTTTGCCACTACCTGATTCGTGTCTTTGTGATATGAAAGAGACAAAGACATTCAATTTTGTCACATTTAGTACTGAAATATATGATTTCTTTTCCTAAACAAAATAAAACAAAACAAAGAAAAGTGAGATTTTCATGCAGCAAAGATGTATGCATGTGGCTGTTGCACTCATGAAGGGAAGAGTGTTAATTTCAAATAATGCTATAACATGGCAGTATTGGGTCAAGAAGATATATCCTGATTTTAAATATTCTATCTATATGCATATGTACATATATGTGGCAAATATACACATATCTATGCCTAGATTCCATATATATATATATTGCAATTTATAAAAATATATCATATTCTGCATCCTAGATCTATTATTCCTCTGTCAAGAGCAGCATGTTTCATTATTTGTTTTCATGAATACACGTCCATTTAATTGATCAGATATGTTAAGTATTTCAGAATTGTTTTCCTTTACAATGTTGTTTTTGTATAAACTCTTCTCCTAGTTCTGTTCACTTAATTCTTCATTAATTTATACAAATCTCAGGTCTCTCTGAATTTCTCCCTTTCATAATTTCTAACAATCACTAATATTCTATTATATTCATGTGCCCTATCTGTTTAATCATTTCCATATGGATGACATCCTCTTTGTTTCTACTTCTTGGTTACAAGCAAAGAGAGCTCCTATAATTATTTCTGTACATATATATTTTTTCTTCTTGTTCCTTGATGTCTTTGGGATATGGGCCCAATAGTAGTATTACTGGGTCAATGTGTACTATTTAATGACTTTTGGGAGATAGTCTGCTCTCAGATGTACCAATAGATACCAATGAGCCCATCCTCCCATAGGTCCTTAAACATTTTCCATTTTCCTTTTTTGTCATCTTTATCTATTTGATAGGAGATAGAATCTCAATTATTTTAACTTGCCTTTCACAAAATGATGGTAGTTCAGAGGGTTGTTTTTTTTTTTTTTAATAAGAATGTTTATTGATTATACTTCTTCCTTTGACAACTTTTTGTTTACATCCTTTGACTTTTTACCCATTGGGGGATGATTGTCATCCTTATGTATGTGTGTTTTAGTCTTTTTTTCAGTCGTGTCCAACTCTTTAAAATCTCTTTTGGGATTTTCCTGGCAAAGATATTGGAATAGTTTGCCATTTCTTTCTCCAGCTCATTCTACAAATTAGGAAGCTGAAGGGACTTGCCCTCTGCTGTTAAGTGTCTGAGGTCAGATTTGAATTCAGGAAGATAAGTCTTCCTGACTCCAGGCTTGGCACTCTGTTTACTGTGCCACCTAGTCACCCTATTTATTTGTATTCAGTACTTTATATAGTTTCCTTGTCATACCTTTATCTGAAAAAGTTAATCTTTCCCCCAATTAACTTTTGCTTCTTCAAAAACTTTTCTCTTTTGTATACTACAAATGACCATTTTATCTTTTATAATTCTCTTTATCCTGGGTTTAATGCTGTTCACTATTTCTAGTGCTCTCCACATTTTTTTTTTTTTTTTTTTTTTTTGGCAACAATAGGGCTCCCTTTTATTAGCATAATAGGATGCTTTTATCTCCAACAATAAAGGAAGTTTATCAGATGGGAAGGGTGGAAAGGGTGGAGTGGGATCAGGGAGAAGTCTATTCTTGGCATAGCATTATGGTAGTCACTGTATGGATATTGAATATATATATATATATATATATGTATATATATGTGTGTATATGTGTGTATATATATAGATATATGTGTGTGTGTGTATATGTGTGTGTATATGTGTGTGTGTGTGTGTGTGTGTAAGTGTAAGAATTTTCTCTTTAATGTGGAGATAAAGATCCTGCCCCCTGAGTAAGGGGCTGGATAAAATTAGTGAGAGGTGGAAATTTCAATTTTCAGCCAGTTCTTTTCAGGACTCTCTAAATAAGAATTTCTTTTTAGGATTCTTAAAGCCAGTGCCTTTTGATATTCTACAATTGAGAGTCTCTTTTGAGTTCCCCTTCATCACTCTTCAAGGCTAGTTCACTCTGAGACTGGTCAAGCTTCAAATGTTTTTTGAAAGTTGAGATGTTTCAGATACCCCTGAACTCCAGCTTCAAGAAAAAAGATGGAATAGCCCAGCTCTACTTTTGGTTATTGAAGGACAAGACACAAGGATGATGTGAGAGGAGCTGTCATTTTTCACCATGTCCCCACTCCCAGTTCAGCACTCTTTGTGTGTGTGTGTGTGTGTGGGGTTCCCTTTGGTCATTTCCAGGATCTTCTTTCTTGGATTAACTATGCTATCTCACTCTCAATGGGAGAGCCCTGTCACTTTATGTTGTAAATAAATTTACTTACCTCGGCAGTATACTTTCCAGGGATGTCCACATTAATAGTAATATTGACACATGCATTGCCAGAGCTAGCTCAGTGTTTGGGAGTGGAAGGAAAGTGTGTGAAAGAGAGGTATTTATTTGACTGACTACCAAATTGAAAGTCTATAGAGCTGTTGTGCTGACTTCATTGTTGCATGCCTATGAAACCTGGACAGTATAACAACACAATGCCAAATAACTGAATCTCTTCCATTTGAATTGTCTTAAGAAGATTTTAACAGTCACCTGGCAGGATAAGGTACCAGACACTGAGGTCCATTTTCAAGCTAAAGTTCCAAGCATTCTAACTTTGCTGCAGAGAGCCCGACTCTGTTGGGTTGTCTACATTGATCAAATACTAAATGTCTGCTTTCCAAAAAAATTATTTTAAGGAGACCTCACACAGGGTAAGCACTCACAAAGTAGTCAGAAAAAGTGGGGCCAGGACACTCTTAAGGTATGTCTTAAGAACTTTAGAATTGATTTTCATAACATGGGAAATACTGACACAGGACTGCCCAGTATGATGTGCCATTATCAGAGAAGGTGCTGAGCAAAGCAGAATTGAATTGGCTCAAAGGGAATGTGAAATATGCAGAATTAGAGACGCTATCCTAAATGTTCATATGGACTATTTGTGTCCAACCTGTGACAGAGCATTATGAACTAGTACTGGTCTGATCAGCCACAGACAGACACACTATTAACCCGATTCTAACATAGTGAAGTCATTTTGGTCCTCTTTGAAAACAAAGGACAACAACAACTACATGTTCCTTTATGTATACCTTTTCTGATTTCAGTTTTGCTATGATTTGAACAAAAGAGCTTCTTTGCTATTTGCTATGTGTGTTCATTATGGAACTGGGAAAGGGATCAAACTTGGATATAGAATTTGAAGTCACTCTTCTGCCCAGAAATTAAAAGGAATTTGATCATATTTTCTAGATGAAAATAATTAAAGAAATGGATAAATATTCTTCTAGTCTGGTACCCCCTTCTCTCTCTGAGGAGAACAAAATGGTGGTTTCTAACTTCAACCTCCTGTCTTTCTACTTACAAGGAATGAGAGTCTCCCTTAGAGAAGGTTAGGGGAAGAAGAGAGATAGAGATGTCTATTCTGCCTTGCATCAAACCACGCAAGGACAACATACTCTGTCTCTTTATGTGGGTCTCACTATATATGTGGATTCTACTCTATCTTTACTGAGAAATGGATTATCTTCTCAAGCAATTTATAGTATAACAGGGAGAAGAGACTGATACATGAGAAATTATCACATAGAATATAACAAATTTTAGAGCCTAGAAATATTGTAACAATAATAATAGTAACTAACATTCATAGCATATTATAGCATAACATATACTATATGCTAGGAGTTGTATTAAGCTCTTTATACTTATTTCATTTGGTCCTCATACCAATCCTGAGAGGTAGGTATTATTTTCCTATTGTAGAGATGAGGAAACTGAGGCATAGTTAAATAACTGACTTGGAGTCACTCAGTTAATGTCTGAGGCTGGATTTGAATTTAGGTCTTCCTTACTGCTGGCCCAGTACTCCAGATCTGGTGTTTTATCCATTGTGTTCCCTAATTATCCTGCCCAGTTTAGCTGCCCAATGTTTTAAGACTTCAGAGAAGAGGCAGATCTAGGATGTAAAGAATAGGCATGGAACAGAGAAAGTTTCACACAGAAACTAGACTCAAGTCAAACCTTGAAACTTCTCACAGTATTATTTGGAGTCTATTTTGATCACCCTGTTTGGACTTGTACCCAAGAGAGGAATATGAGAAAATAAGAGGGGGGCATTTAAAAAAGCCAATTTGAGCCTACCCTGAAATTACAATGAAATCTTTTGTAGTCAGCCCAACATTTATTGAAAACCAACTATGCCCTGGCCATTGTATTGGTGTTAAGTAAATATTCAATAGCAATAGGAATCATGAGCAGTCCCAGTCTTTTTCTGGGCAATGATGTGAGCTTTTACAAGCCTATTCCTCATCTTCAAAATAGTGCTGACTCCATGATATCCTAAACTCTATAAGACCAAGAAATGCTCATGTTTAACACACTTTACTTATGAACTTTCATGACTATGTCTATGTAAACCCAGTTAGGAGTTAAATAACACTTTATTAACAGAGTTAAAGTCAGAAAACTGGACACCAAATCCTACATTTATTCTTGATATCAATATGGTCTAATTATTTAATTTCTCTGTGTCTCAGAGAAATATTCTTATATTTACAAAAAAGAGTGGCTTTTAATAATTTATGTCTTTCCTTTCTAATTCTAAGAAATGTAATTAATTAAAGGACCAACCGATACTTCCTCTCTACTTTATGGCCTTTCTGTACCATTCTAAATGATAAAGGTAGGACTTCAGTGGCTCATGTTATTGTTTTGAAATATAGTATTTAATGGATCCTTGGAAGTCTCTGGTGATTGTATAAAAACACACCTTATTTATAACTTCCTGAGTGGAAGGGCTGACTATAGGCAGCCAAAAGAAAATAAAAATTAGCTCCACTTATTCATTAATTTATCCTATAATTTTCTCTTTATACAAAAGATTGTGCTAGAGAAGGGTGATAGAGAAGAAGTTGGGAGAATTCAGAATGAATAAAATAGGTTTCTTGTCATTAAGAAGTTTCAACAACTTGTAGAATTATCTATGATGCCAAGCAGAATGTTTCAAATGCTATAGCACAAATAAAGAGTTTTAGAACTCTCGTCCAAAGGGCATCAGAGAATATTTTTTGAAGTGGGTACCATTTGAATTGGGCAGGTCATAGTTGTACTGAAAGAGAGTGGGGAGGATAAAACATCATGAATACCTCTACCTTCTGACAGAGAGGCAGTGGACTCAAGAGTGAAGATTGAGGTATATATATATATATATATATATATATATATATATATATATATATATATATATTTTTTTTTTTTTTGCATGTGGCTAGTATTAGAATTTGTTTTCTTTAACTACCCATGTTTATTTTTCTTACTTTCTCAGTGGGGAAGGAAGTGAGAAGAAGAAAACTTGGGACTGAAAATAAAATTGAATTTTAAACACATGAAAAAAAGATAGAATGGGGGAAGGTAGAGGATATTCCAGACAGAGACAAGACATGGAAACAAAACAAATTCAGGCTTTGTTTGGAGAAGAGATAAGTATTACATTTTGGCTGCAAAATGCAATGTAGAATGTAGTAGAATGGGCCAGAAAAATCAGGTGGCTCCAGATAGAATATATATGCAGGTATACATATATATATATATATATATATATATATATATATTTAACACACATATAAGATATACTTTAGATTACATAATATATACAATGTTATATATGATAATATGTATTATAACATGTTCTATATTAGAATATAGATATAGTAGAAATAATACTCTAAGTTCATCAATCCTTCCCTTATACCAGATGGCTGCCATGTTTTTAAACAGGCTAGATAGGATCTAATCAGTAGAATGTGTGTGTGTGTGTGTGTGTGTGTGTGTGCGCCTGTGTGTGTGTATGTGTGTAGGGCATAACAATGAAGACCCAACCCCTGCTTAAAAATGCTTTTTGACTAATAAAATCTTAAAGCATAAATTATTACTATTACCACATTTGGTGACTTTATTTTTTCACTAATTAACTAGGGTCTCAATATTTTTAAAAATTTCTTGACAGGTTTAGAATAACACGAACTCTTCCAGGTCCAAAGTGAGATGTTGTGCTGAAGGAAAAATACTGGAAGAAACAAAGACTGTATGACAGCTCAAGGACATTGTTATTTACTCTTCTTGAGGGATGAAAGGAAGAGTTTAGCCTTAGCATTAGAGAACTTCTGATTCATTCATCATCTATTAGATATTAGTATATTAGATATTTCTTGAGAATAGTCTCTGACATTTTCCAGCTTTGTAGCCCCAGCATTTAGTATGGTACTTTGAGCATAGTAGGTACTTAATCAATGTTTGTTTAGTTGAAGTGAAAGATATATGTCTTAAGCAATGTTGGCTGACCATTGAAAGCCACTGAGCAATGGTATATTCTTTTCCAGGGGATGGCATTAGAAACTTTTTTGTGGAGAGGGATTGAAAATTAGGTCAGACCAAAATGTTAGAGGTGTCTCTATAAAACTGATATAGACTTTCTATATCAGAAATAAGACCATTGACAACCATCTTTTCCTTCTTCCCACTTCCATGGATATATGGATGATTCAGTCTAAGTTGGTATGTTCTATCTCGAATCCCAATAGTCCGAAGAGTTGGCTGTTTGGAAAGTTCACCATTACAAACTGCCTCAGGAAATTCTAATTCAGTCAGATTTATTAGAAAGAGGATTCTCTCATGGCATTTGACTCCTAGCCATTCCTGCCAAAGGATGTGACCTTTAGAACTGGGGAAGAGGGGGAGGGAATATAGGCAGAGGGAAACCCAAGCACCAAAAAGTCAAAAAAGGCAATCAGGAAGCTAGGGATTTTTTTTTCAAATGAAAAAAAAAAGGGGGGGCAGAGAAGGGATTTGAGGGGAGGAAGCAAAGGTTATTCGGATTAAATTTAACCTGTCGACAAAATCCAGTTAGGCAAGTTCTAGTTATCCAGCCTTCTCTTAGGGTGAAGCTGAAAACACTGGGGAGACATCAGCCATCGCTGAGGTTTCTGCTATGCCAGGGCGTCTTAGCTTAAAGCTCAGGTTTTATGTAAAGTATAAAAGTGCCATTTGGAATCTCCCCCTTGGATAGGGACAGGAAGAAAAAAAAATGCCAGAGTTCACCCTGGGTAGCATTGACTTTGAAGTCTCAAGGCATGATAAATAGCAGGTCACGCACTCAGATTCTCCAGGGACCAAAACCGGCAGATGAGACTGTTTACAAAGTATAAAAATCAACGAGCTTCAACATTTACAGTACATATAGTCGGGACGGGTGAACCGAGTAATAAATTAGACAAATAAGATGAATATCAGCACTTTTTAGCAATCTGCACATACATAAAATCTCCATTGGGAAATATTTGCAGTGGAAGCATTCTGGCTGCCTCTTTCAATTGACTAGGATGGCTGGGCTAAAAGATCTTCCTCTGTCATATGGGCCTCTAACTAAAATCTACTCTAATTCTCTTTTTTACAAATTCCTATGAATAATAATAGTTGATATGTGTTACATTTTAAATATACAAATAATTTAAAGTATTTTAAATATATTGATACACTAATGCTATCTCATTTAAATATCATAATAACCCTGTGAAACAAGTATTAATTATGTTCATTTTGCTGAGACTGGGAGGAGTTAAGTGACTTGTCAATGCTGTTATAGCTTATTATTGTCTTAAGTAGAATCTGGAGCTGTTTCTCTGATTCCAGAGTTAGTTCTTATTTTTTAGCTTTTATTTATTTATTTAAATAAATTTAATATTCTTATCAATTGACATTTAATATTTAAACACTCAATTCAAATTTAATCAATTGATTATTAATACAAATATTAATATAAGTATAGTTATTTTATTTTAAAAATGCTAGATAAATGAAACTAAAATTGCTGCCTCTTTGATTCTTGCTCATGCAATTGATGGAGCAGAGCTGAGGATCTTCTCAAAACTGCATACCTAGGTAAGGAATGTGGAGCAAAAAACCCTCTTATCTGTTGCTCCTTATTTGTCCTCTGCAAAAAACAAACAAACAAAACATCCTTTCTGAATAACCTTGCTAAAAGACATCCTGTTTCCTTACCTGGATGAAAAGATATCCTGACTCCTTTCTTATCTCTATTTTTCTTTATCTCTCTTTTACAACCTTGTAGGCTGTTAGCCTGCTAGCTAGGCCCAGAATTTTCAATATGTAAGGCTCTACCCGAACTATTTTGAATTTCTAGATTCCCTTTAAAGACTAGCCCATCAGCAACAGTATAAACACTTTTGTGACTATAAGAGAATCTCTTTAAATTTTTTCAAACTAAGAACTATGACTTTCACACACTTCATCATCCTTTTCCCCTAGCTTCCATTATAGAATCTTCATTAAGCTATGAGACTTAACAGTTAGGAAGGACCTCTTGTCAAATCCCCTTATTCTACAGCTGTGGGAACAGGTCTAGAAGGGCACTGACTTCTTCTAAATGGTTTGTTTCCATTATACCTGACTTTCTGTGACCACATTTGAGGTTTTCTTGGCCAAGATACTGCAATGGTTTGCCATTTCCTTTTCCAGCTCATTTTACAGATGAGGAAACTGAGGCAAATAGGATTAGATGTCTTGCCCAGGGTCACACAGTTAGTAAGTGTCTGAGAGCAGATTTGAACTCAGGAAGATGAGTCTTCCTGATTCCAGACCTGGCACTTTATTCATTGTGATATCTAGCTGTCCTCAGGAATTGACTAGAGAGGCTCAAAGTCAGAGATGTATTGAAATTTAGAGCTCTTTACCTTCAACTTGGATTTCTAATTTCTATCCCTAATTAGTATCAAATCTAATTTTTATTCCAATTTATGCCTCATGGAGTGGCAGCATTACAAATCATATTACTGAATTGGGTCAAGGGACTTTGATATGAATTAAGAGAGGAATTCAAATTCTCCCCTATTGCATTACTCTGAATAATAGTGTAATCCAGGAATGCAACCTGTTTTTCTTTTGAGATGATATATGAAATAGGCAAGTCACCTTGAGTGAAATCACTGAATTCTCACTTATAGATCATCGTATGTTAAAATGGTAGGCTCTTTGAGATGATCTAGTACAAACTCTTGTTTTATAGATAAGAAAGCTAAGAAGAAAAAAAAAAAAGAAAAAAGAAAGAAAGCTAAGGACAGGGTTTGTCCAAGGTTAAACACATAGTTGGAAACTCAGTCAGGTCTTCTGATTCTCTGTCCATGTTATTTCTACTATCTCCTTCTCCCTGAAAGGAAGAATTTTAAAACAAAAACTTTTGTCTATGACAGCAAAATACATTTATTTTAATAGAAATTATTCTCATCAATCTTGCAGGGTTTAGATAACTTTCTGCTTAAGGATTATAGCAGAGATCACATCTTCTAGTACCTTTCCACCCCTTAGGCCTTATTCACATGCTTAGAGAATACCATACCTGCGATAATACCTTTATGAAACTCTGCTGCATTTGAATAGTGCTTTCACATAAATAGAGAGGCAGCATTTTTTCTTTCTTCATATTCCTGGTGCTTAGCAACAGTGCCTGGCAATAGTAAATGCTAAATAAATGTTGATTGTTGTTCTTGTACATAGCTGGAGTCAGAAAGACCAGGATTCAAACTCTGTTTCAGAAGCTTAGGAGCTTTGTGATTCTTGGTAACTTCTTCAACCTCACAAACTCTTGAGAAACTCCCTAGGACTTGTAAAAGAATTCACAGACTACAGTTTGTTTTAGAAGGAGTTCCCACAGAGGGAGGTTCCTTACAATGATGAAATCACAGTTCCTTCATGTATTTTATATATATTCTCTCAGTGAATCTCACAACAACTATATACGATAAAAACAAGAGACATTATTATCTCCAATTTATTAATAAGCTAAGGCTCAGGAAAGTTAATTGCCTACCAAAAGTCAAATTTTTTTAAAAAAATAATTTTTATTTATATCTTTTGTTTTTAACATCACTAAAATTTTCCCTTGAATTCCTGACAACAATCTTTCCGGACAACAATCTCATGTAGCAAATAGCATTTTTAAAGGAGGAAAAAAAATATTAAAAATCAGCAATACAGATCAATATTTTTAAAAGCTTTAAATAGATTGTTGCTTAGTTGTTTCAATCCTGACTTTTTGAAACTCCATTTGGGGTTTTCTTGGCAAATAAACAGCAATGAATGATTTGCCATTTCTTTCTCTAGCTCATCGTAGAAGTGAGGAACTGAGGCAAATAGGATTAAGTAACTTGCCCAGGATCACACAGCTAATAAATATGTGAGACAAGATTTGTACTCAGCAAGAGGAGCCTTCCTGACTTCAGGCCAGGCACTCTATTCACTAAACCATCTATCTGCCCACATGGACTTTCCTCTGCAAAGGGAAAAGGTGGGATATTTTCTCATAGCTCTTTCTTGGAACCATGCTTGTTCTCTGTTATTTTAAAACAATCACTTTTGATTATTTTGTGGTTGCTCTATTTATTTATTATAGTTATTACATATATTGTTTTTCTATCTCAGCTTATTTCAGTCCATATCAGTGATTCTTATAAATCATTGAATGCTTCTTTGTTCTCATCATTTTTGTCAATATCTTAATATTCCATTGCATTTATGTTACCACAATTTGTTTAGCCATTCTCCAATCAGTGATAGCTATATTGTTTCCATTTCTTTACTATCACAAAAAGTGGTGTTATGAATATTTTGGTATTCATGGAGACTTTCTTTTTCTTATTGTCCTCCTTAGAATATAAATCTAGTAGTGAGATCATTGGACCAAAAGATATGGATACTTCAATCATTTTATTTGCATAATTCCAAGTTTATTTCCCAAATAGTTGTACTGATTTACAACTCTACCAACAATGTACTTGTATGCCTATTTACCCATAACTCTCCAAAATGGATTATTCCCAGTTTTTGTCATCTTTACTAATTGGAGAGTGTGAGGTGAAAACTCGGGGTTATTTTAGTCTGCGTTGTCTTATTCATATTAATTTGAAATATTCTTTTCTATCATTGTTAATGGTTTGCAGTTCTTCTGAGAAATGATAATTTATAATCATGGTCAAACATTTAATGGCAAAACTGAATTGGAACTAACATTTCCTAATTCCTAGTTCAGTTTTATTTCCATTACATAATAGTTGCCTCTAATTGACAGAAAAAATACAGGTTAATTTGCCATAATTTGACACATAGAAGACACAATACTAGCTAACTATGTGCCTATCATCTCAAGTCTTATGTAATATTTAGTATTTCTAATAGGATCACAGTACGAATTTTGAAGTGAATGAAAAAAGAAAGACCCAGAGCTTATTTAGAATTCCTGTATTTAAGTACCAGACCACTACTTGTGTAATCTCAGTCAAGTCTCTTCCTATCTTTGGAAATCAGTTTCCTCATCCATAAAATAAGAAGTCCATGAAGGTACCTGTCAATTCTAATATTCTTCAAGTCTCTTATTTTCCCACTGTACTAGTGCGACAGACTTTCTCTATAGTCCTGGAAGTTGGGGAAAGGTAAGGGAACAAACATTTATGAATCATCTATTGTGTGCCAGGCATTGTGCTATGAATATTGCCTCATTTGATCTTTCAGGAAGCTTCATAGTTCCTGCTAAGCACATTGAGTAGTAGTCATGAAGTTCTAGCCACAACCAAACATTAGTCATGTGATCCTGAAAACTCTCATGCTATATCTTTCCTGTCCTTTGTAGGTAAACTCAAAAAGGTCCCCACTTTCTCTCCTTTCACTCCCCCCTTAATCTCTCACCATGCGGCTTGATCTTTCTGCCTTTCTGATACTTTTTTTGATGATTACATGACTATTTATTTTAAAAATGCAATACCCACATTAACAGAACAAAAAATACCTTAAATAATCTAATATCATAGAAAAATATAATTGAACTCACAAAGAAAAAAGCCTTAAGACCAAATGATTTTTACAAATCAATACAATTAAACATTCAAAGGACAACAATTTCAATACTATATACACTGTATTAAAAAAAATAGGATCCTATCAACTCCTTCTATGATGCAAATATGATCTTGCTCCCAGCCCAGGGATAAAGAAAGGAGAGAAAGATAATTATATGTCAATAGCCTTCATGATATCATAGATATAATAAGGAACAAAGTCACATGAACTAATGTATATAAAATACTTTACAAAACAAAACACTATAGAAATATTATTATTATTATTTAAGAACAACAGCTATTCCTCCTAGATTAATGATCAACAGGCCTAACTGATACTTCTTAGTCTTCTTTGCTGGATCTTCTTCCAGGTCAGATTCACTAACCATAAGTGTCCCCTAGGGCTCTGTCATGGGCCCTCTTCTCCCTCTATTCAACTTCACTTGGTGATCTCATCAGCTCCCCTGGATTTAATTAATATCTCTGTTGCTGATTTTCAACTCTATTCTGCTCTCTGCTGACCTACAATATTACATCCCCATATGCCTTTCAGATATCGCAAATTGGATGTGTGGGAGTCAAACTAAAAATGTTCCAAATTGAACTCATTTTCTTTTCCCCTTAAAACTTCTCTTTTCCTTTTCCTCCCATTTTTCCTATTATTATAGAGGGTAACACCGTCTCCCCAGTCTCTCAGGCTTGTAACCTAGGAGTCATCCATGATTGTTCACTATCTCTCACCTATCATATCGTATTGTTGAGGTAGAAGACACCTCAACAATATAAGGGTCCCCAGATTGATGTTGTGGGTATGGTGAAAGAATTCACAAACTCAATTTGTCTCCAAGTTAAGGGGCAAAGATTTATTATGCTACTGACAGCAGGTTAAGTTCCAAGGTAATTTAGCAAAGAACAAGAAGCAAGAAGATAATTTTATTGGAGAAAAAAAGATCAGGTTCTTCAAGTCACAGATATGATACTTTTATGATTTAGAGGTAAAATTGAGAAGTGCTTGCTCTCATTATGGAATTCCATAGCTTAGAGATAGGATTGAGGAGTGGTCTTTGAGGAGTATTGAATTCTAAGACTTTACCTCCTGTTGAATTCTCAGAAACTTTGTTATTACTTATCAATAGATTGTCATCTGACAGCCAACATTGTTTGTGGCACTGCCAAGGCTGGGTAGCCTTAGGGTTATTGCTACATCCTCCCTAGGAGCTACACTACATCATTTATCTGTTGCCAAAAAAAGTTGATTTTACTTTTGCAACTTCTCTTATATATACTCCTTTCTCTCCTTTGACACTGCCATTACTCTAACGCAGGCCTTCATCACCTCACACTCTGATAATTGCAATAGCTTGCTAGTAGATCTGTCTCAAGTCTCTCCCGATTCCTTCCTCAATCCAGCCACCAAAGTAATTTTTCTAAAATAAAGGTAGAACCATGTCATTTCTCTATACAGTAAAATCCAATGACCCCCTATTATTTTTGGATCAAATGCCAATTTGGCATTCAAAGGCCTTTATAACCTAGTCTCCTACTTTCCAAGTATTTTTACAGCTTACTATCTATTATTCTTCTGTCCATTTAAACTGGCCTCATGGCTGTTGCCCAAATAAGACATTCCATCTCTCACTGCAGGCACTTTCTTTGGCTCTTATTACTCATGCCTGAAATGCTCTTTCTCCTCAACTCTACATACAATTTTCTTAGCTTCTTTTAAGTCCCAATTAAAATCTCATCTATTCTAGGAAGCTTTTCTCAAGGTCTCTTAATTCTTGTGCCTTTCCTTTGTTAATTATTTGTTATTTATCATATATATCTATATCTTATTTTGTACATATTTATTTGCATGTTATCTTTCTCATTAGATTGAAAATTCCTTGAGGGCAGGGACTATTTTTTTGTCTCTTTGTATTCCCAATGTTTAGCATAATACCAGGCACATAATAGATATTTAATAAATGCATACTGATTAATCAAATGTGCAGAACCAACTCAAACTGTCTCATAAGAGATGACTGTTAAATTTTTAGTGTATTTATGTCACAGAAATCAGAAAATATTGTGAGATCATGGCTTAAGTATTTCATTGATTGTCTAAACTTAAGGAAGTATTGAAAATGCAGAATGAATTTAGAATTATACATTGTAAATTTTTTTTGGGGGGGGTGAGTGGGTGAGGAGGATACAGTTATTAAACATTTATCAGTATACCCCTTTTCCAGGGTAAATCCCTGATTAATTTCAGTTTCCTTTTCTATCAAATATAGATTATATATTACCCCTAACTCACAGAATAAGGAAAACACTTTTATAATTGTATTATATGTAAATTTCAGTTATTATTTTTATTATTACCCTAATTTACTCTCTTGCCATCAAGTGAAAGGATTTATGTCTTCAAAGAGAAACAAAAAAACCCAGAGTTATCATATCACCCTTCATCATAAAACAAAATACTTCTTTCCAATAAGGTGAAGGCCAAATGAAAAATTTCTGTTTTATAAAATATTCCAGAAATCCATTCAAGGTTCAGAACAAGGACAGAAAGGATGACAAATAAGGTATGACCAAGGGCATGTGAACTTTTTAAAAATAAAAATGCTGTGAGGCTGAGTATATCTGAATTTATAGATTCACAAAGAATTAGAACTGGGACTACAGATTTTAGAGATCATCTAGTCTCTGAAACAAGCTCAGAGAAGTGATCAAAGTTCTCTATAATCTGGCTGTAGCCTCACTTTTCCAGTTTTATTTCTTATTATTCCTCTCTCTGCTCTACTGGCCAGACAACTAATCTATCAGCTGTCCCTGATTTTAGGCATTCTGTAAACCACCTCAACCACTACCTCCCACCAATTTCCAAACTATTCCCTGTGAAATCAGTTGCTTTGTGACTTCCGTGACTACTCACCTTCCCTGTGATTTCCCTGACTGAAGATCTCCTCCCCTGGGTACCATTCCTGTATATGTCTTTTCAATTAAAATCTAAGCTTCTTAAGAACAGAAAATAAATTTTTTTGTATTTGTATTAATAAGAGATAACACTGTGCTGGACAAATAGTGCTTAATAAAGTAAGTGCTTCTTTGGTCCCATGTACTTTCTCCTCAACTCCACCTTTGTATAAAACTTGGCTTATTTCTAGGCTTAGCTCAAAGTCCTCTTCTTCAAGGAAACCTTTATTGATCATTCTAGTTGTTAGTTTTCTGTCCCTTTACAAATTCATTTGTATAATATACTTTTTTTAGTATTATGCCCCACCCCTCCAGTTACAGTATATGCTATTCAAGGACAGGCACTTTCTTATTTTGCCTTTGTATCACCTCTACCTTGCACAATGTTTAATAAATGCTTGTTTAAGTGGATTAGAACTGACTTGCTGAAGGTTGTGTAGCTCAAGTCTCCAGAGAGCTATTGAAAACCATTGGAAATTATATACCTAAATATCATTGTATGTTGCTTGTGGATTATGTGCTAATACATTTAAATTAATTACATTTACGATGTTTTTGTGGGGAATTAAATACCATATTCCATGAACTACTTTTTTTTCTCTCTTCTTTCTTCTTTCAGAGTTCAAGTTCACAGAATAAACATCATTAACCAGGGAATGACTTATTGGTAGGTTCTGCTTACTAAGTATATCCTCTTCAATTTCTAAAATCAAATTAACAAGTCAATACTCATTTTTTATGCATTTACTAAATGCCAAATATAGAGTTAATCACTGGAGATACAAATATAAACAAAATGACTGACAATTCTTACTCCTTGAGAAGCTTACATTCTAATGGGGGAACATAGCACATTAAAAGGAAACTGAAAAGGGTGTTTAGGGAGGATGAGTGGTAGAAACAGAAGCCTGGAAGGTTGGGAAAGGGTATCAGAGAGGAATGAAAGACTGAACATGGCTAGTCTAGGGCCCTTCCTTAAAATGGAGGTGAAAATAACTAGTCAAAGGAGCCACAGGGACAGAAGCATCTTCCATTGTGAAAAAACTGCAAAGTTGGAGAAATGAGACATCCAGACTATGACTTTCTGGAGCATAATGGTGAAGTTGGCTTCCAGAGTGAGGAGGGCTTTAGAATAGGGCTGAAGAAATTCAGCCTGGATGGATACTGATGGAATTATTCTCAATGGAAATGACCATTTTAGAAAAATTACAGATATAATTCAAGGTGGAAGAGGAAGCATATTGTCAGACTGCTGAGAGATTTCTGGAAAGTCACCCACAAGAAGCTTCATATAATTTGAGTCAGAAGATACCAGGCTCAAGAGTGTTTCTGGTTTCATGAAAAAATATTGTCATATAACCCTAGTGGCAGTGCTGGACCATTTCAACACAATTCAACATGTTATATTATTTCTCCACCCACCTACCCTCCAGCCTGAAGATATGACTGTTTTGTTTCTGTATCGTACCCTTTAAGCAAGGACCAATAAGGATGTAATATTATGTCCTTAAGCAAGGACATAATAAGTCCTCAAAAATATTCACTGGAAGAGATAAGATTGGAATTTTCATTTAGTCATTTTAGCTGTGTTTGACTCTTCATGACTTCATTGGGAATTATCTTGGTCCAGATATTGGAACTCATTTTACAGATCATAAACTGAGCTCACGATCACATAGCTAGTATTTTAAATGTCTGAGGTCAGATTTGAACTCAGAAATCAAAGTTTTCCTGATTGCAAAACATGCATTTTCTGTGATATGCTACCTCGCTGAACCCAGTAAAAGAATTGTGATAAAATAGACTGGAACAATTGTGTGTTAAGTACTTATATTGTGCTAGTTACAAAGATGAAAAGAAAAATACTTGACATTTGAATTGCTATCAGTTTGGGGAAGCTATTAGTGTCCATGGGTTTTACTTCTCTTTTGTGACCACAGGCATTATGAGGAATTTCTGTGCCAGGTAAAACTATCAGGACCATTTCATACTATTTTTATTTCTCCTTACACAAAGATAAAGAAGCTGCAAGTCAGCAAAACTGTTTGTCTTGAGGTTTCCAGATACTCTTTGACCATTTCAGGCTCCCAAAGCAGGAAAGTCTAATAACATTCTTTTTTACTTTGACTAAAGCACTTCCAGAAAAAAAAAAGAGTTTACTTTTAAAGGTACCTGTACTGTTAAAGTTTTTCATCTTTAATTTTGAAATGAAATATTTTGTTTCATATTAAACCACCAGGTGGAGAGATCTCATAATTGGGACAGCTAGAGGATGCAATGGGCCTTAAGTCAGATAGACCTGAACTCAATTCTGGCCTCAGACAATAAATGTGTGACATTGGGCAAGTGACTTAACCTGTTTGCCTTACATTTTCTAACTGTAAAATGGGCCTAAGAGTAGCACATATCTTTCAGGGTTATGAGGATCAAAAGATGTATTTGTAAAATGCTTATCACAGTGTCCACTGGCACATGATTGGCACATATAAAAGTTAGCTAAATATTATAGGAGGTCTTCACTTTGAAAGCATACTGTGTCTAACTAAGCCTAGGTCAAAAAGTCAGCATACTTTAATTGTTTATGGATAATCAGAGATATTCAAATGCCTGAATCATCTCTTTTCCTCTCTCCCTTAATTCATCCCATTTCTTTGAAAACTCTGGGATTCAAAAAAACATCATTATACCTTCTCCCCTCTCTAAGTGTCATCCTATCTGATCTGGGGGCCATCCTCCCCCCTATAATACACATAATATCAGTGAAGATCCATGTTTCATAGCTTTAAGAAACAGACTTTCTGATTCCTCCCTTGGGTCACTTGGCAGAGGGAGCATGGGCTAGGAAGCACTATCTCGGGATCCCTAGTAGAGGTTGGAAAATAGAGTACAAGAGGGTGGTCCTGAGGGGTGGGGTGAGATAGCCACAAGGAAGTGCAATCTTGAAGAGTTAAAAGTTTGATTATAGACCAGAAAAACCAAGCTATTGGAAAAGAAGATCCAGGGTTTCTGCTCATTATGTGTGTTACAAATGTGATGATAATATTGATGATTAAATAGTACATGATATCATAGAAAACTGTCAATGGTGATAATGAGTATGCATATTGCATAACCAACATAACAAGAAGAGGAAAAAATCAACATTTTGCCCAACATTGTAAAGTAATATTAATTACAATCATTTATGTAACTACTTACTATTTATACCTCATTACTCTGTAGCACAGGAATGATTAAATATATACATTAAATAATTGCTTTACTAATTTTGTTTTAAGACATGTTTACAACAATTAACTCTTATTAAGCATTCTCTAAATAATGCAGTTAATTGGTTCAGCAAAATCATGATATTAGATGAAATATCATTGCAAAAGGCACTTAATTCTAAAGTAACTAACTTAAATTAAATAACTAAGATATATTCATGGGTAATTAAAATTCAGAGTATTGTTGTTCAGCTATTTCAGTTGTGTCAAATTCTTCAACAACCCCATTTAGTGTTGGCAAAGGTACAGAGAAAGACCTCCAGCACATTGGATAGACCCCTCTGTGTTGAATTTATGGGAGTATATGAACACCTTATAGGAGTGAATATCCTCATTAGTTTATGAGCTCTTTGAGGTCAGGAGTTTTCTTTTGCCCCTTTTTGTATCCCCAGCACATATCACAATTCTGAGCATTTAGTAAGTATTTAATAAAATTTTGTTAATTAACTACCTGAATATTTATGCTTTTGAGAGCTCAAATGCAATTTCTGACATACCAAGGAATCTAGGGCTCCAAAGTTAACTATTCTCAGGATATGAATCCATAAGGCTCATCTGCTATTGCTTAGCATGGAAGGTATCTTTGTGATTTCCAGAAAGCAAAGTAATATGGTAGAATCATATTCTAGATTATAAGGTCTTAGCTTTACAACGTGAAGTTGTCTTAGATCCCTGAAGTTCAATTTCTTCATTTCAAAGGTGAAAAAAGTAGGCCCAGAAGGACCTTTACCTAAGATCAGATGGCTAGTAAATAGTCAATTTTAGATTTGAACACAGGTTCTTTAACTCCAAAAGCAGTACTTTTTTGTTTTAAGTTATGTTCTGCTATTACAAAACAATTATGAAACAATGTTATTTGGAGTAACCTTGGGGAGAATATAGTATGTAAGAACACACACAAAAACAAATGTGCACACATATAAGCACACATGCAACCTTATAAGTACAGAAAAATAGGTATACTACTAATTGTGTATAGTGTACCTGCTAGTAATGATAACTTGAGTTTTACATTATAAGAATGCAGTACCTAGAATTGTATTTGGAAGATAATTAAAAAGTAGTATGAAGTTAGTTTAAAAGTTACTGAAATATATCCACATAAGTTACAAATATAACCATAACATCTCCAATTTCAGTCCTTTATTATAGGGTATGTAGATAAAAGCTCTAAGAGCAAAAGGAAATCAAGGCTGGGAAGTATCCTTGATTAGAATAACTTTTCTAAGAATGGGATTAGTAATGGCTCCCATTAAAATTTTTAGATACTTTTCACTGACTTACTAGCATTATATTCATTTTAGCCAAAGAAGTAACTAATCTGAAAAAGATGCAAGAGTTTTTACTAGATTGCAATTTTAATATTGGTTGATAGAGATAAATGGAAATCAAAGTTGTTAGCATCCTTATGCTAAATAAAAGAGGAATAATATCAGCATCTAAGAGATAAGAATCCCAGATGATACTCTATCTGATTTAGGGTACATATGTAGTTCAATTCTGGGGACTACATTTTAAGAAGAATATTGTCAAACTGCAAATTATCCAGAGGAGGATGATAACCAGGATCATGAGAAAACCAGAGACTGTACTGCATGATAGCTGATATCAAGAACTCGTGACATTTAATCTGGAGCAAAGAAGGTTTAGATGTGACATAATGGTTGTCTTCAAGTATTTGAAAGGTTGGAATAAAACCATGCCATCTTCACCCAAGTCCCTCAACTTTATTAGGCCAGTTAACTTACCTACAAAAGTATATCACTGCTATCTATTAGAAAGTCAGGACAAAGCCTTAAACATTTATCGATCATTTATTTGCTCATTAAGCTAACAGATTTAAAACTAAATAACATGAGAGAATTATCATATGTTAGTCTTGATTGCTTTAATTCTCCCTGAATATTCTCACAAACATCCTAATTAGAGGAGATAGTGGTGAGAAAAATTAAAAACCACTAGGAGAAGCCTAGGGTTTACATGAGAGCCCAATGTACTTTTTATATATCTTTCCTAAGAATTGGAAAAAGAATCTCATGGAGGATATTCCATAGGCAAGCACCTTGAAAAGTTAACAGTATAGTGGAGCCAGTGAAAACAGAATGAAGTTTGTGTAAGCCAAAAGGAACTTGGAGCCCAGAGATCATTTTGACTCACTGTGGAAGGTCAAAATGAAGAATTTGTGATCAGTGTTGATGATTGTTGTGCCATTAAGATTTCTTTTTGTGTGACACTTTGTGAAACTAACTAGTATTTTTCTAATCCATCCTAGTGAAGACCTTCAATATCCCTGATTAATCAACCATATGCTTTAATTTTCATCAGAATCTAGGTAAATGGAACATTCATTTCATAGATCTGTCACATTATGTTAAGCACCAGGGGAAGTTTTAAATAATATTCCATTCTTGCCCTCATCAAGCTTACAATCCCATATTTACTCTCAAAACAGTAGACTACTGCCAAATCTTAGAAACATTCCCATAACAAAGGTAACAGAAAAGACATTGGGGTTCCCTGAATTAAAACTAAAACTTTATTCTCGGGAGGATCCCTGTCCTTGAAACAAAATGATTTTTTCATTTCAATTTTTTCCTAATTCCTATTTATATTTATAAGTCACTGTGTTAGATGGTATGAGGGAATAGGAAAAATATAGAAGCAGATGAGGTATATGAAGCATTTTGTAAACTTTAAAAAACTACAAAAGTACCAATTATTATTATGAGATATTATTTATTATTATTATTATAGGAGATAATATTCATCATCTAGAGAAGTTAGATAAAGAGTGTATGTATATGTATGAGAAGACATGTACATAGTTCACTATAATACAAGATAGATTGGTAATATAATTCTAAATACAAATGAGAGAATTGAGACATTTTCTATTTCTTTCCAGGGTAGTAATCTAGTTAACTAAGGAATTCATGTAGTCCTCAGCTCACCAACACTTCTACTAATAAACCACCAAATAAGGAACCATAGAATCATGCTGAAATGCATCTTATTTCTAGCCTATGTTACATACAAATCTGCATAAACAAGCATCCACCAGGAGAGAAGAATTCCATTTTAAAACACAAAGGGCTTAAAAAGCATAATTTTGAAAAGTGCCCAGGCACAGAATCATTGTAGAGGGTCTTAGCTTTTTTTCTCCTCAGGTCTGACATTCTCTTGACTTATTAACTGCAGATTGGGAAAATAATTTTCAGCAATTGATTTTTATGTTGCTTTTCCTGGAATAGAAAATATGTGGCATTCTCAGGTCTGGCAAACCTTTCTATGCAAAGCAATTAATGTAATTTGGGGATGTATTAATATACATTAAAAGCAAAATTCAACAGTGGTTCTCAGACTCCCATCCCTGCTGCAGGCGAGTTCAACAAATTTGTACTGAGGCAGAAATTCCTTGGAGATGGAAAAATATTGCTTTTAGCATCTCATTGTTAAAACAGATTCAACATAAAGCAATTCCGATGACAGGTATGCTTCCTGGGAATATTCATCTTTGATAAAATATTATGAATACTATAGATCTCCCTAATCCTACAGGGCTTCATTCTGAGTAACCTAGGCATGTAGAAAAACTACACAGTTGTATAAACTGTTTTTCTGGAACAATCTAATAGTTTCTGGTTGCTTTAATCAATAAACACAGAAAGATCATAGTGCAAATTAAAGCTGTAGCTTCTAAAAAGTTCAATAAAATTAGAAATGCCTGTTTGCTTTCTTCAAACTAACAAAGGATTGCATGTTTATTTATCTCAAAGATAGGGACAGAAAAGACTCAACTAAATCTTAACAGGCTGGCCCCAAACTGGGGGGTGAGCTGGGGTTGAATTACATGGAATCTCAAATTTGAGAATGTTCAGTGGTTGGCTCCTTTCCCATACTGAAATGGAAAGAACAAAGGTGTTGTAATCAGAAGGCCTAAGCTAAAATTCAAGATTTGGCCCCTTTAACAGCTATGTATGACTGGTGACAAATCTTTTAGCTTCTTTAGGCTATTGGTTTTCTCATCTGTCAAATGGGTATGATAATATGACTATTTGTACTGTGTACCCTACCAGACTCTCAGGAGAAGAGTATTTTGTAAGTTCTAAAGCAAAACATTCACTCTTGAGGGTATTAGAAGGTTATTAAAGAGGCAGATGATTTAGTTGAAACAATACTGGGTTTGGATTGGTCTGGGATTTACATTCTTGCTTTGTTGTTACTTCTTTTGTGAACTTGGACTTCTTTTGGTCTCTGTTTCCTTCTTTGTTGAGTGAGGATATTTACATTTCCAATTCTAAATCCTATTCATCTGCTAGTGTAAGGGAAAGGGTTTAGGATCTCTGAATTAGACTGAGACAGGGATAGAGATGGAACCTGTGATTTATTGGTATAGAGCAGGGCTTCTAGCGATTCCTTTTTTACAATGTTTACATGATCCCAGGCATATAGATATATGAAATTGCTAGTCCTGCAGTGTTCTTCTTTAGTCTATACCTGGGCAGAACATGTTGGGGGAAGCTAGGTGATGAACCAGTTCTAGAATCAGGAGGACTTGAGTTTAATCCAGTTTCAGACACTTACTAGTGACTCTGGGCAAATCACTTAATTCCAATTGCCTTCTACAAATCAACAAAAGTAAAACACCTTGATGTTGGAATTCATATATATCTGGAAAAAAGGTAATGTTTTTCATTCCTTTCCAGGATACATTCCTGACTCACTTGGACTTTTTCCACAATACACTGGGAACTTCTTCACATTGAAAGGCACACATATTGGAAGGATCCTCCACTCCATCAATTTCTTCCTCTAATTGACTAGTTCCTTCCAGGACCTCCATTTTTAAGGATTAGGGCTAGGCCAGACATTTTTTTTTCACTCATCCCAAGAATTTTCCCCAGCTGCTTTCTTATGACTTTTCAGCACCATCAAACCATCCCCTCTATTAAGATGTAAACCATTTCAGAGCACACACAATCTTCCTTTCTCTTTGTATTTTTTATTTCCAATACTTATAACTGTGTCTAGCACATAATAAACACTTAATTAAAGCTAGTTAGCTCACTTAATATATAAGGCTATTATAAATTAGAGGGCTGTAGGCTTAAGAATCATGAAATCCAGACTTGGAAGAGACTATCTAGCCAAACTCTCAAATGAACAAGAATCCCCTCTAGAATGCAACATGCCTGACAAAATGCTCATTCAATCTTTGCCTAAAAGATCAACCTCAATGGGAATCCACTATAGTCCAAGGTGGCCTATTCAACTTCAAATAGTGCTAATCTTTATAAGGATTTTTCCTTACCTTGTACCAAAATTTGTCTCTTCATAGCTTGGTAATTTTGTTCCTGGTTCTGCTCTCTAGGGCCAAGTGGAAAAAAGTATAATTCCTCTTCCTTGTAATAGTCTTTCAAAAACTTGAAGGCTGTTACCCTCTTTTGAGTCTTTTCCTTTCCACTCTAAACTCCCTTAGTTCCTTCATTCTATTTTCATATGGTATGATCTTAGGACCTTTCATCATCCTAGATGCCCTGTTCTGAATGGTTTCCATTCTATTTATGCCCTTCCTAAAATACAGTGCTTATAAGTGAACTTGATACTTACCGTGGTGATGTGGGAAAGATTCCTATCTTTGATTCCCAAACCCCTCTAGTGAATGTAATTACCCTTTGACTCACAAATCCTGGTCCCTTTGAATTCCAATAGAAGATCCGGACCTGTCCCAGCCCCACCCGGATCTGAGCCAACTTTGGGGCTACACCCAAAAGCCCCTCGAGCTAAATCTCCCATTATAAAAGGGAGATGCTGGGATCCCCTCTTTGCAGAGATTCCAGACATGCTAGCCATGTGAGGACCCTCTGTCCATTGGACCCTCTACCTTCGCCTATACTTTAACCTTGCTTACCCAATAATAAACCTCTTTTATCAATCTAGCTCTTGGGCCAATAAATGCTTTTATTGGGGACTCACGCCGCTACTAGACCTCATTTACAGCCGTATCCTTGCACCGAATCCAAGGGGGTTGCAGGGGAGCTCTGTTTGACTCCCGGTACCCCAAACTTGCCACTAGACCTCAACTAAACCCTAATTTCATTTAGGTATCCCAAATCTAGACCTCAACAGTGGGACCTGAGTAGCAACAGAGAACATTTAAAGGAGGATTCCTCAGGTCCCAGAATTACTATTGCTACACCCTGGTATGCTTGCTCTCCATGATGAGCAGGTCTAGATCAGTTACACAGCATGTTACATAGTTACATAGCATGTCCATCCCTATGACAGGGAGAGTCAGATAATTCCCACCTCCTCCTGTGGTCTGTTTTCCTCTTTCTATCCTCTCTCACTCCTATGTTATAATTTCTAACACTTCTTTTCCCCAATAGAATGCCCCAAACATTGGCAAAATCCATGGTAAGAGAATCATGCCCCCTTCAAATCACTATCAGACTGACCTCATAGTCAGCCTTCCTATAGAAATAGAATGGAGTTGAAAAGGAACACATAAGTTATTTCAAATCCAGTAAGGCAATATTTGTGGAGCATCTGCTGTGTATATGTAAGGCACTACAGGAAATATAAAATACAAATGTGAATAGAGTTCTGCCCTCAACAAACATAGAGTTTAGTGAAGAAGATAAAGACATGCACAAATTACTATAGGACAAGATTGTAAGAGAGGTAGAAATGAAGTTTTATAGGAGTAGTTCTATAGGAGTGACAAAGGAGAGATCACTTCTATGTATGGGGGAAAGGATCAGGGAAGATGTCATGGAAGAGTGCAGTAAGCTGACATTGATAAGGGAAGAGATAGAAAAGATTATTAATTGCTGGAAGAGAAAGAAATTGAGAATAAAGGCACAGAAGCAGAGAATATATTGATAGAAAGATGCTTCTTAAATATCTTAACTTATAAATATATATAAATAACTATAACTTACAAATAAATTAAACTCAACATGTATAATACTAAACTCATTATTTTGCCCTCTATTGCCACCTCCCTGCCTTACCATCCCCTCTGTCTAACTTTTCTATTACTATCCAGGGTACCAACATTCTTCCAATCACTCAGGCTCACAAACTAGAAATCTTCCTCAAATCCTCATTCTTTCTTTTTCTCCAAATCTAATTAGTTGCCAGGTCCTGTTGATTTTTACCTCTGTAGCATCTTTAATGCAAATGACTCCTCCTTTCCTTTGACATTCATGTCCATTGCTTAAACTACTTCAAAGGCTTGCTGGTTGGAATGTGCCTCAAGTCTCTTCCCATTAAAGTTCGTTCTCCAATTGGCTGTCAAATTAATTTTTCTAAAGAACAAGTTTGACCCTGTCACCTCTCCCCTCCAGTTTAATCAACTCTACTGGATAGACAAGGGTCTATTATGATACAGTAAGATGCGTTATATTTAAAGACAGAGGATATAAGTTTAAATCCTGGTTATTCCTTTTACTATCTGTAACTGAAAAAAAATATTTCTGGTACAGTGGGAAACAGTGTAGTAAAGTATAAAGAGACTTGGATTTGAAAGTGATTGTTATTATGCAGTCTTTTCTGTCCTAGCCAACTCTTCTGTCAATATGGAATTTTCTTAGCAAAAATTACTAGAGTAATTTGCATTTCCTTGCCTAGAGTCACACTGCTAATAAGCGCCTAAGGTTATATTTGAACTCAGGTCTTCTTGACTCCAGGTCCAATGCATCATTTAACTGCCTCTAATTAGAAGAATTCTTCTAATTAGAGGATGTGGGTTCAAATCTTAAATCTACCACTTATTACCTGTGTAAACTTGGAAGGAATGCCTTCTCTTACCACACCACTTTACCTCCATTTTCAAATTTGTGAATTAAGAGTACTGGGAGATCAGCTAAGTGACCTCTCAGGTCCCTTCTAGATCCTCATTGCCTAAAGAATCAAGTCCAAATGTTATAGCCTGGCATCTGAGAACTTTCAGAGTCTGGTCTCAGACAGTTTTACACCCCTAATCCATCATGAACCCTATTGATGAAGTCTTGGATAACTAGATGGGATTGACAGAGAAAGCCTGATATGGTTATAATACTCTTTTGAGACAATCAGGGAAGGGCACTAATAAGAACCAGTTCAGCCTTACAGTGCCACCTACAGTGGAGGTCTTGGGAAACCTCATCTTATTGTATCCAATCAGAAAACCAAGTAATGATGTCAAACTCTGAGGGTTAAATTTTCTTTATAAATCTGTCCATGACCTACACCACCTTTGCTGAAATCTTTTTGGGTTAGTCTGCCAAGCATTCTGCCTTGTGGTGTCTTTCTTCTCACCTCCTCTCTCATGCCTTGTGATCTTTCTCCTTGTTAAAGTTAACTAAAGCTAACTAACTCTTTTAGTGTTAACTCATCAATCAATGGTATAATAATCCTTTTTCTTAACTTCTCTGCTAAATTTCTCTATGAATTTGGCCTGCCAGTCAATGGCATATTTCTACCTCAAGAAATATTCCCTTTCTCTTGGTTAACTGTGAGTTCCACTAGGGAACTTGTCTTTTCCACTGTTAATTGTTTAAAAAAAACCCTTTCCTTGCTAACTATAAGCAAATCTATTTTTTTTTTTTGGTTTCAAATCTATTTCATATTTACCACTGCTGGTGTCTATTTTACCTCTTCATTTTGTCCATTACCTCTTCTCATAAATAAAGGTACATTGTGGCAAAGAGAATGCCATTGTGAATTGTTCACATGTACCTTGTGCCTTGCACCTTCTATTTGAACTAGGAATTGCTATCCCAACCTCATCACTATGTTTCAACCAAATATGACAACAATTCCATGGTCTTAGGTAAGGATCTTTATCTCTCTAAACCTCAGTTTCCTATTCTGTAAATTGAAGGGTTTGAACAAATAAGAGCTCTAAATCCTTTCTATTAAATCCATGATCTTGCGATCCCTTTTCCTTAGGCAACAGTCAGCTAATGGTCCATTATTAAGGACTCTGTCTATGTGCCTGGCTCACAATAGATGCAATATAAATGTTTATTCTTTTCCCTTCTCTTCCCTGCCTGATGGTTGTGCAGACAGTTCCTGCTGTCACTTGATAGTTTCCCTTGGTTGAATCAAATCTTCCTGCACCAGTATTTTTAGTAAGTGCTGAAAGGACTTAGGCACAGCTGGGCTTTTGGGTGTTAAAATAGTATGGGGAGGAGACATAAACATGGAGAAGAATTTGGCTCTCCATTGTCCTTTGAGAGACTATCTCTGTGTTAACAAAGAGCTTTCCCCCCTTTCTATTGGAGATTCCTCCTTCATTTAAATCTATAAGATACAAAATGTAGGGGAAGAGATGAAGGAAGAGAAAGAAGAGAAGAAATAAGAGAATAGAGAGGTGAACTGAAATAATTATTCATTTGGAATAAGATCCCTTTCACTTTTCTCTATCCTTGCATTGTGTCATGGTTCTGAGAACCTCCACTTTCTCTCTGGTTCAGCACCTTGGAATCTAGTGTCAGGTAGACTCCAGATAGGACCAACTCCACAGGAATGAGAAAAAAATGTTGGAAAATAACAGAGAGAGGCAGGCTAATTATGGAGTCAAAAAATTGCCTCCCTTCAAGTAAAAACAGAGAAGCAACAATAACTACCAGCATCCTGGAACAATAACAAAGCACAAGGATAGAACCTGAAGAGCCAGTATGCAAGTCAAATGAATAAGCATCTATGAAGGGTCTATTATGAGTGTGTTCAAGTAATCTATTGTTGGACTTGTGAACTAGTCCAACCTTTCTAGAGAGCAATTTGGAATTATGCCCAAAGGGTTATTAAAATGTGTATACCCTTTGATTCAGCAGTGTCTCTACTGGGTCTGTATTCCCAAAGAGATCATAAAAAAGAAAAAAGGATCTGTATTTGCAAAAATGTTTGTAGCAGCCCTTTTTCAAGTAGTAAGGAACTGGAAATTGAGTTAGGTTCCCTTGAATGGCTGAATAAGTTATGATATATGAATATAATGAAATATTATTGTTCTAAAAGAAATGATGAGCAGGCTGATTTCAGAAAAGCCTGGAAAGATTTGTGTGAACTGATGCTAAATAAAGTAAGTAAAACCTGAGAGAACATTGTACACAACAACAAGATTATGTGATGATCAACTATGATGGACTTGGCTCTTTTCACCAATGAGGTGATTCAAGGCAGTTCCAATAGATTTATTATAGAAAGTGCCATCAGCATCCAGAAAAAGAACCATAGAGACTGACTATGGATTAAAGCATAGTATTTTCACTTTTCTTGGTTGTTGTTTGCTTGGTTTTTTTTTTTCTTTCACCTTTTGATTTGATTTTTATTGTGTAGCACAATAAATATGTAAATAGGTTTAGAAGAATTGCCCATGTTTAATTTATGTTGGATTACTTGCGGTCTATGGGAAGGGATGGAGAAGGGAAGAAGAAAAAATTGGAACCACAAGGTTTTGCAAAGGTGAATGATGAAAACTACCTTTGCATATGTTTGAAAAAATAAAAAGCTATTTAAAAAAAGAACAAATTCTATTAAAATTAAAATACTAAAATAAAAAATTGTGTATTCATTCAGCATCATAGTTGATCATCTCTCTGCCATCAGGTAGGCAGCATTCTTTTTCAGTGCTTCTTTGGAATTATGGTTGATCATTGTTTTGGTGAAAATTCTTAAGTCTTTCAAAATATTTTTTTAACAATATTGATATAGTATAAATTATTCTAATCCTGTTCCCTTCATTTTGTATTTACCAAGGCTAATTGGATTTATGCAAGTAATTCAATTCTCTGAAAATCCTTTATTAATTTCTTACAACACATTAGTTTTCCATGATATTCATATCTTACAATTGTATAGCTATTGCAAACTGATAGGCAACCACTGAGTTCCCAATTTTTTGTCCGTTACAAAAAAAGCAATTATGACTATTTTTGCATATGTAGGACCTTTTCCTCTTTTTTTGATCTTTTTGGGGCATTGTCCTAGTAATGTTTTTTCTGGTTCAAAGGCTATGTATGATTTAGTAGCTTTGAGGAAGCAGTTCCAAATTGCTACCAGAATGACTACAATCATTTGCAAATCCATCCACAATTTCCTAATCCATCTGAATTTTCCAAAATCCTTTTATCCTTCATCATTTCCATTTTTTCATGAGATTTGTTAAATTGATGGACATGAGATGTAGCCCCAGAAATGTTTTAATTTTTATCTCTCTAATTATTAGTGATTTAGAGCATTTTTTTCTATGTAGCTATAGATAACTTGAATTTTCCTTTTTGAGAACTGCCTGTTCATGGTTGTTGTACACTTATTAATTGGAGAATAAATTCCTTTATCTCATATTTCCTTTATCTTAAATTCATGTAATTGAACTTTTGAGCCTAAATAAAAGTTTTTAAATTTGCCTACTAAATTTATCTTAGATTTAACTCATTGTTTCAATCTATCAGGATTTTTAGGGATTTTATTTCTATCATCTATCAGTTTCAAGGAATCTAGAAATCTAATAAAGCATACTACTGATTTCATGGTATCTCCCACAGAGCTGTGATAAGTATGTTACATAAGAATATCTGTTTGAGTGTAATAGCACATTCTAAAAGTATTCCATTGTTTCATGCAAATCCAAGAAGAAGAGCGCAGAATAGAATCACTTACACAGAGGACATGTAAGACCACAGCTCCTTGTCGTCGTTCCTCATTTGTGAAGATGTCACTAGGGAATTCATGGAGAGCTAGAGAATAAAGGGAAAAAAGAGAAATATCAAGCCCTAATACTTAAACATTTTCAGTACTAAATACAAGATTTAAAGACTGGAAGTTCTTGAAAATAAGGGTATAGAATCAATGTTTTTTAATGTGCTAACAATTTTATATTTTTAAATATAAAGGGAAAATAGTAAAAATAGATGTGAACTTTTTACTAAAATAGTAAAATTTTACTATTTGTTGCTAAAATAGCAACAGTTAACTAGCACAGCATCAAGCTAGGAGTTGGGAAGACCCAAGTTCAAATTCAGCTTGAGTTCAAATCCAGTCTCAGACACTTACAAGTTATGTAACCCCAGGCAAGTAATTTAATTTCTGTTAGCCTCAATTTCTTTCACTGTAAAATGAGGATAATAGCAGTACCTTTCTCCCAGGATTGTTATGAAGAGATAAGATCAAAAAAGATAACATTTGCAATGTGCTTAGCATAGTTCCTGGCACATAGTAAATTTAATAAATGTATGTTTCCTTTGTTCCTTTCTTCCTATCTTTCCTTCATTCTTTCCCTCCCTGCCTCCCTCCCTTCTGTCCTTCCTTCCTTTCTTCTTTCTTTCCTTCCTTCCTTCCTTCTTTTTTCCTTCCTTCTTTCCTTCCTCCTTCCCTCTTTTACTTCCATCTCCCTCTTTCTTTCTTTCCTTCCTTCTTTCTCTCCTTCCTCCTCCCTTCTTCTCTCCTTTCCTTCTTTTCAGAGAGAGAGTTCTAGATATGTGATAGAATTACTGCAGGAAACGTCTAGTGTGCAAACCCTCTCCACCTATGTATCTTCAATTTCTAGTGTTAAAGAATTACCTAGGGGTTCTGAGAAGTTAAATGATGTATACTCAAGGATTTTCACACTGTTCTTCATGATTCCAAGGCTAACCATTATATAGCACTATTATTACTAATAAGTAGTTGAGCAATTTAATTCAAAAGCATTTATTAAATTCTTCCTACATAGTAGGCACTGTGCAAAGCAATAGGGTTACAAAGAGAAAACTCAAACAGTCTCTACACCCAGGGAACTTAAATTCAACTGAAAGAGAATCTGTACTTTAAGATGTGCAATAATAAACAAGTCATAAGCAACTTCTTCCAGAGTTTTCTTAAATACAAATGATAATGAAGATTTAAAAAAGCAACTGGACCACGTCTATTGTTTCATTCTTGTTATAGTCCAATTGGAACATCTAGGCCCTCAGAGGAAGGCAAGATCAATTATCTGGAGGTACTTTGTCTGAAGCACAGTAGTATAAGATACAGGGATAAGAGATACAGAAATTTCTATCAGTTGTTCACTGTAATTTGCTATCCTGGTTATATACAAGGAGAAGAAACCTATCAGGAAATTAAGACCTTATGAGTGAACTATACCAGTTTTGAGAAGCCTAGAGCATTGGTAGTCTTAAGATAATTGAACATGCTCTACTATTCCCTACTATGTACACCTCTTCCTTTCCCCCTATTACTTTATTTTTCTTTTGCATTTCTATTTATTTCCTTTTTCCTTTTCCATTAACTTCTTCCTATGCTCTCCCTCAAGTCTGCCGGAAGTCCAGACAAGTGTTCCTTGCCTAAAGATTCAAGAGAGACTTCAGCCTAGATTTTTCTAGATCAAACGAACAGCTAAGGAAAAAGAAAAGACTTTAGTCTTCTGGGGTTTTTTGTTTTTGTTTTGTTTTTTGTTTGTTTGTCAGAGAATTGATACCACTAGTTCTCAATAAATAATATCCCAAAGAATCAAAATTAGACCAAATTGAAGGGGAAAACCCCCAACTTGAAAAAATAACTACTAGGGATTTTTCTCTTCTTTGTCTATAGTTATTCTTCTCTAGTTATAGGGCATATAAGATATTCTTTGTGGTTAAGGCAGACCATTTCATCCCTCCCCAGGGCATCATGATGGAGGTAGAGAGGCTTGGGGCTAACCAGATTAGCCAGAAGAGAGGAAATGAGTATCAGAGCCCTTGCAAAAGACTCCTGCCCATCTTGGTTTCCTGTCAATATCTTCCTATGTTAGAAATAGCAATAGAAATGAGACATATAATTACATTTGTCTGTATAACTCCTGGATGAAAAAATTACCTCCACCAATGCTCATAACTACAATTTTTAGTCTTTATGAACTGACTGTGACACTGAGAAGGTGAGCTACTTACCTGGGGTTACCTATCCAATATGTGTCAGAGGTCAGATTTGAACCCACCATTTGATTTCTCTGAAGCAAGCTCTCTTTCCACTATGCCCTGCTGCCTCATAGCAGGAATAATAACTTCTAAATTGCCTATTATCAGTATGGTCTGTCCAACTACTAGTAAGTTTTAGCTTCCTCATCCATTGAAAACTTGCTTTGACATTTTAAATTCATGGCACTAATTTGATCCTATATTCACAGCCTTTAGCTTGCATCTCTAAACAGTAAAAATAATAATAATAGTTAGCATTTATACAGTACTTTAAAGTTTGCAAAGAACTTTATTTGTGTTATGCTATTAGATCCTTATAACAATTCTGTATGGTAAGGGCTATTATTGTCTCTTTTTGACAGATGAAGAAACTGAGGCTGAAAAAGGTTGCGAGTTACCCAGAATCATATACCTACCCAGAAACATATACCTGAGGAAGAATTTGAATTTAGGTCTTCCTTCCTAATTCCAGATCCATGGTTCTATTCATTCCAATAGTTATTTGTCTTTAATCAGAAGCCAAACCATCTTTGCCTCTTTTCCTTCTATTATTTCTGCTCTCAATGGATCTCTCCATTGGAGAATCCTAGGGGATAGGGAATATGCCTTCCCTAAGAGCATTTTGATATGTTAATGCAGAATAATTCACTAAAGTTATATACTCTGGACTTAGGCTTAAATGTAAGGAGTGAAAATGCTTTGGGTTTTATACTTATTCATGTTGGGGAAATTCTAGATAACTATGCTCGTAAACTGTGCTTTTTAGAAAGTACCAGGGGCATACTAGGGATTTGGAGGAAGCCAGGGGAATAGAGAGGAGACAAAGCACCACCAGGAAGTTTATGCACATAGGCTGCCTCCACTAAGTCCTGTCTTATCTTTTGCAGAGAAGTTAACAGTCTCACTCTGCTCCTTCTGCATCCTGGCTGCTATTTCTAAGCTGGTAAGAAAAGTCTCCCAAGGAAGATAATTATATTTCATGGGTAACCACTGTTCATCAATTGAATTGAACAAAAAATGTACCCCGTGTTAGTAAGAATACAAAAAGAAATAAGTTTCTGTTCTTTAGAAGTTTATAGTCTAGTATAAAGCACGAGGGATATTGAAATAACCATAATTACAATGCATGGTTTGAAGGTGAATAAGAGAAACCAACTTATAAGAGATTTCAGAAAAGGATTGTAATAATTTACAATTTTAGCCAGCACAAGTTTGAAGCAGAGGGAAAGAAAGGGAATAAAAATTGGTTAATTCCTACTATGTCCCAGGCACTATGCTAATTATAAATTTTATCTCATTTGATCCTCTTTACAAGCCTAAGAGGCAGATGCTATTATTATCTCCATTTTATAGCTGAGAAAACTGAGGCAGATAGGTTAAGTGATTTGCACACATAGCTAATAAGTATTTAAGGTCACATTTGAACTCAAGTTTTTCTAACTCCAGACTCAGGGACCTCTCTACTGCACCATCTGGCTAGTTGCCCATGTGCTAGCACAGAAGCTGGGTTTAGTATAAAAAAGATTTGGTTTCAAATCCCATCTCTAATACCTATTAGCTGTAATGATAACGGTAATACTTATGTCACAGGGTTATTGCAATTCTCAAATAAGATTATGTATTAAAGGTGCTTAATAAACTTTAAAGAATTATGTGAATATCAATTATTGTTAACATCCAATGATACAACACAACAAAAACTAGCCACAAAAAATCACTTATACTGTTTTATGAAAATCATCTCATTGAACTAATTCTCCTGAGACATTTCACTTTGCTATGATCCTAGGCAACTTAACCTTTCTTTGTCTCATTTTCTTTATATAAAATAAAATGAACATTTACCTTCCTAGATTATTGTGAACATAAAATGAGATAATGCCAATAAAGTTCTTTGCAAACCTTGAATTGATATTTGAGTTCTAGGTGTTATTATTCTTATACTTTCAATTAATGGTATTTTCAGGGAATCAATTAATGTTGTTAGTAATATTAAGTTTATTACAATATCTTTTTATCTTCTTGGAACCTTTGAATTTATACTTAGCATGTCAATTTCACTAAAATTATATGACAGGAAACTGAAATTCCTTAATAACTGTGTCAACAAGAAAATCCTATTTTGAAAATCTTTTATAACAATTCCTAATTCCTTGAACCTCTGAAAGCCAAAAATAATAATACTTCCATTAGATAAAGAAGGCAATATATAAGCAATCAAAGAATTTAAATATTTCACTTCCCAAGTTTGTTCTCAAACTAAGTAACACGAATACTCTTTGATTTTGAGATCAGGAATTCTCTGCACTAAGGTAGTCAAGACCAGCAAAGCAAGAGACATTTTATATTATAAAGATAAATAAACATAAACAGAAAACTGAGGACCATAACAATAACTCGAAATTTGAAATTAGCAAATTCAATAATTACACCATTATTTATACTTCTGTTGTTTAATTGTACTGTTGCTTCCCCACCTCCATTTGAGTACAATGAAGTGAGAGAAATTATACTTTAATTTAGCAGGCAGGTGTGAAATGCAGAATCATTTCAAGTAAGGTCTTAGCCTCACTCCCTATTTCTGTTGAGTGACAGTTTGTTGTGCCACTTAACCTAAAAAAGTTTATTCACAACAACACTATTAAAACACATTTGCTAATGCTTTCTTTCACTTATTGACATTAACTCAAGTGGATATAAGTGCAAACAAAAACTTAAAACCATTTAAAATGATTCATTTCAGCCTTTTATTGATCTAATGTATTTTTATCAGTTGTTAGTTTATCAGTAGCCAGAAACAGAATCCTGGAAAAGCCCCCAAAAGGAAGACTAGGAAGGAGAGCTAGATACATTAAAAATCATACCCTTTAGGACCATTATTTGATTCTCTTTCAGTATGCCATGATAGCTATAAGGCTTGGACCTGTATGTTATTGTTTCTTTTTCTTGCTTTGATTTTATATTGCCAACAGCCAGATACTTAAATTTAAATGCACTGAAGTCCCCTACAAATTATGAACAGATCTAACCAGAAGAATTTGGTATAAAATGGAGTCTATCATGTATTCCATCCAAGGGGACTTAATCAATAATAAGAAAAGCAAACTTAAATTTATAGACTTTTAAGATTTACAAAACATTTTATTTGTTTCTCACAATGACTCTATAAAGGAACAATGACCCTGTGAGACAAGCTGGACTCTACTACTCCCATATTACAGGTGAACAAACTGAGGCTGAGGAACAAGTCAGATTTTAAAATAATTAGTCCTTCTCTGCTTGGCTCTGGAGGGAAGAACGAGGAGTAACTGGTAGATGGAAGTAGCAAAGAAGCAAATTTGTGTTTGTTATAAAGGAAAAAAGACTTCTAAGAATGAGGAACAAGCTAGCTCAGCAAGTGGTGGGTTCTTCCCTCACTGAAATCCTTAGAGCAAAGACTGATGACCACTTGTCAGGGATATTATAGTAGAAATACTGAGTTCAGCTACTGACCTCTCAGGTCTTCTCTAACGGTGGGATTCTCTGAGAAGTTAAGTGACATCCCACAGTGGTGCAGCTTCTAAGTAGCCAAGATACAACTCGAATGAAAGTTATGAAATCACAAAAGCACAGAATTGGAAGAGACATCAGTGGCTGTCTAAGGGCAATTCTACCCCAAAATAAACTCTCTTTTACTTGAGAAGTGGTCGTCCAGTAGTTGCTTTAAGAACTCCATTGAGGGGTAATTCACTACCTCCTGGCACAGCTCATTCTTCCTTTGGAGAACTCTATTCAGAATTCTTCATGCAAAGCATTTTGCACTTTATCTTGTTTGATCCTCACATTAATCCTAGAAGGCAAGAGTTACTATTCTTCCTATTTACAGATGAAAAAATAGGCTGATAAGTTACCTGCTCTGGGTCCCAAAACTAGGAATTGACTGAAGACGGGTTTTTGAATTCATGTTCCCTATCCATTATGATCCAATCCATTTCATGGAATCTGGGGGTGGTTATGATGAGCCTACAGTATGCATCCATCATGACTCTATAAACTCTAATCTATCTTTAAGTGATTTCACTGAAGGTTAATCTTAGAATGGAAAATTCAAAATGAAGTGAGCATGAGAATTAAAAAAAAATATAGCAGCTCTGAGGAAAACTTGGCATACTGCTTTCGGTTGCATAATATACCATCTATCTCTTTGTGTCCCAAATGAGTTGGGATACATAAGCAGTTTTGGAAAGGTCAGTAAAATCTCCTGGATTCTGCATGCCTGCCAAGGGAGTCCCTTTTGTTTCAGTGAGGAGGTGGAAGTCCTTTTATTTTTACTCCCTCTGGGGCTTGAAGCCTCTTGTTCTGGTACAATGCCCAATTTGAAGTCTGGTCCCAACCAGGAAACACAGTGCCTGCCATGAGTCACGTATGAAGGATAACTCTCCAAGTCCAGATTTGAATATTCTCTTGGGCTAGTGGGGTGAATTATTCCCTAAGTCTCAGTAGATAGTGATATGCTAAAACTGAAACTAAAGGTAATTCCTAAGAGGTATCTTAGGGATGGATAATTTATTATTCCTAAAATATTCTTTGGGAGTTGGAGACCAAATGTTCTAATGGATGGACAAATGATTATTTTAATAGGAGGAGATTATAATGGATTCTAGAGCTATAAAAGATCATAGCAGCGATTGAATTCAACTCTTTCATTTTATGTATAAGGAATCTGATTCTTAAAAAAGTTGCAGCTTGCCTATGTTCAATGTTTATCAATTGTCTGAAGCCAATTGTCCCGAGTCCACCTGATACCAAGTCTTGTCTCTGATCTATTCTATCACGTCTTTTATAATATAAGATAGTCTTTTTTTGATATTCAGCATTTATTTTTCTTATGAATTGTATTTTTATTGTATATTTACTTTGCAAAGCTGAGGTGAATTTTTTAAAGAAGCACTTAAATAATGGTTATTTTTATCTTTTTTTTGATTCCAAAATATATTTCTCCTCTCCTTTTCCTTTCTCCTCCCCATGATGACAAGCAATCTGATATACATTATACATTTGCAATCATATTAAACATATTTTCACATTACTTGTGTTGTGAAAGAAGAATCAGAACAAAAGAGAAAACCATGACAAAGAAAAAAAATGAAAATAGTATGCTTCAATCTGTATTCAACTTGCATAGTTTTTTCTCTAGACGTGGATAGCATTTTCCATCATGAATCTTTTTGAATTGTCTTTGATCATTGGGTTGCTGAGGAGAGCCAAGTATATCACAGCTGTTTAATGTTACTGTTACTGTATATAACATTCTCTTAGTTTTGTTCACTTCACTGTACAATGTTGCTATTACTGTATATAACATTCTCTTAGTTTTGTTCACTTCACTGTGCGTCAGTTCAAGTAAGTCTCTCCAGGTTTTTCTAAAATCTGCTGGCTCATTATTTCTTACAGCACAATAATATTACATTACAAATCATATACTATAGCTTGTTTAGCCATTCCCCAAATGATGGGATCCCTTTGATGTCCAATTCTTAACCAGCAGAAAGAGATACTATAAATATTTTTGTACAAATGGGTTCTTTCCCTGCCTTTTTTATGTCTTTGGATTATAAACCTAGTAGTGGCATTGATGGATCAAAGGGAATACACAGTTTTATAACCTTTGGGCATAGTGCCAAATTGCTCTCCAGAATGGTTAGATCAGTTCACAACTGATAAGAAGTCTTTTTGATCAGAATATCAAGTCAGGGAGACTTAAAGGACAAGAAGAGATTAGGAATTAGGTATATGAAACGAGTGGATTTTTTTAAAAAAATAAAAGCAGTTTTCAGGTCTTTCAAATCTCTCATCTTTTCATCTTTCTGAAGCAATATGATTTATTTTCCTAACTTGATTTTCTTAGTTTGTTCCCCATTACTGTAAGATTTAGTCTGAAATACCAAATAATAGATCCTCATACAGGAAACTAAAAGGCAAAAATTGCCATTTCTTTGCATGAAGGAAAAAACCTGTTTACTCTATAGTAACACTATAGGATTTTGGCAAGCCCTTTAGTGTAATTAGCTCAGGAGCATGCATCTGGTGGTTGGAGTGAATGAATCACAGGGAAATTTCATAAAGGAAGTTAAAATTTTTTTCATATAATGGTAGAAGGGAAAGAAAACTCATTTCACAGGCCCATAGCTCCATCCATCCTTAAGATGAAATACCGTGTAGAGATGATAAAAGCACACACACACATACACAAAAAGTCCCAGGAAGGAACAGAATTATAAATATTAAAATGGGGCAATATTAATTTAATAGAAATGTAATTGTCTTAAAATCTTTTGCTTCTTTAGGCTCCTGTTATAAAGGAGAAACTTCCAGATTATCACTATAGCCAAGTACTGGCACTGACATATAAATATGTAACCTCATGTTTCTAGTACCTGTGATCCTTCCAGAGAATAGAACACTAGACCATAGGCTCAGAAACTGGAAATGAAGGGACCTCAGAGGCTGTCTAGCTTAGCCTGATGTCTAAATGGAATATTTCAAAGATACTAAATGGACAGAGGAATGACTTCCTTCTGTTGATTATTTCAACATTTTCTGCATATATCTTGTTGGAATGTAGTTGTCTAAATGCTGGAACATTAAACTATGAATACTGGTTTTTGCATCCCTTCGTATCCTTAGTGCTTAGCACAGTGCCTGGTACATAAATTAAAAAAAATGTTTATTGACTGATCCCATCCAGGGACAAGACTCTACCACCCAGCTGGGTCTGTGAGGGAGAACCATGAACAGTCTACTCTTCTACTTCTCCTAGTTATTGTTTTTATTGTTCAGGTGTTTTAGCTGTGTTCAATTCTTTGTGATCCCATTTGGGATTTTCTTGGCCAAGATATTGGAGTAATTTGCCTTTCCTTCTCCATTCCCATTTTATAGATAAGAAAACTGAAGCAGTTAGGGTTAAGTGACTTGCCCAGGATTACACAGTTAGTAAATATCTGAGATCAAATTTGAACTACCTTACTCTAGATCCATAACTCTAGGCCACTGCTCCCCAACAGACCTCTCTCCAATTTTTGATATTAGTGCATGTTTCAATTGATAAGTGGTCAAAGAATATGAACAAACAATTCTCTATTAATAATCATATAAAAACATTCCAAATCTCCAATAATAAGAAAAATGGAAATAAAAGGCCTGATTTTACCTCATATCCTTCAACTTGGCAAAGATGACAAAAGAAGGGAATAGTTAGTATTAAAAAAGTTGGAAAGAGATAAGCCCACTAATACATCATTGGTAGAGCTGGGACTTAGTATAAGTATCTTGGAAATCAGTTTGGAATTAGGCAAATAAAATGACTAAAATGTAATGCCATTTGACCCCGAGGTTACATTACTAAACTTGCATTATAAGAGAGCCACTGATATGAAGAAAGTCCACAATATTTATAGCACCACTTTTTTGTGAAGATAAAGAATTGGAAAGAAAGTAAATATCTATTGATTTGGGAGTGATTAAGTAAATTGTAGCACATAAATATACTGGAATAATACTGTGTTTTAAGAAATGATGAATATGATGATACAACATGGAAAGCATGGAAAGATTCATATGAAATAATGGAGAGTAACATAAGCAGTGCCAAGAAAATAATATACACAATGACTACAGCAAAGTAAACAAAAAGAACAACCACAAAATAATCAAAAGTAAAGCTTGCAAAATTATAAAGAGCAAGCATGGCTCCAGAGAGGATATATGAAAAGTCACTTCTACCCCTTTGCAGAGGTGGAAGGTCCAAAGACATAGTATGTTGTACACATTTCTAGACTTTTTAAAAATACTGATCAGTTTTGCTGTGCCAATCCCTTTTTTCTTTAAAAATATTATTTCATACATCCATCATCTATCTATCTCTATCTCTCTATCTAATTTCTTATTTGGACTGATTTTCTGCAAGGGGGAGAGAGGAAGAGAGATATTAGAGAAAATTTTAATGATGGAAAAACCAAAAGATAGCAATAAAATTTTATTTTGAAAAAATGACAAGAGAAAGTTCTTTTTAATAAAAAAAACACCTTTTGTTTCATCTTCCCATCACCCCTCTTCCTAAAGTCTTATTAATGATTTTGAGTGAGTTCTCTTTTGTCTGTATTTTCTTAATAGATAATTCACTTTTCAGGGCCATTAGCTAAGAATCAAGTTTACAGTGCTCACAAAGCCACTCCCTGCTTTTCTCTTGCAATGGAATGGCAAATGTCTTTTGCTTCCTAGAGCTGAGTTTACTTAAAGCTCCTCAGAAAGTTGCAGGTTGGAGCTATGCAGATTTTCAGGTCAAAAATGATCTCTGAAGAAGGGCATAATCAAGAGGAAAAAGATATATTTAGAAATGAGGAAAATTCAGACTGCCATGATATATTTGCATGGTAGAACAGAAATTTAGAGAGCCCTCTTAGTAGAACACCTAGCAGGTAGGCTTTGTGCATCTCCTACACTTAATTTTAAAGAAATCTTAAAATGAAAATATTCAAGACCCTCCAATTAGGGAATGATTGCTTTTTAATAGAACAAGATTTTGAAATGTGAGTTGATTTTACAGAGTTTCAATTTACATGCAACTTTTCAGAGACACATTTAATAAATAAACCAAGGTAAATATATATTTGTCCATCAATGCACACAAGTTTTTATAGCTTTTTAAATATTTACTTCTGCACCACAGGAAGTCCTTCCTAATATGGATGACTAAATGGAGGAGAAATAAGGAAAAATAAAAAGTAACATGTTCTTATTGCCTTTCTGTCCTTGGTTCTTCTCCCTTCTCTATTCCCTGTTCCCATTCTAAAGCCTTCTTTCTGAGATTACTTCCTTTTTCTCTGTGTACTAAGGTATGTTCAAGGAGGACTAATACCTGTCCACCTGATTCATCCAACTCTCACCTCTATCTCTAAATACTGTAGCATATGGCCACTAAGTCATCTTGGTAAATGAGCTAAAGCAGATTAAGGATAACTGACAAGCCTCAGACCTGTACCGAAGTTAGGGAGATGTCTATCCCAAGCATGCAAAGACTTTTTAGATGGAATGGCTAGATGAGCATAATTTGTTCTAAGGCCATGAAGTTGGCTGAAGTAGATGCTCTGGAGCATGTAGAGCTAGGTCAGACACTGAAGAGGCTGTGGTCATCTACTGTATCCCAAGCCATCATCAGTTACTTTGACTTTTGTCCAATCACTTGACTTTTGATGAGTTCGGAAGAGAAATGAAGCTGATAACTTTGTGCAATGATATCTCACTTAAATATAATTTATGCTCAACTTAAGGTCACCCACGAAATATGAACAACAATGTAGTTTGTAAATAGATTTTAAACAAAATTTTGGCACTTTTTTCTGTACCCTATCCTGAAGAATTGAATTTAGTGAGTACAGGAACCCATTTCTCCTTTCTTTGTATCTTGATCCTTATTACAGTATCTGGCAAATAAATAAGCATTTTTGTTTGTTGAGTGTTATTCTCCCCCACCCTTGAGTAAGAGGGTATTCTAAAAAAGTTGGCTCAGATTCTGCTGATCAGTGAATAAAGAAGAAAATTAGAGAAAGCTTGGGGAACTTCCCCTCAGAACTCAGAATGAACCTATAATCAGAAAGCATAAGAATACAGAAATCAATTTGAACCAAGACTATGGTCTGGAAAAAGCAGAACTTGCATTGATTAAGCCCTCATTTTTATGTTGATTTCAGCAATTTCATTTAGATTTTTGCATTTATAGTTTGTTTATTCAATAAGCTTAATGCCTTTTGGGTGACAATGTTATTCTGAGAGCAAAGCCAGCTGAGTTAATGTCCCTTCTCCTGGCAGGGTTTTAAATACTTTGATGAGAGGTCTGTCCATTTCTTTTCTTCTGATGTGCTAATACAAAGTACAAAGAAGTCAGTGCAGAATCATAAGTCTGGAGTCAGATTAGAGCCAGTACAGAGATATAGCTAGAGTTACCTCCAGCTCTCTTTAGAGAAGGTTTTCAGGTCTCCATTATAAGAAGTCCATTGTCCAAATTCGGTTTTCCCTTCATCATTCTCTCCCCCCCTCACCTCTTCTTCCTGACCCTGTATGTGTTTCTCTCTTTTCAGGCACCAAGTCCTGTTTCTTCTGTTTTGGACACTTTACCTACACAAAAAAAAGTGAATTTTAGCATGATGGACATGTGGTTCTCTCAAGGGCTCATGCTCTGGTATTGTATGCCCACATCAGAACCAAAGGAGATTATCTTTTCCTCTTTGCTCTGTAAAACTATATATAACCCTGTTTGTTTTTGTTTTTTTCACAAGGTGACTGTTACTCATAGATGAGCATAGCAGGAGATAAGAGAAATTCCATGAGGATTACTGCATGGAGGAATAACTTTCCACACAGGTATTGTTGATGGGCAAACTAGATTGATTTGGCAGGGAAGTATTTCCTTCCCCCCCCCCCCCCACATGTTTCCTAGTGAAATAAATCACCCCAAACATATTTTTCCCCCAAATTACCATCTAAGTGTGAATGGGTTTGTTAAATAATTACAATGGTAATAATAATAAAAATATGTTGTTATTCAGTCTTCTCAATCATGTCTAACTCTTTATGATACCATCTGGGATTTTCTTGGCAGATACTGAGGTGGTTTGCCATTTTGTTTTCCAGATCTTTTGCAGGTGAGGAAACTGAGGCAAACAGAGTTAAGTGCTTTACTCAGGATCACAAAGCTAGTAAATGTCTAAGACTGGATTTGAACTCCAGAAATAAGTTTTCCTGACTCCAAGGCCCTGCACTCTATTCACTGTATTACCTAGCTATGCGAATGACTTTTTTGGTTTTTTGGTCATATAACCAGTATGTAATAAAAACAGGTATTAAATCCTTGTCTTCCTGGTTCTTTACCCACATAACAGGGTACTGATATGGGGGGAATAAGAGAATTGAAAATGAAGATAGGTAGTTGCTAAAAAGAAATTATAATTTTTTTCTAGGCCTGTCCTTACCCACATTCTTGGTCCAATGAAGGGGACTGCCAGTGCTTTTACATTGTCTTCCCAAAAAGGAATAGTGCCAGAGACTCCCACACTATTTTAATTCTGCTGCCAACTATAGGTGAGGAGAAATTAGATGGGATTGAATTTCTTCATTTTTTCCACACAGCTTCCTAATCACCTGAGAGCACAGATGGCAAAAGGCCCATTACATCCTCACCAGAAGCATTTCAGCACTTGTTAGCCCCAGAGTTTAAATGTAATTACTTCCTCCTCCTCCCCCTCTTTGCCATTTAGAGACATAACATGACTGTGCCGAGTCGCACCCCAGAGAGAGCTACATTTGGAGAACTTTGGTGAATAAATACAAGCAGTCATATGAATAATAAAAGACCATCATCTAAGGAAAGACAAAGCTATTTGCCTCCTCTGCAGCTAACTATGACCAAAGGATCACACATCAATGTGATTCACTCAAGGCTCCATATTGTCATGCTGTAAAGGTGTGTGTTGGGCTATATTTTGTTGCGAGCATTTGGAAGCCAGTTTATTTTTTATCTTCCTGTCAAAAGAGGCTTTGTACAATGACTGATAATATCACTTCACAGAAATAGAAGTGGTACAAGAGAAATATGCTAAGGAAAATGAACTCTGGATTTCTCCCCATAGGTCATAGGTGGCAGATTCTGTATTCCTGTTGTTGAAAGGATAGCTAGATGGAGTGGTAACTAGACCCCTGGGCCTCAAGTCAAGAAAAGTCAAGTTCAAATCCCATCCCAGACACTATTTGTGACATTGGATAAATCACTTAACCACTACCTGCCTTGGTTTCTTCATCTGTAAAATAAAGATAATAATGACATATAACTCCAGAGTTATTGTGAGGGTGAAATGAGATTAAATGGGCCATTTATAAAGTGCTTTGCAAAGCTTAAAGCTACACAAATGCTATCTATGATGATGATGATGATGATGATGATGATGATAAAAGACCATCATCTAAGGAAAGACAAAGCTATGTGTTGGAGCCAGATCATGCTGGCTTATAAGAACAAATTGTTAAATTTTCAGTCTATTTATACCTTAGAAATCAGACAATGCTATGAATCAGTGCTTAATTTATTGATTTTTTAAATTGGCTTAGACCAAAGGTATCAAGCATGTTACCCAAGTGGTATGTGGTCCATAGCACTCAAAATAATCAACAAAATAAATAAAAATAAAATAAAACATACGATAATGTGTTTTTCTAAGTCAATAAGCAGACAGCCATCATCCCTACCTATAATTTAGTGGTAGCCCCTTTTTGTATTTGAGTTCGTAGGCTTAAGAAAATAATGGAGAACACTTTTTTTATCTTTTTAAAAATTATTTTAAATACAAACTAAAAAAAAGAAAAAGAAGGAAAAATATTGCTATGTGCACAGCAGAACATAAGAAAGGATTGAAAATATAAAACATTAAATTTCCATTTCAAGAAATTCTATATTATAAATGCTACACATTTCATTTAGAACTTTCCATTTTTTCTTTGCTTCGTACTAGATTTTCTTTTGTTCTCTGCTGTGCTTTTTACTTTTCCCCCCATCTTTCCAGGCTAACAATTAAGTGTAGAGATAAATACACACATATACAAACTTGCACATATACATATAATTAATAAAGTAGATTGAACTTAAAAGTTTCAGGAGCACCCTCCTGAAATCCAGTTGTTAAATATATAGTTGGGCACAAAAATGTTCCCTGAGGATCTGGTTGCTAAATGTTTACTAGTTTATATCTATAATCGATGTATTTGGTGTGAATATTTTAGATATTCTGAATGGATCTGTTTTGCCTCTGCCAATAAACAGAATGGGAACATCTTAAGAGAAGAAGCAGGGTTAGATATTTCTATTTCTTTAGTATTCACCAAGTGTTTTTTTTTTTTTTACTGTGCTATGCAAACAGTACAAGTTCAAAGATGGCCTTATATAATGAATAAATCTTTAAATTCAGATGTAAGAAACATGAGCAGTGCAATGCAATGTAGGAGAGTCAGGCTTTGAAAACAGATGATCTGGGTTTAAATCCTCAGATATTCTAACTCTAAATCCTATGTTCTCTCATTGAGTCCTAAAATGGATACAAAACTTCAAACAATATTGATAACCACACTGTATGATTAATATATTTTTTTCATAGGTAGCTGGTCTTCAGGTACTGTTTTAGCTTCTTTTTAGTCCCAGCATTTAGTATGCTGTCTAGCTCTGTTATTTATTTCCCATATGACTCTGGGACAAATCAACGTTCCCTTTCTGACCTTTTGTGAATTTGTAAAATGAGAAAAATGGAGTAGATCCATCAATCAGAAATCAGTTGTGTCTATTATATGCCTGGCACTGGGTACTGAGGACACAGACAAAAGAGAAAAGAATCTTTAACTTTAAGGACCCATCTAAGGGAAGATATATATATATATATATATATATATATATATATATATATATATATACAAAATATACACCAAATATATCCAAGGTAAATCTGAAAAGAAAGTTAACATCTGAAAGCATCAGGAAATGCCTTATTTGGTAGTGTATGAGCTGAATCTTGATGAAAACTATGGATTCTAAGAGATGAGGTGAAGACAATGTATATTCCTGACATGGAGGATAACTTGTTCATAGGTATGGAGATGATAGATAGACAGACAAAGACAGAACAGTAATAACAGCTAGCATTTACAAAATGCTTTAAGACTTCCAAAATATTTAACATGTGTGGCCTTGTACAAGTCATCACAGTTTCTTCATTAACAAATGATGGGGTTGAATTAGAAATTCTTCCTTCTAGCTCTAAATCCTATGAGCTCTCAGTGATCCAATACTTCAAAGAATACTAATAAAGTTACTGCAATGAGCTATAACTTTTGTTTTGTTTTCAATGTGTAGTTGGACTATCTGTACTATTTTGTTTCTTTTTTATGTTCCCACCAGATAGTAAGTGCTTAACAAATGCTTTTTGTTTGACTGATGTGTATTTCTATATAATAAGCATATATTTATGTACACATGTCATACATATATCTAGACATGTAATATATACACATGTACATAAATATATTACATATATTGAGAGCTCCTAAGTAAACTACCAAACTTTTGTTTCTTTGGACTGGCAAACCTGAGCCATATCTTTTCACCATCCTCTGTGCCCTCTTTATATTGAAGTCACTGAGTAGCAAAATTCATGTTAATTGGATTTCAAGACTCTTGTCAAATACTTCGTAGAAATTCTTCACTTCTATATCAAATGCCAAAGATGGCACATCAGCTCCAATTATCTTCATGTTGCCCTTTTGCAGAAGCTCATGAACATTGTAAAACAAGGTGATCAAAAATATCATGAAATGATGTTTTTCATTGTCTTTGGATATTCAATAAAACCAAAACTTTTATTTGCTTTTCCAATGAAAAAATGTGTATTTAATCTTCATTTGGAGAGGAATTCACTGGGGGAAGTTACATGTTGGTTTCACTTATCTAAGGTTTTGATTTCCTTTCAAACTTTAAAGACCAACTTACCATTCAAAAAAAAAAAGAGGAGCTCAATTCTAACATCTTGTCAACAGCACATCAATATATTCTCTAAACTCTGCTTTAATTCCTCAAATCCCTTAAATCCCATGATGTAGTTGTCCCCCTGAGGAGGCAGATGTTGTTGTTGTTATTATTACAGATTTGGTAGCTTTCAAAAAGCAACTCTCTCTAATAAACTAAATTTGACTACATTTCATCTCTTCTTGTTAATGAATGGAAACTGATATGCAGAATGATTCCAAAAAGATGGGGCTAAAAGATATCTAGATCCATGTCACTCAGACATACTAGAAACAAGTCAAGTAGAAGATTATAAGAGAACATTCAGGAGGATATGGAAGAGCAAGACAAAACACAATGCAAAAACATTTTGGACAATAGTTAGAAATGGAAGAAAGCAACAGTTAAGAACCTTGCAGGGGTCATCCAAAGAGAATGAATTTTTTTTCATCAGTATTTTTCTGAAGTCTGAATCTTTCCATTTTCTTCATGTTCTTTTCTATTTTGCTTTTTCTCATCCTTTCCCTCTAAAAGTCTCTGAGAACACCCATTATCTTAAGCTTCTTTTTGCTTTCTTCTCTTCAACAAAAATGAAATTGGTTTTACTTAAAAGTAAGTATACCGAGTTACCCTTAATAAGAAATATGAAGTAATTTTCTTCAATAACCAGCAAATGAAATTCAAGTGTGTCATCTAGTTTATTTTCTGTTTTTGAAGTCTGAAAGGTTTTCTTCCTTCAATAAGCTCTCTCCATTTGAGTGGTAAAATATGGCTGTTGTTTGAGTAAACTAAGGGCTGTATTTTCAGTATCAATCTTGACCCATGTAGCAGCTACCATCACATGTTTAAGAGTCAGTTCCATTAGGTACAAAGCCATTTACTCTAAAGAAAAGAGCTGAAAAAATATACTCAGTAACCATTTTGGAAAGGTAGGGATTTAATAGCTCTGATTTTCTGCCCACATCATGACCTCAGTTTTTAGTGACCTGCTTTTTTAGATTTCTCCTACATCTAAGTACTAGTGCACCTAATATGCCAGGGATAGAATAATGAAATCCTACAATCCCTAATGCAATCCAGACTTGACTGAAGCTTGCTTCTTCAATCTTGCTAACAAGTAGAGATCCAACCTTTACCATCCATCCCTCTCATGAGGGGGAACTACTATATCAAATGAATTCTAATGGACAGATATATAATGCTTTGCAAGCCTGAAAGGACAATATCCATGTGAGTTATTAATAATAACAGCTAATTGATATGACTACTACTATTACTAAGGTGACAATCCTATTCTACTTTTACACTAAATAAAGAAGTTTTTTTTTTAGTCTATTTCAATGGCACAAAATCATGGAATTGGAGAGCTGAAATAGCTTTTTGTTCCAAGCTGAGCTTTAAAGGAATCCCCATTATAATGTATCAGAAAAGTGGACATTCAGGTTCTACTTAAAAGATCTATAAAGGGGCAGGAGAACAGCCACCTTACAGAAAGTCCATGCTGCTTTTGGACAGCTCTAATAATTAGGAAGTTTTTCCTTAAACCACTAAATTTCTTGTTCTCTAGTGCCCAATTCCTTTAATATATCCTCTCATGAGATGAACTCATGTCCCTTAATCATTCTGGTTGAGCTACCCTGAGTACTCTTTAATATCCTTAAGCTGTTGTGACCAGAAATAAACCAGAACGCCAGATGATTTCTGTTGAGGCTGTAGTATTTAAAGGGACTTGCTTGTTCTTGGAAATAATAACTAGTGTATGGAGGCTAGGTGGTGAAGTAGATAGGGGGTTGGGTTAGAGTCAGGAAGAATCATCTTCCTGCATTCAAATCTAGCCTCAGACACTTATTATTTATGTGATCCCATCACTAAACCCTGTTTGCCTCAGTTTCCTCATCTGTAAAATGAGCTGGACACGGAAATGGCAAACCACTAGTATCACTGCCAAGAAAACCCTAAATGGGATTACAAAAAGCTAGTTAAGACTGAAAATGACTGAACAACATGACTAGCTCACATCAGCAATGTAACTTCAATATCATATTAGCTTTTTTAAGTGCCACATTATACTGCTAACGTGTATTGAATTTGTCTTCCACTAAAACCCAGATATTTTTCAAACAAACTACTGTCTAATCATGCCTTTCTTATTTGTGTTTCTGAAGTTGATTTTTTCTGTACTGAAATGTAAGACTTTACATTTATGTATATCCAATTTCATCGTATTTGATCAAACCCATGTTCTATTAAGATTTCTTGGATCCTGACATTTAAATCAAGTATGTTAGTTATTCTTCCCAGGATTGTGTCATTTGCAGATTTGATGAGCTTGCCATATATGGTATGTGGAAAGTGTTAACAAAAATGTTAAACAGCTGAAGGCTAAACCCAGAATCTCTTCAACCTGAAGCTTAACCCCAAGGCTGCAAAGCACCCCTTAGAAGTAACAATTACTCCAGCAGTCCTTACCTTGTATTGGATGACTCCTCCCCAAACCTTTCTACCAAAAGTCAGCTCCTTCAGATTCTTTTTATGTGCTATCTTTTCCCAGTAAAATGGAAACTCCCTGAAGGCAGGGACTTAATTTTTTACTGCTTGGATTTGTATTCCCAGTACTTTCCACAGACATAGTAAGTGCTTAATAAGTGCCCATTGACTATTGATCATGCCTTTCCCCAAGTACATGGATTCTTTAGTGAATCCTTAATTTCATCCATGTGTGTATTCTGACTGTAATAAAACTTATCCATGCCTTCTTGTTCCATATGATTCTTATACACAGATCTTCAAAGGGGATGTACTCCCTGGCTTGGTATTCTCATCCTAAATCTTTTATCACTTTTTGTGGGTACTCATATCACTTAGGATATTTATCTGTTAAGTCTCACATTCATTATATGATCTGCCTACTCCTTTTTTTCAATCCTACATTTCTTCAATAACTTCTATAGCACTCATTGTGTTATTTTATTCAATTAGTTACAAAATATGATGAAAAGTATGAATTTGTTCCAATGGAAAGACCACTGGACCAGGAACCAAGAAGAACATGATTCAAATCCTGTGGTAGCTACTTACTAGGTATATGAGTCTGAGGCAGTTATTTAACTTTAACTCAGTTTTCTCATTTGTAAAATAAAAACAATATTAATTACCTCACAGTGTGGGTATCTCCGATGTATAAATGTAATATATATATTAATAACTACATAAAGTCAGTCATTATTACTGTTATTTTAATATTATTATGGATCCTTGAAATATTACCATACAGAGTTTTTTCTCAAAGTTGACAACGACTCATTAACAACTCAGTTCAAATCTACCTGTGTCCCATACATTTCTATGTAATATATATAATATATAATATATTATATTATAATATATTATATATAATATATAATCCATATGGATTATAGAGGAACTATACTATGGTGCAGATATTCTTCAAAATCACATTTTTAAGTTATGTAACATCAGCATCAATAAGCAGGAAAATTGGCACCTATCATGCTGATGGGTGGAGAACAGGCAGGGGTCAGTTCAAAATCCTCTGTCTGGCATTTGAAGCCCTTAACAATGAAGTTCTCACCCACCTTTTCAGGCTAATTTATACTCTATTCCCTTCATGTATTTTACAATGCAGCCAAACTTGCTGTTCTTCACACATGGTATTTCATCTTTCATCTCCATTTCTTTGCACTAGTTATAATGCATTTCTTCCTCACCTTTGCCTCTTAAAATTCCAAATTTCCTACAAAGCTCAGCTTGGATACTACTTTCTACATAAGCCCTTTATTGATAGCCCCACTCAGTAGCTGTTTCCCCCAAATTACCTTGTCTTGATCACACATATTTTTAAAAAATATATATGCATTCACGTACATGTTATTCCCAGTAATACCTGAGTTCCTTGAGGGCTGAGACAATTTTGTTTTTGTCTTTATATCTTTTCTCTTCCCCCAAATTATGACTCAGTGCGTGACACCTAGGTGCTTAATAAGTGCTTGTTGGCTGATAAATTGAATCAAGATTGTTCAAGATACCCTAATAACTCAAGGATATGGTTTCTCAGCTATTTAGTGGAATCTGGATTTACAGACTAGCCTGAGTGATAATAATAGAAGCTATTTCCCAGAGGATAATGAAAATACTATAACAGTGATGGTGGTAATATATTCATATTCATGAGAAACACTTCTCTCTACTTCAGCTCCAAAGAAAAAAAAGTCAGTTAATAAACATTTATTAAACTATATGCCTGACATTGAGTTAAGCTCTGGAAATGAATGTAGAAAACAGAAAAATCTTAAGGAAAGCATGACTTGTAGTTACTTATTCTGCATGTGATCTTGAGAAAATCGCCTTTGAATTTGGGAGATCTATCTATCTATCTAACCATAATACATATATCCATATATGCATATGTATGTAAAGTTGTACATATGTATATAAATTATATACAAATATATAACACACATATATGTAATGTATTCTAAATTAATCTGGAACAAGTACTACTAATTTCCTTCAATTACAAAATAAGAAGAATTGCAATTATTTCACTAAGAGAATATGTGGTATATTATTTATCATGATAGATATTATATATCAAACATAATATGTGATATATCACACATACATCATATATATCATCACATGTAATATCTATCACAATATATTGTATAATAATAAAACATATATATAGGCAGCTTGGTGGCAGAGTGGATAGAGCACCAGGGCTAGAGTCAGGAAGACATCTTCCTGAGTTCAATTCTGTACTTAGACACTTCCCAGCTATGTGACCCTGGGTAAATCGTTTAATCCTGTTTGCCTCAGTTTCCTTATCTATAAAATTATCTGGAGAAGGAAATGGCAAATCATTCTACTATCTTTGCTAAAAAAACAAAAAACAAACACTCCAAAAGGGGTCATAGAGTTTGATATGACTAAAAAATGACTAAACAACAACAATAATTATACAAAAATAGAGATATTCATATTAAACTATATTCTTTAAGTGGAATTCTTTCTATTTTATACTTGAGGAAATTAAAGATTCTTGTTCCAGATTAAATTAATGGCAAAACGAGAAACAGTCTCTTTTCTCTCATCTGCTTTACTTATTTAATGTAAATTGAGAGATGACAGGAGCAGAGCTGTCTTTGTAATGGGCACCTCCTAGGTGCTAAGATTTTTTAGGGTTCTTTTTTCTCCTCCAAATCTTTTCTTCCTAGGTTTCTTATAATTCACCAAGTATAGATTCTTTCCTTTATCTTTTAAGAAAGCAGATGTATTTTGGAGGAAGGACTTTCACTAGTTCTTTGTGACTCATTTATCAGATCAATCAAACAACAATCATTTATAAAATATTTTTTATGTAACAGACATCTGACTAGATAGTGGGAATCTGAAGATAAAAGAAAACTATTTCCCTGGGGAAAAGTACTTGAGCAGGAAAGAGAAAGAGGAAAAAGGTGGTCTGGGGTCCAAAGGCTAAACATTTCATCATATGGCTCTCAACTGCCTTAAGTGGGAGAAAGGAAAACAGAAATTGAAGAATGAACTACTGGGGCTGGAGGCGAGGGCAAGGTTTTTTTTTTTTTGTGTGTGTGTGGTTTGGATACTAGTGAAAATTCATAAAGCAGCAGCTGAGAACTGATTCATTCTGGGCTTTGCATCCCCCACCTTGCCACTCTTCACCTCTTTCCAGAGATAGTGTCTCCTGGACCGTAATCACTTCCTGACTCTTACCTTGTACATCATCTCAGCAAGACTAGAGTCTATTTTTGACTTCCTCATCCAAATACCAGGGAATCTTTTTTTAAATTAGGGTTTGAGCTAGAGTACCTGGCCCTTCTGCAGTCACCCATATTTTCCTTGGTCAGTTTAGATTTTATATAGGATTTAACAAGAAGAAGCATCATAGTGAGAGGCAGTGAATCCATTGCTTTCCAGTTATTTATTTGAAAGTGATGTGTGGACTGCCTACATCAACTCTGCCTGCTTTGTGTCAGCTAGGATGCCAAGACCCTCCTGCTGGCACCTCACAGAACAAGCATTCATTCGGCATGGCTACACCTTAACACAGGTACAGAGAGAGGGGGGAATGGCGTCCTTCTGCCAAATGCTCTCCCCACCTCCAACATGCTCAGAATCTTCCCAATGCTGCTCCCCTCCTCCTTTCCTTTGATATGGCCCCCAAACTTTCCTTTCAGCCGGTGATACTGGACAGTAAAGAGAGGCGCTGCTGTTTCCATAGAAACCTCAGGGAGCTGAATAAGGTGGAATCACCCTACCAAGACAACAGGGAGCAGCTCTTACATTTACATCTTGTAGGGCACTCCTTCCACCTGCTTCCATGACCTCAGTAATACTGAAATCTCCAAATCTTCACTTGAAAAGTGGTGTTTATTTATTTTGATTTTTTAAAAAGCAAAATTAATAGCACAGACTCTAGCAGTGTTCATCCTAAATTAATCGTCCATTTTTAGGACCAATACATTTCTCCTTAAATGAACCTGGAATCTGAGAAAGCTTGTGAACTCAGGGCAGCCCCTCCTCCAGCATATCTGAATGAGAAAAATTAGGTCACTGGAAACATCTTAACAACAGTCTCCAGATACTCCCCAGGAATAACCCCAGAGCTCTAACAGTCCTTTCAAAGCAAAAACTTCCTCCATTCTCACTGACAACTAACTATACTACACACACACACACACACAGAATGCTTCATTTTGAGATGTGGGGGTAGATTACTGAGCTCCTGTGTGCCCTGGAAATTTAAAGTTATAGGGAAACGTGATACTGGAACAAAGCACTATGGAATGCCACTAAGAAGCTGAGAGGGAGGGATGGGTAAAGCAGGTATGAGAAGCAAGCAGCACCTGGGAGATCTAAGTATTATCCCTTCCTCTCTTGATGACCAATCCCAAGCTTGTTCTTCAATCTTCCCTGTCTCACTTAATCCACAAAAATCATTTTGTTCTTTCCCTTAACAAACACTATCAAACAGTAACCCTTAGCTATTGGGTACTTAGAACTCTTCAACAGAAAAGCTTTTATATAAACACTGGACATAACTGTAGAAAATAGAAAAATTTGGGGGACCAGCTATAATAAAATCTCAATTAACTGGTATAAGGTTTGTATTAATTTCTCTTATAAAATCTGGACTTAACATTCTCTCCACCAATTCTGAATTAGGTATCCATAGCTAGTAAAATATCTCAGACTTGACTAAAAACTAGGGTTCTACTAGAACTTAACCAACTTATGGGATTCTGAATTAAATGGAATTAACCTGGATTTTGTGACAATTTTGCAACTACCTTCTCACCCTGAAAGCTTTTTCAGTGCTTCTGGTCTTCTTATCCTGAAATATCTCTGCCCTCCAACTTCCTTCTTTCATTGATGAATTCTTCCCAGAACCTCCACTTTGAGGAAGAGCATACATCAGTCATCCTTCATTTCTCTTTTGGCTCTTGCTTCTGATTCTCCATCAAATCTCTAGATAGCTTCTAAGATCTCTGCCAGTTTGAAATCTGTATTTTTCTGCTGCCTTGTATTAAAGTCTTTTTTAATGTGTGAAAATCTCATTTTTCCAATTGGACCAATTTCTAGGAGGTCAAGGATCTGTGCATTTCTCATTCTCTTTCTCCCAAAGTACTTGATACATTGCTCTGCATATATAGTAGGCATTTGATCAACCTTAGAATAATGATACCAGAGCAAGAAAAAATACCCAAGCAATTGTCCAGTGTTTTTTAATGAGTTAAATTGATTTTTCAGAATAAAAGCTTAAACTAACCAACTTTCATTTTCTTAATGGTAAAAGGTACTAATCACCAATTTTTATTTAATGCCTCAGTATACAACACCATAAAAAGGATACCATATCATGTTTTCTATATCTCCAAGGTCAGGAATTTTTAATCTGGGGTTCCTGAATACATACACACACATACATTTATGTATGTATCCAATCACATATATCTCAAAACCCAAAGGATGAACAACTGAGAGCTAGAGTGATTTGGTTTTAAAGATATAGTCGAATAGCTCCATTTGAATCCCAGTTGGCATTATCTGGTTTTTCCAGGGGTATATTTCAAGAAATCATAAAGGAACATAGCATGAGACAAAATAATTAATTAAAAAAACAAGTTTTTTTTTAAACTAAAGTTTAAAAATACAACAACAACAAGAACAATAATAAAATAAATAAGTAAGGGGGAAAATCTAGCCCTCAAATTCCAAGATATCTTGTGAAGTATAAATGTTCTGTTCTGGCCAGATACTCTGAGGATATTGCTCACTCAGACTGATTTTTCTGTGAAGGTAAATGGCCACCTTTTTGCCTTAATTCTTGCCTAGCCATTATCACTGAATGACAGTTGTCTCAGACAAATTGAAACCTGGAAAAGACCTTAAGCTTAAGATGACAGGAAAAAATAATGATGAATGTTGGAGGGGATGCGGGAAAACTGGGACACTGATGCATTGTTGGTGGAGTTGTGAATGAATCTAACCATTCTGAAGAGCAATCTGGAATTATGCCCAAAAAGTTGTCAAACTGTGCATACCCTTTGACCCAGCAGTGCTACTATTGGACTTATACCCCAAAGAGATACTAAAGAAGGGAAAGGGACCTGTATGTGCCAAAATGTTTGTGGCAGCCCAGTTTGTAGTGGCTAGAAACTGGAAAATGAATGGATACCCATCAATTGGAGAATGGTTGGGTAAATTGTGGTATATGAATGTTATGGAATATTATTGTTCTGTAAGAAATGACCAGCCGCATGAATACAGAGAGGCTTGGAGAGACTTACATGAACTGATGCTAAGTGAAATGAGCAGAACCAGGAGATCATTATATACGTCAACAACGATACTGTATGAGGATGTATTTAAATGGAAGTGGATTTCTTTGACAAAGAGACCTCAGTTTCAATTGATCAATGATGGGCATAAGCAGTTACACCCAAAGAAAGAACACTGGGAAATGAACGTAAACTGTTTGCATTTTTTGTTTTTCTTCCCGGGTTATTTTTATCTTCTGAATCCAATTCTCCCTGTGCAACAAGAGAACTGTTTGGTTCTGCACACATATATTGTATCTAGGATATACTGTGACATATTCAACATATATAGGACTGCTTGCCATCTAGGGGATGGGGTGGAGGGAGAGGAGGGAAAAATCGGAACAGAGTGCAAGGGATAATGTTGTAAAAAATTACCCTGGCATGGGTTCTGTCAATAAAAAGTTATTATAATAAATTAAAAAATTAAAAAAATTAAAAAAAGAAAAAAAAGAAAAGACCTTAGCTTAAAAATGAAAAGGTCTCCCCCTGTATCCTAGGCCATCATCAGTCATGCTAACCTATGTCTTACAATTGGACTCCAACAATTCCAGAAGAGAAAGTGATGCTCATGGTTTGCACAGCCCTGCCTCAATTAAATCTGATTCATTTTCAAGTCAAGATATCACTCTTCTTGATGCCAATGGTCTTCTTCAAGAATGAAGGCTGAATAAAAACTTCCTCTCTCCCTCTCTTTCCTTTCCTTCCCTTCCCTTCCCTTTCCTTCCTTCCTTCCTTCCTTCCTTCCTTCCTTCCTTCCTTCCTTCCTTCCTTCCTTCCTTCCTTCCTTCCTTCCTTCCTTCTTTCCTTCCTTAATCTCTCCCCCTCCTTTCCTCCTCTCTTTCCCTCCATCTCCTTCTTTTCCTCCTTCCTTCCCTTTTTTTCTCCCTTCCCTCCCCCTTCTCTCCCTCACTCCCTTACCTCCTTTCTTTCCAACATCCCTCTCTCCCTCCACAAATACAGATTAACACATAGTTCACAGTGCCTAGGAACTGACTCTCCTCCTGCCCAATGTCTCTGTCTCTCTGTGTATGTACATACATAAAATTATTTCATGCAATCTTATGTTTGTTTTAATGCATTTCAAAATGTGATTCTGAGGAATCAAGAGGATTCACCACACTGCCAAATGGGTCCATAAAATAAAAGTATGCACAAGGAGAATCATAGGTTAGGGTAAATGACCTAAGCTTTCAAAGTGCAAAAGCTTTGTAAAAATAATTTTCCAATTTTTAATCTTCTTTCTTCTTTGCCTTCATCCCTTAACTCCATCCTTTTTTTCCCCTTATGGTCTTGTTTCTTTTAGGCCATAATGATGTATGGGGATGAAGGAATAATATGTTTCATAATGAAAGCAAATAAAATATCAACAGTTCCTCAAATACCAGATATTGAAGGAGTCATCCCCAAAGCTGAAATCCTCACTGTCTCCGTAACTTTTAGAGATAGATAGCCAAGTAAATATCATTGCTATACAGACTAATATTAACTTAAAACCAGAATATCTCAATCCTCCCTTAGCTGGCCCATTATTCTTTTTAATTAAAATTATTTTTTTTTACTATGAACTTAACAATTTTCAACAGACACAAGCATTTTAAAATACAGAGAAAAAAGAGGCTTATGTAAAACTCTATGACTATCTTCATGCTCTCCTGCCCTTCTTCATCTTCAGTTAGGTTCAGTTTTCCTCCTTTGCACAAATGTATGGTGACAGGGAAAGGCTGTGGTGCTGTAAGCTGGCCTCCCTTTACAGTTAAGAAAAAATACTTTCATATTATCAGCAAAAATGGAACTTCATTATATTGGTTTCCTTTCTCTCCTTTAAAAATGTTTTCATCTAATTCACTTATTTAAAAAAAATTCTAAGGAAGGGCCACTTAGATGAATTCTATTTTTAGGTGAAATATGTGCAATTCTTTTAAACATATTTTCATATTTGTCATATTGTGGAAGAAAAATCAGACCTAAAGAAAAAAAATGAGAAAAAACAAACAAACAAACAAATAAAGAGGTGAAAATATGTTTCAATCCATAGTTCTCTCTCTGGATGTGGATGGCACTTTCCATCCCAAGTCTATTGGAATCGCCTTGAATCACCACATTGTTGAGAAGAGTCAAGTCCATTACTGTTGATGCTCACATAATCTTATTGTTATGATATTTTCTTGGTTCTGCTTACTTTACTCAGCACCTAGATGAATTCTTACTCAGGTTATCGAAAACACTTGAAATACGATTCCATGCTCCTGACTTCCTCTTTCAGACCTAGGCATCCATATTAAGAACTTTGGTGCTTTTTCTGAATTTTTCTTGTTTCTTATACCATTAATTCAACCAGTTGTTTTTACATCTCTACCTTTGCCATCTCTCTTGCAATTATGCCCTTTTCTCTATTCTCACTGCAATTACTCTTACAGAAATCCTTCTCATTTCCAGCTATGTGGATCATATTCTTAAAATGAGTTTTCTCCACTCTCTCCTTCCTTTAACTATCCTTCACATTGCTACATTTGCTTATTACTCTGCCCAGGCTCCCTATTGCTTTTACCAAATAAAATGAAAACTTCATAACATACGTACCACTCTGACTTTCTAGTTTCATGCCATTCCTCTATACATAGTCTATGATCATAGATTATCAGGATTATGTCCTAAATACCAGCACTGTCAAAAAGTAGAAACAGAGGCTACTAAATAATATATAAGTATCCATATGGTCCAAGAGTGACTTAGGAAACCAAATATTAACATTATCTATATTTTATTATATTTTTATTTCTTTTGTTAAATACTTGCTAATTAGATTTTGATCCAGTTCTGGTATACTCAGGAGTGTTGTGGTCTACCTGTTTTATCCCTCTGCTTGAGAGTACCTTGCATTTGTGCATTTAGCATGCTATTTCTATTCCTGCATTATCCTTTCCTACCTCAGTCTGCTGAAATATGACTAGTCCTTTAAGAATCCCATTAGCTTCTCTCTCAACCTTTATTGAGTCCTTCAATCGGCACAGATCCAGTGTTTAGCCCAGAATAACTATCTAATAAATGTTTGCTGACTAAACTTGATTCAGTCCTTCCAATGACAGGTTCCTATAGCATTTGGCTTGTATCATTCCTATGGAGGCATTATAGCTATATATTATGGAAAAGGGCTTGTTCTAGAACAGGGATGAGGAACTTTTTTTTAAGCCAAGAGCCATTTGGATATTTATAATATCATTCATGGGCCATACAAAATTATCAACTTACAGAATTCAAGCAGTGGGAGGTTGTATCTAACTTTCAGCTCATTCACAGCCTGTGGTTGATTATTCAAATGATTTTGTGGACTACGGGATAAGCCCTGAGTCCCAGTTTTGTAAAAGTCACTGAACTCCACTTTCTCTCATCTGTGAAAGAGACTGATATTTCTGCTACCTTATTCAGAGTAGTTGTGGTAAGAATAATTTATAAACCTTAAAACAAGGCTTTAATATGATTATTTTACATTGTGGTTATTTGTCTATATTCCTTTATAAGATTGTAAGCCACAGAAAGACAGGAGCAGTCATTAAATCTTTTTTATGTACCTTAGACCTTCATAATCTCTACCTGAAAACACAATCAGAATGAAAAAAAAAGGCTTTGACTGTATTTGTTTTTCTAGAACCAACCTAATTAAGCACAGAGAGGCTCATCACTAGGAGGTTGACATCTGAAGGATGAATTCTTCGACCATGACAAACTATGAAATAAAAGAAAATATAAAATTACTTTCAGTCCTTAATGTTCCTCTTCCTTCCATTTTTTGCAATGACACAGAGAGACATAAAGGGGAACAATAGATGCTAGGAATCATACAGTCTTTTACATTGTGTATAAATAAGCTTTAACTTAGCTACTGGCAAGAAAAAGAAAAGAGAAAGAAGGAAGTTATAGCTACATAGAAGTTTGATCACAATTCATCTTAAAAAGACAAATAAAAGAGTTGTTTTTTGAGATATCCAAAGACAAAAATAAGTCTAATTTCTTGGGATATTTCAATAATTCATCTTGCAGTGGGTTTTTTAAGTGTCTTCAAAAAGACCTCACTTAAAAATAATTGCAAGTTTATGCACCAATTTATTTTGAAAAAGAGGTAGAAAAATTCTACAAAGAGCTTGGTAAGAGCTTACCAATTAAGTTAACATGTTAGATATTTGGTTGATTTCAATGTTAAAGTGATTATAGGTGAAGACAGCAAAAAACAGCTTTGAGAAAATGTTATCAGGCACAAGGAGAGAGGCCAAAGACTCTTAGACTATGCAAAACCTTCATATATTTACATCTTGAACATTCTTCAAGAAGAAAATTAGGTAGTGCTTTAACATGGTGACACACCAACTAACACTGTCAGAAGTGAAATTGATTATATTTTAGCAGATAGGAAATAAGTTATTCCTGATGTGGGAATTATTCCTAGGTCAACTGACTCTAGAGTCAGACTCTAACTTGTTGGAACAAAAATTAAAATCAAGTCAGATCAAGTTAGAAAAGCAAATAAAAATGAGAAAAAGTGGTCATGTAATTAAAACAACTCCAATGTGACTAACCTCTCCAAGTTATTGAACTTATTTGAAGATGAAAAATGTAAAATGAATGGAAGAAATGACATCAACATTGACCATGATAATTTCATATAAAAATTCAAGTAATATAAATAAGGTGCCAAATTGAGGAGATATTTTAAAACTTCTTCAGTCAGTATTCAGTTGACTTACTTGCCAAGTAGAAGAAATATATAGGAGACAAAGACAGTATCTGTTTAAAATATTATAAACTAATTTGAAAATAATGCAGAGAATGAGTGTAGAAGATTATGAACACTATCACCAAATAAAACAGGGAGAAGTGATAAAAAAAGAACCTTTTTGGTAAAAGACCCAATTAAGTAAAGTTATTTTAAGGGAATCTGAAGATGGATAACTAACCAAAGATGGAAATGATTCTCACAGATTTTTATAATAATCCTATTCACTACTAAGGAAGGTGGAGACACTACAATTGGACTCTACATTGTAGTCCTGGATATGCTTATAGAGAAGTTAGAAATGGTATTTAAAGTGTGAAAATGGAAAATCAGCTGGATTAGATCAAATGAACCCAGAAGAGATCTATATTCGAAACAAGATAATTATATAAGCATTGAAGAAGTGATTCACAAAGTATCTGAAGTATTATAAATATAGTAAAGGCATGAAGAAGATTTTGGAGTGTACTATTCCAAAAAGCTGACTGGAAGATCATGAACAAAATAACAGTTTAACCCATGGAATACAGGAATGCCTAAAAAGCTGTGGTATAGAGATATAATGAAATATTACTGTTGTATAAAAAGCAAATATGAAGAATACAGAGAATCAAGGAAAACTTTTATGAACTGATACAAGTTGAAATAAACAAGAGAGAAAATATTAAGTACAATGCAATAATACAATACTACTAAATACTACAACAATGTAAATGAAAAGAACAACAACAAAACAATGGACACTAAATAATGTGAAATCATACTAACCAAACTTGGCCACAAAGAAGAGACAAGAAAAGATTCCTCTACCTGCTTCTTTGTGAAACAGGAGACCAGAGATGTAGAGCACAGTATATAATGCCAGACTTTTTTGATACGTTCATTTTTTGGCACCTTAGAAGAGGAAGGAACACAAGGGAAATGTAGATAATATAAAAGTAAAAGAAGCAAAAACATTAGATTAGAAAATGCCTCTATATATACCTATTTTCTCACTCATAAAATATTTTATGAGAATAAAATATGTACATGTTAAGGATATCTTTGATGTGGGCATCAACAGGGAGTAAATAAAATTCTACAAGTGATATTACAGGGTGAACCATATCTTTATCATCATGTAATTGATAAAAAGAAGAAGAAAAGCAAAGATCTTACTGTGCTTATTTTCCACACAAAATTTTGATTCATAAAGTAAAATATCACTTAAAGTAGTCGTATCCCATACATATAACAGTTATGTGAGGTTCCTTAAAAACTATAACAATAGGGATAATGTTGTCTGACAACCTTCTGATCATTAATATCAAGTGATCATAGGACTAGCAGATACATTCTCATGAAGGTGATTTATTTGCAGGTGAAATTTTGATAGTTGCATTGCACAGTCTTCTAGATAACATCCCTAACTACTCAAAAGAATCAGTTATCCCCAGGGGGAAAATAGGTACATAAAGTGCTAGTCTTAGAAATCAAGAATTAAAGTTTGAATTCTTCCTCAGAAATTTCTCATTTGTGTGATTCTTGGTAAGGATCTAAAGGACTCAACTTCCTCATCTGTCCTTTCCTGACTTTCTTTGGAAATCATTTAAAAATACTTGAACAAGACTTTACATCCTAAAGAATTACTATGAACAGGTTAACAAGATCATGAAGTTAACAAGGTCATGGTGAGGACTTGATGACTTTTAAAGTCCCTTATAGTTCTAAATCTATGATCTGAGGAAGGAAAGAAGAAAGGAAGGAAGGAAGGAAGGAAGGAAAGAAGGAAGGAAGGAAGGAAGGAAGGAAGGAAAGAAAGAAGGAAGGGAGGGAGGTAAAGGGAGGCAAGGAGAGAGAGGGAGGGAGGAAGGAAGGGAGGAGGAGGAAAAAAGAAAAAAAATAAGTGCCTACTATGTAATAGATACTGTATCAAATACCTTGCAAATAGTTTCTCATTTGATCCCTACAGTGACTGGGAGATAGATGCTATTATTATCCTTACTTTACTGTTGAAGAAACTGAGGCTAAGACTTATCCAGAGTCATACAACTAATTAGTACCTGAGACTAGATGTGAACTCAGATGTTTCTGATTCCTAGCCCAGCACTCTATCCATTGTGTTATGCATGTGTCTAAGGATTACCTATTGTTTTTGATTGTGATGTGCAACTAAGTGGAGAATCTTTAGAATTCATCTATTATAATCTATGTCATGGAAAGATACTGCAAATGAGCAAACGAATCTGGAATTAAATCATGAGGTGGAAAATGTAAGAGTTTCTTCCTTTAATAAGTACTAATTCTCTCTGCAACAAAGGTCCATCTATTTCAAATGCCATATACTCACAATATGGTATGGCTGTGAGTCATGGAACATTATAGTCTCTGTAGAATCAAAACTGAAGGAAGGTACACTGAATGGATGTGAGTAATCTGCCACACATGATAAATGAGAAACTTCAGAGAAGAACAGGAGTAAATTAAGAAAAAGGATTTGGTCATCAAATAAAGTCAATAACCATTTATGAAGCATTTAGTATGTGCCAGGCACTGTGCTAAGTACTGGTCATGTGATGAGAATGAACGATAACTCCTTGACTCTTCAACACATCAAGAGAAAACGGAATGGCCCACAACACATTGGACAGAACCCAGAGTTTATGGGATGACAAGAGATAAATATCGCATAGGATAGGTTGACATGAGTGAATGGTTGTGATTTACAGTTGGGAAAAACATCCACTTGGATGTCTTCTCTCCACTTTGCACCTGGTGCTCTGCTTAGTTTCAACTCTACAAAACAAGATATTTCTCCCAGGATAAGCTCATAACCTCTAAGCTCACCAATACACAGCTCCTAAAGCACAGACTGACACCACTTCTCTCAGATTCTCCCTCTCTGATTAGAGAGCAGAAACTTTGCATCTGCTGCTCTGCCTAATTTCACCTCCATAGAATTAAATTTCCCCTTTATATATTATCTTTCTCTTTATATTGTAAGCTCCTTGAAGACAGGGATTGTCTTTCTTTTTGTTAATTTTATCCCCATCATTTATCACAATGTCTGGCACATAGTGGATGTGTAATATGTTTATTGGATTAGGTTGGATGAGATTATTTAAACATTTGCATATTTGAGCGTTTTCCCCATTTCTCAACCCAATGTTCTGAATTTAATACATATTTAATAGGTGTTTGTTAAAACTAGAGTACTGAAAAAACACATGAATAAAAAGTAAAGAGAGACAAATGTTTAGTCATTCTTAAATTTGCCTAAGTATCTGTCAGGACCTACAAGTGAGTCCTATTCTGGGTTGTAAAAGAGGGGCATAGTAAGTCATTTGCAGGTAAACTTTTGAATGAATATAAAGCTGTTCAATTCCATCAGAATCTATGTCCAAGTGCAAAGTCAATGCTTAAATGGCTGTGGATAATACATTATTGGTGGAATTATGAACTGACCCAACCATTCTGGAGAACTATTTGGAGTTATGCTTAAAGGGCTATAAAACTGTGTATATCCTTTGATCCAGCAAAAGCACTACTAGGTCTATATTCCAAAGAGATCATAAAAAAGGAAAAGAACTTTCATGTAAAAAAAATTATAGCAACCTTTTTGGTGATGGCAAAGAATTGGAAACTGAGGGGATGCGCATAAATTGGAGAATGGCTGGACAACTTGTGATATATAAATGCAAGGGAATACTATTTTCTATTAGACATGATGAGCCAGTGGATTTCGGAAAAGACACACATATATTGATGCTGAGTAAAGTGAACAGAATCAGGAGAACATCGTACACAATAACAGCAACATTGTGTGATGATCAACTTTGATAGATTTAGCTTTTCTCAGCAACACAATGATCAAAGACAATTCCAAAAGATTCATGATGGAAAATGCTATCCACATCCAGAGAAAGAACTATGGAGTCTGAATTTTGATTGAAGCACATTAATTTCGATTTTTTTCTTTCTTGTGGCTTTCCCTTTTTGTTCTGATTCTTTTTTTATACCATGACTAATGTGGAAATATGTTTAACATGATTATACATGTATAACTATATCAGATTGGTTGTCATCTTGGGGGGAGGGAGAGGAGGGCAAGAAGAGAATAAAAAGGAAATCAAAACCTTACAAAAAATGTTGAAAACAATATATATATATATATAAATATATGTAAATGTATATATATATACATATATACATACATGATAAAAACAGATCTAAACAAAAAAAATGGCTTGTAGAAAACTTGAAGAAAGGCTCAGAAGAGAGGAACTTATAATTGTCTAGCTTTTCTTCTTTTCCTGACTTTCTGTGGAAGTTTCAAATATACTGGAACAAGACTTTGTATCCTAATGAATTATTGTGAACAAGTTACAAAATCTTGAGACAAGTCCTATGGAAAAAAAAAGGTGCACTCAAGAGCTTGTTATTAAGCGAATCCACTAATATGAGTGCTCCAGTCTGGGTTATTTTTTAAAATTGCATCCCTTAATAAGGGATAAAATTTATCCCTTTCTTAATAAGAAAGCTCTGCTCATCCAATATATTAATGAAGATTAGTATAAAAACAGGACATATATAATATTACATTTACTTACCCATTGATAAAAACCATAAAAACCCATTGATGGTTTTTAAGGGGATCAATACAATGAAGTATTAAAAAGGAGACGTAACACAGAATGGAGTCCCACCCCTTTAATTTGTCAGCTGAGAGTCTTACCTCTTCTAGAATAGGTTTTCAAAATTGATGTGAAGCCTATTTTGGATCCTAAAAAAGGGGTCCTTCCTATCTTATAATCTCATATTGATTTTTAGCAGCGTTTCTATGCTTAGAGGCATTTTTTCTAGTAGGCTCATTTCCATAGTTTTATAGATAAATAACGAATATATACAGTCTGGATAATTATATAAAACCACTTCAAGGTTGAAGGCATACTAGGGAAGAACTATCTTTGACCATTATTCAGTGTGTTGAAGTTGATCCAGCAGCTCATGAGAAGGGTTGGGTTTCCATTTTAAAGAGTTCTTGAACCTCTGCTATTGAAGTTCAATTTAGAATAGCAGTCCAATAAACTCTTCTGTTAGAGAAGAAAAGCTAGTCTTTGGCATCAAAGTATTCCCGTCATTATTGACATAGTCTCTTGGCTCTATAAAATCCTGAAATGCAATCTGAGGAACTAAGCTAGGTTTTTCAGTCAATAACATTTGATTTTTCAACCTTAACAAATACCACTATTCTGATACCTTCTTTTAGTCAGCCTGTGTCTCAGAAAATTCTGTAAAGAAACTTTATAAAATATCAATGTCCTCAAGTCACAGTTTTTGAAGCAGACAGAAGACATCACCTTTCTAGATAAAGCAACAGGATTTTTTTTTTGCGGGTTCTCCGAGATTCTTATTGTAGAAAATTAATTCACTTGATAGGAAATTTTAAAAATGGCAAATAATTCTGTAACATTCAGAAGTCTCTTCTTCTGAATGAACTATTTACATTGCACAAAAACATCATTTGATGCTTCAACAGAAACAGAACTCTGGGATAGATGAATTGCCCTGAGGAATGCCTTAAGCTTTCATGACCTCTTGTTGATCAGGGAGTCAGGGAAATTTTGAATGACACAATGATGTCCTCAAACACACACCCTTCTTAGCTCTGCAATGGACAGATAACATTTACAAGGATCTACTTTTCTGTTAGCATTTTTGATTATTTCATCCAAACTAGATGAGAGCAAAGGTTGAGTAATGACAGCACTCAAACCACATGCATTGATATAAGTCTGCTCCTCTTGAAGGTAGCTGTTCAGCTGAAGATAGCTGGTTATATGATCTATATTTAGACTTTTGGGGATGTGGCACAATATAATAAGAGGAGACAGCAATTTCACCTTTAGAAATTTCAATTTGATGATCATGAGAGTTGATAGAGAACTTTAGAGGTCAAACTTAATATATAAAATTATAAAAGAAATTAATTGTCTTGAAGCACAGTTCTAAATTTTTTAAATTAAGTTCTCAGATTCTTGTTTAAGAGACTGCAATTAATTGATCTTGTAGTAGGGATTCCCCTCTTCTTCCCTTTCTCCAAACTTTCTCTTGTAGTGCTGCTTTCCTCAGCATGGATCTAGTTCCATGATTTCTCTGCTAAAAATATTTAGTGATTCTTGATTGCCTATTGGTCCAAGTTCAAATTCACATGCTTGGCAATCAAGTAAAAGTACTGTAAGGACAGCCTGGTATGAGAATTTTTCATGGAACAGAAAAGTTGATGTTTAGAGATCTGATTTCAATTCAAGCTAGTAAGCATTAAGCACCCACTGTATGCCAGATACTGTGATAAGCAGAGAGTTTTCAAAGAAAGACAAAGCAGTCCTAGTCTGAGAAAGTCTGAGTTTAAATAAAGCTTGAAAATGCAAGTCAAAGAAGTTTCTGTTGGATAGATGGATTTATTTTTGAACTGAGTTGACCATGATTTATTCAGTTATATGTATAGATACTGCCTGCCTTTGCTGTTTTCTATAGGATATTTGCCATGATATCATTTTAATGGTTAAATAAGCTCCAGATATGAGCAGAACATAGTGATAGTTGGAAACTTTGCTCCAGGCATTAATAAGCTAGATATCTTAGGTGAAGTGAGTAGCTATTCATACCTTTCCCTTACACCACATATCTTATCTTCCTCTAACTCCTGTTGGAAATTTTTAAAGTTCTGATAGTTTCCTTTAGAGTTTAATAGAAGAAACATCAGCAGCAATAGTGATTGCAGCAGCAGCAGCAACAGCAATATTAATAGTAATAGCAGCTAGCATTTATATAGCTCTTTAAGGTTTGCAAAATATTTTACAAATATTATGTCATTTTATGTTTACAATACCCTGGTAGATGGGAGCTTTTATCATTTGTGTTTTACAGATGAAGAACTTGAAGCTGATGTATATTAAGGATCACACAGCTAGAAAGTATCGGGGGTTAAACATTAGTGTCTCCTTTTGTAAAAATGTTGGCATTCTTGAGAGAGGTAATGTTAAATGTACAATAACTTTGCATAAATGAGGTTATCAAACAGTTTTTTTTTGTTCCTAATAGGAGAGGTAGGTTAATGTGGAAGAAAGGTAATTTGGAATGATAGGTGAGAAAATACTGAAAGAACAACAGAAAAGAAAATCTAGGAGGACAAACTTTACCTTAGTACAAATGTTGTAGAAGACACTAAATGCTAGCAAATGGGGGATTTTCAAGCAATGCATTGCAATGAAACATTAGCTACATCAGATGCCATTAGTAAAAAATGTGCATTTATAAGTCGATATATTTATATATACATGTGTGTTTATGTATAAAATAAAAGCTCCTTGCAGGCATGGAATGTTTTATATTTTTGTCTTTACATTTCTAGAACTTGGCACATGGGAGTCACATAATATAGACTATTGATTGATTCATTGAGAATTACCACTCATTAAATTTTATTTTATTTACCAAAAGGGCAAACATTTAATTAATAATAATAATAGCTAACATTCATATAACACTATGTGCTAGGCACTGTTCTAAGCGATTTACAATTATTCTCACTTGAACTTCACATTAACTGTGGGAGGTAGATATTATTATTATCCACATTTTAGAGATGAAGAAGCTGACTTTAAGTGACTTGCCCAAGGTCACACAGCTAGTAAGCATCTTAGGTCACATTTGAATCCAATCTTCTTGACTCAGGACCAGCACCTTATACCCTGTGCCACCTAGCTGCCCCAAACTAGGAGAGTTTATTACCCACCTAAAGGATTTTTTTTTATTTTGTTGGTATAACTCTTCTCTCCCATTGATTCAGAATGCAACCCCTCTATCACTTGGTAGATGGTTTCGTGAGGTATGTTGTGGGCAGAAAAACTCTTCATCTTGTAGTCAACTGGTGGTAAAATCTTCCTGAATTTAGCTGGGTTATTTCTTGGGAATACACATACATACATACCACCATACATATATATATATATATATATATATATATATATATATATATATATACACACATACATACACACAAACATATAGATACAACATATGTTATATAATTATAATACATATTATATAATCCTGCTTAATGACCTTCTAAATTAGAAAGAACTGCCTGATATTGTATACTGATGGTATAACTTTCAAGAACCTTGTGTCACCTCCACAAATCTTCCTCAGAGAACTTAAGTAGAACAGAACAGAAGAACATGCAATATTAGTGTTAAATGAAAATTCTGTGAGGTGAAGAATAATTAGAATGAGAATGTAATGCTGAATTTAACTTGGCAGGGAGTCTGCTATTCACCTTTCAAAATCTTACCCATTTTTTCCTCAGATTATTCTCCCCTGGTGAGTACAAATACTTCTATTCCTGTCCTTTCTCTTTGTATATATTGTCATAAAGGGAAAGGATAATCAACACTATTAGCATTATTAGCTCTATGGTTTTTGGTTTCCTCTAGGTACATTCATTGATATCTTATCTCTTTTCAGTATCTCTCTGCAAAGACAAACAAAGTCTGTTTAATACTATAAAGCAACAACAAAAATAATTGTTGCTGGGATACCTAGAAGGTAAATTCCTCAAGTCTCCAAAAGAAAGACAATGAAGTAGGCTTATACTCCAAAAATCAAAGAAAGAAAAGCTCTTTCATGTGCAAAAGTGTTTATAATAGTTCTTTTTGTGATGACAAAGAACTGGAAACAAAAATGATATCCATCAAATGAGGACTAGCTGAATACATTATAATATGGCAACGTTATTAATTTCAATTTTGCTATTAAGAAACAATGAAAGGAATGGTTCCAGAAAAACCTGGGAAACTTTCTAAAGGAAGTGGATAGAACCAGGAGAACAATTTATATAGAATCAACAATGGGAAGTGGGGCATGGATTTTGGTATGAGATTACCAAAAGAGAGAAGGAGAAAAAAAGAAAGAACGTTTATTGGAGTACTTTTTTAAAAAAGCACGTCAAAGAGCAGAAAGAAGAGCAGAAGGAATCACAGATAAGCGATATAGATTAAAAAATTAATTTGTAGAATCTGTTACTTAAAAAGAAAAACAAGATGTACTTAGTGATTGACAGTTTCATGTGCAATCCTTTTTTCTGTTCTACTTTATCTATGAAAATGTTTGTTTTATTTGGCGTATTTTGAAATTCAGAATAAGAAATGAAAAAAAAGTAGATGGATAAAAAAGAAAATTAATGGATTAAGTCACTTGCCCACTCCCAGGATGTTGAAGTGGAAGTTTATTCTTTCATAGTTAAGTAAAGAGTTGATCAAGCTCAGGACCATGAGAAAGCATCTTCTGGAAGAAATGAGCTAATTGAACATACTGTTTACTCACTTGTGTTCAACCAGTAGACTAGACTATTGCACCTGGCCTTGACCCATGCTCTCTTGAAAACAAAGTTCACGTTTCATCTGTGTAGAAAGCATTTCCTATTTAACATCAATCCATAAAATATGAAGGAGCTTTGATTTCTTCAATGCAGGGAACATCTGGTATAGCAAATCCTTCCATGAAATCCTTCCAGCAATACCAATCACAACCCATCATGCCTTAGAAGATAAGACCACTGGGTTTGGTTGAGACATACTGAAGTTAAGTTACCCATTTAGGGTCACATAGCAAATAAATGATAGAGGGTGATATTTGAATCTAGGACTGTGTGACTGTAAGTCTGGCATTCTATCCACTAAGCCAAGCTGGTCAGAATACAAGTTACTCATGAATTTTGGCTCTTATTTTCAGAGAATGTCTTTATTTCCAGGTTACACCTGCAAAGTCATTTGGGCTACAATTCAAACCCATGACTGCTTTTGAGACTTTCCAAGTTTCCACTTCCAGATGTCCTGACACCTCACTTGGAAATCAGCTGTGACTATTTTTAATGAGCATGAAGCCAAGCAAATAAGGAACGTTTCTTTGACTATCAATTCCCATTACTTGTCCATTTCTAAATGCTCTGTTAAAATTTTGAAAACCCCAAATATTCCTAAGATATCAAAGAGAAGGTGAACTTCAGGAAATCAACATGACTAAATTTCAAATTCTAGAACAATTTGCTCCCTCCAATTCATGATTAGCAAAAAGCTCTAAATAAAAGCAATCTGATTGTGAGTTTAATTGCTTTTAAAGAATGTGCAACTCTCAGATAATCTCTATAGGGCATAGGTACAAAAAAGAAATGGGTGACAAGGAATAGATCTAAATAAGAACATGCCTTTTTCTTGTAAGCCAGGAGGAGTGAGGAGGAAAATAAAAACGAAATTAAGTAGATACAAAACGTAAATCATCAGCCTGCTACAGAAACTTAAAATAAAGGAATGAAATCCACAGCTCCAATAATTCATTTCTAATCATCTTAGAAATCTTTCTTTAGTAACTCCCAAGAAGGAACAAATGAGTGTCATCAAAATAAGACTATTTCTTTGACTTTGGCAGCTTGCCTTGACTTCATGAATTACTGGAAGATCATAGGGTCTAGAGCTGAAAGGGTCCGATTCTTTCAGCTTCTCTACTTTGTTGGTTTTTTCATAAAATCAGCTCTTAGTTTTGTTTATTAGTTCAATAGTTTTATTCCTGTCAATTTTCTTAATCTTTTCTTTGATTTTGCAGAATTTCTTTGGCTCAACTCCTTCAGTTTACAGATGATCAAACTGAGATCCAGACAAGTTACAAAGGACCCAGATCCAGATTTAGAGCTCCTTCTACTCTTAACACATGGCCTACTGAAGTCACTATCCTCTCTCATCTAGAAAATTTCAATGGCTATCTCCTTTTTTCCAGTCTCATCCTTCATCTCATCATCAAATTGAGATTTCTTAACTGCATATCTAACTATATCATTCCTCTACTAAAAATGTTTAATTGACTCCCTATTGCTTATAAACTCCTTACTTCAGTATTTCAAAGACCCAACAATCTGACTTCTCTTTGCATTCTCAACTTAATTTCATATTATTCTTTCATGCTTCTCAGCTTTAAGCAACTAGTCTGCTGGATGGATCTTGTATGTAAAGTTTCATCATCAGCCCCGATGCCTTTGAATAGTCTTTTCCTTATACCTGGAATACATTCCTCCCATCCTTCTCTTTTAGAATCCCTAGCTTTCTTCAAAACACAACTCAGATGCCACCTGCTTTGAAAAGATTCCCCCCCCCCCCCCCCCCCCCGCCAAATTGTTAATGATGTCTTCCCCTTAAAATTCCGTTATATAACTTTGTATTCATAAATCTGCATAAGTTTTGTACCTTCTTGGTACAGGGGTTCTTAATTCAGGGTCCACAGGCTAGATTTCAAGATGTCTGTGAAGTTAGATCTTATCTGTTGTGCTAGTCTCTATAACATCATTTGGGGTTTTCATGGCAAAGATACTGGAAGGTTTTTTTTTTGCCATTTCCTTCTCTGGTTCATTTTACAGATGAGGAACTGAGGCAAACAGGGTTAAGTGACTTGCCCCGGTTCATGGAAATAGTGAGGATCTAAGGTCACATTTGAATTCAGGTTTTCCTGATTCCAGTCCCTGAACTCTATCCACTGTACTATCGAGTTGTGAAGTTGATAGGAAAACATAAATTATATATTTATTTTCACTAACTTCTGATTGAATTTAGCATTTCCTTTAAATTATTAACTTTACAAAAATTATTCTGAGGAAGTACCCAGAGGCTTTAGCTGACTGATAAAGGGATCCATGACCCAGAAAAGATTAAGAAACTCTGCCCAATAACAAGGTAAGATTCTTGAGGAGAAGGACAACCTTTTTCCTTTTTTTTTTTTTACAAGGCAATTGGGGTTAAGTGATTTGTCCAGAGTCACATAGGTAGCAAGTGTTAAATGTCAGAGACTGGATTTGAATTCAGGTCCTGTTAACACCAGAGCTGCCCAACAAGGACCATTTCAGTGTTATGGTTGTATCTTCAGCATGTTACACATAGTAGGAACTTAATAAATGTCTGTGAAATTGAATTGTTGAATTGAAGAGCAAGAGGCACTGGTTTTGGCTAAGAGGATAAAGTGGACTCTCTGATGGATGGCAGGTTTTTGCTGCCATTGCTACTGATGATTTAGTGGGAAGGAGAGGAATGTGTGGTGATGTGATGAGATCAATATGCATGGCAGGGACATTTTGGGGGAGGGTTGGAATTCTCAAGGCCTGTCTTACAGCACACATTTTGGGGTTCTTGCCAAGGAAGCATCTGCAGGGCAGCTCTGGAGTGGCTGACAGGTGGTGCTTAAGGGCTAAGAAAACAAACAAACATATGTTGTGCAGAACCTTAGAAACCAAGAATGTTGGGAAAGAGTTGCAAGCTGACTTTCACATTCCTTAAGATACTTCACATATTGGTCAGATTGAGGAAAATTGGCAGATTGAATTTCATGTCATTAGAATGTAGGTGTTTAACGAGTGCTTTTAAATCTAATAGAATTCCTTAGATTCTTGAAACAAGAAACAAAGCACAAAATAAGGAATATTTTTTGCTAAATCTGGTCAGTGAATAAAATGTGCAAGAAGATCACCAATTTAATGAAGAAAGCATAATTCTGACTTTTTTTTTGCTATGGTGCCAAAATTCCACACAATTTATGTTCAAGGAAGGGTACTAAAAAGCAGAGCAGAAAGAAGAAATGATATTCTAGTCCGTTCTTATATTTAAGCACAATTAGACACCTGATTACATTATCAGTCAATATGTCAATCTCCCGAAATCAGTAATTATGATTTATGTAGGCGTTCTGGCTCTCTAATTCATGATTTGAAGTGTGTTTCCTTTTATTTAGCTGCTGGGTTGGTCTGATTTGAATATATTTTGTCTGTTTGACATTCCTTTTCAAAGAAAGGCTTTTAGTATGAACATACAATCCTTTGAGAAAGAGAGGGGATGTTCAGATAAAGAAGCAAGATAAAACTGGGTATAATGTTGTGGGCAGAAAAACTCTTCATCTTGTAGTCAACTGGTGGTAAAATCTTCCTGAATTTAGCTGGGTTATTTCTTGGGAATACACATACATACATACCACTATATATATATATATATATATATATATATATATACACATATATATATATATCCAACAAAATCCAACAAAAGCAATGCAGAAGCCAGAACCCAATGAACAAATTTATTATCATAAACTAACACATACACCATACCTATTTAGATGCAGAGATTAATCAAAAGAAAATCACTGCCCTTGCCTGTCTAAGGCAGACATATGAAACAAGTTATGAGGTGACAAGAGTATTGCATTTGGAATCAGAGTTCCAATCCTGTTCCAATCCAATCCTTTCCCACTTATTTTGTGTATGATCTTGGGAAAGTGACTTAATTCTGACAGAGTCTTGGTTTCCCATAATATAAGAGACTTGAGTTATACTCTAAAAAGATGACTCTATGACATGGACCAACAGGGACCAAGACTTAGTCCATGACAAGCATAGGGTCTCAGTAAGGTGTTTGTCAAATATTGGAGACATGTTCATTTTATTCTTTGCAGCTGAAAACTGGCACTACCTTGGAGAGAAATTCTTTCCTAGATTGTGGGTTTCTTGAGTGTTTGGGGCTACAGTGGATAAGGGGGAGGAAAAAAAGGATATAGCGAAGGAAGAAGTTTAGAAATCTAGACTATTGCTCTTCTCTATAGGCTTGAAATCAAGGGCATTTCCTCAAGCTTTAGGGGTTAAGAACTTATAGAATTAGCCCTTCAGTATCTGCTCTATCCAATATTTGAATCAAATTTGCTTATTTGGATAACAATAACATTATGATTCTAAGAAGGAGCCCACAGTTTAAATTTTACTGCATAGCCCAAATAAATATGAGCAGGCTGCCAAAACTGCCTACATAAATCTCTCTGATCTCCTAGGTAACACTAAGAAAAAAGGAGACATGAGGAAAAGCTGTTTTTAACCTGAAGATGGAAGCAGCAGAACCTGTGGAAACCCTGGACCGAGAAAACAAGACCAAGTCTAATAACCTCAGAGAGCAAGGCTGTCAAATTCCTACTGGCTGAGAAAGCTGGCAAGAATGGCTTTTTATTCTGCTGAATACCCAACACACAGGCAGACTAGATGACTTGTGTTCAGCTATTTTAGATGAACAGTTACTTCCAAGGATTCAGAGGTTCCTTTGAGGAATCAATTCAAAGACTAAATGACTCATTTTTCCTCATGATCTGATTTGTATCTTGTGCTGTTGTCTTTTAAGACTACCGATATTCAATCTTGCTGTTCTTTCATTAATCCAATCTATTTCAAGTGTCTGTAACTTTAGGTTCAGCACTAATCCCAGTAAGGAATACAAAGGGGTCCCCTCTTCTCAAAGACTTCGTATTCTAGTTGAGGAGTCAAGATAGATAAAAATAAGCATAGGAGAACACAAGACAAAATAATAAAGTACCCAAACATGTGAAATAGTAAGTGCCCTGTGAAGTTAGGAAAGAGCAACATTTGTGTTCATCTAATTGGAGGTAATGGGTTATGAACTGGACCTTAAAGGACTGGCAAAATGTGCATAGACTGAAAAGCAGGGAGGGCATTCAGGGTGGAAGGAATGTAATGAAAGAAAGCTCAAAGGTGAGACTACCTAAAGCTGCTCATATTCCCTTAAAGCTGAGTGATAGCCACTAATTTTCCTAAAAATAACAACTGTCTGATAATCAATAGTGCCAGGCTTTAGCCTCCCTTCTGTCTCCTTTATTCAAAGTGGACATAACTGAGTCAAATGAAAGGGAGAAGAACTATTAGGAGAGTTTGTTTATGACAAAAACAAATGAATAAAGAATCCACCTGACAAATAGAGGAGGCCTTTCCACAATGGACTCTTGTGGAAGAGGGTGATAATGAGGAAAGAAGCTCACTGGGTCAATGTCAGAGATGGAAGGGACCTCAGAAGCCATCTCTTGGGACCTACACGCCTCCAAAAAATACTACTACCAGATTTTCTTCACTCGGAGGTCCCGTTTTAAAACTTCTTCAGAAAGGAACCAGAGAAAGCAAGATCATAATTAGATGCTTCCTACCTTGAAAACCCAACACAGTTTTCTGAGTCAGCCTTGAGTTCAAGAGGCCTGGACTCTGCACCTGTCATTTCCAATTTCCAGGAGCCCAATTCCCATCCATTTCTCTCCCAGAAAATAATTCTAGTTATTCTTGTGAGCAATCATGCTTCACTGACTGCCTAAATTGCATTCTTTGAAAATGTAGCCTGTTAATTAAATGAGGCAAAAGAAGAGGGATTAAGCATAAAGTTGGTAATTAATAAACATATACTAGCAGAGCCTCAGCTCCGGTTACAGAGAGTGCTTTTAGGGCAGCCTCTTTCCCTCCCTCTTTTATGCACTCATCCCTCCCACTGCACTGCCGCCAATCCCTCCCACCCTCATCCCTCATCTCCAGCATCCAATGCAACATTGATTAAGAACCAGTCAGCTCACTGCTTCTCTTATCAGTTTCCTATGCAGATGGGATCCTGAGTAGGGCTCATTCTCTGCAAAATTTTAAAGCAGATTAGTTTGGTTTTTGGTGCTCTTCAATCTTCCTTTCTCTATCCCTTATCTAAGTGCTCAATGGTATTATGCTGTCCTCTGATTGCAGAACATCCCTCCCCCTATACTGTTCTTTTCTAAATTCTGCATTTTCTGGTCCCCTTCCCCACAATTAGCACTCACCAATCCTCCATGTCCCTATCTCCCAGGGTCTTGATAGGTGACTAGTAAACTAATCTCACACATTAACTATATCGAGCTATTAACCTGTCAGTTCTCTTAAATAATGTCTTTGTGTGTTAACAGAGGCCTTCTGCACTTTCACTTAAGAAAGTTCAACAGCCATTCCTAGATGCCTTGTGAGGCAGTCAACTATGTATGCTTAGTAGTGGATGGGAGAGGGAGATATCTTAAGTGGTGGTGGTGGTAGGAAAAAAAAAGGTAGGATATTTCTTGTATACCTCAAAGCATATCCTGTAGGAGGCTGTCTATCATATTTCACATGAGTAGCCAACCCTGAACCAGGGGTCCAATAAACCATAATTTTATATCAATCCAGCTCTTTTTAGCTTCACAAAATGAAATTTACACAGAAAAAGAAATAATACCAGGAACAATAAAAATTTCCACATTGAATTAGGACTCAAAATATAGTTCAAATTTACAAATGATCAATTTTTGGAAAATATTTTAGTAAGTCTTATTATTGACAGTTAAATTCTGGAGCTGAAAAAGTCCTGAACACTCTCCTGTCTAGGGAGCTTAGGATCAAGTTGATATGAATAAGCCTCAGCTTTTGCATTGAGAAAATAGGGATAATTGATAAAAAAGGAATTAGATGTTGATATTTTCTGGTCAGTGAAATACATATTATCCTCTCAGAATTTGGGACTTTTAATTTAGAATTGAACTCTTTAGAGATGCAAAAATCCATTAATTAGCAAATATTCCTCAACAATAAGACCATTAGGAATTTACAACAACAAAAAGGTAATTCTTAAAGCTTGTCCTATTGAAGACTTGGAAATAAATTTCTTAATTCCTTGACTTTAATCACAGTAGAATGAGCAAGCTGGTAAATGGAGGCAGATTTTTTTTAGTGCTAAATGATTACTTCCAGGACAATGCACAGGTGCTTTAGGAACCTGGTTGGTTGGCTATTTGTTCTTTGTTCTCAGAAAAGACCAAAATGACATCACTAATACTGTAGACAAGGTATGCTTTGTCTGACTATGGCTGATCAGATCAATATAAGCTGGGAAAGCTCTATTACAGGCTGGTCATAAATAGTCTATATTTTGGAAAACTGCATTACCTGTTTCAGTAACTTAGGGTATGGTTTCATAAACTTATGCTTTAACTAATAAGATGCTATTTGTTGACCTGAAGTACTATTTTTTTCCTTTTTTATTATTATTATAGCTTTTTATTTACAGGTTATATGCATGGGTAATTTTACAGCATTGATAATTGCCAAACCTTTTGTTCCACTTTTTCTCCTCCTTCCCTCTACCCCCTACCCCCGATGGCAGGTTGACCAATACATGCTAAATATGTTAAAGCATAAATTAAATACAATATAAGCATACATGTCCTAATAGTTATTTTGTTGTGAAGTACTATTTTTTAAGGGAGTTTATTTTTATTTTTTTGTACCAAGTAAGATTTTGTCATTTAATTTATTAAAAATTTTTTTAGATTATATATGGACATTCATTTTTACATATTGCCATATGATCATGTTGGGAGAGAAAAATCAAAATAAAAGGGAAAAAACACAAGAAAGAAAAACAAAGGTAAAAGCAACATACTTCTATTCACATTCAGTCTCCATAATTCTCTCTATATATACAGATGGCATATTCCATTCAAAGTTTATTGCAATTGACTTGGATCACTGAATTGCTGAGAAGAACCAAGTTTATCATAGCTGATCATCACACAGTCTTGCTGATGCAGTGTACAATGTTCTGTTTATTTCATTCAACGTTAGTTCATGTAAGTCTTTCCAGGTTTTTCTGAAATCAGCCTGCTCATCATTTCTTATAGAACAATAATATTCCCTTACTTCCATATACTATAACTTATTCAGCTATTCACCAATTGATGAGCATCCGCTCATTGTCTAATGTTTTTGCCACCACAAAAAGAGCTGCAAGAAACATTTTTGTGCACCTGGTTCATTTCCCTTCTTTATTGATCTCTTTGGGATGCAGACCCAGTAGTGGCTCTGTGGATCAAAGGGGTATACATAGTTTTTTGAGCATAGTTCCATATTGTTCTCTGGAATGGTTGGATCAGTTCACAGCTCCAGCAACAATGTAGTAGTTTCCCCATTTCCCCACATCCCCTCCAACATTTGTCATTATCTTTTCCTATCAACCAATCTGAGAGGTGTGTGATGGTATCTCAAGGCTGTTTTAATTTGCATTTCCTTATTCAATAGTGATTTAGAGCATTTTTTCATATGGCTATACATGGCTTTAATTTTGAAGTACTCTTTAATATAACTTTGCTCCATGCTTGACAAGCTGGGGACTATGCACTAGTGTTCAGTGTTCAGAGCCTCAGTTTCCTCATCTATAAAATAAGAAATGGATTTCATGATCTCTCATATCTGTTTCAGCTAGAAAATCCTATGTTTAAGTCATCGAAACATTTAATAATAGGACCTGACTGAGCATAAAGGGCTATTACCCTACATTCAAAGTATTTCTTTCTTCATGGCTAGTCCCCTAAGCGTTGGGAATTAGACGCCATATGTAGAAAGCCATTTCCATTTCTGTGAAATGATGCAAACACAATACTTCATTGATCAAGTGGAAAGATGCAAAACCCACCTCTCTATTTCTGTAAAAATGACTAGCTAACTCACAGTCTCCCTAATACTGAAGCCAACAGATTCAGAGAATGGTAAATGGATTATTATAGAAGTAAGACGTTACTTGACACCTCTTTCCCCCTACACTGACAGGAAGGATGTAGACTAGTGGGTTGCAGGGGGATAGAATCTCTTGGCCCTCTGTGATCGATCTCTAAGTGACAGATCTCAAGTGAACATAGACATCAGTGGGGCAAGCTGTCATTTTCCAAGTGTTTTTTCTTGCTTTTGTTCAACATTTCTTCCATCTCTCTTTGGATTCCAGTGACTATGGTCTTTGCTACATTTAGATTGGTTGATTAGGTGTTTAAAGTGGAATGATGCTGGACTAAACTTGCCTCTGAGAGACTTGGAGTGGGGGTTGGGGTGAGCAGGATAGAGAAGAGCCGGGAAGTGGAAGAGACCCAGAAACAACTACCCATGACAAAAGATTTCCATTCCTCTTGCCAACCAATAGAAACTCAGGATTTAAAATGGGCATGTCTGAACTGAAAGGCTGCATTGAGACTAGTTCTTACTGCATTTTCACTAGCCTTGAAAAAACTCCAGAAGTTTCTTCTCTTTGCCCTTCCCTGTCCCTCCCCCACTTCTTTTTATCTTGTTTTTACACACTGGGATCATTTCCAAATTGCTGAACAGAACAGGACTTTGGATCCTGCTTGATCTGAGGAAGCCTTCACAGGGTTTGTTGAGGAGAGCTCAAGCTTGCTGGAAACCAGTCAATTCATTGCCCCCAGTTTGGTATACCCAAGTAGACAAGTGTCCTGAAAACAATCACAGTGGATGTCTGCCCCTTCCACCCCAATAACTCTTGCTTCTATTTTATGTATCTTACACTTACATCTAGCCAATATCTTATTTTACAGGAGAGGAAAATAAGACCCAAGACCTGTCTAAGGTCATACAACTGGTGTTCCAAAAGAAAAAAAAAACATCAAGAGAAGTGATGGAGAAAAGATGAAAGATACAGAGAAGAGGATGGAAGATATAGTATGGACAAATAGCACAGCTTTACAAGTCACCACCTAAAACTGCATATCCCAGATATATTCTTGTCAAGCTTATATAGTAAAATGTGACCTCCTTCCCTGACAAAAATTATTATGAGGTTTGGCTCAGCATTTCAGAGGCCATTTCCAAGGCTGCTGTTACCCCCTTTAAAATCATACACTCATAGATTTTGAGCTGAAAGGGCCTCTAGAGGCCACCTCATTTTATAGAGAAGGGAAGGAGCCCTGTGGCTTGGGAGTCAACCTCAATTCTTGAAGATACCTTTTTCCCCTTTCTTCATTTTGTAAAATATGGCTAACTCCAGCTATCAAATAATTGCTAAGAAATGGGCTTGAGGGAGAGCCTTCAATAGATAAATGACATTCCATAGTAAAACTGACAGCAACTTATAGTTTTACAATATTTGGTCCAGGATGAAATATGAGGAAGACTACAGGAATGCCTTTTCTCCCCTTTTGTCTTTTTTTTTATTCAAATTTTAATTCTCTAGGGAAATCTAATACCTTTCAGAAAATTTAAAGAGTAGGACTGCTGCCAGCATTGCTTAGAGACTATCATATTTGACAGAGATTAATGTAGACTTTCCTTTTTAATTCCTGTTCTGCTCCCTCAAGCTTCTCAGTCTTAGCCTAGCCTGGTCACTCTAAGCTCTTTGTGTTCTGAATGAAGGCCCAAAATCCACGTAAGCTACAGGCCTGTTATAGAGTACCCTGAACTTTGATGCTGGATACAGATATGGAACTTGAGTACTTTCATTTTTCCAACTTATCTTAAAAATAAGAATACAGGAATGAGTTTCCTTTCCTCAATGGTACTTTGGAAGGTAGAGAGAAAGGGTAAAGAATCATTTTTGAAAAAAAAATCATTATGAAATGAAGATGGACAAGTTTGGGCAAAACCACTTTTCAGTTCCTGGCATTCTTTTGGAGAGAACCCAAAGCTTACAAGTCTCAAAGTTTCTTCCCTCAGCACATTTTATACCATTTGAGGAGCGTCTATCATCAGAGAAGTCGTTCTCTGATGACTGACAACATTAGGAATACTTGGCCCACAACTCAATTTCTTAGGAAATAAGGCTTTCTTTTAAACTAGGAGAGGGAAGAGGAAAGAGAGAAAGGACTGGTATTTATTTCTATGTGCATATTTGTGTGTGCATGTGTCTTTTCTTCTTTTTTAAAAAAACCTAACTCAGCATGGATTAAATTTGAGCAGACTCTTGCATTTGAAACCCCTTATTTTGTATATGAAATTTAAAAAAGCCCAAGTCTCTGCTTGTTAAAGGTGTTAGTTGAGGGCCCAAGGAGTATTAGAAGGTATTCTGGGGTCAGAATTGCATAAAATACTACAGATTAAAGGGGAAAAGAGGGATCCTGCTGAGCACTAACAGAACCTATCCTTCTTGCCCATACTGAACCACACCCCAAGCCCGGAAGAGCCAAGTTATGCCCAGCCAATAAGGAATATAAATGATTTTAGTTTGGAATTCACCACCTCATTCCAAGGAAAAAGGAGCCAAAAGATACAATGCATGATGAACACTCCCAAGATAGAACAATATTTCTGCTCCAAACCAGTGTCTGGCTTTCAGAACCAGAGTCACACATGCAACAAAGGGCAAAGTTGGACTAACCTTGCAGAAAATCAAATTCATGTTCAGAGAGCTATCAGTCAATAAACATTTATTAAGCACCTATTGCGCTAATTCACCAGGTACTGTGCTAAATGATTTACAAATATTAACTCAATTGATCCTCACAGCAATTGTAATAAATAAGTCTTATGATCATCTCTACTATTGAGGAAACTGAGGTAAACAGAGATTAAGTGATTTCCACAGGGTCATACAGCTAGTAGGACCATATTTAAATGTAGGTATTCCTGGCTTCTAGTTCATCAGAATTCTATCTATTGTGCAATTTTAGTTGAAGGCTAAGCCACCCCTCCTTCCCTCCATCCTTTCTCCTTCTTTCTCTCCCTTCCTCTCCTTCTCCCTTCACCTTTCCCTTTCTCTCTCTCTCCCTCCCTCCCTCCTTTTCTCTTTCTCTCTCTCTCCCTCCCCCTCTTTCTCCTCCCCTCCTTCATCTTCCTCTCCCTCTCTCTCTCTCTACCCCCTGCAGTGAGAGAAGGCATAGAGCCATTAAATTCTACTTTCATCCACCCTTAACCCAAGCCTGAATTCCTCCTCTAAGATACATATATCTTTTCCCTCCTCTCCCATGATATTATTAGATATTACAAGGACTGACCCCTCAAGTCCTCTCAACTCAGGAAATGCTGAGATTTCTATTTTTAGTCCACCTCTTCTCTCTGTACAATAATTCATTATATAGATTTTAATGGAAAAGAGTACTTTCTAGGACTAATGGGATAGTTTTAGTTTTAAAAAAACAAAACAACTTTGATCCAATTTGGAATGAATACCTTGGAATTCACGAATAAATTTAAATAGTCTTCAATGTTAGTCTCCTATTCTCTTATCTCCTCAGCTTGATAAATACTTATTGAATGAATGAATGAAAGAAGAATGAATATTAAATGCTGACAAATTTGACTTTAAGTGTATCTGATAGAAGGAGGGATCTGCCCTTTGGAATTAGATGAGAAAAATTAATAATAGGTATACATACCTATTGACCTGCAGAGCCTATCTCTAGGCATATATACAAGAGAGGTCAAAGACAGACAAAGGTCTCAGAAGTACCCACATTCATAGCAACACTTTGGTAAAATGCTGAAGAACTGAAACCAAAATGAGTGTCCATCAATATGGAATTGGCTAAACAGAGGTTGATAACTCACTGATTCTCTTCTCTTTGGAGATCTTTAAGCAGAAACTGATAATCTTTGTATGCTCTAGTAGGTAGATTTCATTCATGCATGAGTCAGTCTAGATGTTCCCCATAGTTTCTTTCAATTCTCAAATTCTGGAAACCTATGAAATTATGATGTATGAGTATAATAGAATGCCGTTGCTTTGGTAGAACATAACAAATATGAGAAATTCAATGGAAAATGGGGAGATTTGTAGCAGAATGAGTAAGTTGAACCAGGACAACAAGAAACACTACATAGACACTACAGTAACAAAAATGAAAACAATATCAAAAGACAGCTGGATTCTGATTAACTGTAATAACCAATCTTGATCTAGGTCTAGAACAAACAAAAATCATGGAACACATTCCTCTTCTGTTTTCAGAGAAGTGTCAGGGTATGAGTAGATAAAGTTTTCTATTTTGGGAGAGAGGATGCTATGTAAATTGGATTTATTATTTCTTTTTTTTATATAATGGATAGTTCAATAGGAAAGGGAGTATAGGGGAGAATGACTGCAGTGTTCAAAAATACATCAATATAATTTCAAAAATTAAAAAAAATTTGCTTTCACAAGAATTAAGACTGTTTTTCTTTCTCTATTCTTAATTCTTTAGATTGCACCAAATCTTTCCCTATGGATATGAGAAATGGGCTGAGATTTTAAGGTCTTAATCGTCTCCCAAATAAAGTGGGGAATGTGATTTGAGACTGATGCTATGAGCTATGGGCAGGACCAGCTGTGTGACATGTGAGAGGAGGGTCTTAACAAGCTGGACTGATGAAGTAATGACAAACACCTGTTATGTGGCTGTTTGTAGGTCACCATGGGTCTCCAAACAGTGTTAATTAGTATACCCATGGCAATCAGCCCAGCATCAACCATTTAATTCAGTATGCTGTCATTAGCTCAAATGAAATCGCGATGTCTGGAAACAATGCTGCCTGGGGTTGACACTTGGCACTTTAAGATCAAGACATCAGCTTAAAAGATAAACAGTGCCAAACTAACATTGTGCTGACCCACCCACTGTGGAGTCTTTATGGAACATTAATAAACCAGTGTAGAACTCTCTCCCCCTCTAGGCTATAAGGCTATTTATATCCCATCACTCATGGTTAGATGGGAGTTAAATAACACGAGAGCCTAGGGGCCAAGGAGACCAAGGGGCCATGCCATGGTGTACTTATTCTGCATCATCAACTTATTAAACAAAGTTCTTTTGATGTTGCTTCCAGAATTCAAAAACAATGAGTGATTGGAGTAAGAGAAGCATCTGGGAAAAGGGGGGAAGAAAAATATGACTTGGTCATGGTCATGGACATCTGTTAAAAAAAAAAAGACAACTGGTACAGCAATCTTGTCTTTCTTATTATGTATTTTTAATTCTGGGTGGCCAGAAGCAGTGAGACAGATGAAAGATAGGTGACTTTTATAGCTTTTAAATAACTACATAAAAGTAGATTTACCCATGAACCAAGAAGCTCTGACAAATATAAACATCTTTTTTCTTTCAACAAGCAATAGTCTGACATTACAACCGAGAAAGCTGACATGTCACCCAAAGGGAAACATACCATGCTGCAGTTGTCAGTCTCATGTTGCTATCTGAAGCCACAGTTGAAAGACCTCTGGAAAAATGGGTGGTTGGGGGTAGCAGGGTAAGAAAGCTTTTCTGGAGAGGATGATTCGGGAGAAAGCTCCGAGCAATTCTTTGTTGTTTTTGGTGGTATTGGTGGGGGTAATAGTGGTAGAAGTGATGGTAGAGGTAGTGGTAGAGTAAAACCTTTAGACAGAGTTTTATAGTTTGCAAAGCACTTTACAAATATGTCATTTTGGTCAAAGGATATGAACAGACAATATTCAGATGAAGAAATTAAAACTATTTGTAATCATATGAAAAACTGTTCTAACCAAATTATCACTCTTTGCCGACGACATGATGGTATATTTAGAGAACCCCAGAGATTCTACTAAAAAGTTATTAGAAATAATCCACAACTTTAGCAAAGTTGCTGGTTATAAAATAAACCCACATAAGTCATCAGCATTCTTATATATCACTAACAAAATCCAACAGTCAGAGTTACAAAGAGAAATTCCATTTAAAGTAATTACTGATAATATAAAATATTTAGGAATCTATCTGCCAAGGGAAAATCAGAAACTTTATGAGCAAAATTACAGACCACTTTTCACACAAATTAAGTCTGATCTAACCAATTGGAAAAATATTAAATGCTCTTGGATAGGGCGAGCAAATATAATAAAAGTGACACTATTACCTAAACTAATCTATTTATTTAGCGCGCTATACCATTCAGACTCCCAAAAAACTATTTTAATGACCTAGAAAAAATAACAACAAAATTCATATGGAAAAACAAAAGGTCAAGAATTTCAAGAGAATTAATGAAAAAAAAAATCAAATGAAGGTGGCTTAGCTGTACCAGATCTAAAATTATATTATAGAGCAGCAGTTATCAAAACCATTTGGTATTGGCTAAGGAATAGATTAGTTGATCAGTGGAATAGGTTAGGTTCAAGGGATAAAACAGTGAACAACTATAGCAACCTAGTCTTTGACAAACCCAAAGACTCCAGCTTTTGGGATAAGAACTTACTGTTTGATAAAAATTGCTGGGAAAATTGGAAACTAATATGGCAGAAACTAGGCATTGATCCATACTTAACGCCGTACACCAAGATAAGGTCAAAATGGGTTCATGACCTAGGCATAAAGAATGAAATTATTAATAAATTAGAGGAACATAGGATAGTTTACCTCTCAGACCTGTGGAAGGGGAAGGTCTTTATGACCAAAGCAGAACTAGAGATCATTACTGATCACAAAATAGAAAATTTCGATTATACCAAACTGAAAAGTTTTTGTACAAACAAAACTAATGCAGACAAGATTAGAAGGGAAGCAATAAACTGGGAAAATATTTTTACAGTCAAAGGTTCTGATAAAGGCCTCATTTCCAAAATATATAGAGAATTAACTCTAATTTATAAAAAATCAAGCCATTCTCCAATTGAAAAATGGTCAAAGGATATGAACAGACAATTCTCAGATGAAGAAATTGAAACTATTTCTAGTCATATGAAAAGATGCTCCAAGTCATTATTAATCAGAGAAATGCAAATTAAGACAACTCTAAGATACCACTACACACCTGTCAGATTGGCTAAGATGACAGGAAAAAATAATGATGATTGTTGGAGGGGATGTGGGAAAACTGGGACATTGATTCATTGTTGGTGGAGTTGTGAACGAATCCAACCATTTTGGAGAGTAGTTTGGAACTATGCTCAAAAAGTTATCAAACTGTGCATACCCTTTGATCCAGCAGTGTTACTACTGGGATTATATCCCAAAGAGATTATAAAGAAGGGAAAGGGACCTGTATGTGCACGAATGTTTGTGGCAGCCCTTTTTGTAGTGGCTAGAAACTGGAAACTGAATGGATGTCCATCAGTTGGAGAATGGCTGAATAAATTGTGGTATATGAAAATTATGGAATATTACTGTTCTGTAAGAAATGACCAACAGGATGATTTCAGAAAGGCCTGGAGAGACTTACACGAACTGATGCTGAGTGAAATGAGCAGGACCAGGAGATCATTATATACTTCAACAACAATACTATATGATGACCAGTTCTGATGGACCTGGCCATCCTCAGCAACGAGATCAACCAAATCATTTCTAATGGAGCAGTAATGAACTGAACTAGCTATACCCAGAAAAAGAACTCTGGGAGATGACTAAAAACCATTACATTGAATTCCCAATCCCTATATTTATGCCCACCTGCATTTTTGATTTCCTTCACAAGCTAATTGTACAATATTTCAGAGTCTGATTCTTTTTGTACAGCAAAATAATGTTTTGGTCATGTATACTTATTGTGTATCTAATTTATATTTTAATGTATTTAACATCTACTGGTCATCCTGCCATCTAGGGGAGAGGGTGGGGGGTAAGAGGTGAAAAATTGGAACAAGAGGTTTGGCAATTGTTAATGCTGTAAAGTTACCAATGCATATAACCTGTAAATACAAGGCTATTAAATTTAAAAAAAACTGTTCTAAATCATTATTGATCAGAGAAGTGCAAATTAAGATAACTCTGAGATACCACTACAAACCTGTCAGATTGGGTAAGATGACAGGAAATGATAATGACATATGTTGGAGGAGATGCGGGAAAACTGGGACACTGATACATTGTTGGTGGAATTGTGAATGGATCCAACCATTCTGGAGAGCAGTTTGGAACTATATTCAAAAAGTTATCAAACTGTGCATACTCTTTGATCCAGCAGTGTTTCTACTGGGCTTATATCCCAATGAGATCTTAAAGAAGGGAAAGGGACCTGTATGTGCAAGAATGCTTGTGGCTGGTCTCTTTGTAGTGGCCAGAAACTGGCTGAATAAATTGTGGTATATGAATATTATGGAATATTATTGTTCAGTAAGAAATGACCAACAGGATGATTTCAGAAAGGCCTGGAGAGACTTACATGAACTGATGCTGAGTGAAATGGGCAGGGCCAAGAGATCATTATATATTTCAACAACAATACTATATGATAATCAACTCTGAGAGACATGGCCATTCTCAGCAATGAGATGATTCAGGCCAGTTCCAATGATTTTGTGATGAAGAGAGACATCTACACCCAGAGAGAGGACTGTGGACCACAACATAGAATTTTCACTCTTTTTGTTGTTATTTGCTTGCATTGTGTTTTCTTTCCCAGTTTTTTTCCCTTCTTGATACAATTTTTCTTGAGCAGCAAAATAACTGTATAAATATGTATACATATATTGGATTTAACATAAAAAAACAAATATGTCATTTTGTTCTTACAACATTTCTGAGGGTAGGTGCTATTATTACATCTATTTTCTGTACTATCTATTAGAGATAAACAAAGTAGCAAATTCAAAAGTTAAGAGGCTGCCCAGGATCACACAGCTTGTAACAGTCGGAGGCCACCAGTAGATAGAACACCAGCCCCAAAGTCAGGAGGACCTGAGTTCAAATCTGTCCTCAGACACTTAACACTTCCTGGACAATGTCAGAGAGGCCAGAAACACAAGATGGCTTTTTGGATGAGAGGGGGAAGAGAGAAAAAAAGACAGATCTGGAAGGAAATCACATTTTGGAGGTGGACCTCACACCAGTTAGTAAGAAAGGGGAAAATGGAAGTTGAGTCGAAGGTGCTGGACTTGGAAGCCTTTCACGATAATGGCACCAATAACAATTTCAAGGAAAAAGAAAGTGCCAATATGTAGGAGGAAAGGCAAGGAACTCTGGGTGGATCAGTTACAGGTTGTTAGGTCAAATTTCTCATATCAACAGATAAAAGTAAAACATTGAGATTACAGAAGGACCATGAAAGACAGATGTAGCCTTTGGTGATAAATTCAGCGGAAAAACAGTGCATATATCACAGCTGATGCTTGGGGATTTAAAAAATCAAGAAATCAAAAAGAAAAAAAAACAAGAAAAAGGCAAATTCATAACTAGAAAAAAATGGAAAGACAGCACAAATTGAGGAAAGTGACCAAATTAAGGAAAGTGACTGACTAAAGAAAAAACAAAAAGAGAAGGAATCTATCTTTTCCCTTTGTTTCCTGACCACATAATTTCATCCAGTTAACTCAGTCACTTTATTAAGCACCTATCTCTGCTGGGATGTGACAAAGAGAAAAAAAATGAAAATAATGTTTACTCTTAAGCATGGGAAAAGTCAGCATATATATATATATATGTACGTATGTATGTATGCATGTATGTATGTATGTATATATGTGAGTGCAAAATAAATTGAAAGAAAATCCAAAATACCTTTGGGGAGGAAGAATGCTATTAGTAAAGATCTCCTAGAACAACTAGAATTTAAGCTGGATCTTGAAGGGAGGTAAAGATAAATAAAGTCCTACTCTGATGTCTGGTATAGTAAAAAGAAAATGAGCTAAGAAGTCAGATTACCTAAATTCAAATCTGTTATTTACTATCTGGGTGAACTTGGACGTCTGGGTGGTACACTGGAATCAAGAAGATGAATTCAAAACCTCTAAGTGTCTGAGATAGGATTTGAACTCATCTTCCTGATTCCAGGTCTAGAGATCTAAGTAGTGTATTACCTTGCTGTCCAAGGTCACCCAGCTACTAACAGATTTGAATTTAGGGATTCTGACTTCAAAGCCCATATTCTTTTTACTTAAACCTTATTTGCCTCAGTTTCCTCATCTATAAAATAAGCCAGAGAAGTATATGACAACCACTGCAGTATCTTTGCCAAGAAAATCCTGCCAGATCATAGAGATTCATATATAATTGAAACAACTGAATGGGTCACATAACTAACAACCATTGGTATAACAGATTTGGAAACTTGGGATTTTGATTTCAAGATTATTGCTTTTTCCACAGAGTCAGTTTGAACTCATCCATCCGCATTCTCTTGTAAAGTCTTTACTTTTTTTTTTTTTTTTTTTTAAAGATATCTGCCTGAGGTTAAGGATGGAATCAGTGATAATGTAACAGATACAATCTAAATGATCAGTATAGGGATCACTAAACAATGAATGACCTCTGTTCTACTGAAACTGTGCCATCCGCTCACCCACTGAGCAAACTAGCCAGCACTTTCTAGAAAATGAGAAGAGCATGATGGTGTGTTTCAGGCAAAGGGAAACCAAGAGGGCCTTTGAATCTGGTCATTTCATTTCCCATGCCCCTACTAGGAATAATCTAGTCACTGCTAATTGATTTGGTGACCTTATTGCTCCCAAAGGAACATGTGAAACAGAACAGATGGGGCCTAAGGCGTAATGGGCAACTTCCCAGGTTGCAGTGAATTGTCTGGGGAGAACAGAAGCAAAGAAAATTTCACTGTCACTCTCCCCCAACCCTGAGCAAATATGTCATATACACTATATCTAATATTGTAAAAGATGTTATTTCAAAGTCCTTTAGGAAAGAAGAAAAGGGGAAGAGAAGAAATGTCCAAGAACAAACAGTTTATTGTATCATTTTGCTTTTAATGTAAAAACAGACTGAATACTTTTTCAGAATGTGCCCTACATTTCAATGGATGAGTTTTTCAATGAGTAGGATTTCTCTGTAAGCATCTATTTATAAAATATGTCCAATTGCCATCTTAATAAGAAAACAAGCAGTGTATCAGAAAAAAAATCAGTGGGTTTAGAGTAAAAGGAACAGAGTTCAAACCTTCACTTTTCTACTTTCTACTGAGTGACTCTCAGAAAGCTATTTAATTTTTCCAACTCTCAATTTCCTCGTCTATAAGATGGGGATTAATAATAGGATCTAACTTGCAGGTTTGTTGTGAATATTCAGTAACAGGTATATACATAAATACACACAAATATATATATATATATAAACATATGGTGTGTATGTATATGCAAAGTACTTTACAATCCTAAAGGTGTGATATAAATTATTACTATTACCTGTGAGACCTCAGATAAGTCACTTGCTTCTCTAGGTATATTAGTTTCCTCTTCTGTAAAATGAAGAGATTGGATCGAGTTGGCATCTAAAGGACCTTCTGGTTTTAAATCAGCAGATCCAATGATCTACTTTATTTGACCAATTTTCTAGATGAAAAATTCAAGCACACCTTAAAAGGATTTTCCCTTCCATACTTAATGAGCATGAAAATCTGAGATACTAGAAATGGGAACAAATTCTCTTGAGACTGATGCTATCATATGAACTTGCTTAAGTCACCATTATCATTGTCCTTTGCTTTTGTCATTTTCCTGAGAAAATCTCATCTCTGCTACTAAGGAAAGAACATAAAAGTTCTAAGTTATCAACGAGCAAAACATGCCCCCAAACTTTCTTCAACATACAAGCAGAGTCTTTGAAAGCCAATTAAATGCATCAAATAGGTGAAAATAACTGAAGGGGAAAGAGATACATTTTGGAGGGAATGTGGAAAAATTGGGACATTAATTCACTGTTAGTGTAATTGTGAACCAATCCAGCCATCATCATCATCTTCTTCTTCATTATTATTATTATTATTAAAGTTTTTTTATTTTCAAAACATATGCATAGATAATTTTCAACATTCACCCTTGAAAAATTTTGCATTTCAATTTTTTTTCTTCTCCCTTATCCCCATCCCCTACCCTAGATGGCAAGTAATCCAATATGTTAAACATGTGCAATTCTTTTATACATACTGCTGCACAATAAAAATCAGGTGAAAAAAGAAAAAAATGAGAAACAGAACAAAATGCAGGCAAACAACAATAAAAATGTGAAAATACTATATTGTGATCTATACTCAGTTCCCACAGTCCTCTCTCTGGATGTAGATGGCTCTTTTCATCATGAGATCAATAGAACTGTCCTGAATCCTTGCTATTGAAAAGAACCACATTCATCGGAATTGATCATTGTAGCATCAGTTCATCTAAGTACCTCCAGGCCTTTCTGAAATCATCTTGCTGATCATTTCTTAGAGAACAATAATATTCCATAACATTCACATACCACAATTTATTCAGCCATTCTCCAACTGATGGGCATCCACTCAGTTTCTAATTTCTAGCCACTACAAAAATGGCTGCCACAAACATTTTTGTACACGTGGGTCCTTTTCCCCTTTTTATGATCTCTTTGGGATATAGACTCAGTAGAGGCACTGGAGGACCAAAGGATATGCACAGTTTGATAGCCCTTTTGGGCATACTTCCAAACTGCTCTCCAGAATGATTGTTATTCAGCCATATTCAAGAGCAAACTATAACCAATATTCTCTGGTAGGTGAAGAAGAGAGAATTGAAAGCTTGAAGTCAGGACAGACTTGGTCTGGAACCTCATTCCTTAAACTTATCAATGATGGAACTTATAAATGAATAAGTCATTTATAAGGGACCTCAACAAAGTCTCAGTTCCTTCATCTTTAAAATGGAAATAATGTCTGTGACACTTATCCCACAGGGATATGAGGTTGAAATGAGATTGCTTATAAAGGACTATGCTATTATTAGTAATATTTTCCAAATTATTTCCTGAGAAATAATATTTCCAAATGTATGAACTTGGGTGATAAGTAGTAGAGCTGAAATTTAAAATCAAGGTCTTTTCATTTCTAGCAAATAATCTTATAGCATTATACTATCACTTATAGTGAATATGGGGGTTCATTTTAGAAGCATCTATTCTGTAGTTTGGGTGTAGAACAATAACTCTAAATAAAGAATAGTCCTTTAATTTTGCTATGGATCTGAAGAAACAGCTGGGGAGGTATCTCACATTCTGAGTTGTGGGAAGCATCTGTATGACAATATGGCTTATAAATTAGCACAAGCTAGTCATATAGACGAGTCGATGGGACACAATAAATGGGATGGAAGTGTAGTCCTTAAAACCTTGAGGCTGTAAAGAAGTTAAATTAGTCTTATTTAGGAATTCAGACTATATGATGGACAAAAATTCTTTCAAATGTATAGTATGTTAGATTAGGGCAGAGCCAAGATGGCAGAAAGAAGCCAGGATATTTCTTGAGCTCTTCCCAGTATTTCTTAGAAACAATGTTAAATCGAATCTCTAAACAGATTTTGAAGTGATAGAACCTACAAAAAGGTTGAGTGAAACAATTTTCTAATACAAGATAATTTAAACTTGTTTTTCCAATTTTTTGAACTTAAGATTTTCCAATTTAAGGTAATTTAACCTTAAGATTTCAGGAAGGATCTGTCTCATTTAGGTGGAAGGGGAGTGCATCCCAGAGCAGATGGTATCCTGGAAAGCCAGGGTGGGGCATAGATCAGTAACTAAGACCCCTTGGTCCTGACTCCACAGACCAGAAGTACAGTAGACCCCGTGTTAGATGTCCAGGCCTGGTGCAGAAGGCAAATTGCTAGCCCTGGAAATCAGGCAATAGCAACTGTGACTAGGCTGGGCCACTCCAACACAGTGGGTAAGTCATCAGGACCTCAAGTCCCAGCATGTAAAGTCAGTGACCAGGCCTCTGGCCCTCTGAAGCAAAAGTTGGGGACTGTGTCCCCTCTGTTCCAGGAACAAACATCAACTTCAAAAGTCACAAAACGGGCAAAAAATGAACAAGAAACAAAAAAGAGCCTCTACCACAGGAAGCTGCTGTGGTGACAGGGAAGATCAAAACACAGACCAAGAAGAAGATAATACTGTCAAAATGCCTGCATATGAAATCTCAAAGGGGAATATGAATTAGTCTCAAAGCCAAAAAGTCTTCTTGGAAGAGCTCAAAAAGAATTTTAAAAGTCAAATAACAGAGGTAGAAGAAAAATTAGGGATGGGGAATGAAAGTTTTGCAAGAGAGAGTCAACAGCTTCAAAAAGGAAGGACAAAAATTGACTGAAGAAAACAATTCCTTAAAAAATACAATTGCCCATATGAGAAAATCCACTGAAGAAAACATTTTAAAAAATAGAACCAGTCAGATAGAAAAGGAGGTACAAAAGCTAACTGAAGAAAATAATTGCTTATAAATTAGAATTAGGCGAGTGGAGGCCAATAATTATGAAACATCAAGAATTGGTCAAAGTCAAAAGAATTAAAGAATCAAAGAAAATGTAAAATACCTCATTGGAAAAACAACTGGCCTGTAAAATAGAACATGAAGAGATAATTTCAGAATTATTGGACTACTTGAAACCATGATCAAAAAAGGAACATTTTTCATGGACAGCATCTTTCAAGAAATTATAAAAGTAAATGCCCTGAAATATTAGAACCAGAGGGTAAAACAGTCATTAAAAGAATTTATCAACAATCTACTGAAAATTAAAATAAAATAAAATAAAAATTCCAAGGAATACTGTAACTAAACTCCAGAATTATCACTGCAAGTAGAAAATACTAACTACAATAGTGTAAGTATTTAGAAAGAAACAACTCAGATATTGTGGAGTAAGAGTTAAGTTTACACAGGATTTAACAACTTCAACATTAATGGATTTGAGGGCTAGGAATAAGATGTTCTAGAAGGCATAGAAGCTTGGATTACAACCAAGAACCAACTACCCAGCAAATCTGAACATAATATTTTAGAAGAAAAGATAGATATTCAACAAAATAGGGGACTTTCAGTCATTCCTGATGAAAAGACTAGAGCTAAACGGAAAATCTGATCTTCAAATATATACTCAAGAGAAGCACAAAAAAGTAAACAATAAAGAAATTATCTTATTCAAATTCATAATATTAGTATTGCATCAAGAAAAATAATGAACGTGAAGGACAGAAAGAAGCATGGGAATACTTACATAAGCTGATGCTAAGTGAAATAGAAACAGAAATAACACAAATGATGGCTACAATTGAAATGTAAAGAAATGAAATCAAAATTTGTAATTATTTAGGCAATTATTATGGCAGAGCTTGAAGAAGAAAAAAGAAAATGTACATTTTTCCTATTTTTGATAAGGATCTGAGGAGCAAAGCATGGACAGGCATCCTATATGCAGAGCTACAGAAACTCTCTGTATGTCATCAGGGCTTAGAAATTAACAAAAACTATGGGGAAGGGACAGGCAGAACACTGCATATACTGTTAGCCATGATTATGTCTCTTGATAAAAAAATGATATACATAAGAAATGAGATAATACAAAATAAAATAAATCTATTTTCAGAAAAATCCTTTATAGTACTGAAATCATATAATTACAAAATGAATAAATAGAAATGAAAGGAATGACATAAATCTTCTTTTTCCTAATGACATTCTCCAGCAACTTTTTTCCCCAAGCCCATCAAAATCTAGCTCCAGATGTAACAATCAATAAGTCAACTAATACATATTTATTAAGCACTTATTAGGTGCTAGATATTGTGGTTACAAATACAAATAAAAGCAAAGACAATCCTTCCCCTCCTTAAGGGGCTTAAAATTTATTAGAGAAAGACATCACATAATAGGAAGTTAGGATGCTGAAAAGTTGGGAGTTGGAGAAAAGTTGGGGGTTGGGGCATAAGGGAGAATTCCAGAAAAGTCCAAAGGTAGTTTAGCTAGTAAAAAATGGGAAAAACATTCTGAGCAACCTCTTGAAATTGTGGCCCTAGAGTCCGTGGCCTTCCTTCCAGACAAAGAGTAGGTCCTATTTTTGTGCTTAATTTGGGGGAAGTAGGTAAATCGAACACTTTTGGGAGTAACTGATTTCAAAATTTAAAAATAGGAGCAGAAAACCATGATAAGCTCTTTCTTACATATAGCACAAGAGACTCAAGGTAATCTAACATTCTGATTATTACAGTTTTACCAAACATATCACCTATGCACTGCGAATTTTCAAAGAATTAGAATGCAATAAAATGGACTTAGCCCTTGAACATAATTTCATCCTTCTAGGATGATTCAGGAGGCCTTTAAGGATCTTTCCATGTCTGCCTCTGTGAACAGCATCATCGGCCCCTCAACAGAGCAAGTGTCTGTGAACAGAGCTTTCTGGTAGACAGAATGCTCTAGAAACCTGCATTTACTTCTACAAATCAAGAAAAACAGCCATAAAATAGAAAAAACTAAAGTTGCCTTATAAATGTTCTGAATTGCATGGAGCAGACAATGGGCTTTTAATAAATGTAAATAATAAACCTACAGCAAAAGCAGGTCTCTAGACAAATCTCTAGACAAAGGGCCCGCTACAGTGCTTATTTAATTTATTTGATGCATATGTTGTACTAGCTGCTGCTTCTAGTTTCTAAAATTTTATTTAAAAAAGACAATGTTTAACATTAAGGTTTATATTTGTCATTCACATTGGCCTGGACCATAAATGCCTCCTGGAGGTAACCATGGCCAATTAGGAAGCTATTTGAGAAAAGTAAACTGATAACCTTCTATTTGGAACTTAATCTATGAAGGGACTGAGGATTGTGATCCTGGGTGCTGTTTGGTGTTCCAGGGGTAAACCACTGCTGAACTGGAGGGCTGTGGTTTGGGCTTTCCACCCATAAATATTTATGATGCTTCCATCGTATGGAAACTCTGGGGATAGGAATTCTAAATGACCCTCCATGTGGGATGGTATAAGGTTCTGTGGTCCTCACAAAGACTTTAAAGACATGGAAAATGCTCCCTTCTTTTTCTAAGCATCCTGGTATAGTTAAAAAAGTAGTCATGTTTCACTCTATCAAGGGATCCCAATCTTTCACATGTCAGACATTTTTTCTAATAATAAGGTTATTATGCTGGTAGATCAAAGGAAAGCTGCAGAATTAACTGGTCTGGATTTTATCAAGCACCTAATAAAGTCATGATAACCCTATGGATAAGATGGTGAACCGAATGATAGTACAGTTAAGGTGATTCAGAACTGTTTTAAAAATTTAGACCCAAGATCAAAGATTAATGGATTGATATTAAACTGCAGGAAAGGCTCTTATTTAATGCCTCAGAGATCTGAACTTGGTCTTGTGTTTTTAGACAATTTAATCAATACCTAAGAAGAAGACAGAGATTATGCCATAGAAGAAGGCATAGATTTATGGATGACATGAAGTTGAAAAGAACTATTAGATAACATACTGTATGGAAAAATCTGGATTTAAAAGACTTTGATAGAGCAGGGCAATTAGTTAAATCTGAAAAAAAATTATGGGAATGAACATCACAATTGCATTCATGGGTAGACAACAGTATATGTGAAACAGGACTGGAGGCTAGTGGACTGTAAGCTCAAGTTGATTCAACAATGTGGTTTGACAGCCAAAAAGGTGAATGAAATCATAGGGAACACTAACAAAGACTCACAACCCAGGATCAGAGAGGCAACTATTACCTGGCAAGTGCTTCTACAGGGGAGTCCAATCTTTATTCTCTATTAGCATTTTTACAATGGGCATAAACATATATATTTGGCATGCTTACCAAATTTGCAAGTGTAATAGTTTATATTTTGGTCATGAAATATATAAATTGGCCACGAAATATAAATATAACACACACACATATACACATATATATATATATATATAACTGGGCATGAAATCTAATAAGTTTAGGTGGCAGTCTATATCTGAAATAACCTCAGTAAATTAGAATGTTGGTTTGAATCAACTGAGATGAAATTTAGGGCAATTAGGTGGTATAATGGGTAGAGTGCTGATCTTGGAGTCAGGAAGACTCATCTCCATGAGTTCAAGAGTGACCTCAGATACTTACTAGTTATATAACCCTGGGGAAGGCACTGAATCCTGTTTTTCTCAGTTTCCTTATCTGTCAAATAAGATAGAGAAGGAAAGGAGAAACCCATCCAGTATCTCTGCAAAGAAAATCCCAAATGGCATTACAAAGTGTTGGACATGACTGAAAATAACTGAACAAATGTGAATTCTTTCACTTGATTCTAAAAACCAATTTAACAGATGCAAAACAGGGAAGGCTTGCATTCTAAGACAAATTCCTTAGAAAAAAAAGATCTGAAGGGTTTTTTTGGGGGGCTAAATGATCCAGATCTATTAGAAGTTGATAAGTTAACATGTTCAGTTCTTGCCACCACATTTTAAGACCACTCATGACCTTGTGTGCCTCCAGAGGAGGATAATCAGATTGGTGAAAAGTTCATGATACATGAGGATCACCTAGAGGGAATGGACCTATGAAGGCTGAGGGAAAGAAGTCGTTGAGAGGCAAGAAGATCTGTTGGCCAGTAGAATTGTCAGTAGGCAAAAGCTGCAGATGCAGATTTCAATTTGGTATAGGGAAAAGCTTTCTAATAATTTGTTGTTGTTCATTCATTTCAGTTATATTCAACTCTTTGTGACTCCATTTGGGATTTTCTTAGCAAAGATAGCAGAACAGTTTGCCATTTCCCTCTCCAGCTCATTTTACAGATAAGGAAACTGAGGCAAACAGAATTATTTGAGTTGCCCATGGTTACACAGCTAGTAAGTATCTGAGGCAACTCTTGAATTCATGAAGATGGATCTTCCTGACTTTCAGCTTGGCATTCTAACCACTGTGCATTCTAATTAGAAGAGTTATTCAAAAGTGGAATTAATTCTTTTTGGGAAATGTAGGATTACTTCTCCTTTGACATAGCCAAGTAAAGGTTCAATGACCACTTGTCAGGTACATTACAGAGGAAATTCTGGATCAGTCCCAGGATGCAAAATATGGCCACCAAGGGGCATTTCAGCTTAGAAATTCTGGGATGCTACTGATCTGTCCAGGCTACATCTAAAACATTGTGCTGAGATGTAAGTTCCATATTTTAAGAGTGTTAGGACAATGTAAAAACACCTGAATACTTGTGGCAGAGAGCTCTGTGTACTATTGCATGAGGGATTTTGAGATCTAGACTTAGATCTCAATACAAAAACCACCATAGGGAAGAAGCCAATAATTAAGATTCTATGACTTAGCCCATATTAATGGATCTTTTCATCTCCTCGAAGATATGAAGTTTCTTTAGGGAGCAGCCAGAACAAAATGCTTGTCATCTCTTTTGGTATTGAAAGCACATGATACAGATCTTATAACAACATTTATAAAAGCAACATGTTCTTGAAGACAAAATTATGGGCTAGTAGTCAGAAGGTCTGGGTTCTAAGTTTGAATCTTATTACCAACTTTTATTATGATGTTGGGCAAATTTTTGGGCTCTCTGTGTCTCAAGTTTTTTATCTGTTAAGTGGAGATAAAACAATGTCTGGCTCAAATAACCTGCAAATTAGCTTGCCAACTTCCTCTATTGCAGAGTTTTATCTTTGGGGAACAAGAACTGCAGACAAACCCCCTCATTCCCCATAATTTGTTTAAGTTCTATGAGACAAAATTTGACCTTTTCTTACAGTAAGTCCTTTGGGTTTATCAAACATTTGGCTACTGTGATTCTGTATTTTATAGATCTCATTTGTTCCACTGATCTATCTCCCCATTTTTAAACTAGTACCAAATTATTTGATAATATTACTGTGTAGTATAGTTTGGGAACTGGTACTACTTATTCTCCCTCCTTTCCAATTTCCCCCCAATATTTCCTTTAAGAATGTTAATTCCTTTTGTTTCCTTTCTCAATGGAGGGGAAGGCTGGAGAGTGGGAGAGAATTTGGAAATGAAGATTAAACAAAAAGAATCTTGATACTTCCTGATGGATTTATTATTTTTGAACAATGTGAAATTGTTAATATTTTTTCCTAACTCAATAAAATAATCTTTTGGAAAGTTTGATTGGTCTGTAACTGAATAAGACAATTTATTTAGGAGACTGTCATTTTTATGATACTGCTATGATCTATTTATGAATATTTCACATTTCTCCAATTATTTAGGTCAAGATAAAATTTGATCTTACATAGCTCAAGATTATTCATTCCACTATGGTATACCTTTTGTAGGGGGTACTAGCAATTGAGCCATAAATTCTGAGAAAAAAATAAACATATCCTTCCCCCATCCACCATGATGGACACACTGGAGAAGAAAAATCAAGGTAAGCCTCATTGCCATATTTCTCTCTCCTCCATAAATACTCATTCATTCACTCATTGCTCTCAGCTTGAAATACAGTTAGCAGAACCACTGGCTCTCTTGCCATGCCCTAGCATTCTCTCCATACTCAAGAAGCTTCAGATCCATAATCTTTTATCATATCCCACAGCACTTTACTTTCTTTCAGATTCCTGTAGTAGGAATTATGATATTCTTAGCTCCTTCCCCAGATATCCCAGCAGCGATAAGAGGAACTTGGCTAGGGAAGAGGTAGAGAAAAATCCTAATAGAGCATCTTCTAAGCAGGAGTGATATGAGTATCCAGAGAGTATAAGTGAAGGTGTTTTGGAAGCTAAAGCCTTTTACAAAAGTAGGCTATTGGTTTTAATGCTGAGACCTTCAACACTGCTTTACTTTGTAAAACCCCAAACTTTCCTCACATGTAGTGTTCATCTTAGTAAACTCTGTGGTGAACTTGAAAAGAAACTTTAAGTAACAACTTCATCAAAATGAAATGCCATTCCGGGAAAGGTTGGAATTGAACTGCATAAACATGTCAGGCTTATGAACAGCACTGATATCTCAGGGATCAGTCAATATTTCTAGAATTACATAGCTGTGGTCTAGCACTGCAATTTCACTAGCCAATTAGTTTAGTGTGCAGCTACTCTCCTTTTTGTTCAGGGATTCATAACCTTTTTTTTTTTGTATCCATGGGCATATTTGGTAGAGACTGGTAAAATCTATGTGTCTCTTTCTGAATATTTTTAAATGCATAAAATAAAACACATAAGATGATAAAGGAAACCTTTTGAAATGTGGTTGTCAAAACATTCTTTCAAAAAATAACTTCACTGACCCCCACTGCTTTAGTCATCAACATTTGTTCAATGACCACTGGAATTTTACAACTGCTTTAAAGCACAACACTAAAATTCAAATCAGAAAATATTATTTTAATAACACAGAAAAGTGGCAAGGGTGCTCACTTGTACCACATATTTAAGAGAGACTTTCAAAAGCACAATGTCGCACATAGGAGAGCCAAGTGGCCTAAGTTTCATATCTGAGAGAACTGATTATTTTAGAGCTAATGACAGAGAGGGAGGAAACAAGTTTTGAATTAAGCACTTTGATTTTAAATATTATCTCATTTGATCTTTTCAACAATCCTCCAAGGTAAGTGCTATTATTTTTTCTCTTTTTAGAATTGAGGAAACTGAGTCAGATAGAAGTTTCAGTGACTTCCTTAGGTTCACGCAGCTAGTGTTATAGATTATTTTAGAGTTTTTTGACTTCTAAGCCCAGCAGTCTTTCCATTGTACCATCTAGCTGCCTCTAACTGATAGATCAAAGCAGGGAGGAAGAGAACTGGTTATGAAAAAAAAGTTAGTCAGGGAAAGAGCAAAAAGGACCTGAGAAAAGGAAGAGGTCACATGTTCTTTTTTCTAATCTAGAGTTGCTAATGTAAACCATTAATGAGGTTTCAGGCTGTTATAAAGTTTCTGGACCAGGCAGGTTATGATCTTCTCCCTACTGATGGTCTCTTCATCTCAAACTGCAGCTCACAACTAAATCCATGCCCCACAAACCCAGCTGTCTTTACCCACATGCATCTCATTTCAGGGATTGGATGTTGGCAAATGAAATTTGAATTTTAAAGCTGTTGAATTCATTTGTGCAGTGACTCTTAATACTCTAATCCTCCTGACATTCCCAGAGTTTAAATCTTTCTTGTCATTTCACATTTGGTTAACCACTAACTCTTTGCTGACCAGTGGCTTAATCAGTACACACTTGCTCTGATATTTTCTGTACTAGAAGAAACTTTGAGAATGGTATGGATTTCCAGAGTTGGGCTCTGGAATTTCTCGTTTGGCCAGTGATGATCATATTAATTTCAATCTATAAATGAGCATAATGGTTTTGCTTAAAATTGGTATGATTCTACTTAATTCCTCAGTAAATCCTTGCTTTTATCTTCTTCTTCCATCAATCCACATTAAAGATAGCTCGTGTCTAATACCACCCAGGTTATGTATAGCAGAGATAGGATTTAAACATATGCCCTCACTTAAATATTACTTAAGTCTTGGTCATGTCTCCAACTAGCTAGGTTGTAATCTCATAACTAAGTTATATTCTAGACTTCATGTATCTCTCACAATATCTAGAACTATATTATAAAAAAGGGGTAATAAATCCTTATTGATTGGCTAATTACTAGGCAAATATCCAGATTATTTGGTCTCATTATCTTTTTTCCCTAAAGCAACAATCTAAAACACTTGGATGTAAACAAGCAACTATTCATTGAATGATGTCTGCCTCATTAGAATTTAAGCTTTTTGAGAGAAGATACTGTGTTATATATAACTATGTGTCCTTAGCACCTCTACTAGAACCACAAAGTAGGCTTGTTGACTGAAGAAATGAATGAGAACTATGATTATATTGATGTATCACCATCATTATTAACTAAAATTATTTATAATATCAATGTATGATTCACGAGATTCTAATTCAACAATTATTTATTAATGCCTATGATGTGCAAGACACTTCACTAGCTGCTAGGGACATAACAAACACAATTAATCAATAGGTATTCATTAAATGTCTACTTTCATAAATTATTGATAGGTAATTGCCTACTATTGATAGGCTGGTAATAGAAAAAAAGGAAACAAGCATTTCTTGAGCTCTTACTATGTTCCAAGCATAGAGTTAAATGTTTTATAAATATTATCTCATTTGATTCTGACAACTCTGGAAGACAGGTGCTATTATTATTTCCATTTTTCAATTGAGGAAACTGAGGCAGATAGAATTTAAGTGATTTACTGAGGGTCACACAGTTGTAAGTATCTGGTGCTGGAATTCTCAGACCTTTTTGTTTCCAGACCCAGTGCTCTATCTTCTGTACCACTTAGATGTGTCTGGGCAGCAATGGAAAGATAAATAAAAAGAATGCAATTTTTCATCCTCTGGAGGGGCTTATATTTTAACGAGATTAGAAGTGTGGACATAATGACAACATTACAGTTTATAAAAGGCAAGTAAAGCAGTGAGTCCAAGTTTTTGAACTGTTTTTACTTTGCATCAATATTTTCTAAGCTCACATGTCTAAGGAACTCTTTGTGGTTTTCTGAAGTGATCTAGGAATCAAAGCGTCAGATGAAACTTGATTTGGAGTTAGAAGAGACTTTGAGGTCTTCTAGCTGACACCCCTCATTTAACACCTCAGATAAGAAAATTAAGGCTTAAAAGATTAAAGGGGGTAGTTACTTATAAGCACAAAGAATTTAGGAATATGAAATAAACTCCAGGACAAAATAGGTTTTGGAGCAACTCATAAAAACCAAAGTATCCTCTCATGATCATGATATTGCCATAGGTTGTTTTTATGAAAATATAATTTCATATTTACTTTTAAAAAGAAAATGTCATAAATTTTGGGCTTTTTCCTTCCCATTTCTTTTCGCCACTCTATAGAGAATGTCAGGGTTCAATGAGATTCTCTAGGATTCTAAAAATCCAACAGATCTTTGGTTTCATTTACATAATGCCTCCTCCTTCATGCCAAATAACTTTTATTTAGAGCCTAACACCAGTACCTGGTACACAATAGATGCTTAATAAATGCTTGGTGACTTCAATATTCTCTTTGTCTATGTTTTCTACATTCTTTTATGTTACATATTGCTTTCCCCCAATAGAATATAAGCTTTCTAAGAATAGAAACTCCTTCATTTCTGTTTTTGGGTTTCCAATAATAAGTCCACTATTTAGTACATAGTAGGTGCTTAATGAATATTAATTGATTTATCAACTGAATAGATGTAAACTTTAGTAGAATATAAGTCCCTTAAAGACAAATTTCTTCTCCTTTCTTTGTATCCCTAGAATCTATCAAAGTACCTTGCCCACCGAAGGGCTGAATAAATGTTTTGTTGAATTGACTTGAATCAAGTATTCCCTCTGACAAAAATAAATGAATAAAATCAAAGAATGCCAATCTGTCTCATTCAATTCTTGCCCATGATCTCCATCTATAAATCAGCCATAGGAGGTATATTCAATGTGCCATAAAACAGTTTGGGAAAGACTGATTAATTTTCATGATGTTAACCATTAGAAAGATGTCCATACATAATTAGAGCCCCAATATTCTCATGTGGCTAGAATGCTTTTCCAGATTCCAACAATGTAAGAAATTCAGGATCTCTGAATTTTCTGAAATTTATATTGATTCTTCAAGATTTTTAGAGAAAAAAGAGCTAATTGACTAGTGCAATAACTTCCTGACAAAGACAGACTCAAACTGATTCCTTATTAATGGTTTTCTCCCCAAATACTTATTTTGATATCTAGAATACTCATGATTCTCCAGTATTGTGCAGTAACAAATACTGGGGCTTTAGAAATGATTAATTATTTAAGAAAATTGGTAATGTCCTTCTTGCCTAGCTTAGAACTTCTTAGAACTTAAAACTGGAAAAAGCTAATGTTCATGAGCCAAAAACATGAAGTTTACTCTAAAAATGGTTATATGTCTATAAAGATTGTCATCTTGAAATAGAAGACTTAACCATTGAGGCAAGTTCAGAGAGGGTAGGGTAGAGAGTGGAGGAAGTGACTGGTGATAGTTCAAGGAGTTGAGTATGGCAGTTCAGAAGGAAAATTTTTATTTGAATTTGAATTTTTCTGCCTCTTATTCATGTAAGAAGGCAGAGAATGAGAGTGACAGAATCTCAAGAGTCTGAGAGTCTCTCACCAGTCATCTCATTGAATTAATTGTCTTCTAGCTTCCAATTTAAAGGATCACAGGATTTGGATTTGGAAGAGGACTAAGGGATTCTTTAATGTAGCTCTCATTTTATAGATGCAAAAATAAGTCTACATTGATGTCCATTAATTGGGAATTCTACCATCTACGCTACATAAAGGCCCTGATTAGGGCAATTTTGGCTATTTGTTGCTAATGTTTTTTAAATAAATGAAGACATTTGAAGACTTACCCTAGGAAAATTCACAATTTGAAATCTAGTCCACTAAGGCAAGTCAGTTATTTAGGAGCTCTTAAAACTTCAGCTACAACATCAAATAGTATTAAAACCCTTTGGCTTTCGAGAATAACACTGAGGGATTAGGTTAAATTAGGCCAAATAATTAAAATATGTCTTTGAAATAATGGAATTTCACTACTTTTTAAAATTGATGCAGACTGCCCACTACAATAATCTACCCTTTCTTTGATTCTCACAGTGCTCCCATAAAGCAAGTAACATTCTCTGCATTTTGGAGACTAGAGAAACAAATATAAGGAGTCAGATAAAATTGTTTGTCTAGAAAGTGATATTAGAGTCAGGATTAGAATTCAGGTGCCATATTACACATTAAGGACTTTCTCCATTTAAGAAATCTAATCATATCTTTAGGAATGTTCACTACTTAAAAAGCTTGAGATTCCCACAGTTTCAGCATTTATTCCTCCACTTAAGAGACTGTGAAGATAAAAAAGGAAATAATAATAAAGTAATAAGAAGGAAGAGAGCTAATATTTATGTTGCATTTTAAGGTTTGCAAAGCACTTTACAAATATTATCCCACTTTATCCTCATAATATCCCTGAGTAGCAGGTACTTTGTCCCCATTTTATACATGAGAAACTAAGGCAGAGAGGGCAAGTTAAATGACTTGCCCAGTGTCATATAGTTTAGTAAGTGTATAAGGGCAGCACTGAAGTAATAGATGGTACAGGAGATAGAGCGCTGGGCTTGGAGTCAAAAAGACCCGAGTTATAATATGGCCTTAAATATTTACTACTTGTATGGCATTGGGCAAGTTCCTTAGTTATTGTTTGCCTCAATTTCTTCAACTGTAAGATGGAGATAATAATAGCACCTACCCTTTAGGATTTAATAATACATATTTGTAAAGCATTTAATATAGTGCCTGTTACATATTAGGAGTTATACACAATCTAGCTACTCCTCCTTCTCTTCCTCCTCCTCCTCCTCTTCCTTTTCCTCCTCCTCCTCCTCCTCCTCCTCCTCCTCTATTATTCATTATTGTCTTGTAAGTCCAAATGCAGAATTCTATCTACTATATCACTTAGTTGAAATGCACTGTTGTTCATGTTATTTCATTTGGTTTATACCAATACTATGGCAAGTAGGATGAATGTTAATATTTCCATTTTATAAATAAAAAAACTCAGATACTGAGAAAGTTGAATGACTGATCCAATGTGACATTTAATAAGTGGGAGAATTAAGATTCCAATCCAGTTCTTTTATATGTAAATCTAAGGCACTTTCAACTTCAGGAATTCTTAATCTGGAAGAGGAGGGCCCATTAACTTGTTGAAAATTGGATTTAAAGATGGTTTTCCTTTGTGATTCCATACATTTTATTTTACCTGGGTAAAGACACCATTCTGAGAAGGGATTCATAAGTTTCACCAGATTGCCAAAAGGGTCAGACTGCCTTACCTTACCAAGGACTTTGAGGGAACTGGGGCCATGGTAAATAGGAGAGGAAAGTTTTTTTGAAAAAGGAAAAGTTAAAATTGAGAGTAGAAATTTTGTGTATCTGAACATATGCTTCTGAATTTTCTCAGACAAGGCAGTCAAGCCTCTTGCATGCACACTCAGTCATATCCCCAGAGACACACCCTTTCCAGTCAGGTCAGTGTTGAAGTTTTCTTCTGTATTTTAGGAATGACAGCCACCCACACATCACAAGCTGTATTCATCTGCTTCATTGATTCCACCGGCAGGAAGATCCTTTTTTTTTCATAGGAATTCCCTTTTAAGTTCCCTTCTACACAATTAGTGCTAAGTCTGAGGACAGAAGGTGCATTTTGACACACAAAGAAAAAATGATGAGAGAAAGGCTTGCACATCAATCAGATCCAAAATCAAGGAGCCCATTAATATAGATATTCTGGAGGAACAGGCAAGGTTGCATTTCTTAACTCTGACTCCTTGTAACCCAGCACTTAAAACTGTCTTATACCTAAAGAAAACCTGTTTAGAAGGGAATCCTATCCTGATTCCCAGATTGCTTGTGAACTCGCTCATCCTTGAAATGACTTTCTATTAATTTTATATATAATTAATAATTACTTTACCCTGCATTTGTCCCCTCTCCCACCAAATGAATTTAATTTCCTTGAGAACAAGGACAATTTCATCTTTGTCTTTATAGCCCTAGGATTAACATAGTGTTTGGTACAATGTATGAACGAATGGTCATCTACACTTTGTTTAAAGGAAAGGACAAAGGACAGAGAAATAAGGAAGGAGGACTCTCAATTGGAGACAGTTAATTAGGTTAAGATTGGAAAGGAAGAAGCTTATTTGATACCAGGGCTTCCATCTCTATCCATTCACATCATGGCCACAGATAATTGTCCACTTCTACTTTACCCTGACACTCCAGTTTCTCAGGCAGTGATAGCTCTCTCCTCAATAAGCCCTAATTTCTGAACAGACGACACACTTTATGTAAATTTTCTTGGAAGATGGAGATATCACGGCAAACTTGGAAAGTAGAAGTTTGCATTTGGTACTTCCTCATCTTCCTTTCTTCATCTCTAGTCATCCTAATCTCTATCTTGCCACTGGACCCAGATGGCTCTGGAGGGGAAAAAGAGGCTGCTGACTTTGCAAAGTCCTCTCTCACTTAAAATCCAATTCCCTCATATATCATGGCATTATCTTGCTGAAGTCAGGGTCTTCTTTAAGAGCAAGGGACAAACAACATCCCTTTCTTCAAGTTTCTACAGCTCCTTATATCTCCCTTCCCTACCCTGCAGTTCTTCTTTGGGTTCTTGCTAAAGGTGAGGCATTTAGCCCCGAAAAAGTAATTTTTTTGTTCATAACCCCACCTTAACTAGCTCTCACCTGACTACAGCATTGTAGCTTGGGAAACAGATCAAGTAGAATGTGAGAAGCTCAGCATAGCTGCCCATTCCTCAAATCACTAAGGGAACTTGGCCCACAAATTCTCATCCTCCATAATTTGCTACCATTCATGGGCATCAGCTTATAACTTAGACACTTAAGAGACTACATCACCAAGAAGCCAGTTCCCCTCTGGCATGCTGAGCAGCACAGAATTCCAAAGGCAACAAAAAACTGCTTGTATATCCACCATCTATATTCAAACATACTGCCAAATACTTTCAACCTTAAATTTAGGTTTAGGTTTTAAAAAAAGAAAAGAAAAGAAAACTCAAAACCAATGAAATGAAAGGGGCCAAATTCTTCATCCAATGTCCCAGATATGGCCAAATGCCTCAGTAAAATTTTTCCCGTTTGTTTAAATTAAAAAAAAAAAAAAACAACAACTTAAAAATCTTCCCTCTTTGTTTTGTTCTTTTGAAAGTCCAACCTCAGTCAGCTACTGCTTATTAAATTTAATCTAATCAAAGATGTTGTACAAAAATGAAATTACAGCCAGGGTAATTCTTATTTTGAATGCATGATACCACCTGCATGAAGCACTGGGGGCTGGGGTGTTGTTGAAGATTTGGTCAAGCAAAGAGAGCAATCAGCTCTGATTTATTCATTTGCGTCTAGATATACATTGATTATAAGCAAAATAGCATAATTATCTATTAGTAATTAATTCATTCCTTCCCAATAAGGATACACACACACACACACACACACACACACACACACTATGACAACAAGTTTTCTTCAATGGTTGTTTTGTTCTTTGTTCTCCACTCTCCTCTCTCTACCAACTCTTCCTTGGAGATTTCATCCACTCTTACTGCTTCAGCTTCTATTCTTGTGTGGATGACTCTCCAAATCTATCTCTACAGCTCTGTCTTTTTTTTCTGTCTTTCAGAGATATATTTTGAACAGCCAGATGGATAACTCTGCCTATATGTCTCAATTAGCATTTTCAACTCATCAGGTTCAAAACGGAATGTTTCTTTCCCTCTTACTTGTTCCCTTTCATCCTGACTTCTTTTTTTCCTTCTTCCATCAATAGACTCACCAATAGACCAGCATTCTAGATGCTCAGTTTTGAAACTTCACGCCACTTGGATTCCTCCTTTGCTTTTATTCTATGTATGGAAATTCCAATTCCTCTCCTTTCTATCTCACCAAAATCCTCTCTACCCATTATTTCCTTAACATACTTATTGCTACTACTCTCATTTAAGCATTGCTTTTCCTCTTACTATTCTAATAACCTTTTAACTGCCTCAACTGCCTCCAAATCTTTCCTCCCACAATCCATCCAATCCATAGTATACTACAATGGATTTATGATTTCATCTCTGTAGGTATTCCTTTCACCCATTCAGACTACAGGATGCAATTGAACTAATCATGTTCAATTTTTGCCCCTGTTCTCCATATATCCTCCAAAGGAAAACTACTCAAGACAATGTAGTCCTTTCCCTGGTTCTCTTATTTCAGGGACATCCAATGTGCCAAGTATTCTATCTCCTTCTTGCCCCATGCTTGGTGAAGGAGCTAATGATAGTTTTTTAATGACACTTCAAATCTACGACACTATGACTTTTATTTATAACATTAATGTTCAACCTACTTACATACAATACATTTTCCCATGGACATTTGGGTTAATTGTAATTCTTCTGACTTATTGGAATTGCATTATTTATAGCAATATAGCATCAATGACAGAAAAGTGGTTCCATAGAAATGAAATGATGTGGGAGAATTGAGTTTAGGATCTTTGAAAGTACTGAGCATGATGCAGCTCAAGCTCTTTTTCCAACTTAATTTTAAAATCTAATGATAATACCTACCTAAATGGAGGTTCTCCACTTGACACCTTTCAATGGATTCTCATGTTCTACTGAATAAAGGCTACATTCTTTCATTTGACCCACAACTTATTCCTAACAGTTTTCAATCCTTATTTTTCTTTACTCCCATTGTGTACTCTATGTTGTAGGCACTTAGATTATTCACCATTTCTTTCCATGAACAATTAAGTGAACAGTCAAAAACTTGAAGTCAGTTTGCCTTTCAGAACAAAATGATTTGGAAGGACAATTCTTAGAAGGGCAACTCAATGACAGGTTAAATTCTGGAATCTCAAAGTACACTTTGCAAGTATTTCTCTCATTCCAATCTACCAAACACAAAAATGCATTTGCCATGAACCTGGGAGATCATCCCAAGTCCTACATAGGACACTGAGGATATGGGTGTGTCTCTCAAGTTCATTAAAAAGATTTATGGAAGTTATCAAGATAGGAAAGACAGAAAAAGGAATGAACTAATGCTTGGGGTCCTCCAAATTGACTTGACTCTAAGTCCCTTCATGAATCTAAACTTGTGTCAAGAACTGATTAAGATTTATATGAATCACAGAATCTCAGAAAAAGCAGGGATCTCATGGGTCACCTAGTCTAAGGCCTAAGAGAAAGACTACCCTCTATTCAAATTTAACAAACTGTAATATAGTTTCTACTTGAAGACCCCCATAAAGGAGAGCTGGTTATGAAAGGAAGTCTGCTTCATTTTTGGATTGTTCTAAATATTAGGAAGTTGGTTTTTCTTCTTGGCCTGAGCCTTTCTTTGGGAACGGTATTGGAGAGCATTGATAAATATTCTATATAAAAAGTGAAAATTTACTACTTCTTAACTAAGAAAAAATATTCATTATCTAAAAAGGAGATGTCTCTCCCAAATGTCCTTTCATTTTTTGTTGCCCTTTCCCCTCCCCATATCATGTACCCCATGTATTGAGCCTTCTCTCTTCATTTCCTACTACCAAAATCTGAATCTGCTACCAGTCACTTACCATTCAATATGAATTTAAGTCATTGGGTGTTTCTTACAGAATTTGGATTTGTACTCTATTAAAGGAATAGAAGTTATCAATGAAGTTGAGGGAAGTGTTTTGGAGATGAAAAGAAGATATTTCGTAGCTACTCTGAAATCATACCATGTATGTGGTTGCCTACTCCACCAATGGTTAAAGTTGGTCATGACAGACATTTCTGCAGCAAAGTCATGACTAACTGGAACCATTACAAAAAAAAATCATCTTACATTTTGGTAGCATATCTATTTTTAGAAAAGCAAAAGAAAATGGGATAGTAAAAACTTTCTTTGCCTGACAAACAATAGACCAATAGACTGAAATTGGCGGGGGGAGTACAAGGAAGAAGAGAATGTGACTTTGGAGAGTGATCTTAGTTCATTCAAAGAGGCAACAAAATCTATTCAAGTTCCATTCCATTCCTTCTTGCTTCTCCTACATATCAGATACTCCCTCATTTTGAAACCCTGATTAACTTAAAGAAGATGCTAGCAATTGGAATGGGGAGGTCAAGAGAGGAATGAAAGGAGAACTTCAGGATTTATTGTTTGTTCCCCAGGCCCCTTCAGAGAAGCAAGTAGAAAATTATTTAGAGGCAACAGAGATGATGCTAACTGAGCCAAGATTAATTACTTAGATAGTCAGTGCTATCTCTTTTGGCTAAATGAAGAGCTGAATTGACTTTAGAGCTGTTGTAGGTAGGTAATCCTAAGGAAGAACCATAGTATTAAAGAAATTTAAAAATGTTAAATTATAGAATTTATATTTATAAAAGGACCTTAGAGACCACAAAATCATAGGATTTAGAGTTGGAAGCAATTTTGTTAGCTCTTTCACTTTACAAATGAGAACACTAAGACCCAGAGAGGCTAAATGACTTATTTGCTCAAGGCCACACGGATAAGCAGAGGAAAAAGTCAAACCTATAACTTTAGATTCAAAATGCAGTATCTCTTTCCATTACAACATGTTGTTTGGTTATTTTCAGTTGTTATCAATTGGGGTTTTCTTGGCAAAGATGCTAGAGTGATTTGCCATGCATTTCTCTGATTCATTTTATACATGAGGAAACTGAGGCAAGCAGGGTTAAGTGACTTGCCCAGGATCACATAGATAGTAAATATCTGAGGTAGGATTTGAACTCGGGAAGGTAAGTTTTCCTGATTCCAAGCCCAGTGCTCTATCCTCTGGGCCACCTAGTCACCTGTCATCTAGTTAGTCAATCCTTAAACATTTGTTGAGCCTATGTACCAGATATTGTGTTAAGCGTTAAGGATTCAACAAAAGGTAAAATCAGTTATTGCTCTGAAGGACTTCATATCTTAATGGGAGAGACAATATGTGAATTAGCTTGGGATGGACAAGATATATAGGGGTGATGAATGCAGGGAAATCTCAAAGGGGAAAGCATTAGTGATTGGGGTCTTGTCCTAATCCTTTATTTTTCATAGATGAGAAAACTATGAAACAAAGGCTTTTCTCGAGGTCATTTCAATTAAATGCCACAAACATTAAACACTTAATATGTACAAAGTACTTTTTAATAGTGAAAATGTATTAAGTGTTGGCTCTGTGAGGTTTGGGGACTCAAAACAATGGGAGAAAAGAAAGCCAGCTAACCTCTTTCCAGGGGATTGATAGACCTCGGGTAAGTCAATTGTATCTTTAAGAGATTTTCTTATTTATAAAGGGACATGCAAATCATTCACTCAACATATGAGGAAATAAGATCTCATTCTGAAGCACTTTGAAGAAAGGGTCTCATACATATGCAGGAATGCTCTAAACATACTCAATCACTACGCCATACCTCCCCACAAGCATTCAACCAAGTGCAAGCAAAATGATTCATGCTGGAAACCACATCCCAAATTACCCAGTGACAGGCCTTGAATGGACTGTACCTTTTCCCTGAAACCCAGATTCTGGGAAACTGTGCAAAACCCCAGCAAAACTCAGCAGCAGAAGAAAAGGCAAATCTGTCATATTAAAATAGGCCCAAGAAACAAAAAAGGAGGAAAGAAAGGAAAGGAGGAAAGAAAGGAAAGGAGAAAAAGAAAGAAAGAAAGAAAGAATAGAGGAAGGAAGGAAGGAAAGAAAGAAGGAAGGAAGGAAGGAAAGAAGAAAGAAAGAAAACAAAGAAGGAAGGAAAAGAAAGAAAGAAGGAAGGAAAGAAGAAAAGAAGGAAGGAAGAAAAGAAGGAAGGAAGGAAGGAAGGAAGGAAGGAAGGAAGGGAGAGAGGGAGGGAAGGAAAGAAGGAAAGAAGGAAGGAAGGAAGAGAGAAAAAAATAAATCACCATTTTAAGATCATTTTATCATGTATTTTGTACAATGAATTGATCAATTTCCATCTGAAACAGGACAACTAAAATGATTTGAAATCCATGAGGCAATTTTTTTTCTTATGAGGAGAGATGAAAGGAATTAGAGATGATTTTTAGAAGTGAGTCTCGAAGCTTATAGTCTTTTCAGAAACAATTCCCATTGGTGCCAAGGTCTCTGGAGAATGGCAGGATGGGTTTATGAATTTGTGAGACTAAATGAGTTGTGTGAAATAGATAATAGGGAAGGAGTGACAGTCAATCAAGGGTCTTATATTTTGCCCTGGAAAGGAATAAAGGAGGCCACAAAGACCAAGTGCATACATGCAAAATGGATAAAGTGAAATACTTTGTCTGGCAACAAGTAATTAACCTGTGGACCTCTCTGTTGTCAAATGTTATTAAGAAAGGTGCCAAAACAAATTAGACATTGGTAGGGAAGAAATCTGTACTTAAACCAGTCGCAAAGGGATAAGATTACAAAAGCTATTAATCATCAAGCTCTTTCTGTTGGCATATAGCTTCAGGGTAGCTATTCAGCTAATCGGGCCTTAAGTAAGATAATTCTTCTTTCTAGGACTTGGTAGAGGTCTATAAAGGGCATTTGGAGAAATTCATTGTGTGGTGCTTTTATCAAGGAAACGGAGACTAAGCTCTCCAAGGCCAAAGGCCAGACAGTATTTTTGCTTAAACCAGTACTTACCTTTGAGGTAAGCAAAATACAATTAAATAAACCAGATTTAGACTACTGGAGCAGGTGGCCAATGTAAAGTTTAAAGAGAGAGTGGGGCAACCCCTATTGTGGATTATTTGTGGTAACTAGGAAGGCCAGACCTCTGGTTTCTAGATATGGATTCCAAGCCAGAATTAGCAGCCAATAGAGGCTGGGGATTTTTATCAGCGAATATAATTGCATTTGGGGCAAAATATAGCTTTTTGTAGCTGATTTGATGAATTCACAATAGAACAAATCTATCTTTTTTCCTCATTTTCTTTGAATTTGGAGTTCATGAGGTCAAAAAAAGTTTTTTTTTTCTCTTTTTTAAACATTAAAGAACATATACAATATCAGAGAAAAGGAAAAATAAACAAACAAAAAAATCCCTGAGGACCATAGCACTAGAACATTTTCTAAACTGATTTATATAGTATTGACGAAGGTCAAAAGGTCTCTTTTGAAAAAAAAAAGGTCCCTAAAAATACACCAATTATTACCAAAAAAATCAATAATCCCTGAAATTTACAATGGCATCTTTCCCATGGGATGGGGTGGAGATGGGAAAGGTACCATTTGTCATTTTGAAGGATGGCTGGGATGGGCTAGCATCACCAACACAAGGCTATTTTCTCATATCTGCACTCTTGTATCATTGCTCAATCCTGGTCACTAATTGAAATCTCCAGAAATAGCCAGGATGACAAAGGAGCACTACCTGAAAATAAGTGATGTCTTCTTTTTGACAGTGCAGAAAGGATTCTCAGAGGACTTCCAGGCATGGGTAGTCATGGGTAATGCACCCAAGGTGCACTGAACATGCTCTTTTGCTTTCCTGAGTAGGATCTTTTCACATAAAGTTATAGCTCAGTGCTACCAAAGAGTGATCCCACTAGTAACTGCATTTGTATTCTCTTTTCTAAGTCCAAAGGAAAGCAGACTTCATCCTGTGAAGTGCTTTGTAAAGCTCAAAAAGTGACGAAACAGTAGGTGATGCTTTCTCAATCACAAACCCAATCAGCAATTGCTTAATAAAATCTTAGCACTGAGCAAAGCAGTTGTGACATCTGCCCTTTGGGGGTATGTGACCCTTGGGACAATCCAACAGGAACATTGTAAAGGTTACTCTGTTAAAAAATGTCTGCCCTCCAGGAGGCTACAGGACTGCTCATTGGACTTTTGTTAGCTAAGCTATAAAATGAGGAGATAGGGTGAATGAGCTCTAAAAGTTTTCTTCCCAAATCCTGTGATTCTATGGCACCCATCCTTTGTATTATGCTCAACCCTGCAGGTCCTTCGTTAAACCACACATTTTTCTAACACGTTTATTCCCTGACACCTAATTGTGAATGAACTTATCAAAGTATTTTGAGGAGAAAGGGACCTTAGAGACCATTTAATTATTTTACAGAGGAGTGACTTGCCCAAGATCACAGAGACAGTAAATGACTCAGAGTCTGAACTTGGGCTTCTAGATACAAATTTGTTGCTTTGTCCATTTATGATGCTGCCTATGTAACATGGATTCTTGATAGCAGACAGCTAGAAAGCATAGTAGAAAGCCTAGTTCAATTCCTGCCTAATATATTTATTAGCTATGAGATCTTTTGAGGGGTTGAAGGGAATCAGGGTTAAGTGATTTGCCTAGGGTCACACAGCTAATAAGTGTTTGAGGTCACATTTGAACTCAGGTCCTCCTAGTGGTCTATCCAGTGCTTCATTTAGCTGCCCCATTAGCTATAACTCAAAAAGGGCCTCAATTTTCTTATTTTTAAAATGAGCTCAAGCGCTTTTAATTTCCTTTCTAGTTACTTGACATAGTAGGTCACTTAAATGCTTTAAAACTTATTAACTTCTCTCTCTATGTAGTAAAAGAGTTAGATATTTGAGGGTGTCGAAGGGGAAAGTGGATTTAAAGATAGATTGATTTTTCTGTCTTTTATATTGTACCTGGAGCTGTCCCTCATGGTTATTGCTTAGCTGGCTTAATTTTGAAATAGGTTTCTTTTGTATTTCATATTTCTTTGTTAGGTGTCCTTCAAAGAGAGCTCCACTAAGAGTGAAATGGGAACAAGGGGAGATGCTTTCCTTTAGCTTAACTGGGCTAGAATCAGAGAAAAGACTATATGTACCCTGAAAGATTCCCTTGAGGTTGGAAGCTTTGTGGTGTAGTGTGGAGGTGTTAAGATAGGCAGTTGGGGTACAATGGATAGACTACCAGGGCTGGAGTCAAGAAGACTTGTGTTCAAATGTGGCCTCAGATATATCTATGTGACCACTTACACTCTGCCACCACTTCCTCATCTTTAAAATGGGAATAACAGTACCTATCTCCCAGTTCTTGTGAGGATCAAATGAGATAACTAAAAAGTACTATTATAAATGTTAGTCATTATTATGAATCATCTAGAGTCAGGAAACCTGGGTTCAAATCCAATTTCAGAAATTAACTAGCTATGTGACATTTTCTTTACCTCTCAGATTCTTAATTTCCTCAATGGAATAATCAAATTTACTAATTTAATTATAATTAATTATAAATCACCTATCTCACAGGGTTGCTATAAGAAACTACTCCTCAAATCTCAAGGTTACTTGTACATACATATTTACATACTTACATACCTACATAGTCTTTAATATGTGGTAGAAAGGAGGACAGTGAACATTTGACTCTTGGTCATAATCATCTGAAGCTTTTCCATATGAAGGGGAAAAAGGCTTATCCCTTACATCATTATTATTACCTAATCGAGTTTCTTTATAAAGTCTATTCACATTCTGTTCAGAACAAGAGAGAAGAAGAAGGGAGGAAAGAGGCTCTTCTTTGACTTCCTCCCTTTATTCATTCTCCTTCCAATTAGTTTTTTGATTTTATTAGAATTATACAATTTAAAAAATTTGCCTTAAAGGTATTTTTGTCAATTTCCTATGGTTTCCAACTTTAAGGTCTATCCTGCCATTAAATCCTCTTATAACAAAGAAAAACAGTTAAACAAAGCAGGGTGATAGTGTCCGGTAGAATACATAGTATCTTACACTCCTAGGCCCTGACTTCTCCAGTGAGAAAAAGGAAATGTTCTTGATCTTGTATTTTCTGCAACCAAGGGTGGTTACTACAATTAATATGAATCCAAGTGTCATTTTTCTTTATGTTTTTGTAGTCATTGTATCTAGGTTGCATTTACTTTTGTAAGGTATTGGGAGGGCCCTTTTCTTCATTCCAGTGATGATGGAAGATGATTTGTTTGTTGAAAGTGAACTGAATATTTTTCTGATTTTTCTTCTCTACAAAGGACTCATGTGTGTCATATTGTGACAAGAAAGTCATCCCAGTCTCCGTTTTCACAATTGCTGAGATTTCTTTTTTCAAGCATAAACATTTCTCTGGGCCAACATATAATTATGGGGTTTAAAAAGAATAGTCTTTCCTAATTCTTAGCTTCTTGGGGAAAATAGGTAAAAAGAAAGTTCTCTAAATAGTAAAGCAGTGATTATTTTAAGGTTGTTTTTAATTAAATCCATATTTTATTGGGGAGTAAAGGGAAGATGTAAATTTTTTTTTCTTAAGTCATCATCATCATCTTGGATTTACATCATAATCCATCAAAAAAGATGCTGGGTACATTTATATAACCAAGTGCACACAACACTAATGATAGACTAGGAAGATGAAATCTTGGCTGAACAGATGCAATATTCTGGAAGCAAGTCAACTGAGGCTGACAGATCAGAGAAAGACAAGGCAACCTAGTGGTGTGATGGAAACATCACTGGAAGTCAGGAGACCTACATTCTAGTTCTGGCTTCTTGAACAATGGAAAGTTTAAATAGGAAGGAAGTTGAGAAATAAAGAACAACAAGCTTTTCTTTACAAAAAAAGGATGCTACAATGCAGGGAAGCCAGGAGACTTGCAAAGGTCACATAGGAAATTAATGACAGGATAGGGGCTGGAACCAACTTTTGGGACTCAGAATCTTATACATTCAGTCAAGAATTGAGTGGACAAGTTTCATGGAGTCACTTATCTTCTAAAGCCCCAGATTCCTTCATTACAGAGTTGGGAGGAATCTCAGTGGGATCTAGCCTAATGCTCTATGTCAAACTATCAATCACTCAATGCTTTACCATGAAGCAGGCATTGGATTAGGTCCCAAGGATATAAACAAAGGCAAAAATAGTTTCTGAACTCAAGTTTATATTCTATAGGGAAAGACAAACAACTGTGACAAATAAGATACAAATATAATTTTGTTATTGTTCAGCCATGTCTAGTTTTCTGTAACCCCATTTGTGGTTTTCTGGATAAGGACACTGGAGTGGTTTGTCATTTTCTTCTCCATCTCATTTTTTAGTTGAGGAAACTGAGGGAGACGGGGTTAAGTGACTTGCCAACAGTCACACAGCTAGTATATGAGGCCAGATTTGAACTCAAGAAAACTCAAAAAGATAATTCTTCCTGATTCTAGGCCTAATACTCTATCCATGGTACCACCTAGCTGTACAGTCTCAAAAATAAAGATACTCATCCCTGTTGGGACTGGGAATGGACTTTTGTAGATGGCAAGATTTAAACTAAACCTTGAATGAAACCAGGAAAACCGAGAGGCAAAGATGAGCTAGGAAAACATTCTGGGAATCAAGGATAGCCAAAGTAAAGGGACAGAGATGAAGTTGGAATATTGAGTATAAGTAATAGCAAGTAAAATACTGTAGCTGGATTACAGTATATGGAGGTTGCCTAAACAAGAATCCCTTCTACAATGTAAAATTCATGTAGCCTCTGCCTGAATACCTCCAATGAAGGCAGGAGGGCACTATCTCCCAAAGCAATCCATCCTGTTTTTGGATAGTTCTGTTAGTAAGTTTGTCCATTGATTATGCATAAGCTGGTATCTCTAAATAGTCACCTAGTTATTACTCTTAGCTCTATCCTTCAGATACTAGCAAAACAAGTTTAATACCCAATTTCACATGACAGATATAAAAATTAGTATTGTATCTCCTTCCTTATTTGTGAAATGAAGGAGTCACAGCTTCATTTAGTACAAGGTTTCTTAAACTTTTCCCACTTGTGATCCCTTTTCTCCTGAGAAAGTTTTTATGTGACGCTAAGTATGTAAGTATATAAAGTAGGTATACAAATCAAATATTTACAGATGATAAATCATAACTTCACCACCCCCACATTCAGTTACATAATCTTATATGGGATTAAAACCTAGTTTAAGAAACTTTGATTTAGAAGGTAGATCTTAGAATTCAGAATGGTCTCTAAGTTTCATTGTAGTTCTACAAATATGATCCTGTGTCCCTCATATGTTTCCTTCCCAATCCTTGCCCAGGCCCAATATTCTGAATTCCTTCAAAAGGTCCTCAAAAGTTAATGTCTAGTCTTCTCACTGTCCTGGCCATCCTCTTTTGGACACTGTTAATTTGTCAGTGTATTTTCCAAAACATGGTGTCTAGGGATAATACCACAACCCTAGATGTGGTTAGAGCAGGTTATAGTACAACAAAATAATCATTTCCCACATTCTGACCATTGTGTATTTTTTAATGTATCCTGAAGTAACATTCACCTTTCCAATTGCTGCCATACTGCTGACTCAAAGTGAGGGGTAGTCCAGTAGAGTCAAATTCAAACAGAAATGAGGACCTTTAAATCCAACACAAGGTTCTCTGCAGGTATATACTAACTTAAAATACAACATATAAACATTATCTATATTTTGTTGTATTTTTATTGATTTTGTCAAATATTTCCCAATTACATTTTAATTTAGTTTCAGGAGGTAGTTTGATATGTTTACTCTAAAATACTCCTTTCTCTAAAGTTCTCATACTTGTGAGCTTGCTGTTTTTTAATGTTGAATACATAATTTTTCATTCATTCATTTATGTGACTTTGTGGATTTCATTGGTGTAGGGAAATACCAATGAGGAAGTTCCCTCTATCAATGTACATTGACAACTTTTCTATATTTTATAGTTGCCTAAGGGAGCACATAGAAGATTTTCCCAGTATTAAAATCTAGGTTATGTTAGAGACAGTACTGGAACAAAGTCTGAGGCTAGCATTATACCCACTAGACCTACCTCTTTATGTTTATTCTTAAGAAATGTCATCTTATTAGATTCTGCCAATTTGTTCTAAATCACTGGCATCTGGAACAATGTTAAATTCATAGAACTTAAATGAAAATCTCTTGTTCAGCTCCCTTGTTCTGTAATTTAAAGGAATTCTTCATCTAATTCTCCATTTACTCTTAAGAGTTAAAAACCTAGAGACTTTCTGTGGAGGCAACATAATTGATTTCCACTTTCATGAAAATTAACTTTGTAAAAAGGGATTAGATACTTATAATTTGATGAGGTTCAATCTCATAGGACTACTAGAAAGATAAAACAAAATAATATATTTTATATAAAGTACCAAAAGCCTCAAAGTGCTACACAGATATCAGCTATTGCTATTATCATTATAATTATTAACAATATCACCATAAACCACACTTAGCAGAGTGCCTGGCATACAGTAGGCAAGTAATAAATGTTTGTTTCCTTCTTTGTGTACAAAGAGGGAAGTCACATTGCTGATTTACTGGAATCTTGGCAAGAAGTGAAAAGTACTTTTTTAGGGGCATATAAGTGGTGCAGTGGATAGAGCACCAGCCCTGAAGTCAGGGCTTCAAATCTGGTCTCAGACACTTTACACTTACACTTCCTAGCTTTGTGATTCTGGGTAAGTCACTTAACCCCAACTGCCTCAGCAAGAAGCAAAACAAACAAACAAATAACTTATTTCCCTTAATACAATGAAATTTATTTTAAACATTAATAACTCTCTAAATTTAAAAGTTCTTTTTTTCTTCCTCCAGCTTGACAATGAAAGTTTCACTCATCAATAATGAGTGAATGCCATTCTTGAGGTTAGAGAATTAAGTTGCTTTTGAGTTACTTGTAGGAAACATACAAAGAAAAAAATGGATAGAAGATATTTTCCCAATAGGCTCACTGAATATATTGTAACTTCACAAATGAAAAAATGCTTAAATGGATTTTTTTCTCTCAAAATTTAACTAGAAAAAAAGAAATTCACATTTACTTGGGATCAGTTCAAATCAGTTTAGCCACCAATGCTATAACTTTTTAAATGTCCATGAGTTTCAAATGGAGTCTTTATTTTAAGATTCTGGTGATCCGGTCTGGCTGTCAGCAAAAGTGTAAAGAAGGCAATTATTCTTTAGTCCTCGGACATAGCATCATCTGCATTTTTCTCATAATCATTCTCCCAGATGAGTGTACTTTGTGACCTGTGAATTTCCAGATGTAAATATCCACCCCTGACCTCTCATCTATGCCATAAGCCTGTGTTTCTCTTGTCAGCTAGAACATCTTCACTTGTATATTCTTTTATTACCTTCAGCTCAAGGAGCTTTTCAGAATAGATGAAGAGTTTAATTTCATATAATTCCATTATGTAATGGAATTATATGAAATTAAACTCTTCATCTATTCTGAAAAGTCTGAATAATTTTATTATATGAAATTAAACTCTTCATCAGTTCTGAAAAAATCATTGCTCCCTCTGGGCTATCTTGGTAATAATAATAATAACAAGTATTAATATAGTTAATATTTTATAAGCATTTTAAGGTTTGTAAAAAGCTTTACATGTATTAAATAAGTTCATTTTCACAACAACTCTATGAGTTATGTGCCATCACTATCTTCATCATCATCATTTTATTAATGAAGAAATTGAAACTTAAAGGAGATAAAGGTTTGCCTAAAATCAAATAGCTTATAAGTCTTTAGGGAAACATTTGAATTCAGTTTTTTGGGATTCCATTTTCATAATTCTCCTATGCCACATGGCTGCTATCATTTCTTGTTTTAGTCCTGGGGCCATCCTCAGTCTCTCTAAATCACCCAGGCTCAAATCTTAGAGCCATCTTGGAGTCATTACATATTCTCTTTCCATAAGTCACCAAGTTCTATCAGTTCCTTCTTTTAAATATACCCCCCACCATTCATATGGAGACCTTGACTAGACGTGTGCAATAGATGGAATTTCCCACTGATTACAAATCATAATAAAATTAATATTCTACTCCACTGAAGAAAAATCAACAACCAATCCCCATTGCTTAATGAATTATTTTCAAATTCTTTACTATTGAATTCAGTCTATCTGCCCGTATGATGAGATACCCATGGTTTGCTACCATTGGATTGGTCTACTTGTTGTCCTCCAAAAACATCATTGAAATTCTACTTCTACTTTTCTTACTAAAGTCACATCTAATCCAAGATTCCTCCGCAGTCTTTGCCATTTATTGATTCTTTAATCCCAGCTTCTCTCAACCACCATGGAGCTTTCCTTGATCACAGATCCCTGGCCTTTAAACTTCCACTCCAAGAAACAATAGCACTAATTATTTCTACTATCCTTTGGGTATTTGTCAATATTATCTTCTCTTCTAGGGTATATTTTTATAAATGTTTATTGACTGTTGATATAGCATTCATTTAAATCCAGTATTCTAATCTGTCAAGCAAAATATATACAGATTTTGACTTAATTGTTAAGTGTGTTACTATCTCCTCTAACAAAAATAACAAAAATATTGATAATATTTATATAATGCCTATGTTCCAAGAACTGTGCTAAGTGTACCGTTCCAGTAGGTGCTGTTATCATCTCTTTACAGTTGAGAAAACAGCACAGTTTTAGGGACTTGTGGAGGATCACATATGAAGACACAAGTTCCTGTTATTTGATAAATGCACTATTTATTTGATAAACATACTATTTTTGAATTCATTCTAATTATCATAAAAATGCTAAGTTGATTTAAGAAAAGCCTGAAAAGACCTATATGAACTAATGCTGAATGAAGTGAGTAGAATCAAGAGAACATTGTACACAGTAACAAGATGATATGATGAACAACTGTGATAGACTCAGCTCTTCTCAAAAATGTGGTGATTAAAGGCAATTTCAATAGATGGGATGGAAAATGCCATCCACATACAGAGAGAGAACTACAGAGACTGAATGTTGAGCGAACCTTAGTATTTTCACCTTATTTTGGTTTTTTTTCCCTATCTTGTGGCTTTTCCTCTTTTGTCTGATTTTTCTTCTACAACATGACAAATATGACAAAACATAGTTATGTTTTAAAGAATTGCACATATTTAATTTATATTAAATTTCTTTCTTTCTTTTGGAGGGTGAAGATAAAGGTAGAAGGGAGAAAAAAGTGGAACACAAAATCTTACAAAAATGATTGTTGAAAACTATTTTTACATGTATTTGGAAAATAAAATACTATTAAAATAATTTAAAAAATGCTAAACAGCACAGAGACAAGAACAAAAATCTGTAAAACTTTACTAATACACCTCCTTCCAAGCTACATTGACCCATTACTCTTGGGATCCAGTTATTCAACCAATTTTGAATCCAGTTAACAGCATCACTGTTTTTTCTTTAAGGATTATTTAAGAGAGTCATATGCTTCCTTGAAATCTAACTAATATTCTACAGTATCTGTACCCTATAGTATGTTCTTAGCTCACTTGTCTAACAATTCTGTGGAAAAAATGCAATTGGTCAGACATGACCTGTTTTAATTAACCCATGTTAACTCTTCATGATCCTTTATTATTTATTTAATGATGTTCACTAAACATCCTAATAAGTATAATGCTTTTAAAATTTTCTAGGGATCAAACTCAATTTCACTGGTTTATAGTTAATAACTTATAGTTTATCTTCACCATAATTTTTTTAAAAACTGGAAAAACATTTACCTGCTATAGGGTCATTCATCACAGTCTCTCAATAATTACCACAGTGACTAATTGATGACATCTTTTAGCACTTTAGGAGGTAGTTTATCTAGACCAAGAGACATGAACTCATCATGGCCAATTAGATGTTTTCTTCTCATCTCCTCATTCAGCATCCTCTGTACTATTTTTTGTTCTGTTCTTTTTAAATCTTCTTCTCTTCTCCCACGATCACCACGAGTGCCTGTTTTTCACTTATTCTTTTAGAAAAGCTAGCTACAAAAGGTCCGATATTACTCACTTATACTTTAGTATGTATCCACATAGAATTGTTCAGCAAGCAGTTCATGATTATGTGAGTTAAGACCAAGACAATTGGAGAATAAAACCAAGAGAATATTTCCCATCTTTTCATGTAACAAGTGCTTAACTTTCTCAGAGATATTTCAATTTTAAGTCTGTTACCTCCTTTTATAATAAGCATTTTCTTCTGTTAAAAGACTATTAGGAAGCATTGAGAACATATGTATATATATAGGGGTGTGCAAGCATGCATGTGTGTGTGTGTGTGTGTGTGTGTGTGTGTGTGTGTCTACATACTGAAGAGAGAACAGTCTTTTTGGTGACCCTGAAATCACATTGCATATGATCACATTTGTAGTTTTTTATGTATTTGTCAGAAAATCAAACCAGAACAGTCACCACTACCTCCACACATTGATCTGAGGGTGATTTTACTGCCATAACCCTATTTCAGTCAATGTGCTTTACAAGGATGAACCATCTACCCTATGTTGAAGAGTATAGGGAGAAAGTCCATAGGTACTTTAATTAGCTGAATTGATATTTCTTTCTATATATCAAACCAAACTATTCTGCTTATCAGCAAAAAATGTCAATTTAGTCTGTCCAAAACATTACAGAAAGATTGTTAAATAAGTAAAAATTTGCTGAAACTTAAAACCCAATTAGACTTAAATGAGGCCTGCACAATGAATCACAGATTAAAAAGCCCACAGGGGTAGAAGAGATGAAAGATATCTAAAAGAAAGAGATGATTTTCTGTTTTATAGGGAGCCGATATAATATGGGAAGTGAGTTAAAAGGGGCTACTGGAAAAGAAGTCAGTAGATCTGAGCTGTGATCTCAAATTTGCCCTACCTATGGAATCTTAGGCAATTTTCCTGCACCTTTCTGAATTTCAGTGTCCTCTTCTGTAAAATGGGGATAATATTATCCTTTCAAGTGAAAAGAATTAACTTGTATTTAAGCTTTGGAGAAAAGAGCAAGAGGTGGCCAGTGGATAGAGAACCAATCCTGAAGTCAGAGGACCTGAGTTCAAATGTGACCTCAGACACTTAACATTTCCTAGCTGTGTGACCTGGGCAAGTCACTTAACCCCAATTACCTGAGCAAAAAAAGAAAGAAAAGAAAGGAGCAAGACTAAATCTAGTCCATGAAATAAAATATAAGTTTTTTTTAGTCTGAATGCAAGTGATCGGGTGAGGTCCTGATTAGCAGCAAAGATAAATGAAACTATGTCTTGGGAGGATAGAGTAATGTGGACTCATTCTGAGTGCTGTGCTATTTGTGGGTCTCCCAATGCAAATGAGACAATTCTCAGGAAGTCCTCAACCCCACCTGTTTAAAACATGCTTGGGATTTTAAAGATCAGGTGAGGAGTGTGTAATAGGGGCTTACTGAAGATTTTGGAACAAGAGAAGGCCATCGTCAGATAGCTGCCTTAGGGAGATTGTCAGAATTGGGAAATCTCTTTTTTATTATACCATGCTATAGAAATAATTGTTTTATTCCCACATTAAAATAAAATAAATAAAAATAAGATTAAAAAATGGAAAAAAAGCATTTATTAAATACTCACATGTTCCAGGAAATAGGTTTAGCACTTTAAAAATATTATCTTATTTGATCTTTACACAACAATTCTGAGAGACATTATTAATTTCTTTTCACTACTGAGGAAACTGAGACAGACAGAGGCTAAGTGATTTGCCAGGATCACACAGCTAGTAAGTGTCCTAGGGTCAGATTTATATAGTGAAGTTGGAGTCTTCCTGACTCTAGGCCCAGTGCTACTCCTTATGTGATTATAGACATTATTATATATAAAAATAGATAATCACATTACAAGTGTGCCTCATGTAGTAGAAAAAATGTATATTATATACATATATACACACATATATGTATAAGGTTTGTAAAATGCTTTACATACATTATCTTATTTGAACCTTCCTAAAATCTTATGAAGTCAGTTTTAAAGTTGTTATTATTATACCCATGATATACATGAGGAAACTGAACCTGGAAGCAGACAAGCAAGTTGTACATAATTACAGATCTAATAAGTGTCAGAGATTAGCCTTGAAACCAGGGTCCCGATTCCAAGTTCAAAACCTTGTCTGTAATGACTATTGCCAGTATCACTGAAAAGATTGATATAAATAGGGAAAAATTGCCAAGGGGTTTAAATCATCTTAGATATCCTAGACTATTTGAAAGGACCCTGCCATCCTTATGTAAAAGTAAAAAAAAAATTCTGCATTGCTTATAATTAACAAAGTGCAATTTAAGGTTGCTTTTGTTATAGGTCTATGATTAAATCTGGAGGCCTTAACTTTCCATCCTATATTCTCATCAGTTATGACCATATTTTTGTTTTTAATCTTTTGATGGCAAACAGCAAGGGGATACTTGTTCAATGGTATAAGAGGCCTAACCAAAGGGAGGGAACACCTTATTATTATTTTTTTTTTACTACAAACAGCGTGAGAGATTTTTTTGTTAGCTACTTTCCTATAATCTTCACATTCGCAAAAATCAATATTCAGAAATACATACAAAAGTCATGTTAGACTCTGCTTTTTCCCATGAATCTACATTGGTTGCTGAAAAGAGTTGGAATTGCATAAATGGAACATTGAGATAGAAATTAAAACTGTAATTTAATGGTATATAAATTAATGTTGAATTATGAGAAGATTTCTCTGGTTATAACAGAACATTCACAGGACTAGCAGAGACAATCTGTCAGTGCTTGCAATGGGCCAATGCAGGGGCTTTGTCATTAGTTGAATCTTGGGCAATCTGATTTTGTTCTGACAACATACCATTCTCAAAGTCTGTCTTCTATTTGATTGTTCTGAAAAATATGGTATTTCAAAAACTATCATAATGATACATGTAATCAGTAAAGAAGTTTCAAGCTATTAAAGCACTAAGATTTTGGGGATACATTTATAAAATGTATGTATGTATAAAATATATATTTATGTGTTTATAAAATATATTTATATATAGTGCATGGTTCTATATAAATCTATGTTTATAAATATATGTATTTATAGATATGCAATATACAGATATAAGTATATATGTATATCTATGCACATACATACATGCATATACACAAAAAAGCATTCAAAATGCAAGTAAAACAATTTACAGGGGTGAGAAAGTAGGGTGTATTATTAGCTGGGTACATTAGAAACAGTGCTCTTTCTATAATAACACTCTGTACCACTTTACATCCTATTTTTTTAGATGAGATAATTATGGTATGTACCTTGTCCCAGAAAATGCCCATGATGTAATTCCTGAAACCATTAGATGGTCAATAGCTTGGGCTTCCCTAGACGATTCCCTTTACATGAGTGGTGAGGTAGTCCCTAAAAAAGCATAAATGCAAGCACTGGCTTTAAGTCCAAACCAAAGTCAATGTTTACTTCTCCTGAAGCTACTTACATTATCTGGCTTTCCCATAAGGGACAGGCTTATAGCTACATCTCAGACTTAAAACTAGTATTGATCACTGTCAGTGGACTTATTCATACATCAGAAAGCCAAGGTGGGTTTTAAATAGGCACCAGGTCTGACAAGAGGCAGAACATTTCCAGAATTCCATCTCTGCAGAACCTCTTATCTCCCTCAGAAACCAAAAGCCCCTAAATATAAGGCTTTCCATTAAAGATTCATGAGCTCCAGCAGCTATTTATCAAAGTCATGGAAATCAGAGCCTTCTATCATGTTAAAATGGTTGACATTTGTTGCTAATAAGTTTTATTACACATGTTGTATTGCCATTTGAAGAAAAAGGAATGGCTGAGATTATAGAAATATACAAGGCAATCCCATTATGCATTAGTTCACCAACCTAAATGGGGTATACCTATCATTAGTTCCTGGTCAGCACTGGACAAAAGAAAGATAGCATATGCTAAGACCTTTTGAAAGGAATGTCCTTATAACCAAAGGAAATTTTAAGTTCATAGTCTTTTCTCTCTGTGTTCTTTTTTTATTAAGACATTTTCTTCATCTTTCTTTTAGGTAGCTCAGAAGTCCTGACAAAAGAAGATTCATAAATGTTTGAGAAATAGGAAACTAGAAAACCCTCCTAGTTTTAAAAAATAAAAACAAAACAACAATAACATCAAAAAACTCTGATCAAAAGTTTAAGGATCTTTAAAGAAAGTTGTACAGATTTGGAATCTGAGCTACTCCTAGGAAACATCACATTTTTCAATATAATAAAAATATATTTACAGCTTTATTAAAAAACCAAACCAAAACAAAAGAAACCAAAAAAGTTTGTTAAGAATAATTCCATGTTGGGGGTAGCTAGGTGGTGGTGGATAGAGCACCAGCCCTGAAGTCAGGAGGATTTGAGTTCAAATCTGATCTTAGACACTTAATACTTACTAGCTGTGCGACTCTGGGCAAGTTATTTAACCTCAATTGTCCCAGACCAAAAAAAGGAATAATTCCATGTCTACTTATAATAATTAAAACATAGTACAAAATAACAAAAACATTTATCACTAAATGTTAAAGCAGAACTGTGACCATCTAAAAGATTGGAAATATAAATGAATGAGAATAAGGAGAACAAAATCAGTTCTTCCACTAACTAGTTGTGTGATGTTGGTTATGTCACCATCAATGGGTTTGATCAGCTTCATTTATCAAAGGAAGAAATTGAATTGTGACCTTTAATATTCCTTTGAGATTGAAAATTCTGTGATTCTCTAAACAAAATGAGTACCAGAATGAAGGCATTTTTAATGCCAAGTTTCCACAAAGTGATAAGAGAGTGTGAAAATGAGCTGGATGTTCCCCTAGTCTCTGGAACAAACATGTTTCAAATGAGTAATCTTGAGGGTCACCAATCATTCAACACCCAACTTTTCCCAGAGTTCTGATGGAATGTTTTGAGTATTCTAATGAGATTCATGGGGAAGGCTGCTGTAGTACTAATGCAGAAATATCTTCTAGTTCTCTGTAGTTATTAATAGGGATAGCCAAAAGTCTTCTGTGATGCACCCAGTGTGCTTTGACTATGCTACTTGGCAGGTCTTTTCCTAAGATCTCTTCTGAAAAGGTACCCATAGTAAGATTCTGCTCTGTTGAAGATTTATTTTTCAGTTCTAAGCTCAACGGTCCCCAAAAACCTTTTTTTCACTTTCTGTACTATTCAATACCAATGAACACATTGCTAAATTGAGAGCTGTTTTTTATGTGTATGCACATGATGGGAAGGGGAAAGGAAGAAAAAGAAAACCAAGCATTTCTTAAATGTTTATTATGTTCCAGGCATTAAGCTAGATGCAGGATGTTACTAAAAACGAATGCCAAATGTTTAAGGGGGAAAAATCACTTCACCTTTCTACAAGCTCTTGCTTCCTTCTATATCTTAAAAAGATGCTTTCAAAAATAGATAACACTGTATACTATTTTATTTTATTCCCTTTAGAGAAATATCCAAAATAATTGCAATAATAATGATGGTAAAGAGGATGATAGCTGGCACTGATATAGCAATTTAGAGTTTGCAAAGCAGTTTACATGTGTTATACTCTCAAAACACTCTTATGAGATAGGTGTTATCATAATACGTATTTTATAGATGAGGAAACCCCAACTAACATTGACCTTTTTGCCTGATCCTCCCACAAAAACCACCCACACACTGACTTCACAATCACATTTTTGTACTGACTGATCACCATGGTCTTCTTTCTTACTCATCATCTACTGGTTTTTCTGGCTTCTTTCAAAATTCAGCTCAGGCAAGTCCTAGTGTTACATGCCTGTAATCTCAGTTACTGGAGAGGTCAAGGATGGCAGTTCTGTTAAGTTCAGGAGTTCTGAATTAAGAGTTGGCTATGCTGATTGGGTGTCTATACCAGATTGTTTAGGGAAAGCCAAAATTTTCCAGGTAGGACAGATCAAAATTCCTGGGCTGATCGGCAATACAACCAGACCATATTTCTAGCCTGAACAAGATTGGGAGACCTGATCAAAAAAATAAAACCAAACCAAAATAAAAAACAAACAAACAAACAAAAACCTCAAGTCTTATCTTCTGCAAGAATCCCTTCCCTGAATCTTTCTCATTGGACATATCACGAGAGGTAATCTACTGGAAATGGAAGATATAGAGGAAGGACTCTTGCAGAAGGTAAAATTTAAGCTTTTTAAAATTAAACTATGTATTCCTTTATTGTATATATGCTTCCAACATACTCTGATCTGGTCAGGTCAGATCTGAATCATTATATTCAGTGCTGGACCCCACATTTGAAGAGAGATTTTCATGAGCTACATAACATAAGACTTCTTTTTTTATGCATACCTATTTATACAATTATCTTGATACATAAGAAAAATCAAATCAAACTGGAAAAAAGTGAGAAAGAAAATAAAATGCAACAAGCAACAACAAAAAGAGTGAAAATGCTATGTTGTGAAACATACTCAGTTCCAACAGTCCTCTCTCTGGTTATAGATGTTTCTGTTCATCACAAGAAGAACTGGCCAGAATCATGTCATTGTTGAAGAGAGCCATGTCCATCAGAACTGATCATCACATAATCTTCTTGTTGCTGTGTACAATGATCTCCTGGTTCTCTCATTTCATTTAGCATCAGTTCATGTAAATCTCTCCAGTTCTCTCTGAAATTATCCTACTGATCATTTCTTATAGAACAATAATATTCCATAACATTAATATACCACAATTTATTCAGTCTTTATCCACCTGATGGGCATCCACTCAGTTTCCAGTTTCTTGTCACTACAAACAGGGCTGCCACAAACATTTTTGCACATGTGGGTCACTTCCCTTCCTTTAAGGTCTCTAGGATATAAGCTCAGTAGAAATATTGCTGGATCAAAGGGTATGCACAGTTTGATAACTCTTTGGATATAGTTCCAAATTGCTCTCCAGAATGGTTGGATCCATTCACAATTCCACCAACAATGTATTAGTGTCCCAGTTTTCCCACATCTCTTGCAACATTTGTCATTATCTTTTCATATCATTTGAGTCAATCTGAGAGATGTGTAGTGGTATCTCAGAGTTGTCTTAATCTGCATTTCTCTGATCAATAATGATTTAGAGCACCTTTTCATCTGACCAGAAATGATTTCATTTTCTTTATCAGAAAATTGTCTGCTCATTTCAGATTTCAGAAGGGCCACGTAGGTATCCACCAAAATGTTTAACAAAAATCTCAGAACTACTCTTATCCCATCAGTGGTACTGGGTTGTTTTATTTTTTTTCCTTTCCACTTTGCAAGTAAAGATTAGGAAGCACTATGGGTGCTTTGAGTGAAAGGACTTTTGTTACAGACAAAGCTACAATAGATTAAAAAAAAGAAAATGGTAGAACCTTTTCTTTTAATTTTAATTGTAAACTTGGGCAGACAGAGGGATGATCAGCAAAATCACAGTCCCAACAAGAAATAGAAGAGCAATATGACCTAGAGAAAAAGGTTCTAGTAAGTGGACTGATAACATTCCAATGCACTCACATTGCCTTTAAAAGATACAATTACTAAGAAAAATATCCTATGGTGGATACTACAATCCTGTTAAAAGAAACATTTATTAAATGCTAATTAATTCACAGCACTGTCAGATAGTGAGAGAAATACAAAGTTAATACTACCATGAGATCAAGAACAACAATAATAAAAACAACCAGTTTATAAAATGCTTTGGATTTTGTGAAATGTTTTAGATACATTGTTTTATTTGAGTCATAGAACAAGTCTTTAAAGTTAAGTAGGTAGTAACTGAGTTTTATTGTTTGTTGAGGCATCTAGATAGCCATAGTGAATCAAGCACTGGATTCAGAATCACAAAGACTTGAGTTTGGACTCTGACACATAGTAGCTTTGTGATCCTAGGTAAATTACTCAAATCTCTTTCAGTCTCAGTTTCTTCATCTGTAAAATGGGGATAACAAACGCTCCTACCTCATAGAATTTTTGTAAGGATCAAATGAAATAATATATGTAGTTTTGAAATTTTAAAGTAATATATGAATATGTGTTAATACAATCATTGTTTGTTGTTAAATTTGTAATTCCACAGGTATTGAGAACAATACTCAATGCCAGTAAGATCTGGGTTTAAATCCTACCTATGATATCTAGGTGTATGACTAAGAGAAATCACTTAACTTCTCTGTTAGATAGCCAGCCCAGAGACAGGCTCTAAATTCAAGTCTTACCAATAATACTGACTGTTTTTTTCTATTAACTTGTCACTGCCTCAGACAATTTCTCTTTAACTATAAGTTGTGGAGAAATGGTAGATCTTCATTGGTCTAGGAAATCAACTTATTAGGAGTTTTCATTTAGAATAGTAGGAGTAAGAGTTTGGAAATTAAAACAAGCTACATCCAAGAGATTACCCAAAAATTCTCATTAAAATGGGCAAACAATAACTAATAATAATCCCATCAGATTGGTATGAACAAGATTTCATATTTCTCCTTCCTCACAAAGTGTTCATAATCTTCAGAGAATTAGAATTGTTGCTTGTAGAAAGCAGTCTAACTACTACCCCTACTATTTTAAGTTAAATTTAGAAGTCTGAAAGTATGAGTTCGCTTGGAGAGAAGATTGTTGCCATTCCCCACAAAAAAGCCTCAAAACCATGGAATTAAGAGGGAGCCACAGAGCTGAGGCTACAATGAAAGGAATATAGTAGTTGAAGAATAGTCTAATGTAGTATAAATATACAAAGTAGAAACTTTCCATCAAGGGGCAAGCTATTTACCAGATAGAGTTAGAGAAATGGCATCTTCAGGGGAAATCTCTCACCTGTTCAGAGGAAGCTTATTATCAGGGTCATTTTGGGATTAGGTAACTAAGGTTGGAACAAATTCTCAGATCTTTCTTAAGGAGACAAGATGCCAGAAAACTGGGATCAGGAATGCATATAGAGACCAAGATAGACACAAAGAAAGAATAAGGGAGAGAAAAAGAGGAAGAAGAAGAGGACAGTAATGGGAAAAGGGAAAGAGAGAGAAAGGGAAAGAGGAGTGCAGAGATGGAAGACAGAGAGGGGAGGGTGGCATGGAAAGAGAGAAGGAGCAGGAAAGAAAAGAGAGAATCAGAGAAGGAGAGGGAGATAGAGGGAGGAGGGAAAGGGAGAGGGAAGGGGTAAAGGGAAGGAGGGATGGAGGGAGAAAGACATACACAGAGAGAAAGATAGAGAGAGAAACAGAGAGAGAGAGAGAGAGAGACAGAGACAGAGAGACAGAGAGAGAACATCAAGGTAGAGGATATAATGATTCAAATGGCTCTTGTTGAGATATGTAGGAACTTAATTGTTAGTAATACATGAAGCCTCTTTCTCTAATAAGGTGTGAGCCCTTAGGAAAAGCATGTTCACCCTAATTTCCATCAGATCTCAAGTACCTTTCTGGCCTATTGGAAAATTCCTGCAATGCCCCTGGTGGAACTAAGAACACAGAAAGAAACCAAAAGTCAAGAGAAGATGTAAAAATAACATCCTACTAATAATACATGAATGCCTGACCAGTCCCAGGCCATGCCTCAAACCATAAACTGTAAAAAAAAAAAAGTGGAGGAGGCAGCACTAAGCTCAGAAGCTGTCCTGATTTCCTAGATTGTGAAGGAGCTATATCAAAAGCTTCATGGGCAAAGGTAGCTTGAAAAGTTCAGGCACATCTGTATCCAGGACACTGAAACTTCCCATGTCTTTGTTATGGTTCTACCTGCTCACTTGCCTATCTTTGTACCCTCAGTGCTTGGCACATGGTAAGTGCTTAATAAATGCTTGTCATCTGAATAGGAAAATAATCTAATATTTAAAACAAATATATGACCTGATATATGACTAGCAAGATTTTTAAAGTCATATATTCTCTTCCTTTACCCTCCATCACCCTATATATCTATCCTCTAAATTAAATTGTCATATGAAATTTGAAATAGTCTAGCCTTGATAAGAAAATTCTCGAATATGCTTTCCATTCTTTCAGACCAAATAAATGGTTTGAATTAAAAACAAGTATATAGGTTTGGAATCAGGCAAAGGTGGTATCTATCTATATCTAAGTATAATATCCTAACTACCTATAACTATCTCAGTATAACTTCGTGTCTCATCAGCAATGGGTTCCCCCTTATTAGAAGTCTTAGGAAAGGCTGGATGGGTGCTTGTTTGGCATGTTATAGAAAAGATTCTTTTGAGGGTATGGATTTATTAGGTGATTTTGTGAATATCAGCTGTGTTACTCACTACATGATCATGGGCAAGTAAGTTCCCCTCTGAGCCTCAGTTTTTCATCTATTAAAAAGGGATAATAATTGTATTACCTTTCTTAGAGTGCTGTTGCAGAAAAAGTTCTTTGAAAACTGTAAATCTGAGCTAAATAAAGGAACAAACATCAGATTTTTATCTCTGTTATATATATATATATATATATATATATATATATATATGTATGTATACACACACACACACACACATATATATATATACATACCCAGAAGTACCAGATGGATAGCTCTTTGAGGGCAGGAACTGTCTTTTGCTTCTGTTTATATCCTTACTGCTTAGCACAGTGCCTGACACCACACAGTATGCAGTAACTAACATCATGGGTATAGGAGAGCATCTCATGTGATATAATGGAAGCCTATCTGAAGAAACAGTCTACCTTGATTCTAAATTTAACTGCATAAACACTCTTCATATTCAAAACACTAAGGAAATATTTGTTGAAGTGAAATAAGTACACTTTCCACACAAATAAAGTCAGATCTAAACAATTGGAAAAACATCAAGTCCTCTTGGATAGGTCGAGTGAATATAATAAAGATGAAAATGCTACCTAAACTAATCTATTTATTTAGCGTCATACCAATCAGACTCCCAGGAAACTATTTTACTGACCTAGAAAAAATAACAACAAAATTCATCTGGAAGAACAAAAGTTCAGCTTCCAGCTTCCAGGTTCCACTCTGTACTATTCTCATTGGATTCAATAACTTTTGTTAATATCATAAATTTTTTGTCTAAAGAGTTTTTAAAATATCAATATCAAAGGTGAAGAATTTAAAGGGAATTAATGATTAAAAAAAAGGAAATGAAGTGTCCTAGCTGTACCAGAAGTAAGATTATATTATAAAGCAGTGGTCATCAAAACCATTTGGTACTGGCTAAGAAACAGAGTAGTTGATCAGTGGAATAGTTTAGGCTCACAGGACAAAATAGTAATGACTATAGTAACCTAGTATTTGACAAACCCAAAGACCCCAGATTTTGGGATAAGAACTCACTATTTGAGAAAAATTGCTGGGAAAATTGGAAACTAGTATGGCAGAAACTAGGCTTTGATCCATACCTAATACCGTATACCAAGATAAGGTCAAAATGGGTTCATGATCTAGACATAAAGAATGATATTATAAACAAATCAGAAAAACATAGAATAGTTTATCTCTCAGGTTTGTGGAGGTGGAAGAAATTTGTGACCAAATAACTAGAGATTATTATTGATCAGAGAATACATAATTTTGATTATATTAAGTTAAAAAATTTTTGTACAAACAAAACTAATGCAAATTAGATTACAAGGGAAGCAATAAACTGGGAAAATATTTTGATATACAAAGGTTCTGATAAATGCCTTATTTATAAAATATGTAGAGAATTAACTCAAATTTGCAAGAATTCAAGCCATTCTCCAATTGACAAATGGTTAAAGGATATGAACAGACAATTTTCAGATGAAGAAATTGAAAGTATTTGTAGTCATATGAAAAGATGCTTCAAATAACTATCGATCAGAGAAATGCAAATTAATACAACTCTGAGATACCCCTATATAACTGTCAGATTGGCTTAGATGACTGGAAAAGATAATGATGAATGTTAGAGGAGATGTGGGAGAACTGAGACACTGATACATTGTTGGTGGAATTGTAAACAGATCCGACCATTCTGGAGAGCAATTTGGAACTATGCTCAAAAAGTTATCAAACTGTGCATATCCTTTGACCCAGCAGTATTTCTACTGGGCTTATATCCCAAAGAGATCTTAAAGGAGGGAAGGGGACCTACATGTGCAAAAATGTTTGTGGCAGCTTTCTGTAGTGGCTAGAAACTGGAAACTGAGTGGATGCCCATCAATTGGAGAATGGCTGAATAAATTATGGTATATGAACGTAATGGAATATAATTGTTCTGTAAGAAATGACCAGCAGGATGATTTCAGAGAGACTTGCAGAGACTTATATGAACTGATGCTAAGTGAAATGAGCAGAACTAGGAGATCATTATACATGGCAACAACAAGACTATATGATGATCAATTCTGATGGACGTGGCCTTCTTCAACAATGAGATGATTCAGGCCAGTTCCAATTCTTCAGTGATGAAGAGAGACATCTACACTGTGGGAGCTGAGTGTGGACCACAACATAGCATTCTCATTCTCTGTTGTTTGCTTGCATTTTGTTTTCTTTCCCAGTTTTTTTCCCTTCTTGATCTGATTTTTCTTGTGCAGCAAGATAACTGTATAAATATGTATACATAGATTGGATTTAATATATATTTTAACATATTTAACATGTATTGGACTACCTGCCATCTAAGGAGGGGGTAGGGGGAAGAAGGAGATGATTTGGAACAGAAGGTTTTGCAAGGTCAATATTGAAAAATTACTCATGCATATGTTCTGTAAATAAAAAGCTTTAATAAAAAAATGAAATTAATTAAGTTGAATATTTTCATCCTCACTGTTCTAAGATAGTTTAGGTGTGCTTCTACCTAAAAATTACATCAATTGCAATTCAATTTTCAAGTTAAACAATCTATGATTTCACATAGAACTAATAAGGCATATTTAGATACAACAACCTCTACTAACTAGGTAATCCTAGGTAATTTCTCCATGCCTCAAGTAGCTTCCTGCAATTTAACCACTAAATCATAAATTTTCAATCTGTCTCAGTGAATGAATGAAAAAGAATTTATTGAATGCCCACTATGTACGCCAGACACTATGCTAAGCACTGGGAATATGATTATCAGGAAGCAGCTAGTCCTTGCTCTGAATGAACTTCCATTCTAATGGAAAAGGCAGCAAATATAGGAGAAGTTGTGACTATGATGGAGTGTTTTATTTGTGTCCCTTCTAGGAATAGTAGAGGCATCACAGAACAACTGATTGACGTGTCCTTTCCAGGAATAATAATGATGATTTGGTTCTGAGAGTTAGAGTGAGGAAGGAAGGTATTCATTGGACTACATAGCATGAAGATGATTGGGAAATTAGCGCTCACCAATCAGAAACCCAGGGCCCTAATAGAAGATTTACACACTTAGAATTCTATGTTTCTATAATCAAGGTCTCTGACATATTCATGCATGATTTTTCACAGCAGATTCTAGGAGGTTAATTTTCTTAATGACAAAAGGAAAATAGAACAGGGATCTTGCTTTATTTCTTCGTATTTACTTAAATATCTTTTCACTTAGAAGGGTGCTGAAAATAAAGGGAAGGAATAGGAACCCATTCAGGACATGTCTCCTTTCCCAGGTCTACCTGGAAGTTGTGAACCCTCATGACACTGGCCTAGGAAGCATTTGAAATAATAATAATACTAACAATAACTGCTAATGTTTGTGTAGCATTTACTCTGTTACAGGGAAGCTAAATACTTTGCAATAATTATCTCATGTAGACCTCACAACAACCCTGAGAAGCAGGTGCTTTTATCTCTATTTTACAGATGAGAAAACTGGGGCAAACAAGAGGTTAAGTGGATAAAGTTGACTTATTGAGTTCAACTGAGCATAAGTTTGACTGCCAATATGGAAAATATAAATGCCTATTTAATTTCGGGAGAGATGACGAATTAAACCCAATGAACATTAGTTCACAAAATTTTAGAGCTTCAAATTACCTTAGAGATCATCTGATCTAACTCTTTCATTTTATATGAGGCTTATAGAAGTTAATGTAATTTGTTTAAGGCATCATAGTTCATTGATGGCAGAGTACTCAAACCCAGGTTTTATTGATTACTGGTCCTATTTTTTTTTATCCCACCACACAATACTTTTTAATTTTGATATTACTAAAGGCTTCCACTCAGTAGTATTCTCATTGGATTCAATAACTTTTGTTAATATCATAATTCCTTGTCTAAAGAATTTTTAAAATATCAGTATCAAAGGAAATTGGTTTAGGGTAGAGAAGTTGGTAAATAAAATCCTATTTTTGCCTCATTATCAAAGAAGGAAGCAACTGAAAAGCATCAAGTTCCCCAGGAGTTAATAGCAAGTAGATTTAGTCCCAGAGAACTGAGGTTATTTGTCAAGGATCACAGAGTTAGGTAAAGGAAAAACCAAAAAGAAATCAAAGTCCCACTCTTCCTCTCCAGTCGTATGTGAGATATAGTTTGTCTAACAAGATAGTGTCTTATATTTAGCTAGAGATTAATAAACATTTGTCGAATTGATTTGCATGTATTATTTATTGATTGATGAAATTTATGGCATTGAATCCCTTCTGACAAATGTAGTCTTTGTTACTGCCACATAGAATAAATAACAGCAATGAAAACAAGGCCCATTTGATTCCCTTGAAAGAGCCCTAGGACAAAATAAGAAATGGATCCCAGTATGCTAGTACTGCCATTATTTGAGTGAAACCAACAAGGGAAAATGAGGTATGGTAGCCATGGTTCACAGAAACAATGAAGCCAGTGTTTATACAGTATGAAAGATAAAAGAATCATCCAGGCATATTCTTGGATGGATTTTACAAAGGTGTAAAGTGCTGCAGTTAGCCTACACCTTGCCATATGCTTTTGGGAAGTCATATTTGAGCAGATTGATGAACTTATTGATGTCAAACAGAAGAGGAAGAATGCTTGAAATTTAGAGTTAGCCAGAACATTATTAAAAAGCATCAGTGTTGGGATACAGGAGCCACCTGCCAGTGGCTTTTGGAAGTCTAACTCAGACCTGTAGAATGGATCTTTTCATGTGAGCAGATGATGATGATACAAGGAGACTGAGAGGCTGTTGCATTCTCTGACCTCTCTCCTCTTCCCTCTGTCTGCAATTTATTTCATTCCCAATCCACAAGGAACATCTGTGAAGGCTGAAGAAGGAGAATGCAATTCCTTCAAGTGTTATGATTCACAGCTGTGGAGGCTCTCAGAGAACTGACCTGCCCCTTCACTTAGGCATGGTTCTTAACAATTCCCCATTTTTTGTTTTATGGAAAAGCAATTATTTTTCCCCTATAGCATAGTCAATAAGTTTATGCATTGGCTGTTATCTTTGTCCACATGCTAAGGTATTTGAGTCTGCATGCTAGGGAATGCAAACAGCACTACAGCAGGTGTTGAATCTTGCGAGATGTCATGTAGGCAAACTTTCAAACAGAGAAGAGGACTATAGTAAAAACAAGGCATTTTTCATAAGTCTCTCATCAGTCTCCTGGCCCTTTGATGTGTTAGCCCATTTAATTACCTTGATTAAAAAAGTCTCACAGGGTCTCTTCTCCCTTTCCTTCCCCACAGGTTACTGAAGGAACTCTCGGAGGATCCTACTCACAAACAGCTCTCAAGCACTGTTGCTTCTTTGCTTCTTGTGTTTCCTATGTCCCACGTTTGGGTGCCATATGTTGTGACATCGGAGCCACCTGCCAGTGGCTGCTGGAGGTCTAATTCAGACCTGTCGAATGGATCTCTTCATGTGAGCAGATGATGATGATACAAGGAGACTGAGAGGTGGTTGCATTATCTGACTTCTCTCCTCTTCCCTTTGCCGCCAATTTATTTTATTCCCAATCCACAAGGAACATCTGTGAAGGCTGCTTTGCAACTCCCTCAAGTATTATGATTCACAGCTGTGAAGGCTCTTTCTCGAAGACTTAACCTGTCCTTTCACTTAGGCATGGTCCTTAACATCACAGTATATGAGACTAGGGGTAAGGAAAACCCATTTCACTTTAGAGCTGTGTTATATAGTCTCTCTCAGTAAGTAAGTGATTTCCTCATCAATTAGATTGGAGTAATAATGTCTAGAGTAAATACCTCACAGTTTATGAGGTGTTCAATAAGGATCTATTAAGAACTTACTCTGTATTAGATTCTGTACTAAGCACTTTCTAGTACTGTAAAGTACAAATAACATATAAAATGCTTCATAAATTTTAACTTGTTATAGCAAATCAAGTTCATTATCATCATCATCATCATCATCATCATCATCATCATCAATCTTCCAGCTTTACCAGGATTTGCTGAAAGACATTTCATCACGATACTGTGAGCCTTGCTCATCTTGCTTGTTAAATTATGACATAGTTATTAAAAACCAGAGGACAACCATACATGGTCTACTTATTGGAGAAAAAAAAGACAACTAGAATTTGTTCTGGAAGCCAAAAGTTCTGTCTAATGATATTGTTCCCTTCACAAGTAGAGTGGGAGGTGAAATTAATGACTAAATATTCCATTAAGGGATGAAAAAGTTCTATTTGAAATATTACTAGGCTCTCTAAATATTCAGGACTATGGTTACTTGAGCTTCAGCAACACTTGCTGTTATTACAGATTTTCTCTTGAGCTTTATTGTTTTCCTGGAAGTTATCTTTGTTGCTTTTTTCTTTTTATAACACTAGGAAGATTGCAGAGAAACTATATCTAGCACATTCCTCCCCTTATATTAATCCCTGGAGAAAATGCAACTTCTGTTGTTTAACTTCTGAGAGTCATTCAGTGCAATTCAGCAAACACATTCACAGGACCTACTATGTGTAAAGCCCTAAGCAAAAGCACTATTTTTATCTTTTTTGATTCCAGGAAAGAGATACCTCCACAAATCATCTTTTCTTTCCTTTTTTTTTTTTTTGAACATTTTCATATATGGGGAATCACTCAATAGAACAGAAGTCCTTAAACACTTTTTGTTTCATCTTGGCTTTAGTGAAGCCTAAAGATTCCTTTTCAGAATAACATTTTTAAATGCAAAAAATAAAATGCTTAGTCAATAACGATTTATTAAGCACCGATGTGCTGTGAATGAGGAATGGAAAGAAAGGTAAACAGTAGTAACTCTCCTTAAGTTGTTTACAATCTAATGGAGAAGATAACATGAAAATAACCATATACAAGAAGTATTTACTTATATTAAGTATTTGTATATATATTTTATTTATATGATAAATTGAAGATAATTAATAGATAATAATGATTTGCACTAGAATTAAGGGAGATAAATAAAAGCTTCTCTTAGAAGATGTAATTTTATCTAGAATTTGAAGGAAGCCATGAAGTAAACATAAGGAGGGAGAGGGTTCTATACTTGAAAGGAGTGTCTTGTGTCAGCAATAGTAAGTAGGCCAGTGCCACTGGATCACAAGGTCTATAAGGGGAGGAAGTTGTAAGAAAACTGAAAGGTAGGAGAAGTTCAGGCTGTGAAGATATTTGAATGTCAAACAGTAGGTTTTATATTTGATATTAGAAATAGCCATTAGAGATTATTATATGGGAGGGTGACATGATTAGATCTGCTCTTTAGGAAGATCAAGTTCACAGCTAAGTGTAGAATAGGGAGAAACTTGAGGCAGGAAGACAAAGTAGCAGACTATTGCAATAGCCCAGATGAGAAGTGATGAAGGAATGAACCAGGGTGGTGGCAGTGTCAGAGGAGAACAGGGGATTTATAGGAGACATATCACAAAGGTAGAAAAAACATGACTGAGACAAAAAATTGAATATGAGGAGTAAGAGAGAGTGAGGAATCAAAAAGTCATTAAGGTTGCAAGCCTGGATTATTGGGACAATAAGGATCTCCCCAATAATAAAAGAGGTTTGGAAGAAGGGAAAGTTTATGGGGAAAGATAAGGGGTTCAATTTTGGACATGTTGAGTTTAAGATGCCTACAGGATATCCAATTTAAGTTGTCTAAGAAACAGAGATGTGAATCTGGAACTTAGGAGGGAGGTTAGGATTGGATAAATAGATATGAAAATCATTAGCCAAGAAGTGATAATTGATATTGTGGGAACTATTGATTTCAGCAACTGAAACAGTATAAAAAGGAAGAGAAAAAAGGTTCAGGAAAGAGCCCTGGGGACCATCCACCTTTAATGACTATGATATCCAACAAAAGAAATGGGAGAATCCAGTTACGGTGAAATAGTTTTATATGTGTGTATATGCACACTCATGTGTATATTTATTTAAAAGTCAAGTCCATAGTTCCCTGGTTAAAAACCTTGCCATAAATTTTAAGAACTGAAAATGATATTAGAAGTCCAACTTCTTTGTCTTATAAATGAGGCAAAAATGAGAGGTAAAGTCATTTGCCAGAGAACCCATGGATGATATATGTTGGTATTGGGGCTTGAACATTGGTCTTTTAAGAACTTTCATGAAACTTAAAGCAAAATTTGAAATACCAGTATCTTCTGTTTTATACTGAAGGGAATACCTAGATGTGGCCTTAATATCCCTCAAAAACTACCAGACACAGGACTCAAAGGAGGATGGCTAAATATTCTTTTTTCAAGAAAATATTTATTCAAGAGGATAAAAAGTATTTACATATTCTTGGGGGACAAAATCTTATTTCAAACACCAAGATCTGGGACAGCTGACTTCAGGAGGCCTTGCATTAAAATCCAGCTTTAGACACTTAATACTTCCTAGTTACGTGGCCCTGGTCAAATCACTTAACCCCAACTGCCCACAATAACTTCAAGACCATGATAAGTTGCTGAATGAGTTTTTTGTTTTTGTTTTTGTTTTTTTTTAGTTCCAGAGAGAATTTCATGGGCATCAGGGAAATAGTTAAGTAAATAGGAATGTATTGTTGCATATTTAACCATGGCCCTGATTTGAGTTTCACATCTATCCTGATTTCATCCTATTTTAATATAATTTTTAAAAATGAAAACTACCTTCAAGAAACTAATTCATCAACCCATCCGTGTTTATTGTGTGTTGGCAACTTTCCCAATATACCATCAATCAATATGATATTTCTAGAAATTATGATCATCTCAGATTTTTACCTGGATGTGTCTAGAGCAAGGAAGGTGGTAGCCCCATTCTACAAAATTCCTCTGCTCAGATCTGTCAGTTCTGGCCTCCTTTTGTATCTTGGAGTTACATCTTAAGGTGGATGGTGGCAAACTGTGGTATGCCCAAAGTAGTATAATTAGAGCAGTAAGGAACTTATAAATCATGTTATATTAGAAAAATTGGGGATGTTTAATCTTAGAAAAGATTTATAAAGAGCATATCAGCTGTCTTCAGATATCTGAAAAAACTATCATTCCAAAGAGATCTTAAAGGAGGGAAAGGGACCTGTATGTTCAAGACTGTTTGTGGCAGCCCTTTTTTTAGTGGCCAGAAACTAGAAATTGAAGGGATGCCCATCAATTGGAGAATGGCTGAATAAATTATAGTATATGAATGTTATGGAATATTATTGTTCTGTAAGAAATGAGCAGCAGGATGAATACAGAGAAACTTGGGGAAACTTACATGAAATATTGCTAAGTGAAATGAGCAGAACCAGGAGATCATTATACACTTCAACAACAATACTATATGAGGATCAATTCTAATGGATGTGGTCCTCTTCAACAATGAGATGAACCAAGTCAGTTTCAATAGAGCAGTAATGAATTGAACCAGTTACACCCAGAGAAAGAACACTGGAAAATAAGTGTGGACCACAACATAGCATTTACACTATTTCTGTTATTGTTTGCTTGCATTTTTGTTTTTCTTCCCACATTATTTTTATCTTCTTTCTAGATCTGATTTTTCTTGTGTAGCAAGAAAATTATATAACTATGTATACATATATTGTATTTAACATATACTTTAATATATTTAACATGAGACCACCTGCCATCTAGGGGAGGGGGTGGAAGGAAGGAGAAGAAAAGTTGGAACAGAAGTTTTTGCAAGAGTCAATATTGAAAAATTTCCCATAATTTTGTCAATAAAAAGCTATAAAAATTATCCTATGGAACAAAAAGGACAATTATTTTGTATTACTTTCTCAAGGGGGCACACTTAAGAGCAAAGAGCGATAGTTTTAAGGGAGTACATTTTGATTCAGTGGGAGGAAGAATTTCTTCCTGGAGTTAGGAAAACCCAAATTCAAATTTGGCTTCAGAAATTTATTAGTTATGTGTCCGTGGACTAGTTACTTAATCCCTTTCTGTCTCAAAGATTCTTGACCTCTGAAAAGGAAATAAAAGGAGAACCTACCTCCCAGCACTGTGTTAATGATAAAATAATATTTCTGAAGCACTTGGTAAATGTTAAAGTCATATATAAATAACCCTTAGAGCTATCAAAAATAGAATTCACTGCCTTGAAAAGCAATGAGCTCCTTGTCACTAGAAGTGTACAACTATAGAAGCTGGAAAACTACTTTTCTTCCCAGGAACAATATAGGAAGGATTCTCAATAAATTGAAATATGATTGCTAAGATCTCTTCCAAATCTGCCATTTTCTGATGTTATGATATGATAAACATACAACTATTCATGAGGTAGAATGGGAGAAGAACAGAAGAAGGGTCGAGACCACATGTTGGGAAGGTAGACTGGAGCCAGTAAGGAGGTGCAGAGAAACTGCTTCCATGTCAGAACAGGGAGTTTTTATTTTATACTATAAACCATATAGTAAACAATGAATGTTTTTGAATAGGTGAGTAAACATGATTAGACTTCTAGCTATGTCAGGAATATTATTTTTGCAGCTGTGCAGAAGATTACTTAGAGCAATGAATGGCCTCATAGTCGGAGGTTATTTCAATAATTCGGAGACAATACTAATAATAACAATAACAACAAATAGTTCATATTTATATAGGGTTTTAAGACATATAACATTTCACATTCTGATCTCATTTTGGTTCTTATAAACAGATCTATGACACAGGTACTATTATCTATCTCCATTTTGCAAATGAGGAAACTGACGTTCCAACATGTTAAATGGCATTCTTTTCTAAGGTCACAAAGCTAGTATTTGCTTAAGGGAGTATCTCAGGAAGTTCAAGTTTTTCGATTCTGACTTCCTCACTGAATTTCCCTGCATGTTCTAATAAGAGACCAAATAAGTATAGAAATGTGAGTGGAAAGGAAGGCAAGGAAGGGTATGAAAGAGAAAGTACCGCTCAGTTCTGCTCTTCTGTGTATCTATGATTCCTGTCATGTCAAAACAAGAAGGGAACAGGAGAGGTCGCTGTCTTGAATAAATGTTTAACCTGATGTGGATCAGGGGCTTATGATATGGATCAGAACACAATGAATGCAAGGATTGGAGGATCTACTCACTATTAATTTTCTTTTAATTGTTCCCCCATAGCATACAGGCAACCAAGTAGTCGATTTACCCTGCTTAGGGCCTTATACATTAAGGAGTCTTCTATCAATACTCAATTAAATCAGATCTGCCTCCAAGTCATTATGTGGCCTCTAGTATATTACTTAACCTCCCTGCCTTGTTGCTTCTTCAACTATGAAATGGTAATATTGCTAAACTTGCCAGATTTCTGGGAGGAAGAATTCAATGAAATGCAGTGAAAGCAGCCTGTGAAATAAGAAAATTGGCCAAGTCAGCACATCCGACTGTCCCCCTTTTAGTGGCAAGAAGCAACAACTTCCTAGGGGCACATCCTGGTTCTGTGCAGGACTGGCTAAGTCAGGGGAAGCCTGAGTCCAAGGTCATTTCAGAGGCACGAGGAAACATCTTTCTCTCTCCAAAAATATCTCCTTCAGATACTCATTGATGGGAGGAATTATTTTTACAGGAGACAAAAAACTTAAATTGCATAATTGGAGAAAAAGAAAGGCTCTATATGAATGTAAACTGTAATTAAGGTAGCTAGGTGGTCCTGTGGATAGAGTGCTGGGCCTGGAGTTAGGAAGACATGAATTCAAATGCAGCCTTAGATTAAGCCTTAGCCTTAGCCTCCTAGTTGTGTGAGCTTGAGCAAATCACTGACCCCTGTTTGCCTCAACTTCCTCATCTGTAAAATGAACTGGAGAAGGAAATAGCAATCATGTCGGTATTTTTGTTAAGAAAATCCCAAATGGGGTCATAAAGAGCTGGAAATAAATGAAAATGACTGAATGATAACCAGCTATAATTAGAGTTTAAGATGCAGATACCCTTGGAAGAAGTTACACTCGCAAAAGTGAATCACATACATTTTGAGGATTCGGATAAAATCACCATTCAACCTGTATGTCCCTGAAGCAAAATCCTCTTGACAACATTACTGATAAATGATTCTCCACTCATGAGGAACTCACGGCCTCTTGTGGTAGTTCATTCTACAACCACCGAAGCAGAGAGTTTGAGGGAACCTTAGAAACCATCTGATCCAATCTAGACATGGTTGGGTGAGCTCTAATTAGGAGGATTTGTTTACCTTTACAGTGAGTCCAAATCTGTCTCTCTGATACTAGTATGGACTTTCTAATTGTGCCACCAGCACCAAGCTGAGCTATTATAACTATTCTTCCTCCTGAGAGTCCTTCAAGAATTTGAAGACAGAATCTTCTCTAGGATAAACAACCAGTTCCTTTTAATATTTTTTATGTAGCATTTTCCCCCCATCTTCCTCTGAATATGTTCCAATGTAACAATGTCCTTTCTATATTTGTTCTTGGGGTCCTTCTACTTTTTCTTTTCTAAAAAGGTATACATGGATAATATATAGAGAACTAGAAGGGACATTACAGTCATCTTACCTAACCCCTTCATTTTACAGAAAAAAAAACTGAAGCCCAGAAATTAGTCCAGAGTCCCCCAGATAATAAGTGGCGAGCTTAGCTTGGAGTTTTATGAGTGCAAATCCAGTGGTTCTTTCACTGAATGACTTGCCTAAGGTGGTACCCCAACCTCCTCTCTCCTTGCCCAGAAGGAATAGATCCTGCTTCTATGGTTTCATTGGAAGAAAAATTCTCAAGTAAGAAAATATTCTCTAACAATGCAGGTTAGTGCCTTTTCTGCAATTTATCATCTTAGCTGCCTAGAGTCTGTGGCTATCCCTGGGTCAAATAGCTTGACAGAGATGGAGCTTCTGGACTTGGATAAACTATACTATGCTGCCTTGGCGAACATTAGTTCAATAGATGGACATTGGCAAGTCAGAAATCTCTTGCATCTCCCCTCTTATACTCACTCATACAGCTACCAGACTAGCTCAACATTTAAATTATTGTAGTGGTCTCCTTATCAGTTTCTCTGCCTTGAATTTCTTACCACTCAAGTCCATATAATATATTTTTGCCAAAGCAATCAACCTGTAGCACATATCTAACATTAGGATTTCTCCTAATCTCCTAAACCAACTCCAAAGGCTTCCTACTGCCTTTAAACTCCCCTGTATATCCTTGAAGAAGCACACAATTTAGGCTAACATATCTCCATTTCATTGGACATTATATTCTTTCCCGCACTCTTGGGATCCAGAGGGGCAAATGTCTATATCATACAAATGGTGAAGGATAGAAGGAGCATGTCAAGGAAGAAAAATTGGTATAGAAAGAGGAGTCAATAGGTGGCCAGATCAAATCTTCATGACATCATGAATTATCCCGAGACTGGTCTCAATTCTTTTTTAATCCTATGACTAAAGGAGAACCTAGTTCTGATCCAAGCTTTCTGCTTTTCTATTTCTGTCTCTGCAACAGGAGAGTGAAAAGAAAAGACGTCTAGAGGGGAAGTATGGAGGTGAGGGACCAAATCCTCATGGTCTTCATATGATCAAATACACTCTAGTGAAATGCTTGGAGGGGTTTAATGAATGTGTATTGAATTGAACTGATTGGGTCTGAAGCTGGCATAATGACAATTTCACTTTCTATCAGGTGGGACTGCTATATAGGGAAATGGAGGTGGTTAGGAAGAACTTAATGTATGGATTGGGCGATGACAGCAACATTGTGGCCTGGAGGGAGTACCCTAGATCCAGAAGACGTTTTCAAGAGATGACAGTTCTGTCTATTCTAATTATTTTCCAGCCTGTGGAGCACTGCATAATGCCACAAAAGCAACCTTCTAAAACCCTTCAGTGGCCTTAAGCATTATCCCTTCTCCCAGCCTCTATACCAAAAGCCACACATCCATCCTCTACCATCTGTTGTAAGAAGAAATCCATTTGTTTTAACTTGTGCAGTGATGAGTTCCGACAATAGCAGACACAATTAAGAAAAAAAGTGGCTAAGAGGCTATGCATTAGATTGCTATCTTCTATGGGAACCACTGATAAATGGTAACCCCCTGGAAAATTACAATCCTGTGCTTTAAATAAAATCCACATTCTTTTCCTCTGGGCTCTTCAAAAAATTGGTCTTTTGCTGAAATAGAACTGCTGCACTTGTGGGATAAGCCTCGAGCCTCTTATCTCTCAAATGAAATGGGTCCCATGAGCAGGACTGGGTTTCTTTTGTAACATGTTCATGTACTGTAATAAGAAATGGTTCTGGCTCCTGAAAATAGCTGGACAGAGAAAAATCCACTTTCATAACATGTAGCTCTTAGTCTTAATGGATCTACAGAGACCAAAATCCATGAGAAGGAAAAGGAAAGAGAGAGGAAGGACTTCTGGTCATCATTCTGCCCCTACAATCCTCCCTTTCCATGCCAAATCTCCTTCATAAAGACTGAAAGTCACAGTTAAAGCTAGAAACACTGTGACCAAGTTTGATTTCAGTTTGATAACCACAGATGCCAAGATACTGCTTCTCCCTCAGTCCCCAAGTCACTAGAAAATTCTTGAAAAGGGGCAGAAGGAAAAAGGAGTCCTAGAGGCTGAGTACTTGAACTGAGTGAGAGATAAACAAGCACACATACTCCTCCCCCCCCCACACAAAGTTACTTATTAACAACCAAAAATGTCACCTGCCAGCCAACCTTGAGAATTTTCCAGACCTTGGAGTCAAAATATCTACTCAGGAAACTGCTTTTAGACTCTTCATTTACTCCTGCCAATGCAGAAAATTATGTCTAGAGACAGATTTTGGCATCTCATGAATGACCTGGGGCTGCCTCCCTGACTGTTTCTGCATGCCCTACATCAGTAACCTACAAGACACTTTATTGGCACTCACTGGGTATAGTTATCAGTTGACTTTGCCCAGAGATGTAGTGGCTGGCTGTTCTCTATGCAGAAAACTAGGCCGACTCTTAAAATATACTTTAGGGCCTAGTCAGAAAACCAAGGGTGTGGACTTCAGTCACTTGTACTCTAATACAACCACAGAATTTCAAATCTTGAAGAAGCCCAAATTTCCCAATAAGTAGTCAATTCAGCTATTGCCTGAAGATCTGCAGAGAGGGAATACCCAGAATTTTTTAAAATGAGCCATTGGATATTTGGATAGTTCTAGTTCTTAGGAACATTTTTCTCATAATATCACACCCCCTCAGATTCCCCTAGTTCAGTTATTCCCACTGTTTTCAAGTAAGAAAAGTCTAATAAAATGACCCTACAATACCTTAAAATCCATTGCTATAGAGCTGGATTCACAGGTAACAAACCTATGTCTTGCCCATCTCTTACTCCATCTGTAGTACTTGCGCAGTGTAATAGTGAGCATCGTGGAGTTTTGGTCTACCATTTATAAAAGGAGGATGGCAGTTGAGGTTACTTTCAGTTCTGGCTCTGTGATCCCTTCAGAAGAGAGAGATCTAGTATAGAATGAAATCAAATAAGATTGCAGAGAAAAGATGATTGCAAACCCTAAAATGCTAAATGAATGTTAGCTATGGCCATCATAGTGGCTAGAATATAGTAGGTGCTTAATAAATCCCTTTCCCCACCTTAGTGTGATATGCCTTATTTAGATCCCAATTCAGACATTCACTAGTCCTATGATTCTGGGCAAATCCAAATCTAGAACTGAGAAAGTAAGAAGATGAATATCTGTCTTTGTGTTCTTAGGAGAAGAAGTTTCTGCCCTCCCATAACTTCTTCAAGGAACACCAGAATTCCACCACAGGAGGAAGGTGGTTTCTACCACGAGATTCCCTAGGAAGATGGTGTGATTGGTTGGATCATCGGATATCACAATGCCTGGGTTTTCATCACACTCAAAATTCAGGAGGAACCAAGAGAAGTTAGAGTTAGACCTATACGCCTTTCCTTAACCTCTCTTTGTCACACTGCTTTAATGCCCAAAATGCAAGGATCAGGGTTGTTAGAGACACTCTAACTCAATAATCTCATTTTACCAAATAAGGAAACTGAAGTCCAGAAAATGTGAAGTTAATTGTTCTCTCACACAGAGAGAAAAGGTCAGTTAGATGTCTAACCTTATTATACTTATCTAGTAGAATTTAAACCCATAGAGGGACTCTTTCAACTTGGTCTTTGCATCCCCAGCATCTAGCAGAGTGGTTTCTTTACACATTGTTGTTGTTCAGTCATTGAGGTGTGTCTGAGATAAGTGGTTTTCCATTTCCATCTCCAGTATGTTCCCATTTTACAGACAAGACAAACAGGATGTAAGTGTCACATAGCTAGCTAATATATAATGTCACATTGATATCAAGATGTCAGATCTTGACTCTGGGCTCAGTGCTACCTAGCACATTACACATATCAAATGCTTAATAAATGTTTGTTGAAATGAATCTAGTTGTTTAAACTATTTACTTGGTATTAACCATACAATACTGTTTCAAATTGTTAAATACTTTCTGTATACATAATCCATTCCACCAACAAGATAGAGGTTCTTTGCCTTCATAGTCTATAGTAAAATATGAAAACACTTTGTAAACAGTAAAGCAATATAAAAACATAAAGTATTAGCAGCATTATTTTATTGTGCCTCTCTGTCTCCCCACCTAGCATAATCACACACACACATATGTTTAATTCATTAATTTAATAGTTTAAACAAAAAATAAATAGCATCTTAATGTTTTTCACTATATTGTTTTTTTTTCTTCTTCGTCCTACCAAAAAATAAAACAACAACAACAGATTGACCCTACTCAGAGTCATAACTAGGGTCACCTTACAAGGGCTTTGACCTAGAATATTGAAATCTAAGGGGAGTTGATAGTATTTTACTCCTTCAGCAGAAGTTTAATTGAGCTTATAATAGAGTTAGCAAACTAAAAATTAACTATATTCTTTAAAATAGAAGCTACCAGATGGTGCTGAACTCTTCACCGGACCTGACAAAGCCTCTCCAGAAGCAGTCACCCCAACAGGGTCCTAGTAATCATGGCTTTGGTCCAACAAAATCTAGCAATGGTCTAAGCAACTCTATATGTGTTGGGATAAGGGAAGAGAGAAAAGAATGTAGGATCTGCTTCAAAGAATGCATAGTAATAGTGTAACCAAAAATGACTTCAAAAGAGTAATGAGTTCAAAGAGTCTCAAATGAAATACATGTAAATTCTTTCTGCCTGACAAATTGGTGAAATATTTGGCCAAAGGCAAGGAAAAATACAGACTCAAAAATGTTTTTAAATGGTAGCATCAAGTAATCTGGGCATTATGTTGGGGTTGAGAATTATATAAACTAAGTGGTAAACCCTGACTATTCCACTGTTCTGCTTTTGACCCTGGGTATATTTTTTCAATGTGAACACGCTCTGACCTTTTTTTTTTTTGCCAACTCAGCCCAAAGCTGTCTCTCCTAGACACCTGATGAGAACCTACCCCCTATATATCACCAGGATTACCTTTTCCATAGGGCCTAAATTCCTGTAGGATGTGGAAGGGATTATTTAATCCTATGCCCTCAGTGCTTAATATAATGTTGAACATGTTGTATGTACACTTAGTAAATACTTATTGAACTGAATTGGATTGAACCCATTTCTATTCAAAATTTGAGTAGGAAAACATTTTTAAAAGCTCCTTTGCCCTTCAAAGTACAATTAGCTATTGGCACAAATATTAGCAACTGAACTCCATCTCAGGGAGTAAAATTAATGCCTATCTCCGAATGGAAAAGAAAAAAAACCCAGCAACAGCAACAAGATTTTGGATTTGATGAGTGATTGTGAAAAGAAGAATAATCATAATAATCATTATTATCCACAACACACATTTATTGAAAGTTTGCTATGGGCCAGGCACTGCATGATGTCCCAAGGACACAAAGGGGCATCAGCCATAATTCAACAACCTAGGGTTCTACATGGTAGTCCTGGGCAATGATTCAAGGAAGCAGCAGAATTAAGCAATAGTTCATTAGTAGAGGTCAAAGGAGACCTTAGACTCAAACAAATGGAATTAGTCCATGAATTATCCTTGGGTATACAGCTGGAAGGATCTAAAGGATTATTGAAAGTCCTAGAGAAGTGAAATTTACTGACCTATGTATCCATACACATACATTGTCTATATAACAAATATATACATGATATATAAATAAATATATGCAATATACTATTATTACTAATAAACTATATGTTAAACTCTGGGAATAAAAAAAAATCCAAACAAAGAAACAAAAAATAAAAGCCAACTAACATAAAACTAAAGGTAAAGTCCCTAAGGGAATTCACATTCTAAAGACACATCTCTTAGATGGCATATTCCCCTTTTCATGACTTTATTTGCTTTTCAAGTCTTCCACTGCTATTCAGAAGAATTAGGGACTAGCATGTACAGTGTGATTTGATCAATTGCCTCTCCAAGACCGCCATGCGATAGTTCTGGATATGATCTCTGCCCTGTATAGGGCAGCTAGGTAGTGCAGTGGATAGAGCACCAGCCCTGAAGTCAGGAGGACCTGAGTTCAAATATGGCCCCTGACATTTAATAATTCCTAGCTGTGTGACCCTGGTCAAGTCACTTAACCCCAACTGTCTCAGCAAAAAAAAAAAAAAAAAAAAAAAAGAATTTACAGTATGGTTGGGAAAACAGAATGAATGCATATGTGAAAAGACAATAATTTTATCGTCATTTTTTCAGACATGTCTGTTGTGAAGCCAGTTAAGGTTTTCTTGGCAAAGATACTAGAGCGGTTTGCCATTTCTTTCTCCAGTTTATTTTATAGATGGAGAAACTGAGGCAAAGAATACAGCTAGTAGTTACCTGAGACCAAATCTGAACTGAGTAAGCCGTGTCCTCCTGGTTCCAGGCCCAATACTCGATCCATTACTTCATTGAGCTGCCCCAACGATATGAGATAGTGGATGTTTAGTGCCAGATGAGAAATTCAATCAGCATATTTTCAACATGTTGCTTTCCTAGATGCTTGCCATATTTGTCATCACTTGACTGAAGTGGAGAATTTAAGAGCTGGCCATGACCTTAGGGATGAACATTTTTCAAATGAGGAAATCAAACGCCATAGTAGTTAAATAGCTTATAGTAGCAAAAGCTGGATAATGAACCATATGTCTTAAGTAACTACTCCTCTGACTGTATATGTCACATTCTGGTCAAATGAGGGTCTGACAGCTTTATTTCCTATATATACACTAAAATGTGTCTTCTCCATAGCACAGAAGAGAAGAATTAGGTATACTTGGGTTCAGATCCTGGATCATGCCATTTACTAGCTATGTAATTTTAGGTATTAAATGGAAGAACTGAGCTCCATGTTCTCTACAGCTCCTCTGGTTCTAAATCTATTAGGATGATTTCCCATTTGGTTACAGCTAAGTTACCTGTGTCTATGCCACAAAAGCAAGGTCACCAATCACTAACTTCCCAGGAATGTCATGAGAATGAGATAGAAAGTCCTATTCTATCACCAAGAGACCTTCACGTACCCAGACTGTAATTAGTACTTACCTAAAGACAAAACATATATCAAGAATTAATACAATTCACTTTTTTGTTAGGTAGCTAGCATATTGCAATTATATCATGACTAATAAGAAACCCAGATTTCTAGACTTTTACATGGCTTTTATCTACAAATATTAGCTTTACAGTTAAGCTGCTTGCTCTCAATCTCTCATGCATTTAATGTTTAATTAAAAAGCTCCTGACACTCATTCTCAGCTGCCCTCTAAAAATTAGTTCTAAAAGTGCATTCTTTGTACTGTCATCACAATCTTTTCCTTCCTAGATATTTTCAGGGATTTCATCTACCAAATAAATCAAGCTTTAAAAAATTGATTTCTTGGGGTTTTAAGGAAGGCAGAATGTTCCTCTTGGCTGAGGTGTGGATTTGAAATAAAATGGGCTTATACTAATTTTAGGACCAATAGTCAGTCACCAGTGAGTATCTTTAAGCTATCATACTTACTGTTATATTGGTTTCTACATCTGGAAAATATAGGATATTTATAGAGTAGCCTATGTTGCTCTTGCACTTAAGCTGTGAAATGGATTGCTATAATTACTTCTCTCCCAGAGATGGGAAGATAGAAGGTTTCAAGGGTTAAAGGACTTCACTAAGGTCACAAAGCATGTCTGTAAAATAGCTAGGATAAAAAATGATCTCCTATTGTTTCCAGGAGGAAGGGAAAACTCTCCCTGCTCCAGTCTATTGAAGGGTGAGAAGCATGAAGCATTCTGACTCAAAAGTTTATAACAGTAATCTCACAAATGGCTTGACCCAAGCAGAATGTCACAATCTTGCTTGAAATATTGCTAGAGGCACATGATATGAAACGGAATTTTAGCAGTCTCAGAACTGGTCCTACTTTCAAGGGTAACTACATACTTGCTTCAAATAGAAAGTGATCCACTCTCAAAGGAGAGGTCAAATCAAAGAGTAGAAAATAATGCCATTTATTAAGAATATATCTCTAGACATGCACGGGACATTAAGTATTTGGGGCATATTTGGCAGTAGAGCTACTTTATTGAGATGGCACAAATTAGACATTCAATCTCTAATATTGTGTTGTACTATGATAACTATTATTCCCCAACTCACTATGTTTCATTTGAAAGGCATAAAAATGCCAAATTATTTGTCTAATTGTTTTCCCAGGAGGAATAAATGCATGCAAATATGGCTTCTGTCCCTCTGCACCTATGTTAAAGCATATGATTTGATTCATAGAGCCACAAGCTTAAGCAGGGATGGCATAATTCAAACCCATTCATTTTTTTGGGCCCATATCCCTTTCTCACCTAGAAGGCACAATGAACAGAACTTTGGGAGATTTGAATTCCAGTAGAATTTCAGATTCTTACTAGCCATGTGACCTTCAGTAAATTTGTTTGCATCAGTTTCTTCAACTCTAAAATTGAGATAATAAAAACAGCTCCCTCCAAAGGCTTATTTTGAGAATCAAATGAGATAGTATTTGTAAAGTGCTCAGCACAGTGTTTGGCACATAGAAGGTACTATAAAAATGCTAGCTATTATTATGATTGTGAATATTATGCACTTTACATAGACAATTCAATTTAGCGAAACTAGATTGCTTTATAAAATAAGGGGGTTAATTTAGATCACTGCAAGGTCTCATACAACTCTGACATTCTATTTTTGAGTATAACAGTTTGAGTATAATTGATTAGTCTTCACTTAATGATTTCCTGAAATTCAGGTACAGACCCTTCTCTGCTCACTAAACTCCGGTGGCTCCCTATTACCTCTAAGATTAAATACAAATTCCTTTCTTTGGCTTTTAAAGCCCTTAACAACTAGACTCCATTCTTCTTTCAAAGGCTTCCCCCTTGCTCTTTGTGCCTTACATAGCACTTAGTGCTACATGTCTAAGTGCTTAGACAAAAGTAACTTTCTTTCTACTTCCTGTGCAACTTTGTTTTCTTTTTGAATCCATGCCTGGGACACACATCCTTCTCAACTCTGCCTCTTGAGGATCTCCAGGTTTTGTAAAAGTTCCACTCAAACCAACCTCCAACATGAGGTTGATCCTCACCCCCAGCTGCTAATTTCCTTTCCTCATAATGACCCTGTATTCACTTGGCATATATTTTGCATGTACTTATCAGTGTATATGGTGTTTCTTCAAATAGAATGATCATTCCTTAAAAGCAAGGATAGTGTCATTTCTGTTTTTATAACCTCAGCAAGTATAGCATCTTGTCTATTTTTTTAATTTTTCAATTGGCTTCAATTCTTTGTGACATTATTTGAGATGCTTTTAGCAAAGTTATTGGAAGGGTTTGCCATTTCCTTCCTCAACTCACTTTACAGATAAGGAAACTGAGGCAAGCAGAGTTAAGTGATATATATCTAGGTTCAAATGGCTGGTAAGTATCTGCAGCCAGATTCGAACTCAGGAAGATGAATCTTCCTGATTGCAGGCCTGGAATTCTTTCCACTGTACCACCTCATTGTCCTGTTATCTATCGCAGAAGGTACTTAGTAAATGCTTGTTCATTGATTATTTTTAATGAATTGACAACTTTCACCATTTGTTTCATTATCTTGGCTCCATAGCCTACACAAGGATAAATGAAGAGGAGAAACAGATGAGTATGGAGTTCTCTGGAAAAATAATGAACATATCTGAATCCTAGATGTGACTATTATTGGCATAGCAGGGGCCAAAGTTGCTGCTTGGGAACAATACAAGGAAATAAAATAAGCCAAGGGCATAAGTAATTCAAAAGTGTTTATCAAGCAACACACAGAGCCAAGGGAACTCTACCCAATGCTTTTGCTAAAGAGAATGACAATGATGATGTGCAGTTTCACTGGCTACATGATAGGCTCAAATGCTTTCTCCCCTTCTGGGCAAAAAGACAACTGCAAATTGCAGCAAAAACTTCAAGTCATGGTGGCTTTTTGTTAGCAAAGGGATTGCAATTTATACTTGGAGTGGTTTCTCAAGTTCAACCCAACACCCCCCTTTCCACTGGGCTGGGAAGCTCAATAAAAGACCACGCCATAGCTCACTAAGGAGATGTTGTGTCTACTGGCGACGTAGCGTTAAGATGTGGATGCAAAGCATATATTGAATAAAAGCAAGTGGTCTTTACTGGTGGGTAAGAATGTAAACTAGGGGGCAAGAGGCCTTGTTTTCTGGAAGGTTGTTTCCTATCAAGAAAGCCACAGTATAGTCAAACAACCCCCATAGCCTCGTTCAATGTTGCTTTCTAGATGTGATCAAAAGAATTCTGGAAAGCCATCAGTTGGCAGCTGCAACTTGCATAGTGGGTGGCAGAAAGGGGCAGCTGTCCATTACAGAGGCTGAGAAAAATTGATCTTAACAGGGAATTTTATTCCATTCCTACTTCTTACTTAACAATAATGAGCATTTATATAATAGCTACTACATGCCAGGCACTGTGCAAATATTATCTCATTTTATCTTCACAACAAACCTAGGAGGAAGGTGTTATTGTAATCCTCATTTTACAGATGAGGAAACTGAGGTATACAGAGTTTAAGTCACACATGAATTGATCTCAGACACTTACTAGCTATGTGACCCTGATCAAGTCACTTAACCTTACTTGCCTCAGTTTCCTCATCTGTAAAATGAAAAACAAAGTGTTTTTCTCTTTATAGCTGAATATCCAGAACTATCCAGATACTGGTGACTCTCTGAACTCAGTGAGCTTCCTTTTTTCAATTAGAGGTCCACATGTTTCCATAAAATAGCCCCTGAGAATTTAACATTGAATTTACAATAAGAAATCATGAAATATCATTAGAAATCTTTGGCAGAAACTGAAGTTATCACCATGAGTTTATTGAGGAACCTGACTTTTGTGCAGCGTACCCTTCAAATAATGCTAGTGGATTATAGATTTGGAGCTGGAAGAGACCTACAGAAGCCATCAAGTCTAATCTTATCTTTTTAATTTTTAAACAGATAAGGAAAATGAAATTTAGAGAGCAAAATCTCCATGTCCTAGGTCACGTAGGCAAGAAATGGAAGAAGGATTTGAATTTAGATCTTTGGAATTCAGATTTAAGGTCCTTTACAACATGGTGCCTCCAAGTAATCTCATTAACTAATGAGATAATAAATAAACAATATTTATTGTCTTTGTTTCAGAAAATAGCTTCTTATGTATTACTGGGGAAGTATTTCCAAAGATAAGGAAATTTTCAATTCAATTGAAAAATCATCTCTTGAGGAGGACTGGAGGACCTGCATTCAAATACAGTTTTGTATATTTATTAGCAATGGGACCCTGGAGAGGTTTCCTCAACTGTTAAATAGGGTTAATAAAATGAGATAATTGTAAAGTACTCAGCACAGCACCTGGAACATAGTAGGTGTTATGCAAGTGTTCGCCATTATTATTACTATAATTACATACAAGACACTGTATTAATGAACAAAAATGAATGAAAAAATATTAAATGATTAAAATGGGTCAAATACCCTATTAAGTGCTGGGATTTAATCAATCAATCATTTATTAAGCATTTATTAAGTGCTTGTGTTCCAGGCATTGTGGAGAATACAAAGAAACAAGAACAAAAAGTTTTTTTCCCTCCAGGAGTTTATATTCTAATGGAAAAGACATCATGAACATGCATAGAAATCTTTACATAATTTAGGAGAAGTAGCATGGCTTCATGGTGAAAGAGTTGGTTTTGGAGACTTGAAGACCTGGATTCAAATTCTGCCTCCAACATCTCTATTGCTCAAGGAACTTTCTCACTAAGAATTTTCTGTACCAATCAAATATCAGGTCTAGTCTCAGGCAGTCCAAGTCCCTGTTTCCTATACAATATATGCAAAATGAATGAAAGGGACTTAATGATAGAATTGCATAAGAAGCTGGGAAGGGAATTGCAAGATCATAGAATTAGAGCTGGAACTGACTTTAGTGATTGTCTTATCAAAGCCTTTCATTTTATAGATGAAAAATCTGAACTCTAGAGAACTGACTTGAACAAGTCACACAGTAATTAGTGCCTGAGGTAATCTTAATTCCAGATGTAACACTCTCTACATTCTGCTACTCTTGGGAGGAGCCTTCAAGGAGACTAGGGAATCCAATAGGCAAAGGACAAAGGGTGGCCATTTCATTCTCAAGAAAGAGCCTTAAGATAATCCTTGATCAGTGTACAGATTTCAGGGTTGAGGGGCTAAAGACTGAAAATTCTGTCTAGTTTGGAAGCTTTCTTAATATCAACGACAAAAAACAGAACATGGGGAGAAACAGTGAAGAGATGTGGGTGTGAATCCGGCTTCAGCTTCCTCAAAGAGTCTCCTCAACTTGCTTTATGCAGCTTCTGTCAAACTCTAATACTGAGGTACACATGGATATTTATGCCAGGCGAAGTTCAGGTGGCCCTGCCATTTGTATTTTGACACCGTGGCTGTATAGTCCATGAAATGGATGTTACTTAGTCGGGGGGGAAGCAGAACTGGACATTTAGGTATCACAAGGTTGGCCTTTGTATTTCTAGGAAGAAAGAAACTTTATTTTGGGTGTGGGGCTACTTTTGTTTTAATTCTATCCCTTTACACTAGTTTATAGAGTTCTGAAAAAGAATAGAAGATATGAGACTGAGGTTATTCATTCAAATCTGATAAGTATTAGTCAGTTGGCTAGCTTTGTTTCATTATCACAGAAGGTACATCCAAATATTATCAGCTATCTTGTAACTGTATCATTAGTCAGGAGGGAAATTATTCATTGCAAATATATCTTTATATCAGGAGAAATGTTTCAAAACACATGACCTACTGATGAGAGGACCTATCTTTCTCCTTCTTCTTTCCCCTCTTTGCTGTCTTCTCCTTTTAGCACCTCTCATTTCTCTAGAGGCTCATTTTTGGCTCCCTGTTTCCTCTCTAACATTAGTACAAATAAAGAATTCTTTATTTGTAAAGAATTATTGTTAGTTGTAGAAAGGACATTATAATAGATTAGATTCTGGGTCTGAGTCTCAGAAGAATGTCTACATTGGTATCATTATCAATGGAAAATATAGACTGGGCTTATTAATAGGGAATCTACTTGTAAGTTGGGAAGTCTTTTTTTGGCTTTGCCATCTCATACAAAAGCCACTTAATTTATACTGGCTAATTGCTCAATCAATTAGCTTGTATTTATTAAATGACTCCTTTGTCCTAGGCACTGGAAATGCAGGCAACCTACCCCCAAAGAGCTTACTTTCTAATGAGGGAGAGAGCAAAGACATATAAAAATATATACAGCACAAATACAAAGTGAATAAAAACAAATAAATACAAAGTAGGTAACTATACTACTGTTTGAGAGGGAGGGTATTATAAATTTCAGGGATCGGGAAAGGCTTCAAGGAGACAATGATATTTTAGCTGTATTCGTCAACTAATTAGTTTCTGAAGATGTATCAACACAACAGTATTTTGGAAAATGATGAAGTTTCTAGTAGGCAGTTAGTTACTACAGTGGATAGAGTACCAACCTTAGAGTTAGGAGGAACTGAGTTCAAATCTGACCATAGGCATTTACTAGCTGTGTGACCCTAGGCAAGTCATTTAACCCTGTTTGCCACAGTTCCTCACGTGTAAAATGAATTGCAGAAGAAAATGGCAAGTATCTTTGCCAGTAAAACCCCAAATGGGATCAGGAAGAGTCAGACATGACTGAAGCAACTGAACAAAAACAAATAAATTGCTAATTCAGTGATCATTCAAACATCCAGAATATCCCTCTCCCTTTCCCATCCCCCAAAGATGAAGACAAGATACAGCTATTAAATCAGTTTGACTTTTCTTTCCTCAGGTCTGAGTTCATCCTTCTAAGAATGACTAATGGCTAACAAATAATTGGCAGGTGTGATAAATCCTCTTGAGACAGCAACTTGTAAATGGAAGTAGGAGTCGTGTCAATGTAATATCTAACCTTTAGTATCCATAAGGAACATCTCAATAACCTTGCTTACTTGGTTACTCCAACACTCAAGATTTCATTGTCATGGAGCCTTCCTCTACTAGCTGAACAGCAAGGGTGTCCTTAGGGAGAGGAGGTAGCATTTGTCAGGAAAGTCAAACCACTACCACCATCTTGACCACCACATATCCCAGACTCTGAGCTCAAGTGCCTTGGGAATCCAGTGCCTCCCAGTCAAGCCCCTGCAAGCCATAATATGGGAAAGCAATGCATGTGGAGGTCTCAGCCACCCTGACCAACTGACCATCAATTGCAACTTTAAAAAAATAGACAAGATGACGTATCTTACTTCTATTAAGACATACTGAAGGACAGATAGATGACATGTTCTAGGAAAGCCAAATTATCATCAATCACCCTTCAACCACTACCACTTTTGAAACCCCAATTAGAGACATCCCAGACTCCCAAATCCAAAAACTTTGGGAATTACAATACCCTACAGACTACCAGTCCTGTTTCTAGGCTAGACCACATCATTGAGAAAATTAATCTCTGTGAAGAAGGGATACACCCTCCATGTCACCATAAACACCAACCAATAACCAATTGCTATTAATGGGAAGGTTAGCCATACTTCAGAAGTTGCAACACTTTTAGACCAGTAACCTTATTTCTATCCCAGCCCTCATAGCATTCATATTGGGCAGCAACACCCATGGAGACATGGCCAAGTGATTGCTTCTGAGGTGATATATCTAGGGCTATTGGTTCCCAGAAAAGAAAGTTCTCACTATCCAAGTCCTTGACACTGTCAGTGGTTCAACATCAGAAAATGGCATGATTTTATATCTTAAAGACCATAGGACTTCCTATTTGACTTAGAGCAAAAACCTTTTATGTGTGTTGTGTCTAACATTAGAATGTGAACTCCTTTAGATCAGGGACTGATTTTCTTTTTTATTTCTATCTCCATTGCTTAGCACAGTACTTTGTACATAGTAAGCACTTAATAAATGCTTTTAAAAAATTCATTCATTCATTAAATCAAGCACATGTCACATGCTATTTCACTTGAGAAAAATAGTTATATGAAATTGAAGACCTTTAAAAAACTCTTTACAGTTGACTATTAGAATAGTGAAAAAAGGATTAGACTTATGATTTAACTGACATTGGGGAATTTTCAGACTAGAGAAACTCCCTCTACCAATTTCCTCTATAACTTAAATCAGGGGTCCTCAAACTTTTAAAATAGGGGGCTAGTTCACTGTCCCTCAGACTGTTGGAGGGCCAGACTATAGTAAAAACAAAAACTTTGTTTTGTGGGCCTTTAAATAAACTTCATAGCCCTGGGTAAGGGAGATAAACGTCTTCAGCTGCTGCATCTGGCCCGTGGGCCGTAGCTTGAGGACCCCTGAATAGTTAAAAAAGTTGCCTAGAAAACTGATAAGTTAAGCAACTTCCCAAAAGTCATATAGCCAGCTTGTGTCAGAGGTCACACGTGAACACATTTTCTTCACTTCTTAAGCAGCTCTCTATCAAATACCCAGGCTCAATGGCAACTGTCCTTTCTTGCTTTTCTGCGTTTTGACAACCAAGGTAGATATCAAGGATAAAAGATTGCTTACTTTCACATTGTCAGGGTAAAGCTTAGGTCCCCAAGAAAGGTAGAGAAGATGACTCTTGATAATATTGTTGTGACTAAATTAAATAAATTTAGATTAATGTGGTTTAGTTACTGGTTTTGTGTGAATCAAGTTAATAATGATGGTAATGAAACACTAAGGATCAATTAATAATTAAGTATTTCTTTAGAATCTGTTAAGTATTCAACACCTTGCTAAGTGCCTTCGACTGGATCCCTTTACACAAAAGTTCATAATTTTATAAACATCTCTGGTGTTCTGTCTCTCAAAGATAAGCTCCCAGAGGGTGGGGTGTCTGTTTCAGGTGTGAAATCAGCATTCTACTCATCAGGCAGTTCCCAATTAGTATGGAGTGTGTTCCTTGATCTGTGCGCAAAGTGGTTGTTTTTGTGATACCGAACTCCTTGCTCTTGAAATTCAGAGGTTTCATTTGATTATATAATTAGAGCTGGAAGAGATCTTAAGAGGTCCAAAACCTTCGTTTGTCAGATGAGGAAAAAGTTCAGGTAAGTTGAGAGCCTACCTCATCACACAGAAATAAGTGGGAGAGCTAGGATTTGAATGTAGATCTTTTGATTCCATATTGAGCCAATATTCCTTCCTCACACCTAGAGCAATGGTACAAGCAATAGTTATACTGTAATCATACCGTAGGCCAGCTCATAACAGTTAAACTAGCAAACTGAGTTTAAGTCCCTCCAATTCACTGAATCTGAGCTTCTCTGAGGTCTGTAAAATGTGTGGCTCTGACCTCAATAAAGAAGAGCAATTTGCTTGACTTTTAAATCTTTCATAACCTGCCCTCTTCTTACTTTTCCAATCTTCTTACACTTTAGTTCTTTATCCCCTCAACCTATACATGCTTACACTAGTATATATATATGCACAGACACATGCACACACATCTACATACCAATACGTACATACACACACTTAAACACATATGCACATGCATATACAGATAGACACACACGTCAATCCACAGACACTGCCCCTTTTCTATTCCTTACACAACATATTCCATATCTCAACTCTTAACTATTTTTACTGACTGTCCCCCAAGCTTAGAGCTCTCTCCTTTATTTCAACCTCCTGGTTTCCTTCAAGCCTCTGCTTAAGTCTTCAACAAAAACCCCTGAGGCAGCAAGATGGGGTGTTGAATAGAGCTCAGAGCTTGGAGTCTGGAAGACATGAATTCAAACTCAGCCACAGATCCTGTGTAATCCTGGGCAAGTTGCTTAGTTTCCTCATGTGCAAAATGGGGATAATAATATCACCTACCTCCCATGGCTGTTGTGAGGATCAAATGAGATAATAATTGCAAAGCACTTAGCACAGTGCCTGGCACAAAGTGGGTGCTATATAAATGTTATCTATCATTTCTCAATCTTAGGACATTTCTTCTGAGATGATCTCTAATTTATTATCTATCCAATATGTACACAGTTGCTTGCATAGTTTTATCTAAAACACATTGAACTCCTTTAAAATGAGAACATTTTTTAATTTTTTTAGAGAATAGAGAGTGGAGCTTTAAAAAAATTCCCTCTGCTTAATACAGTACTTAGTCCATCATAAGCATTTGATAAATACTTGTTGCTTTGCTTTTCCTTCAGAAGCTTCAGAAAGCCTATACAACCCCTTTGAAGGTAATGTTTTTAAACACATAAAGTAAAATACAAGTATTACAAAGGACACCAATCATACTGAAATATGGTTATCAGAATAAGACACACAGAGTTCACTGAATCCAGGTTAAGACCCCTGTGTAGAAGAAAAATCACAGGGATGAGGAAAAAACTCTTTGGGTGGCTCTTACAGCATCAAGAGGGGACAGTTTTAGAAGAGATATTATAATTGGGAAAATATTCATATGTGAAAGAGGGTATCCATGTCAGAGTAGGGAAGGGTTTTAATTCTGACTTATGAGGTTTTAATAAATAATGCCTTTATAAACAAAGGATCGCTTGTACTTGACCTTCTGATTACATTTTTATTTGATTTTTTTTTCTTCAAGAAAACAGTTGAGCCCCTATCAGTTGAAAAGATCCTTTATCTCTGTAATCAGTCAAAAATAAATAGTAGGCCAATGCAAATGATATGCACTTGAAAGGAGGATGCTGGGAAAGGACAAAGCAACAGGCACTATATTAAATTGTAAATATTAGAGACATAACCTTTCTTCTTTCTAAGCAAATGGCAAATTCTCCAATAAGGTTGTTAATCAAAAATGTCTAAAAATAAAGGCCCAAAGTCCCAGAAGTAGGCATCTTATTTAGCAATGAAATGTTATCTCTTTAAGATGAATTTTTTAGGCTAAAGTTTTAGGGGCAAAAACAAATTTAGTTAGTAGTGGAGCAAAAAATCCTAATCTGTTTTATACAATCTGATTTAATCAGTAAACATCTTCTCTGCTTCTCTACTTCACTACCTATGGCCTTCTGCTCCAAGGCACATATGCTAATCCATTAGAAACTAATCTTGCTGAAGAGCTGGATCACTTCTGTGCAGTATAACTTACATGGGACTGGGACAGAATAATTGTGTGATTCCTTGGTTTACTTTTCATAAAAATTTCCCTTATATCAAATATCTGACAAATAAAGACACAACCTAAGTCTCTTTTGAATCAAATGAGATAATTATAAAGTGCCACCATGGCTGGCACACATTTGTATGTAGCATAGTCTTATTCAAATGAAAAATATTTTTCATTTTTCCCTATAAAGTTTTCACTTTTAACTACTGTGAAAATAGTTTTTGAAGATCCTAGATTTAATAATCTTCCTGATTTGAATAAGTACTATTTACTTGGATTTAAGTACTATTTCCTTGGATTTAATCTCATTTCACTTCCCAGACTCTCAATAAAATTAGTGACAAAGACCAAAATTTTGAATGTTTCATTACTAAATAGATGAAGATATTAACTTGGTAACACCATAGCCAACTTAAAGTGTCCTTCCTAGGTATAGCTTGGAGAAAATCTTCATCTTATTAAATCTTGTTTGAATCAATGAAAATTATTTATGAAGAACTTATTCTGCACAAATAAATACAAAAACAAGACAATGCTTACCCTCAAGGAACTTACATTTTAATAGATATAACAGCATATAGGGGGATAGTGGACATAGGTGGAAGTTATTGCCTGGGAAATTACAAAGACGACAAATGAAAGTAGATAAATGAAAGATGGGAAAAGAGAACAGTTTGTTAACACACTCTTTTCTTAGAAGCAATGATAATGGTGATTTCATTACCATTCTCAAAAAAAAGAAATATAAAGTAGGGGGCAAGTAAAGGATAGCAGGATAGAAAATATCTATGATTCAGTATTTGGTACATAATAAGCACTTAATAAAAACTATTGATGTACTTTAGCCTATTTGTCTATCTGATAGCTTAGCTCCTTCCAGATTTGACGTCTGATGATCCTGTTTGATGAGGAGTAATAGGTGTGAGAGGATAATCAAAACCCAGCTTTTCATGATGAAAAAAAAAATCATTCAGCTACCTACCTAATAAAATCCCAGCTTTTTTATATCCTGAATACAGCCACCATAGATGGAAGTTTACAGAACTAATTACACCCACATTTCTTTCAATTCACTGTACCCCAACAATGTCATGACATTGGGTCAGAGGGACTGGGTCATTCTAGGTCCTATTAAACCATTTTCCTTTTTAGCTAAAGCAGTAGGCAATTTACATAGCTGAATAATTCTCTCTATATTTAATAATTCATTATTCAAGAGATACCCAAACAATTCATTCTTACTTTCATTGCCAATTTATTTTGTCTTATGAGTTTTGGGGAGAGAGAGGGGAAATAGATTAACCTTTATTTTGGAATTCTCTGTGCTATGACTTGCATGGAATTGAATTACATTAGGAAAGTAGAGAAACTGCATGGATTATCATAAACATAAGGAAGAAGATGAGTAAGTTTACAGTATATTTGAAGGAGAATCTGTGATTAATTTATGGGAAGGCATAATGAGATTGGTTGTGACTTGCATTACTGGAGTGAATGTCTAATTCAGGATCTGTGGGATTACTGAGGGAAAGGGAAAAATTCTACTGTTCTTTTTTAAGATGGCCTTGACTGAAAGAGAATGTCCACTTAATGTTATAAAACCAGATCTTTGCCATTGGCTAAGATAAAGTATCTGAAGATTTGAACTTTTGACAAGGGATCAATATATGATGTGTATGTGGGCAAGGAATCCAGATGAGAAGGACCATGTAAGGAAAAGATTAGAAGTATTGGCTAAATGAAAGTAAATAAAAAGGAGATGGACTCAGAAAGCAGAGGTCCCAAGTTCAAATCCTGCCTCTTGTTATCTGCATAATTTTGAACAAGTTATTTATCCTTCCTGGACCTCAGAAGCCTTTTCCATATAAATAAAAAAATTAAACTAGATGATCCTTGAGGTCCCCACTACATCTCAATTTTTGATCCCCTGAGCTTTTGCTAGGAAATTGTCCCTTAAGATAAGAAGAACATCAGAAAAGCACCACACTTGGTTTTAACTGAGGGCTCTCAAAGAATTCAGATTCAATAGGGGATGAGATATTAAGGAATCTGGCAGGACTGAGTAGATAATGTGAAAATTCAAAGAACTCTGTGAGCAAGTTTTGTCCTCCACAGAGGTTATGAGTATTAGTTGACATATCACACACACACACACACACACACACACACACACACACACACACCTCAATTTTAAATCTCTCCATTCCTTTTCTCTCTTTTCTGATGATTACTTTTAAAAAATTCAAAGCTTCTTACCAAATCCTTCAGAATACTTATGAAGGCTGTATATTTATTAAAACAATCATAACAAATCCCTTTTATCCCTTATTATCAGTTACTAAGTGATAATATATAATTGATTGTTAAAAATATTAAGTTGTTTCATTTGAACCATTTGCCTCTCCCCTCAATTACTTTTCCACTTTTGCATGTATGTATATAAACATATCCTAAATTTTATTGACCTTTATATGTGACCATCACTTGCTGAAGTACAACTGCTTTTATGGTAAGGTAATTCTTGTTAACATCTTCATTTGACAGCTGTGACCTTAGCCCACCCAAAGTAGAAACTAGACACAACAAAAAGGATTCAAAGCTCTGAAAGGGATCTATAAAAATAATCTTAGTTCATCCCACCTGAACTTGTATTCAAGATGATTTTGGATTTATCATAGACAGATAAGAGAAGTTTAGGATTATTTTTAAAGCAACTTCATTTTAAGAAAAATGAGAGAGAATTTATAGAGGGCTTAGAGGTTTGCAAAACACACTCATTTGATCTTCCCAAGGACTCTGGAAGGTAGATGCTATTGTTATCCCTACTTTATAGCAACTGATGTAGTTAAATGACTAGCCTATGATTTTTCTTGTAATTCAATCATTTTTCAGTCATGTCCAACTCTTTTTTTTTTGCAAAGGTAATGCAAGGTTTGCTATTTCTTTCTACAATTCATTTGACAGATGAGAAAATTGAGGCAAACAGGGTTAAGTGACTTGCCCAAGGTCACACAGCCAGTAAGTGTTTGAAACCAATATGAACAGAGATCTCACTGATCTCAGTTCTAGTACTCTCTGACCTCAGTTCTAGTACTCTATCCACTGTACCCCCTAGCTGACCTCTAGAAAGTGCCTGAAAGATTTAAACTCAGAGTGTGTCCAAGCCCACATTCTATCCATTGAGAAAAAAGTGACCCAGTACCACCTAATTCCCATAGGTGTTGGTTGTGAGGAAGGCTCATAGCAAACTTTAAAGAGTCTTATGCATGAGAATTATTATCATCATTATTTTAAGTGTCTCTTTACGTGTTCTCTTCATTCTTTACATATTCTTTATGTGTCTCTTCATAATAAAGTTTCTGATATTGGAAGGCATGGACCTAGACCTTGTTTATGCCTTTGATCCTGTTGGGAAAAAATCCAGTCAATGCTATTTTTAGGGAAACCAGTAAGTCACTAGCTGTCTTAATGAATGGAACTGGTTCTTTTCACAATTCTACCCAATAATATTTGCACAATGGTTTTAGTCTACCTCTATTGTGTCTCTTACATCTATCCTTATCCTTCTCTTCCTGCTGTCACCTTAGTTCCTGCCCTTATTGCTTCTGGCCTGAACTATTTATTATTAGATTCAATGAACTTTCCTCCATTCTTCTATGTCTTCTCTCCTCAATCTACTATGCACCCAATTGCTAAAGCAATCCTTCAAATTCTGTACATAATTCAGACACCATCACCATCCTATTTAAATATCTTTAGTAATTACCCATTCAATTCACCTATTATTTATTAATATTTATTAAGTCCCAACCAAGGGCATGGCGTTGTGCTAGGTACTTAGAAAACAAAAATGAAACACAAAAAGAAATTTACATGATAATTTTATTGTAATATTTAACAGAAATAGCGAGTTATATATAATACATTTGCAGTTTCATGTGCAATCATTTTTTATATTATGCTATTTAATGGAAATGCTTGTTGTATTCCTTAAGTTATAAATAAAATTAATAAATTTTTTAAAAAGAGAAAAACAATAGAGGTCCTGTCACTAAGGGATTTATGGGCTAATAATCAATATCTGTCTTGTCTACATAGGATAAAATAGAAACTCTTATTGCCTAGCATAAAGGTTCTTTAAAATCTAATTCATTTCATTCACCTTTTATTTTATTTTTAAAATTTTATTTTCTGGAGGCAATTGGGGTTAAGTGACTTGTCTAGGATCATATAGCTAGTAAGTGTCTGAAACTGAATTTGAACTCAGGCCCTCCTGACTCTAGACCCATCAACTCTATCTACTGTGCCACTTAGCTTCCCCCTTCCGACTCTATCTCCATATCTTTTCATGCATTTTATTTATCAGTCACAATAAACTACTAGTTAATGTCTATTCTTATCTCTGGACAGACTTTGAGAGATAGGGAAGGACAGAAGGGCCTAGCATGCTATGGTGCATGGCGTCACAGAGTCAGAAATGACCAAACAACTGAACAGCAGAAATCTCATTCTGAACTTGGCCTCAGCTCTAGCTGTAAAATATAAAAATACACTTTCTCCTCACCACAGGCTAATGAGTTCCTTCTCTTCCTTCAAGGACTATTTCAGATTTCAGATGTCACATCCTTCAGGAAACTTTTCCTTATCCATCCCTTAGCTCCTGCTCCTCTCAAAATGATCTCTCCTCAAGTCTTCTAAGGTTGCTCTCCGAATGTCGTTTTTGCCTTGTAGATACTCTATTTTGCACTATGCTTATTTATGGGTCTATTGTCTCTTTATTAGATAGTAAGTTTTTTTTAAAGGCAAGGGCTACATCATGTTTTCATTTCTGTATCTTAGCACCTGCCAAAGTACCTAGCACATAGTAAGTGCTCAATAAACATTTATAGAATTGTTGAATTGAACGGATTCTAATCATGGGATCATAAGGTCACCTTTAGAAAATTTAGAAGGAATTTTAGAGACTACTGAGTGCAATTTCTTAATTTTGTGGATGAGGAAACTGAGGCACCAAGATTTTAAGTAAGTTGGAGAGGATCAAAGGGAGGGAAGGAGAACAAGACAATGACACACAAAGAGAAGGAGGAGAAGCAGGAGAAGGAGGAGTGAAAAGTAGTAACCATGTATACCAATTTGCTATAGCTTCTTAAAATCTACCTGACAGGGGCAGCTAGATGGTGCAGTGGATAGAGTACCAGTCCTGAAGTCAGGAGGACCTGAGTTCAATCTGATCTCAGACACTTAACACTTATTAGCTGTGTGACCTTGGGCAAATCACTTAGCCCTAATTGCCTCAGCAAAAAAAATCCACCTGACAACATTCCCTATCACCTATCCACTTGGATTTTTGTAAAGAAGGTACTATGAAATTCTCTTGTGTCATTGGTTTCCATCAGTATTTATTGGTTTTTCATCAGTATCAGTAATGTATGAGGAGGGGTTAGACTAGATGGTCACTGAGGTTCCTGAGACTTACAAATTCTGTGAGAGCTACACACATCTGGACCTACACAGGATGGGGAAGCCCTTTCCATTAAAGCTATACAACAGAGACAAAACCATTCAAGGGTCTTTGCTCCCAAGGAGCTTACATTCTAGTGGGAGGGGCTGCAAGATCATTTGAAGGGGAAGAAGAGAACATTAACAACCAAGGAGATTAGGAAAGCACAGGAGTTGAGTCTTGCAGAAAGTTAAGGATTCTGAGAGGTAGAAGTAAGAAATAAGGATATTATAGACACAGAGGTCAATGTATTAAAATAGAGGTGTTTTGGAATCAACCAGTAGATTAGTTTGGCTGGAAGATAAAATGCATGAAGGAGAACAATATGCAATAATCCAATAATAGAAAAATGATGTCAGATTATAAAGGACTTTAATGTCAAGCAAAAGATCTTATATTTTATTTTAGAGAAAATAGAGAGCCACTGAAAGTTATTGAGCAGGAAATATGCTTTAGAAAATTATTTTGGAAGTTGGATTGCAGAGGAAAGGGATTAGAAGCAGGAATCCAATTAGAAAACTCTTGGAATAGTATGGGTGAGAGATGATGAGGGACTGATATAGTCTGGTGGCAGTGTGAATGGTAAGAAGGAGGAAAAGGAGATGGATATCAGCTAGGTTGGTAGAAAAATAAAAAGATGAAGTCAGAATCATTCCCTTATACCTCTAAGTAAATAGCCCAACCTGAAAACATGACATGCTAGCCAAAAGGCATATGTTCTCCAAGTATGGGATAAGAAAGAAAAGTGATGAGAACAGGTTCAGAGGGAAAAAAAGAGAGAGGCAAAATGCTGCCTCCTCTTCTGCCCCTCCACTTGCCTCATGCATCAAATACTATTAACATAGTTTCTAAAACCTGTCTTCAAAGTCTGTGATCCTATAGAACTTATCTGTTCTCCATTCTAAATTATTACATGTCCAATGCACCTCACCTTTCTTCTGAGTTTCACTGGCATGCCTTCTCCCTGAAGCACAGGCTGAAAGTGAAAGAATTATTTTGAGGAAATGCTCCCTGCTTTAAGGGTGACATAACTTTAAATCAGATGACGATCTCATAATCAGCAACACTGAAGATGCTTTTTATGGGCTAGCCTGAAATAAAGATGGAGCAAATGCACTTTCTGCTTTCCTATTAGTGGAGATTTATAACCCTTTCTCATGAACTGTATATAGATTCTGCTGGCCAGGGGCATTATTTATTTAGCAGATTAGCATTGCTTCTAAGACAGCTCTCAATGAACCTCAAGACTAGAAAAAAGTCACTACATACAGAGATCTGTCCCAATTCTTGTCCACTCCCCATTCACACAAATATAATGGATATCAAAGAGAAAATTCAGATTTTCTGAATTTAAGTAAAATTGAGATGAATAGTTTTCTACTTTCCAAAGGCAAAATTACTGCTTAACATAACTGCATTTAATTGTATTATCTTTGTGTGTGTGTGTGTGTGTGTGTGTGTGTGTGTGTGTGTGTGTGTGTTTGTATATGTATAAATAATCATTAAAAGGAGAAAGGGGGTGGATTTCAATTCATCAAACTTTTTTTAAGCCCACTATGTGCTGGCAGCTGTAAATACAAGACAAAAATGAATCATTGCCTTCCTGTAAGGAACTTGCTTTCTCCTGGGAGTGGGGAGATAAGGTAGGAAGACCAACATGTACAGAAATGAATGCATACAAAACAAACACAACATTATTTTAGAGGTAGTAAGAGTGAGAAAAAATAAATAATTATGGAAATAAGTAAAGACCCTTTGGAGAGGTTGCTTTCAAGTCAAGAGTAGAAGGGAGCAAAGGTTTTCAAGAAGTGAGGGATGAGAGCATTCCATAGTGGCCAGCCTATATAAGAAAATTTCTCATATTGCCAATAGTAAGTAGGCAGTTTGACAGGAACATATGTGAGGGGGAGTAATGGGTAATCATCCTAGAAGAATGAGTTAGAGCCAAATTGTGAAAAGCAAACAAAGAAATTCAAAGAGGCAACAGGAAACCATTAAAGCCAGAGATAGTGTTTGACAGCAATGAACCCAATTCATTGAATTCAAAATCTAGCAAGTACTTATTTCAAATCAAGTACAATGTTAAGCCTTGAAAATAAAAAGATAGAAAATACACAATTATTGCTCTCAAGGAATTTAGCAATTAATTGGAAAATTATTAATTGGGGGGAGAGGTTTGTAGACGCACAGACACACAGACACACACACACACACACACACACACACACACACACACACACACACACAGTGTCACTCCAGAGGACTGTAAACTCCCTGAATGCAGGGCTTGCCTAATTAACCTCTTTGTATCCTTAGTGCTTGCCATGATACCCATAATGGATGCTTAAGAAATACCTTGTATTGAACTATTTTTTTTTTTACTGATATTTATAAACCCTTTTAAAACTTGCAAACAGCTTTCCATGCACTCTTTTTTTATATAGCTTTTTATTTACAACTTATATGCATGGGTAATTTTTCAGCATTAACAATTGCCAAATCTTTTGTTCCAATTTTCCCCTTCCTTCCCTCCCCCTCCCCCAGATGGCAGGTTGACCATTGTATTGAACTATTAGAGTGTAAAGAAAGTAAGATGCTATAAGTGCAAAGAGCCATTTACAATCCAATGAAAACTTGGAGATATGTGAGATTAAGAAAGCTTCATAGTAGAAGTGACTTATGAGATGAGCCTTGAGAAGAAAGGATGAGTTCCACAGTGAAGAAGTCTATTTAAAGAGTGGGAGAAAGCCTGAGCAAAGTCTTCAGAGACAGGAATCAATAAGACAAAGAAGGTTGATAAATGAACCCAGTTGGTATAAGTTTTTCATGCCTCCTTTTTGCTGCTTTCCCTATCTACAGCCATTTCATTTTTTCATCGTAGAAGCATAAGGATTATGAACAGCTGGCTCTTCCATTTGCTTTTTTTTCCCAAGAGGATTTAGTTGAAAGAGTTGATGCTTCTACAACTACTCCTTCTAAGCCTTCAGTAGACCAAGACTTTAACCACTGAGGGGAAACTAATAAAGGAAAAATATTCTTGTATTTCTTTTTCAAATTTAAGGTTGTGAGAGAAGAGAGCCATTTAAATGAGTTAAATACAGACAAGTGCAAACCAATGAGAACAAAGGGAAAATTATCTTCTTGTTCTTGGAAGTCATTCTTCTCTTAATGCAGACCAACATTGCCCTAATGTTCTTAACTACCATATTATATTGTTGATTCCTATTTAGTTTAAAATTCACGACAATCTTCAATCTCCACCTCTCCCCCTTAAACATACATAGACCTCCCCAATCAACTTCTATTGTGTTTCATACTTTGAAATACACACACATATACATATATATATTCTTTTGTCTATCTTATTAATTGATATCCTTTATATAACTAATATACTTGATATATTTGAAAGGACTTAGTATTTAACTTGTGTATATTTTGGTATATAATCACTAGTAGATGTTATTTCTCCTGACAGAGTATAAGTTCTTTGATGGCAACAAGGTAAATAAAATTAAATTTAAAATTAAATAAAAAATTAAATTAAAGATAAATTCCCAGTCCAGTACAGTTACATTCTATTTATCCTCCTCTGAAATATGACACCTCATCTAGAAATAGGTGAGCTCTTTAAATGACTACTATAATATTACTAAACCAGAGCCACATCCTTTACAAGCAGTGAATCCCACCAAATCCTCTCACTCTAATTTAAAGTAAGTCTTATTTTTTTAAAAAAATACATATTGAATAGTGAATTCATGAAAAGGTTGATTAATTAATTTCCTAGACTTAAATAAAGTTATAAGCAGCAAGCTAGGAGAGGCAAGGGTCAGTGAAATTTAGAGAGGCACTAAGAAAAAGGCATGACTGTAGCATAAATAACATCTGTTAAAATAGACAAAAGTGGAGAAATATAGACAGGACTCATTGGAATAGACCATGATGTTGGGAAAGATTGAAGAAAAAAAGAGAAGGGGATAGCAGAGGATCTATAGATGGATGGATCTATATCCTATAGAGTGTCATAGAAGCAAAAACCATGAACTTAGGCAATTATTGAGAGATAATGGAAGACAGAAGAACCACGTGTACTTTGATCCATGGGGTCACAAAGACTTGGACAGAACTGAACAATAACAAATTCTCTTTTAGTCTCAAGAGAGATGTTCACATCTTTCCTTCTCACCTCTACTTGATGGGAGCTCTAGTTTCCTTGAAGTCAGTTTCAGCATCACCTCCACTGGGTTCTTTTTGATACACAAGTTTTTAAGGATGGCTCCTTTTAACAATCACACTGTCTTATTTTGTGTTCATTTGTCATATCTATATTGTGTAACTCCAGAGGACTGTAAGCTCCCTGAGTGCAGGACTTGCTTAATTAATCTCTTTGTATCCTCAGTGCTTGCCATGATGCCTATAATAGATGTTTGAGAAGTGCCTGTTGTATGAACCAAATTGAAAAACACTTTAAAGGATAATAGCTTATATGTACGTAGCATTTGATGGCTACAAAGTACTTATTTCACATGTATTATCTCATGGGATGGTCCTAAATTTTAGAGACTGGTACATCCCCATAAATAAAGTTCAAAATTTTTCTTTGGATTATCATATTCAAAAATTATGTGGAATTTGCATATTTTAATAGATCACAGTTCATCCTTTGCTTTCTCAGAGAGGAAAGTATATTTTCCCCACCTAATTTACTTTGCAAACAAAAGCACCATCTTTCTCCCTTACATACTGTTTTCATCCCCTCCTCTTATCCAAAAAGGAAATTTTTAAAAAAAGATAATTTCAATAGAGTATGGGTCAGGATTGGGGGATATCTGTCGGTGGACAAACTTCCAAATTGAAAAGTCATTTGTCAAATTTAAGCCCATAGAGTAATTTCACAGCCAAGTCATAAATACATGGAAAACGGCCCTCGCATGAAGCTGCTGACAGCCCTGGGCTATGGCGATGGCAGCGTGACTGGAGTGTTTCTGACAGCGTGCACACAAACATTGCACAACATGAGGAAGAGGCCTCGCATTGGAATTGTAACTGTATTCCAAGTATTACATTGTTCCATCAACTTTTGAGACAGTTGCGCCCTTTAGAATGTTAGCTTCTTCCTTTATAGAGACATAATTAAAGCCATTGCTCCATGATGGAAGACAAAAGGCATATAATCCCATAGATGCTAGTGCACAGGACATACAATGATGACTAGGGAGAGAGTTAGGAAGAAGAGAGAAATGAGTTGGCTCTAAATCCTAAAGAATAAGAAAAAAGCACTTTGTGTCTTAGCCTAAGGACATCTCAGAAGGGATTAGAAAGGAAGAGAAGGAGGGAAGACAGCATCATATAATGGAACGCATGGTAGCTCCCAAGCAGAGAACCTGAGATCAAAAGCTACCTCAAGAGATCACTCTCCCATTAAATCTTGGGTAAGTCACTTAACACCTTCTTCATCTAGAAAGTGAGCAGGTCCGACCAGATAGTCTCTGAGGTTCCTTGCAGCTAATACCAATGATCCTATGATTTATAGACCCATTCCAAGTTCCCTAATTTCTCTGAACTTCAGCTTTCTCACCTACAAAATCCAGTAATTTTCAATGACCCCTGAAGGGTCCCTCTCAGCTCCAGAGCTATAATCATTTGAAGAGTGCTTAACCTTCACCAAAATTTACAAGGTATTAGAGACATTAGGAAGATATATAATTAGTTCAAGTTGATCTATAACATTCTTGCTAGCTCTTATTTTTAGAAGCTCACTTTTCCCATTATATGAGGCATCTGGACTGTCTTAAGTTAGTGCTTTTAAAGATACATGTATGTCAGCAGAAAATTTTATTTTTAATGATATAACTCTAAACCCCATACTGAGATTTCTTTTTGGACAATGGCAATTTTTAAAAAAAAAGGATGTGGGAATCACACAGCATGATCAAACATGTTTTTAGCCTGTGCTTTATCTGAACAGAAGGCCTTGTTTGCCCTCCCTAAATGTTTGCCAAGGAGGAATACATCTTTCCTCATTAATGCATTTCTTTCAACCCCCAATCAAATAGAGGAACCAGGTTTAGAGAAAAGAAATTCAGAGAATTGTACAAATGGAAGGGATCTCAGTGGCCATATAGTCCAATGTGTGTTTGAAGAAGAATTCCCATTATAATATGCTTCACAAGTGATCATTCAAGCTCTCCAATAAATGTTTGCAAGATAAAAATAAAACGTTTCAATAAAACTTTTTTCCCCTAAGAAATACTCTGAGGAGGAATCCTCTACTACCATTTTCACTGTTAGGAAGTTTTGCCTAAAGGTCTTGATATCAAGTTTCAATTGGATTTTTTCAATTTTCACCTTTTTCTTGTAGTTCTACTTCATGATACCAAACTGAATGAGTCTAATACTTCTTACACAAGATAGCTTTTCAAATACTTGAAAAACCATTGTGTCCCCCTTAAATACTCTGAGAGCCTTCAAACAGTCCTTATAAGAAGTGGACACAAGGCCCTTCACCAAATTTCTCCTAGATGCTCTCCAGTTTGCCAATGTCCTTTTCTAAATCTTGTGGCCAGGTAGTTTGACCAGAGATGACAATAATGGAGCAAATACTTAGCACAATGACTGGTACATATTAGTCATTTAAAATGTTTATTGAATTAAAGTGAACTATCAACTCTTTATTTCTGGAAGCTCCACTTCTCTTAAAGTAGTGGTGTCAAATAAGCCTTGTTAAATACCATATCACTTTATTTTTTTATATGGAGCTCACAATCTACTAAGACCTCCAATCTTTATCAAACAAACCCCTCTAACTGCCCTCATCTTTAATTTGAAAGTTGATTTTTTCCAAGTATGATTATGATGCCATGCCTTTCATGACTAATTGAGTTCTAAAATTTTAAATTAATTAAGCAACAAAAATAATAAAACAATCTCAATGGAAACCCTCTTTTGCTACTATTTTATGGCAGGGATGTGACCTTGAGTCATAAAGGCTAGGGGAATAGACTATAATTTCTAACAAGTTCTACAAATCTATACAAGTTTAAATAGGGAATTTGGGCTAGATTCTTATCCAAGGATCTGCCTTCTCAGTACTTGGAGACTCATCAAGTTGACTACACACTGATTAATTTTTTTTATTGTATTTACTCAGTATCTTTTAATGGGACCCAAAAGAGCTGTGATCTCCATTTGCAATAATGAATTCTTGAAATTTTGAAGACATAATTTAAAAATACTTTATAATATAGCCCTTTTTCTAATGCCCCAAACAACCAAATTTATTCCCATTTTCTTGTATTTATCTGTGAGTCTGTCAGTCAGCAGCATTTATTAATCATGCCTTGTGTACTGAGTACTTTTCATGCTATGAGGAAGTTTTAAGGAGACCTTGTCCATGTATAACAAAGTTTAAAACCAGTATTCTTCCATTATCTTGGGGAAAATGTACAAGAGTTATTATTGCCACTTACAAATGTACATATTAAAAGGCAGTGGTGCATAGAAAGAGATAAGGCAGGAGACCTGAGTTCAAGTTTCTCCTCTCATATTTATTAGTTTTGTGACAATGAGAAGTGATTTCATTTTGTAGTGTCTCAGATGCTTCCCTACGAGTCTAAATGATAAGACAGATGTAGATCTACAATAGCGAAAAATTTTTTTATTCACTTTTTCTTAATTCAATGAAATCACAGATTTGAACCAAAATAAAAACAAAAAATACTCAGTCACTGTGAGGTTAAATGATTTACCTAAAGTCACAGAGATAATGTTATAGAATTTGAGAATTCAGAGAAATCTTCATCATCTAGCCAGATCATGGTATGGTAGGAATTCCACTGTACAAGGCAATGAGAGAACTAGTTTCTAGTCCTCATAGAGAGTCTAGCATACTAAGGTAGTTTATAACTTAGGGCAGGTAGGGCAAGGTAGGTATTGGATAGCGTTTCAGACTCCTGAATTCAAATTGGCCTCACAATTACTAGATGTGTGACCCTGAGAGATTCACTTAACAATGTTTGCCCCATCTGTAAAATAAACTGAAGAAATAAATGGCAAAATACTCTGGCGTCTTTGCCAAGAAAATACCCCAAAGAGATCACAAATAATCAGGCATGACTGAAAATGACTGACCAATAACAACAATCTATAATTTCCTGGGCCTTAGTTTACTCATCTTCAAAATGGGATGATTGGAATAATTGCCTGTAGTCCCTTTCAGGAGGCTCTAAAAATTATGATCCTTCTTTCCCTTAGATTTTCTCTTTCCCCAAGATCAGGCTTTAATAATTGTGGTGTTGTTACTTGCAAGAACAAATGAATTCTGGAAAGTAACAATGTTTGAGTCAACACAAATACAGAAAGAAAATCCCCAGGACCAGAAAAAAATAGCCCTGAAAGTTCCTTCTTGAGCTCAAGCCATTAAAAAGATCTCTGGGGTGTTTCCCATTTAGTTGGTTATTCTAAAGGGGACATTATCCCACAAACTTTTTTAAAGCCTCAGCTATATTTACTAATGCCCTAATTATGGTGTGCATCTCCCACAGTTTTTACAAGCATCCCTTATCATGCTATTTACCACAAGCAGACATTTCTGCTTTTATGGTCCAGGAAGGGTGTGAAGAAAAGAAAGATGAATGGAGGAAAGGAGATAACTAGAAACTTAGCTGTCTCTAACATCTGCCTCACATGAATTGCATCAGAGAAATAAGAGTCTATTGGGTCCCCAAGCTTCAGAGGGGCTCAGCCCCCCACCAGAGTTACAGAAGAGTTCAGAAAGGCAGTCAACCCTCACCAATAACTAGTCACAGAAGAGACAGAAAGGCAGCCAACTCTCACCAACACATGCTCAGTGGTGAAAAGCAAGGCTTGGGTCATACCTAACATGGTATCATCCAGCTGGCTTTTTGAATGGAAATAGAACCCACAAATTCAATCCTCTTCCCCACCCCCAGTCTGGCCCTGACAGACAAGGGACCAAACTCTGCAATCAGATTGAGCTGATCTTAAATTAATACAAATAGCCTACTTTTCTTACATGGAGTTTCTTGTGATTATTACTAGAATAGTTGACATTTATATATATATATATATAGTGCTTAAAAATTTAAAAATTAATATATATATATATACATATGCTTGTTATATTATATGTAATATATGAGATATACATATCTCATATTATCCACATTAATATATATCATTATGTATAATATATTATCTAATATATATTATAATATATTTGTGTATATATTTATTAATAGCAATCACATATTTTTAAGACTTGCAAACCACTTTTCAAATAATATCTCATTCTATCTTCACAATAATTCTGAGGAATAAGATTTAATATAATCCTCTGTATTATCATCTGTATTATTTACACATAAGGAAATTGAGGCAGAAATTAAATGACTTGCTTAGGATCACAAAGATAGTAATTATCTGAGAATAGATTTGAATATGGGTCTTTCTGACTTGAAGTCCAATGCTCTATCCACTGAATTATTTAACTGACTTTTATGTTATTTGATCTTTATGGCAACCAGTGAAGTAGGTACTATTGCTCTTATCCCCATTTTATATATGAAGAAATTTTATATGTTGAAGAAATCTATATATGAAGAAATTGAGATTATGTGAAATAAGCTATTTGCCCATCATTTCCATAGCCAATAACAAACTCAAATCTCTCTTGACTACACATCCTGTATTTTTTATTATTTTTATACTATACTATGCTATACTTTCAGAATGGATTTCTAAACATTGCAAATATAGAAGCCCATTATTACTTGGAACATTTTCTACATGAATGCAGATATATTCTAGGTTGAATAATTTCCCTGAAACACAACTATAAACAATAAAAGGTAATCGGTAATGTTACAAAAGCAGTTGTATAAGTGTTATATTTTTAATGCTTATCTTGCCTATATGACTAGCAGACATGATTTAGTTATCACTACCCTATATGCCTTGCTCTTCAAGCCTAATAGTTATTTTTAAAATATTAGCTTTTTATTTTCAAAATACATACAAAGATAGTTTTCAACATTCACCTTTGCAAAACTTTGTGTTACAAATTTTTCTCCCTCTTTTCCTCTCTAGAGGAGAGGGGAAGCAATCCAATATATGTTAAACATATGCAATTCTTCTATACATATTTTCATATTTATCATGCTGCAAAAGAAAAAAACAAAGGGAAAAAATGAAAAAAAGAAAACAAAAAGCAAGCAAACAACAACAAAAAAAGGGTGAAAATACTATTCTGTGATCTATAATCAATCCCCATAGTCCTTTCTTTGGATGCAGATGGCTCTCTCCATCAAAAGTCTACTGGAATTGGACTGAATCACCTCATTTTAAAAAGAACCAAGTGCATCAGAATTAATTATCACATAATCTTGTTGCTGCTGTGTACAATGTTTTACTGGTTCTACTCATTTCACTTATCATCAGTTCACGTAAGTCCTAGGAGGTATTATTTAAGTTAGAGAGATATTCTTTAATAAGTCTTAGTCTTTTGAGATCATTAATAGAATTACTGAATCTTAGAATTGGAATGAACCTCAGATAGGTTCCTTCAGATATCATCTGCCAACTTATACCTGATCAAGAATTCCCTGCCCATTATAGTCATTTAGAGGTCATCTAGTATTTGCTTAAAGACATCCAGGGGAAGTGCACTCTACCTTCCTCAGGTAAACCATTCCGATCTCAGACAGCTCTTGGGCAGGGAGATTTTTTATGACATTAAACCTAAACTTACATCTTTATGATTTTTCTCCATTGCTCCTACTCCTATCTTGGACTAGGCAGTAAAAATCTATGCAGTACTTTTCCAATAAGAGAACTTATCCCCCTCTTAGAAATTGTTTGTCTTTCAGTCTTCTGAATTTTGCTCTTAAGAACTTCCCTTCTCTCTTGGGCTGACCTCTGTAGAATTTTAATCCAGGGGAGCCTGTCTATTCTGTAATGAACTTCTCATTTTTCTACACAGAATTAGAGAACATTAGAGCTGTTCAAGGGTCTAAAAGGTCATCTTATACAACATATTCATTTTAGAAATGAGGAAATTAAGAACCAGAGAATTTAAATGATTTGTCTAAGATTACACAGAACTAGCATGTGAAAAAGCCAAGAATGAAACATGTGTCTTTCAGCCCAGAGCCTAGTGCTTATGACAACACCAAGTGAGTTAAAGTCTTGCTTTTCAGTGATTTGCTCTCCTCCAAACTCTTCATGCATCCAACCAAGCCTTTTTCAACTCCAGTCTAACTCTAAACTCTCTCCATTGTTTTTCAGTTATACTTTCAGTCCTATCTAATTCTTTGTGACACCATTTGGGATTTTCTTGGCAAAGATAGTGGAATGGTTTGCTATTTCACTCTCCAACTCATTTTACTGATGAGGAAACTGAGGCAAACAGGGTTCAAGTGATTTGCCCAAACACATCTAGCTAGTAAGTAGTTGAGGCCAGATTTGAACTCAGGAAAATATCTTCCTGACTCCAGGTCTAACACTCTATCCACTGTACCACCTAGCTACCCCAAACTCTTACTAGCATTTGTTAAATTTTCATTAATAAACATCATCTTCTGACTAAGAAAAGCAATTCAATTGCTGACTCAGAGAAGAATGCGCTGACAGCCTCTTCCATGGCAGATTCATGTTCCTTTGCTTCTCCAACGATAACATCTCTGAACATTTATTTAGAACTGCAGGGATTTTTGCCTTCCAGCTTCATTTTCTTCTATCCCTCAGTGCTAACATGATCTTCTTCCCCCCATTATAATGTGAAAGGTTTATGAGCTGCACCAGTGATCACTTATTTCTGGACATTTTTTCTTCTTTCTCTGTCTCTAAAATGACTTTGCCAGTGAGGACTCTAAAATTAACTCACACATAACCTTAACTTTGAATGGAATCTTTATCTTCTAGTTCTTGATGGAGAGAGCACTGGATTTACATGTTGGACAACCTATATACAAGTATCACTAGTTATGTCACCTTGAAGAAATCACTTACTTTCTCTGAACCCATTAAAAAAAATAGAAACCTAGAAAGCCAGGATGTGGATGAGAATACAGCTGTTGGCCCATGTCCAAAAGGATTCCTAAGTATAATATACCTGACATATGGCCATCCAATCTCTGCATAAGAGTCCCAAAAGAAAATACACACAACCTTGAGAGGCAGCCCATTTCATTTTGGGATAGCTCTATTTATTAATGTTTTCCCTTAAATCAAGCCAAAATTTGCCTCTTCAAACTTTTTACTTATTGCTTCTCATGTTGCCTTCTAGGGTCAAACAGTCCATGAACTCTTCCAGAAGACACTTTTTTCAATTACTGTGTTTAAGTGAAATGGGCTGCCTTAGGAGGTTAGTCAACAAACATTTATTAGGTGCCTATTATGTGTCAGGCATTGTTATAGGCTTGAAAAATAGAAAAAAGGTAAAGAGAAAAAAAGGAAAGGAAAGGAAAAAGGAAAGTGGGAAGGAAAGTAAAGGAGAAGACACGAGAGGATAGGAGAGAGAAAGAGAAGAGAAGAGAAGAGAAGAGAAGAGAAGAGAAGAGAAGAGAAGAGAAGAGAAGAGAAGAGAAGAGAAGAGAAGAGAAGAGAAGAGAAGAGAAGAGAAGAGAAGAGAAGAGAAGAGAAGAGAAGAGAAGAGAAGAGAAGAGAAGAGAAGAGAAGAGAAGAGAAGAGAAGAGAAGAGAAGAGAAGAGAAGAGAAGAGAAGAGAAGAGAAGAGAAGAGAAGAGAAGAGAAGAGAAGAGAAGAGAAGAGAAGAGAAGAGAAGAGAAGAGAAGAGAAGAGAAGAGAAGAGAAGAGAAGAGAAGAGAAGAGAAGAGAAGAGAAGAGAAGAGAAGAGAGGAGAAGAGGAGAGGAGAGGAGAGGAGAGGAGAGAAGAAGAGAAGAGAAGAGAAGAGAAGAGAAGAGAAGAGAAGAGAAGAGAAGAGAAGAGAAGAGAAGAGAAGAGAAGAGAAGAGAAGAGAAGAGAAGAGGAAAGGAAAGGAAAAATGAAAAGAAAAAGAAAAAAGGGAGAGAGGCAGGAAAGAAAGAATCCTATTCTCAAGGCTTTCATGGTTAAGGGGAAGACAGCATACAGACAACTATGTGCAAACAAAATATATACAGCACTGGTTGGAAATAATGAACAAAGGGGAGGCACTAGCATTAAGAAGAATCAGGAAAGAATTCTCATAGAAATTAAAATTTTATCTGAGGTCTGAAGGCAACCAAAGTGTGTGTGTGTGTGTGTGTGTGTGTGTGTGTGTGTGTGTGTGCCTCAATAAGTAGGTCAGAACTTAAGAAATACTCTAAACATTAATGAAACTTCTGTATATACTCCATATTTATAAAGAAGCTTATTTTGAAGGGCCCTAAAGGAACACATAATTATTCACAAGTATTACACAGTCTTTTGAGTGATATGATTTCTCCCCTGCTACCGCCATCGCCACCGCCACAATGACCCATTATTTCTCTCTGTATATTCAAGAAATGCCGATTATTTCCAGTGTTTTTTAAAAGCTAAACATTATTTAGAAGGTAAACTTTCTATTAACACATTGCATGTCAGAGAGAAAAAGAAATAATTTTTGTATAGATGTTGGTTTGAATGATTTCATGTCTTTTATAGGGTGGCCATTCTTATTCTTATAAAAAATCAAGGTAACAATTATTAACTGATTTTTTTTAAGGCTGGTAATCATTCCTGTTGGGGGAGGAGAAAGAGAGAGAAGAAGACAGTGGGACTATAAGCTAGGATATTATTTAAAAGGAACAGAAGTAGAACATAACCTAGCACTAAGATTTGAAGTCAAAAGACCTGAATTCATATTTTAATTCTTCTTACTTCTTAAGTACCAGTGGTCAAGTTACTTTATCTTTGAGCCTTGATAATCTTTTCTATAAAATGATGGCAATTAGTCAATGATCTTTAAGGTCCCTTAAATTCTATGATTTTAAGATTTTACTACAGCCAAATTTCTGGTATGGCCCCAAAAAGCCATATACCACAGGAGGATAAAGCCACAATAAGCCTATGAGTTTTCAGTCCTAACAGGAGGATAGAGAAACCTTATGGGAGCAACAGATGGTTTAGCACAATCAGGAGCATGCTAGTAAATGTTTAAAAACCAATTCTGGGTTTACCTGGTTTACCAATTCTGGTTTAACAACCAAAGTGAAAAAAATTATGCAGGCCACACTTTTAAATTTAATCAGAATGAACATTTTTCTCATTTTTTAAAAAAAAAGTCTATATAATCAGCAAAACAATGAATGAAGTTCTAATTTGTAGCTTCTGTCACTTTTTGAGTAAAAATACTCACACTGAAAATTTAACGATCAACTCTTGGATACTCAAGTACAATTCAAGTGCCCCTTCAACTCCAAGGAGCCAGCTTGACATCTAAAAGATCAAGAAGGGGAAATTTCTGAAAGATAAAATACATTTTTGTTTTCCCTATATCCAAACAAAAATGACAAGTAGTGTTCCATTCCATAAGAAGAAAATAAAGGCCCAAAGTTCTAAGAATTGTATCAAGAATAATGATAACAGTATATTATGTATTACAAAGTATCTTCACAAACATTGTTTCATGTGATACTCATAATAAGCCTAAAGGCATTTATTATACCTATTTTAAACATGAGGAAGCAGAGAATAAATTAAGTCACATGTTTAAGGTGACACACACACACACACATACACACAAATAATAGAATAGAACTCAAATTCAGAACTTCTGAGTCCACTTCTATTGAAATTTCTACTATACCATCTTGACAGTTCTACCAAACAAACAATGGATCTTACTTTCTGGAGCTATTTTTGAGCTAGGATTTATATATTAGATAGACATACTCTACCTAACTACATTTTTTCTTTTGGTTTCTGCAAGATGAAACATTACAAAAGACTGTCATTTCCACAGGAATATACAATTAATCAATCCAGTAATGTCACTGTGGGATTCCATGCTTTTAAACTCAGATTTGATTATAATGTATTGATGATGATATAAAATCTTGCAAAAGTATGTCATTTAGGAATATTTCCAATGTCATATTCCCAGGACTCTCAAATGTGTTTATAACTTATTTTATAGGCTATACACTGATAGTGAGGGAGAGGACTAATATATATATATATATATATATATATGAGATATGTAGAGATAGGTATGTATAGGTATGTATATTCATGTATACATATACAGACACATATCTGTTTGTACATGCAGTTATACATATATACATGTGTATATGCATGTACACACATATAATTTAAAGTTCTCTCACCATCAGTGTATCTCATGGAATAAGTTATATTTCTTTGATCTATTTACAGACAAGGTAATCGGTGCACAGAGATGTTAAACAATTTCATGAATGTCATATGAGGCAGAGCTAAGACTAAAACAGAGTTCACAAAACTCTGTGATCTTACATTATATTTACTGCCTTCTTCAGCCTACATAGTTAACCTGTATTCCTAGTAGTTTTTGTTTTTAAATTGCTCACCTTCATGTATGTTAATTTCTCTTGGGTGCATTAGCCTTTTTTCTGCCCTTGGGGCTCAATAGATCTCTGAGGATTGGGTACTCAGACAGCTGGGAGGTAAAGCAAAAATTGGGAAGTTTTTCTACTTCCAAATCTCCCATCTCATTCAAGCTGATGGAGTCAGACTCTGTTGGTCCTTAGAGCAATAAGCAAGGTATTTTCCCTGAAAAAAAGAGTGTCTGCTTAAATTAGCTTTCTCTGTTCTGTATTGCTTTCTTTTCAATTTGCTCCAGTAAGTGAATGACAGGTAGAGTTTTCAAAACCAAATAAAATAAATAAATGAAATTCCTTCCCAAACTCTAGCATAATATTCTTTGTTGAAACAAATTCTACCTTCAAATAGTTCAAAACCCTTCCACAAATATTCTTAGCTGAACTCCAGGTGGCATAGTCATAGAATTTCCCTCTGGTCTACAATGGGAGACCTAAGATTCAGAGACAGGTGAAGTTACTTGTCTAAGAATGGAAAGCAAGGTGGCATTTTGGCTTTTGGTAAGAGTGTTTTTCTACCAGGCTTAAGTCTTCTCCAGACTGCTTTTGTGCTATGAGATAATCTTCCTTGAATTCCTATGGTATTTCCAATCTATTTTGTACAAATACTTGTATTTGAATATATATTCTTGCATTTACTAGTGGTTACATTTGAAGTCTGGTTTCCTCATCTAATACATACATATATATATATATATATATATATATATATATGTATGTATATATATACATACATTGTCATAGGAAATATTCATCATGAATAAGAGGACTTTTATATATTCTTCATTCTGGACTTAGTAAGTAAGGGCACGTGATGCATTTACAATCCACAGTTTCTTCACATCTGGGGATATTGGAGAAAGGACTGTTTAAATTCTGATATTGTCAGTTCCTGGAGCTGAGACATCATTCTGACATCATTAATAAAGGCAAACATCCTCTCTGGAGATATATAATAGCTTGCAATCAATGCATCTGGATTTCTGGAATCTGAATTTTAATATTTTTCTTTTCTTTTTCCTTTCCTTTTTTCTTTTTTTTTCCCTTTTTGGTTAGGAGGGCCAAGGGAAATCCTTTTATCATAAATGCCAGCCTATTTAAGTACCTGGAACTACTTACTGCAGTAACCACATAAAAGTTGAGATAGACAACTCTCTTTTGAAAATATGTCTCCATCAAGTCTTTATTACCTCCTTGAGAGTAAACTTTAAGGAAATTTGGTATTTCCTAGAGTATTGCTTGACTGAACACCAAGATGTTATCAGAGACACAAAGAAAATATGTTGTAATATCTTCTTAATAAGGTTTCACTTTCTTTGCAAGTCTGTTTTTGAAATTGGTAATTATGATCTGCATTTGGAATATATCACATGCATATGGCCAAGCTAGATATGTACAGATGTGACTTAGAGATCTCTAAACTTTATCACCTCTCATTATTATCACTTTCTACATTGGCCCACCATGCTTGTTTATTTTTTAAAGTAAAACTCCAGATGAATTATGAAATAGACCAGAACCCCCTTTGCTACTCTTGGACAGAGAATGATGTCTCTTTCTGATTAGTGTGCACATAGCATAATGGATTCTGTTTGAATGGTACAAAAAGGCTCTGATTGCTATGCTGTGGTGTTTGAATATGCTAAATTCTCCCTTTTGGACAAAGACTGGGGAGAATTCATATGTCAGAATTAATTCTCAGATATGTGAAAACTTTTAATAACTTCAAAAGCAGCAGTCATAATGTTTGTTTGTTTTAATAAAAGTTACACAGCAGAAATACTCATCAAGCATTGAAGTTTCATTCCTAAAGAATTTGTCTTACGTATCTTTAATGGGACCTGAACTTTTGGTCAAGATTTCTCTTTGGAAAAATAAAATTACATATTTGCAACACTCATTTATATTTCATCTGTTGTAAGGAGACAAGTGAGAAAAGTCCCTAAACTTTCTTTAAAGTTTTGCTACACTGAGCAAACAAAAGTAGAATTCCACTGAAAGTAATCAAAAGCTAAGGGTCATTCAGTACAAAAGCTCCTGGTCACGAAGACCTTTCTAGACAATCTAGACAAAAAGCATGGGAAATTTTTTCACTATTTGGAAGCAGAGATGTAGCCCAAGAGACAACTAGAATTTGACTACATTCAGAGCCTTCCTTCCACATCCACTTCTGAGTTTTCAAACTGTCATCATGGTTCAGTTGTAGTCTTTACTTAGAATCTTCCTCAGTACCTGGTGCCTTCTCATTCTGGATTATCTCTCTGCCATTGTGACCCTTTCTCTCAATCCTCATTGTCTCTCCCCTGAGATCTACATTTTGGGAAGGGTCCCAGGTTATCTGATATTTAGGCTTTTCCTGACTTTGGCTTTTCAAACTTTATCATCTTTCTCTCATGAGCCTCCTCCTGCCTCTCTCATGTCCAGTCTCCCAGTTTCAGTTACCTTCTCTGTATTGTCTTCTACCATCAGAAAGTAATTTCCTTGAGGACAAACATTGTATACTTACTGTTTATTACAATGTCTGGCACATAATAAATACTTGACAAATACTTTTTCCCTGCCTGCTCTAAGTTTTGTTTATATAATTTTCCAAATAGCGATACTAACAATTCTTATAATCCATCCAACTTTTGAAAAAAATCTTTTAAGATCTGCTTGTTTTGTTCAAAGTATCAATACCAGCACTTTCTGCTCATTAGCTTGGTAAACTTTAGCAGCTTCATATTCATTTTCCCCATCCCTAAAGAAGACTAACATTCTCTACCCTACTATTTTGAAGCTCTGGCTTGGCAGTACTTAGGAATGGGCTCCAACTGGAACATCTCCCAAAGGAAAGACATTATCTGTATGCAATTTGTTCTGCTAATAACTTAACATAGGTATTTCCAAAAAACACTATCTTATGCACAATAGGGAAAATAGAATTAGGAGTACAAAATTCAAAAACTTTGATAATGATACATTAAAAATAAGGACCTAATTAAAATAGTAGCACAGCTTTTTAAATATTAAATGGTCAAGAAATATATAAACAGCGACCCTGTCTTTGGCCTAAGCCCCAGGCTCCAGGAGCAAGCAGGGCAAACTGCAAATTCTGGGCCTTCAGGTTAGAAGTCATTGGAAACAAGGGCTAGTTCTTCCCCACTCACAGTTTCTACTGGACAAAATCACATACAATAAATACACTGTTTAACCCTTGATAAAGAACTGAAGTTTGTTTGTGGGAGTCATTTGTAAGTTATTATGAAGGCAGACAGTTTTCTGTACTTCTATTTTTTCTCCAGGAAGAAATCTGACAAAGGCAAACTTGAAACTGACATTATGATCAAAATATTCCCTAATACATTTATTATATCTTAATACATCTAAAAATTAGCATTTTCAAGTCTAGCTATAAGAGTCATAAGAGATCCATGAGTCCTAAAAGTCTTAATGTAGACAATTGCAGACTTCTAAGATGTTGTGTCAAATAAGATCAACAGAATAAATACAGCATAGACACTGAATACCTGTATATTTACAATTAGCTAACGTCAGGGATATTTTACAAGTAAACAAATTTTTATTTTTTCCTATTTATAAGAATTAAGGAAGAAAGGAATAAGGATTTATATAGCACCTACTATGTGCCAGGCACTGTGCTAGGCACTTTTTATAAATATTATTTGATTTGAATTTTCTCTTATTTTCTTTTTTAAAATTAGTTTTCACTTTAAACATTCTTTTCTTTTAATATTTTTTGTCTCAAATTCTCTCCTTCCCTATCCAGCAAGCAAAATGATATCAATATGTAAAATCATACAAAGAATATATTTTTATTTTTTCTAATTATATTATTTTTTATTATAGCTTTTTATTTACAAGATATATGTGTGGGTAATTTTTCAGCAATACAAAGAATATTTTGACCTTAACCGCATCAAAAAAAAAAAAAAGCAAAAAATATCTATGTGATCCTGGGCAAGTCACTTAACTTCAACTGCCTGACAAAAAATAAAATGAGAAAATTACACTTCAATTTGCATCAGAGTTTATTAGTTTTTTATCTTTGAAACTGGATAGCTTATTTTTATCATGAGTCCTTTCGAATTGTCTTTGTATCACTATATTGATAAGAGTAGCCAAGTCTTTCACAGTTGATTGTCATTACAGCATTGATTTTACTGTGCACAATGATTTTGTGGTTCGTTATACTTCACTTTGCCTCTGTTCATATACATCTTGTCATATTTTTTTCCTGAAACCATCCCCTTAATCATTTCTTATAACACAATAGTGTCCAATCAAATCATATGCTACAACTTCTTTAGTCATTCCCCAATTGATGAACATTCTTTTAATATCCAATATTTGCCACCAAAAATGGATTTGCTATAAATATTTTTTGTAATATCTCTTTTCCTTTGATCTCTTTGGGATACAATTTTAGTAGTGGTATTTATGGTATTTTCTTTCACCATTCTTATATGTTTTCTTAACTTTTCCAGCAATTCTTGTTGGGCTCAGATGCAGTTAGCATTTTTTCTTTAAGACTTTGCTAACAGCTGTTTTCACACTGTTGTCTTCTTCTAAGTTTATGTCTTAGTCTTCCTTGTCAACATAGTCTATTATCAACTTATTCTTGTTGTTGCTTTGCTCTTGTGAACTTCATGTTAAATTTGGACTGTGCTCACCTTGGGGTGGGAAGCCATTGTGCCAAATGTCACTTTTTTTGTCCTAATGTTTTCAAAGTTAGTTCTGAGGGTCTACAAGTTTTTGATATTTCTAAAGTGATTGGATTCAGGGAGAATGGTAGTTACTCTTCTTCTGGTCTTCTGGTCTTTACTCAGAAAGAATCCCTACTCTCCTGTAGCCACAAGCATTAAGCTCCTCTCTGCTTTGTAACAGCAACCAGAGCCCCTGATTCCTTATGGCTGGCACATAGCACTTCTCTCCATCATAGAACCATGATCCAGAACTGCTGATGGGCAATTGTTGTCAGTTAGTGCCAGCAAAGAGTTTCCTATAATCTCTTTCTGAACAGTTTTCTGATCTTTTTATTGTCTCTGGGTTGAGAGCTCCCAAAGCTTTTGCTGCTGCTGTTGCTGCCACCTCCAAGGTGCCACCCCTGTGCTCTAGATGCATACCAAGCTATTCCCAATCCTGTATTACAAATCTCTCCTGCTGAGCTCCTAAATTGTCTTAGACTGGAAATATGTCTTACTCTTACCTTTTATTGGCTCTGTTGCTCCAAACACTGTTCCAACAACAAAAAGTTGAAAATATTATGCTTTGATCCACATTCAGTCTCTCATGTTTTCTCTCTGGATATAGATGATTCTCTCCATCACAAGTTTATTTAATTGCCTTGAATCATCTCATTTTGAAAAGAGTCAAATCCATCATAGTCTATCACCATATAATCTTGTTGTACAATGTTCTTTTGATTCTGTTCATTTCACTTAGCATCAGTTCATGTAAGTCTTTCCAGGCTTTTCTGAAACCATTTCTTATAAGACAATACTATTCCATTACATTTATATACCATAACTTATTCAGTTCAACTGAGGGGCATCCATTCAATTTCCAATTTCTTGCCTTTGCCACTATACAAAGGGCTGCTACAAACATTTTTCGCACATATGGGTCCTTTTCCTTCTTCCATTATTTCTTTGGGATACAGATCCAAAAGAGACACTGCTAGATCAAAGGGTATTCACAGTTTCATAACCCTTTGGACATACTGACTCTTTAATTTGTAAACAAACACTTGTTTGTATTTATTAAAAACCATAATTTCAGTGTTTAATGAGAATTGTAATGACCTAAAAGTGTCTCCCTGAAAAATACCACATTTTGTGAGTTATGTTTGATATAATTGTTTTGTTAGTGCATTTTATTTTTTAATTTTTTAAAAATTATTTTGTTTAAAGAAATAGAATAAGAAAAAAACAGAAAACGAATACAAAACAAAATTAAAGAAAACATTATCTATCATGTGCCCAGTGGAACATCAGGGTAGATTCAAAATACATAATAACAAATTACCAGTTCAAAAAAGTATATATATATATATATATCTGTGTGTGTGTGTGTATGTATATATTAGTAGAAGAAATTACATTCAGAAGTGTGTCCCTCTTTACTTCCTTGTAAATTGTTCTTTTGTTCTCTGCTGTGCAACTTTTAAAATTTTTATTCTTTTTTTCCCTTTCATTTCCCTCCTACCACCCATAAGCAAGCTACAGTTAAAGGATATATTTATGTATACATGTGTAGATATATACACACATACATACACACACATATTCCACTTCACATCTACACACACATATCTTTCCTATCCCTGCTAATTCCTTGCTTTAATTCTGCTCAAATTGCTTTGCTATTACTTAAACTCCCTCCACTTAAGGATCCTTCCCTTGTTTTCTTCCTTAACCCTTTGTTTCCCAGTTCATCCATTCCTCTCCCCTTTCTTTTTTTTTTTTTTTTTTTTTTTTTGAGATTTTGGAGGATGCTATATCCTTCATGATATATAGATACTGTTAGCTATTTAACCTTTTCCCGATGTGAATAGGTTTTCAGAACTATAAGCCCTCCTCTCTCCTCTAATGCCTCTGTGTCTATTTCTCCTCTGCACCTCATTTACATAAGATGTTTACTATTTTTAATTTAACTTTGCCCTTATCTTTCTTTTTTGAGCTCCCTATTGTTGATGTCAATCTTAAACATATGGTATACATTTCCTATGTTAAAAAAAAAAAACTGTAAACAATTTGTCCATGATGAGTTCCTTGATATTGGCTCATATATGTTAAACTTTCTATTAAGTTTGGAATGTTGATAGAAAGTCCTGAAAATTTGTAAGTTTGTTAAATGTTGATTTTTTCTTATTCAATATTATAGATAATTTTGCTGGATATGATTTTTTTGGATGCAGGCCTAGTTCTTTTGATTGTCAGTCAATAGGATTCCAGGATCTGTGGTCTTTTTATTGTGGCTGCTGCTAAGTCCTATACAATTCTAATTGTAGTTGCAGTGTATTTGAATTGGTTTTTTTTCTTGTTTTTTACAAAATTTTCTCTTTGATTTGGGGGTTTAGAAATTTGGCAATAATATTCCTATGTATTTTCCACAAAGGATCTCACTGAAATGAAGTTTTTGACTGGTGGATTTTTCTATTTCTGCTTAAATATGATTCTGTTCTATCATTCCTAGACAATTTTCTTGAGTGATTTCTTGCATTATTGTGCCAAGATTCTTTTATTTATCACAACTTTAGTCCAATTATTTTAATATTTTCTCTTCTTGATCTGTTCTCCAGATCTGTCATTTTTCTTATAAAATGTTTCACATTCTATTCTTTTTTTTCATTCTTTATAATTTCTTTTGTTATTTCTTAGTCTCTCATAGTTTCAATGGCCTTCTCTTGTCCAATTCTAATTTTTAAAGATTTCATCTTTGATATTCTATATCTCCTTTTCTACTTGGTTAACTTTTCCCTATAATCTTGTTTTTCTTGAATGGTTTTTATTTATTTTTTAGTTTTTCCTTAATGTCTCTCATTTGATTTTTAATTTCTTTTTTGAGTTCTATAAATTATCTCTGGGCAGGGAGCCATTTCACTACTTTTTAAATTTCAATTTCCTCCTCTGAAGATGAATCCCTGTCTTTTTTATTCCCATAGTAAATTTATATGATAGGATTCTTTTTTCTTTGCCAATTCATTCTTTTTAAAATAAGAGGTATTAGTGTAGCACCTCTAATGGTGGAGTAGGGGGATAGTACCTCTAGCTTCATTTGAGCTCTCTCCTCTGACCTGGAACCCCAAACCAAGAGCTCCATCCTCTAGCAAGTACCTACAACTAGTAGCATTCTTGCCTCATTGCTTCTGCACTCATGGGTCTGCTGATTCCTTCTCATCCAGGGCCATTCCTGCAACACAGCTGGGCCTGACATTCCTAATTAGCCAAAGTTCCCTCAGTCTTCCTGGACACAGACTTTAACTCCACAAGGTAATCCAGAAGTTGAAAGTTTCTGTGGTTTCAGCTAAGGCTGCAACCAAACCCTGCTTGCTCCAGGGCTCCCCATTTGATGTTTCTAGAGCTAGTCCTGAGTTATATGCACTTTATGTGGGTTAATCCCTAGTCCTGGGGTCTTTCTTCAGATCTTTTTGTGTTGTACCTGAAGGACCTGTGTTCTTCCCCAAGTCTTCCTGAGTTTTTCCCCAATCTCTGTTTGCCCTGAGGTACAAATTTGTTCTATTTCTGGGGAAAATCTGGAGAACTTGAAATTTACCAACCTCTTCCACCATCATCTCAGAATCTTCCATTAAAGCATTTTAAATAGAGAACAGGAATAGAAGCAATGGGTTCACAAGCAAAGAAGAGAAACAAGGAAAGTAGTATTCATAAAATACTATGATCCAGGAGAGCTTTTACCACTATTACTTCATTTGACCCTCACATTAGCCCTGGGAAATAGGTGTTGTTATGATCTCCATTTTATATTTAAGGAAAGTGAAACAGAAATTAAATGATTTATGAGGGTCACACAATTGGGAAATGTCTCAGGCTGTATTTGATGTCTTTTTGATGTCAGGCCCAGTGCTCTATCTACTGCACTACCTTGGTGTCTTTGCAAACATAGAGCAATTTCTCCTGAAATGTGAAAGTATTCTGAGAGGTACTGATGTTTTGATTGAAACTAGAGGTTCTAAGAAACAGAGATGAAGAGGAACAGTTTCATAGAGTTTCAGGAGACAAACAGCATAGATCAGAAGTCAAAGAATCCAGTTTGGCTATAATCACTTAAGTGACACAGAAGAGAAAGTGCTGGACCTTCCCTCTCACAAAGCAGATGAGCAATAATTTTATATGAGAAAATATAAGAATTCTGGTGTGGATATGTTGGATTTAATATGTCTATGGGACATCCAGATAGAAAAGTTCAATAGGCAGTTGGTGATGCAAGACCAGGCTTCAGAAGAGAACTTAGAACTGGAGAAATAGATCTGAGAGTCATCTGCATAGAGATAATAATGAAATTCATGGGAAGTAAAGAGATAATTATACAATTCTTTAGGAGGAGAAGGTCTAACCCGGAGACTTGGAGCATACCCACTATTAGCAGGTACAAAATGGATTAAGGAGTCTGAAAAGAAATTGTCAGATGGGTAGAAAGACAACCAAGAGAGGATAGTATCATAGAATCTTGATGCAAACCAAGTCATTTTGTGTCAGAAGTAAATCTTGAACTCAGATCTTCTTAGCTAGCTCTAGCTCTATCTCCATTACATTATGTTGCCTTACACAGCACACTCTTTTCTTTCCCATCTTTCAGAGATATTGTGCTAGAAACTCAAATGAAAAGTGTATACCACAGTATTGAACATGAATTTAAAAAGTTTTCTCAACCACTATGTTCTTTATTTCATTCCCTAGTATCTATTGTATTAATGACTATGAATACTGAAGAAGTATGGTTTCAGCAGTCTGACTGCATTGTCTTACTTAGTTTACTTTTGTGTTCAAAGATCCTAAGTAGCAAAGACTCAGTTTTCTTTAGGTCTAATATTGCTTTTAATCTTGAGACCACAGATTCATTCTAATACAAACAACTGCCTTTAGTTGCTCCTTACTTATTTGGGGGATATGGCAGAAAAGTAATGGCTAAGCATTAATTTTTGTCCACAGAAATTAGAAGTATTGGAGAGAGTGCAGCAGGGGAGGTCTATCATGTCAGGATCTATGTGCAGTTCCCAGACCAAAGATGGCATTTACTGATAGCAAGTGCCAAATTTTTCTTTCTTTTCATCCAGTCCTGGCTGTTGTTTCCAATTCTGACTGTTTATCTTTTGTATTTATTCTATAAACAATATAATAGGCTCAGCAGAGATATGTTGAGAGAAGGCAACATGCAAAATATTATCAACTGGCAGGTCACTGGGAGTTTAATGGTTGTGAGCCAATCATATAATGGTTTGCAAACTATTATTTTACACGTGGGGAAGGAAGCATTATGGGATTCTGGACTGTAAGCAAAAGATGCCTTCCCTTCCCATCCCCTTGCAATATCTAAAGTAACTAGCCTACACTCTACGCTATGAGTTAGCTCAAAATATGTCTGTCAGGCTATGTTAGCTGCAGAGGTTTTATGTGTATATTTTTATTCATCTTGTTTTTTTCTTTAATTTGACATTTCATCCATGAAGGAAATCACATAGTCCAAATTGCCTTTACCATATCCTCATTCCTGTCCTATTGGAAGGATTTTTCCATGAACTTGTGGCTCATTCTTGCACCCCAACTTGTCTCTCTTCTCTTTGTCTGGGTTCCTCCCTCTGCTTGTATAATTTCATTAGACCTTAATTTCATTAGGTCTAAAGGAAAGACACATTGGATGAATTTGAATATAAATAGCACAAGGCAAAATTCTCAGGCCAAAATACTCTGAACTCCTAAGTTACTGGGGTTGGGAATTTGGACCAAATACTATACCTTCTAATAATAAGGTTTAACATCCAAGGGAAGTTTCCCCAAAGAGTTTCAGAAAAAGAGATAGCTGGGTACATGTCTATGCCTATTAGGAAATACGGACAATTTTTAAGAGAAAAAAAAGGAAATTTTTTTCATTTCTTTATTCAATAAACATTTATTAAGTGCCTACTATGTGCCAGGTACTGTGCCAACTGCTGAGGGTAGAAAAAGTGGCAAAAATAGTCCCTGTTCTCAAGGAGGTTATTGTATAATGGGCAGAGACAACATGCAAATAAAAAATATAAAAAGCAAGATATATACAGGATAAATGGAAAATAATTAAATGAGAGAAAGCACTGGAATTAAGAGGATTTAGGGAAGGCTCCCTGTGGGGACTTAAGGTTCTCAGGCACTGAGAGTTTCTAATATGAACAGAGGGTATGCTGTTTAATATGTAAAAATAAAATAGTGTTTTGGAAGCATCTAACAAAATGAAACCTCTTTTTCACTGAGCTGGAGTGATGAGTCTGTTAAAGATTTATGAAAGCTTGAATATATGAGGAGACTGGTAAACTGGAACATATGAGTTTTCACTTATTTTAAGTATAGCCCACATTATTCAACCCAGCTGAAAGGTGGCCAGAGCTCTAAGAAGAGAAGATGAAGTGTTCTAAAAGTGACATCCTATTGTTCTTCTTTTATTCTCCTTTGCTGACTTCCACATCAAGCTTGCTTCATTAACTAGTCAAAACAAGATGTTCCCATCTGCCAGAAGTTGTAGCTACCTGAAAAATCAAAGTCTTTGCTGCTAGGTACACTTGAAAGCCACCAGAATCAGCAGGAAGTTCACAGTTTGCTAAACAGAGCCCAAGGGAAAATACAAAAGCATATTGCCATTTCCTGAATATTGGTGATTTTTTTCTTTTTTTGTCTAGTCAGCTAACATGACATCCGTGGGGTTCAGAAGGAACATGGTACAGAAATTCAATGTGGTGTCATTTTATGGACTCGTTTTTCTAACTAAAACCACATTCTCCATCAAAAAAAAAAAAAAAGAATTTGGCAGAGGGGGAAAAAGATAATTTAGGTGCTTGGTAGGAAAGCAATTTCTAATTACAATCCCCCGGGATGGATTCCCATTGACTCATGAGACCACTTTGTGGTGTGTAGGGAATTCATGCACAGGAAAGGACCAATTACCCCACAATGACCCTCTAAGACCAAATTAATTTCCTCCCTATCTATTAAGAAATTATATGTATATTCTGTTAGGAAGAATTAATTTCTTCTATATTGAGAAACATATGTACATTATTTTAAAAATAATTTCCTTCATATATATTGAGAAACTATATATATATATATATATATATATATATATATATTCTCTATGGGAGAATTATGCAATCAATTTGTAGTAGGGTGTGAAGCAGGCTAATTAAATCAAAAACCATGGCACACATTGAGGACAGCATCATGAAAACAAAAAAACATATGAACTTCCATACTGGTCCATTCTGCCAAGCACTCTTTTACTCTCCAATAGAAAAATCAAGGAAGATTTTGTGGGATATTTCCTCTGGTAACAAAGTCAAGAGCCCATTGTATTCCAAACTTCCCAGCTTCCTTCAGTGATCAATTATGGATACATTTCCCATTAAATTATTTCAACTTTTTTCCCAAACTATATTTCTATGTTTGAAATATTTTTATTACCTTTCAAAAATAACCATTTTCATATTAGATGCCAGTAGGACAAGGGAATATATTCTTTCATTTGGCCTAAAGTTATTGCTTTTAAGCCTCAAAGAATATCTCATGGTTGATGAACAAGGTAATGCACATTCACTTAATTCATAGATTCTGAAAGTCAGCATGGAACAAAGATTTGAAAATTGTGTACAGGGTTGAGAAGATATGAGTAAAAATCATTCCTTTGATACATAATTGATATATGATCCTGAAGAAATTACTTAATCTCTTAGTCCCCTACAAAAACTTTATAATTATATACTATAGTACTAAAGTCCAATATGCAATGGTAGAAGAAACTCCTCATTAGGAGCTTCCTATACTGCTGAATTCACAGATCTTAATTCCTTCCCCTCCAAAAAAAGTCATTCTTGGCTCATATGAGTTAAAATAATATCTACTAGTTTATTTTACTTGGTCTTCCATATTAGCCAATATCCTAATACTCTAATAATGCATGCCATTTCATTTTTAAGTTATTTTTAATTACTTAATTTTTAAGTTAAAAAAGAGGCCCTTCTTTCACTTGAATCATTGTTGGTTTGTTGGTTCCTGACTATTTCAAACTCCTAAAATATTTGGGGTTGTTAGGGCAAGGGGAAGGAATTTCAGAAGTGATGACAATTGGGAATTGAGAGATATTCATGGAAAGAGACCTTTTTAAAGAAAGCATCATAGGTCTCTGGTATACAGCCTATTTGCCAGCAGTGCTATGTACTGTTCACAGGATTACTTACAAAAAATAACAGTATTTGATCACTGTAGTTTCCTACCCCTTCATATAAGAAGAAAGAAGTCAATTATTGCTAACAGAATGCACATATAATTTCTTAATAGAAATAAAAAGATCCCCTTCATGCTCATTCTCTATCTTATCTTCTCAGCACAGCATGTGGAGCATTGGGCCTGGAAACAAAAAGATTAGAATTCAAATTTTATCAACTGTATGACCTTGGGCAAGTAACTTATCTCTATCTTATATTCCTCATCTGTAAAATTTGGATATTAGCAACACTACCTCTCAGGGTTACTATGACATCAAAATGAGATAATATTTGTAAAGCATTAGCATAGTGCCTGCCATGTAGTAGATATTATATAAATATTAGTTATGATTACTACTGAATTATTATTCTCTCAGAAGGGATGATGGCCAGAACTTTATGTAAGCATGTTTCCTTTACAAAATGTTTCTGATAATCCATATGTTATATTTAATATATACATATACATATGTACACATTTTTTCATAGTGGTATATGTAATAAGTTCATTTTTCTTTTAGTGATGTTTTAATTTTTGTAATATTCTAAATTCTGTCATCCAGGTAAAGGTTTGTTGGTGTTTTTTTGGTGTTTTTTAATTTGTTTATTCTTTGATTATCTTATTTTTGTTTGTTGTTTGTTTTTAATCCCTACTGTATTTCCATCCTGAGTTCCCCCCAAAAGTATTATAAATATTCTCCAGCCTTCTTGAAGATTATTTGCTTTTCAAACTGTTCTTTGCAGTGATTTTCTTAACAAATGCCCATGTTTTATCATAGCTCTCTTTTCTATAATTGAATAACTATGTGATGAATGTCTTTGGTTTTCCTCCTGCCACCAGAATGTTGGGTTGAATTGTGTTGTGATCACTATTACTTAGTGGCTCACCCACAAATCCATCCTATGCCACTTCCTGCTCACGGCTCAGGATCATGTTCAGTACATTCTCTTTTATTTCATTTAATATTCTAGAAAGAACCTTTCTATATGTCAAGTCCAAAAGTCATATCTTCAGTTTTGCTGAGAATTCTTGGAAAATATTTTATGGATAATATTTAATGTTCCCCAATAATGCTACACAGAGGTAGGAGAGGATATAATAATGCATGATTTCTCAAACTAATATAGTCATAGAACTCATAGAGAAGGCAATCTATGATGGTGGAAAGAAAACTAGATTTCATTTCAATATCAGCTCTGCTCCTTTCATGTAATTTCTCAGAGCTTTAGTTTCCTCTTCTCTAAAATGAGGAACTTGAATTAGATGATCTTTAAGATCCCTTCTAAAATGTTAAGCTTTGCTCTTATGAAATACACTGAAAATATCAATAAATTTAGATATAGGAAGTTGGAGGTTATAGAACATCCTAAGAAGGAGGAGACTAGAACTTTTTGGAGCATAAGACAATTAAGTCAATTTTCAGAGTGAGTAATTTCTGTTTACATGTGTGTGCATGTGTATAACATCCATAAAATATCCTAGTAAATATTTATTTTATTTTATTTTTTCTGAGGCAATTGGGGTTAAGTGACTTGCCCAGCATCACACAACTAGACTACTAAATATTTTAAAGGGAAAATATGCTAGTATAAATGTTTTCCCATAGAGCTTTTACAAATATTTAGGAATGATGTACAATAGAGATCCATCAAACACAATTTAGGAAATGTTGACATAGAAGGAAAAACACTTGTCTTCCTAGTCTGGTTAGCAAACCAAGTTCTAAACCAAACCTTACGTCCTACCACCAAAAATTGTCTTGAGCAAACTACTCTGGCTTTCTAGGCTTTGGTTTTCTCAGATTAAAATGAGAATGTTGAAATAAATGATCTTCCAGTCAGGAGTATCCTAGAGATAATTCAAACTGGATCTCATTTTTTTCAAGGAGTTGATCTTAAAATTTTCAGTGTGATGATTTGTACCTTGGAAATTGGCAAAAAATTAGAACTTGATTTATTTTGTTGTGTTATGCCACAGTCTCTTTGAACTGTTCTACCTCAGTTTCCCTGCACTAGTTTCCCTTATTGTCCTGACTGAGTTTCCCTGAATTGTTCTGTCTCAGTTTCCTTAACTGTTCTGCCTCAATCCCCTTAGTTATAAAATCCCCCTCTGGTCCATTAAGACTGAGGACCATTTGCTCTAAGGTTATAAATTATCAATGTAAGACTCAAGATAAGGAGGAGATCAGACTTCCTGACTCCTTCTGCTCTCAGGAATTTGTGACACTATCCCTCTAAATTTTAGAGTCTAAAATATTCCAAAAGATAAGACTATCCTGGATACCTCATTGAAATCTTTACTTCTGTTTATTCAGACATCCTGACTGGCCTTTAATAAGAATTTATAGCCTCCTCCCCCATCCTGACAGAACCAAATGGGTCTGTGAAGAAGTTTCCTGCTTCCTTCCCCTTCTTTGTTTGTACAAAAGATATATAAGGATTTGGGATTCACCCATTCATCACTGGATACTTTGAGATGAGAGTCCCGTCCAGTCAATTATGCTCTCCAATTAATAAAATATTAAAAACTCTCTAATCTCTCTCCTGCCCCAGTTTCTCCGGCATTACAGTTGATTGTCTAGATTTACAAGACTGATGAACAAAATGTTAATAATACAGGTGAAACATAAATGGTATGTCCTGCACACATTTAACTACAGCTAAATATTGTCAAATATTTGCTAGCAACCTCCTTTTTCCAATTTTCCAATTTTAGAATTTTCTCATGTTTTAGATTTACTCTCAAAACTTGATGTGACCTCACAGATTGTCCAACTTACATACTTAACAAAAGGATCCTTATCGCAGTATACCTGACAGGTAAGTTCTTTTAGCCACTGTTTGGTGATCTCCAGTAAGGAGCCCGCTGCTTCCTATAGCAGTCCCTCCCCTTTCAGATAATTCCAAACATTATCAAGTTTTGTTTTATTTCCTGAACCCAAGTTTAAATTTGTTGTTTTTTTTTTCAAATGAATTATTCTGAGTCCTCTAGGTACAAGCAGAGTCTGCTGTCTAATTTTCTTATTTAACCACTTGATTTTTGATGTGGAAGTTGAACCAAATTTATTTCATAAACTGATATAACTACACTCCCAGTTTAATAAATCAGCTCTACTTTGTCATCCCCATTTACCTAACACATTAGTTAATTTACTCTATTTGACTAGAATCCCTTTCAATTTGAGTCATAAGGGCATTGTCTTTGTCAATTTTCTTCTCTCAATATTTCAGTAAAATCCACCTAAATTGGCAATTTTTTTTCTATTCGCCATAGTGCCTGGTAGAGTATTAAGGCACATGGTACTCAACAAGGCTTAAAAGTATAAGGACTTAAAGAAGAAATGCAGAGTAATGACTTTTACTTAATCCCTATATCATAAAGCAAAGATTGATCCACTGCTAGGAATGCCTAGTTTCTAGTATAACCAATTCTCTTGAACTACAAATATTCACATTAAGTAAACTCTTCTTTCATGTACCATTTGCTGAAATCCATGCAAATCCAACTGAATAATACCAAAAAGTATTTTCTTCCTTTGATAAAATGGGATGTTCATTGGCTGAGACAGCAAGAGGAAAGAAAAGCATAGAACAGAAGGCCAAAAAAACAATGGCACATTACAATGATTACTTTTTATTATTATTTATTGTTTGGAAGTTAGTATTCTCCATGTCTGAGATTAATCAGCTTAGTAACAAGACAACCAAAAAAGCCCAATTGTGATTCATTTGGCTTCCTTCCCCCCCCCCAGCCAACCTTCTACCCCATTGAAATTTTCCTGAACTTGTTTTCTAACGTCTGAAAAGCATTCTTCCCTGTTCCAAAAGCAAAAGGTGATTGTATTTTACCAGGTGGCCTTTCTCAGTTTTTAAGCTTTTCTAAGATAGTTTGCATCACCAGGGCCCAATATGAGCAAGACAGAAACTGGGGCAACTCCATGGGAGCACCAAATAATATTAAATACTTGACACTTATAAGGTCTATAGGATAGCACTGTATGCTGTTCAGACTGATTTCAAACTTTTCACCCACAGTCAGCTCATTCGACCTTCACTATTGACCAAGTAAAAGATGATTTCTTTCCTCCAGACTTACTGAGCACTGAAGTGGAAGGTGCACTCCTTGCAAGCCTACACTGCTGACTTTTTATTTAAAGCTGGCCCTGGGCTTTTTAGACCTACTACCTTCCCTGAGGGCACTAATGTAAGGCACAGCTCGCTTCCTACAGACACATCCTGACACAAAACTTTCTTCATCATATAAGTTTTATGTCTTTTTTCAAGCTATGCTTAGTTCCCACAATTCACAAATTACATAAAGAAATATCACAAACAAACGTGCATGTGCACACAAATACAGACACACACACTTGGCAATGATGTAGAAGCCTTTTTTTAATTTGCTTTATAATTTGCAAAGCCTTTTGAACACACTATTTTGTGCCCACTGCAATCCTGACAAGGAGGTGCCAGGAGTATTATGAATAAAATGAGATAATGTTTGTTAAAAGCATTTAGCACAGTACCCAGCATATGATATGTGTTTTATAAATACTTAGTCCTTCTTATCCATGGTCATATAAGCTGGCAACTGTTGGGACTCAGTTCTTCCTAATTCATGTGTTCACAATTCTATCTCAAAACTAGCAAATGCCAAGTCTAACACGGCTTAACGTATTGAACAGTATGGTGGGAAGTATTTTATTTTAGGGAAAGCTTTGTGTTAAATAATGAAGAGTGTATCAAACATATATTCATACCTTTGATCAGTGAACCATGTATTTTGCTGCACGGTTAGAAATCCTATTGTGATGCTAACAGAAGCAAGCTGAAGCCAGTTTGAAATGGTTCAAGAGAGCCAATTGTGAAATTTTGATTTGGAGCATTTACACCTCAGAAATTGACAAATGCTTCAAATTAGAGCTTGACATTATTTTGTTGATTGTCTAGATTAGAGGTGTCAAATGTGGGACTTATTGGGCTGGAACCAGATGAAAATGTAATGGAGAAATATTTAGCAAAAAACAATGATAGAAGAGATAATATTAAAATGTGGTTTTTGTCCAGTCATTTCAGTCTGTCTGACTCTTAGTGATCCCATTTAGGGTTTCTTTGCAAAGATATTGGAGTATTTGCCATTTCCTTCTCCAGTTCATTTTATATATGAGGAGTAGGGTTAAGTGACTTGCCCAGGTTCACACAGTATCTGAAGCTGAATTTGAACTCAGCTCAGTGTTTTATACATTTTACTACCTAGTTGTTCTAAAAAGTTATTATCAAAATCAATATGCAATCTGTAAGGATCCTTGTGTACAGATTAGGGGATTTACATTTCTATTTTAGTTACTTCTGGTCTAGCCTTAAGAAAGTGATGGAAAAAATGTTAATAATGTAGCTTAAACTTGAAAGAGTATAGTGATATATATATATATATATATATACATCACATATTTTTAGTCACATACATACATATATAATATATGTATGTATATACACATTTTTGGTTGTATATGTGTGTACATATATATATATATATATATATATATGTATATGTATATATGGGTGTGTATGATTTGTACAGCCAGTTGCTAAAATCACCAGTAGTAAAATCTTAGGAATCACTGAAAATCTGGGAAGAGTTTTACAATACAGATTCTTTGGGAAACAACCTTAAAATTACCTTTCTACTCATTTGTGTATGTAGGAGCTTGCACATTCAAGTTGTAAGAAAGAAATGGTTTAAGCTCTGAATATATAGAAATCTAAATCTATCTTTCATTAGGTTTCTAGTTCTACAATTATTCTTCCAGAGAAGAACTGAGAATGCTGATTTGGATTTTCAAAGGAGACCAAGTTTTCTCCAGAATTCAACAAAATTAAAAATTTAAAAAATTTAGAAAAAGAATGATGTTCCATTCTATGGGTATTTGTATTTTCTTAAAAAATTTATTTTAGACAATGAACTAAACTACTGAATGTTTTAGCTCTGTATCCTCTGTACTCGAAGAGCTATAAGCACAACAAAAATGAATTTTTAAAATATTTTCAAAGCAAACAAAGAAATAGAAAAAATAGTCATTTGACTCTAGCAGGTTCCATAAGGTAGTTAAAAATCAGATTATTTTCAGATGGGCCTTTTCAAAACTTTGTTTACTGTCTCTGACTGATGATTTCCAACTTATGCAGCAAAATAAATGGTTCACTGATCAAAGCATGAATATATTTCCAAATTCATGTTTTAAGCCCTTTTTATTATTTAACACAAAGTTTTCCCCACGATAAAATACCTTCCATGATACTGTCCAGTATGTAAAGCCTCATTAGATTTGGCAGTCACACTTTTCAATCATCTTCTGTGGTGGAAGTAAAATAAAAAAATTTTTTCACATACTTCTCCAGAGTTCTGTATTTTTCTAAAAAAAAAAAATAAAATAAACCTGTTGGAAATAGCATTAAAGCCAAATCTGCTACTAGGAATTATTGTATTTATGCCTGGGATGGTTTTCAATGAAAATATTGAAAAATACCAATTTTAAAGCACAATCATTCCTGTACAGTTGAAATTGTATTTTCACCATTGTGGCCAAACCAAAATTATCCTCTTTTTTCAATTATGCTTTTGGATATTTTACTAAGAGACCAAACTTGTGTGTAGTACCCATGAAATAGCACCTAACTAAAAATGGATCAATTTTCCTAAAAATCACATATACTTATAAAGGGAATGGAGAAAAATCTATTGCAGAAATATAGTATCAGCAACCAGTAAACTCCTCCAATAAGGTTCTCTTGACTTTTTAAAAAATGTCTTGTCACTTTGATTTTCAGGACACTCGTTAAATATTTGGGTTGACTACGATAAAAGTAAGTTCTTTTTGCTCCTCAAAGACTGCTATATTTTTGCTTCTCTATCCTCTTGCACATAGTAGATGCTTAATATTTGGATGTAAAATTGAACTATATTGAACTTATTAGCTGATATGACTGATCTACTAAGTTAGATCATTGGCCTTGAGTCAGTTTTCCATCAGTGCTAATTGATTTGAACAGTCATCTATATTCCCTGGTTTACTTTTCCTTTTGTCTAGTGGCAAAAATTTGTGAGATGGCTGGCCAGGGTTTGGGTGAAAATTATGACTTGAAACAGAACAAAGTTAATTGTTTCCCATGGGGTACGAACTACAAAGTTCAAGCCTTCTCTCCTTTTGGCTCTGTGCAGGACTTAAGCAGCAAAGTTTGCAAAGAAGAGAAGATGCCAAGAGGGGGTCCACCCAAGAGTGATGGCTTCACAAAGGAGCCCGCTAAGACTCAACCTCCAGCTGCTGCCCCCACCACCACTGCCACCACCGCAGAAGAAGAAAAGTTCAAACACGGAGCAGAGGGAGACCAAAAGGGCATTATTTCACTTTATTTCAATTCAACAAATACCCACTTAGTAGGTTCCATAAACATATTGAATCTATGAATATTCAACAACTAAAAGTAATAAAAGTATGAGTGGGTGGACTGTAGAAGAAAAAAAGAATTGAGTTAAATAAAGACATCTCCTTAAAATTCTAAATCACTTTTTTAAAGAAAATAAAGTATCTGTTGCCTGATCATCACACCTACAGCTTTTAAAATTATAACACAGGACCCCTAATTTTGATCTGTTTTTCATTTTTGGTTAATATTTCACAGATAAGGAATTGTTCTATCTTTATTCTCACAACTACAGAATCCTGAGACCATAATAAATGGCACAGTGAGTCATATCATTGGTCCATAGAACCCTGAATTACTACATCACCGACAACAATCTCTAAGGTGCCTTTTAGGGAAGAGTCAATAAATTGTCCTCAATGAAAGCATCTTTGAAAATTAGAATGATGAGGGGAAGGCAATGTGGAATTGTGATAGGCATACTGGACTGGAAGCCAAGAGATATAGGTTCTAGCTTGAAGTGTGACAAAAGTGAAATCTCAGGGAAAAGCATTTTTAAGCTCTTAAGATCTCAATTTTCTAATTTACAAAATGAAATCCATGGACTTATTTCTATCTAAGTTTTCTCTTAGCCCAAGACACTATAATTTCTTCAAGCCAAGGTGATACAAGACAATTTTTTTCTTCATCCTTATAGGAAAGTACTTTTAGATCTCAGACACCGACCCATAGTGTAATATTCAGCAGTTCCTTCACTCTGCAGTCTATTTCTTAGATTAAATTAATAAATCATCTCAGAGGCACAGCTGGACTAATCTTTATGATTAGTTTTCAACTCCACTAAAATCCTGCTCTGATACCAACCAAACTGGCTCACTTGCTATTCTCAGAACTCAGTTTTCCATCTCACATGCTGTGACTTTGTTCAGGCTGTCTTCTGCCCTCACCATCAGGAGGTCAGACCCTATGTAATGGCTTAGTTTATTGTAGTTTACTACTGGAGCTCAAGAAGACTATTTACTGTTTGTTTATTCTTCTCGGTCCTGCACATCAGGACCAACAAGAATTAGGTTTGATTATTTATTTTAGTACTCTGCCTACTATCAATATTAAGTTGATGAGTCTATAATTTCCAATTGCAATTTTTAGCTTTTTTTTAAATTAAGTAAGAATTCTGGTCCTTAGGAAATTTTCTAGGTCTCTATCATGTACTAAAAAAATGGTCAGGGGTTTTGAAATGATAACTAAATAAACCCTGGGATTCAAGTAGTCATGCCTGATGGTATTCTTCATTTGTCCCTTGACGAAGGAAGTGAGATTAGATATCTAGTTAGATAAAGTGATGGCAGAGTACATAAACCTGATAGACTTCCTTATTTGCTCAGAATAAATCTAGGAATGGACAAAAGAGCTTGGTCCAGAGAACCAACATTGGTGAATCTCTATTTGAGATGACCAAGCTGGACTAGTGACATTTATATGCATGTGTTATGTATGTATGTGTATATTGTAATTATATAAAAATATACATGTATATATTTATACACATATATATGCATGAGTTGCATGTATTTATATATGGGTAGATATGTGTATATATGTATGTGCATATATTATATTCATATGTATAATTACTTTAACGTTGCATTTTCTGAATGTGTATGTATTTTTCTTCTTCATTAAAACTAGTATAACAAAAACCTTGCAAAATATTTCTCTGTTGTTTAAAATGTGGAATTTTGCCCCATTGATGAAGACAGAGCCAAGATAGAATTATATCTCAGATCAACAATTATATTTATAAATGTTTAATACTGATTATGTTGTACAAGTTCCTGGTAATACAAAAACAAAATCCAATTCTCCCCATAAAACTGATATTCTACTGTTAGGAGGGGAAGAAGAAAAGTCTACTTTTTTTGTTTTTTTTAGCTTTTAGAAGTTATATCTATTTTACATCCATCAGAGTGACAAAATTGGAAGAAAGGAAATTACACTTTAGAGGCACTTTAATTTATTATTTAATTTACTGTTGGTAGTAAGGCTGTCAATTGATACAACCATTCTGAAAAGCATTTTGGAACTATGCTGCAGAGTTGGTAAACTGTGTATATAGTCTTATGTGACCCAGCAAAGAAAATATTAGGCCTATATTCCAAAGTGTTCAAAGAAAGAGGAAAAAAGCTTAAAAGTACAAACATATTTAGAGCAGCTCTTTTTGTAGAGGTGAAGGATCAGAAACTAGGTGGTACCCATCAATTGCAGAATGGCTGAACAAATTACTACAGGGTGTGAATGTAATGGAATACTATTAAGCTATAATAAATGATAGATGGTATGATTTCAGAGAAATTACAGAAGACTTGTATGAATTGTTATGAAGATCAATGAGCCAAATCAGAAGAAGTTTATAACAACATATAAAGACAAAAACTTTTGAAAGACTTAAAGAACTCTGATCGATGCAGAGATCTACCTTGATGATAGACAACTGAAGATGAAGAAGGCTCCTCACCTCCTGAAAGAAGATGATGAACTAAATAATCAGAATCAGATCTACATTTTTGAATGTGACAATGTGAGTTTGTTTTGTTTGATTATTCATATTTCTTTTAAAAAAAGAATTTCCTTTTCATTTAAGGAGATAGGATAGAGAGGAAATAAAAGCTTCTTAGTTGTAAAAAAAATTTTTTTAAATTACTCAAATGATCTAATGACCTTTCACTAGAAGCTAAACTTCAACAATTTCTTTTTTTCCTCAAGTATTTTATTTTTCCAATTATATGTAAAGATAGTTTTCAACATTCATTTTTGTAAGATTTGGCATTCCAACTTTTTTCTTCCTTCCTTCCTTATCTCCCCTATCTCTAGAGAGCAAACAATCTGACATAAGTTACACATGTATAATAATTTTAAGCATATTTCCATATTAGTCATGTCATAAAAGAAAAAAATCAGGAAAAAGGGGAAAAAATCATGAGAAAGAAAAAGTAAACAAACAAAAACAGTAAAAATGTTATGATTCAATCGGCATTCAGTCTCCATAGTTCTCTCTCTGGATGCAGATGATATTTTCCATACCAAATCACTATATTGCTGACAAGAACTAAGTCTATCACAATTGATTATCAGATGATCTTGCTGTTATTGTACACAATGTTCTCCTGGTTCTGATCACCTCTAAGCATCATAAATTTTAAAATTTCATCCAACAATAATTCTCTGGTTAATTCATACTTTTTTTTTAACCACACAACATCTCCCAGTAATTATTTACATTTAAAAATATTTATTTAAAATATTTATTTTATTCTGAACTTAAGAAATAAAACAAGCATTTCTATTACTAGTAGAATAAAAAAATATTGCACATGAAACTGCAAATCTATTATGTCAACTAGCTGTTCCTTTAAAAAATTTAACAAAATTATCATATAACTTTTTCCTCTCTCCCCCCCCCCAAAATTGCTAGAATTAAACACAAAAGATTTAATATTATCAAGGTAAAACTTGTCAATCCATATATTGGATTGACTATAAACCAAAGGGGCAAAATTCAAGGAATTTTTCCTAAAATAAAAATAAAATATAATTTGAAATTGAACATTGTACAATATTTTTAAAAGTATGTTTCTGACACATTTTTTGGCTTATTAAAAATATGGCTCGGCTCTCTGGAATAATACTGCACTTTCTTTCCAATTCCTCGGATTCCCAGATAGTACTTTATCTCTAGTTGAGGGCCAGGTTTCAAGATATCTCTTCTCCCCCAAAATCATTTCATACATTTGGCAATAGCCCAACTGGCTATGATTAAAAACAAATCATTCAGACACTGGCAAAGCAATGTAACTTGAAGATGCTTTATTTATGAGTGAAAATCGCAGAGGACTTAATAGTTGAAGGTTTATACATTAAGAGTGTATGAAACATGACAGTAAATGAGATGAATTTTCAAATGAGGTTAAAATGATCCTGAAAGCATCATTCCTTTCAGTACGATTAAAATATACATTCTGCATTCCTTAACCCACCAACACATGTATGAGATACCTAATATTTTCTGCTAATGATAATGGTTATTTTCATGCAACTACCCTTAGGGGACAAATTCCATTCTAATTCAAGACCATTTATGTAGTACTAACAAATGCCCCACACTTGTATATTCAGGCAATATTTGGTTCCCACATCTGAATTAGAAGAGCAGGATGACGGTCTGAGTGGGAGATTAAGGGCAAAATTGAAAGGGAGTTGTCTAGTACTTTCCCAGGGGGCAGGGTTTTCCACTGCTAATAAGCATCACTTGACACAACTGCAAGGTTTTTACACACCATATGATCCTTTGGAATAAGTGTCAAAAAACATTATACTCCATCAAGCTAAAAAGTTCATACCTTCAGAAAGGTCAAAGAAGTCATTTGGTCTAGCCTAGCTAGTGCTAAGTATGGTGATGCTGATTGTGTTTCCATTGCAACCCAGTCATTAGAACAATTCAAGGGGGTAGCCTTTTTAAATTCAAGATTGGCGGTGTTTTATTTATGTTTTTTTCCCCTAATCTGATGTTTTAATTTTAAAGGACTCATATAATATAGGAAATTATTATACTACTATCTGATCTGTTTTTCTTTTTAAATATAACTATGATAAGCAACTAGAACAAATAAACTCTCCCTTAAGAGGTAAGTAAATAATCTTTTATGTTAGGTAGGCTAAATCTCATAGGCTGCTAAAGATATTGTCAATTTCCTCTTTCTAGGCACTAAATGGTAAATTATATGATTTGCCATATGTCATTTGCACAAGCAAATAGCTCCTGGGAACATTTATTGCACTGTCTACCTCAAACAAAACCCATCTTACACCAAGAGACTGGTGGATATTGTCACAAAATCACAGAATCTCAAATTGTAAAGGACATTTGAGGCTATGGGGTCTAACTCATACCTGGAAAAAAATCCTTTATATAACATATTTGACAAATGTGTATTTGCTTAAGGAGCTCCAGGGAAAAGGAACTCAACCTCCCAAAGCAATTCATTCCATTATAGGCTACCTTACTATTAGGAGGTTTTTCCTTATACTAGTACCTAAATTTGTATCTATGAAACTCATACTTTACTTACTTGAGATTTTCTTTCTCAGATTAAATTTATCTTTTTTTTCCATGTGAAAGCTCTTTGCTTGAAGATAACTATTAAGCCTTGCCCCTCTCTTCCTTAACCCCACATCTTTCTCTTCATTTCAAACCTTTCTACTTCAGAACCTAGATTCTAATAATTTCATTTAGATATATGTAAGGGAAAAAAATGTTTAGCTTCTGCCTGCCATTTGCAATTAGGAGTCAGTGGTTCTTCTCCTGGAGCACCAGTCCAAGCTCATGTTTGTTTAAAAACAAAAATTAGGTAAGAGGATGAAAGAGTTTCTTTTTCCTTTGCATTCACAGGGACGTGACTTCTACTGGCATAGAGGGAAAAGGGAATGCCTTGGAGTATTTACCAAAGGACAAATAGAAACCTAACAATTGATTGAGACACAGACCCAAATGTTTGTATTATTTTTTTTCTCAGGGAAAGGTTTGTACACATTTGACACTCACACTTGTCATTCAGAATGAAGATTCATGAGGAAACTGTGAGTGAAATGCTGGTGTCTGAGAACATTTCATGCTAACTGAGAGACATTATCCAAGGAGTGTGAGACCCTTGTCTTGACAGATAGAGTTGGTAATCAAACTTGACGGTACAAGTATATTTTTCTACAAAATTATTACCCTTTGGTTTCCAGGCACATCTCCATTTATAGACCTCGGCTTCTCTGTTCATAAGACGCACTCACTTTGTCAGAACACGTCACTAACACTTTGAAGGATGGATACATTCACTCTCAGTGTGGCTCAAAAACATTTAGACTGAGAGACTGCAGCTTACATAAAACTTTGCCCTTTGATCCTCCATGAAACCCTCAACAGTGATTAGTCCTTTTACCCTCCTTCACATGAGAATCTAGACAATCACTAGATTTTAGAAGAATTTAAGTCTGACAGGATCAATGATATCATATGTCTCCTGTGAAGTTGCCTTTCCAATGGCTGCCATATACTAGGCAGGGAGAATGATAGAAAGTATATGTTGCTCCAGCAAAGAGTGATTCTATAATGCAGCTTCCAAAGTCATGGCAATAAAGGAAATTTCAAGAAAATGCTCAAGAAAATGGAAGGTTAATAGCATTCTATTAAAATTTTTTTTCATGTCAACCAAGCAACTGTATTTATCCAAACTGACTTTAATTGTATTCTCCTCTGAAAGACAAATAGGCAGTAATGATAACAACAACAATAATATGCATGTATACATACATAGTTTATTAATATATATAAATAATTATTGATATTTTATCTTTCATATAATAAAGGAAAACTAAATACAAAGAAATCACAGCTGGAGAATAATTTGTGCCAGGATAATTTCCATCTATACCCAACTGAAAAAGGTCAGAATGAGATTGATAATGATGATGATAATAGTAATAAGAAATTGTCTTTTAAAAGACTCAATTTTAAAACCAGGAGTAGGTTCAAGCTGGTCTCCCTAAGCCAACTCCATCTCACCCTTCCTACAGTGGAAGTGTTGGCTGGGTTCATATGTTATATGTCAAATATTGTTTATCATCTTTTTTGTGCTTATCATCAAATAAAGTTAATTCCATTTCAGGGAGCTTGTGATATTTTTGTTCATGTCATGAGCTTCCTTCGGAAGCAATAGACTTACCCTTACTAGAGATCTTGAGACAAAAACTGGAAAACCATATGGACAGAAGGTGGCAGAAATTCTTGCTCAAGCATGAATTGGTCTGTGGTGTTTCTCAAGCCCCTTGATAGGTCTGAAGTTCTGATGAAAGTTGGATTTGCATTTTTATACTCTGGAATAACATACCTAAACTCATCCACTGGGAATCACTCATTCATTCATATACTTATGAAAGTTATAACTGAAGGAAATTTAAAAATCAAGTATTCATTGTACATCCTTTGTGCCTAGTACTATGATATATGGGATAGAAAAGAAGTAAAATGACATAATCCTACCCTTTAAGGAGCTTAGAGTTACAATGGATAGAGTAGTATAAAAATGAGTGCTAGGGATCACTGGAGCTAAAGGAATTAAGGAAAGGACTCAAGGCAATCATCTGCCTTTTGTCCCACATCCAGGGCTTGACACACATGTTATGAAGTCACTACTTGGTCTTCTTAGTTGGATTTGGCTCTGGCTACATAAATTTAGAAGAACATACAGGCTATTCATTCAGGCCCAGTATAACATGTCATCCATTCTAATTACCACTTTATTGTTGGTAATAGCTATTATTCTTTTGCTATGAGGTCAAACTGAGAAGGAGGGGTGATTCTCTTGGTAGGCCTTGGATAATCATGGATTCCTCCTCCCTTAATCAACTTAATCTGTGGTCTCTGGCCCTGCACTAAAGAAGAGGGTGGATTGACTTTTTTAAAAAGCTCATTGAAACAAACAACCACCAACAATCATTTAAGCTTCTTGCCTTCATTCTTAATTCTCATCTTCATTTTCAGGGCAATTTGCAATTTGGATAGTGCACCCATGCATACACATATGCATATAAACTCACATGGATGAAAATGGGACTTGAATTTCTGCCATTCCTAAGGCCAGACTCTTCTTCCTTCTTACCCTTAATCACTGTTGTGATTCCTTTACAAAAAAAAATAATTAAGTTTTCTACAACAGTTGTATTTTTGGTTGAGAGTGAGAGGGAAAATGAAAGAAAGAAAATTAATAGTAATAACTTTAAAATAAATATAGCAACATCATATGTTCCAGGAAGCAAACTCTTTCTCTAGATCTCAACTCCTCCCCACAAAAGTATTAACAAATGTCTCTGTGAACAAGACAGAAATGTTAAGATACCCACAAATAGCAAAGGTAGAAAATTTCTCAATCTCATGGGGAAACTTCCTGCTTTCGATAAAGCCAACTCTTTTCAATATTCTTCTAAGATGAAACATACTTATTCTTCACCTCTACTTAGGAGAATCCCTCCCTTCCTTCAAAGTTTGGATCAAAATCAGTCTTTCACAAGAGGCCTTTCCTGATCCCACCAGCTGTTAGTGGCTCTTGATTAAATTACCTTGAATGTGACTTGCATAACTTTTGTACATATTTGCATATATTTTGCATGAAAGATAAAGATAACATGGAATAGTGGACAGAGAGCTGGCCTAGAAGTTAAGAAGCCTTGAGTTCAAGTACTGCTTTTGAAATATACTGGCTGTGTTAACACTAGACTAACCATTTAAATTCTCACTGTTCTAGACATCCAATAAGATAGGTTGTGGAGAAAATACCAACATATACTGATAAGTGAGTTATCTAATATGGGATTTTCCTAGATCAATGAAATCACAGGTTTCAATTTTTTTATTTTTGTACATATTTCTAGGCCTCTAGTATCAAATACAAAATGTTCTTCTTGGCAATCAAAGTTCTTTATAACCTAGATGTTTCCCCACTTTCCAATATTCTCTACCATGTACTCTTTGATCCATGTATATGTCACCTATATTTCTAATATACTCTCCATCATGAATTCTTCTACCCAATGATGCTGGCCTCCTGGTAGTTCTGCAGACAAGTCACTCCACTTCCCGGCTCTGGTTATATTCTCTGACTGCCCCCTATGCCAGGATCATTCTCCCTCCTCGTCTCTGTTTCCTGGCTTTTTTTTAAAGCTTCCTTCAGATTCCAACTAGAGGAAATTCAAATCCTCCCTCTAGGAAAAAAAAAAAAAGCTTTTCCTAATTCCTCTTAATTATAGTGCTTCCCCTGTGTTAATTATTTCCTATTTAATGTGTAGATAGCTTATCTGTGCATGTATATTTGCTTTTCTTATATTTGCTCATTGACTTCTTCATTAGATTGTGTTCCCCTATATGAAGGTAATGGAATATTATTGTTCTATAAAAAATGATGAACTAGCTGATTTTAGGAAGACCTGGAAAGATTTATATGAACTGAGGCTAAGTTAAACAAGCAGAAATAGAAATATATTGCACACAGTAATAGCAAGAATGTGCAATGATCAACTATAAGAGGCTTGGTTCTTCTCAGTGGTTCAGTGATCTAAAGCAATCCCAATAGGTTTGGACAGAAAATACCATCAGCATCCAGAAAAGAAACTATGGAGATTGAATGTAAATCAATAGCATGCTATGTGCACTTCCCCCCCACACACATAGTTTTTCACTTTTGCTCTGATTTTTCTCTCCCAACATGATTCATAAAGCAATGTGTATTTAATAAATACATTTTAATGATATTTAGATTGTAAAGCCCTTGAAGCCAGGAATATCTTTTGTCAGGACTGAAGGAGGAAAAATCCCAAATATTTCATTGCCAACTAACCTAGTACCAGCATGAAGTAGGTATTTAATAAATGCTTACTTATTGATTGATTGATTGAATCAATTAAACTGAGATACAGGAGGATTTTAAAAAATTGTTAAAGCTCACAAAGCTTGAATAGAATCCTAGAGTCAATGAACAAATGATATGTGAAATGAAGGACTCAGACTAGAAGACCTTTAAAGGAGCTTCTAGCTTTCAATCAGAGAACCTTGGTTCAAGACCTGCTCTACTCCTTACTCATTAATGTACTATGGCAAGTCATTTGATGTCAGACGTTTTCAATTTTCTTATGTATGAAAGGAGGAGATTGGGCTAAATACTCTTTAGAATCCCTGTGAGCCTGATAGCTATGACTAGTAATCCCAGCCACAGCTATTCTATATTCTTTTTCTCACTTTTACTTGTGTTATATTCCTGTTTTCTTTTTATCTCAAGAACCTGTATAATTATTGACAAATCCTCTATCTCCTAAAATCATCAGAGATCACAGATTTTAGAAATGGAATGGACCTTAGAGATCATCTAGTTCAGGGCTTCTTAAACTTTTTCCACTTATGATCCCTTTTCATTTGATAATTTTTTACATGACTTTGGGTATATAGGCATATAAAGTAGGTATACAAATGAAACATTTGCTGATAATAAACCATCACTTCACAATCCCCACATTCAATTACAAGACTCATATGGGGTCATAACCCAGTTTAAAAAGTTGGGATCTAGTCCAATATTCTTTTTTTACATATAAGAAATCTGACGGTTAAAACAATTAAGTGGCTTAGCCAAAGTATACAGGTAGTAAATAGAAGAAGTAGAATTCAAATTCAGGTCCCCTGACTTCTAATTCATTGTTTTATGTGTTAATGTCTCATTTTTTTCAGCTTTCAAATATGGATACTAATTAGCAATATTAAAGCATTTCAGATTGAAAGAGATCTCAGTAGTTGACTTGCTCAGGTTCATACAGTTAGTAAATATCTGAGGTTGGATTTCAACTCGGGTTCTTCCTGAATCCAGGGTTAGTACTCTATCCATGTATCACCTAGCTGCCCCACTAGCCACATTTTTCACCTATACTTAAGAAGAACCAGTAAGTAATCATCGAGAAAAATGGTGTTAAATTCACATAGAAAAAAGAGGGGGCACACATCTATATTTAAGGTCCCGGTAGGCCACATATTGATTTAGTTTTCAATTTTAATGCTATCTAGGTTTTAGTGCATTTTTATTTTGTTAGGTATTTCCAATTACATTTTAATCTGGTTGTGGCAGCTCTCCGGGGTATTACAGGCAGTCTGTGGTATATACCCCTGACCTAGACTTTCTTTGAAATCCTTTAAGAAAGGGGAATCTGCTTCTTCCCGAGACAACCCACTTCACTTTTTTTTATTGGAACCCAGAACTTTTTTAATCCAGATGTGGACAAAGCACTGGGAATAGAGTTAGTGAGACATAAACTCATATTTGGCATCAAACATTTAGTTCTGTGACCCTGGACAAGTCATTAAACCCTATTTTCCTTGGTTTTGTCTTCTATAAAATGAGCCAGAGAAGGAAATGGCACCACTCCAGTATCTTTGCTGAGAAAACCCCTGAGAAGCTGAGGAAGAGTCAAAAATGACTGAAATGACTGAAACAACAATAATTCACCCAGACTCATAGAACTGGGATAGGACGAGCAAAGCTTACAAAGAAAAGGATGCTAAATAGAAAGAAAAAAGGGATCAAAACTAAATATTTCTGCTTTGTCTATTCTGTTTACCATATGGTCTACAGAAGAGGGAAGGAAAAGAAAGGGAAACATTGGAAAATGAATGGGATTTCTGTAAGTGGGGACTCTATTACAGGCATATTTGTTTTTAGAATCACTCCACAAAGGAGAAAAGTAGCTGCCCAGTAAGAAATAATGTGTGGGTAATGTTGATTATTAATTCTGTTGGAATAAACCCAAGGGACATAGTTCAGATCTCAAGAAGTTTGGTGTTTGATGTAAGTTTCAAGCCTTTAGAGGAACTGAATTTATTTTGGAGAATGTATTAGAAGAAAATGACCAATATTGTTAGGAGAACACTGTGGTGATCCCACTGAGCAGACCAAGGCCACAAACTCAATTAGCTGTGATTAAGAATGAAGCAGAAATTATGGAAGATATGGGACTGGATAACACAAATGTTTTTTAATGTAATAACATTTCCAGTAAAAGTAGTTGGCGTGCTTTAGTTTTACATAAGGAATATAAGGTAAAGTAGATATGTAGATTTCTAACTCTAGTTTTGGAATTAAAAAGGACCTAAGAAATCATCTGATTCAAATCTCTCATTTTATGGATGAGAAAAACATGGCCGACAGGATAGGGCATTGAATTCTGAGTAAGGAATTTGTTATTCAGTTGTTTCAATCAATTTTGACTCTTTGTGATCTCATTTGGATTTTCTTGGCAAAGATACTGGAGTGATTTGCCATTTTTCTTTAGTTCATTTTATAGATAAGGAAATGGAAATAAATAGGGTTAAGTGATTTGCCCAGGGTCACACACCTAGTAAATATCTGAAGCCAGATCTGAATTCAAGAAGATAACTTCCAAGAGTTAGGAATATCTGGGTCCAGATTCTGCCCAATATACTTGCTAGTTTATATGACCTTGGGCATATAGAGTTAGCATAAAAAGTTAATTTTTTTGCCTCAATTTCTTCACTTTTAAAACAAGAATAATAATAGCACCTACTTTCCAAAGTAGTTGTGAGGATCAAATGAGATAATAATTGTAAAATGCTAAGCATAGAGCTAACACATATTATACCATAAAAATATTACTTATATACATATAGTATGCTACTATTTACATGTTACTATCTATATATATATGTAATATCACAATGCTATATACATATTATATAAAATTATTTTATTGTTAAATGTAGTTTTTTAGCTCAAGGTTGAGAGCTAAAAGAGACCCTAAGAGATCATCTTATTCAAATCTTTCATTTTATTGATGACAAAACATGGAAGAAAGCATTGGATTTTGAATCTGGAATATCTGAACCCAAATTCTGCCTAAGGTACTTGCTAGGTATGTGACTCTGGGCAAATTGCTTAACTATTCCTGCTTCAGTTTCTTCACGTGTACAAAAAGAAGGAGCCTTAGACTCAACAGACCTTCCAAGATCTAAATCTACAATCTTATGATATGTTGTCATAGAGATGAAGGGCTTTGCTCAAGTCACAGAGATAGCAAATAACAGAGCTGACATCTGAACTGTGTTGCCTCTGCACAAATATAAGGTCCTTTCCATTGCACTACAATGGAGCTGAACTCCAACTACTAGGGAATTTTTGCTGCTGGTACAATATAGAGTCACACTATACATTGACTAAAATCCATCTGTATGTAATATATAGTCATGAAAAATATTTTAGGTATAGAAAAAGAGGGCACAGCAGTAACTCCTGGGGGACAGAGAAGAGAAAGAGAGAAAGAATTACAGCTGTGCCTGATTGAAGAGCTCAGAATGAAAGAAGAGAAAGAACAGAACATCTGGCTCGAAGAATGTGAGAGTGTATGTTGTGGCTAAAAGAGAAGAAAGCACAAGACAGGGATGTTGGAAACATACCAAGGAGGAAAATATGATGGATGGATTTTATATTAGGATGCGGGAAAATGAAAAGGAGAACAAATAAAATGAGGAGGGATGGCAAGAGCTTCAATAACAAAAAAAGACATTGAAGAAAGGAGGTGTCTTCTAGGGAAAACTGGAGTATCGTCAGTGCTCACATTTCATTAGTATCCTTACTCCCTTCAACTGGACTCTTTGACTGGAGTACAGTGCCATAAGCTCCAATACCTCCATTTAGAGAAGGAAGACCAGTACAGTCTTTTCATTTCCCATCAAATACACTGCTTTGGAATTTTATTAGACTTTTCCATACTGGTTCTAAATTGGGTACTTTCTTCTTTCACTATATCTCAGCTTTTTCACTTCATTTTTTGCATTGTCTCGACTTTCCTCTCATTTTAGATTGTAAGTTCCTTGAGGGCAGAGGATATTTTTCTTTTTATTTCTATTTGTATCCTCATTCCTTAGATGCTTAGATGCTTAAAAATGTCTATAAACTATTGAAAGAGAAAAGGTGTTTACTTTAGAAGAAAGAGTTCCTCCATTTGTCTACAATCAAAGAAAAGAAGAAGATAATAATAGGCATCCATATAAATGAATTCAATCTAGGCCAAAGAAATCGAGAATAACAAACCTACTGCATAGGGAACATGGGTCTCCAAAGGAAGAAGAATATTGTAAGGGAAAAGTGAGATAAAGACTGAGATAAGGCTAAAAAGTAGAGCCACTGTAGTCAAAGGAGGAAAAAAGAAGAAAGAATTGAAAAGAAGTTTTAAAAAACTAAATAAAATCCCCAAAATATAAGAATGGCACATTCTCAAGTGGGAATATGTAACACAAGTAGCATAAAACAGAGATGGAGCTTGTAAGGCTCTAAGAAATGAGAAACTAAATATGATTTTAATAAAAACAAGACTAGCTCCACAAGGAGTGGAATATGTCATATAGAAAGTGACTGGATTTGGAGTTCTTTATTCTGGACAAAAGAGGAAAGGAGTTTTATGGAGATGGGTCTCAATAAATATACTATGGATGTTTGCAAGACTGAAGATCTAGGTTAGGGGATATGTGATTGTAGATATAAACAGAGGACAAAACACCTGACATGGGATTACAAAAGATACATAAAAGGAAAAATTTATTTAAAGATATTGCACTCTCCCATTATATGACAAGCTGGATGATGACAGGAGATTTTCACTATGCCTTGGGGAAAAGATTATAGAACTGGAAGTATCCAAAAAGTGGCATATGAAGCCACATACTCAGAATGAATCTGTAATAATGCAGCCCAGTAAATATGCATTTAAAATACAATTTAAGACATCAGAGAGACATATCTCCCCTCTTTCCCCCTCCCCCCAAAAGGTAAGTAGGCTGGGAGAATTGATGAGATTGCACATAGAAGGAAGGTTTTTAAAATGTAAAGAAACTTGACTTTTCCTGATCACTTTATGAGGTAAGAGCTGAAATGAATCTCTAAATCTTCAGATTTAGGCATACAGAGAATGACCAAATTTCTGTTAAAATAGGAAAGAATGAAAAATATGGCAAGATGATCTAAGACAGGGAAGTTTGATTATCCTTTTAAAATAGAAGGTACTAGTTATAAAATACAAAGAAAACTTGAAGCTAGGTGAAGCTCTGGGCAAGTTACTTAAACTATCAGCTTAATTTGTCAATGTCTTGCAAACTGTAAAGTATTATATAATTGCTAGCTATTATTGTTGTTATATTATGGTAGCAATTATTCTATTGTTGTTTTATTGTATGCAATTTTCAATTATAAAGAAAGACTTTATGGGGTCTTATATACAGGAAGGGATATAGAAATAAAAGAGGAATCCCAACTTTGAGGATAAAGATTATGGAAAGAGAAATGGTCTAGCCGATAAAGGCTCTGTTCTGCTCCCTCTTCTCTATTCCTTCTGTATTTTTCACTTGGTATCAAAGTAAATTGTTGTAAATTCTCCATTAGAAATATCAGCTCCCATGGATTCAATTATCATCTCTATTCTTATGATTCTTAAATCTATTTACCCAGTTCTAACCTTTATTGGTCTCCAGTCTCATATCTCCAATTTCATATCAAACATCTCAAACCCAACATGTCTAAAAGTGAACTCGTCTTACTCTCCAAACTATTGTGACTTTCAAACTTTTTTATATGATGGCTATTTTAATTTTTTTTCAGTTAAAATTACTTATTTAAAACTAAATATATAATAAGAAAAAAAGAAAGAGAAAAAAGAAAGACAGAAAAATAAAACAAAAGATTTTCATGTGCCCAGAAGAACATCAGATAGTATTCAATACACATACTCATGTACACATATCCACGCAACCAACTTTCTTATTACAGTTGTGGGAACCCCCTTCCAGCACCTTCACTCACTTAAACTCACAGCCTGGATGTTATATTGAATTACCGATCATCTCCCACCCACCATGTCTAATCATCTTTCAAGTCCTGTCATTGATTCCTTTACATTTTTGTTGTTTAGTCATTTTTAGTCATTTCTAACTCTTTGTAACCCTAGTTGAGGTTTTCTTGGCAAAGATACTGGAGTAGTTTGCCATTCCTTCCCCATTTCATTTTATAGATAAATAATGTGAGGCATACAAGATTAAATGACTTGCCCAAGGTCACACAACAAGTAAATATCTGAGACCAGATTTAAATTCAGGAAGAATAATTTCCATCCTCATTTCATAAAAGTATCATATAATACCAGGACTAGAGAAAATCTCTTTGTTCACCTAAACAAGTGTTCCTTCTAGAACATACTTGATAAGTAGTCATCAAGCCTTTTCAGAGAGTTCTCCATTTCAACTCTTGTATAGCTCTAAGTGTTAGAAAGTTTTTTTTTTTCTTACAATACTAAATCTACCTATTAGAAATACCACTCTTTGGTACTGATTCTGTCCTGTGGGGACAAGCTGAATGAATCTATTCCTGCCATTACATGATACCTCTTGAAAACCCTGGAAATAGCTATACTGTTTCCCTTAAGTCTTTCAAGTCTTTTCTTCTCCAGTCTGAAAACCCCCATTTCCTTTAATTGATCATCTTAGGGCAAAATTTTAATGTGTTAGTTGACCTTTCAACACACTTTTTCTTATTAATGTTTTTCTATAATGTGGTATCTTGAATGGAATACAGCATGCTGAATGTGATCTGACCACTACTGACTACAGAAGGACTGACATATTTCTAATTTTGGATTTTATGTCATTTCTACTGAGTTAATCAATCAATTAATTTGAGTGTAATGATTTTTTAAAGCAACATCACTTGGAGTTTACTATTAGACCCAGATCTTGCTCAAGTTAATTGCTATATAATCCAATGTTGAATCCAGCTGTAGGCACAGTGGATAGAGTATTAAGTCTAGAATCAAGAAAAACTCAGTTCAAATTTTACCCTAGATATTTACTACTTAGGTAATTCTGGTCAAGTAACATCTGAGAAATAAGGATAATAATACCTACCTTCCAGGTTGTTATAATGGCCAAATCTGATACTATTTTTAAAGCACTATGCAAAATTTAAAATGTTATACAAATACTATTATTATTATTATTATTAGCACTATCAAATGTCATCTTAATAGTAATTTATATTTATATAGTACTTTGAGTTTGTCATCTGATTTGATTCAGCTCAATAATCTAGCCTGTCCAGGTTCTCTCTGTAGCCCGATTCTGTCATCCAGGGTATTATCTGTCCATCTCAGCTTTGTGTCATCTGCAGAGTAGAAAAACATGACATCTCTACCTTCATCTAAGACATGGATAGGACAAAAAAAAACATAGTTCCCTGGGGATCTCTTATAATAACTTTTAGAATAAAAATCCTATATAAATCAATAGAGATTGGTTGTGAAACCTCTCTGTCAAGTTGAAAGCACTAAAAGTAAAGTAATAATTTTTGTAGCAATAGAGTAAAATGAAGAATGGAGCACAAGAGTCTTGAGAAACACAAAACAAGTTTGATAAATATTGTTTTAGAATAGTCTTCATCTTTATTTTAGCATATTTTCCTTGGAGAATGGAAGTGGTCATTAAGAGCTCATGGAGTTGATCAGTGTTCAGTTCAATGAACTTAACTGTGTCAATAATTTGCTCATCATAGGGTAGTAGAATAATAATAATAATGTGTGACCATTTATACAGTACCTTAAATTTTCCAAAGCAATTTATATACATCAATCATTTAAGCCCCATGATATCCCTGTGAGTAAATTTGTGTTTAATAAACTCAGAGAATCTAAGTAATTTTCCCAGGGTCATACAACCAGTTTGTGCCAGTAGTGAGAGCTGAACCCGTGTTTCTTCTAAGTAGTAATCTAATGAATTTAAACCCAGGAGAGATCTGATAATTACCACTGGCAATTAATAGTGATGTGACTCTGAGTAAATCATTTTACTTCCCTAATCCTCAATTTTCTTACTTGTAAAATAGAAATAACAATACCTGTAATACTTATTTCATAAATTTGTTATGAGCAACAAATAAGGCAATGAGAACTTTTCAAACCTTAAAGCGTCATCAGTCAAATGGAAATCCAGGAAGGATTGCATCTTGTTTGTGACTTGAACCATAGTTCTCAGGGAGTAGCTATTGAGAAACTATAACTTAGATAGTGTCATAAGGTTGCCAACAATCAGAATTATTATCGTAGTTTGTTTTTTTTAAGTGAGATTGCAAATTGGAATTATACAGGAATTCGTTTATGAGTATTGCTTACTGTGAGAAAATTTTACTTGGGTATATGCTTTTCTTCTCCCAGGACAGGCAAGTCATTGGACAAGCAGGACCAGCAACATGTCAAAGAATAGATTGTCTATCCTTTTGCCCCCCTTCCCTTTCTGGACCACTTCCCTACATTTAGAAAAGAACCAGATTTCCCTTCTGAAGTCTTGGGTTAAATGAAAAATTCAAGACCAGGAATTGAATACCAGCTGTCTGAAGTGATAATCTCATGGAAAATGGACTGAATTAGCCAAGCAACATCCAGTGAAATATGAATATCATCATGATTACCTCCCATTTATAGACCAACCTCATGGGATTGGGATGATCAGGGCTGCCAAAGAGGATAAATCAATTCATTCAAATTAGGTTGGGTGACTTTATTACTGGCACTCTGAGAGTCGGGCTTGGAGTCTTCTGAAGAGTTCATTTCCTTTCTCTCCCTTTTTTTTTCAAGCAAAGAATCTAACAGTAAGGTATAAGAAATACATTTTGGCAGGGCTGCTCACCATAATTGTACCATAGTTTCATGCCTGAATTTTGGCAGGTTTGCCATAGAGATGCATGCCTGCTAGGCTCTAGTTAATGGACCAGTGTTCTATATTAAAATAATTCATCAGCATTTCTTGCTTAGAAAAGGGTAGGAGGAGGGAGACAAAGGAAAGGATTCCTCTTTCTTTTATTTAAGTTCTCTGTATACTACAATGCATTATGTTGACTCACAGAGTAATTTCCAGGGATGGGTTGGGGGCAAGAACTTGGGACAGGATGAGTGGTAAGGATATTTGGAAAAGAGGAAGTAAAAAGGACCAGAGGAACTATCAAGTTCAAACCCCTTTATTTTATAAATGATAAAATTGAGCCTGAGAAAAGTTAAATGACTTGCCCAGGATCAAATAGTTTAGTAATAGTGTTTGAATAGGATTTTAATTACAAGTTTTCTGACTCCGAGTTCAGACAACTATCTACCAATCTACCATATCACTCGGAAGCCTTTTTTTTTTATTTGTTCATGTTGGGAATTCTATTGTAATGCTCTCTTGAGATTTCCATGATGATTTGGGCCATTGAAGTCAAAGAAAAGATGTTTATTACCCGAGGACTTCAGCTGCCTTATGCGTTTTTAAGAAAAAAAAAAAAACCAATTGAGTGGAATGTCAGCCAGATATCAACCAGAATTCCCTAAATATTCACTAATAAAAGGCTTTCTCAGTTGGCTTTTTCAAAAATAGGAGAGTTATTTCATTCTAATCATTATAATTATCATAGTAGGAATTCACTATCATTTTTCAGTTTAAATTATTTTAAAATCATATTCTTTTTCCCTTTTAGGGTTCAGGTCAACAGTTTAATTATTCCTTGATCCAAAAATAAAGTAAGATCTAATAGATCCATGTCCAAGTATCTGATCATTCCTACTGCATTCCTACTGCAATCTAACATTCCTACTGCATCTATTCTTCAATAATAGGTAAAATGCCATCTGCTTTACTGCTTTCTCCCATTCTCCTAAAGGGCTGAATACAATATATTGCACATAAAAGACATTTAATAAATATTTGGTGAATAAATGCATTTTCATCCTTTGGTATTGATAGGATGGGCAAATGACTTTTGTTAATTATGTTCAGTTATGTTCATATATAATTCTTTGTGATCCCTTTTGGCAGAGAAAGAAACTGGAACGGTTTGCCATTTATTTCACCAGCTCATTTTATAGATGAGGTAACTGAGGCAAATATGGTTAAGTGACTTAAGTGTTCAGGATCACACAGCTAGTACATGTCTGGGGCCATATTTGAACTTAGGAAGATAAGTATCCCTCACTCCAAGGAAGGAGCTCTATCTACTTTGCCACTTACCTGCCCCTCTATTAATCCTACTGCCATAATTAGCCATAATTATTCTTATTTGGGAGATTATTTCTTCAACATTCAGTTGTTATATATCCTGGTAAATATATACACAAATATTGATTTAATGTAGCCACTAATGTTTTCTACATTTTTCTATCAGATACAAAATTGCATTTTCACCTACATTTATATGCACTGATGCACAAATATATAAATCCAACTAAATTCAGATATTTTATATAATAAGTAAAAAATAAAATATTATACATAATATATTTTACAACTGGTTGATAGTTGCATTGAAAGTTCAGATGCTAAAAGATTCATGACCAATAACAAAGAGCAAATCAAATACATAGAAGATTTCTTTAGAGGAAGTAGAAATCATGGTTGTACTAGAGAGCATCATCAAGAATAAACAGAAAAAATTTCAAACATCAATTGACTGGCTCTAGTTCACAAAAAGACATTTTTCAAGGGAGATTTTGGTATGTCAGATGCCATTCCTTACTTCTATGTCCTGTATTAAACAAAATGGCTATTTTTCCCTAGTCACCATACTGTTAAAGGAATGTGGATTTGCCATCTTCAAATAATTATCTGAAAGGATAGAGCTTACCTCTATAAATGGGCAAAAAAAACCTCGATTCATTTTTCCTGGGAAGCCTCATCCTACACTTCGATGGCTATTGACTTTGCCTAAGACTGAAGTTTCTGGAAATGGGAATTAGATATGAGAAAGAAAAAAATAAAGAAAATTGAAACTGATGCCAATAGTTTCTCTCCAGTGCTATGCTATATTTCCTGCAGTATTCTCTGGTTCCCTCTATCTTCCCCCATGTTGCTCTTGTGAGGGATTTAGTGTATTAATATTAAGTCAAAATATAGGCATAAATGGCTAGATTGGCACAGAAAAGTGAAAACTGTCCCACTCTACAGACAAGACTGGGAATAATGTCAGATATGCTGCCTATCTTATTTTTAGTTAGGTATAAAAGATAGTCAAACAAACACCAATTAGATACATTTCAATCAAATTCAATAAATAATTGTAAATCACTGTGTTAATCATTGGGTATAGAAAGAGGGAAAAAAAAGGTGATATATATTCTGCCACTAAAGAGTTTACCTTCTACTGAGGGACAGGATAGAAAACAACATATACACAAGGAAAAAAAAAACATGTTTTATACAGAAAAACACAAAGATATTTCAAGAGTGTGTACTAACAACTGGAATGGAGTTTATAGCAATGCCTTTGTCTTAGTCTTTGAATACAGTATTTTCATTAAATTCAACTTCCCACAAAGATACATCAAAATAGCATATGGCCAATAATATAGAAAGAGTGAATATTTATGCTATCATTAGAGCTGCAATCTATATCACCGTATAGATCAAGGCTATGATTTGACAAGGCAACATGGTATATGAAATAGATCATTGGACTGGAAAGTATCAAGAGCTGGGTTTAAGACCTTCCTGGAAACTTAACTGGACATATGTACCTGGACAAATTGCTGTGCCTGAGGCAACTCTTTACTAAGTTGTAGAAAGTTAACAAGCCTTCTTGTACTCCCATACATCTGAAACTATAGTCTATGAAGAATCATGGGATCAGAGAGTTAGAATTTGAAGGGTGCTTAGAGGTCAATTAGTCCAAGACCCTTCATTTTACAGGCCCAGAAACTAAAAACCACAAAGGTCAATTGATTTCCCCAATATCACAGAATATGATTTGGAAGGGAGAAATGGGATTTGAACCCGAGTCTTTTACTCCAAATCCAGTACTCTTCTTTTTGTGCTATGTTGCATTTTTTTCTCTTTGTGTGGGAAATATTGGCTAATTTGCTAATAAACAAAATTCTAATTTGGGCTTTCAAACTATGCATATCCATTGATCTAGTAGTCTTACTACTGGGTCTGTATCCCAAAGAGATCATAAAAAAGAAAAGGATCCACATGTTCAAAAATGTTTGTAGCAGCTCTTTTTGTGCTGCCAAAGAATTGGAAAATGAGGGTGCTCCTCAACTGTAGAATGGTTGAATAAGTTATAGTATATGAATGCAATGGACTACTATTGTTCTATTAAAAATGATGAAAAGGCTAATTTTAGAAAGGTCTAGAAAGATTTACATGAACTGATTCTGAGTAGAAAATGAAAACATTACATACAGCTGTAACAAGATTATGTGATGATCAACTATAATAGACTTGACAGAGATAAAATGGTATATGAAGTGGATCACTGAACCAGGAAGGATCAAGACCTTCCTGGAAAATTTACTGGCTATATGGACCTATACAAGACAATGAACCTCTCTGTATCTAGGGCAACTTCCTATGACTTCTTTACCAAGTTACAGAAAGGTTACAATCCTTCATGTAATGCCATACATCCGAAAAATGTAGTCTTCTCAGCAATTTAGTGATTCAAGGCAATCCCAATAAACTTTGAATGAAAAATGCCATCATCATCCAGAAGACTGAATGTGAATCAAGGCACACTATTTTCATCTTTTTTTCTTTCTCATTGTTTTTCACTTTTGTTCTGATTTTTTTTTCTTTCCCAATATGACTCATGGAAATATGTAAAAAGTAAATGTACATCTGCAACCTAAAAAACAAAATAAATAATTCTTTTAAAATGCTATGATTAACCAGAGAAATATATCACCATATTTAAGGTCAGAAGACCTAATTTGGAAATAGCTATTATTTCCAATTTGTGTGACAATGGATAAATCATTTGACCTTTAGAGGGCATGTTTTCTTACCTTTAAATTGAAGAGTATAGACTAGATTTTTCTCTAGGGTTCCTTCCTAGTTTAAATATACATATTTCTCAAATTTTCTATTAAATGCTATAATTTTACAGTTTATTTTAACTATTAGGTCTTACTTGTAGAAGGTTATTTGGATATAAGTCTACATAGCAAAAACATATATCATAAATGAGGAAATCCTCTAAAATTATCCTGTCTCTAATTGGCTAGCTTTGGAAAATTTATAATTAGTCCATATATAGTAGTTAAAACAGAATAAATATCTGCTTCACTGGCTTCAAGGAAATGCTTAATGGTCATGAATCACAATCCCAATAAGCTATCATACTAATTGTAATGGAAAGAAAGAATAGATATATGAGAAAAATAAATAGAAAAATTAGGAAAAACCAATTTTGGGGAACAACCTATCCCATTATAATGTCTTCTGAGATCCTTCAGCACTCATTTTTCAAAGTAGTTAAGAGAAAATATATAATTTTATCCCCATGAAATTTAAAATTGGGTATGGGAGAATATTTTTGGTAGTGGGTCTTGCTCTCCTTAGCTTCAAGTCAAAATTCTGGTTTCCATGCTACTAAATCATTATCAACTCGAATCATAATATGTTTACTTGTAATCAAAATTAGTTGATTTTGTTTCCCAATATGGGAACAGTTAAACTCTTAGCAAACCTTCTTTAGTTTTGAAACTTGAAGAAGAAAGGCTCAAGATCAACAAAAGAAGTGATGCTCAGCTACCAATATTATCTCAGTGAAATCTCTTGGCAACTTTTCTTTTTGATTCTTAACAAATAATGCCCCCAAATCTCAGTTCTTTGTATAGAAATGTCAATGTTTTAATCTTCTCTAAAGCCCATGATATTTCTACTGTTGAGTTACAGAAGAAGAAAACTAAATTTAAAATAGAATGACAAGTCTTATTCATAGAACACACTCTTCGCTAGAATCTGTAATAATCATCTTCTTGTCCATGAAAATGAACAATATTAATAATAATAACAATTTAATATTATTATAGCTGGCATCTATATATCACTTATTATGGGCCAGGCACTCTGTTAAGTAAGCCCTTAATAAATTTTAGCTCATTTATCCTTAAAATGACCATAGAAGGGAGGTGTTATTATTGTCCTTATTTTACAGTTGAGGAAACTGGGTCAAACAGATGTTAAGTGATTTGCTCAAAGTCACACAACTAGCAGATGTTTGAGATCATATTTGAACTCAGGTCTTCCTGTTTTTAAATTTATTGCACCAACTAGGATTTACTACTACTATAATAACAATAACAACTCCTTAATGTAGTCTGAGGTCAGAAGTCTGAAAAATGCTGGCTTTTATGTTAATAGATGATCAACTGAAAAATAAATTAATCATAGGACTCTCCTGGTAAGTGCCTTACATGAACAGACCCACTCCGGCTCCATTTTCTTCTTCTGCTAACATTTGGCCAGCCACCATTCCTTTTGGTGCTTTCACTATTGGACTTTCAATATCTGAATATATCTAAGGAACTCAACCAACTACACTCAGTTCTGGAAATCACTTGTCACACAGGCAAAACACACAGTTCTTTTTTTGTATAATATAGAAATGCTGAACAGTCCACAAATTCCAAATACAATTTAGATCCTATTTCACTGGTGAGAGGCTTTCAAATACTGCTTCAATATCCCTGGATTTCTTTGTGGCAATAGTTGTTTTCATGATTTTCTGCACAAGATTTTCCATGTCAAATAATTGGTTTTTCTAGATGCTTCTTGGGGTCCTAAAACTGTCATTTCATTCTTTTACCAGAAAAGAAAAACAAAATACACTCTTTCCTAATATGTAGATGGCTGTGAGATTTATACCTGAAATTGCAATGACTATAGTTGGACATATTTACATGTATGTGTGTATTTGCTTGTGTATATGTATAGGTGTGTGTGTAACACAGGATTTCTCACATTAGGTTTATTTAAAAAATTCCCTAAAATTCTCCATACAAGCAAACAAAAACATGAGCTTATCCTCGATGACAAGAACATTCTATGAGAATCCTGGGTATTTTCTGAAAATTCTTTACCTTTCTATCGATATCTCAAACAGGTGGACCTAATATGTTCACTAAAAAAACATCAGTATAGTTCTTTTAAATATTTCATACAACTCTGTACTGGGTACCTCCTTGTATTCCTTCAGTTAACAATGAGCAATGAAATCCAATTGCATAATTAGTACCTAGAGTTATTTTTCAATTCTGCTCTTGGTGATCTTAATTTAATTATCTTCCTTTTTTTGACAATCTACTGAACTCCAATGACAACTTTGCCTGGCTAGCCTCTCCCCAACTCTCCATTCACCTCCAGAACTTTCCATTCAGTGATAATTAGGAACACAGGTTCCTCTGTCTCAAAGCCAACTCCACCATGAATGGTACTGACCTGGGAGTCCGTTTTGAGGGAAGTTTTTATCTAAAATAAGTGGAGGCAGCTTTGAATAGTTTTAAAGCAGGCAGGGATTACACCCAAGCACTCCTGAAGTGCTGGTAACTACCAAAAAAGTCTCAATGATCTTTCGGAAAATGGGGAATCACCTTTGGTTTGAAATTTTTCTCTTCCTTTGGCTTCCTTCCTATAGATGGTAATAGAATGGGGATATACTTGTCTCTAAGCATAGCTATAACCATTGTCAGCTCTTTCCATGCTAATGGAATATAAACATAGCAAGAATAAAATGAAATACAAATGCCATTTAAAAGCCTCATATTCTTTGGTAATTTCAACTCCTTCTCTTACCAAACCTTTACATTGGAATATGGTTATGATTAGCTACAACTTAAATAAGTCGATAAGATGGTTGATTTAAGTTTTCTTTCTTTTTCCCCATTATTATTTCTGGTAGATGCTCTAATTATAACTAGTGTTCCCCAAAGCTGAGTGACAAGCAACAAGGATAATTAATCAATTTCTGAAAAACCTTGGGTTGGTTGTCTATGACTGAACTTTCCTAAAGTATTTGTTTTCTTTGTGCTTAATCAGGCATTGAAATGATAGTTAGATTACACCAAATGGAATACTTGAAATTTTTTTGTAAAAGGAAAAAAAAGTGTTCTAAACATTTAGTTTTTAATTCCTTTTTGCATCATGGAGCCCTTTTACCTGTCAGATGAAATCTATGGGCTCCTTCTCAGAATGTTTTTAAATGTATAAAATAAAATATATAGGATTAAAAAGGAAACTAATTATACTAAAATGGGGGTATCAAAATATTTTTGAAAAACAAGTTCAGAAACATTATGTTGTGATACTGATGTAGAAGTCTTCTTCCCAATTTTTAAGATCTCTCTTAAATCATGATACACATTCATTTGCTCCTCCAATCCTAGCAAAATTTCAATCCATCTTTTTCTGCTTCCAAAAATAAATTTCATGGACATCTCTGATGTCCCCGCCTTTAACTTTCACAGTGTTCCAAAAAAGCTGGGGGAGGTGGCCAGAGTTGTTAAATGCCAAACCCCTGGAGCTTGGACCAAGAGTGTGCAACCATCAAGGACAGGTGACAAAAAGCCAAGCTCCCAGCTGCTGAGGGCCAACAGATCCTAGAACAGCTTTGGGTTTGAAGCTCTACCAACAATCATTCTCAAAAGAGGTTATTGCACAGACTTTTAGTTGCTGTTGGAGTCCTGTCATAACCTCAACTTTAAGAAAAGATGAAAATGACAAGAACAGGAGCCCTTGATTGAAAGGAGGAGCCTGTTTTTTTTTCATCAAGGAGGTCTTGATTCCTTGATTCCCTTCTTTCTGTCAGAAGACTCTTTAAGTGAACAGATCCAAACTGGAGCCCTGAAAAGTGAGTCAGACATACAAAGACACTTCCATTCAAACAGGCTAATTTAAATCAAGGTTTATATCAAAGAGATGCTTCTCAGATGCCAACAGTAGGCAGACAAAAGTTGTTGTTTGTCTTTTTTTCTCAAAGGAGGTGAAGGAAGCGAATTGGATTTAAGGGAGAGAGGATTGTGCAAGGTCACCTGCCTCACTTTCCCTTTCAGAGCCATCTGGGTCCAGTAAAGAAAAGGTGAGAAGGACAGTGTAAGCTAATGGACAAAGATCCCTGAGTTCTGAGTCAGAATGTAAAATTGAGTCCTAACTGAACAATGACTCCTATGTGACTTTCAGTGTCACTTCAAAGTTTTGACCTCAATTTCTTAATTTTAATAATAGATAAAATAACACCGTGTACCACCAATGGAATATGGTTGTTGTGAGGATTAAATGGTAATTTTAATGTGCTGGAAAATACTTTGGAAACTTGAGTGGCATAATGCTATCACTCCTAAATTTAGAACATAGAACAAATCTAGAACATGAAATTTTGGAAGGGACTTTAGAAATTAACTTGTTCTGGGCCAGTTAGATGGCACAGTGGATATAGAACATTGGCTCTTGAGTCAGGAGGACCTAAGGTCAAATCTGACCTTAAATACTTAACACTCACTAGCTGTGTTACCTTGGATAAGTCACTCAACTCCAATTGCCTTGCCAAAAAAAAAAAAAAAAGAAATCAACTATTTCAATATTGTATTTTACAGGTCAAAAAGTTTTATAACCAATTTGCAGTAGAAACAGGACTAGGACTAAAGGCTCCCTATTCACCATAAAGAACTATCCACTTACTTCAGGGGCTGACTAGTACAAAAGGAAATATCAAAACACCAGAAAAATCAAACCAAACACTGCTAAGAAAAAAATGGAATTGTCAACTTTTGGTCTATATCATATGTTTGCTTTAATATAGAACCAGAGGATAAAGGATATAAGATTTGACAGGGAATGCATCTATTTGTTTAGAGATTTCCCCATTCATTTTAAAACTTTCCACACTTAAAGGATATTGAAGCAAGATGGCTTCATAAAGATTCTCAGGAAAATCCCTTAGCTGTAAAATATCTTAGGCCTTACCCAAAGCTTAGTATGCAGAATATCTTCATCATTAACTTGAGTGGTAAGTTCTACAAATGACTGTATGCAAAACTTTATGCAAAAACATAAAACATAATCCATTACATAGTATTTATTAAAAAAAGAGAAATACAAGGAAGATCACAGCAAATTGTTTTAAATGCTATGTGCTACAACAAATCATATGTTCAAAATAAAACACCAGAAAAAAGCTAAAGAGATTAAAAAATGTTCTTAGTGGCTGCTCTTTCCCAATTTCATCCCCTCCCTTCCCTATTTCTCTATTTGATTCTTTATGATGATGGCCATTGACTGGCCTCATCCTTTTTCCCTATTCTAATTACATTAATTTCTTGATTTGGTTAAGTATATACCAAGAGCAAGAGTAAATTGTGAGACATAAACATAAGAACAATGCTCAAAAGTTGAATTTATTAGAAAAAGAGTGGGATTAGTAATCACAGATCTTAGACAAATTTAAACTTATAAAGATTCAATCTATATTATGATATACATATTAATATTGTTTTAGATATATGTGTATGTGTAAATATATATATATATGTGTGCATGTGTATATATGTATGTATGCATGTAAATATAAATATATACTTGCTTAACTGTAGCCTGCTTGGGAAAGGTGGGAAGGAGGAAGGGGAAAAAAGAATAAAGTAAAAAAGTACACACCAGAAAATAGAAGAAAGCCTACAAGAAAGCAAGGAAAAGATGGGCAGTTATGAATACAATGTCTTCTATTATTATATATGTTTTCTTGAAATGGAAATTTATTGTTACTATTTTGAATCCTCCCTCATATTCTGCTGGGCACATGACAAAATTTTTTTTCTGCCATTACATTGAATTCCCAATCCCTATATTTTTGCCTGCCTGAATATTTTTTTTAAGTTTCCTTCACAGGCTAATTGTACAATATTTCAGAGTCCAATTCTTTTTGTACAGCAAAATAACGGTTTGGACCATAAACTTATTTTGTATTTAATGTATACTTTAATATATTTAACATGTGCTGGTCATCCTACCATCTAGGGGAGGGGGTGGGGGGAAGAAGGAGAAAAATTGGAACAAAAGGTTTGGCAATTTTCAAAGCTGTAAAATTACCCAAGCATATAACTTTTAAATAAAAAAGCTATAATAAAAAATATTTTTTTCTGTCTTTTTTTGTTTTGTTCTTTCTTATTTTGCATTTAAATTTTATATAAATGCATGAAAATAATTAGAAAAATGAAATTAAATTTTTTAAAAAGAGTAAATTATGAAGTGGAAGACTTCTGTGATTATGTTAATTGTCCCCTTTGGGTGGCTGCATTTCTCCTCTACTATGAGTTAGAAGGCCAAGTACAAGCCATCCTTGGATACCATTGCTAGTAATTATTTGGATAGAGTTTTTGCCTCCACCTTTTATAATCCCCTTAAAAACAAGACCACATCTTATGTTCCTGCTGTAGTACAAAGTAGCAGTATTTTGATCAACATACACACACATTAAAGATGAAGGAATGATTGGAAAAATGAATTGGAAAATGCACTGAATTACAAGAGAGTCATACCTAAAAAAACAGAACAAAGAATACTCCATTTAATGTCCTTGACAGTTACATTATAATTGTGGTCAGTGCTTTGGCTTGGAAGTGTATTAATACTGGAATGCTCCCATACTCCTCATCTCGTTCCCCTCTATGCCTGAATTCTGCATGTAGATAAACTACAATATGGTACAACTGTTTATTCTACTTTTAAATTTCCAAGACTGATTATTATCATTCTACTCCAAAGGAAAGTCATTCTCACAGATGCTTTCTTAGCATAGTTCCTGAAACATAGTAGGAGCTTAACAATAACAATAATGATGATGATACCTAAAATTTATATGGTCCTTTAAGGCTTGCAAAATTTTACACATAATCTCAGTTGATAGCACAACCTTACTAAATATTTATTGATTGATCCAATATCCATTGCCAGGGGAGATTATTTTTTAAAGTAATTAAAATTCAACAGGCCTTAGATTTTTATATCTAGTACAAAGAATCACAGGTCACAGGATTTTAGATTTTTAAGGGACCTCAGAGGCCATCTAGTCCAACACAGTACAAAATCTAATGCAATGTTGACAAGTGGTCATTAGAGAGGCAGAACCCAGTTCTATCTGAACCAGCTTTTCCCATTTTTGAACTGCTCTCCCTGTTGGGAATTTTTTCTTTTATATTTCCTGATATGAAATCTAAAACTAATTATTTCTAATTTCCAGCCATTGCTCTTGTGCTTTTTAGATATAAGCAGAACATTGCCCAATTCATCTTCCACTATGAAAACTCTTCAAATACTTGAAGATAACTCTCATATTATCCTTGAGTTTTCTCTTCTTTGGGCTAATTATTCTCATTCCTTCAATAGATCTTCATAGATAGATGGCTATAGATTTAAATATCACTTTTTGGATAATTTTCTTCAATAAGCTACTGATGCGTTCCCTAAAATTGCTTTGCCTTTATTATGCATACATTTATACATTTGCTTATTTGTATATGTAAACTATTGTTATCCTCAAATATAAAGAATTTATTTGCTAAAAGAGGTGCAAAAAGGACATTCATCTGAGAAAAGTATCACAAAATAGTTCTGAGGACCTGAAAGTTAACTTATTTTCAGATAAATGAGTTGAGATGACCTATTTGAAGGCAGCTCAAAGGCACATATATTGACTGAAAGTTGGGATAGATGCAATGCATTGCTGTTCATTGGCTAACTTAAATCTTACTGTTTTAAGTGTTTTGAACAATATAGCTGAGAAATCATAAATAAAAGAACTTTTTGGAGGGCACTGGAAAATTGTACATTGTTTTTGTTGTAAGTAATTGAACTAAAGATTTGGGTGTTTTTAAATCTCAGTTAGAGATGAATCAGTACTTATGAGGGAACCTTGATTTAAGGTGTTAGAAGCTATAAAAGATAAGGAGAAAAGAAAAGTAGATGAAGACACAGCAGTCACCTAAAGAGAGATGGTAATGACAAAGAATGCCCCCTGCTACTTAAAAGAAGCAGATGAGAGGAGAATAATAATAAGAAAAACTGTTTTGGATGGAAACAGCTAAGAAAGCTGACTGAAGCCAAAAAGATTCTTCATCTTTTGAGAGTTTATTGGAGCAAAGCAGAATCTTTTTCCTATGTGAGTTGCTGGCTAGGCTTATTGTCTATTACTGCCATATATTACAATTGAGGAAACCTATCAGAGATTGCTATCAACATTTTACTGTCATTTGTGACTTAAGAGGAATAACTGAGGAAAAACATTTTATATTGACTTTACTATGAGTTGTGCTGATTGGAGAAGATGTATTGTTTCACTGAGAGCTGACTGGAAAAAAGAGAGCCCTCTGCTATTTGAAAAGTTAACTAGGAAAAGGCTGCATTCACTGTTTTTACACTTTTTTCGTCTTGAGGCAGGAAATTATTTAGAGGTTTCTCTGCATTGCCTATCACTGTCTTCTCTAACTTATATAGGTTGAAATCTCTCATATCTCACAGAGAATGCACAGTTATCTTGATTTATTCCTAAAATATTACTGACATCTAATTCTGAATTCCAGAGTAGTGGATTACCCTGTACTTGATCACAACCTTTGCTCATTCTCCTCCCATGGATACTGTTTGGATTGGTGGAAGAATATGATCCAAGCTTTATTTATTTACATCTGCAGATTGTTTTGCAATGATTATTCCTTCTTGTTCATTCTAGTCAGAAAATGTTATGATTATTCTTGTTTTTGTCTTCTTGCTTAGGAAACATTTCGCATTGAATGGTTAACAGTGTTATTATACTGATTGTATTTCTTTGTTTTTTTAATGCAGGAAAGATTTATTTTACATTCTTGCCAAAATGGGTGCCTAGGTTAGTAGACACCAACTGATTTTATTTAGATAGAAATTACAAAAGTGGGTCCTCAGGATCTATAATGGTGAGTAGGAATAATATATTTTCCTTCTCCTATACCAGGGTTATCTTGCCCTAAGAGTGAGTAGTAGCTTTATGATTGACCTTCCAGAAAACTATATTAGCCTGGTAAAATAGATAGAATTAAGGTCAGCAGACAGCCCCATCCCAGCTAAAGAGCCTAAGGAGAGTCATGGCCAATGCCACACTCTTTATTATATACATATTGTTCTACCAAAAGAATGAATTTTTTAGTTTTTGTGTTCCTGTGGACTAGCTCATTGGAGATGATTAATAAATGTTTGCTAATGACTGATAATATCAAGATTCATTAGCTCTGCAGTCACTCTTTTCTAGATGTTTTCCAGCTTATCAATGTTCATTTTAAAATATGTAATACAGAATTTAAAAGAGTAGAGCAGATGTAATGTGACCAGAATATACCCTCTACCACTGTTAATGAATATTTAGGTCAAGTTAGTTTTTTTATTGTCATATCTCACAGTTGATATATTGAGATTATAATGGGGCAAAATCCCCAGATAATTTTCAATTGAATTTCAGTTTAATTATGTCTCTTTCATGTTATACTTAAGAAGTTCGTTTTTTGTTGTTTACCTTAGTTATAAGACTATACATTTATCCCTATTAAATTTCATCTTTGTACAATCAATCCAATATTTGTGCCTGTTGAGAAGTTTTTGGATAATGAACCTTCCATCCAACATGTCATAGCAATTCCAGCTAAGTGCTTTGTACATAATAGATATTTAATGGATGCTTAACAAGTAATATTGGATCCATTCTAATTTTCTGACTTATAAATATTTGGTGAGAGAGTAAGAATACTTTTATTAAGTCATTGATAAAAAATGATAACTAGAACAGAGCTTTGTACAGATCCCTGTGGCATTCCTCTATAAATCCATCCTTCCAAGATGAAATTAAAAACTTAATGTAAATAGAAAGTCTTTGGGTCTGGCCATTAATCAAATATATAATTTACTGAACTGTATTACTATCTAGACCATATCTTTCCATCTTGTCTAGAATAACATGAAAGACATCTGACAAGCATCTCATTAAAATATATTTAAATTGTCAACAGCATTTTCTGATATGCCTTGCAAATATCTTTCAAAACAGGAAATGAGATTTTATAGTACAACCTATTCTTGAAGTTATATTGGTTCTTTATTATTACCATTTCCTTTTCCTGGATATTTACAAATCATCCCTTTAAGTTCTATATTTTTTTCAGGAATCAGCCTGCACATCGTTTGCATTTTCTTTCTTTTTTTTTAAACTGAGGCATTTGATTTTCTCTAGTTCTGAAGTACCTTTCTCACTGTCCCAGACTTTTCAAAAATTGTTGAATTAACAAGACCTAAGGGGTTATGGAACTGAAGTGATGAAAGCTTTGGAGATAAGTACCTTTACAATTTTTAATAAAAAGAGGAAGTGAGATCTTTGATTTGAAGAGAGCAGATTTCAAAAGGTCCACAAAAAGGATAGGCATCCTATAGATGAAAATTTAAATAACACAGGAGAAGTAAACCTCTAGAATAAAATTCTGAAGACATAAAGAAAAACAATTCTAGTGAGGATGAAAAGAAGAGTCATTTAAAGAGAAAATATGGATGCAAAGGCAACTTACTGACCAATTTAGATTTCTTGTAATAAAGACTCTTGGCTTAGGGTCCATTGGTCCCTCATGGTATCTATAGATTTCAGGAAGTTAATGAAATTAGAAATGTTAACAGTTTGGTAATTATATTTTAATATAATTGTTTTTTATAACCCTGTGAATTTTAATTTATACATTAAATATTATTTTGAGAAGTCTATAAGCTTTAACAGACAGCTAAAGGAGTCTATGACACAAAATAATTACACATCCCCGTTTTAATAAGTACCAAAAAAAAAAAAAAAAACCCAGAAGTGAAGGCAGATAACAGTGAATATACAAAAGCTTTTTATTGTCCTATAAAGTATGACAGAAGTAACCAAATTCATAAGTAGAGGCTGGTAAGGAAAGTTAAGGATATCTCTTATCTTCTCTAGGATTCAATTTCTTCATCTGCAAAATTATAACCCTAAATAATTTTATAAGTTGTGTCATGATGGGGTGGAGGTATACACACAAAGGAGAGAAATATGGTAATGAGATAGACAAGCAGTAGAACCAAGTTCTCAATTTTCCAGTAGAAAAATTGCTGATATAGAATGTGACATAGTATGATTTTAAACAGGTTAATTAATTTCTCAGAAGTCCTATGACCTACTCTCTTAGGGATATCATTAGTATGATGAAGTGAATATAAAATATCCTTCAGAGGTTACCAATGGATTCTCACCTTCTCCTTAAATTTGGGACATATCATGTTGGAATTGTTACTTAGAGCTTTTGATAACATTGTACAAAACCTCATAATGCTGCAAAATTATAATCACCTATACTATATGAATTTCATTTAGTCAGATGTGAAGGAAACCTGAACTGCTATAAATCTATCTGGTTCCAAATCAGATAGACTTCTACTCCTAGGAATACTTCTGTATGGGAGGAGGGAGATAATATTAATCTATGCTAGTCTAAAGGACTTGAAGAAATGGGGTCCCATTTCTATCTGGATTTCCCAGGCTCCAGAGGAGTTAAATTTGCAATCATAGCATGTTATACTTTCCTTTTTAAAGAAGAAATTAAGTAGAAATGAAAATTAAAACAACTCTGAAGTACCAGGTCACATCCATCATATTGGCAAAGTTGAAAAATGGAAAATTGCAAATGCTGAAGGGGCTGTGGGAAAACATGTTCACTGTTGGTGGAACTGTGAACTAGTATAACCATTCTGGAATGCAATTTGGAACTATGCCTAAAAAGCTATTAAACTGTGCATACCCATTGATTCAATAATATCATTACTAACTCTATATATCAAAGAAATCTAATAAAGAGGGAAAGGGTCCATAGCTACAAAAATATTTATACCAGCTCTTTTCATGGTGGCAAATGACTGGAAACTGAGGAGCTATTCATCAAGTGGGGAATGGCTGAAGAAGTTATCCTATATGAATTAGATGAAATACTATTATGCTGTAAAAAATAAAGGGAATATTTTTAGGAAAAGGTGGGAAAAACATATAAACTGAAGAAAATTGAATGAAAAGAATTAGAACAATTTATAAAATAAAAAACTATTATAAAGATAATCAACTTTGAAAGATTCAGTAACTCTGATTAACACAATGATCAATCGTAATTCCAAAGTACACATAAAAATACTTCCAAACAGAGAGCCAACAGATGAAAAATGTAAATGAAAACTTTTTTCTTTCCTTTCTTCTTTCCTCCCCTTTTCTTTTTATTTCCCTCTTTCCTTTCCTTTCTTTCTTTTTTCTTCCATCTTCTTTTCTTTCCTTCCCTTTCCTTCCTACCTTCCTTTCTACCTACTTTCCTTCCTTTCTTCCTTCTTTCCTACTTTCCTACCTTTCTTCCTTCCTACCTACTTTCTTTCCTTCCTTCCTTCTTTCTTACCTTCCTACCTACCTACCTTTCTTCTTTCCTTTTTCTTTTTGTCTTCTGGAGAAAGCTAAGGTTGAAATTGTTTTCACATATTTGTAATGGACTTTTTTTGCCTTCTCAATGGATGGGGAGAAGGAGAAAATTCAGCACTGAGAATTAATGCAATAACATTTTAAAAAATAAAATAAGTCAAATATTTAGAATGCCAAAGACTATAAGTCTGTGTAGGTACATGTATCTCTATGGATTATTACCACAGGCTTTTGACTCCATTTTTTATTTTATCTTCTGTAAAAATGCTCATAAATACTCAAACGTCAAAGTAGTATCTCTATAGTATTAGGGAAAATAAATAAATTTGGCTGTATATTAATTCTTTAGATGTTTTATGGGCTGAACATAATGTTGGGATTTTATATGTTCTTTGAAATTGGGAAAATCTAGTATCTTTTCTCTGTCTTTATGTCTTTAGGTAGAAAATATAAATGACCACACAGCCAGCTGTCAGGCATCACAGAAAATTAATTCTAAAAAAATTTTTTAAAATAAAACGACTTTAATTCTGAGGACCTTGAGGGGCTGGCCATCATAATGTCTTACCTAGCCTTTCCATCAGTACAACTCACTACATTTTTAGCTCAGTATTGACAACTATATACCTAGGCAAAAATGTGAATCATTTATAACAAACTGGCCTGGCTGGGGGAAAGGTCCAATCCCAAAGTTCTGGGAAACAGACTTTACCCAGGTTCTTCAGCTTTCTCACTGACTCTCCTAAAGACTTGGAAGCCATAATTGCCAGACAAGGTGACAAGACAGGACTTCACAGTAGCCCTGTGCTTCTGCCTAGGTTGAAGACATGTGGCAGGACTGGCTTTGTTATGTGAAGGCCTTATTTAAGCAGGCCTGATTATTACAATTCATTTCTGAGCCATTCTGTGGGCAAAATAATAGTGCCAACAATACATTAGAAAGCATTTTTAAGGATTCTGATGTTGGGGTCAAGAAATAAAAGAGCTGCAACTAAAAAAGCTAGAAAAAGAACAAATTAAAAACTCCTAATTAAATACCAAATTAGAAATTCTGAAACTCAAGGAGAGATTAATAAAATCGAAGCTATTAAATTAATAATAAATAAAACTAATTAGTTTTATGAAAAAAACAAACAAAATATATAAAATTCTGGTTAATTTGATTAGAAAAATAAATAGATGGATATTTACAAAAAATATAAATTGCACATATTAACAGAAGAGGAAACGAATTACTTAAATAGTCCCATTTTAGAAAAAGAAATTAAGAAGTCTATATTTTTGGAGGTAGTCATCCATTTCACTTAGGTTATCAAATTTATTGGCATAAAGTTGAGCAAAATAACTCCTTATTATTTCTCTAATTTTCCTCTTCATTGGTGGAAAGTTCTCCCTTTTCATTTTTAAGACTACTAATTTCATTTTCCTCCCTCCTTTTTCTAATCAGATTTACCAAAGGCTTATCTATTTTATTGGCTTTTTCATAGAACCAACTCTTAGTTTTATTAATTAGTTCAATAGTTTTTTTACTTTCAATATTTTTAATTTCTCCTTTTAATTTTAGAATTTCCATTTTAGTATTTGATTGGGGGTTTTTAATTTGGTCTTTTTTTAGTTTTTTTAGTTGCAAGCCCAATTCATTAATCTTTTCTTTCTCTGTTTTATTCAAGTAAACCTCTAAGGATATAAAATTCCCTCTTATTACTACTTTGGCTGCATCCCACAAATTTTGGTATGACATCTCATCATTGTCATTATCTTGAGTGAAATTATTAATTGTATCTATAATTTGCTGCTTCACCCAATCATTCTTTAAGATGAGATTGCTTAGTTTCCAATTACTTTTTGGTCTATTTCCCCCTAACTTTTTGTTGAATGTAGTTTTTATTGCATCATGATCTGAAAATAAAGCATTTACTATTTCTGCTTTCTTGCATTTAATTTTGAGGTCTTTATGTCCTAATATATGATCAATTTTTGAATAGGTTCCATGAACTGCTGAGAAGAAAGTATATTCCTTTCTATCTCCATTCTATTTTCTCCAAAGATCTAACATACCTAAGAGGTGAAAAATTGGAACAAGAGGTTTGGCAATTGTTAATGCTGTAAATTTACCCATGCATATATCCTGTAAATAAAAGGCTATTAAAAAAAAAAAAAGAAAAAGAAATTGAGCAAGCCATTAATGAATTCTGTAAGCAAAAATCTCCAAGGCCAAGTGGATTTACAAGTGAATTTTATCAAACATTTAAAGAACAATTAATTTCAATACTATGCAAACTATTCGGAAAAATAGGTAAAGAAGAAGTACTGCCAAATTCCTTCTATGCACAAATACAGTACTAATCCCTAAACCTGGAAGAGCCAAAACAGAGAAAGAAAATTACAGACCAATCTTCCTAATGAATATTAATGCAAAAATTGTAAATAAAATATTAGCAAAGAGATTACAGCAATTTAGCAACAGAATAATATACTATGACCAAGTGAGATTTGCACCATACATACAGGACTGATTGAATATCATGAAAACTATTACCATAACCAACCATATCAATAACAAAGCCAATAGAAATCACATGATAATCTCAATAGATGCAGAAAAAGCTTTTGACAAAGTATAGCACAATTTATATTAAAAACACCAGAAAGCATAGAAATAAAGAGAGCTTTCCTTAAAATAATAAGCAATATTTATCTAAAATCAACAGTAAGCATTATTTGCAAAGGAGAAAAGCTGGATGCATTCCCAATAAGATCAGGGGTAAAACAAGGATCCCCATCATCACTACCATTATTCAACATTGTACTGGAAATGTTGGCATCAGCAATAAGAAGTTAAAGCAATTAGAATAGGCAATGAGGAAATATAAACATCACTCTTTGCAGATATGATGATATACTTAAAGAATGCTAGAAAATCAAAAAGAAAAAAAAAAGAATGCTAGAAAATCATCCAAAAACCTACTCAAAATTCATGCAAGTTACATGATATAAAATAAAACCATTCAAGTCATCAACATTTCTACATTTTACTGAAAAACCTCTCAGCAACAAATAAAAAGAGAAATTGCCTTTAAAATAACTATAGACAAAATAAAATACTTGGAGGTCTACCTGCCAAGACAAATGCAAGAGATATATGAACATAATTATAAAACACTTCTCACACAAATAAAGTCAGATCTAAATAATAGGGGAAAATATCAGTTGCTCTTGGGTAAGTTGAACTGCTAAAATAAAGATGACAATTCTGCCTAAATTGGTCTACTTGTTCAGCACCATACCAATCAAACTCCTAAAAATTATTTTATAGAACTAGAAAAAATAATATCAAAATTCATCTGGAAGGAAAAAAGGTCAAGAATATCAAGGGAATTAATAGGAAAAAAATACAGAGGATGATGGCTGAGCAATACCAAACCTAAAACTATATTATAAAGCAGCAGTCATCAAAACTATTTGGTACTGGCTAAGAAATAGTGGTGGATCAGTGGAATAAATTAGATATACAACACGATAACCAAACCCTCTAGTTTTATATATATATATATATATATAATATTTGATAAATCCCCAAACTCCAGCTTCTGGAATAAGGACTCATTTTTTAATAAAAAATTTTTAGGAAAACTGGAAAATAGTATGTCAGAAAATTGGCATAGACCTATATTTCACACCCCATACCAAAATAAGGTCAGGCTGGGTATATGATTTGCGTATAAAGGATGATACCATAAAAAATTAGGAGAACAAGGGATAATTTACCTATCAGATCTTTGGAGAAAGGAGATATTAATGAGCAAAGATGAATTAGAGAACACTATGAAAGGCAAAATGGACAACTTTGATTACATTAAATTAAAAAGGTTTTGCATAAACAAAACCAACAGAAACAAGGTTAAAAGGGAAATACAATGGGGGGTAGCCAGTGTTTCTGATAAAGGTCTCAGTTCTAAAATATATAAATAACTGTCAAATTCATAAGACTATAAACCATTCCCCAACTGATAAATGGTCAAAGGATATGAGCTGACAATTTTCAGATGATGAAATTAAAGCCATATATAACCATATGAAAAAATGCTCTAAATCACTACTGATTAGAGAAACTCAAATTAAAATAACTCTGAAGTATCACCTCAGACCTCTCAGATTGGCTAAGATGATAGGAAAAAATTGTGATAAATGTTGGAAGGGATGTGGGTATACTGGGGTACTAATAATACATTGTTGGTGGAGTTGTGAAATGATTCAACCATTCTGGAGAGCAATCTGGAACTATGCCCAAAGGGCTATGAAACAAGGGGAAAGGACTCACATGTGCAAAAATGTTTTAACAGCTCTTTTTGTGGTAACAACAAATTTGGAAATTAGTAGATGTCTATCAATTGGAGAAGGACTAAACAAATTGTAGTATATGAAGATAATGGAATATTACTGTTCTATAAAAATGGTGAACAAGCTAATTTTAGAAAGATTTGGAAAGATTTACATGAACTAATGCTGAGTGAAACAGACAGAATCAGGAATACATTGTACATAATAACAGTAAGAATATGTGATGATTAACTATGAAAGAATTGGTTTGTTTCAGTGGTTCAGTGATCCAAAGCAATCTTAATAAACTTTGGACAGAAAATGCCATCTACATCCAGAAAAAAGAATTAAAGAGACTGAATGTAAATCAACATGTACTATGTTCACTTCTTTCTTTCTGTTTTTTTTTTTATCTCTTCTATGGTTTTTTCATTTTGTTCTGATTTTTTTTTCTCCCAACATCATTCATAAAATAATGTATATTGAAAATAAATATACTAGAAAAAATTAAAAAATCAGAAGCACAGGTAGTGTTTATATCACTGCTGATAATTGAAAGTAAAACCATCAAGAGGATAACATAGATATGATAGATATGTTCATAGATAATGAACAGTGATAAGTGAAGAGGAATCTGATAAGGATTTTTGGAATGTGACTTAAAATACAAAAATGACAGGTACCTGGCCAGAGATAGAGGTTACCTAACTAAGGATGGAAAAATTGCCTCTGTCCAGAATAATGTATGAAAAAAGAAGGGTTTTAAACTGAAATGACTGAGGGAATTGCAGAAATCTGCCTACATTACCCAGAAAACAAGATTCATAAGGGATAGTTGCAATGAGAAAAAAAAAAGAGCAGAACCCAACAAATTATAGGAGGCAAAATTCAAAAAAGGATTTAACCCATGAGCTTAGATATCTATATACAAACACAGAAAGAATTAGTAATAAATAAAAAAGACTCAAGTAGAGATACGAATCCAAAGAGGAAAATTTGTATTCAAAGAAAGACCTGCTTGCTTAGTTCTTTATACAAAATGAAACAGTATAGGTTAAAAAGCAAAGGGTGAAGAGGAACATGAATCAAATAACACTGTATGTTAAGAAGATATATAAACCAGAAACCAGGGATTGAAAATATGGTAAAGATAATTTGGGTAAAGCTTAATAGAGACAGAAATATTTGATGGTATTCATGGAATATACTGCAGATGAAGTGGAACATAGCAACAGCAGCAGTAGCAGCAAAGTAGGAAGTGCATTTTCTCCAAAAAAATATAATGTTTTAAGCTGATTCTGCATTATTAACATTCCTCCAACACTTTCTTAAGTCTAGGCAGCTAACAAAACTATAACCCCCCCCCCCACCTTTTTAAATTATTTGCTTCTTTCTTAGGTGCAAATGTACTGGTAAACTTAACAATCTGTTCTTACTAGCTGAAATGAGATGGTTCCAGTATACCACTTAGTAAGAAGCTCAAGAAACATCACAAGCCTATCATGGAAGCATGGTACAGTAGTAAAGAGGAACAAAAACAACAATGTAAATATCTGTTCTAGGTATCTCTCTGACCAAAGCAAAACAGGGGGAAAATTTCATGTTTTGGTAAAAATATTTCCAAAGGTGAAAGAGTCTAATGATTCAAATTTGAGGTTAAACAGGATACTCTCTTATTATCTTCCTTATTTATTTTGCATTTCAGCTCACTATTAATCATTTTTATTCTGTCTCATCTAATCAAAAGAACCTTTTCCTTGATAGAGAAAATAAAAGTAAAAAAAGAGTTAGACAACTTAATCTTCTTTCCATAATCCATTTTTTTGTTTGATCCACAACAAGCATCAGTTCTATCCTTTCTTTGAACTGTAGAATATATGGTAGAATACAGGTTCCTCTAGGATAGAGCATATTTTTGTGCTTGAATTTGTATTCCCAGGGCTTAGCACACTGTCTGGTACATAGTAAGTACTTTAAAAATATGGGGTAGCTAGCTACTGGTACTGAATTGGGGAGGACTTAAGTTCAAATTTGACCTCATATACTTATTATTTATTAGCTGTGTAACCCTGGACAAGTCATCTAACCCCAATTGCCTATATATATAATGTATACACATACATATATGTATGTATAAATATATATGTATATGTGATGAAATTTCGTATGAATTTTTTCTCACATTGGTTTGATAAAAAACCTGGAAGAAATCAAATTTAGATATGTTGCTGGATGGAAATGGGACAAGTGTCATAGTTCTTGATCATCTTCTTCAATAGTTGACCTTGATCAGAATAACCAGCAGGATGCTTTTAGATGGAGGTGATGGTGATTCCAGATTCACATTGTTATTGCCTGACCAGATGGAACTGTCCCAGAAGAGCTGTTCAGCTCTAGCTTGCACATTGTCTGCTCTGATTAAATTGATCTGAAAGCTGCTTTCCCTCAGCCCAAAGCCATGGAAGTTCCTACCTAGGATAATAATCTCAAAAGAGAAGAATTCACCCCTTATATTTCACTATGAGTCCTAACAGGCATTTATTTAATTCTAACTTGTTGGGGAAGAAATGAGATCTTTATGGCATGAAATTACCTTAAAAAAGAAATATAGAAAAAGGGAGAAAAAACCTAAACTTCTGGTTTAAAAGATAATGTCTGGGGAAAGAAGGATATAGCCCTGCTGGACTATGGTGAGAGATAATTGCCTCTGTATCCTTTAATAAAAATAAATTTAAAAGCAAACAAGAATCACTGTGTTAAAAATCTGTAAATATAGTAAAACATGAATCTTCCATAAGAAAGATTGTTCATTCTTCTTCCTGGTCCCCACCCCCAAGCCTGAGCTACCACATGAAGTGGTAAATTGGTGGAACTTTCCATAGTGAAATCCAAATATTTGCTTACTGATGCATCCTGATTAAATCCCTCACCACAAACAGAGAAAGAAGGAATTCTGTCATTAGTAGACAGTGTCCCCTGATCAGTGGGAGTTCAGCAGGCTTAGTTAAGGATTTATATTTCAGCCAACCTTTTATTCTTAAGTGACTTATTTCTTTGGTTGAAAATCTTTGCAACTGCTGACGGATCCTAAAGACAAAGATTGACCTACTCTTTATGACATCCAACATTCAGAAGAACATAAGTATGGTCTCCTAGCAAGTTCCAAGGATGCTTATCTATGTAATTTTTAAAAATTTTTTATCTGTGGATGGATAGTACGAGCTTAGGGTGCATGGAGCCAAAACATAAGCAAAATTACTTTTCCTGGTTTCTTTTTTTTCCCCCTTGATCCTGGATGTCTTCATCTCACTCTGTCCAGAAGTCCAGTACATACTCATGGCCATAGCTAATCACAAAAGAAACTCTGACCCAGTCTGGCTTTGAACAAGACCAACTTGCCCCTCCTTAGTCACCCCAGTGGCCTCCTTATACCATGAACTTAATTATTACTAGATTTTTCAGACACTCAATGAACTTTAGCCCTACAAGACCTCAGAATGTCAGAGCTAAAGTGGTCTACCAGTCCCAGTTTCCCTCATAATAGCGATTATAGACCAATTTTTGTTTTCTACAGTTGACAAATATTTATCAAATGCTTACAATGTGTCCAGTACTGTATTAAGCACCAACGATACCTATAGGAGCAAAAAATCGTCCTTGTTTTCAAGGTATTTATATTCTAATGGGAAAGACTATATATATAACAGAAGAGTATAAAAGGAGGAAAGAGGAAAAGAGGAGATATCCAGTTAGGAATATGGTAGTTAAATCCATATAATAAAAAATGGCTCATCCAAGCTTTTCTCCAAAAAGAAGGTTTGAAAAATAACTTCCTAGTGGGAAAAGAAGTCTACAGAAATGGAGTGAGGAGGTAGCTGAGGCACTTAGCTGAGGTAGCCAAGTCTAGAGCTACTCAAAAGACTCTTTCCCTACCTTAAGTCTCTCACCACTCCGGTTTATTCTCCACTCAGATGTCAAATAAATCTTCCTGAAACATAGGCATAACCAAGCCCTCTTTTTCTAGTAAACTCCAATAGCCCCTAGATCACCTTTAGGATCAAATATAAAATCTGGTTTGGAAGTAAAGGGTGGGAAAAGGAAGGGACAGAGAGAAAGGAAGGGAATAAGGAAAGAAGACTGGAGGAAGAAAAGGAAAGAAGAAAGTCAGGAAGGGAGGGAGGGAGGGAGGGAGGGAGGGAGGGAGAAAAGGAGAGGAGAGAGGAAGGGAGAAAAGAAAAAAGGGAGGGAGAGAGGGAAGAAGTAAAGATCCTAAGATTTGGTGCTTTCCCTACCCTTTTTTCATCTTCCCAGGAGAGCTGCAACTCTTCCAGACTATGTGTACTTTAGGATCCATAAAAGGCTTTTATTTTCCAGATTTTCTGTATCATAGGATTCTCATAGATTTAGAATAGGAAGAGACCTCAGAGCTCATCTCCCTCACTTTACAGATGAGAGAGCTAAAACCCAAAGAGCATGGTATGCTCCAGACCCCACAGGTTGTCTCAGCATTTAAACCTGGATACTTTGCTAATTCAGTATTCCTTCCATAGCATGATGCTATGTCTCATTTTCTGGAGATTGTTACTCAGCCAATTATTCTATGTAGTTGAAGGTTTTCCCTTTTAGCAAACACACACACAGTCATCCACACTATATGATCTTCCAGAAGTCTTAGTGAGTTTTAGGCTAATGAATCATTTAGGTTTTACAAAAATGTTCAACATATTTAAATAAACTCTAGTGAATAGTTTAATATGCTCTTAATGGGTCTGGATGATCATTATGAACATCAAGTGTTACACTTTACTGGGCCAAAACATAGTGATGTCAGGAACTACTGAAGATTGTAGGACTAACTGGCCTAGAATGCTATATTTTTTTAGTTCTTGGTCTGTTTTTTATAATTTTCCTGGCACCTTTCTACTAAGAGGCTATTAATTGTCACCTGTCATTTCTTACTGTTTGCATGCCCTCAATCCCTTTCCCCCCTTCTCATTTGTTAATATTAGTCAACTGTGGGCCTTCCTCACCACATCTCTGTGAAAGAAGCAGAGATGATCTCATTATCCCCGTTGTATAGATAAAGAAAATGAGATTCAGCTAAGCTAAATGATACTAAAAGTTAAATAGGTCATCTAGTTAGCAAACGGTGGAGCTAGAATTCAAACAGAAGAAAACTCAAGGAAGAAGAAATGGCTTTGAGCCAACATCAGCAAAAGGTAGTTCATGGTAAAGATTACCTTTACTTGAGCTCGATCTTTCAGGAAGAGGAAGATGTTAAATGGGAAATATGTGGAAGGAGAATGTTTTTCAGGGAGAGGGTAGACCTGAATAAGTTCGGGGAAGGGCAGGACAAGATTGAGTGGTTGGAATAAATAGTATACTGTGACATATTACTACCTTTTCCTCACTTACTCAGACATAATGAACCTTCTTCTTGTAAAATCACTAAATATACAAAACCAATTAGGGTTGTAAACAGTAAGGAAAAGATTTAATTAGGAGGAGGCTTTTCTGTTTCTAAAGCACTGGAAGAATTATAATCTTTGGTTCAGGAGAATAATTCTGTCATTCTACTAAATGTTTCCTAAATTTTCTACTAAAAAAAAATTGCATGTATAGGAAGATCTACGAATGTGCTGACTGAAACCATTCCAAACCATGGAAGGAACACTGGAGGACAGTGAGCAGATTTCTCTGTGTGGTTCATATGAATGGCATTGAAAAGTCTTTTCAACGAGGGATTGTGAATGACATTGTGAAATTTTTCTTCATAGACACAAACTGACTGAAAGGAACACAGAATAAAAGCCATAACTTGCTTATTTTTATTGATGATGAAAAAACAAGGGTGTTTTTTTTAATTCTTGTAGGATGTTGGAAGATTGTTGGAAACTGTAGGGAGTCTTAAAATGTTATGTTTTGCCTGATTCAGAATGCCTACTTCTTATTGATTTATTTTTCTTTCAAGAAAACTTTCCTTTGATGGGTTAGGGGCTGAGTGCTAGTAAATAGGAGTTGGTATCCGACTTCTGTACTCTTCAGGGATGATTTTTTTCTCCAGATTTCTGAGCAAGAACTTCACCAAAGGGAAATGTAACGGTACCATAAATTAACCTTGTCCTTGATACTGCAGACACATTTGACACAAAGGTAATATTTACAAATACAACCAGAACAAACTGAATGACACAAAACTGACTCAAATTTTAACTCCAATACAATGGAAATCTCATTAACTTGTCCTTCCTCAGACCAGACTATAAAAACTACCAGAACATAAGTCAAGAAGCTCATGTGTGTCTGGGTTCTGGAACTTACTTTGCCTCAAAAGACTTGCTGCCCTTCCAATGTTTCTTTGTAACCTTGATAGATAAAGATTAACAGGCTAGTCCCAGCTGGAGAAATATGACAAAAACCAAACCAACTTGCATTTACTGAATATCTACCATATGCTAAGCACTGGATTAGGCTCTATGGAATATACAAAGAAATAAGTCTAAGAATATCCTCCTCTGCTTTGAGGAAGAATTGCCCAGGACACAATGAGAAAAATAACATAAGAACTAAAGTTTAAAATACAGACTATAAATGAGCGAGACCTGGTCATATTATCCAAAAGTAATTACAGCTCAGGAAGATGGGGAGAGCTCCCAAATTAATGGTGACATGGATGAGTGAAACTCAAAGATTGCATCCTTTGCCTCCATTCATATCTCAAGCTTCACCGAATGCACAGTTTTAATTTCCTTGTCCATAAAACAGTTTTCCAGAAACTTGTAAAAAAGAAGGTTAACCATTACACACACACACACACACACACACACACACACACACACCCTTCTTTTTTCCCCTCTGCTTATTTCCCTTCACTGGTAAGGATATCTACTAATAAAGTGGATGAAATAATCAAAAGGAAGAAGGCAAAAGGTGAAAAAAAATAAGCATTGGATTAGATGGATGCCAAATACGCTACAAAATACCTTTTGTCTTTAAGGTACTAGGGTTTGAAAAAAGGGAGGTAAAAATATCAAAATGGGAACACAAGGAAAATGTCAAGGGGGTTTCCTAGCTAGCATAAAGGATGAGAAATTGGGGAGAAACTGAGCAAAAAGAAATGGTTACTTGTAAAAGATATCACGTTCATCAAAAGCACCCATGGCAGTTTAATGGAGGAAAAATACCAAACATCCACAAAAACCTTTGCTATTCAATTTTCTGTGATTCCATTACAACTAAGAGTTCTAAATCTTTTTTTAATTGCACTAAAACAGTGATTCCATAAGAAGCCATCTAATTAAAACCTCAGCTTTATTCTATACTACATTCTAGCACTAGAGTCAAGAAGATTAGAAAGGCAAGTTGTTTTTTGTTCCATCCGATTTGAGGGAGGAGAGTTTATGGTGTACTAGAGTTTCTTGGTACACAGTGATGTAAATTAAAAAAAAAAGTCCGGAACCTTTTAAAAACAAGTCAGGATGGCTGGCTGAAATCTCTGGAAAAGAAATGGCACTCAAAAGATGACTTCAAACAAAATCAGGGTATATAGCTACCCTCTTTAGACAACTTGTATTAAAGAGGTATAGCATTTTTTAAGAGCTCAAAAATATATTAGAGAGGTTATTATTGAGTGATTGGAATGTCTGAGGCCAGTTCATTTATGCCCCCATCATCTTGAAACATGGTCACTAATTATAAATGACATAATCAAAAAGCATAGAATTTCTACTGGTTTTCCTGCCAAAGTAATCAGTAAACAATGTGTACCTACTGTATGCTCAATATTATGCTAGGGGTTGCCAGGGATATATTGGGATGACTACAAAATGATGAAACTCATGTGTATCTTCAACATGCATGCAAACAAGAATAAGCATCTTCAAAGTAGTAATTTTGAAAGACTCTAAACTTATTTAAGTGGAATTGTCATTTTTAAAAATAGAATTACTTTAGGAATTGTTTTCAGAGCCACTTTATGAGCTACATAAATTTAGTATCATTACAACATAGCCATCTCAGGGATTAAAAGAGCTCTCTAATTCATGGCTTTGCAAACAAGAGCAATGCATATGAAACAACAGTGACAAATATAAGACATGAAGTAGTGAATTGTTACATATAGATTACAGATTCTGTATGAGTTCAGGAGCGGGAAAGAGCAATGAGAACAGTTGATGAAAGCTTCATGGGGATGAGTAAGACATGGGCTGACTCTTCAAGAATGTGAATAGGATCCAGATAGACAGAAGGGAAATGGCTCAAAAAACCCAGAGGTGGGAATGAGCTATTCGGGGAAAATTTAGGAAACAAGTGGACTGAATAATAGTGTGTGTATTAGGGAGAAGTAATAAAAAAGTCAAATATTATGGCATGCTTTAAAAACTTAATAAATGGCCATTACAAGACTAAATGAACTAATAAATGAAGTAACATATTAGTCAATGTATTAATTAGTTGATAATAGAATGATCCTGCATAGGTTTTGAAAGCTAGGCAAAAAATTTTAATTTTTGATGTAGTATGCTACTCGAGATTTTTGAACAATTTTTTTGGTTAAAGGGTGCTTAAGGGTCTTTACCTGCATCAGATGATTACAACATTTGCTGGTCATTTCTAATTATTGCATTCTGGCCATCCTACTCCTTCTTGCACCAGAATTGAGGCTCTGGTCTTGATATTGTTTATCTTATCAGGACCTGACCCAGATTACCAGGCCACTTCCCAGGCACTTCCAAACTACACAACTCCCTAAGTCAGCCTGACCCCTACCAGTTCTAACTTGTGTTTATTTTCTTTCCCTATTAGAATGGAGCCTCCTCGAAAAAAGGGACATTTTGCTTGCTTGTTCTTGAATCCCCAGAGTTTAGTACAATGCAGACACATAGTCTGCATTTAATGAGTTCTTTTTCATTCATTCATTCAAGAAGGAATGATGGCCTTCATCTAGAAGCCCACTGTCAAGTTCAGCTGAGAGTTGATAAGGCCTAGATTAAAAGAAAAAAATTGGTATTCTCATCAGGCTTCACACTGATTCCACAGAAAAGATGCTGCCACAAGATGCAGATTAGATAAGGGATAATGCACAAAGCAGGAGTGCCATCACTGCCAGTATAAACTGGCTCCAATACAGAAGTAATTTGGTGTTGGTACCTATGTTCCTTTGAATCCCTCTCTTGAGATTTTCTGGCACTAGTCACCACTAATTCTTATTGCAACATTTCATTAAAAATGTATTTTCAAGTGATAGTAAGGATAGTGACAAACTGTAATCCTAAGAATCATGCGTGGCTTTGAGTCAACAAAAATATAACTTCTTCTTGTCAGGCCTCAATGTTCATGAGCTTTTCAACTTCTACAGCAAAAAAGTTAAATTACTAAAATATGAATATGTATTAAATTTATTCCAGATTCAATTTTTTCCTGTATTTTTGAAGAATTGCTACAGAATCACTGTCCTCTGGAAACATCTATATTTTCTTCTGCTCAGGTGATCTCAAAGATTCACTTGATCTCTTAGGGCCTTAGTTTCCTCAATTATGAAATGAAGAAGTTGGTTAAAAGATCATTAAGATCTCTCCCTTCCTGTCCCAAATCTGTGACGCTATGAAGTAGGCCCTCATTTGATTTGTATAGACTTTACTTTAGAGCTACCTAAGTTGGAGATGGAATGGTACGTAATTGTCATTTTGATGAAATCACTGTATGATTTGAAGGTGTTTTAAGTTTGGGAAAGGAGATTACCATCTAAAGGAATTTTACAATGTTCCAAGATAAAAGCAAATAAATTTCCTGCAAGACAATCATACTCTAATTCATCTGTTGGGTGTAACATGGTATAGTGGGTAAGAGAACCAAATCTGGATTTAATAGATTTGGAATGAAATCAGAGCTCTACCTCTTAACCTAGCTGTAAAAACTGGGTCAGACCCTGTGACATCTCTGGCTTTAATTTTCTTCAATAAAATGAGAAGATTATATTAGATGGCCTTAACATCTTTGTCAGCTCTAAGTCTTAAGTACAAACCAGTGAATCCTCAAGATCTCTAATTTTTCACTGGGATATTTTACCATCCTGGTCTCACCTAATCATACTGGCAATCCTTTTGGTTAACAGTGACTAAGGATGGAATGTGGCCACAGAAATATCTATGGTAAATATTTTATTGATATTTCACAATGGGAAAGAAAATGAAAATATAGGATACTTTTTGTATCCCTATACAATTTCCTCTTCCTCAAATATTCATCACCTCCTTATTTGATTCAATGGAACATAGGCTCATTTAAGTGTATACGGTGAAGATAATAAGTTGAGCCTTGGACATATTGAGTTGCAAGTATGATTAGGACATTCAGATGCATATGACCAGAAGATAGAGATGGGTTTAAGAGAGACTTCATACTTAAGAGAAATTAGATTTGCAAGTAGATTTATTTAGGGCTTTGGGAGTAGATGAGATTCTTTTTTAGAGCCAAATTCAAATCCTTTGTGAAGTCCTTAGTATGAGAGCATGAAAGTTAGAAATGCTCTTAGAAATGACATAGTTCAAACAATTTCTTCTGTCAATAAAAAGTTATTATAATAAAAAAAAACAATTTCTTCTTCTTTTTTTTTTTAACTTGAGTCTTTTTCTGCAAAGGCTTACAAGTATGAGTTTTCCCAAATCATACAAGTTAGCAGCAGGATAGAATGTCAAGCTTAGATCTCCTTCTCCTTATCCATTAAGTGTAGTAAAACATGCCTACTAACTCCATCCATCATATTCTTTCCTTATCTTAAAGTCTTTGATGTTGATCTTCATAGTAAACACAAAAACTTATATAATAATAGATTATAAAAGCTAGCATGTTTATAACACTTTAACGTTTGCAAAAGTTGGGAGGTAGGTGCCACTATTATCTTAATTTTATAGGTGAGGGAACTAAGCCAGAGGTTGTGATTACAAAAGGATTGTACAAAATTCTGACTCTACACTCACTGAAACCATTGCCCAGAAAAGTTGAATCACTTGGCCAAAGTCAACCATCTTGTTAGTGGCGATCAGCATCCAAATCTACTTCTCTTGACTTCTAGATATAATTTTTTCCCATGCTACTATATTGCCTCTTGCTTTTTAATTGAATTTTGCTAATTATTTTCAATTGACAAAAATTTTATGTAACTAAATTTTTTATTTTATTTCAATTAATAAACATTTATTTTCACTCTCTTACTTCCCCACTCACATTGAAAAAAGAAAAAAAAAACAAGAAAGATAAAACCCTTGGAACAAATATGGAGCTAGCCAAAACAAATTCCCCCATCATCCAAGTCCAAAAATATATACCTAAACTAAAAATGAATTTCTCAGGGAATATACTCAACTCTTCATAATTTGGGATGGTAAGTATGGATGGATTCTATAGCGACTCTATTAAGTTTTATTTTTCCTCTTCACTATAAACCACCACACTTGTTTCTATCCCCAAACCTTAACAAGCAGCTATGATCTATGTGTATCTCCATTTTTAAACAGTGCAAACAAGCATCGGAGCCAAGGCAAGGGCAGAGATAATCTGGTAACTTATGTAATTCAGTCTCTAAATAATCAACCTGACACTTCTCAATAACCTATCCCTAAAAAGAAACAATGCCTTGTTCTTAGAGGCAGGTTTGGCTGTTTCCCTACTATAGAGTTATGTAATGAATAATTAATTACTGCTCCCCCCAGTGAAATTGTAGAACTATAATTACCCTTTTCTACACAGAACAATTACCTTCAAATTTCTCTGTTCTTCACCTTAATGAGCAAGAGATGGAGCCTTCTATTTGTGACTAATCATGAAGTCTACATGGCTTGTAGTGGAGAGGGTTATTAGCAACAGGCTAAGCCAACAGGGAAGAATTTACTTGCTTGAGGGAAGGTAAAGGAGCTCTCTTATAAAAGGCCGATTCAAAATACACCAAGGCTTTGGTTGAAGGCAACAATATCTCAGATGACTTTTCTAGAGCCATAGTCTAGTAAGAGCTCTCATTTTATCTAACTTCAGTGACAATTATGAAGTCAGTTTTACCTCCTTCAATTTATTAAACATCAACTATGTTCCAGAAACTGTGTTAGGCACTGAATATACCATGACAGCTAAAAAATAAATCAATAGGTGTTTAATAAATGTTTGTTGACTGATTCATTGAAGGAGGTAAAAGTGACATCATAGTTGCAGGTAAAATAATACTCAACTAGAATATGGATCTAAAAGGGTTTGCCTTATTGCAAGTATACATAATAGGGTGAGGGATTAAGATTGTCCATTAATAAAATATTTTCATTCAAGGAAACCAGAGAGTGGAGAAGTGGCTTGGGTGTGGCTCAACTGTGGAGGTGGCTAGAAAAAGACAAGTTAGAGAAACAGAGTTGTTCTTATTGGGAAAACATAGAAACACACAAATTGAAGGAAGAATAAGAAATTAGGAAATTAATTCACAAATCTGTCATGGAAGCAAGATGTGGCAAAATCTTACAAGAGGGTCACAAGTACCAAAGAACAATATATGCTTAGGTTAGTAATAAATGGAACAGCTAGATGGTAAAATAAATACAGTGGAGTCAGAAAGACTTATCTGTAAAATGATCTGGAGAAGAAAATGGCAAACCATTCCATTATCTTTGCCAAGAAAACTCTAAAGAAAGTTAGACAAAATGAAGAGTCAGCCTCAACTCAAAAACAACCAACAGGTAGTAAATAGAAAGGACAACCAAAAAGAAAGCTTTTTTAAAAAGCTATATTGAAGGCAAAAGCAGCATCAAAGAAGGGATAGCAATACATTCCAGGTAAATATCGATGATAATTATGGTAAGAAGGTTGAACTACTGAACTCTTTTCTAGTCACTTAAACTTTGGGGAATTTGAAAGTGAAGCATCACTGAACCACAAGATCTAACAGTTATACCTTGTCCAAATTGTACCTGAATAAAAATCCCTTCTACAACATCCTTTTTGACTTCTCTGTATTTTTGTCCATTTTCTGTAGCCTCATGAATACTTTTGCATTTCCTCCTATTTCTCTGATCACTTCTCAGTCTCCTTTACTAAATCAGAGCTAACTCTTAAGTAAGGGTACCTTCCTTCTTCCACCCCCAACCTCTCTTCTCTTTCTCTCTATATTCTTTTGATGACCTAATCAGCTCAGATGGGTTTAATTACCATATCTATGCTAATGATTCCCAGATTTATACATCTACCCCTAATTTCTTTTCTAACTTCCAGTCTCACATCAACAATGGCTTAATATGCATTTAGAACTGGATGCTGTAGACATCTCAATCTCAACATGTCCCAAATAATATTCATTATCTTTTGCCTCAAGTTTCCCCTTCTGCTCATCTTGCTTATTTTAATTTATTTCTAAAAAGTTCTGGGTGTTTTAGGGAACTAAAAGCTTTTAACGTGTCAACACTCTGATATGACACCCCCATACAGGTCAGTGTAATCTTGGCCTGTGTTTAGACAGGCTAAGTATCCAGGAATAAACAGGTGGTACACCTGCTGTACTCTGCAATTTATTATATTTAGGGTACTTTAATTCTGGCTACTTGATAAACTGCGGACCATCCAGAGGAGGGCAACCAAATTCATCTAACTTACATATTATGAGAATCAGTGGAGGGAATTGGGTGGAATGTTTAAATTGGAGAAGGGAAGACAGGGAAAGAATATGATGACTTCCTTTAAAGCATCTCAAGGGTCATTGTATGCAAAACGGATTAGATCTGTTTTCATTTAGGATAAGACTACAAGCAATAGGATAAAAAAGTCTCAAGGAAGCAAATTTGGGTTTGACATAAAAAAAAAACTTTCTTAATAGAACTCTCCAAAAGTGTATTGGGTTGCCTTGGAAAGCAATAGTTCTCTTACTATGTTTATACAAGCAAAGGTTCTAGAGCCATAAATTTTACTGTAAAGATTAACTCTCACTCAGTTGTAGATTAAATAAGAATAGACGCTAAAATCTCTTGTATGATTCTGTGAACTACAATTTTTCCTAAACTATATAAACAGAATCAGGTTTTAGAACTCTGATATCTTGATTCCTACTCCAGAATCTTTTAAACCACTTCATCCTTATAATATTTCCTTCAATAAATATTTGTTTTCAATTATTAAGACATTTTTATATAAAGCTTTGAATTCCAAATACTATGTCTCTCTTCCCTCCCCTCAGATATAGATTATACATGTGCAATTATGTAAAACATTTCCATATTAATCATTTTATACAATAAGACACAAAATTTAAAAAATTTAGAAAGTGAAAAGTAGCATGCTTCAGTTTGTATTCAATCAATATCGGTTCCTTCTCTGGAAGAAGATAGTATGCTTCATTATTAAGCTTTTGGGATTGTCTTGAATCGTATTGCTGAGAACAGTGAAGTTATTTGTAGTTCTTCATCAAATAATACTGCTGTTATTATGTGTAACATAATCCTTGTTTTTGTTCACTTCACTATCCATCAATTCATGTACATCTTTCCAGGTTTTTCTGAAATCATCCTGTTTGTCATTTCTTATAGCACTATAAAATTCCAGTACAATCATATACCACAACTTGTTTAGTGTTCCCTGGTTGATGAGTATCCCATTGATTTACGATTCTTACCTACTACAAAAAAGCGCTACTATAAATATTTTTGAAGAAATAGGTCCTTTTCCCATTTTTGGATGTTTTTGTGATATAAGCCTATGAGTGGTAAAAGTTTATGCTAGGTAAAATGGTAGGCACAATTTGGATGTTCTTTGGGCATAGTTCCAAATTGCCCTCCAGAATGGTTGGATCAGTTTACAACTCCACCAACTGTACATTAGCATTTATAACATATTTCAATTTAGTCAAGGAATATTGTTACATAAAACAAATGTAAATATATGTAACAATATGTAAATATAGATTTGGTGTTTTGCAAAAGACAAATACAACAATGGTGCATTACTATCCCAGTTTTTCCATATTTCTTCCAACATCAAACATTTTCCTTTTTTGTCATATTAGCCACTTGGATAGGCATAAAGTAGTATCTCACAGTTTCAATAAACATTTATTAATAATCTTCTTTATATAATGCATTGTGCTAGCCACAGCTTATCAATCATTTACCATACAGTTTATTATTAATTTTCACAATTATCAAGCTGAGAGGTGCCTAAATTTTTTCCTTTAAAACTTTTTAAATAAAATGATTTTTTAAAAAAATAAGTTTTTTTTTTCAATCAAGCATTCCCATTTATTATTTCTTGGAATTCTCCTGTTAAGAAAGCCTATTGTTTGGTCTCTGAGGGGCCCTTTTCTATGGAAAGGACTCAACTGAATTTTATCACAGTTTCTGAGGCTAGAAATGGCCATAATAAATATTGAGTTTCCAGTTTGGGAAAATAACACTTACGACTTAGCTCTGGAGTTAGAAATTGTGGGAACTGAGAGATCAAAAAAAAGGGGGAGGGAAAGACATATGTGTGCAAAAATGTTTGTAGCAACCCTTTTTGTAGTGACAAGAAACTGGAAACTGAATGGATGCCCATCAGGTGGAGAATGGCTGAATAAATGATGGAATGTGAATGTTATGGATCATTTCTATAAGAAATGATCAGCAGGATGATTTCAGACACGCCTGGAGGCATTTACATGAACTGATGCTAAATGAAGTGAGTAGAATCAGGAGAACACTGTACATGGCAACAGCAAGATTATATGATGATTAATTCTGATGGACTTTTCAATTTTTCAACTGAGAAGTGATTCAGGCCAGTTCCAATGGTCTTGTGATGAAAAGAGCCATCTGCACCCAGAGAGCATACTATGGGGACTAAGTGTGGATCACAACATAGCATTTTCACTTTTTAAAAATTATTGTTTGCTTGCATTTTGTTTTCTTTCTCATTTTTTCCTTTTTGATCTGATTTTGCTTGTGCTGCATGATAATGATAGAAGAAATGAATATGTTTAACATATATTGGATTATCTGCCATTTAGGGAAGGGTATGGAGAAAGGGAGGGAAAGAATTTGGAACACAAGATTTTGCAAGGGTGAATGTTGAGAATTATCTATGCATAATAAAAAAAAAAAAAGAGAGAATTATCTATGCATAGATTATGAAAATAAAAAGCTTTAGTAAAAAAAAAAAGAAATTGTGGGAACTGGTATAGAAAGTTGAAAAGTCTATTAAATGGAAGAATTTTAAAGAACATTTCAGGGGCCTTGTTCTAGTTTTAAAGTCATTCATCTGAATTAATTATTAGGCCTGTAATGCCAGATCTTTAAAATAGTTCTAGCAATGTTCCTTTTTCAGCTAACATTGCATGAGAAACATATTTTTAAAGAGTTCTCAAGTGAAGATTTATTGAGGGTGCCACCTTTCATCCACTCTCCTATATTTGAAACTAAGATATTATCTTTGACCCTTTCTTTTCAATTGCTTCTTTTACTCTACTCCCTTCCAAGCCCTGTCAATTATACTTTCACCATACCTCTCACTTTTCTCCCCATTTCTCTCACTTTTCTCCCCATTTAACATTCCTACTGTCACAATGTTGTACAGGCCTTCATTGCTACCCACCTGAGTTATTATGATTGCAAATTCTAAGTTCTTTCCTCTTCTATTCCTCCTTGCTCAATTAAATTCTTCATATACTAGATCAGGTTATGTCATGTCTTTGCAAAAACCTTGTGATTCCTTATGGATTACTAAATTAATTTCAAACTCTTTTGCATGAGTCAAAGACTTCCCCAAGCTGGCAATGTTTTACCTTCCAGCCTTACCTTATACTCTTCACCACTTCATGGTCTACATTCTAGCTAAAAATGAACTGTTCTTGGTTGTCCAAAACTTATAACTCTGGGTATTTGCTCACATTATATCACATTAATAGAATAAATCTTTGTCTGCTGAATACCTGTCTATCTGCCCATCTTTAAAGTTCTGCCTTAGAGTCATCTTCTCCATAAAACTTTCCTTAATTCCTAGAATTTGTAGTCACCTTGTTTCTCTTGGATTTCACACGGTGCTTTTTCATACCTTTCTAATGTTATTAACATGTAAACCAGAGGGACATAATAAATAGGCATCTATTTGGTACAGTGGATAGGGTACTAAACCTGGAGTCAAAAAGGCATGGATTCATATATTTACTCATTATGTAATCTATTTACTCATTATAATCTTGGGCAAATTACTGAGCCTCAGTTTCCTTAACTGTGAAGTAAGGATCATAACAGCATCTCTCTTCCAGAGTTGTGGTGAAGAACATCAAATATTTGTGATGTACTTAATATTGTAGTTGGTGCTATACAATTGCTATAATTATGATGATGATGATACAATCTCTTTGTTGTTTCTCAGTAGTATTTTATTTTTCCATATACATATAAAGATAGTTTATACATATAAAGATAGTTTTCAACATTCATTTTTGTAAGACTTTGTGTTCCAAATTTTTCTCCCTCTTTCCCTTACCTTCTCCCTCCCCAAGGCAGCAAGCAATCTGATATAGGTTAAACATATTTCCATATTTGTCATGTTGTGTAAGAAAAATCAGACCAAAAGGAAAACAAACATAAGGAAAAAGCAAACAAACAAAACGTGAAAATACAATGCTTTGATCCATAGTCAGTCTCCATGGTTCTTTGTCTGGATATAGATGGCTCTCCATCACAAGTCTATTAGAACTGTAAGTGTAGTTTCTTTGTAAAAGGTCTAGATTTAAGTATTGACTCTGATACTGACTGGCTATAGTGATCCTGGGTAAGTCCTTTAACTTTTCAATGTCCCCAGGCAACTAAAAATACAGGTAGATATTTAATAGGGGTGAGTATCCTTATCAGGCATTCCCTATGCCAATGAAATCACAAATATGGTCCCCCAAACAATGTATTCATTTTTTAAAAATCATTTTATTATTTTTATCTGCTCTGCTCTGGAGTCTTGTTCTGAGGTCTCATTGCAATGTAATAAGAACCCTAAATAATCAAATGCTATATCACCAGATTACCAATTTACACAGATATGGGTTACAAGCCTAGTAACCAACCATATATCCACCACATGAAGTCTACATAGTGAAGGGAAGAAAGACATCTCATCAGACTGACTTCATGGTGAGATACTTTTCAATGACAAACCTCCAAAGAGAATCTAAATAGTAGAGAATATTTGAGATAGTGTCGGGGTAGAAAATAAACTTTAGCTCTGGAGCCAGAGAACTTGGATTCAAATCCTGCTTCTGACAATCACTTACTTTTGTACAAATAGGTCTATTGGACTAATTCTCTTAATCTCTTCTGACCTCAGTTTCCTCATATGTAAAAAGAAGGCACTTGGACACAGTTGGTTGGTAAGATCCTTTCCAATTGGTTCTGTAGTCCTATCATATGCCAAAAAGTGAAGTTATCTGAGTATATATCCTGTCTCCCTCCTTAAATTATAAAGTCCATGAATACAATGACTCCAGTTTTTTTTTTCTGAATTTTCCATCTCTTAACAGTTCCTGTTTTTTACAAAGTAGATACTTATACATTTGCTCAGCAAATTGGATTTAAGATAATCAATAACAATTGACTTAGCTATAAAATGGTCAGATCTTGGCCTGAAAATTGAGGACTTGGTGATGAGAAGAAAATGATACCACATCAAGAGAAGGGTTTTATTCATTAACTTTGATAAAAGAACAACCATAATCTGTTGTTGAGTCTATAACTCTTGATGACTCAATTTGGGGTTTTCTTAGTCAAAGATATTGCACTGGTTTGCCGTTTCCTTCTCTAGATTATTTTACTAATGAGGAAACTGAGGCACACAGGGTTAAGGGACTTGCCCAGGATCACATAGCTTAAAAGTTTCTGAGTCTATATTTGAACTCCCAAAGATGAATCCTTCTGACCCTATCCCCTTCCTCTATCCACCATACCATGAAACCTACTAAGTTTCAAATCTCTTTTATCTCACTAGATAACTGTGTTCTTAGACAAGTCACATAACTCTGTTGAATTCAGTTTCCTCATTTATCCATTGAAGGATTTTGACAAGATTAGAGGTTTGCAAATGACAGCCCACCCCATTTCCTGCTCTAATTTTGACTTGTACCTGAGCCTTGACCTAGCCAAATTCAAGAAGCTGCTATCATAGAGAGGTGTCCTGAGCAAAAGGAAAAATATATCATGTCAGATGACTAGGGAATAGATGAGATGACTTCCTGTTTTCATAAATAATTCAAATACTAGAATAGGTTGCTAATAGATAAGATCTTATTTTTAAAATAGCATAGTTTGGAATGGCTTAAATTAGTTATAGCATTAGAGTCTGAGAACTTAACTAAGTTAATGTCTGAACTCCCATTTCTAGAAAAAGAAATCAAATTAAGGATATCAGTTTTTTTTTAAACCTTCAGACACTTAACCTCTGTCTGCCTCAGTTTTTTCATCTGTAAAATGGAAATAATAATAGTATCTATCTATTCTTACAGCATTATACTAAGAATCTATATGGTGTTTGGGACATAGTAAGTACTATATATGCTAATTATATCATCATTATCCATCACTAATATTATTAATACTACTCTATTATTAGTTGTGTGATCTTGGTTAGGTCACTTAACTCTTGACTGCTTCAGTTTTCTCAATTAAAAATGACATATGTTACACTATAAATATAAATATAAAACTATAAATGTTATTTATCACCATCATCATCATTATTACCTTTATTATTACTATGCTATTGTTACTAGCTGTGTAACTATGGGTTTAATTCCCATAACTGACTATTTCAGTTTTCTTAACTATAAAATGGGATTATTATAATAACACCTACCTTTCTGGGTTGTTATAAGGATTAAATGAGAATTCAGCACAGTGCCTGAGATATAAGCGCTATTTAAATGTTAATTATCATTATTACTGCTACTATTATTATTATTATTACTATTACTACCCCAACCCCACTATTACTACTACTACTACTACTACTCCTACTACTCCTACTACTGTTGCTGCTATTACTACTACTACTATTGTTACAACTACTACTATTACTACTGCTACTGCTACTGCTGCTACTGCTGCTAGTACTGTTGCTGCTGCTGCTGCTACTACTACTACATAGTGCTTAGCATAGTGTCAGGTATACAGTAGGAGTTTAATAAATGTTAGCATTTTTTTTCTTTTTTGTAGATGATCAACAGTTATAGGATATTGTTTGTTCTTTTCCCATCCATGGTATTTCTCCTATCACCTACCCTTCCCTGACAGTCCAACCCAAACAGCTTTGAATTCTTAGTTTCCAGATTCAGTTTACAACTTCCTAATTATTCTTTTTGATTAGTGGCTTTTATGGTCTTCTTTCTCCCACTTCCAGATATCCCTTCTTCCCCCCACATATACATACAACACATTCTCTTCTCCTCTTCCTTTGTGCATATTACTGTAAGTCCTAGTAAATTTTAACAGATTTCAGCTATTAGATCTCTGGTATGTTTCAGCTCTGGTCTCTCATCATGTCTTTATGAGGGACAGGGATGTGACATCTGTAAATCTGGTCAGTCCCAAATCCTTTATAATGGCATGACTTAGCACAATGACTGGTTCTTTGCTGACTAATATCAGAAATTTACATAGAACAAGGTTTTCTTTTTATTTCATCTACCCTAAAGCCTGAAAGGTAGGTGCTTCTGTTATCCCATTTTTACACATGAGGATATACTATAAATACTAATGTATATCACTATTTGTCTATTTCAGGTTTTTAAGCATCCTGGAAGTCTAAAAGACAAACCAGAGATGCCAGGTCCATCATCTTGCCTTGTATCTATAGAAGAGAAACTAAAAATATTCCTATCTTGATAATTTCCTTCTCCTTTCTTGTTTGTTCTAAAAACTATTTGGGGAAAATGTATCCTATTGCCTCTTGTCAAGGAAGAGCAGTGAAGTTTAGTGGGGAGCCTTGTCCTGCAGATTTTGGGAAGTGGTGGAAATTTCATTATCAAAAAGAAAAAACTTAGTAGAGTCTAAGACTTCCTTCTCTTAGTAGTCTTTAGAAGAGTTTGATAACCTTCTGATTGGAATGTCAAAGTATTAAAACATGGATCATGGATTTCTTGTTGTTTTTAAAGTTCTCATTGCTGTCTCCTCTCTGCCTGTCTATCTTTGTTTCTCCATATACACAATATGTTATATGGATGTAAATGTATATGTGTATATTTCTATTAACTCAATGAGTTTATATACACTACCAATGACAACATTGCCTAGAGAGAGCCCTATATTATCATTTATTTCCTGACCTCAGAGAGCTTACGCAACATGTGCTTTTAAAATGAACAGATATTTAAAGATGAAGGTGCCCAAGCCAGGTTGTCAAAATGTCAGCTTAATGAATGCATTGCTTCCTCCTGTTCTGTTCTCCATTATATTGTGGGCAATAGTTATCCAGAAGCTTATGTTCCAGTTGGCCAGGGTTATGATCACTCCTACACACCAAAATCCCAGGGAAGTAGCAGCTGAGTTCTCACTAATGAGAAGAGATTTTTGATCAAATTAGGATACCTTAGTTTGCTCTGACTTGTCTCCTCCCTGTGCCTTCCTTTGAGTCACCTTGGCTGTACTGCTCTAGAGATAATAATGGCTTCATGATTATGTCCAATGGCATGTATCATATTACAAATTGACCCTTAAAATGTTTTCATTCTCCATGAAGTATTTTTCCTGGCATATCGCTAACATACAAAGAAAAATTCTTTCCTTTTTTTAAAAAATAATTCAATACAAAATCAGCGATTGTTAAGGCTCCAAACAGTCTGTTATAATTCTTTAACACACTCTAAAAACAATAAGCCACATGAGGGTATGTATTACTTGGCCATCAATTCTGTCTTTTGGGCTGGTTGAGCTGTACTTTTCTACCTTCTTGGGCTTCATTGCTTATAATTCACCCAGGATATGCACTGATAGCTCCAAATCACATAACCTGCTTAAATCTCTTTCTCTCCAAAACTGATTGGAGCATTTGGCATCTGACACTTTTTTCAGTTAAACATTACCTTTTTCTGAGTCTTGGTTTTTACATCTGTAAAATTAGGAGGTTGGATTAAATCAAAGATTTAGAGTTAGTAAGAGTCAATGAAGTCAAGTCAATTCAACAAGCATTTATTAAGCACTTATATGGCAGGCACTGAGAATAAAAGTACAAGCAAAAAGAAAGCTTCTGCCCTCAAGGAATTTATATTCATTTTTTAAAGTTATCATTGATCTCTTTATTTTTTATAAAGCTTTTTATTTTCAAAACATATGCACAGATAATTTTTCAATATTGACCCTTGCATAGTCTTGTATTTCAGATTTTCCCCTCTTTCCCCTCACCCCCTCCTCTAGATGGCAAGCAATCCAATATATGTTAAACATGTTAAAATATATGTTAAATCCAATATGTATAAACATATTTATACAATTATCTTGCTGTACAAGAAAAATCAGATCAAAAGGGAAAGTAAATGAATAAGAAAATAAAATGCAAGTGAACAACAAAAAGAGTAAGACTGTTATGTTGTGATCCACATTCAGTTTCTACAGTCCTCTCTCTAGGTGTATATGACTCTCTTCATCACAAGATCACTGAAACTGGCATCAATTATCTCATTGTTGGAAAGAGTTACATCCATCAGAACTGATTTTTGTATAATGTTGATAATAATAATAATATAATATTAATGTTACCATGTACAATGATCTCCTGGTTCTGCTCATTTCACTTTGAATCAGTTCATGTAGGTCTTTCCAAGCCTCTCTAAAATCATCCTCCTGATCGTTTCTTATAGAACAATAATATTCTATAGCATTATATACCATAACTTATTCAACCATTCTCTAATTGATGGGCATCCACTCAGTTTCCAGTTTCTTGCCACTATGTAAAGGGCTACTACAAATATGTTTGCACATGTGGGTCCCTTTCTTTCCTTTAAGATCTCTTTGGGATATAGGAATTTATATTCTAATGGTGGAAGATAATACATAGAAGCAGGGTAGGGAGCGGGAGATAGAAGAAAATAACTAATGGAGAAAAGATGGTAAATTCAGAATAATCAAAAACTGAGCTTGAAGGGAAATGGAAGATTTTTAGCTTCAAAAATGAAGCTTCTGGAAGGAACTCACCAGTGGGAGAAGGAGATTGCAAGGGACGAAGGATCTTACTCAGTTCAGTGCTACACAGCTACTAAACAACAGAACTAGGATTCAAATCTGGGTTTTCTGCCTCCAAGTATATCGTCTTCCCTCTGAAGCTCACTGACTTCCATGTTGGCAGACACTAACATCCCTTATAACTCTTAAATTATGTGATCTCTAAAGTCATTTGGGCTTCTATTGGCCTTTGATTTTTTTTCTTAATTATTCCATATAATGAAGTGGGAGGATTGGTCAAGACTACCATTCTAAAAAAGACAAAGTGATAGGGAGACTTAGGACACTAAGGTAGATGTGAGGTCACACACTGGAAACTGGGGAAAACAATTCAATTCTGACATCTTAACTGAATGGATTTTTTCTACTAGGCCACATATTATTTTTTTCATATTATGATCATTTATAGATACCCCATAGTTCTGACCAAAGATGACAAAGAATGGAATGGATAGAATTGGAAAGGGAACTTCTAGCCTAGAAATATAGGTAACATATAAGTCATATGGATTTAATTGGAAAGTCCCAGATTATGACAACATATCAGTGAAATATTCCATGGACCTACTTTTTTGCTTCTCTGCCCATCCTAATTATCTACTTAAGAGACTGGCTCAGATTTGGAGGCTTTGGATTCAGCAGAGGTCAGAGACTTGGGAAAGGAGAGAGAGAAGAGGAGAACACAGTGTGATATAACAAGAACCCTTACCTCCAACCTGGAAAGCTCACATTATCACAGAGAACAGTCATTGTACACTATGTGACTTCCAAATGTTGGCAGCAACAGTCTAAGTCACAGCTCTATGAGTGACGCATGCAAGACACAAATGCTTAACAGGTTTTTAAAAGGTCAAAACAGTTTTGCTGAATAATTCTAAAAGTGTATTTTTACCTTTTCATTGGGGGTGTTGAAAATTTTTTACAAAATTTCAGTAACTATATTCATTGTCAAACAGTTTTGGTTTGGGGGGTGACATCTAATTTTATTTCCTGAATCCTTATTTTACTTTGTTTTCCTTGCTTGCCTCAGAAATTTACAAACTGCATGATCATGGGCATTTAATCTCCCCAAACCTATTTCCTTATCTCTGAAACAGGAAATAAAATAATCCTACTTCTTCCCCATAAAGGTGAAGAGAGGAAAGCACTTTTTACAAACATTAAAGTAATATAGAATATTAATTATATTATTATTGTTATACCATAGTCTTGCCCTCTATATGATCTGTTAACTGAATGGTACCACTGGAATGTGAAGTATAGTAATATCTCATTTGAATCAATTTTATTTCCAAGAAAGTATTTCCTGACTTCAGCAGACATATAATCGAACCTTGTATCTTTTGAGAATCTTTTCTTCTTCTTCTTTTTTTTAATGTGGACTTTTTTAACCAAAATAATTGAAGAATTTTCAACGATCAGCTGGCATTGATAGCAATGTTTTATACTATATTGTCCAAAAAATAATGATGAAGAAATAGAGGGTAAGCATTCCCAAGATCCCCATGCAACCCTCTGGATGAATGTTCCCAGGAAGACAAGTTTTTTGAGAGGCAGAAACTTTCCAGTCCTTAGTTTAACCTGCTTCTTCAAGGTTGTGTCACTCATCATCTCAATGTGTATATGGATTTATTCAACAAGGAAACAGCTCTAAGCTCTCACATCCTGGAAACCTCTCCTTAACTAGATGTATATCAGTTAGTCCTGTGACATGGCATAATGAAGTTGTGCCCCACAGAAAACAGACCTAAATGTTTGACCATGTATAGAATTTATAAGCAGATAAATAGTAGAAAATAACAAAGGAGAGTTGAGATCATGTAGAGAACTAGAGCTAACTTTATAACCAGGAGAACTTGGGTTCAAGTTCCATCCTAATCCATATTAGCCATATAACCATAAGCAAGTCAACTATCAGTGGTCCTAGGCAAAGAAGAATAGTCGACCTACATTAGGAGAGGAATTTTCCTCAGCTGAGAGTTTCCTCAGGAGATGCACCAGATAGATCATTGAACCTGAGTTAAAATACAGCCTCAGATATACTCAGTTGCATGACATTTAGGCAAGTCACTTAACTTCATTCAACCTGTTTGTCTCCATTTTCTCAACTGTAAGATGGGGGTATAACAGCATCTCCCTCTCAGAGTTGTTATGAGGATTAAATGAGATAATAATTGTAAAGTATTTAGCTCAATGCCTAGCATACTGTAGAGGATTAATAAATGTTTCTTTTTTTACTTCTTCCCTTACTTCCTCCGTTTTGCCTTTTTCCTTCTTTCTTCCTTCTCCTGTGTCACTATGGGCACATTGTTTAATCTCTCAGTGCTTTAGGCAGTTCTCTAACTCAGGAATTCTTAACCTAAGATACATAAACTTAGTTAACATTTTTTTCATAACTGTAATTTTAATATAATTTGTTTCATTTATAATAACATGTATTATCTTACATATTTTAAAATATTTTTGAAAAGAGATCCAGAGTATTTATCAGACAGCCAAAAGGTACCATGATGCAAAATAGATTAAGAAACCCTGAGCTAATCCTAAAAACTCCAGAAAGGTGCCAATTTGCACTGGCAAAAAGTTTTCTCATGTGGAACTTCACTAGCCAATAAAATCATAGATCCATTTCCTATTCCTGTCCTAATAAAAATACTTACCATCTTCCCTTCTAGAAAGTAATCTCCTAACAAGTACACATTGTTTTATTTTTTGTATTTTATCATCAAGGTTCACCTACCATAGTACCTGAAACATGGTAGGTGCATAATAGTTTATTCCTGGAAAGGGATGGGTGGATCCGATGGCTGACACTAGCAATGAAAAAGCTAATGCTTCTTGGGTGCCTCTCAGAAGTCGGATATGGCACCCTCTGCTACATTTGGCTCTACTTCTCCTGTTATTCTGCAGAATCTCATAGCTCTGTGAACTTAGGGTTAGGGATGCAGCTAAAGAAGAGGGAGCATCATGAATAGAGTCCACATTATGTGCTGCCTTAAGGAAGACACACAAGAATTTCATCTTTTCTGGTTGGCATAGGACCATCATTATGGACTTCTATTTTTGACTGTGATATAATATGCTAATGAGATGTGTAAAGCTGTCTGTTCTTGTGCTGGGTACTCTTAGACTTAAAAAAAATACAGTTATTCTGTATCCTCTTTCAGCCAACTGTCTGTCACTTTTCCCCACTGCTGATAATCATATTTCTTGTAGGGAACCTTATTTTACACAGTATGGAATTGAAAATGGTTCCAAGTTCTATGGCGCACCCTGCATTATCACCACTATCCTTGTTGCAGAGATGATACTTTTTGTTTCTGTCTAGTTCCCTGGATATATTCTCAATGGCAAGAATATGATTTCCAGATAAATGGATCATTGATTTATTGTTGAAAAAACTCTACCAGATATGAATATTATGGAATATTATTGTTCTGTAAGAAATGACCAACAGGATGATTTCAGAAAGGCCTGGAGAGACTTACATGAACTGATGCTGAGTGAAATGAGCAGGACCAGGAGATCATTATATACTTCAACAACAATAATATATGATGACCAGTTCTGATGGATCTGGCCATCCTCAGCAACGAGATCAACCAAATCATTTCCAATGGAGCAGTAATGAACTGAACCAGCTACGCCCAGAGAAAGAACTCTGGGTGATGACTAAAAACCATTACATTGAATTCCCAATCCCTATATTTATGCCCACCTGCATTTTTGATTTCCTTCACAAGCTAATTGTACAATATTTCAGAGTCTGATTCTTTTTGTACAGCAAATAACGGTTTGGTCATGTATACTTATTGTGTATCTAATTTATATTTTAATATATTTAACATCTACTGGTCATCCTGCCATCTGGGGGAGGGGGTGGGAGGTAAGAGGTGAAAAATTGGAACAAGAGGTTTGGCAATTGTTGATGCTGTAAAGTTGCCCACGCATATAACCTGTAAATAAAAGGCTATTAAATTTAAAAAAAATTAAAAAAAAAGAAAGAAAAAACTCTACCAGAATATTCTCAATATAATAATTACAATAACATTAGTATGGAGCTTTGAGAACAGAATGGTATTGTTGACTTTGGATCCAGGAAGATAAGCGTTCAAACTCCTCTCATACTTATATTCTCAAATGCATATTCATACTCTCATCAAGATATATTGGTTATATCAGCATGACTATGCCAAAATGTCAACTTTCCTATGATCCTAGGCAAATCACTTAATTTCTCAGTACTTAACATGTTTTTAAAAAATTTCTTACACAATACATGTAAACTTTTAAACATTTATTTCTTTTTAAATTTTGAGTTGTACATTCTCTCCTACTTTCATTTCCCTCCCCTCTCATTAAGAAGGCAAGTATTTTGATATACACATACATGAGCAGTCATGCAACACGTATTTCCATATTAGTCATATTTTGAATGGAAATACAACAGCCCTCCCCAAAAAGGAAAAAAATATAGTTTCTGTCTGCATTGAAACTACGTATCAATTTTTTCTCTAGAGGTGGATAGCATTTTTTATCATGAGTCATTTGTAACATTGTATTATTATTGTATTAATGTATTAAAACATTGTGTTATTGAGAATAATACATTCAAGGCATTCAAGATTGGTCATAAAATATTGTTGTTACTATATACACTGTTCTGTTGATCCTACTCATTTCATTTTGCATCAGTTCATGTAAATCTTTCCTGGTTTTTCTAAAAGCATCATGTCCACTGTCTCTTATAAAACAATAATATTCCATCACAATCAAATCATGTGCTGATTTGTTTAGCCATTCCTTAAGTGATGAGCATCCCTTCAATTTCTAATTCTTTGCCACCATAGAAAGTTGCTATTTAAAAAAAATCTTTGTACATGTAGGTTCTTTTCCTTTTTTTCCCTAAATTGCTTTGGGACACAGACCTACTAGTGGTATTGCTACATCAGAGAGAAATAATTCTTTAAGACTATAAGTTACAGAAATCTGACTTTTATAGAAATGTTTTGCATAACTTCCCAAGTGGTTTCTTAATTTTGGGTGGAATAAGGGAAAGAATACAGGACTCAAAAAATTTTAAAAACAAATGTAAAAAATTTGTTTTGAATGCAACCAGGGAAAATATAAAATAAAAGAAGATGAATGAAAATTACAAAATCATGAAAAAAGACTAAGTTATAGAGAAAGTACTAATTTGTATTCAAAGAGGTAGTTGTCTTATTAGAAACCTACAAGAATATAAAGTCATAGGCTGATTAAAAACACAGAACTTTAATACTAAACACTTTGTGTGTGTGTGTGTGTGTGTGTAAAATCTCTCTTGAGTCTCCTTTTCTGTCTACTAAAAGAAATGTCCATAAGAGTTGGCACTCTAAATCATGACACTTAGTTGATTTTCTATGACATGGGAAAGGAAAGAAGATGTGGTCAATGACATTTGTTTCACATGTAAAATGAAATCTTATCAGTTTCAAAATCTTGTCACTTTTTTTTTCATAAACTGAAAATCCAATTCACCTCCCTCTCTTCTCCAAAGAACTAAGCACATCAGTACTTGATCTTGCATTTAGAACCAAAAGGATATCAAAAAGTGACATCCATCAATTACCCAAGGAGAGAGGCTTTTTATGTTTACCAGCTACTCCTCAGAAAAATCTAGACAGCTTGCCAACCACATTCTTTGCACTCCCAGTGGGCATTAAGCACTCTATAAGGTGATTGCTTACGAGAGTGTTGAATGATTTGAATCATATAAACAACCAAAAACCAGAGCTAGAATCTGAACTCAGATTTGCCTTCCTTGTCTTTATTACCTTTCACAATGAGGAAATATTCTAGGTGATTCTGTTACTTTCCTTTGCCTCTGCCTAATTTACCCTGCCAGAGGATCTGGAAAGTTTGTATAATCTCTTCTGTACCCAGATACTTAGATTAATCAACCACAGGGAGAGTTGGCAGCTACTTTAGGGGAGAGGTTTCATAACATGGCATCATCTGCAGGGGAAGAACATGACTAACTGTTAGCTAAAGCTTTGTGTTCTCAGCAGATGTTCCATGCTCCCTCTTGTCCTTACCCCAAACCTGACAGGCTGAGTTGTGCTGAATGATAATTATAGAGATAGAAATGTCTCTGTCTATGGAGAATTTAATCAGAACATAAATCATTTTCTTATTGGTCAGGCAAAATGCCAAAAGTTGGAAGAGTGCACCAGCAAAGGCAAAGGCAAGAGATCAACATGGATCTCTCTCTTCCATCTGTTATTTTACCTTATTAAGTCTTTGTTTCTCTACTTGTAAAAAGGGGCCACTGGTATTAATCTAAGGAATAGAAAACAGAAAAATATTGTTATCACGGACGCTTTGTAATCAATAATATTATACTTAGATTTATCAGTGGCAATACATCAATGATGTATCTTTCTCATTAAGTGCCTACTGTGTTTGAAGTAAATAGAGTTTGAATTAGAGACAATTGCTACCCTCAAAGAATCTGAAATCTGTTACAAAGATAAGAAATAAATGTAAATAAGTATAATACACAATATCACATAAATGTTCTGTGAGGAATAAATAGTGAATTTAACTACTGAAAGTTGTTTTTTGAATGAAAGATAGGAAAATTAGAGTTGGACTTAGCTATGTTAAAGTCCTTTCTAGTTCCAATATCCTATAGATCTGGGATTACAGATTACTCTCAGTAGAAGTTTGGCAATGAAGAAGAGAAGGAAGCCAAGTGAGCAGCAGATAAAAAGACAATAATTTCCCATTCTGTATAGTTATTGTCTATATCCTATATATTTTATTTATTTACATATATTAAACACACATGTACACATACACACACACAAATATACTTGGTAAAAAGAATGCTAAAACTGAGGTAGGAGGAGAGCATTAGTGACAGATTATTGAACCATTAATAAATGAGAGGAAATACAAAACTAATGTCAATTCTAAAACAGCTAAGAGTGAAAGCCAATTTTATGAGGGCTCTATCTTGAACAGAGACAATTAGGAGTTAATAAATTAAAAAGAAGGAGATCAAAAGCATTTTAAAGAATATTTGAGGAATTAAAACATTCCTCAAATAAGTAGATTCAGGTGGCAAAGCTAAGGTTTGAAAAAATTATCAACTTGAAAATCAGTATCAGTTTCATTGGCTATATGCCTGAAATGTGTTTATTGCTCTTTGGTTGCCTGTAGAGAAGGATGGATGATATCTCTTGATGCTCATATTTTCTCCACCAATGGAAGGAGCTAATGATGATCTTGAATAGTATGGGGTGATTTCATTGGAAAAGTTGTGTTACTAGCAAAAGCAGTGAGTGGAGGGATGACTTGACAGAAAATCAGAACTGGCAGAAGATGGAATCTGGGAGATTCCAAAGGAGATATGCAAAAGACGTCCAAGGAATTTACAGAGACAAAATCAGAGATATCATTCAGATAATGAAGAACACTGTAAAAATTGTTCTATCAGCAACTGCAAAATATAATGCACAAAATATTTAGACATTTCAAAATGGATTTAAATTAAAATACCTTGACTTGCATGCCATCTACTTTATTCTATACTTATTCCTGCATTTAATTTTTTCTTTATTTTTTCTTTAAATTAGAGACTCTCATGAAATGTACTGAACCCATATTCAAACTTACGACATAAAACAGACAAATGGCAGAAATAATTGTGAGGCCATTGAACTGAAAAGGAAGAATAATTAAATAAAATGATAACCAATTGGCTTCTTCTTTTGAAATCAAAAGTATTGTTTATTTTGAGGAATTCGTTTTAGGAAAAGGAACCATAGCAATTGACTTGGCAATCACTATGGTTGGGGCAGCTTCCATGGCCCAGTGATTTCCAGTTTAGCACTGCTTTATTGAGTGCCAAGTCAAGAGGGTCAGAAACCAGTTATGAATTGCTAAGGGTTATTAGAGTGAACAAGAACAAGGTTAAGAGGAAAAGAACCTTGTCTTTCCTTCCTTCTTGACCATCAATCAAGATTAGTAAAAACAAGTTTAGTCTCTGTACTATGGTACACATAGTCCCCTGATCAAATGGACATATTTCTCTGATAAAAGGGAGAGTGAATGTGGCTTCTAGACAGCACCATCTCACAATTAGGTGGTATCACTGAAGTATTTTTTAACACTGTCTCCCCAGATCTCCAAAAAGATTCCAACCATTCTCTAATCTGCAAGGCAGATTGTTTAATAGATATTTTTACTGGCATCTATCTTTTTAAAAATTTTCTAATCTCAAGAAGATGATCAATGTTATTTACCAAATGCTTATATTTTAAAGTTTATTTGAAAACAACATAAAAATATTCGAATTTAAAATGCTATCCATCTTCTCTTGGCAACATTCAAGGAATCTTTACAAAAGGGAAGGACAATATATGTATTAAGACATCGTAAAATGGATTAGTAGATAATGAAATCTCAACTACTTGGAATGATTAGAAAATGAGTCATTTTGGATATTCAAGGTTCTATGGGAAGTTTAATCCTTCATGCCACAAAACATTGTTAATCATTTTGAATTTTTGGAAATATTTATTTAATACATTACAAATTTCCCATTAGTCTGCTATTTCCATGAGAGTAGGGGCTAGCCTTTTATCTGGCTCTGTATCCTTGGTGTTTAGTATAATGTAGCTGGCACACAATAGGTGATTAATAAAATCTAGTCACTTAACTTGAGTTTTCCTCCTTTCATAAGCATAGGGTACTGAACGTCATAAAATTATAAAATGTTTGGGCCTTTTCTAGTCCAAATTTTCATTTCATATACTTACTTGAGTTTTATCTTGACTGTACATGATTCATTCTCTACTTTCCCAAATGCCAAGCACACTGCTCACCCCTTGAAGCCACTTAATACATGTTTGTTGAATTGATTTGAGTCATGTGAAACATTGATATTTGTGTTGTGTTGCTAAGAAATTGATATCTCAGGAGCTACTGAAGTGTGTGGTAATATTTGCTCCTACAATAAATGATTCAGATTAGAATTACTATATTGACTTCTTATATATTTTTTTCTCCCTTACCTCAAAATCGTGCTATCAACTGTCACTAGTTGCTTTGTATGTATGTCTCAAACAGCCCATTTCCAAACTTCTAATTTTCTGCTTCTAATATGCTATTGGGAAAATCATATAACTAAGGTTTTGCATGCAGTATAAAACCATGAATTATGTGTTAAATTAGGGAAAATAGAATCTACTCAGAGGCCTAAAGGATTCTTCTGTGTACAAATTACTGGGACAAAAGACTAGGATGGAAATAATCTCTCCTTCCTTAGAAATTTCTAGAATTTTTCATCCACCTCATCTCTAGTAGTATTATATTTTAACCACATGATAGTTATTTGGAATATTTGTTATCTTTCTTACTAGATTCTGGGGTATTGTGCCATTCATTTTTTTACCCCAAAAGTGTCTAGCACTATAACTCACATAAAAAATATCAAATTATTCATTCAATAAGTGTTCTTAGAATTGAAAGTCATTTCCAATTATTAGTTTTTAGTTTCCTCATCCATGAAGTGAAGGAATTGGATTTGACAAATACTGAAGTCCTTTTCAACTCCAAATCTGATTAACTATTATATAATAATTGTAATACAACTTTTCTTTGAGGGGATCAAAATGTTTCATAGTGATAAATATAAATTTTTATACATGGGTCCAAAAAATCACTTTGAGAAAAACAAGATGGTCAAGACATTGCTAGATGAACTAATCTGGCTAAAGACATAGGGTTTTTAGTGTAATAGAAGCTCAACATAAATCATCCATATTTGGGCCTAACAAGTATAACTGATGAGTTTTTATGAAGAGACATACCATGTTGAAGACTAGAAGGTGACTCATTGACTCTATGCTGCTTAGACCATATCTGGAATATTTCATTTGCTTTTAAGTCTCACCTTTTCAGAAAAGATTGTTAAGATGAAAATCAACCAGAGGAGGATACGTTGACATGGAAAATAGCTTGAGATTAATCAAAAAATGATTTGAAGGAACTAGGGATTATTATTCTAGAGAAGAAAATACTTTAGATGAGGGTGATTTCTTTGAGTAAATTATCCAAAGAAGAGGGATGAGATTTTAATTCTTCTTAACCCCACAGAATAGAACTATAAAAAAAAATGTTGGAAGTTATAAAGAAGAAATTCAATTTTGTCTAAAGAAAATATTTCTAAAGATGGAATAGAATTGGAAGAGCAAACTCATTTGAATTTGACAAACATCAAGTCCTGTGTAAGGCATTGTGCTGAGCTTTGGGAATACACAGAGATGAAGAATACAAGACTTGTCCTCAAGGAATTTATAATTGAGTAGTGGAGAAAAGATGTAAATAGAATAGAATATGATCACATACATAGCAGCAAAGTGCTATGATATTCAAATTTTTTTTAAAAAAGTATATAGATGTAAAAGAGCTTAAACACGCCACAATTAATGTGACAAGAAGAAACCTTGAAGTAAGAGGAACTTAAGGAAAGATCTTAAAGATAAGATTTCTTATAAAAAAGGTGTATGATATGACTGGAGATATGAAGGTCAGTGTCTTTAAGAAAGAGACAAAGTGTAGCTTAATCTGTTCTTTGTAAGACTCCAGAGAGACTGATCTAGGAATCCATCACTGAACTTAGGACACCTCAGGGCTAGCAAAAACACTGCCAAATTATAGATCATCAAGAAATGAGCAATGAAAATGATAAAGGGAACCTGGGGGATTGGTTTTTAGAGAAGGATTAGTAGTTAAATGTGTAGAACTTGGCTAGAAGATGATTAACAGAGAACATGATATCAATGAATATAAAAAGGCCATAAAACACCAAGTGGCCAAGGGGAGGAAAAAAATGGGATTAAAAAATAAAATAAGAAAAATATTGGCTGAATTTTAGGAAATGTTTTGTGTTGAGAACTATAATGACCTCCTGAGGCATAATGTCCCAGGGAGAATAGGCAGGGAAATCTCATTTAAAAGGACTCTTGAAAGACTCAGCTAACTTTCCCTTGAGATTTCTGGGTAGTTGACCTATCCTAGAAAGATGTGAGTTGGAAAACTTCATTAGAGTATGCTGGTTCAATTAGAAATAGTACATTGTTATAAATAGTTGGTGCTCAATAAATACTTATGATTGACTGAAAACTCTGCAAAATCAAGGAATTCATAATTAAAACAGAACTTGTCCTATTCAAAGTTATTAACAACTTTACTATTGTTCCAGAATTATTCAGCCCACTAATGTCTCCAATTACTTTAACAAAGGAGAAGAGGCAGCAACCATGTGGCTAGAACAGTAAGATGGAAACTGGTCTGGTTTAGGAGTCAAAAGACTTAAGTTCAAAATATACTTTTGGTATGTGTGTGATTTTGGTCAAGGCACTTAACTCATCTAGCCCTTAGTTCCTTTATGAATAAAAAGGAGAAGGATTCTATGAAATAAAGGGGTTCTTTCAAGCTCTGAAATTTGTAATTCAATCCTATCCAACTGGTACCAACTGCCCTCTCTTTATGGATGTCCAAGAACTAAGCTATAATATCTAATGAGTTCAGGTACTAAATAATAATTCTAATTTATAAGACAAGCAAACTGACAAAATCGCTGATGAAATTCTACACCAGTCACAACCTTAGTAATCACTTGTGAGAGAAGAGACAGAAATGATTTGAGGCGATAAGAAAGAAAATGTGGAACTCAATCCACATGAGAGACAGATCAAAGGAGTAAAGTTAAAAGAGTAAAGGCAATAAACTGGGAATCTGGATTTTCCATTTTTCTATTTTCTATTTTCTCTATTTTGCAAAGTCAAATTAATCACTCTCCTACAAAATTCTGTCCTAATTAAATGTTTCCATTTTACCTACTGGAGTGTATCAAATGGGATTTAACATTCAAGAAATATTTCTAGGTATTTTTGTACAGATTTTATATCATGAAAGACACTTTAGGAATAGGAAAAAAGGAAATAATGGAGTTGGGACTGCTTCACTAACCTCTCATCTCAGTCTGAGATATTCTCAACATAATTATTCTTGGTTCCCTATTGCAAGGTCATTAGAGGATAATTAACCTTAAGTGGGGTATTGAAGGTTTATTTCTGACCCTTCTTGGAAAGACATGCGATGTATTATATCACTCCAAACAATACTGTTCAAAATCACCCCAATATTATGTCATAAAACTTCCCTATTTTTGCTTGGAAAAATTACTAAAGACTCAAAACAGAGGGATGGATATTGATTGATTTAGATTGATTCTATTCTTCTAAACATGGCTTACTTACCATTTCATTTATAGTCTGGATTTCATTGATCTCACTGAGCTCTGTACTACTGAAATTTTCAAGGAACTGGTGACTAGTGTTTGCTGGTAAGACCCTATTTGCCTAATTTAGTCATTGATGCCAGTGGCATTTAAGTTTCCCCAGATTCCCAAAGCTATTAATGTTTTCCTTCCCCAAATTATTTTCTATTTATAAGTAAAAATAGTCTCCCATAATAGAATGCAAGCTCCATGAAAGCAAAGACTTTATTTTTTGTTTTTGTACACTGCCAGGCACTTAGCAGATATTTAATAAATGCCTGTTGATTGAGTGGCTTGGTTCAGTCTAAAGAATATGAAAAAAAAAGAACTTACTAAAAATGATAGCTTCTGTGTAAGAGCTTGAGGAAAAGGTAATCTATTCAACAGATTCATAAACTTATAAAATATCACAAAGTGAATGATATGTGGTTTTTTAAATATAAAAGAGATGGGGACGACATGACTGTAGAAAAAAGAATTTTAGAACTGAAAGTTACCTTAGGGTCCATCCAGTACTATTCACTAATTTTCTGAATAAATCAACTGACTTTCAGAGAGGTAAGAAACAATAATCAAAGCATTGTGGCTAGGGATTTATACTGGAAGGAAGATAACAAAGTGATCTTAGGTTGATATGTTTCTGAATGTCATGAATTCATGGATTTTAGATTGATCTTAAGGCAGCTCGGGAGAAAAAAAAACAACAACTTTAAAAAGTGACCACTAGACATGACTTTAAAGAAGGGGATAATGACATAAACCTGAGCAGTTGAAGATGGTTCCACTGATTTGTCACATACTTTGTAACACTGAACAAGTCATTTAATTTCCCTGTGTCTATTTCCTCATCTGTAGAATGAGTGTATTGGACCAGGTGACATCTAATTTTCTTACAGCTCTAAATCTATAAGCTATGATACTTTGATTTTATCCACCCATGTGGATATTTTAAAAAATGAAATACAAACAATTCTAGCTTATAATAACTAATAAATGAAGAAAAGAGAGTAAAAATAATAACAACTTATATAATTCATTCTTTTTGGAAAGGCAGACTGAGATAATTTCTACTACAACTACTCTTAAGAACCTAAAAAGCAAAATGCTCCATAGCAAAAATTTTTTTGAAGAAAAATCACATAATGAGCAGTGTGGCAGCTTAACAGATATGTAAGTACCTTCACAAGTGTCTTCTCTTTATGATGAAGTTTTGCCCTTCTTAGATTTCAACCCATGAAACTCCTTTCTGATTGGCACAAAGCAGCTTTCTCCTTACAAGATCTCATCTCCCAATTCTGATTGAAAATTCCTTGTAAAAATGAGTGTTTATATGTGAGTGTATTTAAGGCCCTGAAATGATAGCATAAGGACAACTCAAGTATTCCTGTGATCTCCACAATCTCCTTGAAAGAGAAGAAACATCATCAAGTGGCCCTCCTGATGTGGGAAACACTTTTTACCCAATGAATCAAGTAGCCTCAAAATGTTTCAATGAAAAATCCAATCATGGAACCTGGACTGGGTTTATACAGAGTTTAAATAGGTGTCCTAGGGAGCTGAAGATCAATTAGTACCTCATTTTGCTCTACCAAAGGAATATTGTCTGTTGTCCATTTCTGCCTAGGGATCACCGAGTTAAAAGATGGCAGACTTTACATTGAATTCCCAATCCCTATATTTTTGCCTGCCTGCATTTTGGATTTCCTTCACAGGCTAATTGTACAATATTTCAGAGTCTGATTCTTTTTGTACAGCAAAATAACGGTTTGGTCATGTAAAAAAAAAAGATGGTAGAAACACTCAATTCAGCCAAAAATTCATTTTGCCTAAGACTTGGCATAGGTTTCTATGCAGCATTAATGTTCCATAGTACTCAAAGCACTTTTCTAATTCCTATTAACATATGCTGATGATTATAGATGAGGAAAAGAATTATAGTCCCATTTTACAGATGTCAAAATTAAATTTGAGAGGGTATATGCTCATTATCGATTTGTGGCACAGAGAAAAGTCACTGGATTTTGATTCAGAGGCCATTTTTAAACTTACAACCTATGTGACTTTGGGAAACTTACTTTCCTAGATCCTCAGTTGTCTCTTTTTTTTAAAAATTTAATTTAATTTAATTTAATTTTTCATTTAATAGTCTTTTATTTACAGATTATATGCATGGGTAACTTTACAGCATTAAAAATTGCCAAACCTCTTGTTCCAATTTTTCACCTCTTATCACCCACCCCCTTCCCCAGATGGCAGGATGACCAGTAGATGTTAAATATATTAAAATATAAATTAGATACACAATAAGTATACATGACCAAACCATTATTTTGCTGTACAAAAAGAATCAGACTCTGAAATATTGTACAATTAGCTTGTGAAGGAAATCAAAAATGCAGGTGGGCATAAATATAGGGATTGGGAGTTCAATGTAAAGGTTTTTAGCCAATGGAGTAGTAATGAACTGAACCAGCTACGGCCAGAGAAAGAACTCTGGGTGATGACTAAAAATCCTCAGTTGTCTCAAGGGTAAATTAAGAAGTTCTAAACTAGATGGTCTTTAAAGTCCCCTTCTTGTTCTAAATGTTGAATTGGGATTGATTTCAAAAGTCACAGCTGTTCCTACTGGATTACAGGGCCATATTTTATGCTAGACTTGCTGTTAAAGTTACAAACTGCATTTGGCTGTCAAAATGCTTATTTATTAATACTTACCAATATCACTAACCTTCTCTTAGAATTGTTCTTTTCTGAGTGCTTTTCTTTTTAATCCTTGGGTACACATATTGAGGGTTTATTTTCATGGCTGATGTATCATGGAATTATATGGTTAAGTCATGTCATTGTTCACACTTTAATGTTAAATATGGGACCTGAGAAAACTCTCCCAGAGAGAGCTTCAGATGCTATCCTCTCATTTCTTTCCACAGGTCCATCATGAACATTCCTAAACTAAAGCTAACTTTCAAATCTTTATATCTTGACATCTCTTGTGCTCCAGTTTCACAATACCAACTGCCTTGCCTGCTGGACATCTGCACTTATGTGTTCCATTAGCATCTCAAACTTAACATATCCACAACATAATTCATTATTCCCCTGTCAAAACCTGCCTCACATTCCAGATTTTCCTCTTTCTTTCCAGGGTATCACCAGCTTCTATTTACTTGCAATATTAGAACCAGGCTAGAATTTTCCTTCTACACTCCCCAGATTCAATTAGAAACCAATTATTATCTATTCTCTCTCCATAAAACCTCTTGAAGTCTTTCACTTCTCCTCTCTCCTATAGACAACTCAAATTCCAGTTATATGAATTAATAGGTCTCAGTTTCAGGTCTCTCCTTCCTCAAAGCCATCCTCCATAGAGCTGCCAAATTAGTCTTCCTATAGCACAAATCTGATCATGTATGCCATTCTTCTACTAAAAATGTGGCAGTGGTTCTCGTTAAGCTAAAACACCTGCTCCTCATCTTGGTATTAAAAGCCATTTTGCACTTGGTCTCTTGCCTATATTTTCAGATTTAGTTTACAATACTCCCCTTTGTGAATTCTTCATTCCAGTCAAACTAGCTTATTTGCTGCTCCTAGAACTAGACATTGCATCTTCCACCTTTTACATCTTGCAAGACTATTCCACCCTGAATGGAATGGGCTTCTTCCTCAATATAGCCCCTTTAGAATGCCTGTTTTTCTATACTATTCAGTTCATGTGCCTTCCAAGAGGGGTACCTAATTGGAATTTATAATCTCTTCTCAGATTAAATTATCTCACAGTCATTTATATTCACTTGCTTATTTAGTCTCTATTCATGCTGTGGTCACCAGTTTTCTTCCTGCCTACCCCATTTGTCCTCCCTGCTTGTCCTATTTCTCCAATACAATTATTATTCTTCAAGGACAGGGACTTCCAAATTCAACATACCAAGCATGGAAGAGCACTAGACTTGAAGTCAAGAGAGCTGGGCTCAAGTCTTAGTTCTGACAAATATCTGAATGATGTTGACAAGCTAGTGGTTTACCTCTTACTTTCACAATTTGTAAAATGTGCATAACACATTTATGCTTTCTAAATAACATGCTTGCTTTAAACTTTATAAGCCTAAGAAATGATAATTATTTTTAGTATTATTATTATTTGTTAATCAATGATAGTAATAGTCATGTTGGCATATCACTTCACAGTTACAAAGTACTTTACATATATTATTTTATTTGACCTCTGGAATAACTTTATGAATGTGGTAATATGAATGTTATACTCTTTTTACAGATTAGCAAACTCAAAAATGTATGTGATTATTCATTAGTGAATTATGGGGACTGTGTCTTAAGTTCCTTCTGATATTTTCTTGAAGTATTTCAATGAAATGATTTGGTCAGAAATTGACTTGGTGGTCAGCTGAAATAAAAAATGGTGGGCATTTGGAAACCAACTAACATAAGAATGGTCCTGAGTAATTCTTCATTCATCACCCTATTATGTAGGGTATTTTTTTATATTATTTTTTATTTTACATTATAGTATCATGTAGTGCAATAGCTTCTTAATGAAAAAATGAATGAAAAAGAATTTATTAAGCAATTATTATATGCAAAACTCAGTATAAAGAGCTGGGGATACCAATATAAGTAAGTAAGTAAGGTAATGTCTAATATTCTAATGGGGAGAGATAATTCATTCCATAAAGGGAAGTGGTGACCAGGGAGAAGTGTTTTGTTCAGGAAAATTAGAATGAATTGTGACTGTAGTGATTGGATAAATGATTGACAAGTCTTTTGCTGGAAGGATAAAGTGACTTGGTTGATGTTTTTGGAGTTGGAGTTGAAGTTGGAAAGATGTTCTGTTGGGTGTGGAGATGGAAGCTAATGGTAGGGAGAGGTCAAGTAGCAGAATGATGAGCCCATATAGAAGAAGATGAGAATGTTTTTGCGTAGTAAACAAAGAACAACACAAAAACCAATTTCAATTCTTGGGATTCTTGTCTTCTCTAGATTACAAGCTCCTAAAAACAGAGAGTTCTTTAGTTAAACAGCCTATGTATGGTGATGTATTAATAAACATTTTTGATAGATATGTAGATAGTTATTAGATAAATATAGATGACTAAAAAACAAATGGGAAGGAAGGAAAGAGGGAAAGAAGGAAGGAAGGAACAAAGGAAGTCAGGAAAGAAGAAACAAAGAAAGGAAGGAACAAAGGAAGGAAGAAGGGAAGGTGTAAGAAAGAAAGAAAGGAAGAGAAAAAAAAGAAAAATAAGGAAGAAAGAAAGAGAAAGAAAGAAAAAAAGAAGGAAGGGAGAAAGGAAAAGAGAGAGAAAAAACAAACAAGCAAACAAAAGAAAAGAATATCTGCTAATTATTTCCTATGTGTCAGGCACTCTGCTAAGCACTGGATTTATAAAAATAAGGCTAAAACAAGAAAACAACCTTTTCTTTGCTTTCAAGGAAGTTATATTTAAATAGGAGGAAACAAAATGTAGAAGGGAGATGGAAAGTAGGAAAGAAGGGCATGAAGAAAGTACTTGCTGCTGGAGCAAAGCTGCCAGTGTGGAGGTAGAGTAGTTGAACAAGTTAGCCAGAAAGTAAAATGTGCTATATATCTAGGGCTCCTCAAGACATAGTGGTTACAAATAGGCATACATTAACAAGCAATGACTTTGTAAGCCAGAGTCATTCTTAAGTGGACAAGGTATAGGGTCAACAGTCTAGAAATTAAGCTAGAAGTGAAATAATACAATTCCTCTTTTGCCTTAGGTTTCAGAGATCTATATAAGAAAAAATTGAAGGAAGCACATTAGCCACAGAGGCTATTCCTTGCCTAGAATAGAAAAGTGTTGCCCAATACATCTTTGTTCCAGAAGCCTGACGACCTGAGCTGCCTTTAACTGGAAGGGTTCCAACTAGAGCAGAAATAACCAAGAGTAATGAAGAGTGAAAAGCAGCCAAAAAGACTCAGGCTTAGAATGGAAGTGTTCATGGATGGAAGTGCATGGTACAGCAGGAGAGACAGCTGCATGTAGTGGGAAGAGGGCAGGGCCAGAAGCCAAGAGCTCTGGGTAACAAAACTATTCCTTAAAGCAATGGACTGAGCAACACAAGATCCGTGATCCAGTATAGCAGCAGCGTGTTGTTTCTTTTATATATATATATATATATATATATATATATTAGAGTATAAATCAAATACAAAATAAGTATACATGTCCACATGTCCAAACCATTATTTTGCTGTACAAAAAGAATCGGACTCTGAAGTATTGTACAATTAGCCTGTGAAGGAAATCAAAAATGCAGGCAGGCAAAAATATAAGGATTGGGAATTCAATGTGGTTCATAGTCATCTCCCAGAGTTCTTTCGCTGGGCGTAGCTGGTTCAGTTCATTACTGCTCCATTGAAACTGATTTGGTTCATCTCCTTGTTGAAGGGAGCCATGTCCATCAGAATTGATCATCATATAGTATTGTTGTTGAAGTATATAATGATCTTCTGGTCCTGCTCATTTCACTCAGCATCAGTTCGTGTAAGTCTCTCCAGGCCTTTTTGAAATCATCCTGCTGGTCATTTCTTACAGGACAATAATATTCCATAATATTCATATACCATAATTTATTCAGCCATTCTCCCACTGATGGGCATCCACTCAGTTTCCAGTTTCTGGCCACTACAAAGAGGGCTGCTAACGTGTTCTTTTTTCTTCCGAATGATTTAACTCAGCAGAATTTTATTAAACACCTACTATAGGCCTTGCTTAGTTTGTTTACTTTAAATAGCTACTGTAGTTTTCTTATAAGTGATCTAGCTGGTTTCACTTCCTGACAAGTTTCAAATGATGGGACCTAAAACCTGAAAAGTCTTTTGCCATCCTCCCTACCTCAAACCTGAATAATATTCAAATTGTCTTTTTGAAAAATCTTCTATATCTTTAAGATGGTAACTTTACTAAAATCCAAATCAATGGTCATTAAGTATACAATTAAGATGTGAATAAATCAGCTTGAGAAACACTAAGATTTGGAACTCCCCTCACTTACATAGCTGCCAGAAAGTCATAAAATTTAAGTGACTTGCCCAGGACCAACTATGGTGATAGTAAGTACCATGGTCACATGTAAAGGGCTGAAACTCTGAGTTGATGCACTGAGGTTGGACAACCAAGCACTTAAGGCTAATTACCAATTGGATAATACTCAATAAGCATATGCTTGGATAATGCCCCTTCCCACTATTCTGTGCTGGTTCAATCTTTTGGTGTATGCAGAGAATTGTGGGAAGAATTCGGGGATGGAATAAGACTAGCCAGAGTCACTTTGGAGGTAGACAAAGAAAAGGAAGGCCATGGAGATCCTGCGTCCATCCTGTTCACTTCTACCCTAAAGACCAAGGACTTTTGCTTATCCTGACTCCAGCTGATTCTAAGGTATCCAGGGTGCTAACTCAGTCTTCACAGTCACATATGAACCTAGTTCTGACTTCAAGTTCAGCATCATAGCTAGTATACCATAAAGAGGAGGAGAAGGAAAAGGAAGGCAAATGGGAAGGAGGAGAAGGAGATGAAGGAGTGGGAGAAGATGTGGAAAGGGAAAAAAGGGAAGGGGAAAAAGAGAAGGGGAAGAAGGAAGAAGGGGGAGGAATAAGAGAATTTACATTTACTTAAGCTTTACAGTATACAAACTTCTTTACAAATACTATGTCAGTTCCTCACAACAACTCAGAGACAGGTATTATTACTTTTCTTCCTTTACAGAAAAGACAAATGAAAGAGATAGCAGTGAAATGACTTGCCCAATATCACATAGTAACTATCAGTGATCACATTTGAATTCAGCTGTTCTTAATTTGAGGTTCAACTCTATTTACGCTGCTACCTAGGTTCCTGAAAAGCTGGAAGGGAATTTAGAAATCATTTAGTCTCTACATACACACACACACACACACACACACACACACGCACGCACGTATTTTTTAGAGATGAGAAAATTGAGTTCTGGAGAACCTAAGTGATTTATCCAAGGTCACATGGGTAGTAAGGAGAAGCTCTGGGTCCCAAGGGAGTCAATAGTGCTTTCCAATAGCAAGTAAATAAATAAATATTTGATAAATATTCCTTAACTTCCAAAAATGCATAATATTACCTTTTAGAATTGGGATGTCATTTCTTTCTTCAATCTGTCACACTGCTTTGAACTGTAACACAATTCAGAAAGAAGCTGCATATGGTCATGAAGGGGGAAGAGAGAATGACCTTTTCCTCTTTAGAACCATTTTAGGAATAGTGTATTTAGAGGAGGTAAGGTAGAAACAAGATGGAATCTCAAAGCAACTATCAAAGCAATATCTTCAAAGTCTTTAGCTTCTCTGGTGAGGGTGGAGGAGATACAAGAAAAGGAAAGGATCAAATAATGAGAAATACCATATGATTCCTAGGCTTTGTGCTATTATTCAGTAGTTATTTGGAAGAATGGGAATTTCAGCAAATTGATAACCCAACCTTTTTGTTGATATGAAAGGCAAAGCAGTATAGTGGAAAGAACACTGGATTTTGTATAATGGTAATACAGGTTAAAATTTCACCCTTAATCAATCAACTCATAAGTATTGTTAAATTTCAGCTATATGCCAGGTTGAAGACCATTCTACTTGATGGGCTTTTTGATTTGGAAGTATACCAATTGCTTGGGGAAACTAGGAAAAGCTTCTTGTATTAAGAAGTGCTTAAGTTGAGTCTTAAAAGGAACGCTTTTAGAATCCTCAATAGTAACAGGAAATTTTAGAAGTTGGGTGAATTTGGGGATAAAGATAATGGACTGTTTTGGTCCCATTCAGTAATTAGCTATATGATCACAAGCAGGACAAGGTTTTTTCCTAACCTTTCTAAACCTTTTTCTAACCCTGTTGAGCTTCAATTTTCCTGATCTGCAAAATGAAGATAAAAGCGCCTTCTTTCCTAGTTGTTGTGAAGATCAGTTTATGTGTAAAGTCTCTTCCACATTTAAAAGTACACATTTTAATGTGGAAGATGATAATGACAATGATGATGGTGATAATATTCTAAAAGCCTGAACCTATTGTTTGAATTCAACAGTTGATCCCTTTCTGAATATCATTCAGCTGTTCCTCCACAGGTACAAGTTGTGTGAATGGTGTAGAATAAGATTTTAGGGAAAAGGACTTAAAGGAGTATATTTGGTACAAAGCTATCCCATATATATGTATCTAAAAGTGCTCTCTCAAAAAGTGCTTCCCCCAAGCTTATCACATACATTGTCTAATACTCTTGGTTCAGTGGACATCAGCAAAAATGTTTGCAAGAGTTTGAGTAGCTGTCCAAATGGCCCTTCATGAAAAATTTCTTGTTTTCCCCCTACTACACATAATGAACTCATCTAAGGATCACATGGAACCTATATTACATCTGGAATGCTATCCTCCCCCTTCCTCAATTTGCTTTTAGTTAAACAGCATTTATCAGACAGACACTTAATAAAGTGTTAGTAACACCAAATTATATCCAAGTGACTCAACTCTTGGTCAGAATCTAAGAAAAAAAAAAGATTGTCTTGAGTTTAATTCAGGCCCCATTCTCCTCAAAGATATATTCTAAGCTATCAGCTTTCATTGCATAGAAAACCTTGTAGCCTTGGGGAGAAAGTATATATGCCTGCACCACAGGTAAATTAGGGCTGGCTTCTCTTTAAAATATCATGTGGGCATTAAAACAATATATATATATATATATATATATATATATATATATATATATGAGAACATTTACACAATATTCTATTCTTCTCTACCATTGCCATACTTTGGACTCAATTTTCCTACAAATTCCTCTCATTTTTTTCCCCTTTAAAAAAAGAACAAAAATCTTGGGACTTCTTTGTAAGCATCTTGCAACTAAGGAAATAAAATGCCATTGTCTTCTCTTATAAACATATAAATTGGTGATGAGTAGACAGAGATCCTTATGAATAAATATATCCACAATTGGATGCATTTGTATACTTATTATTGTACTGTAAATAGCCAGATGCTGGGAGCCCGGAGTGGGGTGGGGGGTAAGGGAGAGGCAGCATAAGAACCAAAAGAAAATTTAAAAGCCTTATTCCTATACCTAGAATATATCAAATATAATAATACCAAATGCAGCACTGAGGACTTTAACCTATCAGAATTGTAACTACTGCCCAATGAAATCCCGATGGGAACGCAGCAGGGAGGGCATAAGATGAAGCTCTGGAAGTATTCAAATTAATTGGAAACAGAGTCCAGTTTGTTGGGAGCTCAGTTTCCAAGAATGCCTTTCCACAATTCAGCAAGTTTATAGCTCCTTCGGAGCTTGGCAAGTGCCCCTTCACTGATGAGAAGTTATCCCCTTCAAAATATGGAAAGTCACTGGGTGATACAAAAACTACATCTCAATAGCAATGCACAGATGTTTCCACTAAAATAGAGCTGTTTCAACCCAGGCTAAGAAAGGCAGCTCAGACCCCTTGTAAGAGCCTGAAAAGGGGGAAAGGGCACATGTCTTGGATGTATTTATTGCTGTGTTGGTCACTAAAAAGGAATTTGGCCTCCTACTCTACCACAGTATTGAGATATTGCCTGGGTCGACCATAAGCCAAAACAATAAGCTGATTGAGCTAGTCCTGTCAAAGAGATGGTCCATTATACTGCAATATTGCAGCTACCCAGAGACCCTAGCTGTAGGACTACATTTGTGATTTTTTTTAATTAATTGTGTTCGGACTTCTGAAGAATGGAAAGTTTGAAGCATACTACATTAGAGAATGAGATGGTTGAGGGGCTTGTGAAAATACCAGAGAAAGGAATCTGATATGTAGCAAACAGCTGCCCTGAGGCTTGCTGACCCTGTTACTGAAGAGTCAACCAGCAGGAGGGCAAGAGCTCAAATAAACATTTTCCTATCTCAGTGGCTATGTAATTCCCCAATGCAAGAATGGCCAGAATGGATTCTGCTACACCATGGTAATCTTTCTAATAGTGCATTTTATTGATAGAACTTTTTTTTTTTTTTTTTGCAAAAAAATTGTATCTACCATCTTCTTCACTCTGGGTCTACCAAAAAAAAATTTAAAAACTATGCTAATTATGACCAATTGAATATTGAGTTCTTGTACTAATATTTATTAATATTTGGACATTGCCTCTATCTCATACATAATGTAAGGCTAATCATTCCCATGTTCTATATGGAGAATACAAAACAGAGAGAAATAAAATAGGTGATTGATTAAAGCCCTGGATAAAATTACTGGAACTAAAAAAAAGGAGTTGATTTTCTTAGGAGATGGATTCATTCTATAGAAAATAACTGACCTCACATAGTAAAAAATTCTGGAAGAAAGGGACAATTTTGGTTTGAGTCCTTATTTGCCAATATTGAGTATATCACCTTGAAAATTAGGATAAATATTCAATTAATGTTTTTTAAATTTGATAAGCAGCTAGGTAGAATAAAAGAAAGACCACTATATCCTAAGTTCCAGATCCTGTCATTGAAACCCAGCTTTGTCACTTACTATCTGTGTAATATTGGACAAGTCACTTTCACATCTTAGGACCATAGCTGACTCATATGTAAAAAGCAAGAATTTAAATAGAATGACTTCTACTATCCCATCCAGGTTTATATTCTGTGGTACCGTCTATTAGAAGCAATGAGGCACAGGGGTTAGAGTTATGATCTTGAATGAGAAAGACCTTTTGTAAGCCATAGGATCTTGGGCAAGTTATTTAAATACTCTGTGGCTCAGTTTCCATATTTGTAAATAACACTATCTAGCTCAATGAGTTGTTGTAAAGATAAAATGAAATGATGCCTGTAAAATGTTCTATAGACTTTAAGGTGAAATATAAATGCTAGTTTTTATTAGTAGTATTATTTATTGTGTGACTTCCCTTGATACATTAAGCATCTGGTTTCAGAGTTCATTACTGTCACTTACGTGTGTGACAATGGGCATTTCTATGAAGCTTTTGGGTTTTGAATTTTCTTAGCTGTAATTAGGGGTAATAATACCTATATTATGATATTCATGATTGTTATGAGACTCAAATTAAATATTTTTATTCACATCAAATAATTTTTATCACATATCGTATGCTAGGTACTACACTATGGTGGTTGGAAGACAAAAAAGAAAATTGTTCCTCTCTTCAAGAGGCTTATGTTCCATTAAACCAAAGGTCTCAAACATGGGATTCCATACACTGATCCACAACATTCTAAAGGGCCACCCAAACCAGATTAAAATATAACTGGAAAATATTTAACAATAAAAAGTAAAAGCTTAAGAGATTACAGATCATGTCAATATATGGTTTTCTAAGTCAATATTCACTCTGCACCTGAACTGAAACCTTCTCACTAAAATCCAATTCACTTGCATGCCATGGAATCACTCCCCTCCTTCCCCCTCCCCCATTATCGTGGCCTTCTGAGAAGGCTAAACAAGAAAATCTGTGAATAGAAGTAGGCGCTACCCATTGGAAACCCAACTGGAACTGGTTAGTCGAGCAACAAAGCTCTTTCTTATCTTTTTTTTTTCCTCTTCTTTTCTTTCTTCTTTCCCTTCCCTTCCTTCTGTCCACATAGGGTATCATACCTCTTTACCTGTGGGTACTCTGTCCAAAGGAATGTAAATTTCAATCACTGAAATCTCATAAGATATCTTAGGGTTTATGGGCTAGATTTCTCTGCTAAGAAACTTGTCTAAAATCCAAATCACTCTGGCTCTCATTGATGGATCAACAATTAGGTTCCAGAACAAGTCCCACTTGATCATAGTTTGGGCCTTGATTGGCTCAAAGTGAATATAAATAGCAATTGTTTCTGTTTAAGGAAGAAACCTTGAGGGTCTTCCCCTCCCAGATTGATTTTTTTTTTTTTGGTGCAGCATTTCTTATTTCAATCACTGAATGGACATTGCCTCAGTCAAAGTGAGACTTGTTAAAGACCATACTTAAAAAGGCCAAGGTCTCCTATGGCATCCAGGGCATATCCAGTCATCCTGATCTTTATCTGGCCACTCCAGATGGCTCTGGAGGAGAAAGTAAGACTTGATAGCTTTGCACAGCCCTTCTTCACTTAAATCCAATTCACTTTCAAGTCACATGCAAAGACCCTGAAGTCTTGGTCCTCTTTGAGAATGAGGGACAAACAATAATGATGCACTCTGCAGAGATCTTTATGACTGAATGGTTCCCATTTCTATTTGATTTTTTTACCAATTCACTAGAAGAAATAATTTGAACTTAAGTAAATAAATCTAAAATAAATACAAAGTCATTTCAGGAAGGAATGTGATTAAAATATTTTTCCTGCTTTACATAATTTTAGTAGACTATATAAACTGCTTTACAAATTTTAGTAGACTATATAAAAGCTGGTTATTCTTACCATATCCACATGTTTACTTTACAAGTTAGACATTTCTGCTTTATTTAAAATAACACCTGAGTTGCCTTTAAGAAGTAAAAAAAGGAAGCAGCTCCTTTGGGCTGAGTATTAAAGAAGGATTCTCCATATTGAACTAAAGAGAATTTAAGAGGAAAATAGAAGAGACGCTATGAGTTACTTCCTTAAATCTAAGAAAGAAAGAATTTCTGCAAGTTTCAACTCTCAACTTACAATATTATTTGACTCACGCTTAGTCAATTAAATTATAATAATCACTTATTCTTGCTAATATTATTTACAAACCAGAATAAAAATGCTAGCTGAAAGAGAGAGCCTTCCAATTCCTGGGAGCCTATGCACCCGAAGAAATTTGAGAGAGAGGGAAGCTGCGCAACTCTGCTTAAAGCTTTTCTTTTATATGAATCTGAGAAGGCTTCCCAAATTTAGCACTATGTGAGGAGCACTCTGGATGCTCAGCATGAATGCTCAGTGAGTAAACAGGATAACTTTCCTGAGTGAGATCTTTATGACATAGCTTCATTATTTGATATCAAGCACTTTAAATTCAGAGAACATCCAAAAATTGTGTATCCAAATACTCATGCAAAAATATATTCCAAAACTTATCAAATCCAAATTACATTTGGATTATCTCCTGGGCCAGATTATTTTTTGCCACTGCTACACTCATTTGCAAAGGTAATCATGAGTGGATACAGTAATATGGCATTTCCTTGCCTGCATGCTACAGACCTGAATGAGAATTCAAGTATTCTTTAAGAAAATATTGATTCTGGTGATATTTTCCCCTTAAAACATGACATATGAAACAATATATCAAAAAACATGTTATGTATGGCCAACTGTCTGTATGTACATAGATGTAATTCATTCTATTTTATGTGAAAATTTCCCTAACTTCTCACTAATAACTACCAGTATGTAATATTCCCAGACCTCCCAGAAAAGCTTTTATGAGCTTTGTCAATATATTTCCAGTTCCAAAGTGTTCCCAGACAAATTAGTTTGGGAAATCATTTCAGGCTGTGTTTCAAAAGCAGGTGTGATATAATGACCCTCCAGGGTTTTAAGGGCCCCTTAACTAACTAGCTGGGTCCATGAGTTTCTTGTCCTTCCCTCAAAAGTAAAACCCATCCATGTAAGTTACAAAATGTAAGGAAACTGCTTCACTAGCTATAAATTTTAATGGTGATATAAAATTAGATTTGTAATGCCAACCAAGTCTCTTGCAGTCTTATTCCAGAGCAAAAGGAGTAGCCTTGCATCAGGTACTCTTGATTTATTTTTTGTCTCTTACAAAAATAGTAGAACTATCCTTTTCTATTCACCAGACCAAAATGGTCACATTACTTTTCTTGCAATACTATTTAAATACTTGTTGAATTAAACTGCACTGAACTAAGATATTGTAGCTGGTTTATGACTAAACAGATTCACTCCCCTCCCCTCCCAAGCTAAGACATGAGAGATAAATACAGGAAGGTTCTCTGTACCTAAAAAGGAAAACATGGAGAATTCAATGTAATATTGAGCAACCATTTAGAGAGTTGAAATTCATGTGAGGTCTGCAGATTAATTTTCTAATATTCTCCAAGACAGGAAGACTCAGTCAGCCTAGCCTGAAAAACTCATTCTTAAATTTGAAATCCTAGGACTCCAAAAATGACCATTGTCCCTAGTGAAGTGACCATTTTAAGTGGAATGTTTTTTTTTATCTAAAATGCTCCAAGATGGAAAGATATTATTGTGGAAAACTGAACCAAAGGAGATATAAAGAATTCTATTTTAATAAATGTATGGGCATGGTTATGAATATATGTTTTATAGATATATAGCTATATATGTGTATATGGATATATATGCATATGTATAGTAACGAGTGTCTTCCTTTAAAATAATCCCCTTGGAGAAATATCCACTATTCCATAAGAATGCAGTCAAATCCCTCATTTTACCATTGAGGAAACTGAGGCTAGGAAACTGAGACATTTACCAAGAACCACAGATACTAAGTACCAGAAGTGATAGTTGATTCCAAACCAGTCCTTTTTCCATTGTACCACATGGCTTTTTTTATAACAATGGTGTTTCCATTTTTTAAGTCCTCTTTTAGAATTGCTTCAGGACCAATTTAATGATTAATATAAGAAACTCAGCCTCATTACTATAGGCATCTTAGCTCAGAGCAGGGGTTCTTAACCTTTCTTATGTCATGGACCAGTCTGCTAAAGTCTATGGCCACCTTCTCAAAAAATCTGTTTTTAATGCATGATATTTTAAAAATAGGGTGACAAAGGCAATTACTTATATAAATATCTATGTAGTTGATAATTAATATGAAAGTATATTAATTATAATATCTATTATATTGGCTATGAGAATTTATATTGATTAATTTATTAATATCATATTTCACATTAAATTATAATTTTCATTGTATTGATTATAATTTATATTCATTCATAATTATTAAGGACAGTTGGTGGTGCATTGGATAGGGTACCAAGACTAGAGTCAGAAAGATCTGAGTTCAAATCTGCCCTCAAGCACTTAACCCTGCTTGCCTGAGCCTACACAACTGTAAAATGGGTTGAAGATAAAAATGGCAAACCACTCCAGTGTGTTTGCCGAGAAAGCCCCAAAGGGGTCACAAGGGATTGGACATGACTGAACAACAACAACATAATTATCAAAACATTTGTAAAAGTTAGATTTGTGAAACCCAGATTAAGATACCATGGTAAAACTATAGACATATGAAAAAATGCTCTAAATCACTATTTATTAGAGAAGTGTAAATTAAAATAACTCTAAAGTGCTGCCTTATACCTATCATATTGGTTAAGATGATAGGAAAAGAAAATGATAATTGTTGGAGGGGATAAGAGAAAACTGGGACACTAATGCATTGTTGGTGGACTGATCCAACAATTCTGGAAAACAATTTGGAACTATATCCAAAGGTCTATCAAACTGGGCACATGTCCTTTATTCTAGCAATATCCTGACTTAGAGTCAAGAAGACCTGGACTTATCTCTGTGACATTAGATGTATGAATACAGGAAGGATTCTGAGTTTCAGTTTTTTCCCCTGTAAACATTAGGATAATAATATATATGGTATCCATTTCCCAGGGCCATTGTAACAGTCAAATGAAATGAATATATAAAGCACTTTGCAAACATTAAAAGTGTTGTTAAAAGTAAATTATTAGCTTTCATCCATGACCCACAAAGTATAGCATTCAGTTTAAGAGAAAAAAACCATTTATTATTATGTTTTATAAAATCTAGGCACTAGAATACAAAGACAAAGCTGAAATCCCAATGATTCACACTGAATGCATGAATCCTAGAGGAATATCATTATATTGCACAGAGAGGTCAACACAAAATATAAACAATGAAGTTCCAAAAGGGGAAAGTACCTTGACAATACTAGATATTGGAAAAAATTTACTTAGGAGGTTGGCAGTTCCAGAGCTAAGTTTTGAAAGAAGCTCAAGCTTCATTGAGATCTGCAAGTTCATTTCAGACATTGGAGACCACTTGTGTATATTACATATTCATTTGAAAAAATTGGCTCCAAATGACTATTTCAGAAAATTAATTTCTTTCCCCAAGATGTCTGTCACCACAAGGACACTTTGGTGTTCTGAGAACTCTATTATACACACTCATGAGACCATTTCCAAAGAAGGTTCCCAAAACTGTATGGACCATTAGAGAGAGTCTATGTAAGCAAACCAATGACTATGAAGTTCAGCATTAGAAATTCAGACATATTAATTTTTAAAAAAAAGTCATCAGTAGCACTTCACTTTTAATTAAATGACATCAAATGACCAACAAGATTCTCTGTTTTTTTATTCACTAGACCTATTAGCTCTGAATGACTTTTGGTCATTTCCAAAAATCAAATCCACTCTCAGAGAAAAAAAAAGATTTGCCACCATTAAAGAATGTACCTTGATAGTTAGAACCTGCTAGTTCCTTCTATTCTGCATGCTTTTTTTTAGATTGATTGAGTGCTTTCAGCCATTGATTCACTTATTTATACTGTTAAAAAAACATTATTAAGATGAAGCAATCAAGAAACACTTTGTTTATTCTTCAAAAAGTAGAATGTACTCACAAAAAGAATTGGATATCTACCCGGCATTTTCTTATTTAAATTTCCAGTCCTTTCTTGTTCTCTGATTCAGTTTGGATTTTTTTTTTTTGCCACAAACCACTTTGGTAAAACAGTTCTTCCCCTCTTCCCACCACTGATGTCCTCAACCTGCCAATCCTTTATCTTCTCCAGCTCTGTTCTCATCTACTGAGGCTGTCTATAAGACCACGAGAAGCCAATTCACAAACCACTTGTGGACCACAGACTATAATTTATATGCTTTGGTTGGGGCAGAGGTGGGCTCTGGAGTAGTTAATAATTAAATCCAGAGGGAAGATGAAAGGTTAACATTTTGGGTAACTGAATAGAAATTGCAATGTTTTTATTCAATCAACTGATTGCAACAGATAAATTCTTAAGGGATTCCTTCACCCTGTAACCTCCCGTAGGGAGCATCAGGTCTAACATTAAAACAGATTCTATTTAAGGTAGAATATTCTTTGAACAATCATAGATCTGTAATGATCTTGACAAGTCATCAAACTGTTCACTCTTTCTTTTGTAAAGATGATGCATGAAGGAAAGTAAATAGTTATCCATTGAAAAAACCCAAGTCACCAGATTCTTCCAGAGTGCATGGATTTTGGAGTAGGTGAGATATCAAAAGAGAAAGGGAATAAACTCTACAGTATTCAAATAATTTGCTTAAGGACACACAACATGTTTGTTAATAATGAAGCCTGGACTGGAACCCAAGTCTCAAAAATTAGCTGATGATAGAAATGTTCTCCAGAGGTAGGATAGGTCCTTTATTCTGTGGAACTAGAGCAATTTCAAAAGTCCCAATTTCTGCATATTCATCTCTCCCATTGACATTTAATTCTGAATGTAATAAGATAAAATTAATTGCAGAGGAATACATGTGTATGTGTGCTATATACCTGTCTATTTATGTATTTATATGTATTGTATATTTGTGTGTACATATATACATTTCTACATACATAAGTGAATGTGTATTTATATGTGTATGTGTATATCTGCATATATGTAGTCATTCTTGCTATTTGTGAGACTAGGAAAAATAAAATTTTAATATGGCTAATTTTAAGACTCATTGAACAGCATTTATTGATAGCATTGAAGCTCTTTTTGTTCAAACCACAAAAAAGAAAAAAAATCAAATGAAAGAGAAAATTGTCAAGGAATAGAAACTTAACTCTGCATAATTAAAGACACATAGGAGTATCTTTAGTACTAGCATCCTTTTATTTAACATATAACACTTATCCAGTCCTGCAGAGTACTACCAATGAAATATTGCATTATACACATTTTTAAAAGATGTTAATTAGATAATATTGCCTAAAGTCTCTTATCTTATATTCAAAATAATTGTTTTCATAGGCGTATTACTTGTACTTCTCTGGTATACACTTGTTAAGTTCAAGTGACTATGCTTAAAGGAATGGGATTTTCCAGATAATTTCTTCCCAATGTCACAGAACTGAGAGAGAAGAAAATCTTCATTTCACCAAAATCTGCAATGATCAGAACTTTTGTTAGAATGAAAATGGAATTTAATAATGTGTTTATGGTAGAATTATAATCTTAAGTAGTTGATACCTTTAATGAAAGTTTTCCTCAGATACTTAACACTTACTAGCTTTGTGACACTGGACAAGTCACTTAACCCCAATTGCTTCACAAAAATAGATAGATAAATAAATAAATGAAAGTCTTATTTATATAGAAATTTATAAAATAGTAAATAAGATAGGATTGGGTTGGATTTTTTGTTGCTTTTGTTGTTTTAGTTCATGCAGAAGTTCTATAATCTAGAGCAATAATTATCATGCTCATTTTACAAATGACAATTTTGGAAGCTCAGAAACACTTGTCAAGGGCTTCACAATCAATTAACAGTAATAAGTGTGGTTAAATTGTTCTGCCCATTTGTTGCTAACCTTGACTACAACTTGAACAGTCAAGGGAAAAAAAAACAAAATTCATTCCAAATCAACTGGTAAGACAAAGAGTAATTTGGAACATACATGATTCTGGACTGGAATACAGAATTCTAACATTGAAGGAGCCATCACATGAACTTATGCTAATTAAACACAGATTTTTCCCCATATCTGACTATACATATCACAATTCAGGTTTATATGAAAAGGGTGCTGGTTAGATGGAAAAGCCATATACAATAAACACTATGGTATTCATTCACTCAATAATCATTTCTTAGTATGCCCAAAACACTGAGGATATAATATAAGGTGAAAAAGTCAGGACTTTACATTTAATTGGGGGGGGCATTTGCACAGATAATTAACTACAAGATAGTTTGGGGAGAGGAGAAAACACTAACAAACTAGGCAGATCAGGTTGTTTCCCTTAGAAAGTGGCTCTTGATTTAAGCCTTAAAGGAATTTAATTATTTTAAGAGGAAGAGAGGAGAATGGAATGCATCATCTTTACTGATAAAGGGTGTTGGAAATTGGTTTGAAATACATAATGTTCTTGTGGTATATTCAGGACCTTTTTTATTTTACTAATTACTATAATTTTGTTTTATTGGAATTTGTTTCTTTAAAACGCTTAAGCAGATAAAAATATTTGATTGAGCATGCCAGAGAATCAGCTTGCAATTACAGAGGCTTTCCTCTATAAGATCCAAGCGTGGGTATACTGTTTCCATAACCCACTTCTGCTGCATGAGAGCAAGCCAACAGGCAAGACTGTAAGATTTTGAGGAAGCCATCTCAGTGCTGTTCCTATTGTAGGATGGTTTGGAGACAGGATAAGTATCCTGTTGATTAATAGCTGCTTTGCTTCCCAGTACTGAATTGCTACAACAATCGTATGTTAAAACATAATTATGGCTCACAAGATGAGTTCGTAATTTGGTTAGTCCAAGAATAATGTTTCAGTGAACATTGTATAAAACAGCCTGTGATGTGTGTTAAGGAGCTATTTTCAATTAAAGTCTTATTTAGAGACTATGTCGATTATTAAAACACTGATTTCAGGAAGCCCAGAGGGACAACAATCTTGTGACATGTTTCTAAACCAAAGATACCCGGTTTTCCCATTCTCATACCCACTAGGTATTCTCACAGACACATTTCACAGCATAGGTTATATCTTTGATCTGGGATGTCTTGGGGAGAAAGAAGAAAGTAACTAGAGGGAGAGTATGTTGTGCTAAAACAATAAAAGGGGTATTAAAAAACAAAACAAAGGTCCATTGGAAAACTCCAAGGTCAATGAGAATGCCTAAAAGTACAAAATTCTAAGAGAAAAAAAATATATTGGAAGATAGGGTCCAGGGAGAAGGAAAGTATATTTTTCACACAGAGAATCAGCAGATCAGCAGCACCAACAGAATCAGAGGAGATAGAGTTGGAAACCCCTGGTTGGAAAACCTGGGTTCATATTCTAGATCTGCTATTTATAAACTGTCACTTCCTTCCCTGAAGCCTCAGTTTCCTCACATGTAAAGATAGGGGGCAATCTCCAGTCTTTCTATTACACAGAATACTTGAAGTCAGAAATACAAGTCAACAAATATAATCACTTACTATGTGCCAGGAACTGTGCTATATATAATAGAGATTCAAAGATAGTCAAAAACATTATCCTTGCCTTTGAAGAGATCACATTTTAATGGGTGAGGGCAAGTCCCACTTCTACCCTCCACAAAATCAAGTGGCAATTTAACCCTTGATCTTGTCTCACCGTCCCCATTCTTCCCAAGCTTTGGGAAAGGCACCCATATTTCCAGAGCAGACCATAGCTTTGTGTCTTGTTTCATTTGCGTATTAATTGCAACCCTTTTGTCCACCCCACCCAAACTCTATAGATATATTATTATATATGTATAAATTTTAAAGAATTTGATAAAGTCTATGAAAAACAAAAAGAATCAGAGTAGTACAAGCAGGAGGAAGAGGAGAAAGAGAAGGAAGAGGAAGAGAAAGAGGAGGAGGAGGGGAAAAAAAGAAAAGAAAAGGAAAAAGAGACAACCTGCAAACAACTATGTACAAATAAGATGAAGAATAAAGTAGAGGTAACCATAGGCAAAAGAATAACACTAAGGAGTAGATGAGATCATACAAGAAAAGAAAGCAGCAGAGTTGTAGGGAGACTTGACGGGAAATAGAAAGCAGAGATAGGAATGATGTGGGAGTGACAGCCACTGAAAATACACAGGTTTGGAAGATGGAAGTAAGATGGATAGAAGGTTTCACTTGGAGATCGGGAAGAAAGAAGATGAAATCCTTTCCATCACCCTTACTAGCTATGTGTGGCCATGGACAAACATATCTTCTTGAAACTTCAGTTTCCTCTTCTGTAGAATAGGTTTAATAATTATCTGTAAATACTTTCTACCTCACACGGTTGTTGTGAGGCTCAAGAAAGATAATGTATATAAAACACTTTGTAAACTTTAGATGCCTCAGATTTAAAACCTCAGAATTCATATAGCATATGGCTTCTGAAACTTTTTTCCACTCATGACCTCTTTTCATCTAAGAAATCTTTCCACGGCCCCAGATATGTAGGTAATAATTATTATAATAATTATTAATTATACAGACCAAACATTTACTAACAATAAATCATATTTTCATGAATTCCACATTCAGTTATGAGACCCAGGTGGGATCACGAATAGCAGTTTAAGAAAATTTGATCTAGCATAACTCTCTCATTTTACAGATCAGAAAACAAAACCCTAGAGAGGCTAATTGATTTGCTCAAGGTTACTCAAATATTAAGTTGCAAACCTAGAATTCAAATTCATATCCTTCATCTCCAAATGCAGTATTTTTTCCACTGAAATACACTGCCTTCTTCCTGGCTATTATAATCATTAATTTCAGACAGTTATGGCAAAATCTAAACACATACAATGTTCTATTTTCACATGTTGCATGTAGAAATAATTACCTTAGTTCTAAATAGAGAAACTGTTATGATCTCTATTTGGTGATCTATAAACACCATTAATCATAAGGGAAAATACTTTCCACAACTATCTCCTTGAATTATAAGCTACTACAGACCCAAATATTTTTAATGTTTGGTAATTTCATTATCCTGTTTTAGATCTGCTGGATCTATAAACCACTTAGGATGTATAAAAATGATTCCAAACTAACTCTGGGGCCTATCTATTAGGAATGAAGAGAATTAGAAACCTCAATAAAAATAGCAAAGCTCATCACTTTCCTTGGGCATATTCAAGTTCCTCTCACATTGCCCATTATGCATGAGATTTATTTTTTTCTTAACTTTAAAAAAAGAAATATCATTTTTCTTTATTTAACATTCATTTTTAAAAATGTTGAGTTCCAAAATTTCTCCCTCTCTCCAGCCCTTCCCACAACTCACTGAGAAAACAAGCAATATGTTATCAATCATTTATGAAGTCATGCAAAACATTTCAATATTAGCCATGTTACAAAAAAACAAGAAAAATAAAATGGGGGGGAGGGAGGTATGCTTCAATCTGTACAGAGAATTTTTCAGTTCTCTCTCCCTAGATGTAGATAGCATTGTGATTCATTTGAAACTGTTTTATTCTAATTAGAGGAAGTAAGTCTTTCACACTTGATCATCATTACAATATTGCTGTTACTGTTTATAGTATATCTCCCTGATTCTGTTCACTTCACTTGTATCAATTCATATAAATCTTTTAAAGTTTTTCTAAAGCCATCCTGCTTGTTTTTTCTTATAGCACAATAGTATTCCATTACAATTATGTAATACAACTTGATCTATCATTCTCCAATTAATGAGCACCTCTTCAGTTTCCAATTCTTTGCCAACACAAAAAGAGCTGCTATCAATATTTTATAAATATAGATCTTGTTCCTTTTCCTTTGATCTCTTTGTATAGACCTAGTAGTGCTATTGCTGAATCAAATGGTATATACAGTTTTCAAGCTCTTCCAGCATAGTTCCAAATTATTCTCCAGAATGGTTAGACCAGTTCACAGCCCTACCAACAATACATTAGTGTCCCTATTTTTCCCATATTCTTTCTTGAATTTTTTATTTTCCTTTTCAATCTGATATAGGTATGTAGTGCTCCTGAGAACTTTTAGATTTGTATTTCTCTAATCAATACTGATTTTTTAAAAATTTAAATATTAGTACAGATCTTTATTTCTTCTTCTAAAAACTAACATATCTCTTGCCGATTTATCAATTAGGGAATGGCTATTATTTTAATCGTTTGACTCATTTATCTATATATTTGAGAAATAAGGCTTTTTTTTCAGAGAAACCAACTATAAAATTTTTTTCCCCAATTTCTTGGTTTCCTTCTAGTTTTGGCTGCCTTGGTTTGGCTTGTACAAAAATGTTTTAATTTTATGTAATCAAAACTATTCATTTTACTTCCCATCATCTCTCTATCTCTTATTCAATCATGAACTTTTCTCTTGTCCATTACACTCCCCTAATTTCCTTGTTTCTTAATTTTTTAGTAGAGTAAGTTTCTAAGAAAACATAGGTTTTTGGAGGGTGCAGAATATTGTCAGACTATCCAAGCAAGGGAAAATTCAAGTTGTCTTTTGTTTATCCTCAACTCTACAGTCATTTAAGAAGGAAACCATCAGCCAAGAAAAAAATGTGTTCTTTCTTTCCCTGAGTCTTTCAGTTTCTCAATATGGTTTCATAAATTCATAAAAATTGAGAAATAGGAATAGATCATTTCCCCCTTTTTTTTAACAAATGAGAAAATTGAAACTAAGAGTGGGAAAGTGATTTGCCTAAGGATGCACAGCTTTGTTAGTGCTGGAGCCAGGACTAAAACCCAGTTATCCTGAATTTGAATTAAGACCAGTATTTTTTCTACCTAATGTCCATTTAAAAAAAAAAAGGTTCTGGATTTGCCTCTAGGTGATGACATGATTTATTTCTCTAAGAGGTTCTAAAGTTTTAAATAATGATTTTTAGTCTTAATAAATGAAATTGGAAATGTTGGGGATCAAATGATAGTCAAGTTCAATTTAACATCCTTAAAGCAATACTTGTGAACAATGATTTATTCTTCTTTTGCCAATGTGCAGTCTTGCACTCTCTTCACCCTAATTTATGCCCCTAGTTTCTGACCTGGATAGCATTGTTGCCGATACAACATAGAACTCTGCTGGGTCTCACAGTAAAAGTTTCTTAGCTCAAGTCAAGCCTACAGGAAACCTCAGTTCTCAGGAAAATCCATTCATTCAAAAAATATTACTTAGCTCCTTCCATGTATACTACTAATTAAACTATATTCTAAAAAGATCAAAATAAGAGAATAAGGACCCATATGTACAAAAAAAAGTTTTAAGCTGTACTTTTTATGGTAGCAAATAACTGAAAGATAAGTGAATATTTATTAATTAGCCAAGCAAATTATGGCAGATTAATCTAATAAAATAGTACTGTGCTATTAAAAAATGATGAGATAGATGGTTTCAGAGATACCTAGGAAGACTTATATGAATGGATGAAGAGGAAAATGAATTAGATCAGAAAACTAGTTTATACTATAACAACATTATAAAAATCAAAGGCTATAAAAATGAAAGACTTAAGAATTCTGGTTAATGTAATGACCCAATGTGATTCCAAATGACTGATGATGGAAAATGTTAATCACTTCTTCACAACGTGATGATGGACTACATATGCTGAATAAACCACATACTTTTTGACATGCTCAATACAAGAAAGTCTTTTTCTTGACTATGCATATTTGTTAGAAGGATTTTGTTTTTCTTTATTTTATTGGCAAGAGATAATAAATGTTTATTAAATGAATAAAAATTTAATTTTAAAAAGTACTTTCTCTGGTGCCAAACACTGAGGATACAAAAATGGCAAATGATATAAAAATTGTCCTCAGGGGTTTTACATTTAATAGGAGACGAAACTAAGGTATATTCAAAAACAAGCCTTTGGGTATAGTTTGGATGAAGGAGCAATCTAAAAAAAAGTGATCTAAGAAAATATGAGGACACAGTAATCACTTTCATTTGGTGGGGGAGGGACATGGAGGAAGTGTTACTTATGGAAACATCTAATATGGTCCTTGAAGGAAAATAAAGACTTAAATAGATAAAGCATATAATGAGTGCATAAAAGTAATGGAAGATGCCCCAAGAGAAGAGATAATCAAATAATCATTGGTTCTGAGCTTCAAGGGACCTCAGAGACAGTCAAATCCAACCCCATCTTTTTAACAGATAATGAAACTAAGACTCATTAAATGATTTGCCCAGACCATACAGAGTCACACAGGTAGGACATGTTGGGGATTTGGTCCTCAGACTCCAACACCATTGCTCTCCCACACTATTCCTATGCTGATACCAGGAAAAATATAGCAGTTTTTTTTGGAATTAATGTAACTTGTATAAAAAAGAATAATTTGAAACAAAAATAGGAAGGTATAGTTGGATACGGAGTCTAATTATGGAAAGTCTTAAATGTCTGGCATTTGTAGGTTAACGCAGAAGCAAAAGGAAGCCCTGGATAGACCATTACATTAGAAAGATCATTCTGGCAGCTATGTAAATGATGTGTTGAGGAGAAGAAATGACTAAAAATCAAAATCAATTGGGAGGCTTTCATCATAGTCCAGAGAAAGAACAATGAGGGCTTACATCAGTACAGTCCCAAGGTGAGTTGAACCATGGGGATAGAATTGACAGGCTTTGGTAATGGATTTGAGTGTAAATGATGAGTGAGTAGGAATGGTTGAAGATGATTTCAAGGTTTCAGGCTTCTGTAATTAAAAGGATGGTGCTTCCATAACCATAACAAAGACAAATAACAACAAAATGGGAAGTTGGAAGGAGGGGTAAACTTGGGTATGTGTGGAATAGATGATAAGATCAGTTGTGCTTGTGTATAATTTGAAGTAATGATGGAACATCCAGATGGATAGCCTGAGGCATTAAGAAAATTGACCAAGAAGACCAGAAAACACTTCAGTACCTACTTAAGTAAGTGGTAATAGTCCACACTTTGAAAGAAGTGAGAATCCTCCCTTCCCTTACTCCATGAAATACTATAACAACCAAAGAGGCCACAAAACTCAAGAGGAAATGATTCATAAAGGACCCAGAAATAGAATAGGACCTTGTCTGCTCTTCCACTGAGTACCATCAAGGAAGAGCAAAGAGAGAAGTTGGAGCAATCACATTTCAAATACTCAAATGAATTTATAATTTCATTGATGTATTTCCTCCAGAGATGCATACTAAAACTAATCCACACCAGTTCATCCTGGTTCATTATTGTCCTTAAGAGATTCATCTAAAGTGTTGAGGACTTTGTTAATGTTCTCCTAAAATTATGAGGCTATCAATGAAACTTGTAGGTAGTACATCAGTTATCCTCCAATTTTGTCATTTGACTGGTCCATTTTATGTTTCACTTACATGTCTTTATTGATGTTCTTTTCGCTATTTCTTTTTCAAAATTAATTTTAATGTATCAAAAGTTGCTTAGATCCACCTCTGTATTCCTCACTGAGTAATCCTCCAGATCAATTCCTTAGAGAATGTGGTATCCTACAACTCAGCCATACAATACCACCAAAAGACCACTTATACTTACAATATGAGCCTCTGTTTCAGGGGGATGTTAGGAATCATTGAATGAACTGTGATTTCCCAAAAGCAACCCAGTGCACTCTCTTCCTCTATATCTAACTCAATGTCTATTTATAAAAGCTATTCAAAACATATATTCTGAGAGACAAACTCTACTGGCTATCTATTCAACTACATATCAGAGTTTGAACAATAGACATTTTTCATCTGCTTCATTTTTCCTGTGAGGACAGCTGGCATTCTCTATTTTTGACTGTATCAGTTAGGAAACACAACAATGGTCTGGAATTTGACTTGGTCATTGACTCAGTCAATATACACTTATTAAGTGTCTATTATGTGCTTAGCATTGTGCTAAGTACAATGTCATTTGGAAACAGTAGTGTTTTGAGGACCTCAGTTTCTATAGGAAATCCCACTATGACTTGGATTCTGAATTGGATTATATTTATATCTATCTATCTATCTATATCTATCCATATTATTGGCAAATATGATTCCTTCTTCCTGCCTTGCCTTATATTACTGGTCAAAGAACCTTTTTCTATCATTATTTTTTCAAGGTATCTTTTATAATTTTATCATATTCATTGGACATATTTTATTGGAGAGTCTTACAGATAATAAGTAATAATATTCCCTATGCCTTTGGTTAATTGCATGATGGCAAATATATAATTTAATGTGGATTATTGTTTGTGAAAATCTACCTATTCTTTTCCAAAACCCTCATCAAGAATATATTTGATAAAAATGTAAATAATTCTTATTTTTAAAAAGGGTTAGAAATTATTGATAATAATGTTTGTGACTTTTTTGCAAACTTTTCCTCAGAAGAATCATATAAATGATCCAAACTAGACTGACACCAATATGAATTTCAAAGTTCCCATTGGTGTGCCACTTTAGGAATAAACAATACAAAAAGTTTAAAGATTGCCACACCTTATGCATGCAAAATTATATATATATATATAATATGTATATTATATATATATTAAAAGTCCTTGATTTCCACTTGTTTTCCATGTTACTCCTTTATCCCTTCTCTCCAGTTATGTCTAATCTCTTCTATAGTTAGCAGAACAAAAGTAACTTTGCCATGATAGAATCAAAAAAAAATTGTTTTCCTCTTTTCTCCTAATACAAAAAGTATTACATCTTCCTCCTCAAAATATTTCAGTGAGTCCCCTCTGTCTTTCGGGAAACTATAAACTAACTAAGGCCCTACTTGCTAGTTTTGTTCAACAGTACTATTCTACATCCACTCTACAATCCGCTAAACTGAACTCTTAAGTGAGAATAGTCAACATGTATTAAATTTTCTCTCCAGGAAAAATCTTCTAGGAGAAAGGGATGCTCAGATCAATATGGAAGGATCAAAAATCTGAAAGGATAAAGTGAAATAATGCCAAAGAGGAAGTGTATTGAGATTCACTAGAAAAATTTATTCATGTCACATATAATTAGTAAAAAATAGCAGACCAGTTTGGAACCCAGGAGATTCCAGTGACAAAATAGAAAAGCACAGTTCAAGACAAACCCATTAAATGGATATCCCTAGAGGAGAGAATATGAGCCTTCATTTCCTCCCTTCCTCCCCAGAATCTTGGGGGTATGTTTTATATGAACTATTCTTACTATATCAATTAAGTAAATACCTCTTTCTGAAAATGAATTAAATCTGGTTGAATAAATATTATCAATAATTATCCTCCATGTCAGTGGGAGCTGTGAACAGGAAGCTGCCATCAAGAAGATAACCTCTTAGCCTCTGTGGGATATTTCTTCAGAACCTGAAGAAAGACAAGTTATTCTACAGGGGCCTGATCTCCTAGTGGTATTGGAGAGAAGAGCTCCAGAGCCTATAATACTTAAGGAAAATCTTAGCAACAAAGGCAAGCCTACAAAAGTGGAATGGGTGACAGGAAGGGAACAGGCTCTCCTTCAAACAAAGAAATCTTCAAATAAAGACTGTATGACCTTTTGTATATGCTTTTGAGGGGATAGTTGGTTAGCTGTGGATTTGATTAAAAGATTTCTGAGTCAGTTTTTGATATTCTGTGAAGGTCCTTGAAAATACACATTATTAAAAAAACATAAGGTATCATTATGATATTTTCTCTTACTGCTAATATGAGAAAGACATTTTCTTAAAAGCGGAGATTTGTTCATTAATTATAACAGTGAAAGTGCCTGCATGATGAATGTTGAAAGGGTTTATAACTTAGACATTAAGATTTGCTTGGGGCCAAAACTTACTGCAGATGTTATCAGTAGGAGAAAAATATTAAAATTAAAAATGGTTTCAAATGGATTTTTTTGTACTAAGAAAAACAGTATTTTGGCCAGTTTCCCATGCTCTTTTATACTCCAATAATGAGAAGAAAGAGAAGTTTGAAATGTGCCTTGGATATTCATAAATAGTTTCTTGTGTACAAAGAATAGAGGAGAGCCTTGTGATTTTAAACTATAAAATAAGGCTAATAGAGTCTAATTGAGAGGATGCCTTCCATCTTGAGAGCTCAAAGGTCCACAAATATTACTTCCATTCTTATCAATGTTCAGAATAAGTTCTGATATGACTCTATTGTATTAGAAACTTAGATCCAAAAAGAGAAGCATCAGTGACAGGAAACAAGGGCAAACCAGTACTAGAGCCTGGATCTCCTAGATTCTCAAGCCAAAGCTCTGTCTCCAATAAGCATTATTGTTCACATTGAATAAACCTGTAGTCTATGGTCACAGACATTTCCCATTGCCCTAAAAATGTTTGGCTGCCCTTTGCTATCTGGGGGAATTTAATATTTGAACAGCTGAGTAATAAACACCAAAAAGCAATTACTGAACTTGCCTTCAGGAAAGCTTTTATAGCCCTCCTGCCCTTTACAAAGTCACCCTACAAATCATAAGACCTACTGGCCTACATTTGCACACTGTCAAGATATCAAATTCAATTCTATTGGTTCTTCACTAATTTAGAGGAGGTATAATAGTTAGAAAGGACCTTAGAGATCACTTAGTCCTTTATTTTTCAGTTGAGTAACTGAAGTCCTGAAAGATTCAGAGTGGTGACAATGTTGCAGAACTAGTAAATGTTGGTGGCAAAACTATAAGACTATGAATTCTGTGAGACGACTATAGAACTCTTGTCATTTCTCTTTAGATTCAAACCTCCCCCATAAACCTCTCCATATACTCTTCTTCAAAGTTGAATTTAATTTTGGAAACACCATTAAGATGATTCTACAACCTATCAACAGTATTATGGTCAACTGGGATGGAGAATACAATGGCTGTTGCCAAAAAAGCCCCCCACTCCCCAATGGTCTTTTTTCCCTAATGACTTCTACATAACACTGACTCTGCTCCATGTTTCTTCCTTAAAACACACTGTTTCCTGCTTTTATCTCTTTTTCTAATGTTCAATGACAGCCACTGTTGGCCTTCTGCAGAAATGTCTGTGCTATATTTATCATGCAAAGGAGGCAAAACCTTATCTTCTCTCCTGAAAAAAAAAAAAAAAAGAAGATTTTTTATAAATTTTCTTCTCTCCTTTATGACAACTTATTCAAGTTGTATTTCCTGTCTCTCCTATCCTTCACTGTCATAATGAAAATTTTATTATTATGAATATGTATTTAATTATGACATATAACAGCATATTTAATTATCTAATATATTTAATTACATAATTCATACATGATACAGGATGATTATCATCATCATGTAGATAGTGATTTAACATTTGCAAAGCACTTTACGTATATGTCTTATCTTATTTGATCCTCACAATAATTCTATCAGGTAGCTACTATCATTATTTCCATTTTACAGAGAAAAAATTGAGGCTGAGTAATTAAGCAATTTGTCCAGGATCAAACAGATTGTAAGCATCTGAGAGAGAATTTGGATTCAGATCTTTCTGACTCCAAATCTAGCTCTCTATCCACATAGCTTACATAATTAGCAAGCAGAATTTCAAATCAAGGTGCAATTTCCCCTTTCCTACTTTAGACAAACTGTTGAGATAAATTATCCTCTCCTTCCCCAGAGATTTTCTTTGTGCCAAATGCAGTTTTTCAGAAGACTCTTCTTGAACTCCCTCTCATTCCCCATAATAGTCACCAGACTGAAGAGAATATGAAATATTTTAAAAAGGAAGAAAAGAGATTGTTAACATCATCATTATCATCAAACCCTAGATGATGTCAGGGAAGAGAAGAAGTATTCTACCCCCCAACATTAATCAAGAATATGATGCATCATGTGGTAGTTCCTCAGTAATCAGATTATCTTTTTCATGAGGCAGCCCACCTTAGTCTGGAATTCACATTGTAAATGTGAATTTTTCTGATTTCACCTGAACCACTAGTCGGGCTCTGCTTGTCCTGCTCCACTACACTGTAAATCAGCCTGTTTACATAGCTCTCTTCTAGTTTGAAAACTTGAAAAATAAAGAGAAATGTTCTTCCAAGAGAAATTCATTCCCTACTAGGTCTGATGAGTTCTTTTCTGCCTTACCGTCTTTGCCTCTCTCTGTTGTTTTGTCAGTTCCAGATGACAAAAAGAATAAATCTGGACAAGTTCAGAGAACTATTGAATAATAGGCATTTATAATTGCTGACCTCTGCTGATTGTCCATTTCTGCTCCAGGGCCAAGATGAATACTTAACCTCTAATTCAAGGATTCTTTACCTAGAGTCCATGAATTTGTTTTATTTTATTTTATTTTTAACATTTTAATCACTATGTTTAAACATAGGTTTCCTTTAGAATTGTTATTCTATTTCTCTCTTTTATTCTGTATCTCAGCTTACCACAATTTTCACATTTGAAAAAGTATACATAGAAGGGGTCCAAAGGCTTCACCAGACTGTGAAAGTGATCCATAAAAACTCAAAAAGGTTAAGAGCACTTACTATTGTGTGGGTGTGTCTATTTTTATATGTATGTGTGTGTGTGTGTTTACATAAAACAAATATAAGAAGTTTTTTTTTTTTTTAATGAAAACTCAATTTACTTCTAGAAAAATTTTTGCCTGTCATATTTTATGGCAAAAGTAGGAAGTGGTTAAAAGCAACAGGCTACTGGAGAATCCGGGGTTGGGCCAAAACCGCATTGAAACACTGCAGGGCTAATAAGGTCACTTGTCCAGCAGCAGAATTTCCATAGCTGAGACCAAAGGAGTGACAACATCCCTTTTAGAAAAGGGAACAGATGTCCAAAAATAAGAGATCCAAGAATAATTATGCAGCACAACACCCCAAATGATGTGGAAATAATCTCTTAAGAACCACTCAGGCATCTCCTAATGTTAATTTCATAACTCAACCTTTCGCTTATTGGTATATTTTCACATTTGTAATTTAAATTTTTAAAACAACAAAAAGAACAATAAAAATTCTGACCCTCCACATGATAATGTCCCAGTCTTTTGTGAAAGGTAGAAACTGAAACCTCTGCCAGAATTGGAGACACTGCATAAATTTCTTCTCCTCTTCTTTTATTCCAGGTTGAGCTTGGCTCTAAATGAACATTAAACATGCCAACAGGTTTAAAACAAATATAATTACAGGTGAGCAAGCTGGGTGGACCCGTTGGTTTCAAATTTATACCTGTAGCTGCCCTGAAGCTAGGCAAGATCTTAAAACAAAACAAAACAAAAAACAAAAAACAAAAAAACTCCCACATGGTTTTTCTAAGAGGAAACTGAAAGACTCACAGTTTTTTCCTTATCTGATAATCTCACCCTAGAGCAGGGAGTGCCTCCTGACCCTTTCAAATACACAACAGCTCCACAAATCTTCAGAGTCATCATGGATCAGTATGTTCTAGGACCTCATTGTAAAAGGCTGTTCACTATTGGGCAGGCATACCTTGCATGGTGTTGTAGCAGGGAGAAAAACCAAGCTCTGAACATAGAAATTAGAAGCTCCGAGCTCCAAGTCTAGCCCTGCTACTTACTTGTTACGTGATTTGGGGACTCTCTGGACCTAAGTTTCCTCAGCTGTAAAAAGAGGATAACATTGTTTTCTGTACGTATTTCACAGAGTTACTGCAAAGATCAAATAAAATAATGCACATGAAAGAATTTTAAGGGCTATATAAACATGTATTATTAACAATAATATTCCATCCAGATGTGGTCTAGTTATTGAGTTGTTGAATGTACTTTATTCTATGGCAAAATCCCCACTTTAGAATGGTTCCAAAGCATGTGAACCAAGGACAGCATTATGGGGAAGCTCTAGTAGCTGAGAAATATGGTTATATGAGACATTCCTTTCTTTCAGTTAAATAGCAGAAAAGATATACTCAGGAAAAGACAAATCTCTTTCCCCTACCTTTCATGGGAAAGGTACTCTTTCTACTCAAAGATGATACTGAACTTCAATTTCTTCAGGGTTTTTTTGGAGAATGTTCTGGATCAACAGGGGTTTATATCAATATCAATATATTAATATTAGAAAGAAAGTCTTGGCAATGAGTTGAAGTACTACCATAAGACCAATAGAAATAGAAATCCAGTTCCATCTGTTAAGCGCCTACTATGTACCAGACACTGTGCTAAATGCTGGAAACCCAATGTTAAAACAAGACAACGCTCAAGTTATCTTTTAAAAAAAAAAATAGAGAAATTAGAAAAAAAGAAGACATAGCATATAATCTTTGAACTAAAGCTCTTATTCTTTCTCCTAGAGTGTCTTAATATCAACCTCTAAATACATTCTGTGTCTGTTTCTCCCTCTCTCTTGTCCCTTCTCTGCTTTCCTGTCTCTCCTCTCTCCCTCCCTCCCTCCTCTCTCCTTCCTTCCCTTCCTTCTTCCCTTCTCTCCCCTCTCCCCCCACACATCCTATACACACCCTTTAACAAATTTACTAGGCACAAAATCAGTGTTGACGTGTTAAGGCAGCAGGGGGGAAAAGGAAAGGGAGAAATTTCAGAAGACTAAGAATAATTTTGAAAATATAAATATAAGGAAGATTTAACTTGGTATTGTTTCAGAATTTGGTGATTGCTTGATACTTGTTCTCTTAGGCTCATGGATCTCAAAATACTTTGGAGGTAACATCTTATAGGTCCATACTACATCCATATGAAATAGTTATGGCAGGTGAAAAGAGACCTTCATGTTTCAGATAAGAAAACTCAAATACTGAGACACAAGACACTTGGGACAGTGTGGTATATTGATCAGAGTACTGAACTTGGAGTATGAAGAACTGATATTAAATGTGCTGTAATGTTTAGTATCCATGGGCAATTTGTTTAGTTTTCTAACCTCAAGGAAGTATAAGGTATATTCTGACATAGTGGCACACAGAGCAATGAATAACTCATTGACATGACTAAGTGTGACAATTCATCCTTAGTTTAATGTCCATGATTACTAAAAGGAGATTGGGAAGGAAAATAAAGGTACTTGTTTGTGGAAGTCTTACACCCAAATAAAGACCCTTTAGGAAACTATATGCCTCAGGATAAGAGAGCCAGGAAACAGTGGGAAGACCAAACCACAGAGCCAAAAAGCTGCCCTTGGAGTGGAAAAGAAATTGGTATTTTGTATGGAATTAGCCGCTTTCCCACAATGAAATAGCACCAAGAAAACATCATCTCCATCTCTTCAATCCTGCAAACAGACCAAATGGAAGAAATTCCTGCCAAGAAGCATTCAAGTCAGACTGCCATTCCAGGACAGACTTGTTGCCCATCACAAAATGCTTTCCATTCATTCTTTGTAGCTGCCTCCCTCTCCCATGGTAAACTGTGTAGGTTCTTTCTCAAAGATTCTTTTTAAAAACTTGGATTTAGTATACCAGGAAGCATTATCACAACTCTCAAATTTATTATTTGATACTTTCAGGGCAAGAAAATACTATCAAGACCAAAATAGTCTATGGGATCTCAAAATGATGCACTCAGACAAGTGACTCTTTATCAATCTGGCTTTCAGACTAGGTGATGAAGCTAAATCTCAGGATGAAGAAACAATTGAAGCTGACTGAGCTTCCCTGAAATGATGTGACCAACAGTGATTACACCTGGGATGTCAATGCAGCCTGGCCTTTACAGGACTGGTAATTCCCTTACTTCACCCTTAACTTAGTGTGAATCAGTCAAATTACAGTCTCTTTGCACTTCATCTTTCCCTTCTGTCAAAGATGGACAGAGAAACCTATTTACTATCCAATTTAAGCAAATGCTGTAAGTATTAATGAGATAAGCTGTACAAAATGATTTGAGTTCCTTGGAAGAAAGGTGCCATATAAATATGAAGCATCATTATTCATCCAGAAAATAATTCTATTTTCCTGACAAGAAAGAAGGAAAATACAGAGAAAGGGACATAACTCCAACGATCCATGTACCTGTCTATAGCTTCCCAAGAAAATAAAATAGATTCACCATCCGGCTCCTTCTTATCAACTCTCCAAGGGTAAGTGGTTTTGGAGCTAATTATTCCAAAGAGCTGAGAATTCCATAAAATATGTCAGCATCACTAAAAATGCAAAGGCAAAGGGGATCTTATTTGCCTTTTATCAGCCTTCTCCTTTGTTTCCTTTTTAAACCGATGGTGATGGAAAAGTCCATAATAGAGACTATTAGTTAGTGTTCCTATTCCCATCTTCTCTTTTCAGAAAATTTCTCTTCCTTCAAGACTTTACTCAGGTTTGTCTAAGAAGCATTCCTTGCTCTCTTTTGATAAAAGTGCTCTCTCTCTACTCATATTTTCCTAAACAATTTTCTCTAGATCTCTGATTTATCTGTGCCACTAACCTTACATACTTGTCTGTGTAAATAGAGCATTTTTCTTAAAACTTTTTTCATCCACCCAAGGTAACTGTAAGTTCTTTGTGGGCAAGGGGCTGTGGAATTTGTATCTCTATCTTTGGCACCTGGTACTGTAATTTGAACATAGTGGGAACCTTGAATTGAAATCCATGATTTTCAAGTGCTAGAACTGTGGGAAATGCCAAGTAATTTATTATAAATAGTTTCTAGCAACTGTATCAGGAGAAAGATATCTAAGTAGCAAAGTAGATAGAGCAGTGGGCTTGGAAATGGGAAGATTCAACTTCCTGAGTTCAAATTTGGCCTCAGACACTTACTAGTTGTAGGACCCTGAGCAAATCACTTTCCCCATTTATCTCAGTTTCCTCAACTGTTAAATGAGCTGGAGAAGAAAATGGCAAACCACTTTGCCAGGAAAATGCCAAATAGGGCCAGACATGACTGAATAACAACAACAAACTAGGAGAAAGGACACAAATTCTAAATATCTTGTTTATTTGGAAGTTCAAGGAACCAAAATGGAATTAAAGGTATTCAAGTTATCCAGACTTCTTAATTTAATTACAAGAGAACAGAGCACTTCACAAGTCCTGCTTCTTCAGGCCAAAAGCTTAGGAATGCTTCTAATTACTTATGGGTAAGACCTAGGCAGGTTAGTCCAAGTTTCCCTGTAGACAGCCTCACTTTTCTCCTGCACTCCTGTTGACAAATAATTAGACTGGCTTCTTCTATATGACTTACAGGTATCATTGGTAAGACTAATTTTCAACTTTTAAATGACCTGCCATTTTCAAGATCTAGTTTCTGATTTAAATGATATGAGATCCACATTTCAGCTTAAGCCACCTTAGATATGAAAACCCTTCTCAGGTAACTAGACGATGGCATTCCTTTTGATTAGTCACAAATCAGTGAGGTTTTATAATTAGGCTAGCCTAGGGAAAAAAAAAGATGGACAACTGAATCCCAGTTCTAAATCTAAGACATTTAATTAAATCTGAGGATTTCTCTAAATGTCAAATAAGATCTGACTTTATAATCATAAATCTATGAGACATATGATTTAAATGACCTCTAAATTATATGATATCCAGGAAAGAGCGGGGAAGGGGAAATAAGCATTTATATAATTCCTATCATGGATGTGCTAGTTATTTTGCTAAGTGCTTTTTACAATATTATCTCACTTGAGCCTTACAATAACTTCTCACTAATAAGACAGATACTATCTTCATCATCCTCATTTGACAACTGAGTAAACTGAGGCCATTAGAAACTAATTTACTTGCCTAGGCCCGCACAGCTAGTAAGTAAGTGTCTAAGGCCACATTTAAACTCCAGGTCCTGTACTATAATCGTTGCACCATCAGCAGCCATTGAGATATTGAACTACCTAGTATGCAAGCTACATAACATACCATAAAAGTAGATCAAAAAATCACAAGGACAAGAACTTTAGGTATCTTCAGATCAAACTGATATGTATTATGGCAACAGGGGACATGTGCCAGGCTATGAGTGCTAGACCCAAGTTCCAATCCTATCTTATCACTTGCTGATCATGGGCAAGTGATTTGCCCTCTGAGCTGCATCTCCTAATCTGTAAATAGGGGTTAATAAGATTTAAGCTATCTACCTTACAGAACTATTGTGAAGAAAGTACTTTGCAATCCTTGAGGTTTAAGCCTATTCTCATCAACCTACTAAACAAAACTCTATTTTTTATCATTCAACTTTTCATTATTGAATAGTCCCTATAACTATTTAACTTCATCTCTAACTATTCTGCAATATAATGCCACCACTCAGTGAAAGTCAAATTATCCTTGCTTACATACATGGGATCAGAAAATCATAGATTTAGAATTGGACCATAGAGGTGAGAAATGACATATAAAGAAAAATTTTATGGCTCCAGATCTAGTGGTTTGATGTTTTTGTTTGCTTTTTTCTCCCACTGGACTATAGTCTTTTCCTTCTGACCTTCCTAACTCTATAATTTTACCTATAATAAATGTTCCACTTTGAATGAGCTCTGACTACTTTTTGCTGATTCCTCAAGAAGACATTCCCTCCTATTCTATAGTAATGGTCTTGCCTGTTCCTGCTAAGAAAGACTTCCTTTGCACCCCACTTCTAGCAATACTCAGCAGCTGGATGTCATATATCAGCTCGATCCCTAGGCTGAATTCTCTTGTCAATGATAATTTTACTGAATTCATTCCTTCAGGATTAATGTGCTCCCACCATGTTATTCTCTCCCTCTCCCAATGATTATGAACCCCAAGTTATCACTGTTTGAACCTTGTTCTTAATCTCCAATTGACTGCTCAACCCAGTCCCTCTTATATTCCACTATAAAGCTACTTAGCTGCTTTACTATGGTTTTTGGAATGCCTGTTCAATAAGTTAAAAACTAATTAATTTAATTTTTTTTCATTTCTATCTGCCTCTTATTTTTTGCATTCACTAAGACCCAACTCCCTCTTGATACTATCTGCTTTTCCAGTACTGGCTGTATTTTCATTCACACCTCCTGCTCACTGATTGTAGTGAGGGATTTGAGGCACTCCTTACTCCCTATTGCCACTTTCCTGATTTCCTTCTGCTACAATCATTTAATAAACTCTCCTCCTTAAATTATTAAAATCCAATTTGTTCATTAAAATCCATATCTATCATTTCATTCAAAATTCTACTGTCAACTGACTTCTACAAAATTCTCCTTCTTCAGTGAGTTTGGAGCCAGGTTTATAGATTTCCTCCCTAATTCTTACATTCACACCAATAGAATTAATCATACATATTTTTTCTCCCTCAAAAATCCTAACTTCCAAATATCTCAATTTATTCATTTCACATGACCTTCTCCTCCTCTTCGCCACCACAGCTACAAATATAGAATGTCAAACCTCCAGCTTGCCATTACCAGAAGCCAGGCTACAATAAATCCTTACTCATACCATTTCACAAGAGCCAACTGGTAAATTTTCAGCATGAGCATTTAGACATTGGGAATCAGCAGATGCTAGAAATCATGGCTGAATTTATTGTTTTGCTGATTGTCTATTCTTTATGAAAGTTATGGAGAAAATGTTAATAATAAAGATTAAACTTAAAAGTATGTCATGTATACATTTTCTTAAGGAGCTAGTTGTTAAACATGGATAAGAGTATTCCACTTCCTTGTCCACAAGCTCTAAAAACTCCTTAATCTGAAGATCACATTTTGTTGTCATTCCACCTTTTCCTCTGTTTTGCTAAATGTTCTTCATTCTCACTATGGCTTCCAGTTTTCAGTTTCATTATATATACATACATATATAATATATATATATACATATACACACACATATGTGTGTATAATGCATACTATATATAACATAAATAAAAAATATAAAATATCTAAAATGTATATTCATGTCTCAAAAAGGGAGATTAGGGTCATCCAAGAAAAACACACTATTGTATAGGACTATCTTGGGCTTTAGTTGAAAACAATAGCTATAAACTATACAGAACTAAAATAATAACTTCCATTTCTCATATAATCAAATCAAAATAACTTCCACATATCCATATCATAGTTTATATGATGCTTGAAGGCTTTTACATACATTATCTCATTTGGACCTTGCTATAGCTCTTTCACATAGAGGATGTAATATTATTCTATTCTACAGCTGAGGAAGTTAGGTTTCACCGATGATACGTTTCAGGTGGTATGACTAATAAGTGACTGATCTAGGATTCAGATATATTTCACATTCAATGGTCTTGCCATTATCTCATTGAGCTACCTAACAGTGAATACAGAGAAGGGAGATGAATGCATAGCTTCATATCCCACCTTTGCAACTTATTAGTTGTGTGAGATAATGAGCAAGATGCTTAAAACTCTGGAGTTTCAGTTTCCTCTGTCTTAAAATGAGGGTAATAATCTTGCAGTACCTATTTCACATCGTTAAGGACCTTAAATAATATATATGTAAAACATTTGGCAAACTCTAAAGTACAATATAAATATCAATTATTATTCATTAAACATCAAGAGCTTATCTCTAGTGAGGCAACTGAGAAAAGATAATAGAGAATCTACAGTATGGCAAGATAGCAACAACAGGAATAAAATGCAGTTTATCCTTTCACAATATGCCTTTGATCTTCTCTGTTGAATATCTGTATTTTTAAAAAGATTTTTGTTCCATGTATTTTGGAAACTATAAGTTTGTGGAAGGCTTAGTTATATTAAAAGTACTGTTCTTAAATTTTTCATCAATCTATCTTATGTCTCAACAAATATGATAATCATCTAGTTCCAATATGGTTTGCCAGTTATGTTCTCCTGCATATTTTGAGGTCTACATTTGTACAAAGAGGATTTGTCTTCTGTTAATTCATGCAATCCACCAGATCAAATCTTATTAAGTATTCAGGGGTTACAAAATTTATATAGCCTTCAACGACATGTCTCAGTTTCTACTATTTCCTTGCATGATCCACAATGATTACTGAATCCTTAAGAATAACTCTTGTACAATTTTTGGTGGTGCTGATCTGGTCCTTAACCACCCTTATAAACCTCTGCATGTCTTCAAACAAATCCACATGACTCATCCCTTTGTTAAATGCTTCTTTGCTAACATATTGTCAGAATATATGTGAATGTACTTTGTGGAGGGCCTTGAAATTCTATTCTTGGATCTTTGATATCTCATAAGCATTATATAGAGATGAACAGTTTTTGTTTACAGTAAACAAGTCCAATGTTGGGCTATCAGCCTTTTCTATGATTTGGCGAAGTGATATCTTCTTGTTTCAAAAATATTTCTACAGGTTTTGGGGTCCTATTTACTATGTTATTGGAGAAATACCATCAGTTCTTTTCTCCATTTTTTGAGAAAAAAGTATTCCTCTTTCTACAGCAGCCAAAGATTTTATTAGGATAATTCCATGTTATATTTTCAAACATGTGTGTGTGTATGTGTGTGTGTGTGTGTGTGTGTGTGTGTGTGTGTGTCAGGATTGATATTGCTTAGGTGTTAATTGCCTTAAATGCATTCTTTTCATTCAGCTTGAATTTCAGAATGCCAAAAGTTTCTTAATATATGAAGCCACTTCCTTCTTGATATCTTTGTATTTAATGTATCATGAAGGACACATAAACATATTTGTAGGTATAAACTTCAACCTTAATGTTGCTTCCAAATTCAAGATCTAAGCCTTCAACTCACATGTGCAAAAATGTTTAAAGCAGTCCTTTTTGTAGTGACAAGGAACTGGAAACTGAGTGCATACCTATAACTAATGGCAGAATAAGTTGTGGTATATGAATATAATGTAATATTTTTGTTCTATAAGAAATAATCAGCAGACTGACTTCAGAAAAGGCTGAAGAGACTTACATGAAGTGATGCTAAGTGAAATAAGTAAAACCAAGATAACATTGTACACAACAATAATAAGATTATGTGATGATCAGTTCTGATGGACATGACTCTTTCAACAGTGGGGTGATTCAGGCCAATTCCAAGAGACTTGTGATGGAGAACCATCTGCATCTAGAGAGAGGACTATGGGAATTGAATGTAGTTCACAATATGGTATTATCACCTTTTTTGTTGTTGTTTGTTTTTCTCATTTTTTCCCTTTTGATCTGACTTTTTGTGCTACATGATAAATATGGAAATATGTTTAGAAGAATCATATGTGTTTAACCTATACTGGATTACTTGCTATCTAGGGAAGGAGAGGAGGAGGGCAAGGAAGGAGAAAATTTGGAGCACAAGATTTTTGCAAGGATGAGTATTGAAAATTATTCTTTGTATGTATTTTAAAAAATAAAAAGCAATAAATTTAAGCCTTCAGTATCCATCTTTTATTTGCTGCATTAAGAATTTTATTCATTTGAAATTTAATTGATAGTTTCATATAACCAGAGAAAGATTCCACAAAATGAAAGAGTTGATTGTAATGTGATAGTATGTAATGTTTGGTAGAGCCACGTAACTTAATTTCATCCATGTATATCAAATGATTGATAAGATGTTTTGGTGTGAATCTTTCTTTAATTTAGAAGTTATATTTAGCTCTATTTAGAAAGGATGGTTATATATTTAATATGTATTTTGCATGTACTTGTATATTACATGCATGTTATCTCCCCAATAGAATGTAAGTTCTTTGAAGGCAGGCAGGGACTATTTTATTTTTGTCTTTGTACTCCAGCACCTACTTTAAGAACCAGGAGTTCCAACATTTTTGCATCATTTTTGCATTTTGGCAATACAATGAAACCTACAGACATTTCAGAATAATGCTTTATTTATCATAAATAAATACTTACGATTACAAAGGAAAGTAGTTATATTGCAATTCAGTTATCAAAAAATTTTTTTTAAAAACAAGTTCACAGATCTCAAGTTAAGAATCCGTGGTTTAAGAGGATTTCATCTGCATTCAGAGAGAGAACTTTGGAGACTGAATGTGGATTGAAGCATAGGATTTTCACTTTTGTTTGCTTTTTCTTTCTTGTGTTTTTTCTCCTTTTGATGTGCTTTTTTTGCCCAACATGATAAATGTGAAAATATATTTAAAAGGATTTTATATATTTAACCTATTTCACATTGCTTGCGGTCTTGGGGTAGGGGAAGGTAAGGAAGGGAGGGTAAAATTTTGGAACACAAAATCTTAGAAAAATGAATGCTAAAAATAAAAAGATATTATTTAACAAAAAAGTAAATGTAAAAAAGGGAAAATGAATGTTGAAAACTATCTTTATGTGTTTTTGGAAAAATAAAATACTACTGAGAAAAAAAGAATCTCTGGTTTAAACTCTCTCCCTGGAGAATGTTATATTTCATATTAATTGCTCTTGACATTACTATTTTGGTGGTGAATCTTAAATATTTTTCCATGAAGACATCAAATACTCCAGTCTGGTCACTATGTTTACTGAGTTTACTGAGTACATTACAGTACTACTTATCTTGACACCTATCCAGAGTATGAAGGTGTGTGCTCCTAATAAATTGGGAAGTCTTGAAAGATGAATCTAACAATGGTGTGGCTATCACCCATGAAAAATTTAGCTAAGATGATAAATGTGGAAATATATGTAGAAGAATTGTACATGTTTAACATATATTGAATTACTTACCATCTACAAGAGGGGGGAGGAGGGAGAAGGAGGGAGAAAAATTTGGAACACAAGATTTTACAAGAGTGGATGTTGAAATTCTCAGATGAAGAAATTGAAACTATTTCTAGTCATATGAAAAGATGCTCCAAGTCATTACTAATCAGAGAAATGCAAATTAAGACAACTCTAAGATACCACTACACACCTGTCAGATTGGCTAAGATGACAGGAAAAAATAATGATGATTGTTGGAGGGGATGCGGGAAAATTGGGACATTGATGCATTGTTGGTGGAGTTGTGAACGAATCCAACCATTTTGGAGAGTAGTTTGGAACTATGCTCAAAAAGTTATCAAACTATGCATACCCTTTGATCCAGCAGTGTTACTACTGGGATTATATCCCAAAGAGATCATAAAGAAGGGAAAGGGACCTGTATGTGCACGAATGTGTGTGGCAGCCCTTTTTGTAGTGGCTAAAAACTGGAAACTGAATGGATATCCATCAGTTGGAGAATGGCTGAATAAATTGTGGTATATGAATATTATGGATTATTACTGTTCTGTAAGAAATGACCAACAGGATGATTTCAGAAAGGCCTGAAGAGACTTACACGAACTGATGCTGAGTGAAATGAGCAGGACCAGGAGATCATTATATACTTCAACAACAATAGACTTACACGAACTGATGCTGAGTGAAATGAGCAGGACCAGGAGATCATCAACCAAATCATTTCCAATGGAGCAGTAATGAACTGAACCAGCTATGCCCAGAAAAAGAACTCTGGGAGATGACTAAAAACCATTACATTGAATTCCCAATCCCTATATTTATGCATACCTGCATGTTTGATTTCCTTCACAAGCTAATTGTACAATATTTCAGAGTCTGATTCTTTTTGTACAGCAAAATAACGTTTTGGTCATGTATACTTATTGTGTATCTAATTTATATTTTAATGTATTTAACATCTACTGGTCATCCTGTCATCTGGGGGAGGGGGTGGGGGGGGAGAGGTGAAAAATTGGAACAAGAGGTTTGGCAATTGTTAATGCTGTAAAGTTACCCATGCATATATCCTGTAAATAAAAGGCTATTAAATAAAAAAAAAAAGAGTGGATGTTGAAAACTATGCATATGTTTTGGAAATAAAAAGAGCTATTATTAATAAAAATGGGAATGATAAAAAAATTTAAGCTAAGTCACAGAATTAGGTTGCTACTAATACAACACAAAAGAAAGAATGAAGAGGAACCCAAGCCACCTCTTTCTCAAAGGACTTTCATTTCATTCTACTTCCTCTGAGTGGGTGCAAAGTCTTGTGGAATATACTGGGTTTTGTTGGTGCCCTGGTTTATTTCCTTTGTGTGGGGGAGGGAAAAATCATTAAATGGAACAGAAGGAAAAAAAATAAAAGGAGGAAAACCATTCCTCCTTTTTTTTCCTACAGACATTATCCTTAATTATTCTAACCTCCAGCCCTGACCTGTCAACAATATATATGGTCACAGAGCAATGAATTTGAGAAAAGTGTACATGCTGTTTGTGTTTATGTGAATTGTGAAACTCAGGAAAAAGTAACCAGTTAAAGTGTGTAACCAGCTATTACAGTCAGGGGACTCGTCTGTTATTATGCATACTCTGTTCACAGCTTTTATTTCCCCAAGTATAAAAGTTAAATTTTTCAAAATGTATGTCTCAGAAGAAAAGCACAGCAATTCTTTATTTATATCTAAATATCACTCATATTTAAATTTCTTATTCAAACACAGGCACAAGTTCCTGACCTGCCTACTCAGGCTAAAAACCTAGGAAAACAGGTGTGTAGTGCCCTGGGGTGTAGAGGGTTTGGAGGAAAGAATATGGATGGTCTCTGATGGTTTCTGTCAGACCTGCTAGGTGAAGTTCATTTCAGAATCAAGGATTTCACTAATGATACCTTAGTTGCAGTCCTTACACATTCATTTTGTGGATTTTAGGTTCATCTTCAAGGTCACTATATGTTCACATTAGGAACGAAAAAAAAAACAACAACAGAAACTTACATGGTCTTAGAAAGCAAAAGTGAGAAGCTTTGGGAAAGAATTTATCAGAATGGCCAATTTTTGTCTCTCTCTTCACTATCTATTGATCTATGCCTTGGGCAGTTCCAGGATTCTGCAATATACCCAAAAGTCTTACAGTTATGACTGAGGATGAATCTAATTCATTAGTAAATAAAGAACTATGGGTTTGTGACCAAAGGGCATTTGCAAAGTACTGTGCTGAGCACTGTAGCATATGTCATACAAGTGAAACAGGCCCTGTCCTAAAGAGGCTTAAGTGTATGGAGGGAAGACTGGGGAAGGTTCAATTTGGAAAGAAATACAGATATATAAAAAGTTATACAAAGCACCTTGAAGTGGGAGAGATTAAAAAAAAACTGAGAAAGACTGATAAAGGGAAGATAGGTAGATGGTATAGTGGTTAAAACACTTGGCCTGAAGTTAAATCTAGTCTCAGATACTTTTTTATGTGATCCTGAGCAAGTTATTTAATATCTGGTTGTTTCAGTTTTCTTAACTTAATAAAATGGGGATAATAATAATAATATCTACTTCCCAGAGTTGTTGTGATAATCAAAGGAAATAATATTTGTAAAGTGCTTAGCATAGTGTCTAGCCAGCACACTGGAGGTCCTTAATAAAAAATGTTCCTTTCCATCTTTTCTTCCTCCCTGAATCTTTCTCTCTGTCTTTCCTTCCTCTCTTTTTTTCTTCCCTTTCCTTTTTTTCTTGTCCTCTCTTCTCCTTTCTTTTCCTTTCCTCTATCTCTTTCTTTAGTCCTTTTCCTTTGCTTTCCTTAGTTCCTTTCCTCTCTTCTCCCTTCCTTTCCTCTTCTTTCCTTTCTCCTTTCTTCTCTTCTCTTCTCCTCTCCTCTCCTCTATTCCCCTCCTGTACTCTTATCTTTTCTCCTCTTTTCTCTTCTCTCCTTTTCTTTCCTTTATCTCTGCCTATTTCATTTCCTTTGCTTTCCTTAGACCAGTTCCTTTCCTCTCCCTTCCCTTTCTCTCACCTCTTCTTTCCTCTCTTTTAGGTTTTTCTTTCTTTCCTCCTTTTCTTTCTTTTCTTCTGTATTATTTTTTGTATGAAGGACCCAAGCTATGCTTTGAAAAAAGATGGGGGATTCAACTAAGTAGAGGTGGGGGATATAGTTCATTCCAGTTATTCAAAGCATAAAAACAACAAGTGGAATTTCATATGAATAGCTTGGAGGTCAATCTAACGAGAAAGAAAAGTGAAGGAGAAATATGAAATAAGATTGGAAAGTAGGTAGGAGCCATTTCTGAAGGGCTTTAAGTGCTGCTCTATTTTAAAGCAAAATGTTTTACTTTAATAAATTAATTAAAACATTTTTATTCTCTTATGTAAATTTCAATTCTTATAATCAATCATCTAAGTGTTTATAATGTAATAGGCATGTAGTAGTAAGTTTTAGAATACAAAGTCAAAACCAAACATTTTCTTTCCCTCAAAGAATTTATATTCTCTTGGGGAGGCAGCATGTATACAATATATAAATGTGAGTGTGTGGGTGGGTGGATGTACACAAAATTCAAACAAACTACAATGTAATTTCAGTGGAAAGGGAGGATATTTAAAGCTTGGGGAGGGACCAAGAAAGGTTTCATGGAGAAGGTGTAATGTAAGATACTTTGTGATGCTTTGAGGGAAAGAAGAACTTTGGAAAGCTGTGATGACAATATGTATTCCAGGCTGTACAGATTAGAAGCCTAGATGCAGGTGAGAAAATCTAGTGGTATGTGTGAGCAAAAGCAAGAAAGGCAGTTTGTCTGGACCACAGAGTATGGAAAAGAGACTAGGCACAGCAAGATTGGAAAGGTAGCTTAGGGTTAGATTGTGAATGACTTTAAAAGTCAAATAGACAAGTTCATATTTGATCTAGGTCACAAAGTGGATAGAGTATCAAGCCTGGAGTAAAAAGAACCCATCTTCCTGAGTTCAAATTTGACCTCAGATACCTTTTAGCTGTATGACCCTGGCCAAGTCACTTAACCCAATTTGGCTCAGTTTCCTCATCTGTAAAATGACCTGGAGGAGGAAATGGTGAACCACTGCAGGATCTTCACGGAGAAAAATCCCAATGGGGTCATAAAAAGTTGGATACGACTGAAAAGGACTGAACATTAAAAAGCAATAGGGAGACTGCTGAAAAAAGGGGGTTATATGATCACATTTGTGATGTGGAAACATTTCTTTGGATGCTGAATAGATGATGGAGCAGAGTAAGGAGAGATTGGAAGCAGGAAGACCAATAAAGAGGCTATTTCAATAATCTCCACAAGATGTGAAAGGAAGGTGAATTAGGAGTGTCTTTGTAGAGAAAAGGGGTAAAAGCCACTGGTCATAAAGAATACAGGAAATTAACCCTGAATTTAAACATCCCAATAAAGTCTTCCTTCCAGTAGATATCTGAAATTTTTAAGATATAAGTTCAATTAAGACAAGGAAATGGGTACAATAATTTGTGGAATAATGAGATAGATGGGAGAGAAATAGTAAAACAACATCAATAACAAAAATGGATACAAATAAACACACATGCATGTGCACATACATGAAACCTCCAACCCTATCCCTCCTCACAATAAGAGTTCACTACTGGCGTCCTTTTTTTAAAGTATGGAACCAAAGATTAAACCATGAAAAGTCAATTTTCTCTCCCTGAATTATTCCTCTTTTCTTTTGAAAGATCAGGAGCTGGTCTAATGGGTATCCTTGCTGGAAAATGCATTCTTATCATGATCATATGGGCAACCAAGGAAGGATCAAAAACTTTTTCCAAAGAAAAATAATCCATCAAGTTATATGATATCGGCCATTTGTTTCTACTTCTCTCTCAATTTGATATTATCTTTTTCTCAGGAGTAAAACAATTTAATCATTTGTTTTTCTACAGAGACATGAGAAAATAATCATCTTAGTATAGTGTTGCCAGATGTTCTGTATAGACAGGACTGTGCTCTATTACACTGTCTCATGTCCTGTTTAGAAACATTTAGGAAAAAACATCCTCAGTTTTGAGGATAGTGGCCATTGACTATTGTTAGTGCTCCATTCCTATAGTGTGCCAATTAAAAAGACAGTAGTTTTGCATTGTATTAATATGAGTCTAACAAGCACTTGACTGTCTAATATATTTTTCTACATAGCCATATAACACAACTCCAGGTTATGCAGACACATCTGTAAGTGATTAAAACCCTTGACCCTCACTGTCTCACCCGTCATGCACAAATTTACCCTCACCATTTAAAGGAACAAAATGAGAAAGAAGAGGGGGGTAGAGCAGAGTAGAATCCTTCAGAGTCCTTATCACAGCAAAGAAAACTTATTTCTGGAGAGTTTGGGAAAGTGTTTTTCCTAAGATATCTGAAGTTATCCAACTTGTATTTGGTGTACTTCCCCCACCCCAACTTTCACTACCCCATCCTTACTAAAAAAAACTTTGTGGTCTAAAAGAAATAGGTACTACAAGATGTAGAAAACATGTCAATATTTAACATCTGGAAAGTATGACTACGAAGTTACATTATGTAACTAGGAAAACTAAACGAAGCATCGTCCAGTGTTTATACTCCTGATGCCACTATGATTACAACATGGAGAGCAATTGTCTCTGTTGGTGCTTAGTATGATGCAGGAAATATGTGTAGAAAGAAGTGGCACAGCAATTTCCCCTTCATCCAGAAGCAAATTGTTCAGTAACCTCAGACCTCCAGAATACAGTCCCTAACCCCGGTTATTGTCCCTACCCTCAGGAGCTCCAAATTGCTTTTACAGAGCACCTGCTACAATCTTATCCATCCAAAAGTTGATTAACTTTTTTTTTAATTTAAAATTATTTAACAAGCTTGGCTACTTGATACTCTAGCCCATAAAGGAGGAGAACTGGTGAAATTAAGGGAGATAAAATCATAGTAAAGACAGGCACAATACCACAAAAATGACAGCTGACTCTGAAAATGAGGGAAGAGACAAAAAAAGCAACATTCATAGAACTATAATAATTGCGACATGTTGAAAATAGTGGTTCTGAGTCACCTAAAAAAAGTAAAACTGTTTGTTAATGTATGTTGAATGAAGGTAGGGATTTTTGATGAATTTAAAGATTTCCATTAAAATAGTTAAAATTCCTTAAAAAAAAAAAAAAGACTTTTTAGGAGATCTTTAGTTATGTGGAAAATTAATTTAAATGGAATGTATTTCTCATTCACCTTAACATTCCTAGTCCTTTTGTGTACTGCCTCACACATAGTAGGAGTTTAATAAATGCTTGATATATTGGATTTTTATTGAAATTTAAATCATAAATAGGTCCACTTAATAATTCTTTAAAAGGCAACATTTTCAATGCAATTCAGTTTCACGTCACTGAATCATTCTATGCAATAGCTATTTTGTGAGACTGCACCTGAGCTCAAAATAACACATCTGATAGGGGACTCTATAAAAAGCTCAATAAATGTTTGCAGAGTGCATAAAGTATAAAATCAATCCTGATGAGGCCTCCACTAAAAACATACCAAATGAATACCAGGCCTGAAATCTCTTTAGCTTTGAAACAAATAGTCTTGAAAGAAGTCATAGATGGTCCCTTTCCAGCAGTTAGTGAGTTGGGATCAAAAAGGGGCAGGGTAGGATGTCAGGTTCAAGTTTTTAGTCCCCAAATAAACAAACAAAAAGATGAAAACTTGAAGACAGGGTCTCCTTTCCCTGTTAATTGCAAAATAAACCATCTCTAGTACAGCAGCATGGCTAATATGTTCATATGTACATGTATGATTAATATATACATATAAGGGATTTGAAAAATTGCAGGACAAAGATTTGGTAGCTTTGTAGCTAGTCAACATAAGGAAGTACTTCAAAAGATACCTTTTTTTAAAAAAATAAGAAAACAAACTCTTTTGACTATGAGGTCATCTCACAGCTCTAGCACAGAATCTGGTAAATATGACAAACTGTTTGATTTAGGCAATGGGCTGGCCAGAGAGCAGAAAGAATAATTTCTTTTCAAAATGATTCAGGAAAAAAATCTTTTTCAATTTATCCAACAATAAGAAGCCATGTTTCGCTCTACATCACCTATGGAGAGGATCTATGAGTCTGCTGGCTCTTGGATCTTTGTCCTGTGACTGATATAAGGTAAACAGGGAACCATTTAAATCGTCATGACCTTTCTTTGTTCCTCATAAAATCCCTCCAAAATACGGATGGTTCTTTGCTGACTTAGGATGAGTCAACTACAGTATGAGAACCTGAATGCATTTATAAAATGTAACTAAAATTCTGAGAGTTTTCTTATTCCAATCCACTAATAGATAAGAGTCTTTTGGAGTGGGGGGATTCATTTTTTATTTGAAAATAGACAAACTTCAAAGGGCAAAGACCTGTTTTGCATACAGTGTATATATTTTCAAGCACTATCTACTCACAGAATTTCACAATTATGACAGAAATCTCTTCACATCACTGAATCTTAAAGGTGAAAGAACACTAAAAGTCATCAATTCTAAGGCCCTACTAAATGCAAATATCCTCTACAATATCTCTGACAATTATCCATCCTTATTTGAATACTTCTGGTTAAGCAGAGATTACTGTCTCAGAATACAATGCACTCCCTTTTTTAAAGAGCTCAAATTGTTAGTATCTGTTTTTAATCTAGAATACATCAAAAAGCATTTTAAGTGTCAACTGTGCATCCTGCACTGGGCTGGGTATTGGGGATACAAAGATGACAAGAGAGATGGTCTTTTTCATTAAGGATCCTTACTTTCTAACAGAGAAGACAATGTGGAAATAGGTAATTGTTACCTACCTACAATTACCTAACATACACAAAGCAGATGTGAGGTAACCTTGCTGGGAGAGAGGTTTTAGCAATTGGGAAAACCTGGAATGGTATCATGTAAAGGGTAGTACCGATGGGGACTTGAAGGAAATAGTGATTAAGATTAAGAGATAGGGGAGGAGCATTCCAGAAACGGGAAATATTCAATGAGGTAAAATACAGAGTACTATGTAAAATATAAAGCAAGAAGGCAAGTATATCTGGGATTATAAAGTATGGGAGGAGGAATACTGTGTAATAAGGCTGGAAGGGTAGGCTAGAGCCAGATTGTGAAGGGCTTTAAATGACAAATAATGGAATTTTTATTTGATTCTAGAAGTTCTAGGAGGGGCAGTTAAGTTGCATAGTGAATAGAGCACTCAACTCTGGTCTCAGATGCTTACTAGTTATGTGATTCTGTGTAAGTCACATAACCTCAATTGCCTCAGTTTCCTCATCTATAAAATGAGCTGGAGAAGGAAATGGAAAATCACTGCAGAAACTTTGTCAAGAAAATGCCAAATGAAGTCATGAAGAGCTACACACACCTGAAATGACTCAATGACAAAAGATGTTAGGGAGATGTAGAGTAACTATAGAGGATGGTATGGACAGATTTGTGTTTTTAGGAATTTACTTTTGTGGCGTTGTGGAATTTAGATTGGGAAGAGACATTAAGCATAGGGATCAGCCAGCCAATAGTCCACACATGAAGTTGATGAGAGCCTGAAACAGAATGGTAGGTGGGGAATGGGATTCTTTTTAACTCTACTTTTTGCATATAGTTCTGCTCTTTGGAGCAATATAGAACAAACCTATTACCTCTTCTAGATGACAGCCCTTCACATTTTTGAAGAGATCTGTCATATCAAATTTTAGGTTTTTTTTCCCAAATCTTCCCAATAACATATTCTATGTGACTCAGCTTCCCCCTTAAGATACATACTAGAAGACAGGGGACATGCAGAGTAGGATGTATAATGAGGAAACTGCAGCAGTTCTTTGACCCGGAGTTTATATTGACAAATCAAAAATATATATATCATGGAGAAGAGATTCATAGAACCCTTATTCACCAAAACTCAGCACATATTCTTTCACATGAAAAAAGTCCAAAGAAATAACAACACTGAATAGCCTATCTATTCTCATGAAGAACAATGGTATGGGATACTGCATATGATTTCTTTGAACTTCATAAAACATCTAACTTTCCCAGGTACAAAATGTTGAAGGAAATGATGTCATGTTGAGGGGCATAATGAAGCTGAAAAGAAAAAAAAACATTTTCCAATTTAATATCAATTCTTAGTCAAGAATTGTGGCAAAGTCAAACTAAAGACAGGTAGATCACCCTCATTCCAGATAGAAACCCTTAAGTTGAACCACATATATCTTTGGCTAGCAGATTTCATACCCAGAATTCAGTGACCATTTTCCACTGGGGGGTTCCTTTTATGGATGGGTTGAATGACATGGCTACAGAGGTTTTTCTGAACTGTCAAATTCTGTCTGTTCTTTCTCATTTGCAAAATAAGAGCTGCACTAGTTGTGATAGTACTCAAAATTCTATGACTAGAAATTGAAGTAAATGACTAGGCTTTTAGGTTAACAGAAAGTTTAGGATTAGGAGGTTAATCCTGGGAATGATGATATCAGCAAAAAAGCTGACCTAGTAGTTATAGGAGGCACTAAATCAATGTTTCTTGATTCAGTTATCAATTCACCTTCATCAAGCTACTAAGCACCTTAGTCCTTTAAATACTGCAGAGATAAACACTACCAAAAAAGTTCAAAGGAGGTTATTTCTCCATGCTACATTGAAGATTCACTTCCATTCCACACATATTTATTAAGCTTCTATTTTCAGCCCCTATTCTATATACCAAAGATACCAAATGAAGTCCTTCCCCTCAAGGAGCTTACATTCTGGAATCCTCAAGCAGAAAATTTCTAAGTACTAAGATTCTGTAAAGGGCAACATTCAAAAGACAAATGAAAAACATCTTGTTTCATTTTTATCTTACCACAGTTCCTTAGCCACAGTAGATGCCTAAAAATGTTTGTTGAATTTTCTCCAATCCCTATAAGGATATTACTTGTACTTTCCTGAGATAATAGGAGAATTGTGGGGAGAGGTGAATGGGTAGGTAGGAAGAAATGTAGAAAAGGAAAGGAAAGAAGAATGAGAAAGTTGAATTTAGAGGAAAAAGAATTCAGAGAGAAGTCCTAGGAAAGATAACCTCTGATAATTCATAAGAAAGAAACTGTAGAATCAACACTGTCCCAGTTTTACAAAATGCTACAGAACCTTTGGAAGTAATTCCATAGATAGTAAAAATGCATACTCAGGGACATTTTCTGTCATTGCTATTTTTCAGAGGTGACAGTTGAATGACAGCATTTAATCCATCTGCAAGGCCTTATGAACAGTCAACAGTCTTGTGAGTCTTGTGAGCAAATATTCTGAAGCAGTAAAAGAATTGTTTAATTTAGAAGTACAACTGTCAGTTTGCATTAAGACACAAAAATCCAGTAAGTCATAAAGTTCAGATCATTTTAAATAGCTGTCATTGTGTATAGAGAAAGGCCGTGGTAACTACAGGTACTGAGAAAACTTGGATAAATGTCTTTCATCTGGCCCTTCTCATTCCTATCCTATTCCTTTTCACCTTCTTTTCCTAAATTATACATCACAAAAGAATGTCGATAAATCATCTTCTTTTTTTTTTTTTTTTTTTTTTTTGGCCAAGTTGAAACATACTATAATATAGCAGATAGCATGAATAAAATCTGGCTTTAAGTCCTGTCTCAGATACTTCTTTGTAATATGATCATCACTGAGTCACTTAACTCTCAAAACTTCTATTTCCTTATTCATAAAGTAGGAAGAGCAGTACAACCTACCTTACAAAGAATTTATGAAGAAAATGATTTGCAAATCTTCACATGCAAAATAAATTAAAACGATTATTTCCTGAACTCTAGCTTTGGTTTTCAATGGATTATGACTGAACAATGAATATGGCAGTGATATATCTGCAATTATATAAAAAAAGAGTCAAAATATTTAAGTGGAGAAATTCCATTTAATTCTTTCTTTGGACAAAAGCATTTATATTCATCCTTTATGGTGGCAAAGAACTGGAAGTTAAATAGGTCCCAATTAATTGGGAGAAAAGCTGAATAAATTGTTGAACAACTAATGAACAAATAAATGTCATTATGCCATAAAATTATGACTGATATAACTTCAGAGAAATTTTTGAAGATTTGTCTGAACTGATGCAAATAGAACTAATAGAAGTAGAACAAGTTAGCAAATGTTATGATAGCAAAATTGTAAAGGCAAACTACTTGAAGATACTTCAAAATTCTGATCAATGAAATGATCAATTACAATTTCAGTAGACTGATGAAAGATTCTATTCAGTTTTGAACAAAGGTGATGACCTCAAGATTCAGAATAAGGCAAGGTTCATACAGGAATATGTTTTGTTTGACTATGTATTTCCACTTTTTAAAGTGTTTTGTTTTTCTTCTTTTCTCATATTGAAGGGACCAGCTGGGTAGGAGAAAAATAATGTTTATTAATTAAAAAAGAAAAATATTGGTGATTTTTGTGTTGCCAACTCACTGATCTTTTGCATTACAAATCTTAATTCCTATACACAGAGGACCTTGAGGTAGGAAAGCTTGAGAGCCTCATGCCTCATCCCCCTGACTTAGAGGAAAAACAGAAGTTAATCTCAGAGATGAAAAAAAATGTAATTTCATTTCAATCCATCCTAGGAGTCTCACAGATCCTTCAATATGGAAATTATAAAAATACTAGACCCATAGAGAGCATTGGAAGAGCCAACAAGTCTTCTCAATCTAAATTAAAAATTATTTTTGTAAGGATGCAAATGTTAGTTAATGTCATGAAAGGTTCCAGTTAACCAGGGATTGCATTTGGAAAAGAAAAAAAAATAAACTCCTTAAAAATTTAAGATGAATGTTGATGTTCCATTAAGATTCAAAGCAAACTGTATCATGGGGAGTGCCAGTGTGCCAAACCTAAATCTACTCTCTTTCACCCATATGAGTGCAAAGAAGAGATAATCTCCTTCCTCTTTGTTGATTTTATGTTACAGATAATTGGTCTTAGAATGAAACACATGGCTCATTTTCCTGCTTTCTCTGGGCCAAAGTATCATTAGGTCAAGAAACCAGTAGTCCACTATATATTGTTTATGCTGCTTACATGTAAGTAAGTTGGAAATACTAACATCACAGGCATAAAATTAAATATGCAGACAGGGATAACCCTAACATCAGATATGAAGTCCTAGTTTCAGAAAATTCTTCTTTGGAAAATGAGAAGTAAATCTACATTTAGGAAAATATTAATGTAACAGTGCATGAAAAGGGAATTTAAACTCACTTTGTGTAAGATATTGACACTACACTTTGAAAATGTTTTTTTTCTATTCTGATATTTATATAACAGAATAAATTGATGATTATTTTCCATAACATGTCACTCTTTCCTATTTCTAAAAGAATTTGATTTAAAAAATAACTTGTAGTAAGTTATTCAGTCCCAATCTAAAATAGTAATTTATCAAAAAACAAAAATGAAATTTATTAAAAAGCTCCACAAAAACGCAAATTCCTATAACACAAATGGATCTTTCAGCATTTTTTCTTGTATGGTGGAATATGAGTTACAAAAGTGGCCAAGTTAGCACAATATCAAGAAATCTGCAGGGCACACAAAGTGGATACCCTTCAGCAGATTTATAGGAGGGCATTAAAAAAAAAAAAAAGGAAAGGGAAGGAAATAGTACTAAATTGGAAAGCAGGGATAAATCAACATAGACAGCACTACGCATTGTTCTCCATCAGAATGTAAATTCCTTCAGGACAGGACTATCTTTTTGCTTGAATCAGTATCCCCCAGGTCAAACTATAGTCCCTGGCACAGAGTAAGCACTTAATAAATGCTTGCTGCTAATTGTTACCTGATGAGATTATAAATACAACATAGCACCAAAAAAATGATAACATGAGTTTTATTATTATTTTTTTTTGCAATGTAGAAAAAAATACCAGTGTGACTGTGGGAACCTGAGAAGTTTGAGCTTAATTTAGACACAGCCTAAAAGCATGGAGCGGTTATCTCAGTAGGTTTCACAGTTTGCTTGAGCCAGAAAGGATCCTTACAGGTCATTTATTTCAACAATCTCATTTTGAAGATGAGGAAATTGATAGCCAGAGGAGCAAAGTAGTATAACCAAGGTCTTGTGGTTAGTTAGAATAGTTGATAGTCCAATCCCGGATTCTTTGACCAGAGCTCTTTCTAATATACAATCTTTGCCTTCATCTTCCCATTTCTTAACTCTTCTCTGCCCCAGTCATCACAATAGCCTTCTTAAAAGATCTGTGAGAGTGTTCCATCATTTTCTGACATACACTTGAAAAGAGGGGCCAGACTCAGTCATTAAAAATTGAGTTAGCAATGTTCTTAAACAACAGACATCTGTGCCAGGTTCTGATTGAGATCCACAATGTTCTTATTGCCCAACCTTCAAGACTACACTGACAACTTAACATAAAATATGTTTGTTTTTTCCTCTGTTTCTCCTTTTCTACTTACCTCACTACAGCTGGACAAACAGAGTGGATTTGTCAAGGGGAGAGTTGGAAAGGAAAATTTCTATGATTGGATCTTTTTTTAAAATAACTTTTTATTGACAGAACCCATGCCAGGGTAATTTTTTACAACATTAACCCTTGCACTCACTTCTGTTCCGATTTTTCCCCTCCCTCCATCCACCCCCTCCCCCAGATGGCAAGCAGTCCTATACATGTTAAATAGATTACAGTAGATCTTGGATACAATATATGTGTGCAGAACCAAACAGTTCTCTTGCTGTACAGGGAGAATTGGATTCAGAAGGTATAAATAACCCGGGAAGAAAAACAAAAATGCAAGCAGTTTACATTCAATTCCCAGTGTTCTTTCTTTGGGTATAGCTGCTTCTGTCCATCCTTGATCAATTGAAACTGAGTTAGATCTTCTCTTTGTCAAAGAAATCCACTTCCATCAGAATACATCCTCATGCAATATTGTTGCTGAGGTATATAATGATCTCCTGGTTTATGATTGGATCTTTACGATGCTGCTCATAATATAGGGTCACCCCTAACAGTTAATAAAACAAGGATCTCAGAATTTTTGAATTTGAAGGAAATTTAAAGGTCATCTAAGCAGAATTAAGAAACAGAATATAAATTCCTCCCAGGCAAGCACTATTTTGTATCTATTCTGTAGCCTCATTATCATATGATATTTTCAAATGAGATATTTGTAAAGAGCTTAACACAGTGACTTGGCACCTAGTAGGTGCTTAATAAATGCTTATTCCTTCCTCCTCCTTTAATCCCACCTCATCCATATGGCTGAGATCATAAGATTTACACAAAAGGAGATGCTTAATAAATGCTTGTTGAATCCAATGTTTGTTGAAAGGAATCTAATCTAAGGAAGGGAAACGCAGACTTTCCTCTTCTTTTTTTTTTTAATCAAAGTTTTTTTTTTTTATTTTCAAAATATATGCAAGGGTAGTTTTTCAAAATTGGCCCTTGAAAAACCTTATGTTCCAATTTTCCCCCCCTTCCCTGCATCCCTTCCACTAGATGGGATGAAATCCAATATATGTTAAACATGGTAAAAAAAATGCATTAAATCCAATATAGGCATACATATTAATACAATTATCTTGCTGCACAAAAAAAAAATCACATCAAAAGGTAAAAAAAAATGAGAAAGAAAATAAAATTCAAGCAAACCACAGCAAAAAGAGTGAGAATGTTATGCTGTGATCCACCCTCAGTTCCCACAGTTCTCTCTCTGGGTATATATGGCTCTCTTTATCACAAGATCATTGGAACTGCCTTGAATCATCTCATTGTTGGAGAGTGACATCCATCAGAACTGATCATTATATAATCTTGTTGCTGTGTATAAAGAAAGATCTCCTGGTCCTGCTCATTTCAATTAGCATGTAAGTTTCTCTAAGCCTTTCTGAAATCATCCTACTGGTCATTTCTTACAGAACAATAAAATTCCATAATATGCATATACCAAAACTTATGCAGCCATTCCCCAACTGATGGGCATCCATTCAATTTCCAGTTTCTTGCTAGTACAAAAAAGGCTGCCACAAACATTCTTGGACATACAGATCCCTTTCCTTCCTTTAAGATCTCTTAAAGTAGAAACATTGCTGGATCAAAGGGTATGAAGAGTTTGATGACTTTTTGAGCATAGTTCCAAATTGCTCTCCACAATGGTTGGATCCATTCACAGTTCCACCAACAATGTATGTGTCCCAGTTTTCCAACATCCCCTCCAGCATTTGTCATTATCTTTTCCTGTCATCTTAGCCAATCTGAGAGGTGTGTAATGGTGTCTCAGAGTTATCTTAATTTGAATTTCTCTGATCAGTAGTGACTTGGAGCACTTTTTTCATATGACTAGAAATAGTTTCAATTTCTTCATCTCAAAATTGTCTGCTCCCTCTTCTTTAGAAAGAGGCAGTATACAATAGATAGATAATGAGACATACTCTGTCAGCCATGGCCAGACCAATATTCTGATATGTTCTGTTTATCTAGAATTCTTTGTGAGAAGGGAAGATTCTATAGAGGAAGGAAATATCCTTGGAAAGTAGCAGAGATGTAAAAGGAAAGAGATGCATTAATAAAACTCCTTTTAACAAAAAAAGAAAAATTAATTGAATATTCCATTCCTGCTTCTCCTAACATACTATAGTGAAGGGGAATAAACAAATAAAGGAAGCTTTGATGCTAACTCCCTGTATGACCTAGAACAGGTCACCCTAGCCTTGGTTTTCTCAATTATAAAACAGGGTTTAGAGTTAGTGGACTCTGATTTCTCTTTCAGCTGTAAAGAAAAGGAAGCAGGGTTCTCTAAAGGTGGCAGTGATCAGCAGAGAAAGCTAGTTTACCAGCTGCTTTTTCCAGTTTTACAGAGAATCAGCCCTGCATAAGATATGAAGTAGCTAGCATTATTGAATTCCATAATTTTCTGGAACTCTAGGTCAGACGCCAAGCATACCCCTCAAGTTTCCAACGTCCCACATCTCAACCTTATCCCTGCCTCCTTCAAGTCAAAAACTTGCTTTTCAAGCTGGAAACTTTTAGAATTCAGAGAAATTCACACCTCCCTATTCTAAAACCAAGATAATGACTCATTGTACCATATATACAACATTTCCTAGGAAGGCTGAAGAAACCGCGCCTTTGAAGACCTTTAAGAATATAACATCATAAATGTGGTCATAGAAACATGAAGATAAGGTTGTATGGAACCAGCTTGTATCTGCCCCTGAGAGTTGACTGTTAAATTTTCAGTGGAAGTATTTATACTTTAAAAATCAGAAAATATTACAAATTGGGGCTTGAAATTTTGTTCTGTTGATCATCTAAACTTAAGCAAGTGATATAACAAAAATTAAATTTAAACATGTCATATATTATATATATGTACATGCTATATATTTGTGCATATATATTTTCAAGGGAAGAGTGATAATACACTAATTTACTTGAGTTTATCATCTTAAAAATAACAATAATGATATAATTCTAAGTTTTGCAAAGTGTTGTACAAATATCTCATTTTATTCTCATAACAACCACAAGATGTAGATGCTAGTATTATCCCTACATTTCTAACGCAGACAGTTGTTAAATAATTTGTTCTGGGTCTCACAGCTAATAAATATCAAAGACCATATTTGAACTCAAATATGAACACTGCTTCTAGGGCAGCTTGGTGGCCCAGTAAACATAGAACAGTTAGCTGAAAATTAGGAAAACATCTTCGTAAATTCAAATCCAGCCTCAGATAAGTATTAACTGTGTGACTCTAGACATGTCACTTAATCCCATTTGCCTATTTCCTCATCTGTAAAATGAGCTGGAGAAGGAAATGGCAAACCATGCCAGCAATTCTGCCAAGAAAATATCCAAATGGATTCCTGGAGAGATGGACATAACTGAAAAAAAAAACCTGAGCAGCATCAAACAACAAGCTAGCTGCTTCTGTTGGTAAAGCACTGTAATACTAAGTGGAAATGATTGACTAAAGCATGAAACAATAAAAAATGTCTAATCACAGTGAATTAAAAAATATGCTTTTTCTAGGAACATAGGCATCCAAGGCATGAAAATTGAGCTACCAAGAGCAAGCATTTGCTCTGTCGCTCAATAATCAAAAAGCATTTATTAAATCTCTCTAGACCCTAATTCAGTAAATATGAGGAATGTGAAATGATTCTCTTGATTTTTTGATAAATAATATTATTTTACATTTTATAGCACCATGTATTTTTTTTTTTTTTGGCTGAGGCAATTGGGGTTAAGTGACTTGCCCAGAGTCACACAGCCAGGAAGTGTTAAGTGTCTGAGATCAAATTTGAACTCAGGTCCTCCTGACTTCAGGGTTGATCCTCTATTCACTACATCACCTCGCTCTCTCACAACAAATTTTTCAAAGTATTTTTCAAAATACTTTCCTATACATTTGATATATCATTTCATTCTCACAATGGCAAACTCCTAAGGCAGCTAATCCCTTTTAAAATATCTGGAAACTGAGGCTCCAAGTAGATTCCAGGTAAATAGATCAGTTCAAGGCAAGAGAGTTCAAGGAACATTCAGAAGCCTTTCCAGATCCTTCAACTCCAAGCTACTCTCTCCCTTCTAAACTATCATGAATCATGAAGACCTATCTATTCATAAGTTATATTACCCCAGAAGAATACAAAGTGTGTGATGAAGAGACAATTTTGCAGTGCTTTTTCCCCCCCTTTGTATCCCCAGCACTGAGTAAAATACCTAGAAGTAGGTACTTGGTATATGCTTGGGGGATTATGTTAGACTGGATTCCACACCATAGGAGTTTAAAGTGTTGGGAGGATAATAAGAGATAAAGTGGGGGAAAGTTAATAGCATGACCTTTATACCAAAGGGAAGAATTTTTCTTGTATTTCCTTCATCTTTGCACTGTTTTGTGTTCTACACAAAGCTCTAAAGGGCCAACCCATTCAAGAAAGAGACATAATGATAATAATTAATTTCCAAAGTGCTTTTCTCACAATTGTGTGAACGGGTAGTAAAGGCATCCTAATCTATATTTTAAAGGGCAACTAGATGGCCCAATGGATGGAGTTTAAATCTGGCCTTAGACACATGCTAGCTGTGTGAGCCTGGGCAAGTCATTTATGCCTGCTTCCCTCAGTCTCCTCATCTGTAAAAAGAAATGGAAATACCAAACCACTCCAGAATCTCAGCCAAGAAAAACCCCCAATGGGGTTATGAAATTATTGTCTGACACAAGACATTATTGTTGGACACAATTCAACAATAGGGAAAAAAATGCACATTTTGGAGACAAAGTAGTTAAGCCTCAAAGAGATTAGGTAGTTTGTCCAGAATTAAATAGCAATTCAACAGCAAATATGTTATTTGAACTCAACTCTCTTCTGACTGTAGGTACAAAGTTGTTTCTAGATACCACATTCTCTCAGAGAAACCAAAACAGAAATAGAGATAGAGAGGCTGCCTCTTCATTTTCCTGAAAACTCTTCCACTTTAATAGGCCAACCATCAGCCTGTCTGATGTGAATGGGTTTCTCTGTGATTTGAGTCTGAGCACCAATGCTCCAAGCATGATTACTTGGCAAGCCTTTAGCACTTTACAAATACACATTATGATGCAGTGAAAACTAATGGAGTGAGCCTTGATGCCTTTATTTAGCAATATAAACACATACACACAGAGGGGAAGTTGGGAACCCAATTAAATGGCCTTCTTGTGTTAGGATAGACATTCCAAAATATTAAACAATTTTTAAACTACTCAACTGGGGAGAGGAAAATAGGTGCTCCTCCCTTGCAGCTGAAATAGGCAAATAAACTCTTAATAGAGGCAGAATGGACTAGAAAGCTAGGTTAGCTCAATGTTTCTCCCACCTTCTTTATCATCTCAAAGTATCTACCCAGAGGGAACAAAGAATTGTTGATTCTCCATCCCCAATCATTTTTAAGGTGCTTAACATAAAAAAATATTTCAAGAACACTGCAAAAAAATGGTTATTTTCCTTCACCAATCTGACATCTATTTTCCAAATGATGAATATGAGTAATGAAGGTCTTTTTGTTTAGGACTCTAAATTCACAACATTAAGCCAGATTGATCCCAGCACAGAACTATGAATGGGTCCCCTTTTAAGACTACCTGGAAGCATTATCAGCTACTAATGATAACTAAAATTTATTCAATGCTTTAAAATTTCTAAAGATATTTTTACTCTCAACTGGCAAATTGATCTCTCTAAAGTGCAGGACTGATCATGTCACAGCTTCCCTACCTCCATTCAATAAATTCTGTTTGAAGATGAAAGCCTTTTATATCTCTTCCTAACTTTCTAGTGTTCTTATATTTTGTTCCAGTATCTCCTCCATATATACTGTGATACATTGATAAGAGTCTTCTTATTTTTCTTCCCACAGGGCAGAATCTTAATCTAATTGGAATACATATTTTGTAAGGAATACTTAGTAGGCATAGATACGACCAATACTTCCAAATATAGTTGATATTTGGTACCTTTTTTTGCTTCCTTCCCTCCTTCCCTCCTTCCTTCCTTCCTTTCTTCCTTCCCTTCCTCCTTTCTTCCTTCCCTCCCTCCTTCTTTCTCTTCTTTCTTCCTTCTTTCATTCCTTCCTTCCTTCCTTCCTCCCTCCCTCCCTCCCTCTCTCCCTCCTTTCCTTCCTTCCTTCCTTCCTTCCTTCCTTCCTTCCTTCCTTCCTTCCTTCCTTCCTTCCTTCCTTCCCTTCCTCCTTCCTTCCTTCCTTCCTTCCTTCTTTCCATCTTTCCTTCTTTCCATCTTTCCTTCCTTTCTTTGTCTTTATCTATCTATCTATCTGTCTGTCTGTCTATTGCAGGGCCATATACAGATTCCATAGGCCCTGCTTACAAGACAGATGTACTTAAATGTATCTGATTTTATAATGAATAAAAAAAAATTGAAAAGTTCTCTGGTGGTCATTTCTTTCACTTTATGAAAAAATTCACATTGGTATGACTTTACATATATAGATAGATGGATAGCTAATAGATAGATAGATAGGTAGATAGATAGATAGACAGTTCCCGTCCTTGCTATATAAATTCAAAAAAAATATTTATGGATTTTAACCATAAGTTTTTTTTAACAATTCCAATTTTTTTCCACGGACCTTTTAGTTTGAGTCAGCCCCTATTGTGTCTACTGTCAGCCCACAGTCTCTACTGTGCCTATTATATATGTATAGTTCCAGATTCTATTTAGTTATTGTGTCTACAATGTGTAAGATTTCAAATGGTACAGTGCATAAAGTGCATCATGTAGGGTCAGGAAGCCCCAGATTCACATCTTATCTCTGATTCATACTAGGTCTGTGACCCTGTATAAGTAATTTAACTTATCTGAACCTCCATTTCCTCATCTGTGAATTGGGTTATCTTGTTCTCAAAAGGATTTGTACAGGTCAGAAAGGAGAACCATCTGATTCAGTTTCACAGGTCTATTGTGTCCAAGTAAATTCCTTTATAAAATGCTTAGTAAACAAAAACTCAAGGTTTATTTAGGATGTACAATCAGGCAGGGAGAAGAAGGGGGATAACTGTAATATATAGCCCTTAGCTGATTTTATTGTTGTTGTTGTTGTTGTTGTTGTTGTTTTAAATTAAATAACTTTTTATTGACAGAACCCATGCCAGGGTAATTTTTTACAACATTATCCCATGCACTCACTTCTGTTCCGATTTTTCCCCTCCCTCCCTCCACCCTCTCCCCCAGATGGCAAGCAGTCCTATACATGTTAAATAGATTACAGTAGATCTTGGATACAATATATGTGTGCAGAACTGAACAGTTTTCTTGTTGCTCAGGGAGAATTGGATTTAGAAGATATAAATAACCTGGGAAGAAGAACAAAAATGCAAGTAGTTTACATTCATTTCCTAGTGTTCTTTCTTTGGGTGTAGCTGCTTCTGTCCATCCTTGATCAATTGAAACTAAGTTAGATCTTGTCTTTGTCGAAGAAATCCACTTCCATCAGAATACATCCTCATACAGTATCGTTGTTGAGGTATATAATGATTTCCTGGTTCTGCTCATTTCGCTCAGCATCAGTTCATGTAAGTCTTGCCACTCCTCTCTGTATTCGTCCTGCTGGTCATTTCTTACAGAACAATAATATTCCATAACATTCATATACCAAAATTTACTCAACCATTCTCCAACTGATGGGCATCCATTCATTTTCCAGCTTCTGGCCACTACAAACAGGACTGCCAGAAACATTTTGACACATACAAGGTCCCTTTCCTTTTTTTAGTAACTCTTTGGGGTATAAGCCCAGTAGTAACACTGCTGGATCAAAGGGTATGCACAGTTTGATAACTTTTTGAGCATAGTTCCAAACTACTCTCCAAAATGGTTGGATTCGTTCACAACTCCACCAACAATGAATCAATGTCCCAGTTTTCCCACATCCCCTCCAACAATCATCATTATTTTTTCCTGTCATCTTAGCCAATCTGACAGGTGTGTAGTGGTATCTTAGAGTTGTCTTAATTTGCATTTCTCTGATTAATAATGACTTGGAGCATCTTTTCATATGACTAGAAATAGTTTCAATTTCTTCATCTGAGAATTGTCTGTTCATATCCTTTGACCATTTTTCAATTGGAGAATGGCTTGATTTTTTATAAATTAGAGTTAATTCTCTATATATTTTGGAAATGAGGCCTTTATCAGAACCTTTGACTGTAAAAATGTTTTCCCAGTTTATTGTTTCCCTTCTAATCTTGCCTGCATTAGTTTTGTTTGTACAAAAACTTTTCAATTTGATATAATCAAAATTTTCATTTTTGTAGTCAATAGTGATCTCTAGTTCTTCTTTGGTCACAAATTCCTTCCTCTTCCACAGGTCTGAGAGGTAAACTATCCTATGCTCTTCCAATTTATTTATGATCTCATTCTTTATGCCTAGATCATGAACCCATTTTGACCTTATCTTGGTGTACGGTGTTAAGTGTGGGTCAATGCCCAGTTTCTGCCATACTAATTTCCAATTTTCCCAGGAATTTTTGTCAAATAATGCATTCTTATCCCAAAAACCGGTGTCTTTGGGTTTGTCAAACACTAGATAATTAAAGTTATTTATAGCCATTAGCTGAAAGTACTACTCTGGTTTTGGCTACAGGAGCTTGAACAGGATCTGGACAATCCCATTTGTTCCCCCTTAATCCAAGAGTTTAACCATGGTCAGAGCCCAACATCCAATCAGTCCCATGAACCCTGGGATAGGGAAATGGTACTATTGGGGGGGGGGAAGGGAGCTATTTCTTAAAGAACTGATATACAATTTGAGCAACTATAAAATAATTGAGTAAAATTCTAAATAATGACGAGACTGAGATATCATGACCACTGAGAAGGATGTCCTAGAGTAAGTGAGCCAAAGAACACTACAGGTGTTATAACAAGACCTGCAGTGCCTACATCACAGGGTTGTTATTAAGCACACATTAAATAATACAGGAAAAACACTTTGTAAACTTTAAGGTGCGATATAACTATCAGTAGTTATTATTATTACTTTTGTTGTTGTTATTGCATTTTGCCTTTCGATTTTCATTACCCCCCCCTTACTCTAAGAAGAAAATTTAGAAGCAACCCGTGAATTCAACAACTAATTCATTTCAAGTGTTTTTTGTTAACCATCCAATTTAACGACCTGAAGTCTTTTGAAAACTGAGCTATCACACCTCCAAACCCAGGCTCAGCACAAAAACACCGCTAGGGTTTAATACACAGTTGAGCCGGTCACAAATCCATTTTGTCATTGAAAGTCTGTCTTTTAGAAAAAGGTCACTAATCTTTCATTCAGGGGGCTTAATGTTCTATTACAGAAATTTCAGCCACAGTAATGGATTTCACATTGTTCCTGGGGTCTTGACTGCTTTAGCATCCTAACCAGCTACTTATTCCAGAATGCACATAGAAGAAAGCTGCTGAACTATTTTTTTACCTTCACAAAAAAATTTGAACCAAGATGTAGACCTCAGGGACAGTCATTCTTAGAGTATAACAGAGGGGCACAAAATAGAAAAGAGGGATTCACCAATGGCTCAGCAAAGCTAAAAGATAAAGTTAGCCTTATACACATGTATACATGCACTCACATATTACACACGCAAACACATACTCATCACAGTACTGAGGCAAAATCTGTAATGCAATTCCTCCTAGTTTTCACATTCAAAGTTCTCTTAAACTGTTATTTTGTAAATTTTTTTCCCCTTGAAGGCTATTGCTGAGATTTATTCAACTAATTTCATGGCTACAAAAATGATAATGGGGAAAGGGGTACATCAAACAATGGGCTTCTCCCCCTTTCTGTCATCTTGAATCATAGATGGTTGAAAACCAATCCCACAATTACAGAATCTCAGAATTAAAAGCAATCTCTGAGGCTACCCTGATGGAGTGGCAGGTATCTATAGTCATCACATCTGATAGTCTACTTCTAATCACTCTGAAACTCAGTTTTCTCATCTATAAAATAGGAAGAATAATGTCTGTAGTATCTATCCAAAATCAAGAGGTGATTATGTCAGGCTCAAATAAGACAATATATGTAAAGCTTTTAATAAAACATTCTGGCAGTTATTTTCGTGTATCATGAAGTCAACACTTTTCAGCAATCACCTTGCCTCCCTCAGTCCCTCAGGGATCGTTATAGAAATACCTCAATACGCTGTGACTTCTCAGAGTAACAGTGTGCAGTGGGAGAGGTGATCTCTTAGTTAACTAAGGGCTAAACCACATAGATTAGATCAACAGATAGGAAAAATCAGAAATATTCCCACCCTATTTTATTTTTAAAAAAATATTTTCATGGTGGTAAAACTCCTTCCTTGTTTCCCAAGGGAAAATTTGTTTCTAGCAGCATATGCTTTCCCTAAGGAGACAGGGGAAATCCTTCATAAGGCACTGGGTGGAGAATTCAAGAACTCCCTTAGATTCTATATAATCCAAGGCTACCAATCTCATCTCCAGTAATTAATATAAGCTTGTGTTTTAGTTTTCTTTCTTTCTCTGAAATTAAAATGGCTAAGATGAAGAATGTTGTTATTTTATCATTCTTTTCTTAGCTTCTCTTTCTAAAGTTTCACACTTTGTCAAATCTATCCATCTACTTCAAAAATCATAATAAGGTTAACAATACTACCTTTACTCTGATCAGACTGATGGACTATTATACTTAGTTCTGAGTGTCCCATTTCAAGAAGGACATGGAGGATATTATTCAGAGAAGGGAAACTAGAAATGGTGAAGGGCCTCAAGATTCCTCAGCATGAGAAGCCATCACAAGAATTGGACATGCAAGGACTGGGGAATACAGGTTGGGAAATAGTAATTGTCATCTGGCATTTATTTTAAAGGCTGTAATATGGAAGACTTGTGGATTAGACCTGTTTTGCTTAACTCTAGAAGTCAGGACTAGGAACAAAGGTTAGAAATTTAAAAGAGGAGGATTCTGGCCCTTAAAAATTACTTTCTGTATTGATTATTATTATTTTGCTTTATTTATTGTTTCTCACAAAAATATAAGCTCCTTGAGGGTAGGAATTTTATTTTTCATTTTGTACTTATATTCCCAGGGCCTAGAATGGAGAGAAGGCATATAATAAATGTGTTGATTAATTAATTGATGAATCTAAGAAAAGAAAACAAAAAGCTCCCAACAATCAAACCTGCTAAAAGAAAACAAACTACCTCCGGAATTAGAAGGCACTACCCTGACAAGGGGTCTTCAAAGGCTGCATTGTTTCTGATAAAGGCCTTATTTCTAAAATATATAGGGAACTGACTCCAATTTAAAATAATACAAGTCATTTCTTAATTGATAAATGGTCAAAGGAAAGGAATAGACAGTTTTCAAAGGCTGAATGTCCATTTCTCAGGTATGCTGCAAAGATGGCCTCTCCAACTCCATGATATGGTGATTATATGATTCTTTAAAGACATGACTAATGAATAAGGGTAATATCCGTTATGTGTACCTGTGGACTTTGGAATGGGATAAGGTGGGCCATCACTGGGCTTCCCAATATTCCAGATTGATTGCAGTGCACAGAATATAAAGACTAAGACCAGTACGACAGAAGAAGCACTGGGCTGAGAGTCAGTGCAATTTTAGAAATGGGAAAGCCTCTAGTGATATTCTAGTTTAACTCATTTTTTTGAAGGTCAGGGGAATCAAGGTCTAAGACTACACATGTGGCACGTAGCACAACATATTTGAATTTAGGGCCTCTGATTCCCAAACCCAAGCAATGCTCTTCAAAGTATGTCATGTTGTATCATATAACTCACTTCATGGGGTTATTTCAAAGACCAGATCATATAATGTGTTCCAAAACTTTATAATTTGATACAATTATAAAATAAAGTTACATTTGTGAGCCCCTAAAGAAGCTTCATTATTGCCTCAATTCCCCCTGAGCCTCTAGGAGACTGGCTATTGGTCAGTGGGGCCAGCTGACAACACAGGCTGCTCTCAGAGACCCACCAGTGGTTCTGAAGGGCTGCTCAGCAAGGAGTGTCTTAAGTGCTGCCCAGATTATTTGAAATGCATATTTTTGAGCTTTTTCCTCTCTGAGCTCAAGACTTCAAAATTGTTCATTAACATAAAGTAGAAAATCCTTGACTTGCTATTTCATCCTATTTGACTACAGTGGCCTCTTAGGCCAGAAAAACGCATTAGACAGCCACTTCCTAATTAACACTGGCACATATCTTCTCCACACAAATTCTACTTTCAGAAATATTACTTGGTTGCTGAATTACAGTAAGTAACCTATTCAGCTTTTTTTTTTTTAACTCTTGCTACCCCAAATAGATCAGCTGCTCCAAATTTATACCAAAAAGTTGGACAAGGGGGAAGTAAGGGGGAGGGAAGAGAAGGGAAAACAACCAGCTCAAAATCTTGAAAACGTTATACGGGGAAAATGAAGAAGAAAAGCTTATAATGAAAACAATCAGGTTGCTTTCAATTAATTTTCCACAAAGATAATGCTTCATTGATAACACACCCCACTGTTTCATTCATATTCAATTTTGTCTATTTCCCCTGTAGGCTTCTGAATTTGGAAAGAGATGGATATAATTTGTAAATTAAAAAGATGGTTCAAGTTGGATAGAGCTTCGCCTAGTTTTCTGCTGTATCAGGCAAAAGATAAGGGTGAAATAGGGATCTAAGCAGAAGACCTTACTTGGAAACATTCCCCTTCAATTGACTATATAAATCACTTCAGGCCCACAAACCCTGGAAGAGAAACTTAACTAACCTTAAAAAATAAAAAAGTCAAAAACAGGTGTTGGGAAAAAGAGAAGGAATTCAACAGGATTAAAGGCCGACCAAATTAGTTTCATCCTATTTCTGCCTGCAAGTGTTCAATGAAATTAGAAAACTTATCCTGAAGATACTAGTAAGTGTGAGGATAAATTTGTGAACATTTTATGGGCTACAGCATGTGAAGGCCACAAGATTATTTTGAAACTTCCTCTGTGTTTGGTTAAATGGAAGAAAAGACTTAATTATGCATTTGTACATACACAGATATTTGTGTGCGTATAATTGGATAGTTAGACAAATGATAGCTAGATAGACAAGAGGGAGGGAGGAAGGGAGAGAAAGAGAGAGAGAGAGACAGAGAGAGAGAGAGAGAGAGAGAGAGAGAGAGAGAGAGAGAGAGAGAGAGAGAGAGAGAGGAGGGAGGAGAGAAGGAGGAAGAGAGAGAGGGAAGGAATGAGGGAAAGGGGGAGGAAAGGAGGGAAAGAAAGAGGAAGGGAGGGAGAGAGAGAGGGAGGGAGGGACAGACTTCTTGATTCAAGGCAATCCTTTTGCCACATGGTGGAAGAAGCAAAAATGTCTATCTGGTATTTTTCACAGAGTTACAACTAGAATGGGGTGATCGGAATTTCGTTTCCATGGTACCAAATTTAGAAAGTAGTGATGACATTCACAGTCCCTCAGCAGCATAGAAGTCATAGAGATAAGCACCAAGTTAGAAAGAATAAAGGAAGCTCCTTCCTTACCTCTATCCCTCCCCAACTCTATCCCACTTCACACAGCTTCCACGGCAATAGCTTTATACTGATACCCCAACCTCTCTGTTTTTCCCTCCATGGAGACGCTTGATGTCTTCCCTTCCACATTTCTTCTCAGCAGTTAGTAATACTTTTCAAGAGGGCTGGTTAGGAGTTTACTTTCATATCTCCCACTATTCACTCTTTCCCATCCTAGGAGCTTCTAGTACGACACTGCCTAAGGGCTTTATAAGGAGGAAAAAGATCTGATAAAATAAATTACATTAGTGTATTATCCATTGCATTTCAAAAGCTTAATCAACTGGCTCCTTCCCTATACTCCCTCAGCTTTTCTTATCTATTCATTCTGCTCTTCATTCTGCTCTAGTCACAACTAGTCATCTTGTTTTCTGAAGCTATTCTTGTCTTCTTAGAATTTCTTTTCTTCTACCTACTGAGACTGAGTCACTTCATCATTGAAACAATTTTAAAATGTTTCCTTCTTTTTAGTTTTGTCTATCACTCCTAGAAAAGCATTTCCTGGTAAGATAAATGATAAGATACTAGACAAATACTACTGCCAACAGCATGAGAACTGCCCATCTCTCTCTGTTTGTCTCTGTCTTTGTCTCTCTCTGTATTTAAACTAAGGAATATCCTTTCACTGTAGAACCAGGACTCATTCCACTATATCTCAAAAGATAAACTACAATCCCTCAGCTTGGAATTTAATGACCTCCACAATATGGCGCCAACCTCCTTGTCCAGTCTCATTTCAGACTATTCCCTTTCCCATCCTATACATGGGATGTATGTGTGTATCCCATTCCTTTAACATCCTTCAAATTCATTAATTCAAACTTATCAGACTAATTTTGATTCCCAGTGACTAAGTACACAATGATTTATCCTTTGTAGATGACTAATGCTTATTAAATCAAATGAGACAGGATTGATATAGATATCCTCAGAGATTCATTTCTCCCAATTCCCAATTTTACTTGGAGTTTTTCCTTTATACATTTATCTTTCCTTATGTCTAAGCATCATGTCATTGAATTTAATGACTGAAAGATTGTTTAATAATGCTTAAGCCAAAGCAACAGATGCCACATCATAAAACGAAATTCCATTTTTATTTAAAAAACACATGAGGTCATAATTCATCATGGTATGTATTAAACTCAAAATGGTAACTGACAGAATCACAAAATTTCAGAGTTGCAAGGGACCTCGGAGGCCATCTAGGAAACCTATAATTCCTTGAGGCAGCCCATTGAATTCTGTAAATCTCTGATAGGAAGATTTTCATAACATTTGCCTGCTGTTCTGAGATCTAATTTCTGGGACCAAACAAAACAAATCCAAATCCCTCTTCTGTATATCAGCCCTTCAAATACATACTGGAACATTGCTATTATGTGTCTACACCCTAATCTACCCCCATTCATGTCTTTTCTTTTCCAGGCTAAACATCCTCAATTCTTCAAATGACATCTCTCATGATATGAACTCCAGGTCCTTTGTCTTCCTGGTTGCCCTCCATTAGCTAGTTTCCATTTATCAATGTTCTTCCTAAAATGTGGCATCCCAGATTAAACATAAGACTCCAGATGTATTCTAGCAAAGGCAGAGCATATTAAACTATGTCAGGTAAAAAAAAAATCAACTCTATTGTACAAACAGGTGACTATCTCAGAGTCTGTACCTAAAACTGTCTTTATTCTTGGCTAATGTAATCTTATTTTAAAGTAAGTGCACACTTGTGGAAAGGGCAGGAGCCTGAGAATCTAAAGTTCTTGTTTCTTGTCCTATTTCTACCAATAACTAGCTATGAGATTTAAGGAAGTAATTTCTCTCCTCTTGATCTGTTTTTTTTTTTTAATTTATAAAAGAAGGGGATTAGATTAAAAAATCTCCAACCTAACTTTTAATTCTAAAGGTTTATAATTTATAACCTTAAAACTTATTTTATGAATATATTTTATAAAATTTCATGAAAAGTTATTAAACCAGATGATATCTGTTATGAAAAATTTTTTATGGCAAAAGATACATCCAAGCAGAAAACGTTGCCCAAAGTACCACTAGGCAGAACCTTTCAAAAAGTGATTAAAAACTCATTCCAAACATGCATTTTCCCAATCAATTCAATTTCATGAGTATTTATTAAATTCCTACTACGTAATGATAATACAAATTTCCAAAATCCTGAAAAATAACAACAAAAACAATAATAAATAAGAGGTAACATTTATTTTATTTATTTAAGATTTATAAAACTCTAAGTACTACCTACGGCATTGTCATTTTGATCTTCTTCAAGTATGAAGGACAACAATTAGCCAACCAAATAACATATGCTATCTCATTAGATCATCACAACAATCCCATAAAGGAGCTGTCATTATTATCCCTATTTCACATGTGAGGAAACTAAGACAAAGAAAGGTGAAGTGACTTTCAGGGCTATACGTTATACATATATGTTAACAAATGTTTGAGGAAGGTTTTGAACCAGAACTTCCTGAATGTAAATCCAGTACTCTAAGTACTAGTCCACAGAGCTACCTGAAAAAACCTAGTCTTCAAGCAAGGAATTCATATGTACTTCTATTTAGAGGCTGGGTGGAGGAAGGGAAGATGGAAAAGAAAGGGAGCGGTACAGCTTGCAACATAATAAATAAAAAATAAATAAATACAAAAAATTGAGGAGAGAGAAAAACATTAACAAGTAGGAGAATCAAGAATTGCCCTTTCTGGGGCAATCAATTACTTCGGTAACCCAATTGTCCTAGAATGTTACCCTACCTCACCTCCATCTCCTAGAACCTTAAATTCAAGTGGTTATCTCCTTCTTCAAATCTTTTTCTGGCACCATCTCCACGTTGTTAATATTTTCCCTTCTGATACTGCTTCATAATTTACCTATTTCTAATGCTTTATCCAATAAAATATAAGTTCATTGAAGACAGAGACTTCTTGAATGCTGTCAACCCAACTGAGTACAACAGGAAAATTATTTACATGACTCTAGGAAAGGGGGAAAAATAGATTTCTCGATTGGATTTTACTGTGGAATGCAAATTTTTATTGTACTGCTTAGCAAAAAAGGAAAGAAAATTCAATAACTAATCCCATTGTATTTAAAAATAAAGAAGAACTATTCATGTGTTCTGAAAATGCTATTAGGGATTAGGAACCAGGCATGCTATTTTCAATATTTAGCCAACATTTATTTTCTCCACATTTAATAATTCTTTACATGGTAAAGAAGAAAGTCTGATTTAGTTACATGATGTTGGGGAAAAGTTTTGTCAATATTTACATAAAAGTAGACACCAGACATCTCCTCTCAATATTTCAGCTATCACCTTGGAGGTTCTAATTAGATCTAATAAAAATGACGAGGTACAAGAAGTCATGAAGGTGGGGAGTTATCAGGAATGAATTCACAGGCTCAAACCATCTTCAGGTCAAGGGACAAAGCTTTACCGTGACATTCAGCAAGAGAGAAAAGTTCCCTCACAGAACTCATAATTAACAAGGGGAGAGGTGGGACCTTTTATGGGAAAGAATCCAGAGTAAGGTGTGCTACTATTCTGTATATCTAAATTAATCAACTGGTAGTCATGTACATTCTGTTTATAGAGGATTTAGGATAGGATAGTGTCAAGAATTGACATCTACAACTTAACCTTCAGGTTGTATAAGATAACAATAGGTCTTAATATAGGATAACTGTGTCAGTACAAGATAATTCTGTCAGTACAAATTAATTCTATAGGTTCAGTTTGTTCTTCATTGGGGCCCACTTAGATACTAGGTTGCTTTTGCTGGATCTATTTAATCAGTTCCACATGCAAAATCTCTACAGATTTAGATAACTACTTTTGAATCCACTTAATGGACAACGAGATCGTGAACTATGAAAAAAAAATAGTATATTGCAACTGTCTCATATTTTGTGTCTTTGGAAGTAACATAAAAACCTAGTGGACTCTGAATTTGGGGCCAAATATTTGCCATGCTGCCCATGACTTAAAATACATGCAAGCTAAGGCCATCTATCAGAACATCATTAAAGTCTAGAAAAGCTATCACAATTTAGAGGGATAGTGCCAGCGAAGCTTCAAAGCATTCTGTTAAACCTACCACCAACAGTCCTTGAAAAAAGTTCCATCTACCAAGAACTTGGTAAGTTGAAAAATTAGGTTACTAATTCATTGCTGGTAGAATTGTGAACTTATCCAACTATTTTGAAGAACAATCTGGAATTATATAAAAGAGTTTTTGAACCACTTATACCCTTTGACCCACTAATACTATTATTAGGTCTATTTTCAAAAATGATTAGGGAAAAGGAAAAGAGCCTAAAATGTTTATAGCACTTCTCTTTGTGGTGACAAAGAACTACAAATTGCAGGGATGCCTATCAATTGGGTAATAGCTGAACAAGTTGTGGTATATGATTGCTGATGAAGTAGTACAGTTCTGTAAGAAATGATGAGCTCAATGATCTTAGAAAAACAGGGAAGGACTTGCATGAAATAATGAAAAGTGAAAGAGTAGATCCAAGAGAATATTGTATGTAATATCAGCAATACTGTTTTAAGAACAACTTTAAACAAATGTTATTTGGACAATTATAAGCGCCCAAAGTAATTATAAAGGTCATATGAATAAAGACACTATCTGCATTTATATAAAGAACTGATAAGCAGATATAAAAATAATTTCATATGTAAATATAGATGCATATATATTTATATATAAACACACCTGTTTGAGTGTGTAATAGTGGAGGCCATCTCTAGGATGGAGGGAGAGGAATGGAAGAAAAATGTTTCCATGATAACTTTGTTGTACATTTAAAATGAATAACAAGTTGGACATAATACATCTGTAATTTTATGTGCAATTTCCATTTTTATTATACTATGTTATGGAAATGCTTGCTTTATTCCATAAATTAAGAACTTTTTTTTTAAATAACTTGTCCTTGGAGTATACTTTCTAAAGCTTCTGGATAGTTCCTCTTTTCCTTCCTTGTGTCCCATATTTAAAAATGATATTAAAGTTTGAATTACTATGTTTAAAGTTTGCTCTTAAAGTACCTCAACTTTTCTAGAGGAAGAGTGCAACAACAATGAAATTTAAAAAATAAAGTCACCACCACAACTACCCCTCAAGAATGACCATTTAACATAACTCTCATACTGGCCCAATAATTTTAAGTTCCTGGTTGTTATTTAGTACTATGACCTATTATGGAAGATTACAGCATACTATTTTGATGGCTAATTAAGTCACAGAACATCTTTACTTACTTCATTCTTATAGGCTACTCGTGTAAAGAAGATAAATAAATGAAAGGATTCCTACTTATTCCCCACAGTGTTGAGGTAATTTTAAATCCCAGATGTACTCCAACTGCCTGCCATGGGTCAACATAGTAAAAACCTTACAAACTCATTTATCAACACCTGCCACTCCATCAGATGGGTAAAAATGATATCCTCTATTTTCATTTCATCTTTACTCTGCTCCAACAGATAGATAAAAAATGGATTAAGCATGTAGCCCACGTTGCTAACAGAACAATGGGATTTTTAACCTATAAATCCTTTTACCAACTGGCAGAAATTATTATGGAACATCTCTCTCTCTTTGAACCACCTATTTGGAATTCAAATAGGGAACCACAAAACACTTTTTCAATCAATTATCCCCTTAATACAGTGTGCCTGTGGAATCATAGCATTTGAAAGATACTACCATAGTTGAAAAATAAGTAGCCAGCTCATTCTTACCAGGGTCAGTGCAGTTTTTACCATGCAAGGGTTCTGTATTCTCTGGAATCAAGGTAGTATTCTCTTGCAGTAGTCTTCTCCCACTCCACTTGTCACTTGTTTCCATATAATTAAAGATATAATAACCTATAGAGAAAAAGAAAATAGCCCTATTATTATTATAAGCCAAATGCTTTAGAAGGATTATTTCTTTTAACAATCATACCCTTGAGGTATGTCAACAGAATCATCCTTGTTTGAGAGGGCTCAAACATGTCAATTCATTTTATTCAGGATCACTCAACATTTTAACCTTGTTTTAAAAAAATAAAAACATGACCTATAACCCACTCCAGTTCTCAATCAAAACTGCCTCTGCTTTACTGGCTTTGAAAGTATAATCAGTCTACCTTTTAGGACATCAAGCACAGTTTGACATAGGAGATAGAAAGGAATCTCCAAATATATGCAGTCAAATACAACTAACAAGTATTGATCTGAGTATGAATATGTTATCCAGAACAAAACCAAAAAAATTAATCTCAGGATAATGTTAGAGACTAGATCAAGGGTTCTCAAAATGTGGATGGTATTCCCTGGAGGTCCCCAAGACCCTTGCTGGGGATCTTTGAGGGCAAAATTATTTTTCTAATAAAACGAAGATTTTTTTGCCTATCAAAACACTCTTTCCTTTCCAACTCCATACATGTTTGAGGCCATATTTTCTTTCAGCTGAGAAAATATATCACAACAGATTGAATGCAGAAGCAGATATGAGAACCCAGATGTCTTTTATTAAGCCAGACATTAATGAGATTTTGGGGAAAAAAGTAAAACAATTCCAGTTTTCCTGCTAATTTCTTTTGTTTTGAAAAATAATTATTTTTATTAAACATGTTATTTATGTTAATATGTAATTGATGTTATAATTATTTAACTAATATTCATTAAAATTTTCCATTTTAATTTCAAATATGGAAAACATCAATAGATATAACCCACATGAATAAAATCTCTTTGAGGTCCTCAATAATTTTTTAAGAGTGTAAAGAGATCCTGAGACCAAAAAGTTTGAGAATGACTACACTTGATCAAAGCACAAAAGATTTCCTTTGTAACTTATTTTAGCCTCATGCTGCCACCATAATAAAGAATGTAAACCCTGAAGCCTGGAATGAATATATCAATTATAGTTATTCTTATAATTAGGTCAAATCAAGCCACTATGGTTATTTAATTGAAAGACAGTGTGTCCTTAAATCCCCAGAGTCAAGAAAAGTTAAGTTTAAGTTCTGATTTGGCATACATACTGTCTCTGTTACTCATGGCAAGTCTTTTAACCACTCAGTGACTTAAGAAATTCTCTTACATAAGTAGCAGGAAAGGAACTCATCTACTCTGAGAGAAGTTCACCATTGAGAGCTCCCTATAGCAATAGAAACATTGGATCTATCTCTACCTCCCTACTACTGTACGGCCTCCCTCACTCCCACCATAAAAAACTCTAAACAAACCACTCTCCAATGTAAACAGTCTATGAACATTTAAATCTTGAATCATTTTTGCTATGATTATTATTTTAGATTTGTATGGAGCTTTGTTGATTTACAAAGCATTTTCCCCAAAAAACCCAGTAGGATACGTAATAGAGAGAATATTTTGTCTATCTCACCAAAGAGGAAATTGAGTAAGTTGACCCAACTGAGGTCAGTTGGGATTCCAACTTTAATTTACAGATTAGACATGAGCTCCACTATATAGCAAATAGGAAAAAAATTAAATCCCAGATTCAAATGAAGGGAATGTTATTTATGCAGCCCATGTTCCTAGCAGGTAGCAAATTAAATCAGTTTGTAGGAGGATTTCTTTTTAAGTAGAAGGACATCAAGAACTAACCTGAGTGTTATGATGGGAAAAGCTTCTGGACTTGGATTAGTAAACCTGAGTTCAAATTCGAGTTACCTGGAATTCTCTTGCATGTTATCCTCTCTTCCTTTAATTCTTGGTTTCCTTAAAGTCTCAGCTAAAATCCCACCCTCTACAAGATGCTTTTTCTTATCCCCTTTAATCCTAATATTTTGCTTCAGCTGATTATCTCCAAAAGATCCTGTATATAATTTATACATAGTTGCTTGCACATTGTCTCTTCTATTAGACTGAGTACTTAATAATAGGGGCTGTCTTTTGCCTTTCTTTATGTCCCCCTAACTGCCTGTTATAAAGAAGGTGTTTAATAAATGCATCTTGACTAATTGACTGATCTAAAGCAAATTAAGCCTGTTTCCTCCTTTGTAACTGAATAATCTCTTTCCACCTAAATCATGGGACCAAATGAGATAATATACATGAAAATATCTTAACAAATACAGATCAATTAAAAATATAAGGTATTGTTATGACAATTATTAACTGATTATTAAAAAGGAAAAAGATCACATCACAATTCTGTATGCAAAATCAAGGACATCAGAGAAGACCCAGGCTAGATATTAGATTAGATAAAGCAGGTAGGTGATATAGTCTGAAGTTAAAAAGATTAATCTTCATGAATTCAAATTTGGTCTCAAACACTTACTAGTTGTGTGACTCTGGGCAAGTTACTTAACACTGTTTGCTTCAGTTTCCTCATCTATAAAATGAGCTGGAAAAGGATAAACCACTCAAGTATCTTCACCAAGAAAACCCTAAATATGGTCATGAAGAGTTACAAATAACTGAAAAAAAAAAAACTGAACAATAACAAACATGCTGGATATTATACTAAGATCTGGAAAAACGAATATAAACAGTCCCTGCCCTCAAGGAGTTTACATTCTAAAATGGGAAGATTATACATAACAGAAAAATGAAAATGATGCTGGGGACTGAGACTCAGATTAAGTGAGCCTACCTGAGGTCAGAATTAGGATTCTCACCTCGGTCTCCTGATTTATGTCCACTACATGACAAGCAGGAAAAAAGCCATCCTCAGACTCAACTGGAGGAAATGTTACATTACATATTTTAACAAGCTGAGAAAGTAATCTAGGCTGGGCTTCTTAAACTTTTTCCACTTACGACGCTTTTTCACCTAAGAAATTTTTACATGATCTCAGATATATAGATATAAAAATGGGCAAACAAAACAAACATTTATTGATAATAAATAATAATATCATGACCCCCACATTCAACAGCAACCCACAGTTTAAGAAGCTAGGGTCTAAAGATATAGGAGCTGAGGCAGTTTAGAAATGAAGATGGCTCTAAAAAGTACTTGGGGATGAAGAAAGAAAAGGGAGAAAGGGTGAAGAGAGGAGGGTGAACAGAGAGGAGATTGACTCTCTTGATATAAATTGCAATTGTTTGACAGCTTTGAGATGGACTATTGAGTGCAGGAGGGACAAAGAAAGGAAAAGAAAGGTAATCCAAACCACAATGAAATACTATTATTATGCCTATAAGCTCCTCTCTAAAGTAAAAAGCAGTCAGGGATGTGACTATATTAAAACTGAGGTACTTTCACAGGCAAATGCAGAATAAAAAACTCAAAGTATCTCTATTTGGTTTCAGAATTTAATTCTCTCTTTTGGGTTATGTGCTTTTGATGGACAAGAATGACACATTAATTTTTTTAAAAAAAAGAAATGTTTTGATCTATACACCTGACATCAGTTCTTGCTCTATGCACCTTCTTCTCATTAGCCTAAAAGCTCTTGGAGGGCAGGGTTCACATATAATGGCATTTAGCAGCCCCCAGATTCCACCTTTGATCTTTACAGGACAAATGGAAACATTTCAACCACTTTTCCAATGCAGTTTGAGCCCGGCAATGAGTAAGAAATACTGGGTTTCGGGCATTAGGTGCCACCTGGGATAAAATTGATAAACCAAGAGCATTGAACATCTTTAAAAATTGTCTTACAACTTATCCTCCCACTGCCCCAAACCTGGGGCTTTTAGTGCATTTTTTTGCTCTTGCAAGGCTCTTGCCTTTCATTAGTGACCAGAGGAGTAGCTAGCCCTGTTCCCATTAGAGGCAGAAAACTGCCAATTCTTTAGACCTTGTTTTCTTTAATAGGTTCCCATTTGGACGTTGATGCCAAGGTACCTATTTCCAAGACAGAGGAAGATGAGACTGCACATAAAAATGTCATGTCAGAAAAGGAGACAATGTTAAGGGGATTAGCATGGGCATTTGAGAAGCCCCAAGTGCCCATCCAGGGCAGTATATTACTTCATCCATACTGACAATAACTCACCTTCCTCACAATATCTACATCAAATTGCATAAATGGGAAAAGCTAAAACAAAACAAAAAATGTTCATTAAATGTGTTTTAGGGGAAAGAAAGGAAGTGATTGTGTTGGTTCAGGATGGATACTCTCCAAGGATACAGACAAATATCTTTAATTCATAGTCTGAGAGAATTATCTGGGACACTGTACTTGGAGATAATGTACACGTATGATGCATGCTATATACTATGTTTTAAATACATTTACTATATCCATATATATGTGTATTTATATATATGTAGTATATATATACATATATTTACATTTACAATAATAAATGCCATTTTAATTTATACTAAGGTATTTTCTATTGTCATCACCTAATTGACATAGATTGTGATCATAGATTATAGATTTTTCAGAACTGAAATATCCTCAGAGTTCAAATCCATCATTTTACAGATGAAGAGACTGAATCCCAAAGACAAAAAAACTTGCCCATGGTAAAACAGCTAGTTAATGGCACAGCCTAATCTGGACTACAATCTCATTCCTGTCCCTTTAAATAAGGGGCCAGTTTACTGTCCCTCAGACTGTTGGAGGGCCGGACTATAGTAAAAACAAAAACTTTGTTTTGTGGGCCTTTAAATAAAGAAACTTCATAGGCCTGGATGAGGAGGATAAACGTCCTCAGCTGCTGCATCTGGCCCGTGGGCCCTAGTTTGAGATCCCCTGCCTAGATCATCAGATTATATTATCTAAATAATGTCTTATAGAGTGACTGATATACTATTTATTCAATGTCTTAAAAACTCCTATATTATTGGTTCATTTTCTGGCATATCTCTTAAAGTTTCACTTTAAGAAAAAATAATGGATATGATGACTGAAGAGATACATATGACCTAAGCATCCTCTCTACTTCTTTGATGTGTTCCAAATTATAGTTCCCTGTAAGAAAGCCAGCATAGATTGTGACAAGTCCATCTGTACCTCTAAGCATACTCTTTTATTTTGTTGTATATTAACAACCCTCACAAAAGACATGTGTACTACAGAGATCTTCAAGAACAGTCCAATGCTATTAATTAAGTACACTATAATAAACCCTTGCTCTTGAAAGGGTCAAGGATTACAGAGAACAGTGATATTTTTTTTTAAACACAGACTCAGACCTCTTTCTTCCATCCATCTTTTCACTTGTATAAAATTCATACACACACACACACACACACACACACACACGCATGCTCACCCCTAAAAGATATAGAATTCTCCCATGGTTTTAAGTAATGTTGTTACATTTCAAGTTCCTCAGAAACAAGTGCCACATCTTATATTATTTTAGTTCTTTCTTTTATCCTTCCCCAAGTAGAGTGACCTATATAAAGGGCTGTTGAATGAATGAGTGAGTGAAATGATAAATGTAATAACAAAGCTCATTTGTGCCTAATCCTTTGAAGGGAAAAATCAACAGTAGTACCAGAAATGTTATCCTTGTATTAAATCATTTAAGTAGGCAGATAAACAGAGCTGCTAATTGCAGAAAAATGTATAATTTAAGAAAAATAATACTTTTCATAAAAGGTTAAGGGGGATGGGGGGTAATCTGGTTGCACAATCAAGAGTAACCCATAGCATTCATTTGGCTTTCTTAAATGCTTAACTAAATAACCAAAAGCCATCCATCTCAGACGTCACAGATGGCTCATGATATATGTTAAACATCACATACATATTAATGAATGTCAGTAATTTCAATCAGTCCTAGATGACTAAAATGTAACACTGTACAATTGAGACCAATGTAAAATGGCCAGCATAATTCATCTCACAATGAAGGTGTAATTGGAATATGCCCTGCCTTGTCTGAAACGGATCATTCAGCAGAAGCAATGAAGCTATTTCCAATAACAGCTACCTCCAAAATATGAATTAATAAATAGTTTAATGCCATGTCACATACCAAGGAAACTAAGTATAATCTTTTTGGGGGAAGGGAGAAAGCTAAAGTGAAGTAGATCAAAGTCATGATGCTATACTAATTTTGCCCATTGAACAAATTGCCTGTTTGGTTGTTTGATAAAGCTGATAAATGAGGAGAGTTCATTGTTCCTAATGATTCACTAAATTGAAGTCGTGAAGGCCTAACAGAGGATATAAGTAGCTGAATCCCTTCAAATTCTCTAACTCTGAATGTAGTAGAACACACAAAACTGATGTGGAGCTTCTGATGCAGAAAAATAAGCCCAATTATTATGTAAGAGTCCTGGACCACACCACTGATTAAACACCTTGAATAATTGGAGATGGAAAAAGCAATGCCCTTGAACACTTCTAACTGGCAAATAAATCTGTGTTTCAAAGTTTAGAATATAGTCAGATGAGGCCATAATACTCAAACATCAGACAGTCCAAAAATAACAGCAATCCCTTATAATTATATATCTTCTTTATTTACTCAAAGTAGGCTCATATCTTGTTTCATTTGTTCTTAGGAGAGGATAAGCAGAGGCAATTAGTGTTAGAGCCATTTTACAGATGGAAAAAGTGACAAAGAAATAAAGAAGTATTTGCAAAATGTTGTACCTAGTGATTATATTTATCATTATAGCAAGCAAAGGAAAAAAAAGGCAGTGATCTTATAAATGAATTATTGGACTCAGAGAGGTTCAGTGCCTTTTTGGCAGCCATAATGTTTTGAACCCAAGCATCCCATCTAAATCCAGCACCCTTTCCACTGGGCTTATTCAAGGTTACAGCCTGCCAGAACACATGGACAGCCATGAGACTCATTAAGGGGAAGGAGCAAGCACTTATGAAAGGCCTGTTATAAGCTAGGCCCTGTGCTAAGCACTTTACAAATATTATCTCATTTGATTCTCACAACCACCCTGTGAGGTAAGTGATATTATGATCAGTTAATTATTACAATTAAGGAAACTAAGCTTCTGAGAAGTTGCATGGTTTGCTCAGGGTCATATGGCTGGTAAGTGTGTGAGACCACATTTGAACTCAGCTCTTTCTGCATCTAGGCCCAGGTTTTTATTTACTTCCCAACCTCTTTGAAGGACGTACAAGAGGGAGATGCAAAATAGCATGTAGGGTCATGCACAAAAGCAAGTATGAGTGAAATAAGCAATAGGGTAAAAAGAAACAGACATCAAAAAAACAGTTCCAAGTTCTAGGCTTGCAGAAAAGGCACAAAACAGCAAATCCTTCTCTTATGAGGGCCCACTGGGTAAATGCATTCATCAGTCATTTATTAAGCAACCTATTACTATTTGTCAGGTACTGCCCTAAGTAATGGTGATTTTTTAAAAAGACAGAAAAAGCTAGTCCCTGTTCTTGTGTGATTAAGATTTAATGATGATTCACATTGGCTAATACTGGTTATTATCCACCACGTGCCCATTGCACAGTCAATAGAGCACTTGGCATTTGTTAAATATCTGTTATATACTAGGGCAGGGGTCCTCAAACTATGGCCTGCGGACCAGATGTAGCAGCTGAGGACGTTTATCCCCCTCACCCAGGGCTATGAAGTTTCTTTATTTAAAGGCCCAAAAAACAAAGTTTTTGTTTTTACTATAGTCTGGCCCTCCAACCGTCTGAGGGACAGTGAACTGGCCCCCGATTTAAAAAGTTTGAGGACCCCTGTAGAGACTGTGCTAAGTGCTAAAGATATAAAAGGAGTTTATAATATAATGACTGGGCTTGCTTTTCTGCACCTCAATTTGGAATTGAAAGACCTGTGTTCAAATTCTACCTTCAAACTCTCTTGGGGCAACTCTCTGTGTCTCAGTTTCTCCCTCTGTAAAATTTGGAGCTTGGACCCAATCTGTGGCCATAGATGATAATCACTACCTTCCTGGAAGGAGGGGACTAGAGGTATGGTGAGTGGGAAAATCACATTGAGTCAATTAGCATTCATTATGTGCCTACTGTATGCACTGAGATACAAGAAATACAAGAAATTTCCTTGCTCTCAAGGAAATCCCAATCTAGTGGAGGAGACAATAATTATGTACAAATGAGATCTGTATAGGGCAACTTGGAGTCACTCTCAGAGAGAAGGCACTAATATTAAAGGTGGGATTTTACTGAGATTAGAAGGAAACCAGGGAGGTCAGGAGGTGGAGATAAGGGGGGAAAGAACTCCAGGTAAGGGGCACAGCCAATGTCTTGCTCAAGTAACTGTAAGAAGTTCTAGGATAAATGGTCCTTTTGCTTGGGCTTCCTTGTAGTTCTTGCAGAACAGTTTTTGAGAATTATTCCCTGTTCTCATCTTTCCAGTTTGCTGTAATTTCGCAGCTTTTTAGAAGGTCCTGCTACATGAAGCTCCACTTTAGCAATGTCAACAAAAACATTTGGCCCTGATCCATGGCATTCTTGGCTTGGGCATCTCCAGGCCCTGGAAATTGCATGTTGGCCTAATTAAGTGGGTGGGGGGGAAGGGGAGAAAAGAAATGGAAGAGGAGAGGAGACAATGGGGGGGGGGGAGACACATGCTCACATGTCAGTGCATATGCAACCTATATGATTTCAGACTTGGAGAGGAGGAGGAAAAAGTCTTGTTCAGAGAGAGCAGAGTATCTATTGTAAGCAAAATGAAGGAACATTTCTCAACCGAGAGGCTTAGGCCACATGCAATAAAAAAATAATGCACCCAGTGCCAAGTTTCCATTACAAAGCTGTTCCCTGCCTTTCTCTCCAACAGGATGCCATCAAATAATGCAACAACTCTGTGAATAGAGGTTTGATGGCCAACAGACCTGCTGCACTTCTGTATCACTCTGAGAACCCTGCCTGGGGCTCCTAGACCCAAGCTGGCAGGTGACTGAACAGACAACCTGGCTCAGAGAAACAATAATACACCCTGATAAGAATAATGGTATTTTCCGTATGTGAAACACCTGTCTCCAAACTCCAAATCCATTCCAAATATTGGACTGGGTCCGAGAATAAAAGAGTAGGAGTAGCTACTCATCTCAGCAAAATGCATTAACCCTTTCAGGGGCCTCTCAATACAACACATGTGGTAAGCATCACCTGAATTACTAATTCCTTTGAGAAGAACCCACTCCCTTTAAAGAGGGCCAGACTGGCAAAATGCCTCTACTTCATTCTGAGACATCCCCCAAAACATTTCAGAGAAGAAAAAGTCTTTTATCACAGATGAGAGAAAACTAAAGTCTAAGAAGGTTATTTGGTTTTTGCAAAAAGTGCCAAGTAGATCCAGTAACAGCATCAGAAACAGTGAAAAGTATCTCTCTTAATTCACTGCCCCAGTAGAGTGCCCAATATCCATCTTAAACTAATATGTTCAAAAAGGAACTCGTTTTCTTTCCCCCTAAACCATCCTCTTTCCTACCTCCCCTATTATTAGAATTCATCACCTTCCTTCCAGCCCCTTAGGCTCACAAACTGGGAGTTATTCTCATTTCCTCAATACATTTCAACCCCAAACTAAGCTGCTGCCAAGACCTGTCAGTTTTATCTCATATGTACCCCGTTTTCCCCTCTGACACCGTCACCACCCTCGTGAAGCCCCTTATCCCCTTTCATCTTGATTACTGCAATAGCCTGCTGGTAGATCAGCCTGCCTCAAGTCTCCTACTCCAATCTATCCTCAATTTAGCCAAAGTAATTTTCTTATAACATAGGTTTAATCATATCACTCTGTGTGTGGTCTTTATCTTGGTCTGTCTGTCTGTCTGTCTCTGTCTGTCTCTGTCTCTCTGTCTCTCTCTGTCTCTGTCTCTCTCTCTGTCTGTCTGTCTGTCTGTCTGTCTGTCTTTCTCTTTGTCTCACACACCCATACTCACATACACCCCACTTAAAACATTCCAGTTATCTATCATTTCAAGGAGAAAAGTCAAAATGCTTTCCTTATTTTCAAAACCCTTCATAACCTCATCCAGTCAACCTTTTCACTCTTCTAATACTTTACTCCCTATGATGTACTGTTTGATGCTGTGACAAAGAGCTCCTGATTTTTCCACAAACATGACACTCCATCCATTGGCTCCTGGAATTTTTTCTAGCTGGTCCCTCAAACCCCATGTCAGGAACACTCTCCTCATCGCTACCTATTGACTTCCCTGGCTTCCTTTAAGTCCCAAAGAAAATTCCCTCTTTTATAGGAAGTTTTTCCCAATCTTGTGTCTTCTATTAACTATTTCCTATTTATCCTATTTATTTCCTATATATTCATATATATTGTCCATATAATATATTTGTTTGCTTATTTTCTTCCCCATTAAACTGTAAGCTTTATGAAGGCAGGGCCTATCTTTTGTATCTTTCTGTATTCCCAGGCTTTAATATAGTGCAAGGCACATGATAGGTGCTTAATATACATTCATTAACTGGCATTGTCCAAGGATGCCGCATGTGAAGTCAGGAAGACCTAGCCATACACATCACCTCAGACATTGGCTGGAAGTGAGAATCTGGCTAAGTCATCTGACCTTTCTAAGACAGCTTGCTCACTTGTAAAATGACTGCTACAATTAAGTCATTTAAACTTTCTGAGCTTCAGATTCCTCATCTGTAAAATAGGAATGATGAAGCTCAGCTGGTTGTTCTTTCAAGTGAAATAATGTATCAAAAGGTTTTTTTTGCCAGTTTTAAAATGTTTCATAAACAATAGCAGCTATTAATTATATTATTGTTAGAACAAATTATTCAGTAACAGCTATAACCCATATGACTGTCTAGTTTTTATAGATGAGTCCACAAATCTTCAAATGAATCTGGGATCACATTAATTCAGGCTCTCCCCTCGATCATAACTTCATGCAGATCATAACTTCAGCTGTATCTGCTATATCTGCTCACCTTGTTCTTGCCCCAGGAGATCCACTCAAATGCTGGAGACCTCCCTTGATTTTTTGTGATTCTGATAACCAGCAGATTATCATCTTTGTCCATTCATCACACCATTGTTCACAATATGTGAGCAGTTCATCTTTTTTTTTAAAGTCATACAAGTCATGAATAATTTTTTTATCCTATTCTCTTTTGACGTTTCTCATTGGTCCTATGCCATGACTTGCTCACAAGTCACCTTCCTTTTTTTCTCTGTGTAAAATGTTCATCTTTATTTATCAGGGACAGTAATGTTCAAAGTTTTGCTGTCATACAGCAATATAGATAAAATGCTTAAATTTAAAAAGTTAGGTCTTTACAATAATGGAAACTTGGGTCAGGAAAAAACCCTTAGCATTTCCCAAAAGATGTCTAGCCAGCTCTCCTCCTTTGCAATAATGGACCTTGTTCATTATCCATCTTAATTATGTCTCCCAGATAAATAAAATATTGGACAAGCTCTATAAGGTTTCTGTTCATATATATGTTAAAATCTAGGCAATAGATATTATTCATCCATTTTGTCTTTCTTGTATGGATGGACAGACCAGATTCCTACAAGCAATTAAAAATATACTCCAGGAACTTCTGCAATGTCTGGGGATTTAAAGTAATCAGTCATCCACAAGTTAACACAGCTCAAGTATTTCATCATCCACAGGGTCTCTCCTCATGCTAGACTCTGTGATAGCTAAAACTTCTGGCATGTCAGTAAAAAACCATTTAAGTGATTACTATGCACTAGGCAGAGCAGGTAAATAGCACAGTGAATACAGCATCAGGTGTATAGTCAGAAAGACCTGAGTTCAAATTGTCTCAATAATTACCATCTATGTTATCCTAGACAAATCAATTAGCTCTTCTTGCCTCAGTTTCCTCATTTGTAAAATGAACTGGAGAAAGAAATGACAAACCATTTCAGTATCTTTGTGAAGAAAACCTCAAAATAGTGTCATGAAGAATTGGACATGACTGAAACAACTGAACAACAACATGCACTAGGCAGGGCACTAAATGCTGTGGATACAAAGAAAAACAAAATACATCCATGTTTTTTGAATTATCTCATGTTTATTATCAGTTTTGAAAAGAGTTATTTCTATTGTTATATCTTCCAAGTAATCTTGAATGACCTTGATAATTTAGATTTGAGAGTAAAATAAACTGTAAGTGATGTTTTATTTTACCAAGTCTTATTTGGTTTTATTTTGAGTAGGGATTTTGGGGAGTCTTTTGAAGGGGTGTAATATATCACAACAATAAATATATCTCTACATCCTTCAGTTAACTGTTGCTGAATATTATTTGTGAAAGCCTCATTGTTTCCTACTGACATACTCAATTCTGTGCTTCTTATTTTCCAACCCTTATTTATGTCAAGCTTTACTGGTTTACAATGAATGAGTGAAAGAAAAAGCACTCATTAAGCACTTATTATCGGCAAAGCACCTAAGTTAATGCTAGGGTTACAAAACAAAAGAAGATAGACCCTTCTGTGAAGGAACTAACTTTCTAATAAAGAGAGACAACTTATCTATGAAGTTTCAGCAGCAAATCATAGGGAATAGTCCTATAGTCCTAAAAGTGCAGTGATAAAGCATATAGTAGCACATCTTCTTTATGTCGGTCAGTTGACAAACATTTATTAAACACTTTTTATGCACCAAGTACTGGACATGCAAAATCAAAAAAATTTCAGTTCTCAAAGAGATCATATTCTAATGGGATATATACCATATTGATGTTATTTCCATTGATAAAACTGTATCTATTTCTACCAATGACTAGTAGAGAGAATTTTCTTGGTCTTCAGTAGCTTCGATGGTTGAAAGTGTCAGTTGAAGAGACTGATGGTAATTTGGCTTATTTGATACATGGAAACTCTTGTATTTCCCTTAAAACACTTTTTATATGACAATCCTGTGAGGTGAGCAGTGCAAATATTATTTTTTTTAGAGGTGAGGAAACTGAAGCTCAGAGATATCAAGTACATAGTCTATAACAACATAGACAATTTACATCAGTCTCCTAATTACATATTCAATCCTCTCCCTACATAATACTACTTCTTAAGATTTTGTTGTAATAAATCCTAAGAGGTTTGTCCCTTCTTGTATACTCAGGAAGTCCTTTTTGTGTTGTTTAGTCCTTTCTAACTTGACCCATTCTTTATGGCACCATTTGGGATTTTCTTGGCAAAGATTCTGAAATAATTTGTCATTTCCTTCTCCAGCTCATTTGACAAATGAGGAAACTGAGGCAAACAGCATTAAGTGACTTGCTTGTCTGAGGCTGGATTTGAACAGAGAAAAAGGAATCTTGCTGTCTCCAGTCCAATACTCTATTCATTGTGTCATTTTCCTGCCTTCAAAGAGGCAAAAAAATAGTGATTTAGAAGATTTTTCTCCCCTTTAGTAATGTTAAATAATGAATTTATGATATCCTATGGAAGAAAAAGGAAGGAAATGGATTCAGTGTCATATAATTGAGATTTTCATTAGATATTTTCAGCTGAAATTTGAGTTGTCTTCTTTATTGTTTTCACTCTTTAGAAACTAAAGCCAATTGTTCAGAAGTTGAGGATTGAGCTCCAATAAATAGATCTCTCTGAACCAATTGGAAAAGAAAAAGCCAACATCTAAATGGAGCATATGCTAGTTCCCCTCAATTGCCTTAAAACACAAAAAGAAAAAGCTAAGGAAACAAGGATTGAAGTGAGGTCCAGGAAGAGGGGGAGGGGCTCATCAGTGTCTTGCCTGGAATCGGAAGAGAAGCTCAGGGCTGAAAGGATAATGCAACATTCATTTATAAATTTTGCTCTTTTCCGTTTTGTTTTCAAATCATCTCAAGTGGGTGAGGGGAACTTGGTTTGAGAAGCTGCTTAGCCAGAAATGGACTCTTTTTTTTTTTTTTTCCCCTTCAGACTTTAATTCATTCCAATTCTGCTATGGCAATTACAGGCATCAGCCTTCACGCTTAATTAAGAAACGCTCTCCCATTATCAGAGTACTGAATCTCAACTCCAAGCTGGACCCATTTTCAAGTTGAGGTTTTGTTCCTTGTCAGCTGTAGCCTTTTACTTTTGCAAAAAGAGAAGTAGGGGAGGAAAGACCCTTTATTGCACTTCTCAGTTTTAGACTGGGATATTCTTTATATGGGTCATACCCTGTACCTGCCTAAGGCCATCTCATTGCCTTCCCTGAACAAAAGAGAATAAAATAAAAAGTAACTGAAAAGTGATTCTAGAGGATTTGGATAGAAATTCCAGTAGAAAGCTAACAAATTTGAGAAAAAAAAATTCTCCAACCATCATGTTTCTCAATCTGTTAGAAGTTTACTATGGACACAAGAGGGAAAAGACACAAGATTAATAGGAAAATTATTATTATTATTTTTTTTTGCTGAAGCAATTGGTGTTAAAGTGACTTGCCCAGAGTCACATAGCCAGCAGGGTCCTCCTGACTTCAGGGCTGGTGATCTCCCCACCACACCAACTAGCTACTCCAATATTATTACTTTTATAAATAATAATAATAATAAAATGATTTAAAGCTTCTAAGCTGCTTTGCATGTATTGTCTCACTTGATTCTCAAAACAACCTTGTAAGATAAATGCACTTTTCCCTATTTCAGAGTTTAAGAAACTTAAGTGACTCATGCAGGCTCACACACAAATAAGCATGTGCTGTAGGTTTCAAAATTAGGTTTTCCTGTTTTCAAGTCCAATATTCTATTTATTAAACCACCTATCCCTGCCTCATGAGGGCATTTAATTGCCTTAAAGCACAATACTTTTTTTTTTCCTAAAGGAGGATAAGAAAGAATTGCATTATAACTTGACCTAGATTATTAGCTCCCCAAAGACAGAGAAAATGTCTTTACAAATCCTCTACCTAACCTGCTGCCCCATAATGCTTTGGGAAACATAAGTCAATTCTATCTAAAGATATGTTAATAAATCAAGAGAACTTGAATTGCTTGGTTTTTGTACAAAAGTTAGTCAGTATTGTATATTCTTCTCTATTTGCTCATATTCTAAGTACTGTAATTTACTGAATGTAGGAAATGAATATTTGAGGGAGAGATGAGATTTGTATCCTCACTAGCTCACACAGTATTTTATACATAGACGGTACTTTTTTGATATTTGCTGAATGAAATTATTTGCCATTCTTCGAAGTACTGCAATATTCTATATCCTCAGGAAGCATGAAAACACATTACAGCCATGGCCTCAAGCTCTGAATTGGAAGCTTGCAAGCTTCAGACTTATTTTCAACCTAGCTGTGGGATTGACTGATTTCAAGCAACTTTCAGACGATTTCCCCATCTGCAAAAGGGGATAACAGAATGTTTCCTACCTTTCTGAAATATTTGCACTGGACATTAACCAAGTTACATTACACATCCAGAAATGTTCTGAGTCATTCAAACTTACGTGAAAACTGACAGGAATTCTGCCGACTATTTGTAATCTAGGGTCTGGGATCAGACAATAGAGGCCGTCAACTTTGTCCCTCATATTTAGGCATTTAACTTTAACCATCCCAGAGAAATCTTCCCCACAGACATTCCACAGATAATTTGGGTAATCCATTCCATTACTTAATATTCCTCACTAGAAGGCACAACTTCCTTGAATCTAGACTAACTCCTTCCTACTACAATTTTGTCCTGCTTCCTCTTTTGACCTCAGATGAGTCAAATTTGAACTGGTCACCAAAGTCATTGTTGTCACCTCTTTATCTTTCATTTTCAGCTGAAATAGTCTTGAAATGAGTAGCAACAACTATGTACAAACTCCAGCAGTTCAAATCCCACAGAGACTTTTGGAAATCACAGAACACAAACAAGTCAAAATATAAAATGTTCAGTTATTAGTTGTGTGGTTACATGCTTTATTTGGTAAATATTTCATTATTCAGCCTTCTGCCTCTCAAGTTCCTTGCTGAAATCACTTTGAAGACTGTTGGAAAACAATAGTCCAGCAGCAAAATTTCTGGTTTCTCTCAATTTAGGACAACCTCGTTTTCCCTAGCTAACCTTTAAATAAAGCTAGGGTAGTTTTGTCGTTCCCATCCCCACCTTCTAAGGGTTGGAAAGGACCCAGTAAACACTGTTCTTCCCACAGCTAACCTTTCTAATTTTTATTGGAAAAATGTTTCATGAGTCTAGACTCATCCACAAGCCTTCTGATTTGATCTAGGGGATAATTTCTGCATAAACTTTGTGCTATTCCACCTCTACATTTTTGTTCATATTATTCCCTGGGATTGAAAGGCCCTCCCCAGAATCTGTTGGCCAAATTAAAATATCACCTTCTTCAAGAAGCCCTTGTTGATCACTCTCACTTTCCTCTGAATCATTTATGAAGGCTTTTGTGAGCAATTTATATGACACTTATCTTATTCTTGTGTTGTTATTATTAATGTTAATTATACTTTCCCTGCTAAAATGTAAGGGCTCTGAAGGGGACTTTGGGGACTTTGTGTCTCCAAAAACCCTTTAAATGTAGTATGCTTATTTGGAACTATGCTCAAAAAGTTACCAAACTGTGCATACCCTTTGATCCAGCAGTGTTTCTATTGGGCTTATATCCCAAAGAGATCTTAAAGGAGGTAAAGGGACTTATATGTGCAAAAAGGTTTGTGGCAGCCCTCTTTGTAGTGGCCAGAAACTGGAAACTGAGTGGATGCCCATAAGTTGGGGAATGGCTGAATAAATGGTGGTATATGAATGTTATAGAATATTATTGTTCTGTAAGAAATGACCAGCAGCATGATTTCAGAAAGGCCTGGAGAGACCTACATGAACTGATGCGAAGTGAAATGAGCAGGACCAGGAGATCATCATACATGGCAACAATAAGACTATATGATGATCAATTCAGATGGACAAGGCTCTCTTCAACAATGAGATGATTTAAACCAGTTCCAACTGTTCAGTGATGAAGAAAGTCATCTACAATTAGAGAGAGGATTATAGGAACTGAATGTGGTTCACAATATAGCATTTTCACTCTTTTTGTTGTTGCTTGCATTTTATTTTGCTTCTTTTTTTTTACTAGTTTGATTTGATTTTTCTTGTGCAGAACAATAATTGTATAAATATGTATGCATACATTAGATTTAACATATATTTCTACCATGTTTAACATAAATTGGACTACTTGTCATCTACAGGAGGGCATGGGGGAAGGGAAGGAAAATTGGAACACAAGGTTTTGCAAGGGCTAATGTTGAAGAATTGTCCATGCATCTGTTTTGAAAAATATAAAGCTTTAATTTTAAAAAAATGTAGTATTCTTTCAAAAATATTTGTTCAATGAATGAATAAACTAATAAGCATGATGCATGAAAAATAACAAATTTGTCTGTTTCAGAAGAAAAATAGGGGATATTGCCCATCTGGATTGGGTACTCCATAATTTCTGGTATCTTCAACTCTTACCCTAGCAAATCCAACTGAAATAAATAATCTGTCCTAAAAAAGACAAGTGACTATAGAAACAGAGAGAAAGTAAAATTTATCTTGCTTTTGCCAGTTTGGGGTTGAATCTGGCAGAGAGGAAGTAGTGCATGGAAGAAAAAGAAAGGCTTTTCTATTTCTAAAGCAACAATTCCAAAGACTTAAAATAAACCCTCCAAAATATACTACCAGCCACATCTTGCAGAGATAAGACCATAAGAAGGTAACACAATCATGGAAAACCAGTCATGTGTGGCAAATGCAAACTATTCTCTATGATGGCAAAGTTGAAATCCTGGAATTGAGGGAGGAAGAGCCAAATGCAAGTTAGAGACAGCAGTCCAACTGAACTCTGTCAACCTTCTCCTCCAAACAACTTTAAAATAATGCCTCAAATCAAATTTTGGAGCAACAGAGTCCACAAAAGATCAGAATGAGATTCTAGCCTAAGAAAAATTATGAGATTGGAAGGAGAGGAATATCAAGAGTACATGTACATGTACTTCTTTGAAGTTCTAAAGAATTATTATGAATCCATCGAGTAAGCCAGCTCCTTCAAAGACAAGATTTTGTCTTTTCCTAACTTGAAAAGCTGACAGATAGGAGGAAAATAAATACAGTGTCAGGCATGGAGTCAGGAAGACTGATCTTCCTGACTTCAAATCCAGGCTCAGACATTTACTATCTGTATGATCCTGGGCAAGTCACTTAACCCTAATTGCCTCAATTTCTTCATCTGTAAAATGAGCTGGAGAAGGAAATAGCAAACTGCTACAGTATCTTTGCCAAGAAAACCTCAGATGAAGTTGCAAAAAATTAGACTTTTATTTGCAAACTTTTTTGCAAATATGCAAAGATGAAGTTGCAAAGAATTACTTTTATTTGACTAAAAATAAGTGAAGAACAAAAACTTAAAAAACATATCATATTTACAATGGAGCTTTCCCCAAGATGTTCAGGAAGAAAGAAAAGGAAATTCAATGTAGCTCTTTGTTATCCCCATCTAGAGCATGTGGTCCTGTCCCAGGGGTGCTATATACGGAGACAGTTCAAGAAATTAAGTCAAATAAAATCCAAAACATTTATTAAGCATCTATTATATGCCAGAAACAGAACTAAACATTAAGGATGCAAAGAGTATTGAATACTCTTTTGAATAGATTTGGACCTGGAGTCAGGAACTCCTGAGTTCAAATTTGGCTCTGGACATTTATTAGTTCTATGACTCTAGGCAAACCATTTAAGTCTGTCTCATTTTCTTTGTTTGTGAAATAGGGATAATAATAGCACTTATCCCCTATGATTGTTGTAAAGATAAAATAATATCTGTATTGTAATTTGCAAACCTTAAAACACTATATAAATCCTAGATATTGTGATGATGATGATGATGATGATGATGATGATTAAAAATACCTCTGGGAAAGTGTCATTTACATCTAGGGAGAGAACTATGAAGACTAAATGTGGATGAAAGCATAATATTTTCACTTTTTGTTGTTTTTGTTGTTTCTTTGCTTGCTTTTTTCCTTTTCTTGTGTTTTTTCCCTTTAGATCTGACTTTTCTTGTGAAGCATGACAAATATGGAAATATGTTTAGAAGAATTGTACATGTTTAACCTATATTGGATTACTTGCTATCTTGGAGAAGGAAGAGAAGAGAGAGAGAAAGAAATTTAAAATGCAAAGTTTAGTAAAGATAAAGGATGAAAAATATCTTTGCATGTATTTGGGAAAATAAATACTAAAAAATGAAATAATAAAAAAATACATCTGCCCAGAAGATGTTCACATTCTAACATGCAAACATCTTTGTATGTAAGATAGATACAAAGAAGGAAAGGTGTGGGAAATGAGAGGGAAAAGAGAGGAAAGAAAGTTTTCACCTAGTAGAGTATCCTGGAATGAAAGTTAATTTTTCTAAAAATAATTAAAATGTTTTTCCATCTTCTTCAATTGCAACTTAAACCCTGTATATGACCACAATAGGGATTCAATGAATACTTACTGCTTATGACACCAAGGAAATGAACAACAAAATACAAAAATAGATGCATTAAACATTCCTTTTGATTTGATTCTCTCGTGTCCTTTGACTAGAGCCACATGCAGACCTTCTTCCCACAGATCCCATTAGATGCTGCATCTCAGAAAACAAGTCCTTTGAAGTCCATTCTTAAGGCAGAGTTCCTAACCTGTCATGGATATAGGATTTTGTAATTCATTTCCATGAGTAAACCTTCTAAATGTGCAAAGCAGCATCATAAATTTAAGAAAATATAAGGAAATTAAGTAAGTAAGGGTTTGGGGAATGAGCTGGAAAGGATAATCCCATGCAAGGAGAAGGTAAGGGAGATGTCCTACATAAAGAAACAAAAGAAAGCAAGCAAGAGAACCATCCAGGCTGGACAAGCTAACAGAGACTAGCGTAATTTGTCATGGCATCCCTAAAACAAAATGCATTAGATTAGCACTGAGGACTTAGCAGTGTTGGCAAGTACCTTGGCCCTCCACTTGTAATTAACTTCTCTACAGGCAAACTGTGACATTGTTGGCAGAAAGCAAAACAAACCCAGATTTTCTTTTTAGATGTTTTGCTTATCTCTTCTTTCCTTTCATCCTGTTCTCTCATCATTTTTCAATCCTCTTGCCTGATCTCCTAACACCATCTTTTCCCCTATTTCATAAACCCTCTTCTTCTGTCCTACAGCAATTGTAATAATTTCTATACTGGCCCCTGGAGATCAGGACTGAAGTTCCAGAAAAGATATTGCTGTCAAGAATAACAACACATGCATCATTTCTTTAATTAGCATAAAAATATTTCTTGTTGCTCTGGAAGGTAAGCATCCAATATATGTGGAGGGTGGGTGAGAGGGATGAAAGTATAGAGTAAGGATTTTCTTTCAGGCAAGGGGCTATTTCTGTCATTTCTCTATTTGCTACCTCTCAGCCCATTCCTTGCATCATCTCAAGGTGGGTAGTTAAAATCAGTGGCACATTGATGCTCACCTCTTATAATTTCCTTTATGTAGAATCATTTCAGTCAGGTCTAGAATGCATTATTACTTTGTGTAAACAATTTTGGGTCTAATCAAATGTTGGAGACCTTTTTTCCATTTATAATTATCCACAGAGATATTTCAAAATGTGTTTGTACTATAGAATTTCCCTGAAACCAGGGGCTTGGGCAGAGAAAGACAAAAACAATGTGACCTGAATTTTTGAATTGTGCAACCTGCCTTTAGATTCAAATTTTCATTACCACACAATTAAGTTTTGACTAGTATCAGTGAATCTCATTTTCTAAATAACAATCATTATATTTACACTATATTTCTTGCTTCAGCATCTCATCACGTTGTGGAGGTCACCCTGGGTACTCGAAAACTATGCCAACAGTATGTAAATTCTGAAAGCTTCTACCAAATTAAAAAAGCTACAAGTTTTTTCCAGTGTTGTCAATTAAATTCGGAGCTACAGTAAAACCCAGTGGTATACCATCAGTATCAATGGATAAACTAATAACCACAATACCAACAAACCAGTCAATAAAAATTTATTAAACACATGCTATGTCATGGGTACCGTGCTAAGTGCTGGGGATACAAAAAGACAGTTCCTACTTTCAAGGAGCTCACTATCTATAATGGGAGGGGCAAGAAACAAACAAATATATAAAATTTACATACAAGATTGAAGGAAATTATTAAAAGAGGGAGAGTACTAGAATTAAGAGAGGTTCTTACTGGAGAAAATCAGATTTTAGTTGACACTTGAAGGAAGTGAAGGAAGTCAGGAAGTAGAAATAAAGAAGAAGGAGGGCATTCCAGGCATGGGAATAGCCAGATAATATGCCCAGAGGCAAGATACATGAGGTACCATGTTCACAGAACAAGAAGGCCAGGGTCATTGAAATTTTGAATTGAATTTGGATTAAACTGAATTTAAATTAAATTGAAAATTTACAGTTTGGACTTATTCTGTTATAAATTCATAATGTTATTTTTAAAAGAAATATAAATATGGAGTTAGGAGAGATCTAGATTTTAATTTTTTCTTTGATATTAACTAGGTCTGTGACTCTAGGCAAATCCCTTAAATTCTTTGACCCTCCATTTCCTGCATAGTGATATGGACACTTAAAATTTCTCTTCACAAGGTATTCCTTGCTTAGGAGTCCCCATTTTGTGAAGAGGACAAGGCTCACTGATTTCATTCCCTCCTGACTCTGTTCCTGATTTCCCAGACTTCAAAACCAAGTCTAAACTATTGCTTCTCAGCCCCTACCGCCTCTTTGATTTGGAACATCCAACTATCTCTGACAGCATTCTCATCCTGGAATATCCCTCCACCAGGCTGGCCCCCTTGACCCAGTGGTGAGTACCTCCTGAATCTACAGTTTTGGGGAGGAGCCTGGGCTGTCCAGCCTTCATTCCTTCCCTGGCATAACTTCTAACTTCCTGATTGCAAAACCAAGCCCTCTCAGAAGGCACCCTTATCTTGCCCCTTTCCTTCCACCTCTTTTCATTTCCTTTTTGTGTATTGTCTTTTGATATTAGAATATAAACTAGTGGAGGACAAGAATTGTCCTTCTTTTTGTTTATATTTAGTCTCTCCAGTGCTAGCACAGTACCTGGAACATAGAAAATACCTAATAAATGCTTTTTTCCTTCTTTTCTTGTTATGAAGATGAAGTAATTATATATATATATATATATATATATGTGTGTGTGTGTGTGTATACATAAGGTATGCATAAAAGATTTTATATAACTTAAAATGCTATATAAATATCAACTATTATTATTTCAGTGAGAAAAGGGGTGCTTTGCCACAACAGATGGGAAGCATGGGGAGTCAGGTTTCTGGTATTCACTTCCTCTCATTTCTTCCTCTTAGAATTCATAGCTTCTTTTATGGATCAATTCACCTGTCACCTCCGTACTACAAGAAGGCTTTCTGAAACCTCCTGTTTTTTAGTGTTCTTTTTCTTTTCCAGTTATCATTTACATATTTATCTAGAGAAGTAATGTGTCAGATAGACTTCAAGTAAACAATGGCTAGGTTCAAGGCCTGCCTATGACAAGTATTATCTATAAAATTCTGGCAAGTCATTTAACCTTGTTGTGGCTCATTTTCCTCTGCTGTAAAATGGGATGCCAATAGCACCACCTTTACAGGGTTATTTCACAAGATTATAGGAGCACAGATTTAGAAGTAGAAAGGAAATTTAGACACTGTCAGGTTCAACTCCCACATTTCATAGATGAAGAAACTTATCAGGAAAAGGCTAAATAACTTACTCAAATCATGTAGCCATTAAGTGTCTGAGGTGGGATTTAAAACTAGCTTTCCCTTCCTCTTAATCCAGTGTTCTGATCACTGCATATGATATATACATATATAGAGATAGAGAAAAAGAGAGAGAGAGAGAGAGAAGGAGAGAGAGAGAGAGAGATGAAACAAATTGGAATAAAGACATCGTTTTCCCTTCCTACATGGAAACATTTTAAATGGTTAAATAATACAATGTAATTAGGAAAAGCATGCTGTACTTTGATCAGTCAGGTCAAAAAATAGTTGCCTGAACAATATTAAATATCATACAATCCTCATCACAAATTATTTCAAACTCTCTGGAAGAAATCTTGAAGAACATCAATTCTAACTATTTCATTGAGAGAATAGAAACCTGTATCTTTGAAAAGTAAATTATCAGGGGTCATACAAATAAGTAGAAGACCTCGGGATTTGAACCAGTCTTCTGATTTTGAATCCACCACTCTTTTCACTAATCTACACTGATAACCATTATAAATAGTAGATGCAAAGCAAACATCAGGCAAAAAGCATTACTGAAAATGGTCACTGAAAAACATAATATTTTATTCTACTTGCCTAAAACACCTCAGTAGATCTCTCCAAGATCTGTAAACCACTAACTTCTCTAAAAGCCATATTGGATGGTTCCCATTATGGTATGATCTAGGTCAGTCAGTTTTTATTAGGATTCTGTCTAGTCAGCCTGAATCACCAAATCAATAAGACAATAAGCATTTGTTAAGCACCTTATGGACCAAGCACACTGTATTAAGCACCATGAAAGCAAGACAGGGCAGTACATGCCAGGCAATTAAACCCCTACCATTTCAACTGCCATTTCCCTTCCAAACTAGAAGGAGACAGCCCAGGAGTCTGAGTTCAAGAACTTTGAGAATAGTCGTGTTCCCCACATCTTACCTCTTGCCCTGCTTCTATCCCTTTAGCTTACACTGAAGAGGATAATCACTATGAAGAAGGGGCTGTCTTTTTTGCTACCATCACCATCAACTGTTAAACAAGTGACATTGGTAGAAAGGCAAGTCCAAGAACTCTTAAAGTGGCAGTTCCCTCCCCAAACTTAAAGTGTCACTTCAAGCTTTTACAGTTGCCATTCAAGGGAGGAACTCTTAGAGAGGAATGCCTCATCAACTCTTCCTTCAGGTGCTGCTGCAACCACAGCTTCTGATGTCTCACAAAAGAACATCATTGTGTGGGGCAGCTAGGGTGACTCAGTGGGTAGAGCCCCAGCCCTGAATTCAGGAAGACTTGAGTTCAAATTTTGTCTCAGACATTTAGCACTCAAAAAAAAAATCACTGTCACCCAAGACCTTGTCTGTCAAATGGTTCAATATCACAAAGTGATATGATTACATTAGAGGAAATGATATTATATATGGTATAATTTATAGTGTTTATTACATGCCAGACACTGTGCTATAAACATTTCACAATCATTATCTTATTTGATCCAATTTGCTTTTGTAGCCTAAGCACCATGAGACTTTCCACTTGATTTGCAGCTGAAACTTTTTATCTGTGGTTGCCTCCCATTAAAAGATGAGCCATTTGAGAGAAAGGAATGGCTACTTTCCTAACTGTATCCCTAGTGCTTAACCCAATGTAAGAATTTAATGTATTTTTCCATTCTTGATTTTGCCTAACCAAAGAAGTTATGCCCTTTTTAGAAGAGAGAAAAAAACCCAGGAAACCTCACTAATTTACAAAATAATGTCATATATGGAATAAAGATCAACTAACACTACTAGAATATATGCACACAAATACCTCTCCATACCCCCCAAAAAAGAAAAGAGATAATCAGAATTAAAATGAGAAGCAAACAATATGTTACAGAGGAAAAAGTTTTAACTACGAATCAGAGGACCCGAATTCAAATATGTCTCTGACAATCACTACAAATTTGACCTTGATCAAAATCACTGATTCTATAAAATACCAGAACTGGACTGGGTGGACATCCAGGTACCTTCCAACTTTATATCTACAATTCCTAATGAGAAACAAAAAGAAAAATAATATCTAGTAGTTGTTATTCAATTGTTTTAGTAGTGTCTAACTTTTTCTGACCCCCTATGGAGTTTTCTTGTCAAAGATACTGAGATGATTTGCCATTTCCTTTTCAGATCATTTTTACAGATGAAGAAACTTTGGCAAACAGATTAAATGACTTGCCCAGGGTCACACAGCTAACAAATATCCGAATCCAGATTTGAACTCAGGTTCTTCTGACTCCAGGCCCAACACTCTAGAATGCCTAAAATACTAGAAGAAAAAGTAGAAGTAGCTAGGCAAAAATGCAGGGAATGACTAGAGTGATAGTATAAACAGTTCTCAGTGGATGAGAGAAGATAAGTTAATGATAGATAACAGACAGATAGATAAATAGATAGATAAATAGATAGACAAACTAAGTTATTGAAGAGTAGAGACTAAATGGATAGATAGTTAAAAAGACAGATCCAGTAAACTAACCAGAGTAGAAAATGTCATCACTCTGTTCCATGTGTTGTTTCCCATTGAGGTACACAGACACATCTATATATGTATATGCATGTAATATGTATATGTGCATATATATCATTTCTATAATTATCTCAGTAATTTTTATAATTTTCCATGTTCCATTAAAACTCTATTCCATTTTATCTTATAGCATCATACTTTATACACTTAAATGTTTAAAAGAAATAAAACCTTGTTATAAAGCATTTATGGATTAATTTATACTGTGGGTGCATGTTCCCCATGTATAGTGACATGTGCAATTATTTTCTTACAAATATAACCCAGAAAGATAAATTATAGTATTTATTCATCAGCACCTACTTACATCTCTCTAGGAGAAACCATACCATTGGGCAATGAATTAGGTTCAGAAATAAACAGGAGGGGAGTGGTTGAATCACCTTCAAGAGAACTGCAAAACAACTTTGATGAACCCAAACTTCTCCTAGGAAAAGGTCCATCTTTTTATATACCAATATTTTGCTGGTATTATTATATTTCTATGAGAAATAAAACAAAATTATGAACCCAAAATGTACCAAAAAATGAAAACTATTATAAAGGAAATGAAAAAAATAAACAGTGACTGGGAGTCAACTACAACATATAGCTAATGATCTTTTTTAAAGAACAGGAGTAAATTATATTATTATGGAAAATGTGATTAAAAAAGAAGATCTGTTTGTATGTCACGAGTGAGAGAAAACAGGCAACCATTTCTTGTGTTCTATCATTATCCTTATAATGTCCAGAGAAACTGAGGAAGGCCCTATGGATGTCAAGTGGATACACCTCATGCCCAATGGTGAACATATGGGAGGAAATGAGCAAGATGGGAAGGTATGAATCATCCAAATCAGAGAGGTCACAGATCTATTGGCCATTCCAACATGTCATAGCCATTATCTTCATTCCCTCAAACACTGTATTACTAAATACCACTATAAGTGGAAGTCTTCAAAGAAGTATTGGAAGACCATTTATCTGTTGTATCAAGGGATTGACCTAGATTATCCAGAAGGTCCCGTTCAAAAGATACCATACTCCTGTAACGAGAGCCTTCCCATAAGATTAGTAACATGAATTAATAGGCAACAGTGATTTAATATTAATTAATAAGCATTTAAAATCATTAAGGAGATTTTTATAAATATATACAAACCTCAAAGTTCTATATAAATGCAAGTTATTATCATTAGCATTATTAACTAACCTCTAAGGGCCCAGCAGCTCTCTAAGATGCTAAGGCACAGAACAAAAGCCAGAGTTTATAAAAGGAGTTTCCTTATTGTGAATTCTCTATACCATTACAATTACTGGTCTGATTCCCTCTCAAAATTCTTAAAAACTAATCTCCTGATAAGAATGGAGTTGCTTGGATATGTTACAGGTTTATAAAATCACTTTTCTTTCAAAACATATTACATATATGAAGAAGCACTGATATTTTAAGATATAGAAACACACATATGTCTAGTTCTGTGATTTTATCAATCTAGGGAACACCTATAAGGAAACTTCCTGTGCTGATAGAGCTCAGCAATTCCTCTGTAGATTATAGTTTGGGTGAGTTTCCTGGGGCATGGATAGGTTAAACGACTTCCTTAATATCAAACAAATATTTTGTTTCAGAGAGAATCCCTGAAACCAGCTCTTCCTGATCCCAGATTGCTCCTCCTTCTACAGGTCCACACTGTCTTTTAAAAAAGTTATCTTTGAATATATGTGAACCCATATGCAAAATTAACCTAGTTTCTCAAGATAAATGATTTTCCTATCATCTCTTATCATTTAGAACCTCAGGACTTCTTTAACATTTAGCTCAAGAACAACTTCCAATCTTGTCTTTCCTGATACAACAGATACTAATGCCTTCATCCGGGGAGGAGGGGGGGGGGGTTGTGTGTATACACACACATATTCTGTACTATAATTACTTTGTATATATTCTGTACTTATATGTGTACATGTTGCTTTCCCCAGTACAATGTAAGCTCCTTGGGAAACTTTGTCAATATATCTTTGTATTCTCAGTGACAAGTATGGTACTTGGCACACAGTAAGTACTTAATAAATGTTCATTGTCAATTGATCTCCCTAATGTTTGCTTCATTTCCTCTTTCAAAGCTATAGACTTGTTTTTCCCCTCCCTACATTCCTAGAATGATTCACTTCAAAATAGCTTATGAAAAAATACAACTCTTCTGGGAAGTTTATCAAACAACAGTTTTTTGGAATTTTTAATTACCATGTTTTCTCCTTTAAAAAAAAAAGTCCATCAATTTTAACATCATTTAACATTGTTATATGGCTGTGAATCATGTAATATTAGTCTCCAAAGATATATACTATTGCCAAGTCATCCGAAGGTTTATGTGGTAGGTGTGAAGAGACTACAATGTATCTCTGATGAAGATTTGATGAAGAGAAGCAACAGATGGTCATTGCCAAAAAGCATGACATGGCAATTTCCAGAATTTGAGATTTTCCTTGGATAAAGACTTCTCTGATTCTTCCGATTATTACTGCTATCTCAAATTATATCATTATACTTTTTCACTGTATTCTTTACCCCAGAAAAATATAAGCTTCCTGGGGACAGGTGTTTCTTTCTTCTTCCAGCACTTATCACCTAGCAAAATCTTACATTCAGAAGATGTTTAATAAATGTTAATTGAACAATAAACAACCATAATTCCACAGAAATTTTGAGGAAACATTGTAATGATCTCCTGATAGACTCAAAATGTAGATCAAAACATACTTTTTAAAAATAAAGCCAATGAGAGAATTAGTTTTACTTGTCCAATCATGTTATAAAGCTTTGATTTTCTCTTGCTTTCTCAGTTGGGGGAGAGGGGAAAAAAAGGGAACGAGAAAATGTGGACCTGAAAATAAAATACAATTGAATAAAATGAAATAAATATATTAAGCACCCTCTCTCCCCTTCAGTAAATGCTGTCAAGTTGAATTATTATTCAAAAACAAAGCCTTTTCTCTCCCTACCCTATCCCTTTTTCCATCTGTCCTGGGGGAAGAACTAAAATAATGAGACAATGTATTAAGAGCATTAAAATAATAACAATTATTTGGGACATCCCAGCCATGAGAAATAATTATCTGAAATCTTCTACAAGTTTCAAAAAAAAAAGTGTCACTAGCTATTTAATGAAAATAACAATCACTGAACCCTAGATTTAGAATTGAAAAACACCTTAGAGAATATCAAGTTCAACTCCAGTATTTTCTATATGAGGGAACTGATGCACAAAAATATTAAGTGAGTGGTTGTTCAGGATCACAAAGCTAGCAAATATCCACAGTGGGATCTGAACCTAAATATTCCTGGCTCCAAGGCAAGTGCTTTATCTGTTATACTATACTGCTTCTAAATGGACAAAGAGAAGCAAGAAATGTGTTATCATCTTAAATAAAGCTGCCCAATCAAGCTCTGAAATTATGAATGCTGATAACAGAAATTGGCCAAACCAGCTACTGCGGGTTCATAGGTCAGTAGCACAACTAACCCCTGAAATGTGAGGAGAGCAAGTTATAGTTTGTACCAGGAGTGCCCTTCTGATTCTGCTCCTTCTGATTCTAAAATTAAGTAGTGATCTCAAATACTAATGGGTGACAGAATCTTACTGATATCCTTCCTCAAATGAATCAGTATTCAGTGCTTGCAGAGTGGTCTCATATAAAGATCCATCAGAGTCCAATAACTGATCTTTTATTACAATGAGGAAGAATTCTTCTAAGGGGATCCCAGGTGTTTTCCTTTATATGTATCATCATTGTGTTTTTTTTTTTTTGTGTGTGTGTGTGTGTGTTTCAAATTTAAAACATTTTTATTTTTAATTTATGGAATGAAACAAATATTTCCATAACAGTATAATAAAAAGATGATCTCACATGAAATTGTAAATATATTATGTACAATTTGCTATTCCTTTTAAATAAATAATAAAGCTATCATGTAAATTTCTTTTTTCCCTTCTTCCCAGAGAACCAGTCTTCCTGAAAGATTCCTGAGAGATTCTCTCAGATTGAGAGAATATTTGCTTCCCCCATTTCCTTTTTTTTTCTTTTTTCTTTTCTTTTTTTTTTTTATTTAATAGCCTTTTATTTACAGGTTATATGTATGGGTAACTTTACAGCATTAACAATTGCCAAACCTCTTGTTCCAATTTTTCACCTCTTACCCCTCCACCCCCTCCCCCAGATGGTAGGATGACCAATAGATGTTAAATATATTAAAATATAAATTAGATACACAATAAGTATACATGACCAAGCCGTTATTTTGCTGTACAAAAAGAATCAGACTCTGAAATATTGTACAATTAGCTTGTGAAGGAAATCAAAAATGCAGGTAGGCATAAATATAGGGATTGGGAATTCAATGTAATGGGTTTTAGTCATCTCCCAGAGTTCTTTCTCTGGGCGTAGCTGGTTCAGTTCATTACTGCTCCATTGGAATTGATTTGGTTGATCTCATTGCTGAGGATGGCCAGGTCTATCAGAACTGGTCATCATATAGTACATCATTGTGTTTTGCTATTGTTCAGTCTATCATTTGAAGGCAACTAGGAGTACACATCCCTGGGGGTATCTTGTTCATCTATGGGCATGGAGACAAACAACTCTAAGGTTAGGGCATTAGTGATCCCACCAGGAAATCATTCTGTGATGATCTTCTGCCTCAGGTTCAGACAAAGTTGCATAACTGATATTCGATTTGGCTGTTATTCCCTTTTCTTCAGTGCACATTCAATAAGGGTTACGGACCTTTCATAGGACCAAAAAAAAAAAAAATAGGCCAGACTATTCAGAAGTCAAGATGGAGAAGGAGATGAAGAACTTAATACCAGATGGAAAATATGACCCATAGTTCCATTTAAGGGCCCTTTCTCCCTGGCTCAAAACCTTGATGTTATCTTGGATTCTTATATTTCCTTTTTTTCCTGTGTCCAATCAGTTGCCAAGCCCTATTGATTTTACCTTTGCAATCTCTCACATCCAGCTTCTCTTTTCCATTGCCATCACCAGGTCATGGTGTTCATTACCACAGACCTAGATTACTCTCTCCTCACTAATTTTCTTTGTTTTCTTTCATCAGTAATCAAATTCTGGCATATTAATCCTCACAGATAGATTGAATACTGACATACTTAATGTTATATCAAATCATGTCACATCATATATCATATCAACATTATATATGCAAATACCATCAAACCACTCTTTTGCTCAAAAACTTTCTAAAACTCATCTGTTGCCTACCAGATTCAAGCTGCTCATGCTTTATCTGACATTCTAGGTCCTCCGAACACTAGAGAAACATTACGTTAGTGTATTTGAGTTATAGTCAGAAAGGCCTGAGCCCAAATCTAGTGTCATACAATTACTAATTGTATAAACTGAATAAGATACTTAATTTTTATATGCTCGGTTTCCTCCTCTGTAAAATGAAAACAATAAGTTACATTGAGGTCTTAGTGTGAAGATCAAATAAGATAATATTAAATTCTCTTCAAACCTAAAATTGATTTATAAATACTAGTTATTAGTAGGAGCCAAAGTAAGAGTTAGAATTTAATAAATGCTTATTGACCATTGCCAAGTTCTGTTATCAAAGTCAAAATTTTCTTATGTGTAAAAGAGGATTCATGCTTACACTACCTATCGTATTTTGCAAACTGCAGAACATTGAATGTGGTGAATTATTCTATTGTTTATTTAAAGGCAGCTAATAATAAGAGTGCTGGACTTGGAGGGAGAAAGTCTGAGTTCAAATCTTCAGACATTTATAAGCTATATGATGATGGGCAAGTCATTTAATCTTTCTCCACCTCAGTTTCTTCATCTGTAAAATATGTATAATAATATTTCCCTTACAGGGCCCTAGTGAGAATCAAATTATATGATACACAGAGAGTGCTTTGCAAACTTTATAGCACTCTATAAATATTATATATATGCCTATAAATTATATTTATATTATATTATTTATCACATTCTATTTTATGTTATACTCATTTGTAGATATTTTTCATCTCTACTTCTGGACTCTAAATTTTTGAAATCCTAAGATAGAGAGTGGAGGGGAACTCAAAAACAATCTAGTCTAATCCAATCCCTCTCAATTTACAGATAAATAAATTGAGAACCAGAGAGCATTAAGTGACATACCTAACTAATATCATAGAGATAGACTACAGAGAGGTATCCTTGCAAAATCAGGAACTCTGCTACTTTGGTACCTGTTCTCTCCATTCCAAGTCCTGGTGCCTTGAATAAATCAGGTACTCAATGTGTACTGAATTGGTTTGTCCATTATTATACTGTTCTCCAATTATTTTAACTGTATCTATGTCTTGTCTTTTAGGCTATTGCACAGAGTTTATAGATATTCAATGAATATCTTCTGAGCCATTGATTGCCTGATTGTTCCTAGTGATCATCTCCCCCCTTTACATGCAAAAATTGAAGCAGAGCTTTTGTTCTCTCAAAAATAAAAACTGGATCTGAATATAAATATAACATAAATATTATATATATATATATATATATCTAATACATAACACATAAAATACAAATGTATATGTATGTATTTAACATATATAATATATGTAACTATATTATATAATATATAAACACATGTATTATGTAATATAGAAAATATTAATATATTTTCCAAAAACCTCCTAAAACACCTTCCTTTAAAACTGGAACGTATAGAATGGGTTGATTACATATAATCCCCAATTGGTCTGATCCTAATGGAAGGAGAATTTACCATATGTTATTCTTCCTGGTCTTCATGAGTGATGATCCCCAGATCAACCCAATCAGTTGAAAATCAATTGAGGAAACATTTTGTGTATTCTCAAACTACTTTTTTTTTTAAATAGCCTAGTCCTCAATTATGGATTTCCTTTCTGCTTCTCTCTATAGAGGAGAAGAGAATAATGTTCTCTTGCTATTTGGGCTCACCTTAGATAACTTTGACTGTTTCCTTCTAGGATTTCCTTTTAAAAACTGATAGAACAAATGATAAAGACCTACATGAATTGCTTCCAATTGGTTCTTAGACAAACTGATAGGCAAATACGCAGAAAGAAAAACCCAGGGGGAGGTTCTCAGCATGCTCTCTGCTACTACTGGTTTGGAAGGGGTTACAGGTGAAAATTTAGCATAAAGGTTCTTAATCTGAGATCTGTGAAATTTTAAAATATATATTTGCTAACTGTTTAATATAGTGTCTTTTGTAATCCTGTGTGCTTTTTTAATGGATTTGAAAATAATCTTCTGAAATAGGACTGTCTGGACAACCACAAGGATTCATGACACAAAAATGGTTAAGAACTTCTGATCCAACAGTTAGCACAATAGACTTGTGACAAGCAGCATGGTGAAATAAAATTGTAGAATTTAGAATAAGAGGGCCTGGCCTCAGATGCTAGCTTTTCCACTTTCTAGTTTTTTGACCCCAAAAAAGTCACTTAAGAGTTTGGTGCCTCAGTTTCCTTATCAGAAAAAAGACATAGTTGAATTAGATAACCTCCAAATTACCTTCTAGTTCTAGACCTATGATCCTATAAAATCTAGGCTTTCACTCTTTAGCTATTAATTGAATTCCATTAGTTATTGTATTTTATTAATAACTAGGCAAAAGATCCAAAAGCAGCAGGAATTTGGTGGTGAAGCAATATTGTAAACAATGATGTGACATTAAATGAGAAAAGAGTCTCCAGCAATATTGGCTGCATCAGATATGAATAACTTAAGTAGATAATATTAATTCCACTGCCAAATAGTTACATGACAGGAAAAATTTTTGGTTTTTGTTTAACACTTTTGTGCTTTAATTTCCTTACCTATAAGAAGACAATCATGGATACTTGCCCTAATCTAGCCCATAGGATTGATGGGTGAATCAAGTAAAGCCCTAAATTTGCAATGTTGTTTTATGGAACATTTGGTTTTCCCAAGAACCCTCTGAAGTTTAAAAGAAGCAAGATATGATTATTTGCAATTTTAAGATAAGGAAACCACAATTTTGAGAACTTAATGCCTTATCTGCAGTAACACAGTTAGTAAGAATGAGATATTCTGATGTCAAGTCCAGTGCTGTGATAGTATTTCAAAAAGTGGGCATGTTCAAAAACATAAGGAATTAGTCACATAAAAGCAAAGGAATAACTGTGTATTTTAAAAGACGATAGTCCTATCTCTGCATGGATCAATCTTGTCATTGCTTTATCCCAAGACCCTCAAAAGAGAAGGAGACTTTCAGCATGGAGGTAGTTTAGAATACAACCTAGCCTTTTCTACCAATGCTATTCCTTAGGACAAGAAATTAGTATCTATTGCTTCAAAGCCCAGACCTAGTCTCCTTCCCCCAAAATCTTTCTTCCTTGGATTCCCTGTACTATGCTCATGAGCTGCGAAAGGGGTTAAAAAAAGTATTTCTTTTCTTACAAGCCTTTATTATTTATCATCACACATGTTAAATGATTCACAATGGTCTGAATTTATTAAACTGGAAGAAACATCAGAAAGTTTTGGAGTTTGTTGCTGAGAAATGACATACTCTGCAGTGCTTAGATTCATAAAGATTCTGTCAAAAGAAAGCACAACTATAGCTCTCTAGCCATGAAAGATATATATTTTAGTATGTTTGGTTTAGAAGAACTCATAGCCCAGGGAATGATTTAAGATTATTTCACCATGGGTCTAATCTCTTTACCTTGGTCTTAACTTGTAAAAGATCAAGTAGCATCTTTGTCAGTTACAAATAAGATATAAAAGCAACATTTTGTGCTGTAGGTTGCTCAGTCCACTATTGAAATTGAATCATTACCAGATTGTCATGATAACTTCTTACCTTATGAGTATACTGAAATTAGTGTAGAAAGCTAGCAGCATAGACTAAATCTAACAAAAGAGAACAGACATTGGGACAACTAGAGTATCAAGAAATGTAACAAATAATAGAATCAAAAATATCCTCTGTTTCTTTTTTTTAATTTTCCCCAAAGCTTTGGTATAGTAAAACCACTAAAATAACTCAAGGTTTCCAAGAAACTTTCTGCAACTATTGTAAGTTATACTAACCTCTCTGTTCTTTAAATCTTTCCTCTAATATATGGAGTTCATATCACTCATTTGGATAATTCATATACCTTCTTGTATCATTATTTCATATACATTATCTTCCAAATCAGAGTATAAGTTGCATGGGGGCAGAACCTTTTCTTCTATCTACTTTGTGTCTCTCTCTATCCACAGACATAATCAATCAACCAATAAGCTTTATCAAGTATCTCCACTGTGCCAGATACTGTTACATGCTGGAGACAAAAGAACAAAAAATAAAAAGTTCCTGCCCTGATGCTTATATTCTAATGGAGGAGACAATTGCATATGCAAGTATATAAAATAAGCTAATACAAAATATATTTTAAAAAAAGAAATATAATTATGGAAGAGATACTGGAATTTGGGGGTAGATAAGGATAGGTTTCTTGTAGGAGACTCTTGAGATGAACTTTGAAAGAAACTAGAAATTCTAAAAGAGAGATGAGGACATATATGCTACGTATAAGGAACATTCTATGCAAAGACATCTGTCCAAAGATGGAATGTGACATGTGAAGAAGATGGCCAGTTTAGATGAAATCAAGAGAAATCAAGTCTGATAAGGCCAGAAACGTAGGTTGGAGCCAAGTTTTAATAGGCTTTAAATGCTAAAAAGAGAAGGCTGAATTCTAAAAGAATCACTATTGATGGTGACATGGTCAAACCTTTATTTTAGGAATATCATTTTAATGGTTATTTGAAGGATGAATTAGAGCAAATAAATGGATGAAAAAAGCATTCATTAAATTTGTACTATGTGAGGGAAAATGAATCAGAAGAAACCAATTAGAAGACTACTGAATTAATACAGAGATGATAAGTATTTAAACTAGAATGGTGTTTGTGTGAATTAAAAGAAGTGTATGAAGGTGAGCAATATCGGGGAGTTATATTTAACAAGATTTGACAACTATTGAAGACAACTGATTCCAGCTTCTAATCTGCCAGACTCAAAAGATGGTACCTTGGACAAAAATAGAGAGATGCAGAGAAAGACATCTGCCTACTGGATATCTAATTTTTTAAATTTTATTTTAATGGTATATTATTTTCCAATTATATGTAAAGATAGTTTTCAGCATACATTTTTGTAAAATATTGAGTTTCAATTTTTCTTCTTTCCTACCTTCACTCTCCCTCCTCACACTAGCAATCAATCTGATATAGGTTATACATGTACAATCACTTTTAATGTATTTCTATATGGGTCATGTTGGGAAATGAAAGATCAAAACAAAAGTGAAATATCAAGAGGAAGGAAAAAAAATAAAAGAAAAAAAAGACCAAAATAGTATACTTTAATCTACAGTCAGTTTCCATAGTCCTCTCTCTGGATGCAGATGGCATTTTTCCATCCAAATATAATTGGAATTTTCTTGGATCAAGAATTGATAAAAAGAGCTAAAACTATCTTAGTTGATCATCACACAATCTTGTTGTTTCTATGTACAAAATTTTCCTGTCTCTGCTAACTTCACTCAGCATCAGTTCATCTAAGTCTTTCCAGGCTTATCTGAAATCAAACTGTTCATCATTTCTTATAAAAGAATAGTATTCCATTCCATTCACATATTATAACTTATTCAGTCTTTCCCCAATTGATGGGTATCCTTTCATTTTCCATTTCTTTGCTACTACAAAAATAATTGCTATTTTTTTTTTTGCATACATGGGTCCTTTGCTCTCTTTCATGATCTTTTTGAGATACCAACCAGTAGTGGTACTGCTGGATCAAAGGGTATGTTACAGCCCTTTAGATATAGTTCCAAATTGCTTTTCAGAATGGTTGGATCAGTTCACAATTCCAACAATGCATCAGTGTTCCAGTTTTACCATATCCCCTCCACCATTTATCATTATCTTTTCTTATAATCTTAGTCAATCTGAGAGGTGTGAGGTGGAACTCAAGAGTTGTTTTAATTTGCATTTCTCTATTGATCAGAGAAATGCAAGTTTAAAGTTTAAAGATTCAAAGTATGTTTTCATATGACTATAAATGGTTTTAATGTCTTCATCTGAAAATCGTCTGTTTATATCTTTTGGCTACTTATTAACTGGGGAATGACTTGTATTCTTATACATCTGACTCAGTTCTCCATATACTATGGAAATAAGGCTTTTATCAGAAAATTGTAAAAATTGTTTCCTAGCTTTCAGGTTCCTTTCTAATCTTGGCTGCATTGATTTTGTTTGTGTAAAACCTTTTTAACTTAATGTAATCAAAATTATCCATTTTGTATTTCATATCATTCTTTACTTTTTCTTTCATCATAAATTCCTCCCTTCTCCAATGATCTGACAGGTAAACTATTCCTTGCTCTCCTAATTTGTTTTTAGTATCACTCTTTATGTCTAAATAATTGGCCATTCAATTGAAAAAGTCCAATAGACAGCTGTACATGCATGATTAGGTTTGTTTGTAGAGATTTGAGAATTTATGAGGTTGAAGAATAAAAGATGGCAGAGGTGAAATGAAGAAGACATAGAATGGAGCTTAGGAGGTAGAATAAGAAAGATGACCAGGAAAGGAGACTCAAAGGGGGATCAGTCAAACCTGTAAGAGTAAAATCAAGATTGAATCACAAAAACCTATAGAAGAGAGAATACTGGGAGAGAGAGTATTCAATAACACCAAGTTCTGTAGTGAGGTCAAGACAGATGAGAACTGAAAAAAAGATCATTTATTTTGGTCATTAAAGGATCATTGATAATTTTGAAGAGGGCAATTTTGATTGAGTGATGAGGTCAAAAGGAAGAATGCAAAGGGTTAAATACTGAATGAGAGGAAAGTAAGTGGAGGCAAAGAATATAGTCAAAATTTTCCTAGGATTCAGCTTTAAGAGAAAGGAGAGATTATAGGATAAACAAGTTAGAAACTATCAGGTGAGAATTTTTTAAATTTATTTTTAATAAGAGAAAACCTGTTTCTAGGCATCAAGAAGGTCAGAAGATACCTCGACTTGAAAGGTATATAGACTTAAAAGAGGAAGTGGAGACTACAGGTTTGGGGAAGGGGACAACAATATGGTAAGGAAAATGGAAGGAGTTGGAATCAAGATTATACATATATTGGCAGAAACTAGGCATTGACCCACACTTAACATTGTACACCAAGATAAAGTTAAAATGGGTCCATGACTTAGGCATAAAGAATGAGATTATAAATAAATTAGAAGAACATAGGATAGTTTATCTCTCAGATCTGTGGAAGAAGAAGGAATTTATGACCAAAGAAGAACTAGGGATCATTATTGATCACAAAATACAAAATTTTGATATATCAAATTGAAAAATTTTTGTACAAATAAATCTAATGCAGACAAGATTAGAAGAGAAGCAATAAACTGGGAAAACATTTTTACAGTCAAAAGTTCCGATAAAGGCCCCATTCCCAAAATATATAGAGAATTGATGCTAATTTATAAGAAATCAAGCCATTCTCCAATTGATAATTGGTCAAAGGATATGAACAAATAATTCTCAAAGAAATTGAAACTATTTCTAGCCATATGAAAAGATGCTCCAAGTCATTATTAATCAGAGAAATGCAAATTAAGACAACTCTGAGATACCACTACACACCTGTCAGACTGGCTAGAATGACAGGGAAAAATAATGCGCAATGTTGGAGGGGATGTGGGAAAACTGGAACACTGATACATTGTTGGTGGAATTGTGAATACATCCAGCCATTCTGGATAGCAATTTGGAACTATGCTTAAAAAGTTATTAAACTGTGCATACCCTTTGATCCAGCAGTGTTACTACTGGGCTTATATCCCAAAGAGATCTGAAAGAGGGGAAAAGGACCTGTATGTGCAAGAATGTTTGTGGCAGCTTTCTTTGTAGTGGCCAGAAACTGGAAATTGAGTGGATGCCCATCAATTGGATAATGGCTGAATAAATTATGGTATATGAATATTATGGAATATTATTGTTCTATAAGAAATGACCAGCAGGATGATTTCAGAAAGGCCTTCAGAGACTTACATGAACTGATGCTGAGTGAAATGAGCAGGACTAGGAGATCATTATATACTTCAACAACAATATTATATGAAGATCAATTCTGATGGACATGGCCTTCTTCAACATTGAGTTGAACCAAATCAGTTCCAATAGAGCAGTAATGAATTGAACCAACTACACCCAGCGAAAGAACTCTGGGAAATGAGTATGAAGCACTACATAGAATTCCCAATCCCTCTATTTTTGTCCATCTGCATTTTTTATTTCCTTCACAGGGTAATTGTACACTATTTCAAAGTCTGATTCTTTTTGTACAGCAAAATAACTGTCTGGACATGTATACACATGTTGTATTACTTTATACTTTAACATATTTAACATGTATTGGTCAATCTGCCATCTGGGGGAGGTGGTGGGGGAGAAGGAGGGGAAAAATTGGAACAAAAGGTTTTGCAACTGTCAATGCTGAAAAATACCCATGCATATATCTTGTAAATAAATAGCTATAATAAAAATAAAAAAAATCTATGTAGTGTAAAATAAATAAATCCAAATTTTTAAAAAAAAAAAATTATACATACATGAGTTGTGTTTGGTAAAGAAAAGAACCATCTCTTCATCAAAGATTGGAACTAAGGAAAATGTATGTCAAGAGATTTGGAAATGTGGAGTTTGAGGGAGTTTAGAAACAAACTGCCTTGGAAGGTTATACTATAGAATTATAATAATAGCTGACATTTATAGATTGCTTTACATACCTTATAGTCTCTGACATTTCAAGGCAACTCAGTGAGGTAGTCACCATGGAGATTATACTAGTGATATGGATAAACCAACTAAGGTCAATCAAAGACAAACAGCTTGTCCATAATCTCACTGCTAGTAAGCATATCCTTGATGTTGCCATCATGCACAAAATCACTACCTCCCTATTCATGAACTCTGAAATTCCCTTATTTTATCACAATCTAGTGTCTTTCCTTCTCCTCGTGTGCTTTGAAATCATAAGCTTTGCTCTTCATCTCTCATTCATCAAACCCTCCATACTCTCCCAGATCATTGCATTAAGTTACACTGTCTAACCACCCTCATCTTAACCTATTAGTGAACCAGTTCAACTCTACATTTTCCTTCTCTCTTCAATCCTTTGTTCCCTTTTAATTGTGACAACCTTGGCCTGCCAGGACTCAGTCTTGGATCACTACCTTCATGAGCTGCCTTCACTTCTACAAACATATTGCTGTATGTGCTGAAAAAAATCATGAAATAATGTCAACTGCATGATTGCCCTACAATTTTATGTTGTATAACCTCAACTGAGCCCTCACTAAAGCAAGTATATATTTTTAATAACTCTCTTATAAACTCACTCTCCCACTCAATATAATGGCTCCTTCCAGCCTTTTCATCCTTAAAGCTCCCATGATTTCTCCCTCTTCCTGTCCATTGAGAATTTTGCTTCATATTTTACTGGGGGAAAATTGAGACTACTCACTAGTTGTTGCTTCTCTCCTCTTCCTCATCTCACAGTTCCCAGATAACTTCTGCTATGAACTCCTCCTTCTTTCCTGGCTCACATAATGAAGCAGCCCTTCTCCTTGCCAAGGTTAACTCCTCTATATACCTAGGAGATCCTATTACATCTTGGTTGCTCTGTTTGTCTTCGCTATTTCCTCACTTATCTACAGTCTGTACATATATATATATATATATATATATATATATATATATATATATGTTGGATTTTCCACTATATGCTACAAGCATGCATGTTTTACTTTTTCTCAATGTTCCTATTTCTTGACCTCTGCAGCTTTTAACACTTGTTAATCGTTCTCTTCTGAATGCTCTCTTCTCTCTAGGTTTACTCTCTAGGTTCTCCTACCTTACTATGCCTTCTCAATCTTTATTTCCAGGTCATGCCCACTAACCATGAGTGCCCCACTTCAAAATCTGCCCTTTATCACCTTCTTCCATTTTATAACCCCATATACTCTGCTATCCACTTAAGCTTAGCCTGTTGTTCCTCAAATAAGATACTCAATTTCCTGACTTTGTGAGTTCTCACTGACCTATCCACGCAATCATCCCTCTTCATTTTCACCTCCAGTTTCCTTTAGCATCCTCCAAGTCCTAGCTAAAATTCTACCTTCTGGATAAAACCTTTCCTCATGCCCTCTTCAATCTAGTACCTTCCCTCTGTTGATTATCTCTAATTTAGACAGTACATAACTTGTTTGTACATAGTTGTTTGCATGTGATCATCCCATTAGACTGTAAACTCCTGTAGAACAAGAACTAATTTTTTTTACCTTTCTTTGTATCTCCAATGTTTAACATGGGATCTGGAACATAGATACTTAATAAGTGTTTAGTGACAGACCAAATTTAAAGTACCTTAGGGATAGATTATGAATGAATACATGAATGAATGGAAAACATTTATTTAAACAGAATGTGCCAAGCACTGTGTAAATTACTGGGGGCACAAATAAAAAATGTGAAGAAGGTCCTGTTGTTAAGAAGTTTTTATTCTATGGAAATATGTTTAAAAGGATTACACATGTTTAACCTATATTGGATTGCTTGCTGTCAGAGGGAAGGGAAAAGAAGGAGTGAGGGGAAAAATTGGAAAACAAGGTTTTACAAAGGTGTATTTCAAAACTATCTTTGCATGTATCTGAAAAAAACACTATTTTAAAAAAGACGCTCATATTCTAATGATGGAAACAATATACACAAGATATGGGTAGCTAGATAAGGGATTCTGGAAAGTCAGAAAGACAATAGGGCAGTCTATTAACACCTTCTTTCCAGAGCCAAGGGATAGATATTTACTGAAAAAACAATATGATGAATGGAAACACAAAAGATGTAATGTGAGGAATCCCCCATATTCTGTCACTTGACCCATATCCATCTCATCCCCATCTCTTCTGAGTCACAATTATCACATAAATCCTTGAGGACAAGGATTGTTTTGTTTTCATTTGCATATGTGCTTAATTAATACTTATACAACAAATGTATAAAGAATCTATAAAGGAAAATGCACAGGCTGGCAAAATGTAAATTCCAAATTCCTGGTTTGGAAGTGGTATTTCTTTTTGTCAACTCACTTCCCTTTCTGGGCCTCAGTTTCCCTGTCTGTTAAATGAGGAGTTTGAACTCTATGTTCTATCCCTCCCTATTAGAATTTCTTACTAGCTGTTCAACCTCAGACAAGTCATTTCACTTGCTTGCCTCAGTTTCCTTGTTTGTAAAATGGGGACAGTAATAGCCCTTACCTTCCAGAGTTGTGAAGATCAAATGAGATAATTGTAAGGTGCTTAACACAGTGACTGGAACATAGTAAGCCCTATACAATGTTAATTATTATTATTGTTATTCTTAAGGTCACTTCAGACCCTGAGACTGTGACTCACTGAAAATTTTCACTTTTTAGGATTTTTTTTCTCTTTTCTTCCATGAGGAGAGAGGTCAGGAAGGGCATAAATGTGGAAAACATTCTTCCATGAGGAGAGAGGTCAGGAAGGGCATAAATGTGGAAAACAGTTTGATTTGGAAAACTAGATTTCACTTGAATATTAATTCACTTGAAAGGAAGAAAGAGAATTTTTCTAGTTATCTGATTTCAGCAGATGACAGTAACGATTAAAATCAGTCCTGTGGGTTAATTAGCACTTGTGACCACAAGTATGTTGTTACTCTGTCACCACCATCTCTTCCTCTTCTAGCTCTAAGTTTCATCAAGACAATTTTGTTACCCAGAGGCTTCTGGGAATCTTCAAAGCCTTAGGTTTCTCCAGTGTATACTTCACCTGAGTGCCATTTGTGCCAAGCTAGCCTCCTCAACTCTTCAATAATGGCCTGGCTAGGTCTCAAGGCTAGTTATTCTGGCACCAACAACTCTTTAGTCCTTAATACATGGTTGTCTGGGGTAACATTTGCTCTGGCTGACATGGCCCACTGTGTTAAGAGGAACAATGTTCACCCAAGATGGTTGTAAAAGATAACAAGGAATTTATTAGGCGCTACACACAAGCACTCTGTCTTCCCTTTGATGGAACCAACCACTGCCATAAATTTCAGATCCTCAGGGCTGTGCTGTAACCACTAAAAATGTAGCCTGGCCACAGGGAAGGGCCATTTGGGGTCTATACATCACATGGCATCAGACATTCAGAACAGAAAGAATCCAGGCAGCCTTTTAAGGGGAGAGAATGGAGTCAGCCTGGCCTTCTCTCCAACCCACAGAGAGACCATGACTTCATGACTGCTGTGTGAAGAAGTCCAGCTAAGCACACTGGGCTGCAAATCAGTATTCTGGGTTTTATTCTTGTATGACTTGTTATTCCCTTCTGAGAAATTCTTTTTTCTTCTCTTTAACTAGTACTAACATTTTTTCTTTAATTCTAACACAGAAAATGTGATTAACTCCAATATAGCAATAATAATAGCAACAATAACAGTAACTGTAATAGTAGTAGTAGTAGTAGTGGTGGTGGTGGGGGTAGTGGGGGTGGTGGGGGTGGGGATGGTGGTGGTAGTGACGGTGATGTTTCTATAGCATTTTAAGATTTACAAAGTTTTTAAACTATATTATCTAATTTGATTGTCACAACAAACCAGCTAGGTAACATTTACTAGTTAGACCTCTCTAAGCTAGGTATAATACCTCTAGTAATTACTTGACAGGGCTATGTGAGGGCTCAAGTGAGATCATTTGTTTTGCAAAGTTTAAAGCATAATATAAGGTTATATATTACTTCCTGAACTGCTGAACCTTTGAAAAATACACAAATATTGAAGATGGGGATCCAATTTAAATCCTTAAAATTTAAAAAAAATCAAGCAAACATCAATAACTTGATTCTTCTAGTACTTCCCTAGGTCAGACATAAAACCAAAGAATTCATAGAGCTAGAATTAAGAGGCAGCTGAGTGCTGTAGTATATGGAGTGGTTAGCTTAGAGTCCAGAGTATCTGAGTTTAAATCCAGTCTTAGACACTTACCAGCTGTATGATCCTGAGAAAAACACTTTGCTTCTGTTTGCCTGTTTCCTCAGAAGTAAAATGAGGATAATCATAGCACCTATCTTGTAGTGTTGATATGAGGATCAAATAAGATAATATGTATAAAAAGCACTTAGCACAGTGCCTGGCACACAGTAGGCTTATTACCTTCCCCTTCTCTTCTTTAGAAACTTAAAGGTTATCTAGTCCTCAATTTAGAGATTTAAATAAAAAGCTGAATCCCAGACAGGTCAACCAACTTGTCTAAGGTTACTCAGATAATAAGTGTCAGAACTGAATTTCAAACTGAGTTCTATAATTCCAAGTCCAGTCCTTCACCCTGATTGGCTCACTGGGTCAACCCACACTTCATAGACTCCCACCACAAGTGACATCACATCCAAAGGATGAACATTAGGGTAGTACATGGGTATTACATTATCTTGCCCTACCACTACCCCTAATCCACCTACCCCTAATAGGTACTATCCTTACAGTGCCTTAGACCTCTAAGACTTTGGCTTATTTCCATAAAATGACTCAGGGATAAATCACCTCAGAAGAATTAAAAACATGAAAATCACAAGCTCATGAATCTTGCTCTCCTTGCCACCCTTTAAGCCAGGGATGAGGAACGTCCAGCCTGAGGGCCGTATAAAGCCCATGAAATAATTTGTTAAGGCAACTGCTTGATCTGAAAGCTAGGTACAACAACCATCCCCCTACTCCACCACTTGAATTCTATAAATTGATAATTTTGTATGGCCCATGAATGTTGTTAAAAATACCTAAATTGCCCTTGGCAGAAAAAAGATTCCCCACCCATGCTCTAAGCCTAGAATTTTGAACAGTTTTGATGTTTCACATGCCTATGGCAATTTGGTGAGTCCCATTTAAGAATTATGTTTTTAAATGACCAAAATATAATACACAGAAATGCCAAGAAAACTGACTATAGTAAAAAATATATCAAAATAAAAAATAATAAATACATGGACATCAGGTTAAGAATCCCTGCCTAATTTATTTTCTGTATTTTTTCTGTATAACTACAATGTCCACAGGAATCAACCTTTGGGGCAGGGACATTAATGTTTTAGCTAGGAATATGACACACCCTGTTAGTGTTCCGCAAAAATAAGGTTGGGTTCAATCAAAAACCTTGGAAGAAAGATGTTGTGAAATGTGTCGCTGATTCTGATGAGACATGCTTTGAAATGAACCAACCTAATATTATACAAGTTTAAACAATGTCCATGAGTTACTCATCCTTTGCAAAAAAGGTACTGTCTCATTTGACGTGACTGCAGCATTAATATGTCAAGATGTAAGATGTTTTGGGAGGCCACAGACTTCCTGGTCCAGACTCTACTTGCATCCAAGCAATCAGGACAACTAAATGTTAGTCAACTGAGCAATTGTCTGTACCTTGGAGGTCTTATGCAATGTGCATAAGCAAGAGTTGAAAAACATAATTAAAAATTTGTTGTCAGCACTCAAAGTTAGGACAAGTCAGCCCTCTTTCAATGGTCAACTGGCAGGGATTAAAGAATATCCTCAGAATCTCAACTGAAATCCAGAAAAAGAAAGGAAAGATTTCAGAAAATGGAAGACACTTGTTGATCCAAACAGAGCATAAGACATCTTTTCCTGGAAAGAAGAGACACATGAAGAAATTGTACCTATGTCACTTGAGTAGGATGCACCTAAGTTCCTGAAATATGGATGATTCTCTCAAAATTAACTGCCTCATCATCTGTCACAAGGCCTAATACTACTAGTCCCAGTCCCCACAACCACTTGTACACTCTCCCTTTCATTCCCAATTGCATTACATATACCTCTGAAAGCATTTTTCTAAACTCGAAAGTCAGTGGGTATAGTCATGGACAAAGAGATTTGGGTTATGCCCTTTCTTTAAAAACGGGCATCACAATGCCTTACCTATCCCAATGAAATATCTTTATCATTCATTGTCACTGGAGCACATGGCAAAGTTAAGAATACAACCAACTTGAATTTGGCAGGTATAGATAGACTGTGGCCAATGGAAATGGCTTAACTGAAGCTTTTTTTGGGAGGCATTCAGATAAGTCAGAAAATCTTCATATAGTTATGCTAGGGAGACCTTGAGAAGATCAACTGTAGACCTTAGCTAATTTTAGGAATTTTTTGAAACTTGAAATTTTTAGAGGCATAGGGAATAAATAGGAAAAATTCTTACTCTATTGATCAAAAGAATAAGTCATTTAAAATTACCTGGATACTTCACTAGGTAAGTTTTTTCTTATTGTTATTGCTTTGTTTTCTGCTGTTAATTCCATGGTTAAGTCCATGGAAACTCACCACAGTGACAAGCCTAAAAAACCTTTTCCCCCCTGCTATTTTACAACCATTACACATCAGATTTCACAGACCTGATAGCCCTTTGTTGTTTAAACATGAAAACTAAATCTCTTCTGAATATCACTTGGGGCAGCTAATTCTGTTTTAATGTTACAGAAACCAGAAGAGATACCCCAAAATGCCTTTTATCATTGCTTAATGACACATGAAAAGTAAATATAAAGAGATACTTTTACTGAATACATATAGTGGCCTAGAAATCAAAAGTATATTGATATGGATCTGGATAGACAATCCACCAATAAACAACAAATATTGATTGAAAACTGATGGTCCAAATCACAGCCTTAGATGTTGAAGGGCAGCCTGAAAATTGAAAAAAACAGAATCTACTCTTAAGGAGCTTGCAGTTTTCCAATTTGCTCCCTGGGGAGAGGAGAAAGGATTGCCATCTCACCCAGTCTCAGAAGGAATTACAAAATTCTGGGCACTGGTCAGTGTCCTAGTAGTTTGGCTCCAGACCAAGTCATTTAACTCACTTTTAATTGCAATTTAAATTAGAATTTGGATTAGAGTCTAGAGTGGTAAAAGGTTCCATCACATTTCCCTATAATGGTAACAATCTCTCAAAAATAAATCATTTTACTTTATATTCTGTATTTGAATGACCTGATACTGCTGTTGAAAAAGTGGCAAGTGTTTCTGACTTGACACCTTTAGGTTGTAAGGAAATGGTGAAAAAGCATAGAAGCCCTTAAGATGTCACCAAATAGAGAGCCATTAACTTTCCTTAGGTTCACTTGCTATTCAGCATTTTTATGGCATTTAACATTCATATCTAAGTGCACTCTTGAGAGGGGGGGAAAAGTACTATTTACAATGAAAGTAGTCCCCACTGTACAGGATATATAATCATCACTCAACTCAACTGCCTTCCCTGAGAGCGAAATACACTAAACCCTCATTAATTCAGGTTCCTCTAACTTGGAACTGTCTATAACTATCAAGAAGGGACAGATGTAAATTTACACAATTAAAGGACAGTAAGTAAATTATTTGTTTAAATATAATTATATATGAGATGTTAACTACTTTCCAATCTTGAGAAGTTCCATTTACATAAAGATAACTAAGATGCTAATCATAAATCACTCTTATTTACTCATTAAATTAGATCTTTCTCTGTAGCAACATTTTACTAACCTGAACTACTATATAGACTGAAAAGTAATAAATACTCTATAATTCAATTTTTTATTCCTTTATTAGATTGAATTATTGATGAGTTGCTCTATTATTGTCATAGATGGAGAGAAAAAAGTATCTCCAATAAGAATGTGAACTCAGGTGACCATTTTACCAAAGTCGCTTATGTAAGTAGAGAATAAAGCATAAGACAGGTGTACTGGAAACACTTAGGATGTCCTATAAGGGAAGGGACATAAAAATACTGAGTAGAATTGAATATGAAGTGCTAATAATTTTACTTTTGAGGTGAAAAGAGACAGATTCTTGGCAATGCTTAACTAGGTATGTAAATACTATTGGCCACACTCATTCTGCTCTCTATGTGGATCTGTGATTCCTTAGCATCTTACAAGAAAGCATCAACTCTGAACTCACACCTTAGTATCCTCTGCCCTTAGTGCTCCTATTTCTCTGAGACTGGAGAAGGGAAAACATTGGAGAGCAACTCTCACATTCTCCATATAAGGAAGGTACTTAGGACAATATTCTCATAATTTTCTATTAGGCTGCAGGACTTCATTCATGCCTCCTCACTGGGGATCCTCACTCTTTCCCCTCATCTTTTCCCCATTTTCCAGCTTCTTCCTCCATTAGATTGTAAACTTCTTGAAGACAAGGGCTATCTGTTGCCTTTCTTTATATCCACAGCTCTTAGCACAGTACAAGGCATGTATAAGAAGACATTTAATAAATATTTATTCACTAATAATAACATAACCAGCCCCAACATTAGTGGGGTGAGCTGAAGCTACATGATGTGAATGATTAGGGCTAAATCATGGGCTATAACCAAAGAAAGCTGCAGTCCAGGGAAAATCAAATGAAATGTCACAGCTACACTTACATGACAGGACTTCTACTGTAGAAGTCCTACATGATATCTTATAGCAAGTAAGTAGATTCAAAATTAGGATGTTCAGTATTCACTATTCTACAGCAGCCCTGTACACAATACCTTCCTAACATGTATGTATATACAAGTTAATTTGGGATTCCATCATCACTATCTTACCCTTAAGCCCACAAAAGCAAAAGAACTAACTTTTCCTGCCTTAGATCCCATTCAAGAGGAATGAGGAACAGTAACTGTTCCAAGCCCCACTAAGAAGAATATTCTAATACGATGGCATTATCCAGAAGAAAGCTTAAAGAAATCACATTAATATGGACAGGGCTTTCAAAGTTGCCAGTTTATCATGAGTTAGGAAATAGTCAAGTTGATGGCTTGGCAGCCTTTTAGCTGTGGCTTGTCCAAGTCCTCAATTTATTCACTCTGTCAAGAGAGAATGAGTGAAGAAAAGATTATCTCAGTGACTTAATGAGTCCATCAGTACAGACAGAGCAACTCAGAGAGTTGTGCTTAACAGCTGGATTGCCAGGGAAGGAGGCAGAATTCATTTTTCAAAAGTCCTCATTTTTTAAAAAATCAAGTACTTTTACTTGATAAGTTAATCAATACTAGTTGACTGAATGAATGTTGCAGTGGAGATTTTTTGTTCAAGTATGGGACAGTTTGGATGGCTCCTGAGGTTCCTTTCAACTCTGTGATTCTGTTGTGTCATGAAGCTAGGCTCCTGCACAGTTTCAAAAGCTGGAGGAGTTGAGGACAGAGCCTAGCTAGAACTTTCTTATAGTTTTATCTGATAGATCCAGTTTTATTCTAATAAATGCTCATACAAAAATTCTGAGTGACAATAAGCACTTCAAAATTCATCGTCAGGAATCTTTCTTTCAGATATCTCACCAGCTATATTACTATGCATATTGCATTTTCTCTTATATCATTAATGGGGTAAATATATCTTGATTTCACAAGCCTACCTTTGGGATACATTCTCCTTCTTTATTTGAAATTTTGACAGCAGGATTCCCAGTCATTTGAAAACTGTGGCTAAAAAAATCAATGGGTTCTTAAGAAAATACACTTCTCCCTACTCTGTTTTCTTTTGGGGTGTTTGTGAGCTTTCCCCCATCTTTAATATGGATTTAGTATTTTAGAAACACTACACAGCTACTGTGAAAGGACGTTACTTATAGACTCCACTTTCATTATTAGTCTTGTGTAGCGCCAAAATAGACTCAGACGTGGTAATTTTGGAAAGACTTGTTCTTTCTGGGGCTTTTTAAACAAGATTTCTCTGAAGAGCTCCAGTTGTTGTGATCACACTTTCTCTTGTATAATTAACACTTTTCTCCTGCCTGTGATTCCTCTGTTCATCTTTGCTATCTCAGAAGACTTTCATCTACATAAAAGGCAATAATTCCTTTACCTCAGATCTTGTAAGAGTAAGGACAGAAAGAGAAGATGTAGGTGGGTGTAAAGGGAGGATGACGGATGGCAAGGATGTAGGGGTGAGGGTGGGGGAGGGTAGAGTACTGAAGGTGAGATGCCAAAGAGCACATAAAAGACTAAGAATGTAGGTTTTGTATATTATCTCCCACACCACAGACAATACTAGTAGCATTGTGGGTGACCAAGTGAAGGGGTTAGTACCTTTCACAAAGCATACTAGATGAGTTTCAAACATACTTTCTACTATACTACATGGCTTCTGCAACTAAACATTTATTAAATGTCTATCGTCATAACCAAGGTAACCTCATCATCCTGAAAGATCACAGCAATCTTGGTCTTCACATCTCATCAGTCCCCTCTGCCCTCAAACTTCTCATTTTAGGGCAGAAAACTCCTCCTGAAAAGCTCCATTTAAGTATGGTAACCAGACTAGTCAATTCTTCACTTCCCACCGAACCCAAGACAAAGAGATCTTCAGATCTCTTCACATGTACTCTAACCAGTTCCCTTCTCCCAAGCTCTTTTTAGCTTCCAATTCAGTGTTATCTTTATGTCAAAAGACTATAAGCTAATTGAGGACAGAAAGTGTGTTTCTTTTCAAAATGTGTATACTTAGCACCTAGCATAGTGCCTGGCACATAGTGAGTGCTTAATAAATTATTACTAACTAAATGGTTTCCTTTAAGATTTTTGAGATTCTTCAATCCTTTCAGTCATGTCCAACCTTTCATGATTCTTTTTGGATTTTTCTTGGCAAAGATACTGGATTATTTTGTCATTTCTTTTATAGTTCATTTTACAGATGAAGAAATTAAGGCATATGGGATTAAGGGATTTGTTCAGGGTCACATGGCTAGTAAGTATTTATATCTAAGGCTAGATTTGAACTCAGCAAGATAAGTCTTCCTGACTCTAGGCTTAGCACTTACTCCACTGTGCCATCTAGCTATCCTTCTTTAAGAATACTCAGCTCAAACTCTGACTTCTACAAGAAGCTTTTCTTGATCGCCAAAGCAGCCAATGCTCATGTACTCCCATTCAAAACTACTTTGTAATAATTTTGTATAAACTATGTATATACACATATTGTGTGCATATATGTAACCACTATGTATTTCATACATATGCATCTATATAAAAATAAAATCTATCAGAGTCAAGAGACCAAGGAATGAAGTCCAAGTTACAGGTGGGAAAGATGATGGTTCAAGAATAGATTTCATGGCTGAAGTAGTCTGGAAATAGTCTTACATTCTGAACTTGGTAATATATTGGATATGTTTATGTATATGTACATGCATATATACATATATGTGGATATAAATTTACACATGTGTTTGTGTCTATATATGTACATGTTGCCTCCTCCATTAAAATGTAAGCTACTTGAAAACAAAAAAAAAATTACTTCAGTCATTATATTTCTAGTGCTTAGCATAATGCCTATCACATAGAAGACATTTGACAAATGCTTGGTGAATGAGTGTGTAATCATTTTCAGAGAAAGGAATGGTCACTTATGAAGGAGGTATGGTGTCAGGGAAGACTAATAGCAGAGTTGGTCTCTGAATAAAGACTAGAAGTATGAGTAAGTCTTTAAAATTTAAAGAATCTGCAGAAGGTAAAACTTAGTACAAAAAGTGACAAGCCACCCCTGAGGGATGAGAGAGTGTGGGGGTATATTCAGGGAAAGATGAGGAGTTCAATTTGATTAGAAATATTGAGTACATGAAAGCGATCAGAGTAAGAAATAGCTGGTAGATGTGAGTTGGATGATGGAGGTTCTTAAAAGCCAGTTGAAGGAGTTTGGACTTCACCCAGTAAGCAAGAGGAAGTTATTAAAGGTTTTTTTTGAGCAGTAGAATGATGTGATTAGAGTTATCCATTAAGAAAAATAATGTAGTAACACTTCTCAGAATGGAATGAAATAAGAAAAGATTGGACTCAAGAGACCATACTGTAGTACGGTCCAAACAAGAAGTAAAAAGTGTCTGAACTAAGTTGATGATCACTAGGATATAAAAGATGAGTTATATGTTACAGAATTAGTCAACAATTCAATGCAATTTAACAAACATCAATTTCTACTACTTGCAAAGAACTTTGTCCATCACCAATTTTTAAAAAAGACAAAAATGAAATCATTCATCTTAAAAAACTAATATAGATAAAGCACTTATTAAACATATGTTATGCTTACTATCTCTCAAGCACTGTACTGCCATACTAATACCAGTAGTTGTTAATACATATTAACTTCTAAGGATACTAATATAAGAAATACAATCCCTGCTCCACTGTAATTGATAAAGGCAGTATACAGGGGAAGCTAGAAAAATGACATGGTATAGGAGGGAAGTGGCATAGAAACCCAAGCTCCAGAAAGATAAACAAAATTGTAAAACTATTAGATCCAAGAGACCAAAGTGATAGAGTCCAAGTTACTAGTGGGAACGTAATAATTTAAGCACAAGTGTCATGATTGTTATAGATCAGGAAGTGTCCTATATTCAGAACTTGATAACTAATTAGATACAGAGGTAAAAGTAGAATTAGGAATTACAGATGCAAACCTAAGTAACTAAGAAATAGAGACACTATTAATAGGAATAAATTTTAGATAGGAAAAAGGTAATACAATATACAATATGCATAACCCATATATATTTATGTGTGTATGTATATATGCATATTTTATCTGTGTGTGTGCATATATGTGTGACTAGACTGTAAGCTCCTTGAAGGCAGATACTCTATTGCCTCTTTATGTACTCCCAGCATTTAGCATAATGACTGGCACATAGTGGGCATTGAATGTGGATTGATGAGTTTGGTTTCAGACATAAATTATAATTCCCAATCCTTGTAGTATTAATCCACATGGCAATGGTACATCCATCCTAAGCCAAGCTATCTTGATTGGCTAGTAAGCATTTGAAAACTCAGTTTCTTTCTACTAAAAAGCATCAGACCAATCATTGCATCATATCTCATCCAGCCATCCACTCCAAAAGTTCTATTGTCTGTTTTTCTATTACATACCTTGCTGTGGCTTAACAATCAAATGAATAACATTTTAAAGAAGTACCATCTTTAAAGAATATATTTATTGGCTGCCATCTGAAACAATTAAAGCTTACCAGATTTGCCCCTCTCTGACCATCATTCTTATATATATGATTTCTCTTTAATTAGAACATAAGCTTCTTTTTTCCCCTGCTAATAAATTTATTTATTTTTAATATACCTTGCTTTATGAATCATGTTGGGAGAGAAAAATCAGAGCAAAAGGGAAAAACCATAGGAAGATCAAAAAAAAAAACAAAAACAAAAAAAGAAGTGAATATAGCATGTATTGATTTACATTCAGTCTCTTTAGTCCTTTTTCTGGATACAGATGGCATTTTCTGTCCAAAGTCTATTCGAACTGCTTGGATCACTGAATTAGTGAGAAGAACCAAGCCTTTCAAAGTTGATCATTTCACATTCTTGCTGTTTTTGTGTACAATGTGTTCTTAGTTCTGTGTGTTTTGCTCAGCATCAGTTCATGTAACTCTTCCCAGGTTTTTCTAAAATCAGCTTGTTCATCCTTTTTTATAATAACATTCCATTGTCTTCATATACTGCAACTTGTTCAGCCATCCCCCTGTTAATGGACATCTACTCATTTTCTAATTATTTGCTACTACAAAAAGAGCTGCTACAAACATTTGTGCACATGTGGGTCCTTTTCCCTCCTTTAAGATTTCCTTGGATTACAGGTGCAGTAAAGGCACTGCTAGATCAAAGGGTATGCACAGTTTTATAGCCCTTTGGGCAAAGTTCCAAATTGCTCTCTAGAATTGTTCGATCATTTCACAATTCCACCAACAATGCATTAGTGTCCCAGTTTTCCCACATTCCCTCCAACATTTATCATTATCTTTTCCTGTCATCTTAGCCAATTTGAGAGGTGTGAGATGGGACTTCAGAGTTGTTTTAATTTGCATTTCTCTAATTAATAATGATTTAGACCATTTTTTATATAACTATAGATGCTTTAATTTCTTCATCTGAAAATTGTCTGTTTGTATCCTTTAATCATTTATCAACTGGGGAATTACTTGTATTCTTATAAATTTGACACAATTCTTTATTTTAGAAATGAGATATATCAGAAATGTTGGCTGTAAAGATTTTTCCCAGCTTTGTACTTCCCTTTTAATCTTGTTTCTGTTGGTTCTGTTCTGTTGGTTTGTGCAAAAACTTTTTAATTTAATGTAACCAAAGTCGTAGACTTTGCCTTTCATAATGTTCTCTAGTTCTTCTTTGATCATAAATTTCTCTCTTCTCCAAAGATTTGATAGGTTAATCCCTTGCTCTCCTAATTTGTTTATGGTATCATCCTTTATATCAAAATTACATACAAATTTTGACCTTATTTGCTATGGTGTGGGAGATGAAGATCTATGCTGAGTGTCTAACATATTATTTTTCAGTTTTCCCAGCAATTTTTGTCAAATAGTGAGTTTTTATTCCAGAAGCTGGAGTTTGGGGATTTATCAAATACTATGGGTCTTGATTATTGTGTTGTATATATCTAATCTATTCCACTGATCCACTACTTTATTTCTTAGCCAGTATCAAATGGTTTTAATGACTGCTGCTTTATAATATAGTTTTAGGTTTGGTACTGCTAACCCTCATCCTTTATATTTTTTTTCATTAATTCCCTTAATATTCTTGACCTTTTAGAACATAAGCTTCTTAACAGCAAGAGCCATTTTACTTTATTTCTGTATCTCTAGTGCTTAGTAGAGAATCTGGCAAACAGTGCTTTTTAATTCATTCCTTTCTAGTACATAATTAAAAATATGCATCTGGAACTGAGGATAGAAATAGGGATTGGAAGTATTTCAGAATCATCTACATAGAAGTGAAAAGTTATTAATGTGGATGCACAAGGAACTCACCAAGTCAAATATTTAAAAGACATTTATCTCCTAAAGAGATAGGACCCTAGTTTGGGATGAATGGAACAATGATAACTGACAACAGAGAGAAAAAAGAACTACTAAAATTCTTATTTAATTCCTGTTTTCTCTTGTTGTGTTTTCTTTGTTTCTGTTTTTGTTTCCTAATGAGAAATAGCCAGTGAAAATGATAGAACAAGAATGACTAACTGAGAGTTAATTCTCATGATAAGTAAAAAGACATACAAGAGTAGCCATTCTTCCTTGCCTTTGATGAATTTGTTACCTGACCCAAATATACTCTACCCTGGAATCCTAAAAGAAAAGAAAAAGTGTGGCTATAGTGATATTTGAAAGATTATACAAAATGGAAAAAGTATAAGATTAGAGAACTGAAATTGTTTTCTCAACTTAAAAAAAAAGAAAAGGAAAAAAAATACAGAGCTGAAAAACTAAAAGTCAAGCCAGTAAACTTGACTTCATTTCCAAATTTCTAGGGTAGCTCATTAAAGATATAACATCTAGAAAAAGGAAATGTTGATTGCAAAGAGATAGTATGACTTAATGAAGACCAGATCATGTGAGGCAAGGTTCATTTCCTTCTTTTATATAATTACCAAATTTTTGTAGATGAAGAAGATGCTATCAATATGATTTACATAGATTCTAGCAAAGATTTTGGTAAAATTATTGCATACTATTTTTGTGGAAATTTTTGTAGAAAAGATGAGAGATATGTTTGGGATGTAGTGAGATATCTGGATTCAGATCTGGTTGGATGGCTGACTTAGAGGGTAGTTGTTAAATGGCTCAACATCAACGTGGCAGATGGTCTCTAATGGATCTATGCATGGCCCTATGCTTTTTAGAGTATTTATCTACAATTTGGACGAAAGCATAGTTATTAGGCTCTTCAAATTTGCAGATGGGTAACAAACTGGGTAGAGTAATTAACACAGTGGAAGAAAGACTTAGAATTCCAAAGAATCCTGACAAGCTAGAGCATTGAGCTAAACCTTATAAGATGAAATTCCACAAGGATAAAATATAAAGTCTTTCACTTGAATACAAAAAAAAATAATTTGAGAGTTTTAATGGACTGAACAGTCAATATGATTTAGCAGTGTGATATGGCAGCCAAAAAAGCTTAATATGATTTGAAACTGCATTAAAAGGAGTAGAGTTTCCAGGAATAGGGAAGTGATAGTCCCATTGCACTCTGTCCTGATCAGACTTCCTTTGGAGAATTGTGTTCAGTTGTAGGCATTAGTTTAAGAATACTGATAAACTACAGAGTATCTACAGGAGAATTAAGCAGGATAGTGAAAGGCCTTAAGTTCGTGACATTTGAAGAACAGTTGAAGGAAATGAGTATGTTTCGCCTAAAGAAAAGAAGAATTGAGAAAAATAGCGCTTTTCAAGTATCTGAGTTCTGTCATGCAGATGATGGATTAGATTCCTTTGGGCCAAGTTAAGAGTAATAGATAAAATTGCAAAGTCTTGACATCAGAAAAACTTCATAATAATTAGTTATCCAAAAGTGCAACGGAGTGCTGTGAGAATCAGTGAATTTCCTCTCTTTTTTTTTCCAGTTCATTTTTTTTTAATTAAATAACTTTTTATTGACAGAACCCATGCCAGGGTAATTTTTTACAACATTATCCCTTGCACTCACTTCTGTTCCGATTTTTCCCCTCCCTTCCTCCACCCTCTCCCCAAAGATGGCAAGCAGTCCTATACATGCTTAAATAGATTACAGTAGATCTTAGATACAATATATGTGTGCAGAACCAAACAGTTTTCTTGTTGCTCAGGGAGAATTGGATTTAGAAGGTATAAATAACCTGGGAAGAAGAACAAAAATGCAAGCAGTTTACATTCACTTCCTAGTGTTCTTTCTTTGGGTGTAGCTGCTTCTGTCCATCCTTGATCAATTGAAACTAAGTTACATCTTGTCTTTGTTGAAGAAATCCACTTCCATCAGAATACATCCTCATACAGTATCGCTGTTGAGGTGCATAATGATTTCCTGGTTCTGCTCATTTCGCTCAGCATCAGTTCATATAAGTCTCACCAATCCTCTCTGTATTCGTCCTGCTGGTCATTTCTTACAGAACAATAATATTCCATAACATTCATATACCACAATTTCCTCAACCATTCTCCAATTTATGGGCATCCATTCATTTTCCAGCTTCTGGCCACTACAAACAGGGCTGCCACAAACATTTTGGCACATACAGGTCCCTTTCCCTTTTTTAGTATCTCTTTGGGGTATAAGTACAGTAGTAGCACTGCTGGATCAAAGGGTATGCACAGTTTGATAACTTTTTGGGCATAGTTCCAAATTACTCTCCAGAATGGCTGGATGTATAGTGAATTTCCTCTCTTAAAAGGTCTTTAAGCAGAGACTGGATAATTACTCTGGGATATGTTATAGTGAGATTCATTTTGTGCATAGGTTAGACTAAGTGATGACTGAAGTTTTTTTTCCAAATCTCCAGTATTGTGACTGTGATTCTGTGAAATGCAACTTGTGTTTTCCATCAAAACACAAGACTAAAATTGACTAGATAAGTAAAGCTTTTCCTGTAGAGGGCTGAGAGCTATATTTCTCTCTTCCCAGGCACTAACTATTTTAGTCTGTAATGAAAATGACAATATGAAAATGTTAGTTAAGATTAGGGAATATCTCTGCCCTTTACAAGTAAAAACATTTAAAGCAAGACTGAGACTGTAATTTGTATCACAAAGTGAAAAGGTAGAGGATGGAGGGTAGGAAGTAGAATGGGGACATATAAGATGAGGACTTTTTTGATGACTTATAAGTGCTATCACCTTTATATAGATGATTTTGGAAAAAATTTTGAAGTTTTTAACTATGTAGGGAGAAAATAGAAGATTAAAGAAGGGATAGGATCTTAGCTTGGGATGAATGGAACCAGTATCACCTATTTTCTCTTCAGGAGGACAAATTTCAAACCTAGCATTTTGGGTTATTCTTCTAAGTGGGATCCAAGTAGGATCCTTTTGTTCAGAGATGTTAATATTGAACAAGCTGCTCTTCAGGGAAGAAAATGTATGTATGAAACAGTTCTAAGTTTAATCTGCATTATTAACAACTCTTCCATCACGTTTTAAAGTTGAAACAATCAACAAAATTATAATAAAGCCATGATTAGTAACATTTGTAGATTTCTAAGGTATAAATTCTTGAAATGAAAATTTGACCACAGGCTTTCATTAGTGTAAGGAAGCTTCAGCATACAGATGATTTGGCTGATCCATATATTTATGGTTGTGTCGTGTTGAGTGACACACTGCTAGGGGTCCATAAGAATACTGAGGAATCACTATCTTCATCTCAAAGGTAATTCAGTCAATCTGAGCTCTGGATTTGGAATCAAAAGCCCTGAATTAGTAATTTATTAGATGTGTGATCTTGGGGGTGGGTGACAATTTCACAGAGCCTTAGTTTCTTCATCTGTAAAATGGGCCTAGTAATACTTGCACTATCTTTTTCACAGGTTGTGAGGAATAATAAAGAAAATAAAGGAAGCATCATATAAGCTTGAGTTAGAATTAAGCACAGAAAACATAGATTCAAATGTTTGCTTGGCCACTTATTAGCTGCTACCCTGAGGAAGTAATTTAATCTCTAGATCATAGTTTACTCATTTGTAAAATGAAGGGGTTGGATCAGATGACCTGTAAGGTCCTATATGGCTTTAAACCTATGATACAAAGAAAAGATGAAAGACCAACCGCAATCTATGACCTAGTTAGGGCAATCCAATAAGTAATGGTGAATCAAGGTTTTAAATCACAGCTCTGACTCTAGCTTCTAACTAAACTCTTGACCTGCATCAACCCTCCTTCATAGCTGCATCAAAAATTGTAATCCCTGACTCTCTTTAATCTTTATTTTATGGAGAGGAGAAATGTCTTGGTTGAGGAAAAAAATATATATAAATTAAATGGGCAAATAAAAAAGTTTGCAGCTACCTAAAGTTTAATGGTATCTTTAACAATGTGATTTTAAAGACACTTGGCAAAGAAAAAGAGGAAACATTAAGGGTGGATATTACTCAATATGTTTATGAATACAACTCCGTCAAATATCAGTACAGCATAATTACTTTAATGTTGCCATTATGATCAGGCTAAGTGCTATTTGAAGTCAATAAATTTATATTCCAATGAATTTATATTATCTTTTAAAATCTGAATGCTCCTATCTGAAGTAAACCCAAGTGAGAAATCCAGCAGTGGATAGCTCCAATAAAAATGCAAGCTAATAGATGGACTAGAAACTAGGTTTTTGAGTCAACAAACTTATTAAGTATCAGGATGTGCAAATTATCCAAAAAGCACTGAAGCTGCAAGGACAAAAACAATACAATCCCTGCCTTCAAGGAACTTACATTCTATCAGTGAGCTGCACAATACAAATAAGTAATATAAGTTAATTTGAGGAGGAAGGAAAACATTAAAACCTTGGGAATAGAGAAGAATGTCAAGAAAAGATATGTGGAAGAGAAGGTACCAAAGCTGAGCCCTGAGGTATGAAAAGGATTCTGAAAGGTAGAAATGAGGGTCAGAGCTCATTCTGAAATTTTAAGCAGAGAGCTATAATTTGATGCTCTTAGATGCAAGAAATGGAATCTTGGGAATGTTGGAAAACAGAATATTGGAAAGAACCAGTTAGTTGGGCTGGAATACAGAGTATCAATATGAAATGAATTTGGAAAGATAGATTGAGGACAAATTAAGGAGGGCCTTGAAACCAATGTAGCTAAATAGAAAGCATATCTTATATTGATATTATACTGTCCATGTATATTAGCATTTGTTAAAGATGTCTAAAGGAAAAGATGTTAGATTTAATCAGATGACCCAACTTTATATACAAGGTGTGATTCTTATTACCCATGTCAATTTAGGCAAGTTGCTCTGTCCTGATGAATCCCAGATTTATTAGCTATAAAATGAAAATTATAATAATTGCATTCCCAATCATGAGAAAAATATCTATTATTTATTTAGTGCTTTAAGGTTTTCAAAGTGCTTCCCAAATTTTATCTGATTTGATTCCCATGAAATAGTTGCTATTATTATTATTCCCATTTTACACAGGAGAAAATTGAAACAAAGGTTTGAATTCCCAGCACATTACCTACTATAGCAAAAAAAAAAAAACTGCTTTGTAAACACTTCAGTGTGATAATTGTTTCATCCACTAAAATCTGACTTTGCTACTTCATTATATCATGAAAAGGATTCCTGGTTTCTCAAAGGTTATACCAGGGAGTCATTAGGTCTGGAAGATTCAACCAAGTTGGAAAGGCTTTAAGAATAACAGGTGATGACATAAATAATGACTAATCTTTAGCCTTTATTGTTGACTTATTCTGTAACTTTAAAAGATAGCCATATGTTTCAAGCTTTAAAAGATAGCCATATGTCTCTAACTAACATTTTGATATGTCTCAGCTAACTTCTGAGGGATTCATAACCAGATCAACTATAAGGTGATGAATTTTTGGCAGCAAAAACTCTCACACACTATATTATTAAGCAAGAAAAGGGTTCAGATTCACATTTGTGAAGAGAGTACTCACAAAAATGAAGTGTATCCTTCAACAAGGGGTTTTTAACCTCTACAAGAAAAGAGAAAGGTGCAGGGATAACATACATGATAATTATATGCTATTAAATAGAGGACTTTTTAAATTTGTCAAGTTAATTGTGTATACTCTTTGACCCACCAATAGCCCTACTAAATCTCAAATCTCAAAAAGATTGTAAAAAAGGAAAAAGGCCTATATATAAAAAATATTGTTAATTCTTTTTGTAGTGGCAAAGAAATAGAAATCAAGGGGATGCTCATCAATTGGAGAATGACTGAATGATATGACTGTTATGAACTACTATTATGTTGTAAGAAATGACAAGCAAGATGCTTTCAGAAAAAAACTGGAAAGAGTCACATGAACTGATGCAAAGTGAAGTGAGGAGAACCAGGAGAACAGTGTACACAATTACAGCAATATTGTATGATGATCAACTGTGAATGACTTAGCTATTCTAAGCAATATAATGAGCTCAATCATTATAATGAAGACAATTGGATTTAGGATGAAAAATTCTTATTTATCCCTAGAGAAAAAACTCAAGTCTGAATGCAGACCAGAGTATACTCTTTTTTAACTTTCTTGATTTTTCTTGTTGTTGAGGTTGTTGAGTTTTTGTTTTGTTTTGTTTTTCTGGTCTGTGTTTTTTTCACAACAAGACTAATATAGAAATGTATGGCATGATTGCACATGTATATAACATATAAAATTGCTTGCCTTCTCAATAATGCCTCTCCAGAAGGGAGGGACAGAATTTGGAACTCAAAATTAAAAAAAAATGTTAAAAATTTATACATAATTGGAAAAAATATTAAAACAGCTTAAAAAAAGAAAAAAGGAAACCTATCAAGTTGATAATGAGACAGTATTATTTCTCTAGAGTGTTCAGTTCACACACTCAATAATTTCTATTCATAAATTGTACTATTTTCAGCAGTTTATAAAATACTGTGTAGCAATGAACTTATAACAAGGAATACTGAGTCCGTGTCTGGTTGCATAACTTATGACAGGAGGGACCCTGAATAAGAGATTAGCATCTCTGAGCATATTTTTTATTTGTAATTTTTTTAAATTTACAAAATAATAATAATAATAATAATAATAATAATAATACTTGTACTGCCTGCTTTCCAAGGATTAACACGAGCAAAACACTTTGCAAAATTTAATGCATTATGTAAATGTGAATGATTATTTCCACCCTGGCCCTAAAAAGATAGTATATTTTCAAAGACAGAATAATGGATCAGAATCAAGAGGCTTCATTTCTGGCTTTACAAAAATAACTGAGGAGCATTACTTTCTTCATATGAAACCTGGGATTCACCCATTCATTATATATATTTTGATTGCCTACCACATGGATAGCACTATGGGAGGAATTAAGGGGAAAAAAAACATGTTTAGGTGCTAATTCCTGCCTTTGTGTAATTTTACTGAGAAGAGAAGCAGCAATCATACCCATATAAATTGCTAATTAATATTATAAAATTAAGTTATATGTAATAGAGTTCTAAATGAGTGATATAAACAATACTTGATATCTATAGATGGGCTAGGATATTATGAACTACAGTTGTTAGAGTGAGTTCATGCAGGAGATGAATCTTAAGATGAATAGGTCTTTTACAGGGGACATGGACATTTTTATTGGTGGAGAACTAGAGAGTGTTAGACTTGAACTCAAAAAGGCCTGAGCTTGAGTCCTGTCTCAGAAACTTACTATTTGTTTGACTTTGGGCAAGTCAATTTTCCTGCAGTGATCTCAGTTTCATCAGATGTAATCAGAATAATAATAAAATCCTTTTCACATGAGTATAATAAGGATCAAATGAAATTATGTATGTAAAGTACTTTGCAAACTCTATGTAAAATGCTAACATTTCTTACTCTCATTTTTATGAAAATGCAAGTCCTTCCCATGATGCATTTTTGTGATTGTATTTGTTGTTGGGGGATTTTAAATGTAAATGCAAGACATTATGGACTTTTTTTCTTTAAAATTTTTTGATAGTTTTTGGTCCAATATTTCAGTAAAAATCATTTCAAACTTTTCATGAATCTTGATTCTGTTATCTATCATATTAGCCATCTTTCCCCCAATATGTTGGGACAGGATTGGAACACCTTAAATGTCTTAAATAGTATTCTTTATGTAACAGAAAACTATCAAAATGAGAAGAATGTTTGAACAAAAATATAGAGAAACACTAGGAGTGTGTGTGTGTGTGTGTGTGTGTGTGTGTGTGTGTGTACACAATAATCCAATCAGTCTGGATTGAATAAAGGATTCACAATGAGTAGTGAGACATAAGGTTGAAAAAATATTACAGAATCTTTAGAATTGGGAGGAATCCTAGCATTCCTGTCCTTTCTTCAACATATCTGATCAGTTATCATCCAGAATCTCCTTGAGAACTAATCTGTAATAGAGAGCTCATTACATTATGAGACAATCCATTGTGTTGTTGGACAGCCTACTCCTTTATCTACAATCCTTCAAATATTAACAACAGTTCTCATATTCCTACTGAGTCCTTCCAAGCTAAAAACTTCAGTTCTCTCAACTTCCCTTCATATAACATAGTCTCCAAGCTTCTTATCATTCTTCAATGCAAAACAGAATTTTTCTATAATTATAATAATTGTTAATATGAAGAGCTTTATCTCTAAGGATTTTAGTTTATTTATATTTTAAAGAGATCCATTTTTTTGATGGTATGATATTCTTTCTACTAACACAAATCACAACTTCCTTACCCTTTATTAGATGACCTTAATAGCTCTCTATGCAGTTATTCTTGTCCCCATAGAATAACTTGCATTCTAATAATATAGTTTTTGAGAACTTAGAATAACCTTCATGTCTTGATGAGACCTTGAAATAGGGCTTTATTTGGAAGTCTAACAGTATTTGCTTTAAATGTAGTGCCACAAATTGAATATATCAAATTGCACTAACAAGCTAAGTACAGTGGAACTATTATTTTATGTGATTTAAATAATATATTTATGTTACTGTAATCTAAGATTTCATTGAATATCAATACCAATCAACATTTATCTGTTACATCCTAGATACTATGCTAGAAATTGGTGATACAAATACATTGAATGAGTCAGAACAATAAGTAGATATAGAAGTTGATACAGAATAAATTCAAAGTTACCAAACACATAATTGTTGTTGAAGGTGGATACCAGCATTTGGGGAAATCAGAAGAGGCTTCAAATAGAATGCAAATGAAAAGATATTTTATGAAGCAGAGATGAGCAAATATTTCAGTCCAGGCATGGAGATGATACGAGTGAAGGCATAGAAATGAGAGACAGAGTACCATGTAAGAGTAACAGAAAAGTCAGTTTGATTAAGCTCTAGAGCAATGGTTCTCAAACTTTTGTTTTCAGTATCTTTATCCTATTAAAAATTATTGAGGATCTCTCTAAAGTGTTTTTGTTTATCTGGGTTATATTTATAGACATTTACCATATTGGAAATAAAAACTATTTTTGAATTTGTAGACCCTCTAAAAGGGTTTCAGAGATCCCCAGGATTCTCTAGAACATACTTTGAGAACCACTGCCCTAGAGTGTGGGAAATGACCAATATATGGAGTAGAAAGACACAATGGGACCAGGTTGAAAACATATTTAAAAACCCAAACAGAGAAACTTATACTTGGTTTCAAAGGCACTAGGGAGCCATGAGAGTTTATTGAATAAGTGAGTGACATGGTCAGACTTGTACTTTTGGAAAATCTATTTTACAGCTTAGTGGTGGAGGGATTAAAGTAATGAGAATCTGTAGACAGGGAGATCAGTCAAGAGGCACAACAATAATTGAGACAAGAGATAATGAGGACCTGGAATAAGGTAGTGGTTGTAGAAGAAGAAAGAAGGGGACAGATATAGGAAATGTTGTGGAGAGCACAATTTGGCAACTAATTGAATATGTGAGGTGAAGAAGAGTAAAAAGTCAAAAAGATTTTAAATTTGAAGGACTGAAGAAATGATGGTACCTTCAAGATAAATAAGTAAGTTTGAAAGAGGAGAGGATTTGGAAAGAAAAATATTTAGCTCTATTTAGAACATGTTCATTTTGATATGTCTCTAAGACATTCAATTTGAAATATGGATAATATTTATGGATCTGTTAGTCATCTCTCTGTGGAGATGATTCAGGAACTCAACCCTATTAGAGCTAATGAAGTCATCAAATGAGAGTATAGAGAGATTTGAGGGACCAGGTTAGAGGCTTGAAGGCTAGGTAAAGTGAATGATATAGATTATGGTTCAGGAAAAGAGATTAAGGAGAAATAGTAGATTAGTAAGAAAAGGATATAGTAATATCATGAAAACCCAATGAAAGAGTATTTAAGAAGAAAGAGAGGATCAACAGTGTCAAGTGCAACACAAAAATGAAGAAGGATGAAACCAGAAAAAGAGCATCTGATTTGCCAACTAAGAAATACAATTTGAATTGAATGGCAGTTCTTAAGCCAAATTGCAAAAGACTGAAGAGTTAATGAAAGGAAGGGAAGTAAACACAATATAGCCAACTCTTCCTAAATATTTGGCTGATAAAGAGACAGAAAATGAAATATAAAATGCTAGTTTGAGAGTATGATAGTATCAAGTTAATGTTTATTTGTTTGCTTTAAAAGATAGCTATATTTGAAAGTGACAGGAAAGGAAGAAGTAAATAAAGAAAGGTTGAAGATTGAAAGTGAAAAAGAAAATGACATAAGAGGGCAATACAATAAGGAAGAAAAAAAGGGATATAATCAAGGACACTTGTAGAAATTTTCATCTTTGCTTTGTAAAGAACAAGATCATCTAACAGAGAATGGGAGAAAGAGAAGAGACTGGGGGGTGATGTTAAGGAGTCTTAAGATGAAGAAAAGGGAAGAAGAGAAAGTTCAGTGAATATTCTGTTTTTTCAAGAGAGACAATGTTGTCATCTGAAAAAATGAACAGAGTGGGAAGTATAGGAGTCTTGAGGAAAAAAGAAAGGAAAAATTGGAATAATTTCTGCGGGGAGAGAGGGAATCCATTAGCAAGGATTAAAAATATGCCTGGTTGCAATGAGGGGCCAGTTAAGTTTTGAATCCTTAATGTGCTCAATAAACCTGGTTTTTACTCCAGCTCCAATCAGTATCAGAAGAGGTAGATGTCAAAATCAATTCAGAACTGGGATTTGATGATAGAAAACTAACCTTGGAATCAGAACACCAAAGCCCAAGTCCTGTTTTGATATAGGTAGGCTGGATGACTATGGGCAAATTATTTAATCTCTAGGCATCATGGACAAAAAAGACTGTATGTAAATTGCAGAAATACTGCTGAGCTGTCCCTCACTAGGCGTTTTCTATCTCATGAAATTATGGATCTGGACAAAAGAGAAAAAAATCATCAGCTTTTTAAAGAGCTTTATCAGGCTGTTAGGAAAAGATAATTTTGTGGTCAAGGAAAATTCTAAGATCTTTGCTATATGAATTACTGCCAAATCAGGTCACTTCTATGCTCTATATACCAAATTGTTTTGGTTGTTATTTTAAAACATAAATATAATACTTTACCTTTAGCCAGATAAATTTATTTTGATGGGTTTATTCTAATATTGCAGTCTGAGAAAAATAATTCTTGATTTTTAATGAGCCCTAGTTCTGTTATATATTTTATAAACATCTTCCCAAGAAGTAGAGGAAGAGGGGCATATGATGAAATATTTTAAACATCAGCTTCCAAGGATTTTATATTTAAATCTTAGACAATGGGGAGCTATTAAAGGTGTTTTAGTAGGTAAGTGCTAATTTAGGAAAGTTAATAAAACAGCTCAAAACCCACTAAATTAGAAAGGGAAAGAAAATGGAGTCAGAGTGACCAATGCTATATAGCTGCTATAGCAACTTAGAGAAGAGGTGAGAGCAGCTATAAAGAGGTTGGTGATAAAAAGAATGAAAGGGATAGATAGACACACAATACATTATGATGGGAAAGGTGACAGGATATAGTAGTTATATAGGACACAGAGAGGAAGGTCAAATACTTGATCTTTCCTGTCCACTGAATGGAATACTAAAAATACTTTAACTCATCAGATTGAGTGATTGGGAGAATAATGGTGCCATTGATAGAAACAGGGAACTCAGGAAATGAAATTTGTTTTGATTTAAGATATCTTGTGTTGGAGCTGAAGAAAGGACATCTAAATGAATTCCTTTCTTCCATCTAACTTATAGGACTACTATTAAAATGGTGTAGATGACTATTAGATTACTAGTAATGTTACATAGCAAAAAATAGTAAAAGTTACATAGCAAAAAATAGTAAATAGCAAAAAAATAGTAAATAGTAAAAATAAAAGTAAAAAAAAATAGTAAATAGTAAAATATAGTAGCATAATAGTAAATTATGCTAATAACTAGTAAAATTATCTAGGTTACTTATAAAATTATATAGCTGCATAAGTACTACCTACATAAATAACAAATATATTGACTTAAGGGAAAATCAGAATATAGTAGAGATATTAAACGAACATTTATTTAGCTTTTACTATTTGGCAGACACTATGCTAAGCACTTAGGATACATAGGAAGACAAAAAAACAGTTCCTGTTTTCTGGGAACTTTTAGTTTAAGAGTAGAATAAGAGCACAATACTTAGAATCAGAAGACCTGAGTCTTGGGTCTGACACTTAATAACTATGTCACTTTGAGCAATTCATTTTGGAGCCCAGTGATGGACCTTAAGATCTCTTAAAGATTTTCCACTCTGATTCTGTATTCCTAAGCCTTAACCCAAGGGGCTTCAACTTATAGGTTAACAAATTAAGTTGCTAAAAAACATTTTCAAGACAAGTACCAATTTATGCCAGGCATATATCCTACATTACCTCAATGGATAATGGAGTTTTGTGTGTTTTTTTTAATGAGCTGATAAAATGTTTCTGTATCTTTGTAAGGTTTTGGATAATGCTTCAATAAGTTAACAAATTACTATTGTAATGCAACAAGGAATACCCTAGAGTCTAGAGTTAATGACTTTCCCCAAACTTCAGACATAGTTTTCCCATATACAGCATCCCACTTTATATTTGCAGATTTGAAGGAAAGGAACTAAATAATTGCAATCTCCATGAAGTTCTAGGGGGATTGAATTATCATGTCCTCTTATGATGGAATATATAAGTGGTAACTGAGCTAAAAATAGAGAGGTTGATGCAAGATCTTATTCCAAACTCATTACTGCTTTTGGGTAAGACCCCTAATCAGTTGTTTCTCTGCCTTAAGGCAATCAAACTTCACTGTATTCTGCTTCTTCATGTTAGGTCCAGAGCTCCCTCTGAAGCCAATGAAGGCCCCATACACAAAACTAGAAACCCTAAGTTTCAGTTAGTAGGATCCATAGAGGTCATCTAGGGCTTCTTAAACTTTTTCTACTCAAGACCTCTTTTGGCCCTAAACATTTTTACATAGAGGTATATAAAATCAAACATTTATTGATTTTTAAAAATCATAATTTTGCAACTCCCATTATGGGTTTGCAAACCACAGTTTAAGGAGCTGGGATCCAATCTAATCTTCAGAGGAAAAAAAGGGAGTTCTTCAACTCCAGAAGAAGTCTACCATCTCCCATTTATATCCCTCTATGAAAAGGAACCCACTATCTGCAAAAGAAGCCCTGTTCATTTTCAAAGAGGTCTAATCATTACAAATTTGTTCTTGATATCAAATTTATCTCTTTACAAATTCTACCCATTACAAATAGTTCTGCCCTATGGGATCAAGCAGAATAAATCTAATCTCTCTTCCCAGTGTCTTTAAATTTTTAATATAGTTATCATATCCCCTAATTCTCTTCTTTAGTTTATCTGAATATTCTCTGAGCAATTCTCATCTGGCACATACTTGGGCCCTTACCATCCTGATTAGTCTCCTCTTTACATTCTCCAATTAATCAATGCCCTTCCTTAAAAGTAATACTTAGAATGTGGACTGACTAGTAAAGAGTACAAGACTAAACTCCCCCAGTCCAGAAATCTATCTCTTTTAAGGCAGGCTAATATTGTATTAGCTTGACTAGTTGCCATATCACATTATTGACTCATTCTGATCTTACAGCCCACTAAAATTCCAGATCATTTTTTAGATGAACTGCTATGTAGGTATGCCTCCCCCATGTGTTATGAGCTACATCTGCTCTTAATTTGGTTGGAACCCTGGCACTAAGCCCCATTGCACAATGAAAAATTCACTATGAATGGCCCAATAAGACTTGAAGATCCCTGACACATAGGCTAATTTTTCCCTTATAAGGCAAATGAAATTGTCCTCAAGACCAAATTAGCTTGGTCAAGAGGACTAAGGCTTGAACTGTTGACACAGCTGCAAATTCACCTAAAGCAGAAGAGCCCAAAACACAAATATCCAAGCGCCTTTCGGACTTGATGAACTTCCTATGTGGCACTTGAGCTAATGTGTGGGTGACAGGAGATGTGCACCACTAAATCAACATTGCATCTTTATTGAATAACCTTTCTATGTCTATTGTTGAACAAATTTCCTGTTGTTAAATTTTAGGTGATCTAAAAGTATCTCACTATTTTATAATTCTTAGCCTGAATAACTGGACCAGCCTGGGTCAGGCCCATTGCAGAATAATTTATCTTGGCCTTGAATAGTCCTTTTATTGAACCCAAGTGTAGAATTTTACATTTATTTCTATTCAATTTCACTATATTTAAGTTAACTTATTGTTCTAGTCTGTCAAGAGAATTTTGAATTCAGACACAAAAGAGAGAATTCAGAGAATGAGAGCCCAAGAAAACACAAAGGAGATTTTGAAGTGGCTTCCTTTTCACATTAATGCCATTTTAGTTCCCCACCGCCATCACATATCCTATGAGAGTAGTGATACTACCTTTATAATTGTGTCTCTCACTCTGTTTCTCTGTCTCTGTCTCTCTCTTTATCTCTGTCTCTCCCCTTTCTTTCTCTCTTTTGATTTCTCTTGCTCTCCCTCCCTCCCTCCAAGCCCTCCTTCCCTTTCACCAAGGGTAAAGTAGTTACTTACCAACTGTCTGATCTTGGCTAAATTATTTAACTTTTATTTGCCTCACTTTTCTCAGAATTCCAGTGGCTCTCTATCACTTCCAAGATCAAATACAAAATCTACCATTTGTCATTCATAATCTAACAGCCTTCACCTTTGCAGTCTTCTTAGACCTTGTTCCTTATCGTGTACTTTTCAACCCAGTGCCACTGGCTTCCTGGTTATTTCTCAAACAAAATATTCTATCTTTTCATTCAGGTATTTTCTCTGCCTATCTCTCATCCCTGAAATACTCTCCTTCCTCATCTCCACCTATTGGCTCCCCTGGCTTGCTTCAAATCTCAATTAAAATCTCTTCTTCTGCCAAAATAAAAAATTTCCCAGACTCTCACATTTTTGTGCCTTTCTTCTTTTAATTATTTCTTTTTTTCCCTGTATTTAGTTTGTATATATTTATTTTAATATTTTGTTTTTCCCAATTACATGTCAAAACAATTCTTAACATGTTTTTAATTACAAATTCTATGCTTCCTTTTTTTCCTCTCCTCCCTCCACAAGAGGGCAAGAAATCTGCCATAGGTTATAAATTGCACATATTTGTTTGTCATTTTCCTCAAAAGGTTATGAGCATCTTGAGGGCAAAGTTTTGACTGTCTTTGGCTTCACTTTGTATTTCAAAAGCTTATCACGGTTTATCACATATTATATGCTTAACAAATGTTTATTGACTGACTAAAATATTTGGTCTTTTTTTAAAGAATCTAGCACATAGTGCTATATAAATGCTTATCTCCTTCCTCTTCCTTTCTCTCTGATCCTTCCTTCCTCCTTCTCTCTCTATCTCTTTCTTCTGCCTTCCTTTCTCCCCCTTTTCCCTCTCCCAAGGAAGGTCCTTCCCTCCATTCCTAATATATATTACACACACACATACAAACACACACACACACACACACACACACACACGTATGCATATGAATACAAATGGATTTGTCAGTGACTCCATCACTTAGCCAAAAATAATATTTCTCTTTCAAACTATCCTTACAATACTGTCTTTTGGCTCGTTCAGAAGTACAATCATTGAAAAGGCATTAAAGGCAGTGGGTTTTCCACAAAGGGAGAGTAGCATTTATTCCTAGAGTTTATGGCTATGGTTTACAGTATCAGAAAATGCTCATGACCTGTAGAACTCTATCTTGCTGGAGATAAACAATTAGATTAATATTATCCAGTGTGAAATTTTAATAGCTCTGAGAAACTAATGGGAGTGAAGTCTACATGATTAATTCTCATTAAGAGGAAAATAAGTCATTTTCAGAGGGCATCTGGTTATACTTATTACCTGACAAAATTCTGTCTGCCAAATGAGAGTTTTTCTCAAGAATCCATGAACGCATTTTTTTCTTTCTCATCTCCATGCAATTGCACATGTTATTTCTCTAGACTAAATGTTCTATCTCTTTCTACAGCCTAGGTTTTTACTGATCATCAAAGGCTTCCTCCTCCATGCAGCCTTTTCTAATGTTCCCAGTTGGAAGTGAACTTTCCTAGCCCAGATCTAACATAATCCTTGGTTCCTTTCTTCTTCACTCAATGATATATTTTTTGTACTGCAGCTATTTGTAACTGTTTCTTAGTTCTCACACAAAAGTGTAAATTATCTGAGATCAGGGATCATTTCTTATTTATTTATTTTTATTTTAGCACCAAGCACATATAGTCGGCAACTAATTTTTTGCTGAATTTGAATTTCTTTTAAAATTGGCCACAGATGGAATCTTCCTTTTAACACCTTCCAGAAGAATTGTTATGTGTGAGAAAACATCACCTAGAAGGAAAAATGAACTCGGTTTGAAGTTGGTGGGCCCACAGCTAAATGTCTGGTAGAGAAAAACCTAAAGACACAAGGACATACTCTTAGAAGTTACAGAACAATGTAGTCAGTCCTGTGCAATGTCAACATAAAAGATTTCATTGCTGCTATGGCCTAAAATAAATCTCTGATATTGTGCTGACATTCAAAATGTTCACCATAAAAGATAGCTCCAACAAACGGCTCTTCTGTCTCCCAACTGAGTGGAGGAAAAGAAACCCTCCAAAAGAAAGGTGACAAATATACCAAGGAAGATAGAACTATTTGTTCATGGGAAAACAACCCCTAAATGAATTCTGAAGCACCTCTTCAGAGGGAAGACAAATTGTGTCCATGTATGGTATTCTTGGCCCCAGAATGAAGGATGCTGTTCTTGCCATCTTAGGCAAAACAACTGTCCAGATCTGCCTCCCAAGGAACATCATTCTCAGTCTTTGAGCTGTTGTTTGTAATTCAGTTAGCATTGCTGGCTTGCCTATCTGAAAGGAGCCTTGGGATTCTTCCCCTCCTCCTATCCTCCTCCTGGACCTTTCAGGGCTCTTGCGAAATTGAGTCTATTACTAAAAAGTTGTTTTGCCTTCTGATTTTATTATAAGTGGAGCATTCAGTGGCTAGGAAAGATGAAGTGACCATCAAGATGAGAAGATAAAGCAAACAAGAAATCTAGATTAAAGAGGCAAATGTTAATCTGCAATGTATATTTTTACACAGAAAATTCAGTCTGTTATTAATAACCTCATTCATTTTCCCCCGCATAACATTTTTTAATCAATTTCCCATTGGTTTTTAGTTTCTTTCTTTTCTAGTCTTTTATGAAATCATTTTCATAGAGAGACAGTGTTATAAATTCAGAGTCAGAATTAGAATAGAAGTAGTCGATTCCTTTTACCTTTCTCCAGAGTAGAAGAGAGGAGACGTTCCTTCCTAACCCAATGGAACATCAGATCTGCTCTATGACTCTTCCCCAGAGTAAAATAGATGCTATCAGTTTCTACTTCCAGCAATCTTTTTTTTTTCTTTTTTGCGGCAATTGGAATTAAATGACTTGCCCAGGATCATATAGCTAGTAAGTGTCTGAGGCTTAGATTTGAATTCAGGTTGTCCAAGGCTAGTGCTCTATCCACTGTACCACCTAGCTGCCCCCTTCAACCACCTTTCTAACAGGCACAAATTTCTATCAAAACACTATTTAGCATAGTAACTGTCTCGGAAGGGACTTCCATCTCCACGACTATAATAGTCATAATAACCAATCTATACATCACTATGTATATCTTGTTTATATATTCTCTCTTCCATTAGACTATGAGTGCCTTGAAAATAAAAACCATGTTTTTGCCTTTTTATCCCCACCACTTAACAATATACTTGGTTCATAACAGGCATTTTATACATGCTTTTTGCCTGAATGATTTCTAAGTTTTATGAAACAATTAATTTACATTGTCTCATTTGAATCTCATAGGAACCTTGTGACATAGGTATTATTACTATCCCTCTTTTACAGATGACAAAACCGAGGCTTAGAAAATTTAAGAAGCTTGCAAAATTGAGTCTATTGCTTAAAAGTTGTTTTGCCTTCTGATTTTATTATAAGTGGAACATTCAATGGGTAGGAAAGATGAAGCAACCATCAAGATGGGAAGATAAAAAAACAAGATATCTAGATTAAAAAGGCAAATGTTAACTTTATATATATAAATATATATATGGAAAATATTAATAACCTCTTTCATTTTTATCACAAAGTTAGTATGTAGGTGAAGTAGCAGTTGAACCCAAACAAGTCTATGATAGAATACAGAAGTTTCTTGAGGACAAGTACTATTTCATCTTTTGTTGGATCTCTGGCCTTAAGCACAGTGCCTAGCAAATAGTAAATACTTAACAATCCTTTTTCATTAATCACCATATTGATTTCTGACTCTAAGTCCAGCCAATACTATTTCCATTATTTCATATCATCTCTATTAGAGTAAACTTTTTGAAGGTAGAGGTTAAGGGTCACCTTTAACCCTTAGATTCCCCATCACTGAGCTTAACGTTCCATCCAAAGCAAATTTTCAATCAATGCTTCTTGCTGATTATAATAATTAATATATTTCCTTATGATTTCAGTCTTCCTCACCATAATCAAATGACGGGACTTTTCCTGAGGGTTAGGGTCAAAAGGGATTCTTTAATGTAACTCAGCCTCTCTGACCTTGGTATACCCAACTTTTATGACTTCTCATTCTTGCTACTCTAACCCTCTTCCAAAAAGGCGAACCTTTCCTTTGGTCCCTTTCCTTACACTCCTACCTATACAACCCCACACTAGCTTTCCAAAGCTCTATCCCTTTCTGCCCTTCCTTTCTACTATGCCCTCTGGAACCCTCCTGTATTAATTATAAAACCTTGCTTCCTTCAGCCTTCATTTCTTCTTTTCACCTTCTTCCCAGCTTTTAACAGGAGACAGCTAGGGAGTGCAATGGATGGATCACGACAGCTTTTAGTCAGGAAGACCTGAGTTCAAATTTTTCTTCAGACACTAGCTTCATGACACTGGACAAGTCATTTAACCTCTATCTAAGTCAGCTTCTCTTGGAGACCACAAATCTCTTGGCTTTATCTCTGGGCTGGCTGTTCCATCTTGCACACTTGACACAAAGTGTTGAGGCGCATTCCTTCCCAGACTGTCCCAAACCTTCTCTCTGCCATCAGTGCCCAACAACTACACCCCCTCTTTTCAAGGGCATGCTACTTTGTCTAAACCTTTGTTTGCTGCTATCATCTTCATACCACCAAGATACTTTCCCTCTACCCCAGTACTGGACACACAGCTTTTGCCTCCATAACCTTTGCCTGTTTTAAATATCAAGGTCTTCCCATTCCTTAATTTCACTGACTTTGATGACCTCTCCTAGTCAACTTCAACCAAGTGGTTAATGATAATTTTCACTGTGTCCTTCCCTCTTCAACTGAGTTTTCCCAGGTTCCAGAGTTTTCAGTTATAATTGGGTAGGGAAGAGAATAGTGAAAGATGCATGAAACCACAGAATATGAACAACCTTAGAGATAATCTTGTCTGGTCACTCATTTTATAAACATGGAATTCAAAAATGAAAAGGCTAAAATAGGTTTAATCAAAGTCATTCAGGTAGTAGGTAGAAGGGCTAGGATTCAAAATGAAACTGAACTCTGCTGATCTTTCCACTGTGTGGCTTTTGAGTTGTTTTAGTTTTATATGGGTCTCTGTGATGCCATTTGGGATACTGGAGTGGTTTCTCATTTCCTTCTCCTGCTCATTTTACAGATGAGGAATTCAGGCAAATGGAACTAAATGGCCAGCCCAGAGTCACAAAACTCATAAGAATATGAAGCCAAATTTCAGTTCAGGTCCTCCCAACTCTTAAGGCCAGTGTTCTGTCCATTGTGCTATTTAGCTGCCCAATGATCTTTCTATTCCACCCCATTAAGTTGGGGTCAGTGATAATTTCTTGCTGGAATTTGTAGATTGAATGCAAGAATTCAATACCATAAGTTTCATGATTTAGGAAAAGCTTAAATAAAATTTAAAAAGATACTCAAGTCACTTCAAGTCAAGAGAGCAGAACACTATACAGGAAAACAAAGCATATAGATTCTGGTCTCATCTTTCTTGGTAATGGCTCCTTTTGGAGAAACCATTTCATTTTTCATTGAATCAGTCTCTTCAACAACAGCTTAGAACCAAAGCCTTCATGTAAATTAGGATAGGCCCACTAGCCCAAATTAAGCAATGAAATACTAAGAGTAACCGAAAATCCAGTTCCTCCCCATCAAAACCACACACACACATATCAAGTATCTGAACTTTCACTTGTTAGGAAACTGCAACTTTACTATCATCTATTTGATAAGCAGAAATGCTCTCACAAGGATACTAATAAATATCTTTAAAATAGTAAAAAAAAAAATTGAAAAAAAAAGCTCACAGAATATTAGTCCTGGAAGGGAACTGAGAGGTCATCTAAGTTCAGTCACTTCATTAGTACTTTATGGTTCACATGTGAAAACCAAGGTCTCTGCACACGCAAGGTTTTTTCTCTAGATTGGCAGATTCATCAAACCTATTTAACAAAAAATGCTCAATACTGTCTATTTCATTCAGGGAATGTTAAATTTTCTAGGAATTAAATGCAATTTCAAATTCCTCAGGAGGATCACTTTTACCAAACTGAATTGAATTTTTTAAACTTGCAGAATCACTGGACACAGGGGCTGGAAGGGACCAGAAAGACCATCTCGTCTAATTTCAGCTCATTTTACAGATGGGGATACCTATGACCCAGTGAGGAAAAGCAACTTGTTTAAGATCACACAGTTGGCTAGGTGCTAAACCAATACTAGCACCCAATTGTCCTTACTCCTGTGTATGTCCTCCTTTCACTGTCCCTCACCTTCTCTGCTTTATTTTGAGTAGCATATTTTGCATTTTCCCCTGAAGCAAAACATTTCATACTTTAAAATATAGTTGACAATATCCCTGCCAATCATGCTGCAGATACCCAGGTGTTGTGGTTACATGAGGACAGTGGATAAAAATCAAAAGGAAAAAAAAATCCATCAATTATCCAGATGTTGCCGGATGTTTGGCATCATTGCTTAAAAGGAAACAAAAAACTTAAATACTTAATTGAATTTTTTAGTTACCACCCAGATGTTTGGCAGCCCCCCTAGACCATGCCATACTGTTGGTTTCCTCTTTTGATCCCCTTCTAGTCATTCTCTAGATTTCGGGGACCACCCTGTAGCATAATAATTAGTATCGTGTTTCATGGAATTACCATATTTCTTACACTAGTTTTGGAAAGAACACTGCTGGTTCTGGGCTGAAAATTTGCCAACCAGAACTTTATAGCCCCAATGCATCCATTTTGTTTAGGGTGTGTATTCTGCTCTAGACCCAAGATATTATAGATAATCCTCAAACTAGAGCTGGAAGCAAGTCACTAAGCCCACTTCTAAATAATCACTTCATTTTCAAGTTCACCTTATTGATGATACCTCTAGAATGTTCATGCCATAGTGGAAAATTTAGTAGTCTTGGGATCAGAAATGTGAGTTCACATCTCAGTTCTTGTACCTGTGTGATTATGGGGGAATCACTTCTATGTCTGCTTCCTCATCTGTAAAATGTGGTTAATAATACTTGTATTATCTACTTCCAGTTATTAGGAAGAGAGCATCCCTAAATCTTGAAAGCACTGAATAAATTTGAGGTCTCATCATTTTTATAAGCCTGAGTCCAGAACTGATGCTAATAGTCTGACATGGAAATATGCAAAAGGACCTCTCTCCATTCGCTTTCTTAAAAGTTGATTTTTGCAAAGGTTTCTAGCTCAGGATGATTGTGATTTCAGTTTCATAAAGTATAAAACCACAGTCATGATGCTCTTACTATTAAACGATAAAAAGAAAAATTGTTCAAACCCTAGGAAAGATATTTCTGATCTGAGAGGGGTATTCAGACAAGCAGCTATGATTCCCATGTCTATGAAAAGAAAGAAAGAGAGTTTAGGGAATGAAAAGCAGAAAATGTCTGTCTCCAAAGACTCCTTATAAAAAAAGAGAACATTCATTCTCATAAGGCTCAAACCATCCAAACACACATGGGATCTCTCTACAGAAAAAGAAAGATAGATCAGTCAATCAGTAGCTCTCTCAAAGCATGCTGGGAATAGCCTACACTTGGATTTTTCCCTGATTCTTATTTGGCCAGAGTAACATATAGTAAAATTTCATTAACTCAAATCCTATTAATTCAGAATTCTTTATAATCAGGTTAAGACTAGGTCAAAGTTAACCCTTCTATTTATGGAATATTTCTTTCTTTTAAAAATTGGGGAGGGGGGGTTGATTTACCACACAAAGAACAAACAATAGGTTTTAATATCAGCTGTATGACCTCCGTGAGTCATTTGATATCTCTAGGCATGTTTCCTCATCTGTAAAAAAAAATAGCTTTAATAAATTGACCCCAAAGGTCCCCTCTAATATCCTATATTCCAAATGAATAGTGAAAGCAATACTGCACAAAAGAGAGAATAATTAACTTGTTTAGAAGAGCAATCAGGTTTTAAACACTTTCAAGTAGGTTTCATTTTATTGTTGTTGTCATTATTTTTGATCCAGACCTTTGATTTCCTTGGCATAGAGTCCTATAAATTAAAGAAATTCTTTCAAGGCCTTTTGAAGGCCTAGTTACAGTTCTACAATTACAGCCAATCTACCAAGGTAGATCAATAACTGTTATGCTAATGATAGTCCTACAGGTCTTGCAGGGTCACTGAAAAGTTAATTGATTTGCCCAGGAGTCACACAGCTAATATGTGTCAGGGCCAGATCTCTGAGTCTGAGGTCAGTTTTTATGCCATATTGTAGAATCTAATTCCAAATATATATAGATATATATTCCAAGGGATTACATGTGCAGTACCTCTGAAACTATTTCTCATGTGATAAAGTCTAGAAAGCTTGTTTCTAGGAGCAATATATATAAATATATGTATGTGCATATATGTGTATGTGTGTATATATATATGTATGTGTGTATGTATGTATATATATATATATATATGTATTGTGTGTATGTATGTATATATATATATATATATATATATATATATATATGAAATGCTTTGAAGAAAACTTGTGTAGAGACTTGACAACTGGTTGAAATCTGTTGCCCATGAGATGGGGAGCAGCCGATTTGATTGGTTATAGTTTTAGAACCGCAACTTGGGGATGCCTTCAAAAGGCCTTGGTCACACTCAGCTCCTCTCACTCTTAGTGAATTTCTGTTCTTGGTTTTACTTCACTGGGGGCATCTAGTGAGACACAATGCTGTATGAGGGAGTGTAATGGAAAGTTCACTTTCTCTCCAAGGATTTCATGAAAACAAATGTTGTTCCTCACCATTTCTTCTTTCATTTTAGGTGAAGAAGATTAACCTGGAGGTGTCAATTGTGCTTTAGAAGATCAGAAGAGCAATCCTCTGAGTATCTGGGGCATCTAGAATTTAGGGAGTCAAATCCATGCTGTGTTTTAAAGACCAACATACATCCTTCCAGGAATAAGGAACAGCTACTGGAATGATTTTCAGAAACCAGTCCAGAAAGTGGTGAAATAAAGACTTATTCAGGAGCAACTCCTATCTTTGGCCATGAACTTGTAGGACCAATCCTATGTAGAAACTGTGTCTGAGCCCATTCTTCCCTGAGACTGAGAGACCAAGCTATTAGGGGAAATGTGTATACTTTTATTTATTTATTTTTTTTTTTTTTTTGCTGAAGCAATTGGGGTTAAGTAACTTGCCCAGGGTCACACAGCTAGGAAGTGTTAAGTATCTAAGGCCAGATTTGAACTCAGGTCCTCCTGATTTCAGGGCTGGTATTCTATCCACTGCACCACCTAGCTGCCCCTATTATTTTATTTTCAAAATAAATTATCCCCTTATAAAAGCTAATTGATGCTAACTGGTCAAATGGTACTACAATGCTGATTACTGGTGACTTCCAGTGAAGGAAAAATAACTACTCCCCCACTAGGCAGGGTCTTGAACTGATAGCTATACCTATAGAAAAGGACAATCCAAGTCCCTTCACGTATTTTCAGAAGCCAAAGGGGAAAATATAGTTGTCTGGTTCTGGAATAGTGAGCCCAGAAAGCATACTTGCTAATCTACCCAACTATGATTATATAAATGAGCCTAGCACAGTGCTTGGTACACAATAAGTACATAATGAATATTTGTTGAATTGAATGGAATTATTCCATTAAGGATGAGTCACAACACTAAAGGATCTCTACTTGGCAATCCTTTTGTGGCTATTTCAAGTTACTATATGTAACTACCAGTCATATAATTATGTTGGAGTTTAAAGGCCAGGTTTTGATTCTGGCTTTGCTACTTACTCATCACTTATCTCATCTATAAAATGGGGAGGGTGTTGGATAAGATGAACCTTAAAGTTTTTTTTTCATCTCTAAAACCTATAATACTATTTCTTTAGAAAAATACATAATGCTGAGTTTTTTCTAGTCTTTAATGACTACGCCCTCAGCTAGGTCCCAGTTAATAATGTTTAATGTGATTCTTTTTTTGGTCTTTTTAGTTATGATGACTATTCCTGAGATTTTTCCTTAAATTTTTAGAAAATACAAATTTGAAATATTTCCCATGTGTATTCAGAGAACTTAAGGTGGATAACATTTTTAGTAATCTAAAATGTTCTCATCTCTCCTAAAAAAGAATTCAGATTTATATTTTGCTAGTAACAGTTGGTAACCTTTGTTGTCTACATATATGCTGTTCAACCATTCTAAGCTACTGGGTCTAATGTGAACCCAAGAAGAGGTCATGGCTGACATCTTATCATTAAATTTTCTCTGAGCAAACTATTTCATTACAAAATTAGCATCACTGAAAACCTAAGAGAATTTAGGGTTACATGACATGTTCTTTTAACCTGGTTACAAAAACAATCATCACATCTTCATTCAAACTAGCTCTGAGAATAAACCAACTACAAAATGGCCATGAAAGTTAGACTGTGCATGCTCTATCAGTAAGATCATTGAAGCAATCTTTTCTATTGTGATCTATTTTATACTTTTGTTGTTGTTGCTATTGTTCAGTCGATGATGTCGGACTCTTTGTGACCCCATGGACTACAGCACACTAGGCTTTTCTATCTGCCACTATCTCTCAAAGTCTGTTCAAGCTCAAATTTGTTGTTTCTGATATACTATCTATCCATCTCATCCTCTGTTGTCACCTCTTGCTTTTACTCTTTCCCAACATCAGGGTCTTTTCCAGTGAGTTCTGTCTTCTCATTATATGACCAAAATATTTAGGATTCAGCTTTAGTAGTTGTCCTTCTAGTCAATAATCTGAATAAATTTCTTTTAAACGTTGACTGATTTAATGTTCTGCTGTCCAAGGAACTCTCAAAAGTCTTCTTCAGAACCATACCTGGAAAGCATTAATTCTGTGGTGCTTTGCCTATACTTAATTGCATGCTATCCAAAAATCTTAAGAAATTTATGGAATAATATGAAAATGCCCACATTTAGCACAAGGCTCAATCATGAAATGATGAAAGCATCATAGAATAAGCAACACTAATCAACCATTAAAGATACAAAGAGCACAGAAGTAATAAAGTTTTGGGTAGAATATTACTGGGACTCTATTATTCTTATTCTACATCAGCTAGAATAATATTAAGATTGTGTTTAAACGAACTAGTTAATTCTCCCTCCCTCTGTCCTCTACCTCCTATTTTTCTCTCTTCCTGTTTTTGTCCTTCCTTTCCTCCTTTCTTTCTACACTGGGTCTCCCTATCTTGAATAAACTAGAATTATGATAACTTCTCAAGGGTTTTATTCTAATGTTAATCAACATAGAAGCTTTAACATGTTCCTTTCTCCCAAGCTGAGATGATTTGCACATCCTTAGGTAGCCTGGTAACCTTCTGATCTTAAAAGCTTAACATATTGGTACCAGCCTTAGTGTATAGACACCTGATTGGCTCGAATTCTATGCAGTTCAGACTTCCCAACATGAAGCAGCTCATCAGCATCGGTTTCCTTAGGAGCAGGGAATATAGACGTGTGTTATGGCATCCAGATAATTCATTTATTTAAAAAAAACTGATTATTTTGTATTATATAGACCCTGAGTCAGCATGAGGGCAAACAAGATATTCAGTTGGTATAGTGGCCAGAATTATGGGGAAAGATAAATATAGGAGTATGAAAACAATGGTTAAGAGTTGCCCATACTATCCTCTCTCTCTTCCCAACTACCTATTTCCAACCCAATTTCCCTAGGGCACCTATATTTCTGAAAGCCAGCATTCCCTTGGGGGTTTACCAACTATTTTTCTGACAAGAATTTTGGCTGAGCCAGGCAGACTGGCTCCTTGTATAGTTTTGTACATAGCAGCATCATCAAGAACACACACACACTCTTACATAGGAGTGAGCGAATACAGACTTGTCATGTTAATTTGGGATAATTGTTGACCCTAATATAACCAAAACCAACTAATAGATGAAGTGAATTTGTAATTTGCCACTTTTTGCAAAGCAAAAGCACAACCCTTCTAAGTTAACTTATCATTAACACTTTGGTTAAAGAAGAGAGAGAGAGAGAGAGAGAGAGAGAGAGAGAGAGAGAGAGAGAGAAAGAGAGAGAGAGAGAGAGAAGTCACTAAGGGAAAGGAGAGAAGACAGAATAATCATAACTAAATTTTAAATTAGAGAGAGAAGAGAAGAGCATCTAGATCAAAGCCTTGAGCAACAGCCACAGTTAAGGGATGAGATATGGAAAATGAATTAATAAAGGAGACTAAGAAGATGTGACAAATAGCAAGAGAAATAGGATAGAATAGTGTGACACACAGAGAGACAAAAAATATATTCTGTAGGAGACAGTAATGAGCAGAAAGTATCAAAAGTAACAAAGAGACCAAAATGAAGAAGAATTAAGGGGGAAAAGACCATCATATTTTGCAGTTAAGAAACCACTGGAAAACTCTGAAGACAGCAATTTTTGTTGACTGGTAAGATCAGAAAGTAAATTGCAAAGGGTTGAGGAGTACATGATAAGAAGGGAAAGTAGAAGCATCTTTTCTTAAGAGTTTGCCTGAGAAAGGGAAGAGATATAAAAGATATGTTAAGGGGATAGTGGAGTCCAATGAAGCTATTAAGGATGGGGAGATTTAGGGATGGATATTTGAAAGCAATAGGAATGGAATGAATGGACAGGAAGGGACTAGAGATTAGAGACAGAAAAGATAAATCAGAGGAGACAATCAACTGGAGATGATGGAAAGGAAAAAAATCAAGAACACATGGAGAAGGGGTGACTTTTGTAAGGAGAAGGATTACATTGGAAGCTAAAAGAAAGGGAGTACACTTAAGGGGGGTTTAATGAAGAGGAAGAGAAAAGAGAGGGCTTACAGTAAATGCTTTCATTTTCTCAGTAAAGTACAAGTCAATATCCTCAGATGAGAATGGGAAGAACAGTTCATGTATCTAAGGCCTAACCAAATCATGCAAATTTTATAGAGTCAATAGAATTAAAGTTTACAAAGTGCTTTCCACATAAAATCCACTTAAGTCATATAAGTATTATTACCCTATTTTACAGATGGAGACACGGAGGCTCTTCAGACTAATCCTTACTCAGGACTTTGTCTATCATACCATTGAAACCACTTTACCCTGGAAACTCACTTTACCCCTGGAGTTCTTTTCACATTGGAAATATCCTCCTCCCCTGTTAGCACTCCTTTTGATTAACTGTTCCTCCACAAAGCTACATTTTAAGGAGGAAATCCAGGTTTACTATAGCCTCAATCCTCTCCACAATGTATCCCTGACCGTCTGAAGGACTTTTTTGACTGTCTTTACACAGGGTCCCTTCTTCTGTACCCTGTCCCCTGTTTTTCAAGTGTGTTCTTTTTGTTTAGAAAGTATGTTCTTTGAGAGCAAGGACTGGCTCTATATATTCTTGTACTTATATTCCTAGGACATAATGAAGAATGAGGAGGAAGAGGAACAGGAGGAAGACGAGGAGGAGGAGGAAAAAAAGGAGAAGCAAAGGGAGAGGAAAAGATAGAAAGAGAAAAGAAGGAGGAGGAGGAAAAAAGGAAGTGAAGAAGAAGAAGAAATCATCTAGTTTAAGCCTCTTCTTTTACAAGTGAGGTCAAAAAAGGAAATGTAGACCCAAAGAGATGGTCACATACAGATAGTCAATAATGGAGCATGGTAGAGCTGGAACCAAAATGGTCTAATGTAAAAAGCAAAGACTTTGGTGTGACAGAACTTAAATTCAAATTCTGCCTCTGTTATTACCAGCATGATCTTTGGCAAGTCACTTAATCTTTTAGGGCTCTTCTTCCTTATCTGCAAAATTAGGCATTGGACTAGGTGGACTCTAAGGTCCCTTGTAGCTTTTATGATTCTTTGAATCCCAGTCTACTGACTTCAAGCCTTTTTCTGTATCTCTAAGTCTCTATCTGTGTGTTAGATCCACCCCCCTCCACAGCTGCAACATCTGGCATCCTGACAAGAACCAAATCTCTAAGGAGATTAGGAGAGATGTAAGGAGTACCAGGTCACTGATTAGATTCTCATTCCTCCTCCTCCAAGGAACTTTGGGAACTTGCTTAGGACCCTGTTTTTTAGAGATAAATCATAACTGACAAGGAAAACATTATTACTGCATTTTATCCTTAAAATGAGCAATTCTTGAAGGGTCAGCAACTCTAAGAATTGAAGGACTTTTCCTTATCCCCCTGATCCTCTCTACCCCAGACTCTGGAACTATAAAAGAATTCATCTTTATTATCCTAAAGAACAGTCTTTGGTGCAAAACAAAAGAACCACTCAAGAAATTTCACTGTAGCATATAAACTCCCTGACAACAAGAAATGTTTTAGTTTCCACTCTTTTTATCACCAATGCCTAGTATAGTGCTTTGTAAATTTAGGTACTCAATAAAAGCTTATTGTAGAAAGGAAGGGGAAGGAAGGAAGAGAAGGAAGAGAGGGAGAGATTGCTTTCAGAAAACTCAACTGGTTAGCATGGAAAACCAAGAGATTTCAACCTCCATCATCTTTCCCCTTGACATCATTCTTCCATTAAATCCAGTGGAAGTATGTTGTCCATTGTAGAGGGCTGGAACTCTGGAGAAGCATACTTGAAATAAGGATACTTACAACAAGGTATTAACTCAGTGGAATTGATGAGATGATGGTTCTTCAGTAAACATATATTTAGTACTTAGCATGGTGATGCAATGGTTCTCTAGTTCACACATACATAGTGTGCTGTAATGATGTAATCATATCAAGGTATTTAAGGGCTGAGAAGGACTGGAAATTAGATTTTCCATGTTTGACCATCCTCCTGGTGACTCTCCTGCCTCCTGCACTCCTGCACTTATTTCAAGGCTGGTCCCGAGGTCCTCCAGAAAGCTAGCCCAAACATTACATTTTGGTGCCCCAAGGGGCTAGCTTTCTGGAGGACCTTGGGACCAGCCTGAGTCCTTGGTCTTACTGGAGAAGTGATAAAGGCAGGACAGCCACCACAAGGCTGGTCAAAGATGGAATGAATCATTTCCAGTCCTTCTCAGTCCTTAAATACCCTAGTACAATTACATCATTACAGCATACTGAATATGTGTGAATTAGAGACCCATTATATCACCATACTAAGTATTAAGTATATATGTGAATTAGAGAACCATCATCTCATCAATTCCATTGAGTTAACACTTTGTTTCAAGTATATTCTCCAGGGTTCTGGCCCTCTACAATCCATTCCTTATCAAATAAATTAATTCCTTCCTTTTTCATGATCTAAATGTTCTTTTATGGACCTATATTTTCTGAGTATATGGTCAAGATTCTCTTGAGTCCACTCTTTAAGGTTATTCTCTTTGACAATGATCAAACGATAACATTTAGTTCATGTTTTGAGTGGAGAGGACTTAGAAATTACATATATTAACCCCCTCTTACAGACAAGAAAACTGAGACTTAAAGAGAAAAGGAGCCTATGGTTACACAGATAATAAGTGACAGAGAAAGGTCCTTTCTGACTCTATTCTCCATGACACATTACCTCTTATATTGCATTAGAAGCAGAACCAAATCGTAAGAGGTTACTCTTAGTACCTAAATTTGTAGTGTTTAGTCCCAGTTTTTACTTTTATCTTTTACTTGTTCCCCTCATTCAACTTAAATAAACATTAATTCAATGTGCAATGTCCAAGATCAAACAAAGGGAAAAAGAGATATAAAAGACTTAAAAGTAATTATCAGCCTGTCTAAGCAGATCCTTGCTATCAGGAGATAACTGGACTGGCCAGCTGCCCTTCCATCTGCTCTCCAATGGCCCCAATCTTCAGCAGTAATCTACTTGGGCCCAATTGGGACCCAGAAAAAATTCCTCTAGAGCAAGTCATACACCACTGGTTAGAAAAAGAAAAAAATATCATAAGACCCACAACTATCCCTGCAATGTCATATCCTTGTCTAGAGAAAAGATGAAAAAATAATAACAAGGAAGTTCATCTTTCTAGTTGCATTAAGTGCTACTGGTTGAATGAATAAGAATAAATGAATGAGATGAAAATCAGATTTTTGCATAACCTTCTTCATTTACCCCCTTTCCTTATCTTTTGCCCCTAGACAGACATACCTGTTTACACTGTACCATGGTAAAAGCTTCAGGAAAACCTTAACTGGAATTAAAAGAAAGAAAAAGAAATCTAGGTATTGTGAACTAGTATGTGGCAAATGAAAAAAAGCTAATTCCAGGTCTTGATTTTTATTCACAATCTACCTCTCACTCTATAATCATTTATTGAAATGTACAATTGATTTTCATGCTGTCATAATGTGGAGGAAATGTGCTTTTTAGCAGCAGCAGGTGTGCTCAAAAAATAAGTATGTCTTCGTATGCCAGCTCCATAGTGGTGACAGAAACCTGGAGAGTCAAATGCTCTGAGTTTTAAATGTGGTTTTGTCATAAAACTGGTATTTGATGGTCACCAGGGCATTGTTCCTGTGCTCTCACAAGAAGATATCCTTCATAGAACTGGAAGGAACTATAATAATCATATGGCATGGGGATTCTTAATCTAAAGCTTCTATACTTGGTTTTTTAAAAATGGTGGCTGAATTTTAATATAATAGATTTTCTTTGCTATCCTATTTTTATGCAACTAAAAATATTATTCTTAGAGGGGGTTGATAGGCTTCAACTGACTGCTAAAGGGATCCAAGACCCAGAAATAAGTTTAGAGACAGTTGGATGGTACAATGAATGAAAGTGATGTTTGGAGTCAGGAAGACCTAACATATCAAATCTCAAATCCTGCCTAGTTAATGATTCTTAACTCTTCTAAAGCTCAGTTTTCTATAAAATAAGAATAACAATAGCAAATACATCCCAGGATTGTTGTGAGGACTAAATGAGATGATTTTGTAAAGTACTTTGCAAACATTTCAAAAAGCTATTATTAAGAGCTCCAGATATGATCCAATGCCTTCCTTTTAAGGAAAAAGGAAAAAAAGGCCTTTGAGATGAAGTGACATGAAGTGACTCATGGGATTGAGAGAGGGTAAGGACTGTCTTTTGCCTTTTTTGTATCCCCATTGCTTAGCACTGTCCTTGCACATAAAGAGCACTTAATATAAGCTTATTGACTAATAATAAATTCCTATCTACTAATATGCTTCATCACATTATTAGTGACAAAGTTGGAAGCAAAAGTAAGGAACTGAGCCCAAACTCACTAGGAATCTTGTGCCCTTTCCCCAACTCTTCCCTTCTGATGAGGAATTTCTCATGTTTTAATTTGAGGTGGCTTAACAGAGACAAATAGTTCCTGTACTTCCTCAATTTTCTAAGGTAGTCCTAATTTAATATATTATGTCCCAGTTCTTCCCCACCATCAAAACATCCTAGAAATTCCAACTTTTTTTTGTTAGCAAAAGAGAAACTGAATGAATCACTTTAGTCAGGAAGGAGTAAAAATATACGTGTCAAAAAAAGAGCACTAGAAAAAAAAGTGCAGATGCACAGGATATGTAACCCATCATGTATAGATCAAACAATCAATAAACATTCATTGAAAGCCTACTATGTGCCAGGCACTGTGCTAAGTGCTAGTACTATATAATTTAGAAAGCATTTCAAATACATTATATTATTGGATCTTTATAACAGTTGCTGTGAAGAAGCTACTCTACCCAGTGATTATCCCCATTTTACTGAAGAGAAAACAGTTTTAAACACATAATTTCTCATGAAGATTATGCACAAATGATGTGTGACCATAGCTAAATACTGAATATAAATGTCCATATCATAATTCCTCTGACTTAAAGTCCCCAAATATCAGGTTTCATAAATGAGTACTTTTTAAATTATTACAGCATGGCAATTGACCATATGTTCTAAATCTTGGTTCAGAAAATATGAATATCAAAATGATGGGAAACCTAAGATTCTGTGTCTAAGGTTAAAAGGTAAGTAGGTGAGTTGTTGTGTACCTAGTGTGAATTAGAATTGTCCAGAAATGTAACCAACTTGAATCAAGCTAACATTTTCTGCTCTAATCCCCTTAATCAACATACTGAGTTCTAAAAATAATTAAAGCACTAAAGTTTGTCCTCAGGCTCTCCAATTTCTTTCTGTAGTCTTCCTTCCTAAATGTCCTTCTTTCTACTAGTGTCTTGCTTTCCACCCATCACCCTCAGAAAACATGCTATCAGTCAATTGTGCCATAGTGTGAACACACCATTTTGTTACCTATCCAAAGATTATCTTATCTCTGTGTCTTTATCTTTTACTAAAAGAATATCAGGAATATAATGTAGGTAATAGTCATAGGATAAAGTTTTTCAGTCAATCTTGAAACCCTGTCATATAGGGATCCTCTACTCCTAAAAATACCAGTTCAATACAAAAACCTAAGCATGTGCATATGTAGATATAAGCATGCAAAGTGATACAAAAATACAAAGTAATTTCTAAAGGACTTGAACATTAATAAGTGCTGGGGTGAGTAGAGAGTGGGAATCAATAGATGGAATGTCATCTGACCAGAGTCTTGAAGGAAGCTAAAGATTCTAAGAGGTGGAGGCTAGTAGGAAATTCATTCTTAGGATCATAACATCACAGAATTAAAGAATTTTTGAGGTAGAGTCACCTTCCATTTTATGAACCCAACCCCCACCTCATCTATAGATAAAATGCCCGAGTTCATACAAGCATCTTCAAGTAGGTGTTTTCACCAGTTCTCCCACACCTAGAATGGGAGAATGTACTTCCTCGATTTTCTGAGGTAGTCCTCATTTAATATATTATGTCCCAGTTCTTCTGGGACAGTTATCACTGCTTGAGTCCCAGATAAAATCTCACCTTCTACAACAAACCTTTCCTGATTCCTCTCAATTCTGGCATCTTCCTTCTATTGATTATTTCCAATTTCTCCTATCTATAGTGGGTCTGTACCTTATATGTAGGTTGTTTGCAAAGGTCTTCCCTGTCATATTGTGAGCTCTTCAAGAGCAGGGATTATCTTTTGCCTTCTTTGTATCCCCAGTCCCAAATACAGCACCTGGTACATGGTAGCCATCTAATAGATCTTTAATGATACCATATAAAATAGCTTAGAAGCAAAAAGGGGTTTCAATTTATTCCATTCTAGATTCCAGAATCCATTGTGCTTGGAGAATATCATTTCTACAAATTTTCTAATACATCATTTCAAAGGTGATTTCAGGCAAAGTGACAAGAACAGTGAATGAGATGTCAGTATACCTTGGCTTGTAGTCCTGGATATTCCACTACATAAAAATACATGTTCTTAGATGAGCTATTTCCTCTTAAGGAAGCTAGATGGTGCAGTGGATAGAGTACTGACCCTGAAGTCAAAAGGAACTGAGTTCAAGTATGTCCTCAGAATTTACTAGTTGTGTGACCCTGAATAAGTCATTTCACTAAGCAACAGACCTCATAAAACAAAACCAAGTTATTTCCCTTCTCTAGACTTTGGTTTCCTCATCTGTAAAATGAAGGAACTAGGACTCACTATCTCTAAAGTCCTTTCTGTGGAGCTCAGGGGAATGGAAAGGGTAAGGAGAACACAATCTCTATGACTTATAACAGTGTCAGAAAATTAATTCAACCATGGAAAACTTGTAATCCTGAAATAAATGGATGAAACTAATAAATTTTGATCCAGACAGTATCAGAATATTGAATGATTCATGGGCAAAGGGAGTGTATCATAGATATTTTGGAGTAAAACAGAGGGAATCAAGACTATTTTCATACCCTACAACTGCTATGTGAATTTTGCTAAAAGGCAGAAGAGAGAGCCTTGAGCTGTGGTACCTCAGAGTAATCTTTAGTCCTCTGCCACCCCCAGCCTTTTAGGTCTGCAAACATTGACTTGAATCAGATCACAATAGAGACTGACAGTTTCTTCAGCTAAGAGAAGGATTTAATATTTCAAATTCCTCTTTTTTTACTATCAGTTTCTGTTTCTATTCTGGTCTCTATAAGACCCTTCCCCCAGTTTAGTCACAGTTACATCTTTGACTTAAGCTGAAAACATATGCATTTATTTTTGCATTTTCTTCTCTTGGCCCAACTTACAAGTGCCCTGTCAAGGGACCTAAATCAGGATTCTTAACCTTGGATCAAGAGGGCTGAATGGATTTCAGGGAACATGTGAACTTAAAAGGGGAGAAGAAAATAACACCTTTAATTTCATGAACCTTTAACTAAAATTGGGCATTTCCTTAAATTATGATTTTTTAAAAATAGCACTCTGAAAGGGTCCATGGCCTTCATCAGTCAAGGGCTTATGATACAAAAGATCAAGAACACCTGCCCTACATGAAACTCATTGCTGCCCAAGCTCCTATTCTGGCTGTTACAACATGCAAAAATAAAATCTCTCCTTGTCCTAACCCACACTATTTCTGCTCTTTCTGCAAACTCAGTGGCTCTTCTTGAAGTCAAATGGAGTTGCCAAAATCTTGCACTGTCAAATTAACCTCCACAATTCTAGAAATTTCTTTGTAAATACTAGCTTTGAAATCCTTCTAGGTTTTGCCATCCCTCCAGGGTAAAGGAATCTTCCTAAAAGAATGTAAGGCTAGACAGTTAAAGATGTCTCTGAGAAAAATCTGGTTCAGGAGACAGCTAAGAAAAGCCAGGAGGAAAGACATATCTATATATGTTTATGCAGAAAATAGAAAAGTTTAAAACCAAATGTGTTTCTAAAATATTGCTGCTCTGATTCCAACATTCTGTTGCTTCTTTACTATAGAATCTAACTGAAAAAGGCAATATAAGACCAGCATCTCCTTAGTATTCTCAAGCCTCTCATTCTCTTTAACTTTGCATCTAATTACTGCCCTTGAAACAGAAATCTCCACATCATGAATTCATATCTATCTTAAGCAAAGGAATCACTATTCAAAAAGCAAAGAAACAAGCCAAATCAAGCTCTATAGTTCATCCTTTAAAATGTTACTGCCCTTTTAAGGTCCGTTTTCAAAAATTGAACTTCTATTCTAAACTGGGATTAGAATCCAATGGACCTCCTAGAAATCATAATTACAATTGACCCTATGCCAAAATTCCTGATTGCTCTAGTCTCCCTTTTACCAAATCAGAGGATTTCTATTTGGAACTTTGTACTTTATCAGTGGATGAAGGAAGGAAACAAGCACTTACTTATTAAGTGCCTAATATGTGCTAGGCACAGCGCCAACCATTTATAAATATTGTTTCTTTTGATCCTCATAACAACTCTGAACCATAGTTGCTATTATTATCTCCACTGAGGAAATTGAGGTAGGCAGAGGTTAAGTGATTTGAGCAGTGTCATACAGCTAATATCTGAAGCCTGAATTTGAATTCAGGTCTTCTTGACTCCAGACCTTGGGATCAATTTACTGTGCCAGTTAGTTACTTCTTAAGAATAAATTAATAAATTCAAGTTGTTTGAGACCTACTGTGGATAAACTGGTTAGTTCGGGGTTTTTAGACACAGTTATCTCTTTGTACTGAAATTTTACTTAAAAATAGGGTGGGAATAATCAAAGAGTAGGAGCCTTTTAGACTTTTTTTCCCCTTTTCCTCTTTCTGGTCATCAGAATTAAAAAGTTCCCAGCTTCCTCATCTTCTACCCTCTGAAAATGCATATTCACATGTACACACACACACACACACACACACACACACATACACACATACACACACACACACACACACACACACACACCTGACCTGAACCTATAATGGCCACTTTGCAGTGAAAGCACATGTGAGAGACATAGGTTCTCACCATCTTTCCTAGAGGGGCTTAGGATGTTGCTTTTATAGAAAGGAAAAAGGCCATTTTCAGGAAATTACCAGTCTTGGGCTTTCTTTTTCTATCCCAAGTTTGAGAATTCAGGTATCTAGCTGTCTAGAGAAAAAAGGGAGAGTTCCTGAATAGCACTAGCTTCAGGTTTACCTTGGGGTTCAAGAACTCTTGGGTTAATTCCCAATTATTGAATACCCCAATACTGAGGAGAGGGAAGAGAGATTGCCTTTTGAACAGAGAGGAAGTTCAGGGAATATGATAATTGGAGGGGGCACTGCCTTGAGAGATACTTACTTCTAAAGAAGAGGATTAAGGAAATGATCTCCGTAGTAAAGAAATGTCATGATCTCTTATAATTTTAGCAGGCATCTCTATAAAAGTATAACAGAACTGTTCTGCATCCCTAAAAGGCAATCCTCTATATTGGTGAAATCACAGTTTCAGAATCTCCCTTCCCAAATATATATAGGTAACATCATAATCATTACCCATCTTGATCAATCCAGCTTGATTTCTTCTTGAGGAAGAAAATGAAGATGAAGAAATTGGTAGATAGTATACATCTATATACATATACACATCCTAAAACCAGGAATCAGATATTCAAGATTGGTTCTATTTTTTAATTCATTATAAGACATCCATCAAGTCACTTAACTTCTCTGATACTCCCCTTTCTTTCTGAGACTTTTCCATCCATAAAATTCCGGTGATGACACTTTGATTTCCAATTTCATGGGATAGTTTTGCTGATCATATTAAATCAAACATGTGAAAGCATTTTGTAAACTATAATATAGTACAGATGAGAGCTGTAATTGGTATTACTTCTCCAGTGGACTTTGAAAGAAGAGCACAGAGAATGTGACCTTAATGGGTAATAAGAAGAGAGGGAAACCAAATCTCTCAACTTCTGTAAATAAGGCTTGAAGGTTTCTTCTATTCCTGTCCTTCAGAGCTGCTTAACAAATTCTTGTGTTAATTTTAAAGAAGAAACCAAAATGGGTTAAATTGAGGTAGTAGTCATGAACAGAATTTCATGAGTCCAGGATACTCACAGAATGCTAGGTGATAATGTAATATGATCTCTACCATACATTTTTTTTTATTTTGACTTATTCTATTTTTTAAACAAATCACTACATACAAAGTGCAAGGATCTAAGCCATTGCATTATCTTATGTTTAGAAGTAACAACTATCTTGACATATCTTTAATGGTAAATAAATAAAACATTAGCTTTGATCATTACGCTCTGTGTGTGTGTTACAGTTTTAAGAAAAGAGAAACATGAATTCTAAGATACAAAGGAGGATATGTTCTAGAATTCAGATTTTAGTGTCTCTGAGTGTCCCTAAGCCCAGGCTTTGAAATAAGGCTAAATTTTACTTTTTCATTATTGTGTTAATAGAATCACTTGATTCTGAGATAGAGGGGACCTTTAAAAAAAATCCAGTTTAACACTTGCATTTAATAGTTGAAGAAACTGAGGCTAGAGCAGTAAAAGAGCTTCCTTAAGAGCACATGGAGGGCAATGCTGATCTTCTAACTCCAAGGCCTGGGAATTCCCTGCTTTTCCTCAGGACTAATACATGTAGGGAATTGAATGTTTCTCATGTCAAAGTCACTTTCCAAATGCTTAAATTTCATAAACTTACAAAGAGTTTACGGATTCTTTCTGGTGTAAATAAATCTGTCAGGGGATTATGCTGAAAGATTGTGCCTTGCTACAAAATCCCTTTGTGGCTTACTATGTATTGAAATTATTAGTATTTGATGGAGGGAAAAGTGATTACAGACAGAATTACAAATACCATTTTCTTTTTTGATAAATTAATTCACGAAGCACAGTGTTCTTCTTAACCTTGTCAACTCTTTATGTCTGATCTTTAACTCCATATTATATGCTAGTTCATAGGTTCATTGATGGGCTTTGGAGTACCATATGGTCTAGCTACTAAAAAGGAAAAGGGAAGAAATGAAGGGAAATGAGTGAGAAAGATGCAATGATGGAAGAAAATGGAAGATTGGGCTATATCTGAGTCAGTAATTATCTGAAAAGAAATTTCACTCCTTGGGAAATAATTTCAAAATGGTATGCTCGTCATAGAGTACTAAGTTCCCTTAGTGGATGACGATCACAAACATGCTACTCTTCCCTAAGGGCATGCAGCCGCCTGCAGTAGATAGATTGAACTATATGGCTCATATTCTCATCTGGAAAATTAGAAATGTCTTTTAAACCCTGGAAAGTGGACAGAACTATATGACTCACAAAGCATAAACATGAAAACTGGAGGAACAAATGGACAAGATGTAATTTATTTGGAATGGTCTTTCCTGAAGGCAAAAAAAAAAAAAAAAAAAACTAACACCTATAAACTGCCTTTTTTACTTCATAAAAGTTGGGAGGATTAAAAGGGAGGTTAATGATGAACTTCTCTTAACAAAAATTAACCAATCAACCAATCCTTTGGCATGTTATGAACCCACATTTGGAGAGATGCTTTGTCTTCACTCAAACAAACACAAGGTCCTTCCCAACGACAATATTTGCAGAATGAAAGCACCTCCGGGAAAAATGGAAGAGTAGTTCTCTTCAACGTTGACTTGGCTCTGTGGGCAAAGGACCATTGACAATGAAATCTGGTGAAGAAATTCTGCAGCCCAAATTCCAAAGCTTGAAAAGGCTATAGTCCTGTTTTTTTCCAATATTTAGGTCTCCCAGTTTATTAGACGATGTGACAGCTTTCTGTCATCACCAAACTGAATTTACATTACTTTTCATCTAATTTTATGCAAAGGCTTCTATGATCATCAATTTAGAGCTAGAAAAAAACCTGAGAAGCCATTTAATCCAACCCTTTCATTTTACCAATAAAGAATGTAAGGTCCAATGAGATTAAGTGACTACCCCAAGCCCACACCTGAGATTTGATCCTAGTTCCTCTACCTCCAATGTTAGTGCTTTTCCCACTACATCAGTTATTATTTGTGACTTTATTCTTCACAAGATTGTTTTCCTTTTAAAAGTGGCATTTAAAGGCACAGAATACAGAACGGTCAGTTCTACAGAAACTGTTTTTCCTGACACTTGAGGCAACTAAACACCTTGGACTAAATGTAGTATTTAGTGAACAACTGTATGGAATACAGTTCTCCATGAGCTATTTCTGCCTAGGAAGAACCCAGGATATGGTGTGGGGGGAGGGGAAGAGGCAGGAGGAACGATGCAGTTCAGACCAGTGATGTTGGGGATGGGGATAGGGAATAGGTGACAGAGATGGAATTAATTACTACAACCAAGCAATAGAATCCAGTCAAAATTTTTACCCCAGAGTTGCAAGAAAAAGTGTTACTTTGAAAAGCATCAGACCCGATTACCAAAACATGTCAGAAGAATGCAAAACCCAAGTTCAGGAAAAGATGTCTTGCTGGTGTGCAATGAATTTAAGAGAAGTATATTGACTTATAAACTCTGCTTGAAGGGTCAATAGTTCCTTTCCATTAAAAGTTAAGGTTGTCCTCTGACAGCATGAACCTGCCTGGCAAAATTGGCTTTGATGCTTTCTGCTCTCCTCATCCAAAGAAAAGTCAACATAGTCTTAAGTGTAGGAATTTAAGGGAAAAAAAAAAAACAATCATTCCATCTTTTCCACATGCCCATGGGGTTTACAGGTGGTTACCTTAGAAAGGTGACACTAAGAACTAAAGACAGGTGTTTATTAAGAAACCATGGCCTTTACAAACCTACAAGGGTGACTTTATTTTGGGAGGTAAATGGGTTATTCCTAGGGTCACTTTGAAAGGTTTATGTTGGGAGGGAGGCTGTGTTTCCCCTTTTCCATTTCACAAATAGGGGGGATGGGGAAGCACAGGCAAACAAAGTATTTGTGACAAGCCTAAGATGGGCATTCCCAACAGTTCCAAACCAACACCAATAGATTCAAACGATTCTCCAGGTTCCCCAGCTTCCCCTGTTCTCTCATACCCCGCATCTTAAGATTCTTCTGCCAAGAAGTATTTGAACATTCAGGTTAGAGTTCTTTGCCTGTTCCCCACTCTACTGAGACCCCCATTCTCTAACACTCTCGGGGCAACGCTGGGCCGGGACCGGATCGGAGGTGATAAAGCACAGGTCAGAGGGAGGGTGATTGCCCCTGGTGACCGCACTCCTCATTCCCAATCCCCTACCCTACTCGGTCAGGAACACCTTGATTCAAACACAACCCACGGTGAAATCAGTTCCTCCCCATCTTTACTCCTACTGCCCCCCATCTTCAACACACACACACACACACACACACACACACAAAGACAAAGTCAACCCCTAGGAGATGTCTCGGGAGTCCCCTGCCATCCGCAACGACAACTCCAGCAAAAACTCACCGGCTTTATCAGCCCAGTTACCCAGGGACGAGAGGAGCAGCAAGAGCGAGCCCAGGAAGCAGACCTGGCCCAGCAGCAGCTCCTTTCTTTTCCTGCGAGCTCGGAGCCGGTGCTGGTTGCTGGGCAGGAGCGGCAGCATCTCTGACTGCCGAAGGGACAGCAGCGGCGGCGGTGGCCGGGGCAGGAGGAGGAGGCGGCGGCGAGCTGGAGCCGGAGCCAGAGCCGGAGTCGGAGCCGGAGCCGGAGCCGGAGCCGGAGCCCCAGCCGGAACTGGAGCTGGAGCCGGAGACAGAGCTAGAGCCAGGGCAGGAGCCTGAGCAACAGCTGCAACAGCGGCCGGAGCCTGCTGCCCTCTCCCCTTCTCCAGCGCCAGCTTCACTACATCCATTAGCTTTTCCCTGCGTACACACACAGACAACACGCGCGCACACACACACACACACACACAGACACACACACTCACACGCGCGCACACACGCGCGCGCGCACACACACACACACACACACACACACACACACACACTTCTCACTCTTGTTCTGCTGCTGCCAAGCAGGGATAGAGACCGAGGAAGGGGCGATAGGGGCAAAAACAGGGTCCGGGCTCTCCGGGTCTGTGGATGTATGCCAGGGAGAATCAGTTGCTTGCAAACTCTGCGGGGCAGGCTCGCGGAAGACCCTTGATTTTCTTCTCGCTCGCAAGCTGCTTGCTAGCTCTGCTCGCCAAGCCCACCCCGCCTGCTTGTTCGCCCGCCCCCTCTTCTAGCCTGTGCAAAGGCAGGAGCTGCGAGACCAAATCCTCCTAATCCATGATCTTAGGGCTACCACCCCTTCCTCCCCTTGAACGAGATCACAGCCGGGAGGAGGACAGAGGCTCGGGACCCCGGGCGGCAGCGGAGGTGGCGGCGGAGGCGTGGGGAGGAGAAGGGAGGAGGAGAGGAGGAGGAGAAGAAGGAGGAGGAAGAGGAGGAGGAGGGTTTGCCATGGATGCAGCCCGGGTATTGCCAAAGAAGCCTGAATGGGGTGGAAGAGAAAGAGGGTTGTGTGTGTGTGTGTGTGTGTGTCCCTGGGGGAGGAGGAGGACGAGGAGGAGGAAGAAGAGGAGAGGAGGAGGAGGAGGAAGAAGAAAAAGAAAAAGGAGGAGGAGGGAGGAAGCACCGTACTATTGCCGTCGATGTTAGAGAATGGAGGAAGGAATGAGAGGGAAGTGGATGAGGAAAAAAGCATACAGAGAGGCAAGAAAAAGAAGTGTCTTAGAGAGAGGATCTACCCGAAACTTTCCGATCATACGCGAGCCTCTTGGGGTCTCCCATTCACCCCACCCTCTTCGCCCCCACAGGGTGTCCCTATCCTGCGTGGGGGAACTGTGGGAACTCTCACTTCCCCGCCTACACTCCCCACCTGCTCTTCCCTTGACCCCCTCCGCCAAGAAGATCCGGTTCTCCGCTAAACCCGGACAACCAGCCATTGCGTCCTGATCTTTTTTGACACCTTTGGTAATTCCCTGAATCCCCCAACACTCCTTTCACTTTGGAGCATTTACCACCACGAATTCATTTTCCCTACTCTGTTGTCTTGGGATCTGACTTGGAGAAATGTCTCTCTCCCCTCCACACCACCCGGCACAAGTCCATTGCTCTTTTTAATGGAAGTGTTGTTCACCCACCCAAGGAAAACAGTTGCCGTCTTAGATCAAATGAAGTTATCACAATACTAATGGGCAGAGGGACACATGAAAAAAAAATATATTACTTTCTATAAATGGAATATAAAATTGACCGGGCCCTTATCTAACAGCAGACATGTTGCTATGCTCACTCATACCCTTACTAAGCGCCTTTCTTTCATGGTAGCACTCTCCTTCCCCCCAAAAAAACATAATTTTGTGATGGTCTGTCCTGGCAAAACAAGGAGGTAGGAAATCCATACTTGATATCTAATTTAAGAAGAAGCTTAAGTAACTCAGGACTGATTGTTTGGAATCACCTCCTTTTTCTAGACTAGTATCCCTCTAGGATGGTTAGATTGGTGGGAACTTTATGGACATACAAATGCCAGTTCCTTCCGTCATGCCACCTCTTCCAAAAAAACAATCCTTCACTCTTACGTTGAAAACAAAAGGGCTTGTTCAAAAGTGGATCCTGGGCAAACAAGGGATTCTGTGTCGGTATGATTATCTCAGATGGATTCAGATTGGATCAGTAAACTGTGGGGAGAAAGGATGAAGGGAAACTCCTGGCGAGATTTCCCACTTGGAGAGTAGGGAGGATCCACATTGATTCTGACTATCTGATTTTGGCAGAACCTCAGACTGCACTGCACCTGCACAAGCCAGGATTTCCCTTTACCCCCTCACACAACTGTTTTCTTATCAGTATGGACCCTAACAACGGATGAATCAAATATAATGCAAATATAATACAAAATATGCCTTTCTTTCTACTTCTGTCTTCTGTTTTCTCCCCACCTAACCCTTATGGCTGCCTAGTTATGGTTGGAAGGAGTAACTCATCACCACCTCTGAATCTTAGTTCATGCCCTTATTTTGACTCAGTTTGTCTCATCCCTTCTGGGCCAGGTAGACATATGCATTGTTATTGTAGGATTGCTCAAAGGTGCCAGGTAGTCATGACGATTGAAAAATAAATATTATGATCCCTAATGGGATGTGGTTTGATAATTCAGCAGTCAGAAATATCTTGATCTGATATGTTTTCAAAGGAGGGGGAAAAGTAGTTCTAGTTTAAAAGATTTTAATAACTCTACCTCTCAGGTGACTCAAGGAAGCATTCCAAATTTTGCCCCTAGTTGTATCTAAAAAGAAATTAGAAGCAGCTCAAAGGGGTTTAGACAGATTTAACTATTTTTGGAGGGTTTGAGAAATGCATATAAGCATAAACAAATGAAAAGATTGGTGATTGGACAAGGAGGAGGAGAACTAAAGGAAACAAGAAAGGGCAAACAAGTTAACTGTCAGCTTCTAGGAATTCATTTCCAGCTTGGGCCCCCCAGCTAGGCTTCACTCCTGTGGCTCACAGAAAAAATTCATTTAACCTGAAAAATTTTTGGCAGGCTTCCTAGGACAGATTAAAGCAGTTTTGAAGTAATACAGAAGAGTCTTCCAAACAGTTAACTTAGGGGGAAGACTAGAGATGGGGAGTGGAGGTTCTAGTCAGCTACTTCAAAGCATGTTACTTTGGATGGTAACTTATTAAGATAGATGGGGTCTTCCACTAGGAAAAGGATTGCAAAATAAAGAATCCCCGCTTTGCCCCTTCCACAGATAGCCAAGTTACAGGGTCCAGAAGGCTTTTAAGCTATCTGTCAATATGAGAGAAGTAGAAAGGAAACATCTCAATGGGTACTATTTCTGAGAGGAAAGCTTTTCTTTTTGTCTTGCTTTACTCTTCCCCACTCCCAAACTGCACATTTCTGTCTATGATAGTCTCCCTCATGACTCATGAATAGGAAACTTGGAAAGAAAGGGGGGGAGTAATAAACTGAAATTATGAATATGTCCCCTTGCCCCCTCACTGCTGGCCATCATAAAATGAGTGGAAACAAGTGCACACATATACACATACACACAGATTTGTCATTTTTATTTGTAAAATTTCTTTTCAGATTTTGTCCCAAAGGAGTTTGAAGAAAAAAAATTATGTAGAAATCCCAGCACTTTGGATTGTTTGGGACATGTTTGTATGTAGGAGACATCTCATCTTTTTCTCCTCTATATACCATTTTTATTTTTTATATAAACATTCTAGTTTCAAGTCTGAGACGTCCAAGAGATCTTGGCCTGTTTAGGGGAAACATAACCCAGTTGGCTTGTTTTTTCTAATCATTGGGTTTATATCAAAATCATAAAAGCTTCCTGCCTACACATCCATTGGAGTTATCACAATCCAAAGTAAGCCTTCCATCAACACAATAAATGGTATCTTATCTGGGCTAGGATAACACACTTTCCTATACTATATTTTCAGACTAACTTCCTTCTCCAGAAAATCGTAGTATCCATAACTAACAGTAGCTTAGTGGACATAAGCAGGCTGTTGTCTAGGTAACTGGTAAAACAGCCAGGTGATTTTCATCAAGCCTCTGGGGGAAGAAACAATCAGTTGTTTGACAAGTCAATTCATTCAGAATGGTTGATCTGGTAACCCCATGCAGATGTAGTGCAAGGGAACAAAGAAAAGGAAAATGAGGCTAGATGGTTCCTACTAAATTAAAAAAAATCAAAAATTTTGATCAGAGAAATGCCAGAAGAAAGCAGATAAATTCTATTGAGATGCATTCTTGAATGTATGCCACACCTAGCACTTCCAAACTATGCCCAGATATAGATATGTTTCTGTATATATGTGTATGTGTGTATATGTGTGTGTGTATGTGTGTGTTTGTGTGTGTGTGAGTCTATCAATATCTATATGTACAGGTATGTATATGTTTTTATTTCCTTTTGTATCCGGGAGGAGGTATCTTGGTATATGGTGACTTTGAAGCCAGGAAGACTTAGATTCAAGTCAATTCTCTGAGACATAATGGCCGAATAATTCTGCAAGAATTGTTTAATCTCTCTATGCTCTTGGCAATTTTCTAAGATTATAAGTTGAACCTAAGGTACCACCTACAATGGCAGAAGTTTCCCCTTTATAGAGTTTATATATATGTATTTTTATATATACATATATATATATATCATATGGGAAATTTTAAATAAATATTTGTCAAACTGGTGAATAAATAAGTGAATGAATAAATAAATGAATGTCAGCATAGATATGTCCCATAAGTATGTCCCATAGACAGAACAGGAACTTTCTATTAAAAATTAAGGGTTTTATGATTTATGATTGTTGCTGTTGTTCCCTTTCCTTCTTTTTCTTTGAATATATAATGGTACCCACTATACACCTGTCAGATTAGCTAAAATGATAGGAAAAGATAATGATGAATGTTGGAGGGAATGTCGGAAAACTGAGACACTAATACATTGTTGGTAGAGTTATGAACTGATTCAACCATTCTGCAGAGCAATTTGAAACTATGTCCAAAGGGCTATCAAACTGCATATCCTTTGATCCAGCAGTATTTCTACTGCGCTTATATCCTGAAGAGATCATAAAGGAGGGAAAGGAACCCACATGTGCAAAAAGGTTTGCGGCAGCCCCATTTATAGTGGTAAGAAACTGGAAACTGAGTAGATATATATGAATATTATGGAATATTATTGTTCTATAAGAAATGATCAGCAGAATGATTTCAAAGAATCCTGGACTTACATACATGAACTGATGTTAAGTGGAATGAGCAGAACCAGTGGATCATTATATACAGCAACAGCAAGATTATACAATGATCAATTATGATAGACATAGTTCTCATCAACAGTGAAGTATTTCAGACCAGTTCCACTGGTCTTGTGATGAAGAAAGCCATCTCCACCCAGAGAAAGGACATTAGGAACTGAATGTGGACCACAACATGGGGTTTTCACTCTTTTTATTGTTGTTCACTTGCATTTTGTTTTCTTTCTCTTTTTTTCCCTTTTGGATCTGATTTTTCTTGTACAGCATGATATTTGTGGAAATATATAGAAAGGAATTTCACATGTTTAACATATTTTGGATCACTTGCCAACTGAGGGAAGGGGAGAAGGAAGGGAAAAATTAGAACACAAGGTTTTGTAGGGGGGAATGTCAAAAATTATCCATGTATATATTTTGAAAATAAAAAGCTATAATTTAAAAAAACAAAAAAAGAAAATATAATGGTTCCATCAAGATAAATTGTCCTCTTTTTAAAAAGAGTTTATAAATGATGACTCAAGCAATCAGTAAGCATTTATTAAGTTCTACTATATGTTAGACATTAGGCAATAAAATCCAAAAGAGTGTGATGCCATTTACAGTAAAGGGTCAAAAGTTAATCTAATATTTTCAAATTACTTTTTAGATGATATTTTTCAACTTAAAAATAAAATTCCACTTATTTTAAGTGTCTGAAAGATATAATAGAAAAGCAAAATATGTGCACTAACAAAAGCAAGTATTTCTCATGCAAATATTGCTCGGAAATGGCTTTATTAAAAAAAAAAATAAGAAAGAAGAGGCTGAGTAGAATAAGCAGGTAAGAGTTCAGGTTTTATGTTCAAAATTAATTCAAAATGAAACATTAATACTTTTGGCAGCTTGAGAGATAATTTGTAAGGGAGATTTTTTTGAGCATCGTCAATTTCAAAGGAAACTACTGTGAACAATGGTCAGATTGTGTCTCAATTCAAACTCAGTGAATCCTATCCTTCTAGGTATCAAAATTAGCCTGTCCCTCCACAATCAGGCACCAGACTATATGCCCAAACTCTCTTTGTATAACTCTTCTTCATGAATTCCAAATTCAAGCTAAACTAAATTACTCTTTGGCCCACTGTCCACTCACTTCCTCTTTCACAAATTATCCTGTTCTCTCCTTCTTCCACAGTATTGCTGAATCTGCTGCCTCTTCCTAGAATAAGACTCCTATACATAGATTCCATGTTAGGCTCCATAACCTTAGATTTTTTTTAAAAAAGTACAACTTTATTTTCACTATCATCTATCTAAAATTTAATATTTACTTCAGTTGTGGATATAGGCAATAAAATATTCTGAGACTATATACGTCACTAGATTGCTAAAGACATTTATGATACAGAAAAGGTAAAGAATCCCTAACCTAGAATAAATTATCTCTACATACCTTTCTTTGGGTTCACCAATTTTACTTTTACAGGAAACCTTCTTTAACTTCCCACTCTATAACAATTCTCCCCCTTGAATCTCATAGCTCCATTTCTCTAATCAATGAATGATGTAATGTTGTCTACTACACTTGTCTATATATATATATCTTAACCCTCTACTATATAGACTGTAGTCTCCATAATGGCAGGATAGAGTCTCATATTATATAGTGTTTCAGCTTCCATTTTGGAATGGATACTTTTTTTATTTTTTTCTTTGCCTTACTTTTTTTCCCACCCCAAAAAACGATAGCTACCTGGCCTATCTCAAAGTAACAGGAGCAATAATGAAGCAAGCAAATGGAAAGCATAAAAAGAAGCAAAAACATCTCAAGTGCCAGACACAGTCTCCTTCCCCGTTGTTATTCAGCTCAACAAACAAGCATCACAATGATAGCAACATCAGCACCCTTCCCAGATGCCCAGAATCCAGTTCCACCATCTGTAGTATCCCTTTCAATCCACTGGAAAAGAGATTTTTTTTTCAGTCAAAGGAACTAGGGAGAAAGTAAAATTGAGTTTCCCAAGGCTGGAGATCTGAGTTCCAATTCTGAGATGCATGAGGGTGAATAGGATAGGCTCAGGGTTGTTAAGTAATAGGTTTCTGCTTGCCCCATGGGGAAACAGGACTATGTTTGTGCCGTGGATCTTTCAACCTGGTTTTCTGCTTTCTAACCCTAATTCTAACTACAAAGCAAGAAAACCTGTAAACGCAGGCCCCCTGGTGGCTGTGCTAAACTTTCCCTATCTCATTTCCATTCACTCACAAAACAGCACTTAGATCTAAAAGGGACCTTAGATATCCTGTCCAACCCTCTCATTTTACAGATGAAAAAACTGACTCACAGTTAATTAATCAGCAAACTACAAGCATTTTAAAAGTGCCTTCTATTTCCTAGGCCTTGGGAGAGGTTGTAAATATAAAGATAAAAACAAAACCAAGAGTTTCTGCCTTCAAGGAATTAACATTCAAAGAAGATGCATCCATATGTGTATGTGTGAGGGTACATATACAAAATAAGGGCTGCTAGGTGAACTTTGGAAATCTTGAATTCAAATTCATCTCCAAACACTTACAAACTGTGACTTAACCTCTCTAGACATCAGTTTCTTCATCTGTAAAATCAAGATAACAATAGCACCTATAACACAGAATTACTGCGAGGATTAAATAGGACAACACACATAAAGGGCTTTGTAAACCTTAGTATTCTAAATAAATGCTAAGCTCTAAAACCCGTGATACATGTGTAAGCCTCAAAGTGAGGCAATGTAATTTAATGGGAAGAATCTTGTCCAAGAAGTCAGGAAAACTGAGTTTTAGCCTCTGCTCTGTCATTTATTAACTGCACAACTTCCCTTCTCTAGATTTCATTTTCATTTGTAAAATGAAAAAAAGGTTGAACCAAATGACTTCAAATGATTACTTCTGGCTCTAAGGTTCTGTTTTCATGTCCCTGAAAAAAAAATGAAATGTTCATGAGAAAATTCACTAATTAGAATTTTGTTTAGTTGTTTGACAGAAATTATGATCGTTTGTTAGCTTCCATTCATTGCTCTTGATTCATTTTAGACCAAATCCTTATTCCATATAAGAGAAAGGGGGCTTGAATTTCTTAAGGATATTCCACTAATATACCTCCTACTTCTTCTAGAAGGGATCCACTTGCTACAACAGAACTGCCATATTCTCCCTACTTGGGGAGAAGGAACAGCTATGTATCCAATCCTTGGATTCAGTTGTATAATCAGCAGGATCATTATGTCTCACACTAAGTATCTTCTCCACCTCTTTTTCTTTTCAGCTTTCTTTTATGTGTTCTATGTGTCTTCCTCCATTAGACTGTAAGCTTCTTGGGGGCAAGAACAGCCTTTCTTTTTCTTATATGTATCCTCATCACTTAACATAGTGTCTAGCACATAGTAGGCACTTAACAAATATTAATTAAATTGAATATATATCTCCTATTTTATACTCCAATCAGTGATAGGTATCTATCAATTCATCATCAATATACATACATACATACACACATACACACACACATATATAGACGTATTAAGTAATCAAGGGGCACCTAGATGAAGCGGTAGGTGGAATACTGGTCCAGAAATCAGGAGGACCTGAGTTCAAATTCTGCCTCCAACACTTAATACTTACTAGCTGTGTGACCCCCAGCAACTCACTTAACTCCAATTGCCTTGCCAAAAAAACAAAAAGACATCAGATACTTACTATCTGGGTGGTCTTACACTTTGCATTAGTTTTCTTGTCTGCAAAATGTAAAAACCAGACCATATGGACTCTAAATTCTCTTCTTGTTCTAAATGTATGGCTATGACTTTCACATGAATCCTTGGTTGCGTTTTTCAAATTAGTTACTTTATTCCACATGCTACAACTCTAGCATTGATATAAAGAAAGATGATTGGACTTAGAAAAGTCTTGGGTTCAAATCTTCATCCTATATAACCCTGAAAAAAGTTACTTAACTTTTCCAAGCCTTAGTTTCCAATCTATAACATGAACATAATAGTACTATCACAAATAGTCTGGAAGGGCTCTGAGGGGAAACAAATGTGAACAAGGAAGTGACATGTAAATGAATACCATTATTATTGGAGAGCTAACAGGACATTGAAAAATGTAGTCTTTTCCTCCCAAAGGCAAAAAGTGATAGTTCAAACAAACATTAAGTTAAAAGTGAATGAGAGTAATGTTAAAGCATGTGGTAATCCCCAAAGTAATATATTCTGAAGGTCTCTGAGAAATGAACCCAGTTACAGTATCAAACATTTAGCTGCCTGAATAGCCAGGCAGTTTCATATATGCGTGATATCCAAAAGAATAAATTTTAAGTCAAATCCCATCTCTGTCAAACACCAAATAATAAAAACCTACAGTTTACAATGTACTACACGTGATGTGGTTTGAGTGGAAGTTGATGAGGGGGAGGGTGAAGTGTTGAAAAGTGAAAAGCATTTCCAATTTCAATACAGGAAACTGGGATTTGAGTCCTAGACCTGGCTGTATGTTTGAACTTTTATGTTTCTTGACCTCAGTTTCCTCAAAAGCAAAATGTGTGGCTATGGACAGGGTAGAGAGTTGGGAGTAGTAGAAACACTAGAGGATCTCTGGGAATCTGTGAAGAATTTGGTATGTGGATCTGAATATTTCATTTTGTACATATGAACCTCCTTCCCCCCCTTTTTTAAGTTTTTCAAAACACTTCTAGGCGCATACTTTGGATTGGTTATATTATAGTCTGGGATTGAAGAAAGTGAAGAAAGAAGAAGAAAGAGGAAGAAGATAGATAGACAGACAGACAGGTAGAACAAAGTAAAAGCCAAAGTAGAGTTGCCCCATTTGTTTTTGAGAAGGAATTCTGATTTATTTCCTTATTTTTTTTTTTTTAATTTAATAGCCTTTTATTTACAGGATATATACATGGGTAACTTTACAGCATTAACAATTGCCAAACCTCTTGTTCCAATTTTTCACCTCTTACCCCACACCCCTCGCCTAAATGGAGGATGACAGTAGATGTTAAATAATTAAAATATAACTTAGATACATAATAAGTATACATGACCAAAACATTATTGTCTGTACAAAAAGAATCAGACTCTGAATTATTGTACATTTAAGCTTGATGAAGGAAATCAAAAATGCAGGTGTGCATAAATATAGGGATTAGAATTCAATGCTAATGGTTTTAGTCATCCCAGAGTTCTTTTCTGGGTATAGCTGGTTCAGTTCTATTACTGCTCCATTAGAAATGATTTGGTTGATCTTGTTGCTGAGGATGGCCTGATCCATCAGAACTGGTCATCATCTAGTATTGTTGTTAAGTATATAATGATCTCCTGGTCCTCTCATTTCCTCCGCATCAGTTAGTATGAAGTCTCTCAGGCCTTTCTGAAATCATCCTGTTGGTCATTTCTTACAGAACAGTAATATTCCATAATTTTCATATACCACAATTTATTCAGCCATTCTCAACTGTGGACATCCATTCAGTTTCCAGTTTCTAAGCACTACAAAAGGGCTGCCACAAACATTCGTGCACATACAGGTCCCTTTCCTTCTTTATAATCTCTTTTGGGATATAATCCCAGTAGTAACACTCTGGATCAAAGGGTATGCACAGTTTGATAACTTTTTGAGCATAGTTCAAACTACTCTCAAAATGGTTGGATTGTTCACAACTCCACCAACAATGAATCAATGTCCCAGTTTTCCCACATCCCCTCCAACAATCATCATTATTTTTCCTGTCATTTTAGCCAATCTGACAGGTGTGTAGTAGAGTATCTTAGAGTTGTCTTAATTTGCATTTCTCTGATTAATAATGACTTGGAGCATCTTTTCATATGACTAGAAATAGTTTCAATTTCTTCATCTAGAGAATTGTCTGTTCATATCCTTTGACCATTTTCAATTGGAGAATGGAACTGATTTTTATAAATTAGAGTTAATTCTCTATATATTTTGGAAATAGGCCTTTATCAGAACCTTTGACTGTAAAAATATTTTCCCAGTTTATTGCTTCCCTTCTAATCTTGTCTGCATTAGATTTGTTTGTACAAAACTTTTCAGTTTGGTATAATCAAATTTTCTATTTTGTGGTCAGTAATGATCTCTAGTTCTGCTTTGGTCATAAAGACCTTCCCCTTCCACAGGTCTGAGGATGTAAACTATCCTATAGTTTCCTCTAATTTATTAATGATTTCATTCTTTATGCCTAGGTCATGAACCCATTTTGACCTTATCTTGGTGTCTGGCGTTAAGTATGGATCAATGCCTAGTTTCTGCCATATTAGTTTCCAATTTTCCCAGCAATTTTTATCAAACAGTAAGTTCTTATCCCAAAAGCTGGGATCTTTGGGTTTATCAAAGACTAGGTTGCTATATTTGTTGACTGTTTTATCCTTAGACCTACTCTATTCCACTGATCAACTAATCTATTCCTTAGCCAATACCAAATAGTTTTGGTAACTGCTGCTCTATAATATAATTTTAGATCTGGTACAGCTAAGCCACCATCATTTGATTTTTTTCATTAATTCCTTGAAATTCTTGACCTTTTGTTTTCCATATGAACTTTGTTGTTATTTTTCTAGGTCATTAAAATAGTTTTTGGGAGTCTGATTGGTATAGCGCTAAATAAATAGATTAGTTTAGGTAATATTGTCATCTTTATTATATTTGCTCGCCCTATCCAAGAGCATTTAATATTTTTCCAATTGGTTAGATCAGACTTAATTTGTGTGAAAAGTGGTCTGTAATTTTGCTCATAAAGTTTCTGATTTTCCCTTGGCAGATAGATTCCTAAATATTTTATATTATCAGTAGTTACTTTAAATGGAATTTCTCTTTGTAACTCTGACTGTTTGGATTTTTAGTGATATATAAGAATGCTGATGACTTATGTGGGTTTATTTTATAACCAGCAACTTTGCTAAAATTGTGGATTATTTCTAATAACTTTTTAGCAGAATCTCTGGGGTTCTCTAAGTATACCATCATGTCATCGGCAAAGAGTGATAATTTGGCTTCCTCATTGCCTATTCTTATTCCTTTAATCTCTTTCTCAGCTCTTATTGCTATAGCTAGCGTTTCTAATACAATATTAAATAGTAACGGTGATAGTGGGCAACCTTGTTTCCTCCAGATCTTATTGGGAATGGTTGCAGTTTGTCTCCATTACATATGATGCTTACTGATGGTTTTAAATAGATGCTGCTGATTATTTTAAGGAAAAGTCCATTTATTCCTATACTCTCAAGTGTTTTTAATAGGAATGGATGTTGGATTTTATCAAATGCTTTTTCTGCATCTATTGAGATGATCATATGGTTTTTGTTAATTTGGTTATTAACATGGCCAATTATATTGATAGTTTTCCTAATATTGAACCAGCCCTGCATTCCTGGTATAAATCCTACTTGATCATAGTGTATTATCTTGGAGATGATTTTCTGTAGTCTTTTTGCTAATATCTTATTTAAGATTTTAGCATCAATATTCATTAGGGAGATTGGTCTATAATTTTCTTTCTCTGTTTTCAGCCTACCTGGTTTAGGTATCAGTACCATGTCTGTGTCATAGAAGGAATTTGGTAGGACTCCTTCATTCCCTATTTTATCAAATAATTTATATAGCATTGGGGCCAATTGTTCTTTAAATGTTTGGTGAAATTCAAATGTAAATCCATCTGGTCCTGGGATTTTTCTTAGGAGTTGTTTAATTGCCTGTTCTATTTCTTTTTCTGAAATGGGACTATTCAAGCAATTTACTTCCTCCTCTGTTAGTCTGGGAAGTCTATATTTTTTGGAGGTAGTCATCCATTTCCTTAGGTTATCAAATTTATTGGCATAAAGTTGAGCAAAATAACTCCTTATTATTTCTCTAATTTCCTCTTCCTTGGTGGAAAGTTCTCCCTTTTCATTTTTAAGACTACTAATTTCATTTTCCTCCCTCCTTTTTCTAATCAGATTTACCAAAAGGCTTATCTATTTTATTGGCTTTTTCATAGGAACCAACTCTTAGTTTTATTAATTAGTTCAATAGATTTTTTACTTTCAATATTTTTAATTTCTCCTTTTAATTTTAGAATTTCCAATTTAGTATTTGATTGGGGTTTTTAATTTGGTCTTTTTAGTTTTTTAGTTGCAAGCCCAATTCATTAATCTTTTCTTTCTCTGTTTTATTCAAGTAAGCCTCTAAGGATATAAAATTCCCTCTTATTACCGCTTTGGCTGCATCCCACAAATTTGGTATGATGTCTCATCATTGTCATTATCTTGAGTGGAAATTATTAATTGTATCTATAATTTGCTGCTTCACCAATCATTCTTTAAGATGAGATTGTTTAGTTTCAATTACTTTTTGGTCTATTTCCCTAATTTTTTGTTGAATGTAGTTTTATTGCATCATGATCTGAAAAGAAAGCATTTACTATTTCTGCTTTCTTGCATTTAATTTTGAGGTCTTTATGTCCTAATATATGGTCAATTTTTGAATAGGTTCCATGAACTGCTGAGGAAGAAAGTATATTCCTTCTATCTCCATTCAATTTTCTCAAAGATCCAACATACCTAATTTTTCTAATATTCTGTTTACTTCTTTAATTTCTTTCTTATTTGTTTTGTGGTTTGATTTGTCTAATTCTGAGGTGAGGTTGAGGATCTCCTACTATTACAGTTTTGTTGTCTATTTCTTCTTGCAACTCTCTTAACTTCTCCTTTAGGAAGCTGAGTGCCATACCACTTGGTGCATATATGTTTAATATTGATATTGCTTCGTTGTTTATGCTACCCTTTAGCAGGATGTAGTTTCCTTCTTATCTCTTTTAATTAGATCAATTTTTACTTTTGCTGATCTGAGATAAGGATGGCTACCCTCTTTTTGACTTCACCTGAAGCATAATAGATTTTGCTCAGCCTTTTACCTTTACTCTATATGTATCCCCCTGCTTTAAATGTGTTTCTTGTAAACAACATATTGTAGGGTTCTGACTTTGATCCAGTCTGCTATCTGCCTCCTCTTTTGGGGGAGTTCATCCCATTCACATTTACGGTTAGATTACTAAATCTGTATTTCCTGCCATCCTAATAACCCCAGATTGTGCTTTACTTATTCTTGCCTCCCCCAACCCTCTTTCCCCCTTTTAAACTTATGTACCCTTCTTGTATCACGATACTTATCCTCTTTATAATTCCTCCCTCCCCCTTTTTGAGTCTTTTCCCCTTCCTTCCCTTATTACTCTTTTTCTTTTCCTTTTCCTCTCCCCGTTTTTAATGGGTGAGAGAGAATTTTCTCTAAAACAAATGTCAATTATTTTTCCTTTGAGCCAACTCTGATAGAGTAAGATTCACAATGTTCCTCCCCTCTCTAAATTCCCTCAGATATGATAAGTTTCCTTAGCCTCTTTGTGGGATGTGGTTTCCCTCTTTTTATCCCTCCTTCCCACCTTATTCTGCCATCATCCCTTTTCCATATCTACTTCCCTTTTTTATGTTATATCAGTACTATCAAATTTTACATGTATTTTTTTGTATATCCACAACGAAATACACTTCTCAAGTTATTTTTACCTTTTTCTGCATCTTGAGTTCTATTCTTGGAGATCAAATTTTTTGTTTTAATTCTGGTTTTCTTCAGAAACAAATGGAATTCATTTGTTTCATTAAATGTCCATCTTCTTCCCTGGAAGAAAATGCTCAGCTTAGCTGGGTAGTTTATTCTTGGCTTGCATCCCAAGTTCTTGTGCCTTTCGAATATCATATTCCAGGCCCTTCTTTCCTTTAATGTAGAGGCAGCCAGATCCTGGGTGATCTTATTGTGGCACCTCGGTATTTAAAGTGTTTTTTGGCTGCTTGTAAAATTTTTTCCTTTATCTGATAGTTCTGAAATTTTGCACAATATTCCTTGGTGTTTTTATTTTAGGGTTTCTTTCAGAGGTGTTAGATAGATTCTTTCAATGCCTATTTTCCTTCTGATTCTATTACATCTGGGCAGTTCTCTTTGATGATTTCTTGTAAAATAGTATCTAGGCTCTTTTTTTTCATCATAGTTTTTGGAAAGTCCAATAATCCTCAGATTATCTCTCTAGATCTATTTTCCAAGTCTGTCATTTTATGTAGATAATTCATGGTTTTTCAGTTTGTCATTTTTTTGGTTTTGCTTGACTGATTCTTGCTGTCTCAATGCATCATTAGTTTCAATTTGTTCAGTTCTAATTTTTAAAGAATTATTTTCTTCATTAGCTTTTTACTTCTTTCTGTATATGTCAATTGAGTTTTGAATGTATTGTTTTTGGTCTGTGGAATTTTTTCCATTTCACTAATTTTTTTTTAGTGAATTATTTTCTTTTCAATTCACGATCCTACTTTCTTGCGTGTTCTTTGTCTTTTCAATTCACGGATCCTACTTTCTAGTGAATTCTTTATTTTTCAATTCACAATTCTTACTTTCCTGTGATTTTTATTTTTCAATTCACCAATTTGCACTTCCTAGAGAATTTTTAACTTTTCAATTCAGTATTTCAGGAAGTTGTTGCTCTCTTTAAGGCTTCTCTTTCCTTTCCCCATTTATCTTCTAACTCTCTTTTAGGACTTTTAATGGTCTCTTCTATGAAGCATATGTAAGAGACAGTCTGATGCATTTTGCTGTTTGAGGTCTCTTCAGGTTTGTGACTGCTCTTTTCTGCATAGAAGCTGTCGATTGTTCTTTTCATCTTTTTATTCATGTTTTAAAGCCTTTAGGGTGGTCTCCTAGGCAAGGGGTTACCAGCTTCCTCTGCAGAGCAGGAAAGATTAGCGTTCCGGCTCCGAGGGTATGGAGTGCTCCGGTGAGAGTTTTCCCTTCCCCAACAGGAAGTGGATTCAGCACTGGTAGACTATCAAACTGCTTAGTAGGGCTGAGTGGATTATCGATTGCCCTCGGCTAGAACTAAGTGGTGAAAGTGTCACTGCCCCAGGCGGAGCCTCTTGTGGGACTGTGAGTATTAGCAGCTGAGCGCGACCTGAACCTGCCCGGAACTCTGCCCCAGTGTTCTGCCCAATGCAAATCGCCCTGGAAAAGCTCTATGGCCCTAAGCCGAGCTCCCCACTGTGCAGATTGGAGGCTAACCGGCTGCGTCCTCCTGCCGTGCAGGATCCACAACTGCCCCAAGGAAAAGCCTGTACTGCGGGTTGGGGCTGCCACTTTGCTGAGATCTGTGCTTTCACCCTCGGTTTGAGACTCTCCTCGGAACCTAATTTCTCTCCCGTCTCGCCTGATCCCCCTGGCCCGTAACCAACCTTTTTGGCGAGACTGCAGATTTTCTTTGGCAGGTGGTTGTTCTACTTCTTATCTTTCCCTAATTATGTGAGTCAAGACTATTTTTGAGGCTCGATATAATATTGGTAACGAGGGTAAGAGAAGAGCTTAGAAAGTCGCGTGTGTCTTCTCCGCCATCTTGGCTCCGCCCCCCGATTTATTTCCTTAAACCTTATGACTATTGAGGATGAAGGAAGAGGCAGAGGTGGAAAAGATCCCTAACTAGACTTTTCCCTCAGGCTGAAAACAATTGAGATGGAAGCAGAAGTCAGAGGTAAAGAAGACAGTCCCACCTGGGACATAGTAGCTCCACATTCTAGAAATTAGACAAATCTAGCTCTCTCCCAGGAAATTGAAATGGGATCTTGGAAAGACCCAGCACAACAGGATGCTGGAATGACAGCTACAAGAAGGAAGTGAATATCCCATCATCACCATCACTACTCCCATTATCCATTTCAGCAGTTTGAAGGCAAAACCAAATTCTCCTTTGCTAATTATGCCCTTGAAGTGAAGAGACAATATGACATAATGGATAGAACCCTGAATTTGAAGTCAGGAAGACTAAAACATTGACTAGCTTTGTACTCTTGGGCAAATCACTTAAGTTCTTTGCATCCTAGTCTAGGATAAGGTATCTGTAAAATGAAAGGGCTGAATTTGTTCTCTGAAGTTCCTTCTAATTCTAAATATGTGGTTCTACAACTCTACTGAAAGACTAGCCTTTGAACAGTGCAGTAAGAGGCAACAAGGGTATATAGCATGTTTAGCCCTCTCTAATGTGAGGGCTACCAACCCTTTTTCAATGTTGCTTTTTACCTTTGGTGTTTGTCACCCATCTCTTAGCAGTGGCTCTAAGAAGCTGTAGCATGAACCCTGTAAACCAGGTTGAGGAAAACCAGCAAGCATCAAACCCACAGGGGAATTGGGGAATGTCTAACCCAAACATTTGAAGACTTTCCTATGTGGAATGGACAAATGAGAATAATTTGTTCAAAAGGCCATGAAAGCAGTTCCTGCTAAAGCATTTAGAACTTGGTCAAACACTGAAGATGCCATGGTCATCCGCATCCAAGACTATCACCACTTGTCTTTTGTCTTGCTATTGGACTTTGGTGATTCTGGAAGAGAGAATGAGGTTACCTCACTTAATCCAATTCATTCTTAGGTCAAGCTGTCACTAAGATGCCATTGGTTCTCTTTGAAAATGAAGGATAAACAACAATATGAAGCAGCATCCCTACTTGTCTATTTCCCTTACCAGCTAGGAATGCCAATAACCATAAGGAGGGACCATGATGGAATGATAGCAACTCATTTGTTGATCTACTACATATTTAGCACCTAAGGTTTTAATCACAAGATCCCAATTTAATTGTTGAGAACCCCATATATGTATCTCTGATTGAATTAGCTGGGTTTGTTAAGCTTGCAGTAGAGATGGAACCATAATTGACAATTTATGCACGATACTCAAACCACAAGTGGAAAGAAAAACAATCAGGGTGCTGTGGGGGGGTCTTTTGGGGATGGGCTTATATTTCTTTGTAAAACTTTTTAAAAAGTAGCTTTCGAGCACCTAGGCGGCACTGTGAATATAACACCAATGCTGAAATCAGGAGGACCTGAGTTCAAATCTAGTCTCAGGCACTTAACACTCCTAACTGTATAACACTAGGCAAGTCACTTAACCCCAATTGCCTCAGCAAAAAAAAAAAAAAAAAAAGCTTCTAATTATGCTTAAATTGTCAAATTCCACTTACAAAATTCACTCTATGTCTTCAAGAATAAAAAAGTGACTTTTATGATAAGATCTAAAAGTCAACTATATTTAAGTGAATGCCATTGTCAAAGTCCACAAGTTTCAAGGGACTTCAGAACTTATCTAATCTAACTCATTTTACATAAGACAAATCTGAAGCATAGAGGTTAAATTATTTGCCCAGGATTACTTGAGCAGTAAGTAGCAGAGGAATATTTGAACTCAGATTCTTTGACTGAAAATCAACCACTCTTTCCACTATGTCATGCTGTCAGCAACCTGGTCAATGCCTCTTCTCTTTGGACATGGCAAAGTTAGGCTACAAAAATTTTATGATTTTGTGAGAGAGCCTCACTCCCTCATTTTACACTTGAGCAGAGATTCAAAGAAATAAAACAAGTTGCTCAAGATCATACAAGCAGGAAGTGAGAGAGTTAGGGTTCAAGTCCAGTGATTCAGATTCTGGTTCCTCTGCCCTTCCTACATTGGAGAACCATTGACACAAATGGAATTGCTAAAACAACACTGCTCATAAGAGGACCAAAAAAATCAGGATCAAGTTCCATTTTGGGCCATCCATTTCCTTGTCATCAATATGGACTCTAGCACACCTTATAAGGATTTTAAGATAGATTCAAACTTTTTTTCCAGAATAAAACATCATCAATTATGGAGGGGATTGACATAATAATCAGCATCTTTGGCTGGTCGGAGGTGGGGTTTTGCTTGGTTTGTTGATCATATTTTGCTCTTTCCATGTGACTTGTTTCTTACCAAGTTCTGCTGTACTTCAAGATCTTACCATGTTCTATTTCTTAGGTTCATCAAAGCCACACAAGTGCTACATATCAGAACCCAGTACTATATTTCTTTTACACCAATATTGGAATCCATACTATGGGACTAATGTAAACCAGAAGTCATAAGTCCTGGATCATCTGGGTTTGGATCTCAGTCTAGTCATTTGGTAACTTAGAGCAAGTTACTAAAATGTGTCTAGGTAAAGTAAGAATGAAAGTAAAAGGTGCTACTAACAGTTCACATTTTTAAGATCGTTCAAGGATTGTGAAGTGCTTTACAGTAAGCTATTTCATTTGATCCTTACAATAACCTTGGAAGGTAGATACTTATTGAGGAGGAAGTATGATAAAGTCAGTCAGCCAACATTTACTAAGTACCTACTAAATAAGGACAATTGTGCTAAGCACTGGGGATCCAGAAAAAGGCTATAAGAGTCTCTGCCCTAAAGGAGCTCAAAATCTAATGGGAGAAATAACACAAATAAGTAGGTGCCCATGAGATCTGTGCAAAGTAAATGGAAGGTAATCTTGAAGGGAAGGCACTAACAGCTGGGAGGATCTGATAAAGGATGAACATTAGATAATTCTTGGAGGAAGCCAGGAATCCTGAGATCGAGGTAAAGAAGAAGAGTCTTCTAGGCATGGGGACTGACAGTGAATAATAGCATTTCTATATCACATTAAGGTTTGCAAAGCACTTTACAAAAATCTCCTTTTATTCTCACAACAATTCTGGGAAGTAGGGGATATCTTTGTCCCCGTTTTACAAATGGAAAGCTGAGGTAAACAGAGGTAAGTGACTTGCTTGCCCAGAATCACACATTTAACAAATATCTGAAGCCACCTTTTAACTTAGCAATCTCTCTACTGAGCCACCTTTCTGCTTCTTTGAAAGAGCATAGAATTTAGAGCAAGGAATCACAGGAAGCCAAGTGTAGCTCTGTCATAAAGTTTGCAAGCAAGGTAGTAAAGTATATAAAGAAAGAAAGGAAAAAAGAGGCCATGTTGTGATGGGTTTTAAAAGCCAAATAGAAGATTTTATTTGATTCTAGTGGTAATAAGGATAGAGTGTAAAGTGCCATCCACATCCAGAGAGAGAACTATGAAGAGTAATGAAGAGTAAAGCATAGTATTTTCACCTTGTGAGTGTGTGTGTGTTGTTTGTTTGCTTGATGTTTTTTCTTTCTTGTGTTTTTTTCCCACTTTTGATTTTTCTTGTGCAGCATGACAAATATGGAAGTATGCTTAGACAAATTGCATGTTTAACCTATTGCTGTCTAGGGGGAGAGAGGAAGGGGTGTTAGAGGGAGAAAAATTTGTAACACAAGGTTTTGCAAAAGTGAATATTGAAAAGTATCTTTGCATGTTTTTGGAAAAATAAAATACTATAATAATAATTTTTAAAATAGGGTTAGAGGACTGAATGTGGAATAAAAGAATTTCTAGACCCAAACTCAGCCTCCTTTCCTTAGCTCTCTGACTATGAGTGAAGTCACTATTCAGTCTCTCTAAACCTTCCTTTTCAGGAAGAAGAACAGAAATAGAAAAAACAATTCATGTAGGTTTCTACCTCCTACGGTTGTAGTGGAGATCTGAGATAATGAACATAAACACGCTCCATAAATGTCAGCTATTATCATAGTCATACTATACTTTAAGTATTTGAAAAACTGTTCCATGGAAGAGAAATAACACTCTTTGTTCAGACTGGCAAGAAGAAACTGAGAAGACTAGAGAGAAAGAGGCGATTTGCCTCAGGTAGTAGTGGAATCACTCTCACCAGAGCTCTTCAAACAAAGACTGTGTAATCATCATTGGAGATATTTGCTAGAAATTCTAGGTCATATATGGTTTGTATTAGGTGGCTTTTGTTGTTGTATTCACTCAGAGATTCTATGATTTATATAGGGTTTTCTGTAGTATAGTCTTCTGAGGCAGGCACATAAATTTTATTATCACCATTTTCCAGATTAAGAAACTGAGGCTTCAAATCACTATTGATCAGAGAAATGCAAATTAAGACAATTCTGAAATACCAATACCCACCTGTCAGATTGGCTAAGATGACAGGAAAAAATAATGATGAATGTTGGAGGGGATGCAGGAAAACTGGGACACTGATAGATTATTGGTGGAATTGTGAACAGATCCAACCATTCTGGAGAGTAGTTTAGAACTATACTCAAAAAGTTATCAAACTGTGCATACTCTTTGATCCAACAGTGTTTCTACTGGGCTTATATCCCAACGAGATTTTAAAGAAGGGAAAGGGGCCTGTATGTGCAAGATTGTTTGTGGCAGCCCTGTTTGTAGTGGCAAGGAACTGGAAACTGAGTGGATGCCCATCAATTGGAGAATGGCTAATTATGGCATATGAATGTTATACAATATTATTGTTCTCTAAGGAACAACCAGCAGGATGATTTTAGAGAGGCCTGGAGAGATTTACATGAGCTGATGCTGAGTGAAATGAGCAGAACCAGAAGATCATTATACATGGCAACAACAAGACTAAATGATGATCAATTCTGATGGACGTGGCTCTCTTCAACAATGAGAGGATTCAAACCAATTCCAATTGTTCAGTGCTGAAGAGAGCCATCTGCCCCCAGAGAGAGAACCATGGGAACTGAGTGTGGACCACAACATGTTAAATACTCACTCTCTCTGTTGTTATTTGCTTGTATTTTGTTTTCTTTCTCAGTTTTTCTTTTTCCTCCTTCTTGATCTGATTTTTCTTGTGCAACAAGGTAACTGTATGAATATATATACATATATTAGATCTAACATGTATTTCAACATATTTAACATGTATTGGACTACCTGCCAAGTAGGGGAGGGGATGGGGGGAAGGAGGGGAAAATTTGGAACAAAAAGTTATGCAAGGGTCAATGTTGGAAAAATGACCCACGTATATGCTTTGTTAAAAAGCTTTAATAAAAAAAAGCTATAAAAAAAAGAAAGAAAAAAGAAAAGAAAAAAAAAAAGAAGCCCAGAGGAATACAATGGCCTTCCCACAGTCAAACAGCAGATATTATGTTGGAGCTGAGCCTGGGCCCTCTGTCTCGTTTCTAACATACTGAAGCCTTTTTACAACTTACTTCATGGTGTCTGCTGTTTAAAGAATCAAATGCAGTCATTTATATAAAGTGATTTGTCATATAGGTATCAATATTTTTTTTTTGATAATGAAATCTAATTGGATGAGATCACTAGTCTTACAGTGATTTCCACTAAAGTAAAATACATGAAATTCCAGGGTATCTTGCCTGATGCTTATGGCACATATGATTGGGGGAGGTGGAAGAACATTTAATAGTACCAGAGGTATAGTCTGTGGACAAAAAAACAAACACAACTACTAATAGAAATTGGAGATATACCCTCTTTAATGGAAAGTTATGGGAAGAGTTTAGTACTTTATCCCACAGTCTTCCTGGTGGGGTTTTTTTGTTTTGTTTTGTTTTGTTTTGTTTTGTTTTTTTGATTAAGGCAATTGGGATTAAGTGACTTGCCCAAGATCACACAGTGAGAACGTGTTGAGTGTCTGAGGCCAGATTTGAACTTAGATCCCCCTGACTTCAGAGCTGGTGCTCTATCCACTGCACCAACTAACTTCCCCCCACAATTAGAGAGGAAAATTCAGATCTGAGTTCTCTATAAAAGAAAGTTTTGTGAGAAGTCTCGTGGCTTGTAAATGTCTGAAACTGGATTTGAACTAGGGGCTCTCTGACTTCAGGACTGGTACTCTATTCATAATGTCACCTAACTGCCTTTTAAGGATAAAACAACATTGAAAATTGGATTGCTCTACTTTATAAATTTCTTGTTAGTTGGGGACCTTTGAGATCTGGCATATTTTCAAATGTCCATCATTATTGACTAAAGAATTTAAGTGTCTGCAAGTGTAGGTTTGTGCCTATTTTCTGCTGTTAAGGAGGCTATGTTGGTAAACCTCTAAATGTCAGAGGGCAATCTCCTTGAACTCCACTGAGATAAAGATTGGTTACACAAATAAAATTGACTCAAAGATTTGGGCATAGAACTAACTCAAAATGCATTCAGTTTCCTTTTGTCATAATCAACGAGATGCTGAACTGGAAAGGAACTTTAGAGATCATCCAGCCCAATTCCCTATTTTGGCAAACTTGGAAATTGAGGTCCAGCAACATTATAAGCAAAATAACCCAGTAAGACTCCCAGCTCCCAATTCAGGGCTCTTTTTACCAAGTCATTCTGCTTCTTTATAATGTCAGTGTAATTCAAACTGCCCTGAGATCTTTGGGGAAAGCGCAGAAAATTCTACCTAGTTCTGACTTGGTAAGGAAAGAAAGTCCCATTTTTATAGAAGGGCTCTTTCACCAGGGACATACTATCCTGCTACATGGGTCAATTCATCCTGACTCTAACTATGTGATAGTTAATTTACCTCTTCTTTTCAATCAGGAGTATGCTGTCAGGTTCTATTCTGACTAGCAGGAAAAGATAGATATCTGACACCTTCATTTAGACTCTGGTCTCCTTCTAGGGAACTGCTGGATTGGTATCAGGATTTCTTGTCTTTGATAATACATTCTAGGGCTTCAACTTGAAGAAGCAAGGATTTTTAGGGATTTCAGCAGCCTAGATTTCTTGAACTAATCAAGGCCCTATTTAGTTTAATGGTGTTCTGCCAAGATAAGGAGGTTACCAAAAAATGGCTTTTTTCCCTTATGTCACAATCAAGGAAAGAGGGGAGTAGTCTATCCTACAAATAGGTGACCTCTAAGTCACTTTCTTGGATTGGGCCCTCATCAGAAGTAGCCAGAATCTGTTGCTAGGTGACAGCTTTTCATTGCTTCTTTTAAATAACACAGAAGACTCGATTAAGTTAGTCATGCATTTCTGGACAATATTTGGTTATTCCTTTCATCAGCATTGTCATTGTCATCACAGTCACTGTAGTAGCTGTTATTTAGAGGACTCCATGTATATTATCTTATCTGAGTTTCACAACAATCCTGTGAGGTAAGTACTACAGGTAGTATTTTCTTTATTTTTAACAAATGAGGAAGCTGAATTTCAGAGAGTTTTTATCAGAAGAATCATACAACTAGTATTTGAGGTTCAATTCACATTGAAATATTTCTGACTCCAAAACCTCTATGAATTTCTTGTGAGTGAGTGAAAATGTTATAAGGTTTAAAACTTGTTTAAAAACACCAGGTCTTACTTCAGACAGATGTCCCATGGTGTCTTGGCCAGACTTGTTCCTCTACCATTTGCTGAATGTCACCATGCTTGTGGATTTAGATCAGTCTCAAAAGAAGAGGCAATGCGATCTGAGATCACTCATTTTAGTGTTCAAAATATTAGCTAACATGGATGAATCAACTTCCTCCCAAATGATCTGGTAATAATCTTAGAATGGAGTGGGGAGGGCGAATGGTTATCCAGGACCCATTACTTTAAAGATTATCAAGTAGTCAAGGACTTCTTGGTGAAAAACATATGGGTGAGAAGAAAAGGAAAAGAAAAACATGTCTTCTCTTATACACACACGAAATGTCCAAATGTCCAGGTATATATCCTACTACATGTTTTCCTCACTTCATTTATTAAAAATTCTCTCCTTAAATGTCTCTCTTCTCTTACTTGGATTCAATTCAGATTGAAGTGAAATCCATTCAGATCAACCTATTAATCTCCATGATAATCCAAAAATACTTTCAATTTTTAATCTGTACACATACTGTATCACCTCCTCATTAGAGTATAAACAGAGGAAGAGTTTAAAAGTAAAAATGGGGATCAAAGACAATGCCAAATCCTTCTCCTTACACTATATGCCTAAGGGTGTGAAAGAAGGAGCCTTGGAATAGATACCAAAAAGGTGGTGTTGTTGGATTTTTTTTTCATAAGAAAGCTAGATTTCAGAGAGCAACAAAACATGGAAAGAATATGAGAAGAGAGACCTGAAACAATCTCAATAGAGGAGAGTTTCATGGACATAGTAGAAAGGTTAAAAAAAAAAGGTGAATAGTGTAAGAGATAGATGTGAATATATCATAGAAATTAAGTATTAAGGAAATAGTGTTCTCCTTCCATTACTGACCCACCTCACATCTTCCCATTACTGGTCCTAAATGTTATAATATAATATGTCAAGAAACTATTAGGAGTAGCATAACAATAATTTTTTACCCTCTGGATGAACACTGCTGCAACTAAATCACAACAGTTCCTGAACTTGGGCAAGCACCAACAGGCCCAGACATGACGCCTTGCTATGAACATATTTTTATCACTAAATAAACTTGCCTCACTGTTGCTGTTGTGCCTCGCTACTGTTGCTATACTACATAATTTCAATTTGTATGGCCACAAATACATAAATTAAGGTTCAGACACAATAACGGGAGTTCCTCCATTAGGGATGGGGCCCTGGCACATATGTCAGATCTGCCTCCTTTCTTGCAAGATATTTCCCTATTTTTGAAATTAAACTAATGTTTAATTCCTTAGCCTCCTGTCTCTAACCTGCTCTGTTCAGCTCTAGCCATACATAGATTAGAGGTGGGTTTGGTTTAGTTGACTGATACAAAACTCCAAGTTCTGTTTTCAGAAGAGTGTGATAGTTATGTGCAAATGTTAGCATCTGAGACAAAGCCCTTACCACTCCCATGCTAGCTCCAGCACTGGATTTGTCTCCCAAAATTTAGGTGGAGGGGAGGAAGATAAAGGAATCCCTGTCTCCTCAGTATAATAGTAAAAAGAATGTAATGTTGCTTGGAAGAATGGGGGAAAGAATATAAAAAAGGAAATGCAAAGATGAAGATGTATCTAAAGAATAAGAGAACAATTCTCCTCTTATGTCAGGAGGAAAGAATGCAACATAAAAACAGAGAAGAAAAAACAATAACTACCTGGAGCAGGTATGAGTCTTTTCTTAAAATGGGTGGGGTTAGAACCCTCTGAAGTTGGTGCAGTTTCTTAATATCTAAGAAGTGATCCATTTGAGCCACACATCAATCAATCAGTTAAGTATTTATTAAGCAACTAATACATGACAGGCACTGACAAACAAGAACAAAGAATAAATATACATGTATTTATTAATTTTATGTAAAAAATACATCTATACTGTTTATCTATACTGCATACACACACATACACAAAGTAAAGACAAAGTATTTGGTAAGAATCAGGGTATGAAGAGTCAATTACTGGTGACTGATGACTTTTTGTTATTGAAGTGATGCATTGACCTAATATGAACAATGGAAAAGTCTATTAATGTCTTCAGACCCATATCTAAGATGTGAGTATTCTTTCAGAAACCTGTTGGTCCAGACAATTACTACCCATTCCTGTTGGTTTATGTGAGGTCAATTGATGCTACCGAAAAGAACCTAATGAAGCATTGCTAGAGATTATAGAGTCCTGGGCAAGAAACTAAAGATTTTTAACAGCACAACTGGAATTTCCATTACTGCTACCAATTAAAGTCCAGACTTCAAAGGGGAAAACTAGCCTTGGAAATTGGGTTTAAAGAGATAGTGTCTGAAATTGATTTGAATTTTTAGAAAACAATTTAAGAAATTTTGGCTAGGGATAGAGTGGATATAATGAGAGCAGATAAAAAACATTTATAAATCTGAGCAAGAAAGTTTTATATCTCAAATGAGAGGGGGAAATCTGGCTATGTATAATCTGCCATCAGAGACAGACACCAGAAAGGCATTATATAGAAAGAAGTAATCCATGGAGACAACAAGTAATTCTTTTTTGTGATTATGGCTCTTAGATAGTCTAATCATTATTAAGTTGTCTCTTCTTAATCTATTTTTTTGGGTCAACTGTTTTTCCAAGGAGATATTTCATTTTTTTCTATTTTCATTCTATTTTATTTTATTTTAATATATTTTGGTGTCTAGTGAAGTTATTAGCTTCCACTTTCCCCATTTTAATTTTTAAGGAATTACTCTTTTTAGTGAATTTTTCTACTCCTTTTTCATTTGGCCAATTCTACTTTTTAAGAAGTTCCTTTCTTCAATGGATTTTTATACCTCTTTTACATTTAGCTATTCTGGTTTTTTTAAGCTATTGTTTTCTGCTGTGCTTTTATCATAGCCTCCCTATCAAGTTTGACTCTTTTCTTCCTGGTTTTCTTAAATCGTTCTCATTTCTTTTCTCAATTTTTCTTCTACCATTTGATCTTGAAGAATCCTTTTTGAGCTCTTCCATAGCTGAAGACCAAGTTACATTTTTCTTTGAAGATTTCTTTGGATGCAGCAGTTTTGATTTTATTGTCTTCTGAGTCTGTTTTGATCTTCTCCATTCCCACGGTAATTTTCTGTGGTCAAATTCTTTTCTATTGTTTGCTCATTTTTCCAGCTTATTTCTTGACTTTTAATTTGTTGTTAAAGTTGGGCTCTGCTACTACTGTGGAGAGGGCACTGTTCCAAGCTTTTTTGTGCTGCTGTTGTCAGAGTTAGTTCCAGAAGTCTGTAAATTTTTAGTTCTTCAAGTCCAAGGTAGAATGGTCTAAGGAATGGTGTGGTCACAGCTCTCCTGCCAATGCCCAGATTTCTGAATGACCATAAGCATACTTTTTGACCCAGAAACTGTAATCAAGGTTCTAGCTCCTGTTAGTGCTCCTCCTTACCCTGGAACTACACCCAAGAAATACATATGAACAATACAAAGAATCCTGCTCCAAAGAGCAGTAAAAGTTCTCTTATAATCATCTTCTGACTAGTTGTCTAACCCCTTTGCCATCTGTAGTCTGAGAGTTGTAGACACTACTATTTCAGTCATGAGACTCATCAAACAAATTAAAATTTTAAAATATGCATATAGATGGTGGAAGCAAGGGTAGGTGAAAAAGGATAAATACCAAAGAAAGATTGTCAGAATAGAGTCTTGACACTGAAATTCAAAATGAGCTAAGCTCATTGGATGCCCCTCAGTTGCTCAATCAACTAAATTGTGGACAACAAAAATTGTGTTAAATATATTGCAAGGAATATGGAGGCAAGGAAACGATTAAAAAAAGATAGAATTAATATGAATAGATGAGAACATGATAATGGATAATGAAAGAAAGGAAGAACTATTGATTTTTTCTTTTGTTGTTGTTTTCTATACTAAAGAGAATGATCTTCAAATTGGGAAGATTATACAAAAGTTGTTAATGTGAAGTTGAAACCTAAGATCACTGGTGGTAACAGCTTTTAGGTGCCCTCATGAATTTAAATTACCAGGAGGAAACTTCTATTTTGAGGTCCCATGTGAACAGGCAACTGTGATTGCTAAACTGCTGTCAGTAATTTTTGAAGAACCTCATTCAATAGGAAAGTTGTTGAATAACTAGTGAATAGCAAATGTCCCAATATTTAAAAGGTAGGATTCAATCTATATTTAATGGGCCACTGAGTTTGACTGTGATTCTAAAATATGTTTAGAATGTATCATCAAAGGAGTGGCATGTGAGGATTTAATAAGGAAGTGCTGCCATTCAAAGAATAGTATTGCTTCATCAAAAATAGATCATGTTAAACTAACCTTATTTTTTTCCAGAGTTACTGTGGGGAAGCCAGGATATGCGCAAGGGATAGAGATCCAGGCCTGGATTCAGGAAAACCTGAATTTAAATTCAGCCTCAGATACTAGTTTTGTGATTCTGGGCAAGTCACTTAACCTTATTTGCCTCTGATTCCTCCTCTGTGAAAAGTGCTGGAGAAAAAAAAATGGCAAACCTCCATATATTTGGATATCTTCGCCAAGAAAATCCCACATGGAGCCACAAAAATGTGAATATAACTGAAATGACTAAACAACAACTAGACTGTAGATTAGAGGGATTTTATAGATCCAATGCACCTGAATTCTAGCAAAATATTTGAAAAGAAAAATCTTTCATATAATTTTGGTGGACAATATGAGCACTAGAGTAGAAATGTGAGTTCTGAACAATTAGATGGATTGTTAACTGTTCGACCAGGCCCAGTGGGTAGTGAATAATAGACTGATGTCAATCTAGAAGAAAGTTACTCATGCAGTCTTTCAGGTACTTTTGCTTGTGCCTATTTTACTGAAAATTTTTATCAGTGACTTAGATGAAGACACAAATTGTTAGTCAACTAACATTTATTAAATACTATTTGTCAGATACTTTGCTAAGTATCTTTATCAAATTTACTGATAATAGCACAAAGTTAGAAAGGATAATTAACATATCAGATGCCAAAGTTTAGCTCCAAAAGGATTTGGAAAATTGAGAATAATTTGTTGATCAAATGGCATGTAGTAAAGAGTAATGCAAAGATCTGAATCTGTTTAAGAAATCAGTAGCACAAGTAAAAGATGGAGAAGGGTAGACTATAAAATAGTTTGGGGGGTGGTTAATGGGAAAAGATCACAGAGTGTTAGTTAAAAGCAAGATCAATATGAATAAATTGTGATAGGGCAGCCAAAAGAGCTAATGTCATCTTAGGCTTCATTAAGTGAAATGCAATATCCAAGACTAGAGAGTCAATTGGCCTGCTATACTGTGATCAAGTTAGACCATTCCTATGGTGGTGTCCTTATTAGCTTTCTAACCTAAGATATGGCAGAGAATGCCATAGGGAAAGCTGGATCTTAGCTAAGAACTTTATTAAGCAACCACAGCTTCCACATAGATTGTAGGAGAAGCAAACTTATTACATTGAATACCCTGTTTTTTTACCTCGTGTGTCAATCATTTAACATATATTAAACCCCACCTTATGACACAAACGTTATTTTTTCTTCATTTCTTCCCAAATATTATTCATACCAAGCTAAGCGTGATTCTTTCAGGCTTTTTTGGTTGCTTTTTGAAATTTGAATAGCTTTGGACATGTCCAATTTGTTGTCATAATGTCCCTTCATTTCAGCCTGAGTGCACCTGAAGTTCAAAGACCTCTTTCTAGTTGATTTAACAATTGGGGGAAATCCAAACCTGCTTCCTCTTTCAAAGATCCAAGTTCCTTGTATGTGGAGTCTAAGGGGTGCTCAAGAGGATTAGCACCTCTGGTGTGAGAGCTTGCCAAGTCATTTTCAGGGCCATTCATCTACCTTTGGTATCCACCTGATTTGCTCAGCTTTCCCCTGTGGCTCCAAGAATCTACAACATGTGCAACTGCTACATTCCTTGGCAAAGTGGCTAAATCAGGTGAAGGTAACTGAAAGTCCTCAAACCCATCAGTGAATGAGCTTGATCCCAAACATGTGATGACTCCCCAAAATGCAATGGGAGGATGAGAACAATTTGTTCCAAAGATCATGAAGGCTGTAGAGATAGGACTTGTGGAGTGCTTAGAGTTTGGTCAGACACCAAAGACACCAAGGTCAATCATTTCATCCTGGGCCATCTCCAGTTATCTTGATTTTTGTCTTGGTACTGGATAACTAGAAATTAGAGTGATGATGATTTTTGTGCAACTCTCACTCAAATCCAAATCATGCATGAGTCAAGATGTCTTCCTGTGATATCATTGGTTTTCAAAAATGAAGGATAAACAAGATACTGTGGAGCAATCATTCCTCTATAGTTGGGTTTTTGGGAGAGAGAAGGGGGAGTGGTTTTTTTTGTTTGTTTTGTTTTGTCTTTGTTGAATTATTGTTACTGAACTTTGGAAGAATTAAAACTGTCCCAAAAATATTATACTACCTCAGCAGAAGATAATGGGTTAGTTCTTCCTTGCTAGAGATTTTCAAACAGCACCCAGATAACCATTTATCAAGGATATGATTTCAACTATCATCTCTATGTAAATAATTCCCAGATCTAAATGACCATCCCTAGTCTCTCTTAGTTCTAGTCCATATCATCAAGTGCTTCTTGGACACTTTGAACTAGATGTTCCATATCAACTCAGCATGTCCAAAAACAGACTCTTTTTCTCCCCCCACCCCTGCCCTAGGCCCTTCCCTCTTCTGCACAGAACTTATCTTACTTAGGCTAGTAACTTCTAGTTCTCACTCATCCCACATCATCAACCTCTTTCCTAATAGTATCATTGACACTTTTACAACTCCTAAATACAGCCTCTTCTCTTTCTTTCCCAGCCATCCCCTTTGTTCACTCTGCCATCGCCTATTTCTTAGACTCTTATAATAATCTTCTAATTGGTCTCCTTAGCTCTGATAGTTTACCTTAAGTGTAGGTCACTCCCTCTTACTCAAACTTCAGTAGATCCTTGCAACTTCCAGGATTAAATATAAAGCCTTTATTTTGACATCTAAAATTCTTTATGACCTGCTTGCTTCCTACATTCCCAGTCTTCTTAAAATGTATTCTGCTCCACAGACCATCTGATCCAACCATTTCAGCCTATTTGCAATTCTTCAAATACAACATTCTACCTCCCACCTATCTGTTTTTACAGGGCTGTCTCAAATCCTGGAATGCTTCTCCTTCTTCACCCCTGCTTTTTAGTTTCCTTGGCTTCCTTTAAGTCTCAGCTCAAATCTAATTGTTTTGTTTTGTTTTTGCAGGAGGACTTTCCTGGTCCCTCCCCAATTGCTTATTTCTTTTCCTCGGAGATTATCTACAACTACCCTTCATTCCCTCCATATATAAAATGTGTATATATATACTTGCATGAAGATATACATATATATATATATACATAGCTATAATTATTTTTATGTGACCCTATTGAGTTCTTTCAAGGCAGGAATTTTTTTTTGCCTTTCCTTAGCACAGTACCTGGCACATTGTAATTGCTTTTAATGAATGCTTGTTGCCTGATTCAAAGAGGATTACTATTCACATAGTGGTTGGATCAGATGATTTTTGGCCACTCTTAAAAATCTTGAGATCCACTCATTCTGTGAAACCAGAAGAGAATTGATAATGGAGAGAAAATGATGAATTGAATCTGGAATATTCTGATATATACAACACATATAAGCCAATAACAGAAATATACAAGTCTAAAAGACATTCCCCAACTGATAAATGGTCAACGGATATTACTGAATAGATATCCATAGAAAAATCAATCATAAATTGTTAGCAACCATATGAAAGATTATTTCAAATCACTAATAAGAGAAATATGCTGCAAAAGAAATACTTTTGGTAAAGGCAAAGAATTGAAAACAAAGTAGATGCTCACAGATTAATCAATGGTTAAAATAGTTGTGGTATGTGAAAGCAATGTAATATTGCTCTACTATGAGAAGTGAAAAATATGATGAATGGATTATGACTAAAACTTTATTGATTGGGTCCACTATAAATTTATATTATATAATATCAACTAAACCCTCACTGTGGCAAGGCAATCCTTTTAAATCTCCCCAATCTATCCACCATCCCACTTACCATGTAGTAGCTTTGTCTGACATTTTATCTCTCTCCAAATTTCCTCTTTTCACCCCCTCAGCTGAGAACCTTGCTTCATCTTTCACCAAAAAACGAAACCATGATGGTACTATTGTGCTATAAAAAATGATGAGCTTGTTAATTTGAGAAAAAAAGATGGAAATGTGCATGAAATAATCAAGAGTGAAATGATCAGAATGAAAAGAATATTGTACATAGTAACAACAATATTATTCTAAGAATAACTTTGAACAACTAAGTCATTTTGAGTATATAAATATTCAAATCAACCAAAAAAGATCTATAAAGAATATGCTATCCATATCCAAAGAAAGAACTGATAAATAGAAATAGAAATAGTATGGTTTTACATATATATATATATATATATATATATATATATACACACATTTGTGTCTAATGGTAGCTTTTTTTAGGGTGGGATGGGGAGGTAGGAAGGAAAAAAAGTGCACAGCAGAGAACAAAAGAAAATTTAGAAGAAAACACAGAAAATCAGGGTAGTTCTAAAAATTATATTTGGTTTTATTACATAATTTTTCACCCAAAAAAGTAAACAGTATAAAATGGTATTCATTGCATTGTATTGAATCTCCTTTTTATTTTGTGCTGTGTACATGGAAATATATTTTTTCTTTTTGTATTTAAGTTCAAAATCAATAAAAAATTTTTTTTAAGAAAAAAATAAGGTCATTCTCTAAGAACTCTTTTTTTCTCCATGCCTTCCTCATCTCACATCACTCAGATGCCTTTACTACCATCTTCTTCTTCTGCCCTTTGCATATAAAAAGGTAACCTTCTCCTTGACAAGCAAAATCCCTCTACATGCATGAATGATACCATTCCATCCGACAGCTTGACCTTTCCATCATCTCTACTCTCACAAATATTCAATCCCTTTCTTTCTTCTGGATGCTTCCCTACCACCTACAAACATATCCATGTCTTCCCATCCTCAGAAAAACCTTACTTGATCCAACTAATATCACTAGCTCTCATCTTGTGGCTCTCTTTCTTTTCATGGCTAAAATCCTTGACAAAGCCAACCACAATCAAAGTCTCTACTTTATACTTTGCTGTCTGTCTTCTGACCTCCTAATTCAATGGAAAATCAACAAGTTACCAATGCTTTCTTAATGGCCACATACAGTTTCCTTTTCTTAATCTCATTCTTCTTGACCTCTCTGCAGCTTTTTGAAACTCTTAATCATCTGTTTTCCTTGATCATTCTTTTCTCTCTAGTTTCTTGAAATACTGCTCTCTTCTGGTTCTCCTCCTGGCTCTCTGACTGCTCCTTCTCACACTGAGTTATAGCTCCTTTGCTAAATTTTCAGCTAGTTCATCATACCTGCTAATTATAGATGTTCTCTAAAGCTCTGTCCTAGGCCTTCTTTTTCTCTACACTTCATTTGATTATTTCATTTGTCCCTATGTATTCATTTTTATCATCTATATGTAGATGATCTCCCATCTTCTGCAAATTTTTATCAGACATCTATAATTGGATATGGAAGTCAAGAATAAGAAGACCTATTCATATTTTTAGCAGGAAGAGAGGGAACTAATATAGGAAGAGATTTAATCATTCAATCATTAAGAAATTACTATGGTCAGGTATTGTGCTAGATGCTGGTTACATAGCTTAAATCTCAAAGACAGATAGTCTGACTTCCCAGGGCTAATATACTGAAAACATAGAAAGGAAAGCTTGGAAATAAGAGTGGGATTGCCCTTAGAAAGAAAAGAGAATTTTCATCATAAAAACAAATTGGAAAGACAAAATGTATTAGGATGTACAGACAATCATGTACAAAAAAGGAATTTTTTAAAGCTCACATTCAATGGGCTCAATCTTTTTCATAAAATAGGAAACATGATAATCTACTACAAATGAAAACATTGGTATATTTTTGAGGAGGGTGGAAAAAAGTTTTGGAATAATTCCTTTGGAGCATCGGCATGAATTTTCATTGGTCCCAACCAGTTTTTTTTTTTTTTTTTTACTTTTCCCAGGAATACTTGCCTGCTTACAAAGGAATAAACAAAAGTCATAAACTAGTATAGAAATAAATAGGGAATCAGAATTGGTTTTTTTTCAATTGTTTCAAAAGAACTCTTTGTCACCCCACTTGGGGTTTTCACTGGAATGGTTTGCCATTTCCTTCTCCAGCTCATTTTACAGAGGAGGCAAAGTGAGTTAAGTGACTTACCCAGGGACACACCACCAGTGTCTGAGACTGGATTTGAACTCAGGGAAATGAATTTTCATGATGCCAGTCCATGAGCTCTATCCACTATGTCACCTAGCTGCCTCCAGGAATCAGAATAAACAAAAACAAACAATGGGAAAAATTAGTATAATTTTAGAAGATTTTAAGGAGGTATTATTGGGGCACTTGAATTTAGGTCCTTTTTTAGATACTTAATCAGCTGTGTGACCCGGGACAAATCTTTTAATTTCATTCAGTTTCTTTATCTATAAAGTGAAGGAGTTGATTTAATAACTCCTGAAGTCCTTTCTAGTTCTACATTTATGGACTTAAAAATTCTCAGTTTCAATACCTTTATTTTTAAGATAAAAAAATAAGACCTAGAGAAATTAAATGCTTTACCCGGCATTACTCATCAAAGTTCCCCAGATGAAAACCAGATTATGATTAACATTTATGTAGAACAAGATAAAAATTCAGTATAAGACTTGCCTTTCATGGACCCCAACCAAAGGGATTGAAGGACTTCATTTCAAGACAGTATTCCCTTGACATACATTCAGAAGATGGCTTTGTATAGAAAAGTCCTTTGTTTTCTAAAAAGATATCACTTTAAATTTTGGAGCTGGAGTCTGGAAGACTTGACTTCATATTTGGCCTCAGGCATTTGCTAGCTGGATGACCCTGGCCAAAGCACTTAGGCTCTGTCTGTGTCGATTTCCTCATCTATAAAATGAGCGGTGTAGTAGCTTCTATTTCCCATGGTTGTGGTGAGGATAAAATGATATAATATTTGTAAAGCACTTAGTAAACTTCAAAGCATTATATAAATGCTAGCTGTTATTATGGCTATTATTATTTATTTTGTGGAACTCAGTGGAGCCAAGTTACTCTGTGGAGGTTGTCACTATCTCTAGTACAGTGGAATATTATACTGCATCCTACATTGCCTAATGCGGTCTCTGGAAATGCAGTAACCACCAGTTTTTCCAGGCCAGTTAACAAATAAGCATATCAGTGTTAAACTGCATGCTCAAATTAAAAACATAATCGCATGTGTGGAGGGTGATGCTTTAATTCCTTCTGTTAGTTTATGCCACTCATTAGCTAGCAAGAGCAATATCCTGCCTAATTAAAATCAAAAGCAATTACTTTCTTGTTTATGGCCTTAATTTTTAGAAGTACAGTAAAATATATCTGGTCACTTCTCTCATTCCAGAAGCCCATTTAAAATGTCAAAATAACAGAAACCAGGACAATTTACACCAAGGAGCAGTTACTCAACAACTAAGAACTTGGATAAAAAGATGCTTTGTTCAAAGCCCAACCTTTCCCAGCTGTGCAAGAATAGCATAACCCAGGAAAAGGGTTGTCACATTAATAGGTCCCAGAAAAGAGAAGAGCAGAAATCAAGTGTACACTTGACCACAAACCCACCAGGTGACCATGGATGAGAGGCACATGAACCTTTGCTGTCCTATTGATCATTTTTCTTATCCTTCATTTAACGTGGGGTCTACATGGAGAAGATATTATTTGAGCTGAGCCTAGAAGAGTGGATAGGATTTCAGTGGGTGGAGAGGGTGGATAGATGCTCTATGTAGTCCCTTATAGATGTGTTGCCATGGTTAAGGGTATGTCACTTGTATCATCTGATTACTTGAGTTCTTTGCAAAGAATTTGGATATAATTATCTGGTATTAAAAATAAATAAGATATGCAGGGTTGTAAAGCTGACCTAAGTTAATTTTTTTCCTTATGAAACCATTCTAGTTGGAAAGCACCATTGTCAAGTTTAAATTAGTTCAAAGAAGGCTTTAGCTATTTTATGTTCCTGGGATCTCATCTTTGGAGCATTTTTCTACTTACTGGAAGAAGCATTTAATAGCAATATTTAAATGTATCTCTTTATTTCCATTTCCACTGACATTTCATGTATTATTGCAATAACCTCCTAACTAATTTCCAGCCTTTAGTGTCTACCCCGCTCAAATTTATCTTGCACATATCTGCCAGACTTATAGCCCTGTTATTTTGAACCACATTATTCTCCTCAGTACCTTTCTAAGATGCTCCATCGCCTACACAATGAAATACACATTCATTAGCCTGCAATTCAGTGTTTCTCTATCATCTGGTCCCAATATATATTTCCAGTGTATCTACCATCACACCCTTCGAATCCAGCTGGCCTAATCATTTATCCCTGTTCTTTCTAAAATATAGTTCCCAGAACAGAATACAATATTACAGATGTTGCAGAATAATAGAATTTTCACCTCCCTAATCTGAACTCTACATCTCTTTTAATGAAACCAAAGAAAATGTTAGTTTTCTCAACAATTTTATTGTTCATTATTGATTCCCATCGACCTTTAATTATTATTCACATGGTTATTGTTTGGACCTTGTTGACACATAGTGAGTATAAATAGCAATTGTTTCTGTTTTAGCCAGAAATCTTAAGGGTTCTTTCCCCCCCTGGATTGATTTTTTTTGACTAGGTAAAAGAGACCATTTTCTATTTCATTTCTTATCTAGTCTTAATTACTGATTGGGCATGGCTTTAATCAAACTGAGACATGGGAAAAACCTTATCTTAAAAGGACAAAGGTCTCCCATCTGGGGCCATCTCCAATCATCCTGATCTATATCTTGCCCTTGGACCCAGATAGCTCCAGAGGAAAGAGTAACACTGGTGATTCTGCACAGCCTTCCTTCACTTAAATCCAATTCATTTGCAAGTCATGACATCACTTCCCTGATGTCATGCTCCACTTCAAGAATAAACAACAAACAACATTTCTAGACACTTTTGAGATGCACTGTTACTTAGACAAAACTGGCCATTGTGTTCTTAAAAGATGATTGGGGGGGGGGGGGAATCTATTTAAAAATGATATTAGATCATTAATGACCTCTCTTTTTCCAAAACCACAAAACTGGATATTACACAGCTTACATTTCTCCAACTTTAATACAAGAATGACATTAGATATTATTTCAAATGCTCTATTAAAACTCAGAATATGGAGTTGCTTCCATTATGCATGAATTGTTACTTCTGAAAAAAAAAAGAATATGGGATAATATTTGTAAAGACAACAATAGAGTGAGTAGGAAGTTAATGGCTTGCTCATTATGACACAATTAGGAAAGGGCAAATTCAGGGCTATTCTCCAGCCCTTTAACTCTCAGGCTAATGTCCTTTTACAATATTGTACACGTCCTCTTCCTCCTGAGATTAAATTCAGACTTTTTAATCAATTATCAACCATGTAACCAGAACAAACCACTTCATCTCTGAGAGTCTTCATTTTCTCATCTATAAAATGGGAATAATAATTATTGAAATACCTTTATCATCAAGCAATTGTGTGCATCAAATATGGTCATAAGTCTATTGGAAAATATGAAAATGCTTTTCAAATGTCAATTATCATTTAAATGAATTAAAAAGAGAAATGTGTAATTTTAAAATAATTTTTAGTTTTTTAAAGTGATCTAATCTGCCATCTCGTTTTACATTCTCAATATCCCTGTGAAGTAGACATACAAAAACTTGTGCATTCATTCTACAATGATCTCAGAGAAGTGACTTATTTGGATTTTAGGTTCAGTGACCTTTCTACCATATTACGATGTGTCTTTATACATGTTTATGTATATATTTATGTGTATAGACACATGTATGTACATATAAATTTGTATGTGTATACATACATATGTATATGTATCTATATATGTGTATACATATTATATAAATATGTGCATATGCTTATATATGTACATTTTATATGTGTACTTTTGTGTGTTTTACATATGTGTGTTTTATATGTGTGTATAAATATATATAACTATATATGCATATATAACATGTCTCACTATAACATATATACATGTATATTATACATTTCATTATAACCAAATGGTAAATTTTGTAACAGCTTTGTCCTAAAATGATAGCAGTTTGAACTGGTAAAACATACAGAGAGGTAACATGCCCTTCAGAAAAAAGTAGGAAATCTCTGAGTGTTAGACTCAAAAATGAGTGTTATGTTGTAATGCCAGAGAAACTGAGGCAAGGCAGAGATTAGGGTTTTTAATATTTTAATATTGGAGAATCTGGATTAGCAAAGCCATACTAGCCATAGCCAGAAAGCTGGATTGGATTCTTGTCTCAAATCATCCAGCATCTAGCAATTGATTCTAGAGACTTTTATAGGGTTCCAGCTATCAGGGAAATAAAGGCAAGGGGGGCAGAAAAGTGGAAATTCCAGGAAAGCACCATAAATTCTGATAAGTTGGGAGTGAAGAAAGTGGTCAAGCAGGAGACAGGAAGTCTGGGCTCAGGAGACATCCAAGTATTTGAGATAAGCCGTCTGGAATTTTATGACTTTTTGGAATACTAGAGTAGCCAGAGCTCTACAGCTCTAATTATCTCAGTCCTAATAGCCAGAAAGGGGAGGTTGTCACCAGGGAAACTGAGGCAGAACAATTCAGGGAAACTGAGGCAGGGAAACTGAAATATTGCAATTCAGGGAAACTGAGGCATAACAATGTCAGTATGTAGTTCTCCAGAGGCCCATCAGGTTAACCTTCTCTTGGGTAAGATTATTACCTTAAACCTCCTACAATTCATTCCCTTGAGGACAAGTGAAAATTTTGCTGACTATATGAGTTGTAATGTTCCTGCAACATAGGAGCAACAATTCCAGGTTATTATATGCCAAGAATTCATTGGCTAAAAAAAAAAAAAAAAAAAAAAAAAGAGTTTCAACACTGACCAATCCCCACTTCAAAATCAATGTTAAAGCATAGTGCTCATTTTGGAGGGAGGGGATAGAGAATGAAATTTGTATTGTTTATTATATTTCTTTATCATAAGGAAACCTGAGGGAGGTGAAAGAGTTCATTTTAGTAGCTAGTAACAGAGATGCAAAAAGAAAGGAAAAAAGAAGCATCAATAAAATACTTTCAAAACCACATGAAGGATACAAATTTTGTTCCTGTCATATCAAATTTAATACAGATTAAAATAAAATAAACTATGATCCTATTAAATATGTTTGTTGTTATTATTGTTCAGTTGTTTCACTCTTCTCTGATTCTTCATGAGAACATTTGTGGTTTTCTTGGCAAAGATACTGGGAAAATTTGTCATTTCCCTCTTCCACTCATTTTTTCATATGAGAAAACTGAAGTAAACAGGGTTAAGTGACTTGCCCAGGATCATACAGATAGTAAGTGACTGAAGCTGGATTTGAACTCAGAAGGTCTGACACCCTATCCACTGTGGCATCTAGCTGAAAAGTGTGGGAGACATATACACATCATGATATGGTAGGAAGAATACTGTGTATGTATTACATAACATACATACCAAATAATTTGCCATATGATTTCAAAAAAGTGATTTAAAAATACAGTGTTCTTTCTACCACATCATGACATATCTTTATATATGTGTGTTGTTTATATATACATATTTCATTCATGTGTATATGTCTATATGTATATGTAGTTTTAAATTTCATTATAACCAATTTTTAGGTTTTGTAGCTATTTTCATTATATATGTAGATAAACCTATATATTTCTATATGCATATATATATTACTATAATTTTCTTTTTGGTACTCCTTTATATATTGGGGTATAATATTTACTGATTGTAATGGGCTGAGGCTTGAGTTGATACACTGAGGTCCCAAGTACATGAGGCTAAATAGTAATTGGACTATACTCTATTAATATATATGCTTGGAGAAAGAACAGCCCCCACCCACTCTCTGTGCAAGTCCTGATGTGTTGTATAGGAAATGATGATTTGGGTTGGTGGAGGCACAGGGGCAGGAAGAAAGACTGGGAGAGATTGCTGGCTGGGTTCTATTCTGGTGGCTGCTGGTCTCGTGGCTTCTGGTCTAGCTAGCTTCTTGACTCAGCTGCACACATTGCTATCGCTGATTCACTTCCACCTCCGATCTTTCTTTATTGAGAATAAAGATTGACGATTTTCCCCTAACCTGAATTCCTGACTCGGGCTGATTTTAAAATACGCGGTCATCACAACTGATTATTAAGTTTATAATAAAGAAGAAAGAAGAGCTGTTTTGATTCTGTCAACTTTCTACTGTTTTGAGACTTTGGTGATCACATTGTAAAATAGCCAATCAAGGGAAATGACTTCTGCTTTGATTCATGGGAGAACTGGGGATGTAAGAAAGGGATTTGGAGTACTTGGACTTCATGCATAATTCCACAGTTATTTCTTCATGATCACAGATCATAAATGCAAATGACCATAAAAGAATCAAATTCATTACAAAGATACATAGCTTTATCTGCTTCCTCACTTTTGTTCAATAAACATTCTATTCTACTGCACATCATTTAAGTGATTCCTTTCTCCTCGAATCCCTAGTCACATCTTGGACCACTAGGCTTCCTTTAGAGACCAGCTTCTTCCCTGAGAAGACTGAAGCCATCAGTGGCCTCCCTCCATGAATTATCTCATCACTAACCCTCTGTTATCCTCAGCATCAATGCCTGTAGTCTCCTCATTCAGGGTAATTTCTCTACATGTTTATGCTAATACATTCTCTACTACATTCTTTAGAACTTTGTTCCAATGGTCTTACTTATTCTTATGCATCTTCAATCTCTTACTCCCTACTGGCTCTTACCCATCTGCATATCTATATAGATATAGATATAGATATAGATATAGATATAGATATAGATATAAATATATATGCCGACAACTAAGTGGCAGTGGATAGAGCAGTGGACCTGGATACTTCCTATCTGTGAGACCATGGGTAAGACCGTTAATAAACATTTGCCTCAATTTCCTCATCTGGAAAATGGGGATAATTAAAGTACCAACTTCTCAGGGTTTTGTGAGGAGAAAATGAGATAATAATTTAAAAAGCACTTAAATGTTTTTTCCCCTTCCATTTTAGGACCACACTGTATCGATATTCCACTAATAGTTCAATCCCAACATATTCAAAACTGAGCTTGCTAACTCTCCCTACAATTGCTTTTCCTCCTGAATTTATCATTTCTGTTAGTGATAGCAGCATGCACCATTTTCTTTCAAGTTCAAAACTTTGGGATTTCCCTGGATTCTTTCCTCTTAGTCATTTCTCATATTCAATCAGTTAACATAAATTATTGATTCTTTCCATCATGCCACAATTTTTATTTGTTCCATCCTCTCTATTATTGAGACAAAATACAAGTTATCATTGCAATTCCTGACCATTTCATATCCTCCTAAAAGATCTGGATTCTCTGTCTTTCTTTGTCTCTCTCTATCTTTCTCTGTCTCTCTCTCTCCTCTTTTCTTCTTTCTCTGGCTGTCTTCTCTCCCTCCCTCTCTCATTCGTTCTCTCTCCCTCTTGTCTCCTCCTTCTCTCTCTTCCTTTTCTCCCTTCTCTTTCTCTCTCTCCTTCCTTCCCTCCCTCTCTCTTTCCTCTCTTTCCCTCTCTCTCCTTCTCTCCCTCTCTCTCTCTCCCTCCCCACCTTTGTCTCTCTCTTGCTTCCCATTCTTATATATCTTCTATTCCAGATTTACCTTCTTTATGCATAGATCTAGTCACATCATTCATATGCTAAAAAGTCTTGAGAATTTCTTTATTTATTGTATAAAAAAAATTCACATTTCTTTTTCTAGCACACATTGCTTTCCCAACCTGGTACATCTAGGTTAATCTCATATTATTCCTCTCCATGAGTTCTCTCCCGTAGGCAAAACTAAAAAGTCTCCATACTCTAGCTATATTTGTGCCTTTTCTCATTTTGTTTCCTATGTCTGACATGTTTTTAATTTTTTTTACTTATTGAATTCCTATGCATCCTTTAAAGAAAAATGCAATCACTTCATCCATGAAACCATCCTGTTGGGGAAAATGTTCTCTTTTAAGCTCCAGATTGGAAAATGGAATCATAAATCATAGTTCTAGAGCTAAAAAGGACCTTGGAAGTCTAGAATCAATATTCCTGGTTTACAGATGAGAGACTTTAAGGAGATTAGATATGGCTAAGGTCAAACCCTAACTGTCAAAGTTAGGATTTAAACACAGATCCTATGACACCAAGGCCAGCCCCCTTTCTACTTTGCCACACTACTTCCCAAATGCTCCAGCACTTTGAGAAATTTTTTAAACCTACTTGTTTTGTATGTATTATTATAGTTTTTATGTATGCATCTTCTTTACATTAAAGTATAAACTTTATGTAGGAAGGGACTTTTTCTTTCAATTGTCCTGGATGTATGATTTAACAGTATATTTACCTCTCTCCTTCCATAAAGGTCGTCAGCTCATCTATAAGTCATTCTTGGTGAGACTCAAAGTTGGTGAGGGTATAAAGTGACTTGTCCAACATTACATAGCCAGAATTCTTCAGAGGCAAGACTAGAAACCTTGTCTTCTTGACTTATGTTCTTTATTCCTTTTCAGTACACTGCCTCTAAAGATTATGTCTTATCAAGATATTATCTTCCACAGCAGCCATGTCAATGCTCTCCACTCAGAAAATATTTAATGAATATTTATTGAATGGCGCTAAGAATGGGGCATCTGATTATAAGCATTTGAGGCAATCTTCATGAAATCCAGTCCAAAGAATAAGCCAATCAAATTTGATTCATTTAAATTCAATAAGTTTTGTACAAGGAGCTGGCGACAAAAAAAATTTAAAAAATAAAAGTTCTATTCTCAAGAAATATATATTATATTGCAGAACAACATGTATTTAGTTGAATGTGTGCAAAATACATATAAAGGGGAAGAGGGGGAGAGCAGTGTAGGATCAGAAACAGTCGGTACTTGAGTTTGAAAAAAAAATAGAAATTGAGGTGAGGAGCTAGATTAGTCCAGGTATTAAGCACAGCTTGTATGAAGACAAAGACAGGAAATACATTGTCATGTATATGGAACAAGTAGGCCAATTTGTCTGGAATACATTATGTCTGCAAGAGAGTAATGTGAAATTAATCTGGCAAGAAAGGTTGAAACCAGATTGGGAAGATTTTTAGGTGCCAAAAAGAGGAATCTATATTTTATTCTGGAATTAGCAGGGAGTTCTTGAGCAACAGAGTGACATGGAGAGATTAGTGATTTAGGAATTTGTTATCTATGTAGAAGGTAGCCTGAAGAAGGAAGAGATGAGAAACTAGGATACCAATTTGAAAGTTATGACAGCAGTCTTGAGAAGTGGTAATGAGGATCTGAGCAATGGGGTGGCCACTGGATACGTGCTGGGCCTGAAATCAGCCAAGACTCATTTTTGTGAGCTCAAATGTGGTCTCAGACACTTACTAGCCATGTGACCTCACGCAAGTCACTTAACCCATTCACCTCAGTTTCCTCATCTGTAAATTGAGCTAGAGAAGGAAATCCAAACTGTGCTGGCATCTTTGCCAAGAAAAGCCCAAATGGGGTTAAGAAGAGTCAGACACAACTAAAAAACTACTGAACAACAATAACAGAAGCCTAAATTAGGGATAGTGGCCATGTGAATGGAGGCAAAGGAACAGATGAGAGAGATGATAACAGACATAAAATTAAGTAGTTTTGTTTACTTAATTAATTTTGTTTTGTTACATACAAATTTGGTGGGTACTTTCTAGAGCCCCCACGCTGGGGCCAAAATATACCATCCGGACTAACTCTCTAGAGGATCTCAAGACCAGCCGAGTTCTTGGTCTTGGTGGAAGAAAGTGATGAGGTGAGACTCATATGTATGGTCAAACATGGAGTCCATTTATTCCAAATTCTCTCAGCCTTATATACCTTAATACCCTTATATAACCAAAACAACACTGCTCCTGTGGGACCACATAAACAACTTGCTATGTAGATGGTCACCTGGTATCACTCTGCTTCAACTACACCACAGGTTGTCACCACCCCTTGACTTCTCAGGAAGGATGAGAAGCCCCAAGGGTCGATGGGGAGCAGAACCAGACATTGTCAGCAGGTTCCCTCTGGGCTGAAGGGCCTTATACCTCACCCAGAGTTCCCCCACTGTCTGGACCCTCTCCACAAATTTAACTTAAACTGTATTTGACAACTTATTGGTTACATATGGAAATGGGGAGAATGAAGGGAAGGACCAAGTTACCCCTCAGACAAATGATAATGCCTTCCACTTATGTTGACTCTTTTTCTGGAAACCACAACATTCCTATTAGGTAGAGACTGGCTAAATACATGATTAAAATGAGAGGCAGATTTTTTGTACCCTTTCTATGTTCATATAGCTAGATATTCCATAACATTCACATACCATAACTCTTGGATAATTTAATTAACCTTTTCCCCCCCTTTCTTTTTTGGTTAACTGGAGGACTGAAAGTAGGGCAGGTTTTCTGAAAACTATCTGGCTAAGAATAGGGTTGAGCTGTGAAAACTTTGCCCATGGGATCTTTTTAATAATTAAAATTAATACTTACATCCTTACTTTACAGATGAGAAAACTAGATCGCAGAAAAATTAAGTATACATTCACATACACACATATATTTAATATATATTTTACATATATTTTAATGTCTCTGGTAGAATTCAAGCCCAGATTTGTCTCATTTAATCTTTTGTATCGCCACAGTGCCCAAAGGTAATTAAACACATCTTAGACCTTCAAATATATGTTCATAATATTTGCAGAATGTAAGATTTGGGAAGGACTTTAATGTCCAACTCAATCATTACAAACAAGGAAACAAAGCAATTACGACTTATCAGAGGTCACATAGCTATCTTATTGCATATTTAGGAGAAGAATACAGGTCTCTCAACTTAACTGATTGTAAGAGTGATGGTGGAGAAATTTTCCATTCTCTTCTTCTATCTTCTTAAACAAAACTGCAAGTTTCTGAAGAAATATTCTTTTCTATCAGAATGCATGTGCAAGCTTTTAAAAAATTCCTTCCTATAAGGAATGTTTGATGTGTTAGAATCTTCAATTTCAATATCAAACATTTAATGTGTCTGCTATTAGCAGATGGATACTCTAGGAGCCCTTAAACTTTTCACATTTTAATTTGCATTCTTGACTATCCACTACAATATGGTTGCTCTCTCTATGATCATTATGCTGCCAATGAATGGGGGAGTAAAGATCCCTGCTTGAATTCAGAAACCAATGGGCTTTGATTTTTAATACCATTTCCATATTCCTTTTAATGGCAATAATGCTCCCTACATGGATATAGTATTCATCTCAAAAAGAGTTCCGATTCATTAGTAACTGTAATTATTCCTTATATATCACAATATTCCCAGGAGATGGAGAGATGCAAATGCTAACAGTGTTATTTTAAAGTTTAAAAAGTGGATTTTTCATAGTAACTACTAAGCATCTCCATTTAAAGTAACCTCATTGCACAAAATCCTTTCCTTTTCATCACAATGACAGCCAGACTGGTTATTGCATTTGCTTGTTCTTTACAAGTCCTATGTTTGTGTTTTTTTCTGGATATTTCTGGTTTTTTCATATTTCTTTTTCTAATACAAGACATTTAAGTTCTTGACAGATCTTGCTAGGTATTTAATAATAAAAGAAAAAGGATCTTCTTGATTCCCAGACTGGCTTTGCCTCTCATGGACTTCTATCGAAATGAAGAAACAGATGTATGTGGCATTGAGGAGAAAGCTGGATGCAACAGATATAGTAATGCTTCTGAAATCTTGGGACCTGGGAACAAGTCTCACTACTTTTGATCTGAATAATCATACCTTAGGTGATTTCTCTGTGTCTCAGTTTCTTCATATGTAAAGGCAAGAATCTAAGGTCCCTTTTAACATTATTGCTCTGATGCTATATGGATCTGACTCAGACAATTATTAGCTGTGAACCATAAGCAAGTAACTTAATGATGTTTGCCTTAATTTAAAGTTAGGTGGCAAGAATAGGTGGCTAAATTGCACAGTGAATTTAGAGCACCAGACCTGGAGTTAGAAAGACCTGAATCCAAATTTGGTCTCAGCCACTTCCTAGCTATGTGACCCAGGAAAATCATTTAATCCTATCTGTCTCAGTTTCCTCATCTGTAAAATGTGCAACAGAAGGAAAATGGCAAACTACTCTAGTATCTTTGCTAAGAAAACTCCAAATTTGGAGACTCAGACACAACTGAAATGACTGAACAACATCAACAAAAGAATGAGTAGATAATAAAACAAGTCATAGAAACAATCAGTAATTTCATTACAGAGAATAACAATGAGACAAAATACCAAAATTTATGGGGTTCAGCTAAAGCAGTACTTAGAGAAAATTTTATAACTCTAAATACTTATATCAATAAAACAGAGAAAAAACAGATCAATAAATAGGGCACAATTTAAAAAAACTAGAAAAAAGACTAATTAAAAATTCCCAATTATATATATATACCAAATTGGAAAACCTGAAAAATCAAAGGAAAGATTAATAAAATTGAAAGTAAGAAAACCATTGAACTAATAAAATTAGAAGTTATTATTACAAAAAAGAAAACCAGTAAAATAGATAAATTATTGGTTAGTTTGATTTCAAAAAGAAAGAGAAAAAACAAATTACTAATATAAAAAATGAAAAGGATAAATGTGCCCTTTAAATAAAGAGGAAATTAAAGCAATTATTAGGAGTTATGTTACCCAATTATATGCCAATAAGTCTGACAATCTATAGAAAATGGAGAAATATTTACAAAAATATAAATTTCCCAGATTAGCAAAAGAAGGAATCAAATATTTAAATAACTTTATTTTAGAAAAAGATATTGAACAAGCCATTAATAATCTCACTTTTAAAAACCCGGAAAGTTGAGCCAAGATAGCAGAGTAGAAGCTGTGATGTGTCTGAGCTCTTCCCTAACCCCCTCCAAATACCTTTAAATAATAATTCTAAACAAATTTTAGAGTGGCAAAAGACCCAAAAAGATAAATGAAACAGTTTTCTTCCCAAGACAAGTTAGAAGGTTTGTAAGAAAGGTCTGTTACATCCAGGTGAAAGAGGAGCTCAGTTCAGTACAGACTCCCAGCACAAACTGGACCAATACAGACCTGGCCAGGCCTAGCCCCACCAAGCCAGGAGCAGATCAAAATTCCCGTATCCAAAGCCAGAAGGAAAATATCAATTGGCTATGAGAGCTCAAAAAATATATTGCAAATCAAGTAAGAAGGTAGAGGAAAAATTGGGAAGAGAATTAAGAGCGATACAAGAAAATCATGAAAAAGAGACAATGACTTGGTAAAGGAGGAACAAAAAAAAATTCAAGAAAATAATACCTTAACAAAACAGAATAGGCAAAATGGTAAAAGAGGAACAAAAATCCAATGAAGAAAAGAATGACTTGAAAAGCAGAATTGGCCAAAGGGAAAAAGATATAGAAAAATTTGCCAAAGAGAATTCCTTAAAAAGTAGAAGTGGCCAGATAGAAAAGAAGGTACAAAAGCTCACTGAAAAAAAATAAGTCCTTAGAAGTTAAAATTGGTCAAGTGGAAACTACGTTATGAGACATTAAGAAATAATCAAACAAAATTTTAAAAAAAGGAGAAAATAGAAGAAAATCTGAAATATCTCAAAACAACTGACCTGGAAAATAGATCCAGGAGAGATTATTTAAGAATTACTGGACTGCCTGAAAAAAAAGAAATTAGATGTCATCTTTCAAGAAATTATCAAGGAAAAGTGGCCTGATATTCTAAAAGCAGAAAGTAAAATAGAAATTGAAAGAATTCACCAATCACTTCCTGAAATAAATCCCCAAATGAAAATTCCCAAGAATATTATAACCAAATTTCGGACCTTCCAGTTCCAGGAGAAAATATTGCAAGGAGCCAAAAAGAAATAATTCAATTATTGTGGTGTTGTGGTCAGAATTACACAAGATTTAGTACCTTCTATATTAAAGGACTAGAAGGCTTGAAATATGATATTCTTAAGAGCAAAAAAGCTAGTGTTATAACCAAAAATCACCTACCCAGCAAAACTGAGTATAATTTTTCAGGAGGAAAATGGATCTTAATGAAATAGAAGATTTTTAAAAATAATAGTCTTTTCAAAAGAGGGCAAAGATAGTTTTTAATATTCACCCTTCTAAAACCTTGTGTTAAAATTTTTTCCTCTCTCTCCCCTCCCCTAAATAGCAAGCAAGGATTTATTTTCAAGCATTGCTGATTAAAAAAAACAGAGCTTAATAGAAAATTTGATCCATTTTTTAAAATAATAGCTTTTTTATTTTCAAAATATATGCAAAGATAATTTTAAACATTTACCTTTGCAAAACCTTGTGTTACAAATTTTTCTCTCTCCTTTCCCCTCACCTTCTTCCCTAGACAGCAAGTAATCCAATATATGTTAAATATGTGCAATTCTTCTATTTATATTGCAACATTTATCATACTGCACAAGAAAAAATCAGGTCAAAAAAGGAAAATAATAAACAAAAAGAAGCAAGCGAACAACAATAAAAAGATGAAAATATTATGCTGTAGTCCACATTCAGTTTCCACTGTCCTCTTTCTGGATGTGGATGGCTCTCTCCATTACAAGTTTGTTGGAATTAGCCTGAATCACCTCATTGTTGAAAAGAGCCATTTCCATCACAGTTGATCATCACATAATCTTCTTGTTGCTATGTAGAATGTTTTCTTGATTCTCTTCACTTCAGTTAGCATCAGTTCATATAGTCTCTCCAGGCCTTTCTGAAATCATCGTGCTGTTGATTCCTTATCTATAACATTCATATACCATAACTTATTCAGTCATTCCCCAATTGATGGGCATCCACTGAGTTTCCAGTTCCTTACCACCACAAAAAGGACTGCTACAAATATTTTTGCACATGTGGGTCATTTCCTCTTTTTATGATCTTTTTGGAATACAGACACAATAGAGACATTGCTGGATCAAAGAATATGCACAACTTGATAGCCTTTTGGGTGTAGTTCCAATTTGCTCTCCAGAATGGTTGGATCAGTTCACCAACAATGTGTTAGTGTCTCAGTTTCCCACATCCCCTCCTATATTTGTAATTAACTTGTTCTGTTATCTTAGCCAATTTGGAATGTATAGTGATAACTCAATTGTCTTAATTTGTGTTTTTCTTAGAACAGAAAATTTGATTTTCAAATATAAGATGCAAAATTAGCATAAAAAGATAAACAAGAAAGAGAAATCATAAGGGATTCAATAAAGTTGAACTGTTTCTATTTCTACATAAGAAAATTATATTTATAACTCCTTAAAACTTTTTCATTATTAAGACAATTAGAAGAAGGATATAAACATAGAAAACAAATGTGTGACTTAAATGTGATGGTATGATTATCTTAAAAAAAATATTAATGGATAGGAAAGAATAATGCATTGGGAGAAGGGAAAGAAGAAGGGTAAAATGGAATAAATTATCTGCTATAAAGAAGCCTAAAAAAGATTTTATAGTGAAGGGAAAAACAAAGTAAATGAGGGAGGGAGCACATGAAGCTTACTCTCAAAATAACTGCTTCAAAGAGGGAATAAGAAGCACTCTCAATTCATTGGAGAAATCTACCTCACCATACAGGAAAGTAGGAAGGGAAGAAAATAAGAGAATAGGGAAAGGGAGAGTTGATAAAAGAAAGGATCCTTTAAGGCAGAAATAAAACACTTTTGCGAATGAACGGGTGCGGGGGGTGGGGGGGAAGGGAGGAGGGGAGAGGGAAAGAGACAGAGACAGAGACAGAGAGACAGAGGTAAACAGGGAAAACAGGATGGAAGGAAATACATTTTTAGTAATCATTATTTTAATTTTACAGTAAATTCTCTGATAAAAACTTCATTTTTTTAAACACATAAAAATAGAGTCAAATTTGTAGAAATAAAAGCCATTCCTCAACTTTTAAATGGACAAAGGATGTGAACAAGCAGTTTTCAGACAAAGTAATCAGTTATTTACACTTCTATGAAAAAAATGCTCTAAATCTATTATTGATGAAATATTATTAATGAAAGAAATAGAGATTAAAACAACTTTACTACTTCACACCTGTCAAATTGGCAAATATGACAGAAAAGGGAAATGACTAATATTGGAAGGTATGTAAGAATATTAAATAGTCATGATTCAATCATTCTGGAGTAAAATTTGAAACTGTGCCCATAGGGCCATAAAATCATGCATATTTTTTAATCAAGCAATATCACCACTAGGTCTATATCCTAAAGAGATAAAAAAACAGAATAGAAAAGGACCTATTTATATAAAAATATTTATAGCAGCTTTTTTAGTGGTGGCAAAGAATTAGAAGGTGAGAGGATGTTCATCAATTAGGAAATGGTTGAACTAGTTTTTGTATATGACTATGATGGAATATTATTGTGCTTTAAAAAATGATAAGCAGGATACTCTCAGAAACACATGGAAAGACTTCCATGAACTAATTCAAAGTAAAATAAGCAGAATCAGAACATTGTACATACTACTAGCAATATTGTAGGGTGGTCTATTATAAATAACTTACTTATTCTCAGCAATACAATGATCCAAGGCAATTCTCTAGGACCTATGATGAAACTATTGTTCATTTCTAGAGAAAGAGCTGAATGCAGATCAAAGATATTTTTTTCTTTATTTTTCTTGTTTTTTTCTGTTTTCTTTCACATAATGGCTCACATGGAAATATATTTTATATTACTACACATGTAAAATCTTTGTCAAAGTGTTTGCCTTCTTGGGGGGGGGCAGGGAGGGCAAGAATTTAAAACTCAAAATTTGGGGAGAAAAGAATGCTTAAATTGTTTTTACATGTAATTGTGGGTGGATAAATATTAAATAAGAAAAAGAAAAAATCCCTAGGATTAGATGGATTCATACATAAATTCCATCAAACATGTAAAGAACTATTAATTCCAATACTACATAAACTACTAAGTAATACAGGCAAAGAAGGAATCCTATCAACCTCCTTTTATGACACAAATATGGTCCTGATGACTAAATGAAAAAAGAACAAAAAATAGAAAGAAAATTGTAAAATAATATCTCTTGAATATTGATGCAAAATTTTTAAATAAAATACTAGGAAGGAGATTATGGCAATATATCACAAGGATTATATAATATTACCAGACTGGGTTTATACAGGAATGTAAGGTTGGTTTAATATTAGGAAAACTATCAGCATAATTGACTATATCAGTAACAACAAGAAAGTTATATGATTATCTAATGTTGCAGAAAAAGTTTTTAACAAAATTCAACACTTGTTCCTGTTAAAAACATTAGAAAGTAGAGGATCAAATGGAACTTTCCTTAAAATGATAAGTAGTATCTGTCTAAAACCACCAACCAGCATTATCTATAATGGGAATAATGTAGAAGCCTTCCCTATAAAATCAGGAGTGAATCCAGGATGCTCACTATCACCACTTTTATTCAACATTATATTAGGAATACTAACTATATAATAAGAGAAGGGAATTGAAAGAATTAGAAAAGGCAGTGAAGAAATAAAACTATTACTCTTTGAATATGATATGATTGTATACTTAGGGAATCTTAGAGGAAACAATTAAAAACTATCAAAGTCACAGAATATAAAACAAACACACACAAATCATCAGTATTTCTACATATTGCCAATAAAATCCAGGAGCAAGACATAGAAAGAAAAAATTCATTTAAATTGTATAGAAAATATAAAATACTCGGGAGTCTACCTGCCAAGACAAGTCCAAGAATGTTATTAATATAATTACAATATCTTATCTGTCAGATCTATGAATAAGGGAAGAATTTGTTACCAAACAAGAAACAGTATAAGATGTAAAATTGATAGTTTTGATTATATTAAATTTAATCGTTCTTAATAAACCAATACAATGCAGCCCTGATTAATAGAAAAGCAGAAAATGCAGGATTGGGTAATGGGGGATTTAGATCAAGTGTCTTTGAAAAAGAATTTATTTCTGAAATATATGGAGAACTGAGTCAAATCTATAACAATATGAATCATTACCCAATAAATGATCAAAGGATGTGAACAAGCAGTTTTCATAAAAAGGAATCAAAACTGTCTATAGTCATATAAAACTATTCTAAATCACTACTGATTAGAGAAATGAAAATTAAAACAACTCTGACTACCTCATAAATATCAGACTGGCTAATATGATTGAAAAGGAAAATGACCATAGAGGGGATATGGAAAAATTGGTATACTAATATACTGTTCATAGAATTATAAACTGATCCAACCATTCTGGAAAACAATTTAGATCCATGCTAAATTGATTATAAAACTGTGCATATAAAAAAATTTCATTAAAATAAATAAAATTGTACATCCTTTTTGGCTCAGCAATATAAGTAATAGGGCTGTATCCCAAAAAGACTTAAAAATTTTTATATACATATATATATATATATATAATATATATGTATGTATGCATAATGTGTGTGTGTGTATATATATATATATATATAAACCTACACATACCAAAAATATTTCTAGTAACTCCTTTTTGTGGTAGATAATTAGAAATTGAGGGGATCTCCATCAATCGGGAAAAGACTAAACAAGTTGCACATATATGACTGTGATGGGATCCTATAAAAAATAAGCAGGATGCTTTTCCAAAAAACCTGGAAAGACTTACATGAACTTATGCAAAGTGAAGTGAAGTGACAATCTGTGAATGACTAGCTATTCTCAGAAATACAATGATACAAAACAATTCATAAGACCTTATGATGAAATATGTTATCTACCTCTAGAGAAAGAAATAATCAAATTTGAATGCATAACCTAGAATTTTTTTTTACTTTCTTTTGGTTTTCTTTCCTTTTTCTTTCTGCCTTTTTGATGTTTTCTTTCATAATATGGCCAATATGGAAATACATTTTGTGTGCGTATACATATATAATGTATATCAAATTGCTTGCCTTTTCAAGGAGGAAGGAGAGTAGATAAGGAAAACTAGGAATGCAATTTCTTTAAAAAAAATGTCAAAAATTGTTTTTACATGCAATTGAAAAATAAAATAAAAACAATGGATCTTCCCTCAAGTTAACAAGTATTTTATTAAAATTTTACTGATTACTGTGCATAGATATACAAAGAAAGATAAAAAAAGACAGCCTTCAAAGAGTTTGCATTTTTATGATGGATATATCATGTAAACAAGTTATATATATAAAGCTGGAAGGAGCTCTGAAAGACAAGGTATTAATTAGCATCTCAGAAGACCAGGAAAAACATCTTGGAGTAAGGTGGGTTTTGAAGTGAACCTTGAAGAAAGACAGGGAAACTAAGAGGCAGATGTGAAGGAGTGACCATTCAAAGTATGAAGGACAAAAATATACTAAGTTGGAAAAAATTGTTACGCTTCAGGGACTGCAAGCATATGGATTCAGTGTGTGGAGAGAAAAGTTTCACATCTGACTAATTGAACAATAGTAATATTTGAGAATAACAAGGAAATTGGAAATATGACAGAGATGGGGGGGAAATAACTGCTTATGTTTTGAACACATAGAATTTGAGATGTCTAAGAGATACCCAATTTGATATGTCCAAAAGACAATTGATGACTAGAGCTGAAGACAAATATATAGACCTAGGAATCTCTGCATAGATTTGATAATTCCATGAGAGCTACTGGGAATTTCAAGGAAGATAGTATAAAAGGAAGAAAGAAAAGGATTCAGGACAGAAACTTAGGCAATAGACATTATATAAATAAAAAAAACTAACAAAGACTGAAAAGGAGCCATTGATAAAAGGACACTTAAGAGAGCAAACCCTAATTCTAAAACCATAATGAAGATATAGCATCCAAATGATCAACAATGCTAGATGCTACACAGAAGTCAAGAAAGTTAACAATTTTTTTGAAAAGGCAATTAGATTCAACAAGTAAAAGATCATTGGTAATTTTGAGAAGGATAATATCAGTTGAATAGAATCAAAGGCTAAAATTCAGAGCATTTAGAAAAGAGTGAGAGGAAAGAAAGTGGAAACAGTATGAATGACTCTCAAGGATTTTTGCAAAGACAAGTTCAAGAAACAAAGATCCTAGCTAACAGAGATGGAGGATCAACTGAGGATTTTTAAGGATGTGATTGTTGTTTGCCCTTCATGCAAAATACCATTACAATGTTGGGGTCAATGTACAATATTTCCAGCTATGACTGAAATATCAATATAAGTTCAAAGTCTCTACCACAGTTTGACAACAGATAATCTGTATTACCACATGGAAGGGAGATGTCTCCAAATTTGCATATCTCACACATTTCTTTTGAGTACTGCTCATAGATAATATACATTATATACATTTACATAAAAAAATATCATCTTCCTGAGATCAAATCTGGCTTCAGACACTTCCTAGTTGTGTGATCCTGAGCAAATCACTTAACACTGGTTGTCTCAGTTTCTTCATCTATAAAATGAATTGGAGAAGATTTTCAGTATTTTTGCCAAGAAAACCCCAAATGAGGTCACAAAGAATGAAGTGAAATGACAACAATGACTTAGATTAGTTATGGTTGAGATCCCTTCCCATTCAGAGATTATGTAATTCTGTGAATTGAATTGAATTCCTTCATTTTTAATAAGCATCTTCCTAGAGAGCAGGATGGGACTAATTAGAAGCCCAAGAGCGAATCTAAGCTGGTAAAGTAAAAATATAGAACTCAACTTTCACACTGAAGGGCAGGAATGATTGACATCAAGAGCTTATCAGCTCCCTTTTAAAGATGGCTGCCACTTCTTCAAGTCTCCAGAAAGGCCCCTTTTGACTACATCACCAATCAAGCCCATCATGGAGAATCAATGAATCTTCAAGTTTCAAGATTAAACTACCAGGGTCAAAGAACTAAAAAACTAACCATGAAATTTCTAGCTGATATTGAAACTTATAGAAATTTAATTATAATGTTGTCAAAGTCATCTTGACATTTTTATGATACTTTCCATTTTCTATGAAGTATGTGTGGGAAGCTTTATAAAGAGATGAAATCTTTTATGTATAAAATCTTTTATGTTTTGTTTAATGGATTTCAAATACTATGAGCTTCCTTCTATAATCAAGATATACCCTTCAACTTTGACATTTTCTAAAAACAAAACAAAACAAAAACAAACAAAAAACAGAGACTCACTTTCCTAAATATCAAAGCTGACCTCCTTGGATATCTAGAATCACAGTTAGATAAGATCTTATAATCACACAGTATTAACTTTTCAAAGAAGAAAATAAAAGTGCTCAATCTTTATTGGTAATAAAGTAACAGCACAAATTCTACTGTGAATCATGAGATAGTTGGCAACCTAGCAATCACAGTGGTTAGAGTACTGTGCCTGAAGTCAGGAAGAACTGAATTCAAATCCAGCCTCAGACACTTATTAGCTATGTAACCCACTGGCAAGTTACTTAATCCCTCTTTACTCGGGTCATCATCTGGAAATGGGGACCCCCCACTAACTGAGAAATGGTTTGTGCTACTGGGAACATACAGTTCAGCATAGTGTGATGTTCCATGATGTCAATGCTTAAATTTCATTCTTCAGAATAATGACCCAATGAGATGTATATATTTGACTATATGTTTATATGTCCTCACATATGTGTAAATATGTACCTATGTTTATGTGTATTGTGAATATGTATGACTATGTATATGTGTGCATTATGTGTTTCTGTGTATGTGTATGTATATAAGTATATGTGTAAATTATGTATATGTATATGACTATGTATATATACATATCTAAATATATATTATGTAAATTATCTACACTATTATATGTTTATATGTATATACGTCATTATGCACATGTATATTTTGAGTGTTCGTGTGTATGCTGTATCTATACATGCATGTATGTGTAGTAATCATTGTGAATATGTATGAGTATGTGTGCATTATGTATATGTGTGTGTGCTTGTGTGTATTATACATGTGTATAAGAGTATGTATATTATGTCTATTATAAGTTTTTGTTTTGTGTGTGTTTCTATGTATATTGTCTAAATAAATTTCAACTCTTGGCCTGTGGGATACTATGATAAAAACATAACCCAAATAGAGTTGAGTAGGTGGCAAAAAGGCCAAATTGCTTCTGGGCTCTTAGCTCTTCTTTGTATTTCAGGTTTGTCTGGGCTTTTCTCCTTCCTTTCTCCTTCAGGATAGATTTAAGATCTTCTTGATAACTTATTTAAGGAAATCACCATTTGGCCAGCATACCTCATTCTGAGTTCCTTGTACAATATTTTCAGTAGGTTTTGGCCAGATAGGGAGAGTGATAAAGAGAGGTTAAGGAGCCAGATTACCTTAGTTCAATTTTTAGCTCTGTTCTTCTCTCTGTGGGGAGAATTGTGAGAATAAATTAGATAATGTCTGGAATAAAACTGAAAGTTTTTTCTGTTTTCTTCAATTGGCTTTTTTAATGTTTACAGTGGATTGGGAAAGGAAGAAAAGGAGATGGGGGTGAGAGGGTAGATGGCCTCTTTAAAGTGAAAAATATGTCTCTAGCAGAAACCCAGTTAGAAAATATTTATGCTTAATACTGATATTACTGCTAGAAGTGCTCTGCCTCTGGGAGTGTGGTGCATGAGGGACTCTGGGAGCTTTCTTCTGAACCACATAGCAAAGCAGGCAGAGGCTTGGCACTCACCAAATCAAGTAAGATTTTTGTTTGGGGGATTTTTAAGCAGACCCTCCAGCAGAGAATGAACAACTGGCTTCTGAAGGAGGAAGATATTAAGTACAAATTAAATCATAACTTTGATTAACGACTTACATGGAATTACATAATAGTTTTAAAAAGGGGAAAGGAAAACAATATTTACTTCATCAGAGATTGATAATAGTTGTATTTAGTAATTTCTTCAAGTTCAAAATCACTGTCCCAGTGCTTGCCCTACTCTGTCAATTTCTTGGAAAAAGGAAAAAAATTGGGTGTGAAATTGGTCCAATCATCTTAGAAAGCAACTTAAAACTATACTGAAAAAACCTCACTCAACTCTGCATACCTTATGACTCAACAACATCACTACTAGGCATTTAAATTAGAAGGCAAAAGTTGAGAGAAAAAAATCCATATATACAAAATTTTTGATAGCAACTATTTTCAATGTAGCAAAATAAAATATGAAAACAAAGTGAGTGCCCATCAATTAAATAATGCTGAATTAATTTTGGTAAAAGAATAAAATAGAATAAACTTCCATTATAAGAAAATAGGGAAGGAACAGATTAGAGGAAACCCGGAAAGACACATGAATTGATTCATAGTGAAGGAGAAGAATCAGTTAAATAATTTATAAAATGACTATAATAAGACAAAGGAAAACAACCTTGAAAAATATAAGAACTCTTATCAAAGCAATGATCGATCAGTCATGAGTCCAGAAGACTGATAATAAATAAGGCTTGTTGGTGGGAGTGATGGACTAGAGGTGCAGAATGAGACATGTATTTTCTGATATAGCCAATATGTAGATTTGTTTTTTTTTCAACTATACTTATTTATTACAAGGAAAGACTTTTATTCCTTTTGGGTTGAGGGAGACTGGAGGACTATTGAATGATAGTAATAGTAATACAAGAAGGAGAAGGAGAAGAAGAAGACAGAAAAAGGAAGAGGAGGAGAAAGAGAAGAAAAGGAGAAGGAGGGAGAGGAGGAGGAAGAGGGGAGGAAGAGGAGGAAGAGAAAAAGAGGGAGGAAAAGCAAGAGGGGGAGGAGTAGGAAAAAGAGGAGGAGGAGGAGGAGGAAAAGAGAAAAAAGATAGTCAATTCAATAAATATGCAAAAGAGAACAAAAAGAACTTTAGAGGGGGACAGAAACAGTAGTATTGACATCACATTTGTATATATAAAAACATAAATATTAGTATAAATTATTTCATTACATAAATATAATACCTACTTTATATATAAAACAAGATAATTGATGAATCATATATGATTTTTTATTTCTATTCTTTGTATATGAAAGTGATTATATGTGTTAATGTTTTTAAGTTCACATTTAAAAATGAAAATTAAAAGCGGGGAAGAAATCAGGAATGTTTAGTCCCTAAACCTTCAAGTTCTCTATAAAATCAATGCCTTCCTTGAGGAAACCAGGCAATTAAGTGAATAGAGCACTTGACCTTGAATGAGAAAGATCAGAATTTTACACTGCCTCAGTCACTCATTAACTGCACAATTCTTGGCAAGTCACTTGACCTTTCTAAACCTCAGTTTCCTCATGTGTAAAATGGGGATAATAATGGTACCGACTTCATGGATTTATAGGAAAGATTAAATTAATAATGCATGCAAAGTGCTTTGCAAAACCCAAAGTCTAAAGGAAGGCTAAGTTACTATTATTATTTCACTAGAGCTCAAGCTTTTTCCCATCCTTATCAGTCCTCCTGGAGAAATAAAATACACCTTTCCCAAATAGAGGTTAGGTTGTTGTTGGGGTGTGTGTGTCTGTGTGTGTGTGTGTCTGTGTGTGTGTGTGTCTGTGTGTGTGTGTGTCTGTGTGTCTGTGTCTGTGTGTCTGTGTGTCTATGTCTGTGTCTGTGTGTGTATGTTTTTAATCTGGAGGAAATAATGTCCAAACTTATCTTAGAGTTGTTAGCTCAAGCTAGATGTTAAACTAGAGGCTAAAGAATTCCTAGGGAGGAAAGAGTTAGCCCCTTTCCCTATTTGGATTCTTTGCTCCTTGCACTTGAAGCAGTCACTCCCTCGTTCCCAACCCCCATTTGAGTGGCTGCCAGCTGCAAGCCTCAGGGGTCCTTCTGATGACTTGGTATGTGTCAGGCTTCTACACTTTGGGGCATGTTTTTCTATAGCAGCCCAGCCCAACCCTATTGTAGCCTGCCTCAGCAGATACCAATTTCAAGCTTTTTAATCCAAATTTCGGCTGCCCAGAAACATACCTTCCATTTATAACTTTGTTGCTATGTAATTAATTGCCCCCTACAACTCTATTTGAGCTAAAGTAGTGTTTTCAGAGGATCAATTAATGACATTAGGTGAGGTATGCCTGAACTTCTCAACTGTTTCTGCTCTCTTGCCTGAGATCTGGACTCTCTTGTTTTCCTTTTATCTTCCTGAGTTCTATAAAGCCATGTATTTTTTTCTTTTTGAATTCCAGGTCTCACCTATGAGACCTGGATGAGTCGAGGGTATAAAGAGGAGGGGAGAAAGGTGGGTTTTTTTAGTTTCTTTTCTCTTCTTTTGGAAAGACAGCAGAGATTTGAAGTCTCTGAGGAATATAATGATCGAAGAGAAGGTGAACTCATTTTGGCCCCCAGAGAGAAAATAAGGATGAAACAGACATAAAAGATGTAAGACTGAGTGAGACAGCCCACTTTATGACTGTTTGTGGAATCTGCCAGCAGAGTCGTCAGCTGGGTACCAGCTGACCCCAGAAAACAGAAGTTTCTGCCATGAGGAGATGCCATGGAGAGTTTTCCACTGTGCATGCCAAGGAGTGCTGCTTTTCCTTAACAATTCTGTTTGCTTTAGGCTGTTTGTACCAAACTACTTCTCAGCTGGAGACAAAAGCCTGTATTTATGAGAGCTAAAATAACACTGCTTTGTACTTACAAGTGTACTGTTTACTTAAGATCTCAAAGCGTACTGTCCACAGCAGTGAAGACAGAGTAGAAATGATCTTTAAGTTCTCCCTGCCTATTCTGGGTCTACATGGAGAAGGATTGTCCCTTTCTCTTACTTCCTTGTGTTCATTGCTCCAAGAATGAAGTCAGAAAATAAATAGATGTGAATGTACTTTATATATTGTTGAAAATTCTAGACATAAATGTAAAGTTATGAAGTATAGGTATATAGATTACTAACAAATGTAAATACATAATAAACACAAACAGAAGAGTAAAGGAGGGGAATATAATTGAGAATGACTATAAAGTCATGATATGAGCCTGTAAGAAAAAAGCCCTCATATTAGCCCTAAAATGACAGAAGGAAATAAGAAGATTAAAGGGAAATAATAGCGTTATGCAACGGGATAGACATAATTACAGACAAAGGAAGGAAGGATGAACTACTCAATTCCTTTACTAGTTGATTTCTCTGTCCAAGAGAATGCTTCTGAGTGGACAAAATAAAAATGGCTAATAGGTAGTTAAAGTAAAAGATAAGGAGGAATATAAGAGAATACTTTGCTGCCTTTTATGAGTTCAGGTCACTTGATCTCGATGTAATGAAAGAAATGGTAATATGATTGCTAAATAATCTTTGAAAGATCATCAATAATAGGAAAGTTGACACATTTAAAAAGGGAAAATGCTCCTGTTTTCATAAAAGGGAAAAGAATAGAATCTGAAAACTATAGCATAATGAGCCTGGGTGTTGGCAGAATTTGAGGATATATTATCAAAGGAATGGTTAGTGAACATTTAGAAAAGGAAGTAGAGATCACAAAGTTGCACAGGTTTTACAGTGTTGACAAAGTAACACTACATATATAGTTTTAATTGGATTTAAAGAAAAAACCACTGGAGAAGTACCTTATCCCAGTGGTTCTCAAAGTATGGTCTAGAGAATCCTGGGGATTTCTGAAACCCTTTTAGAAGGTCTACAAATTCAAAAATAGTTTTTATTTCCAATATGGTAAATGTCTATAAATATAATCCAGATAAACAAAAACGCTTTGGAGCGATCCTCAATAATTTTTTACTAGGATAAAGATACTGAAAACAAAAGTTTGAGAACCATTGCCTTATCCTATTATGGCAAAGATGGGGAGATATGGGTTAGATGATTAGCTAAATTTAGACCTGGTTGATGTTCCCAAAAGCTAATAATTAATGGTTCAATGTGAACTTAGAAGGAAGCACCCAATGGGATACTTCAGCAATATATATTTGTTGCTCTTTGATATTCTTATCAATGTCTTAGATAAAAACAAAAATGTGATACCACATTTTCAGATAAAACAGAACTAGAAGAGATTAAAAAAAACATGTTGAATGGAAAAATGATTCATGTAATCAGGAAAGAATAAAACATTGAGTGAAATCTAATAGATTTCAGAAAGGCGAATGTAAAATCTTACACTTGGATTAAAAAAAATTATCTCTACATGTCTAATTAAGATGTGACTAGATAGCACGTGGGCATCTAGATAGAACAATGGATAAAACCAGCCCTAAAGTCAGTAGGATTTGAGTTCAAATCTGTCTTTGGATATTTACTAGCTGCACGACCCTAGGCAAGTTCCTTAAACCTGTTTGACTCAGTTTCCTTATCTGTAAAATAAACTGGAGAAAAAAACAGCAAACCAGTCCAATATCTTTGTCAAGAAAAAACCCAAACAGAGTCACAAAAAGTTAGACATTACTGAAATAGCTCAACAACAAAAAGACAGCAACTGGAGATTAAGGATTTAGAGTTTTTGGTGAATCCTAAAATCAGTAGGATGATGCAGACAATAGAATGTTGTGGTTGTCCAAATATTAAGAGTTTTAGGACATGTTGAGTGGCAGAATATCCAGGATGAGATGATAATCTCACTGCATTATGCTCTAGTCAGACCATAACTGGATCACTGTGTTCATTTCTATGTGATATATTTCAGAAGGAACTTTACTAAATTAGACAGAGAGCACCAGAAGATAACTAAGATGCTGAAATCCTTGAATTTATGCCAAATGAGAATCAGTTGAAGAAACCATGGATGTTTCACTTGGACAATGCCCAGGAGGAACATGATGATTCTTTCTCCAAGTATTTGAAGGATTGTCATGTGGACAAGACACAGATACAAAATCCTACTCTGATCCCGGGTGTAGAGGTGATTTTGCATTCATAAAGGCTACAGGAGCACACGTTAACATCATTATGATATTACACCAACCGAAACTCACTTTTTTTTTTAAACAGAGTTGCGCAATAGTGTGATAACACTAGAATCAGGAAGATTTGAGTTCAAATCCAACTTCAGAAACTTATTAGTTGTGACTCTGGGCAACTCACTTAAATCTTTTTGCCTCAGTTTCTTCATCTATAAAATGAATTGAAGAAGAAAGTGGCTAAACACTGAAGTATCTTTGCCAAAAGCTAATTAGTTTAGTTTAAAGGATCAGTTAGTTTAAAGAGCCAAAGAGAGCTAATAACTGACTTAACAAGCTTTTCAAATGCTTGGCAGAAAGAGAGACATGATAGCCCATGGCAGCCTCTTGGCGAGAGAAAGTCTCGCCTTATAAAGATAGTGGGTGATTATAAGCAGTGGAGTAATTTAGTGAGAAGGAATAGAGGAAAAACTAGCTTAAAGAAGCTTTGGTGAGTTAAAGTTCTCTTGAGCACATTTAGGAATGAAATTGGAAGGATGACAGATATACACAAGAAGGAAAAGCAATGCAAAGACTTTATATAACAATCTTTTTCAACCATCAAGAACAGGAGAATCACAACATTTGATCACTAACATAATACTTTCGAATTAGCATCACTTATTGAAAAGTAGAAATGGAGAAAATTGAAAAGAATAAAGAAAGGAAAAATAGCTAAACTAGATCAAATATATAGAAAGTAAGTCTATGCTAGAAACAAGGCAATTGAAATCAAGGAGAGTTGAAGAAATATGAGAGAGGTAGTTGGGTGACACAGTGGATAAAGTGCTGGACCTAGAGTAAGAAAGCTGAATTCAAAACTCATTTCAGACACTTATTAACTATGTGACTCACACACACTTGGCTTTACCGCCTCCCCCCCCCCAAAAAAAAAGGTTCTCAGAAAAGGGACAGGAGATTTAGTAGAGTGTCTTTAAGTGGGAGATATCTCTTATTAACATACTAGGATCTTATTAATTTTCAAAGGATTTGTCCAGTGGAAAAGCTGGTATTGGGGCACTCCCACTTTTTTTCAAACATGGCAATAAAGCTTAGAATTTCTTAAGCATAATGCTACTTTCAAAAAGCTATGAAGGATCTAACAAAAAGGAAAATAATTATCTGCAGTAAGCCTTCAGAAAACAAAGATCTCCTAGGCTTTTCTTTTTCTATGTGGCAGAATTGTAACAAGAAACTTTTTTCTTTTCTTTCTATTTGGTTCTTTCATGGTGGTCTGAGAACAAAATGGCAGCATTTCTTTCTTTGTTTCTCTGTGTCTGTCTCTCTCCATCTCTGTTTGTCTCTGTCTTCCATTTCTCATAGTTTCTTTTTAAGATAGACTGATTTCAAATCAGAAGAAATAATTAAACTCCATATTATTTATAGGAATGCTTACATACCTTATTCTACTAGGATTGCTATTAAGAACTATATCCTAAATTCACAAAAAGTCATTTCTGAATGCATTATATTTTGTACTGACAGGCATTTACCTTCCCCTAAAATTTATATATTTGTCAGTCCTAATTAAATAGTAGTTTCTTTCTCTCTCTCTCTCTCTCTCTCATAAAAATCATCTATTTTTTTCCACTGGAATTCATCTAAGCAAGCATTTTATGATCCATTACCTTAAAAATCTTGGGTTACTATTCCTTCTCTGGAGAGATTAGGTATTAACAGATGAAGAGTTTAATTGGTTCTCCTCTTTCCCCTTTCTAATTCTTCCTTTTTCTTGAATATTTACTTTATACAGTTCCATGTAACCATGGACTAAAATTATAAGCATTATTCTCAGGCATTTGGGAAGAAAACTGTTTTATTATAGTTTGGGGACCATTGAGCATTCTACTGGGCAGTCTTTCCATACTTTCTTGAAAACATAAACTTGGAAACTTGGAATATTTCTTTTGTTCAAGCATGCTTCTTGTAGAGCCTTCTAAATTTCTTTAGTAAACTTGGCAGCAGAGCATCCCAGAAATTAGCAATGGAAAACAATCAGCAGGTCATTTATTCTTTCCTTCTTGTGACTTGTTACCAGGAAACTATGGCTTTTATCCAATCTCATTTAACATGATTTAAATAGTTTGTTTGAGATATTTTTTCAATAGCACCAATGCACTTAAAAAAAATTCTCAGGGAATTAATGAAAATATGGGCAGAAGGTGGTAGCAAGTAGAGGGATGGAACCAAACAAATAGGAATGCGAGTTTCTTGAGAACAGGGACTATTGCTTTCACCATTTTTACCCCACCAGTTCTCAGCTCATAGTGATCACTAAATAAATATTTTTTCCATTCATCCATTCACAACAGTGAAATAGGAAATGCCAGAGGTGAAAACTCTTTACCATTGCAAAACAACATCAGTAATTTATATTCTAAGAGACTAGAGCACAGAGAGTAAGTAACTTGCTTAGGATTACACAGTTAGTATGCCTCAATATGCACTTCAGAAGTACATCTAGAAGTTAGGTCTTCCAAACTTTAATGCTATCTCAATTATTTCCATATATCTCCTTGCCTTGTAAAAGGATCTAGGATAAAAGAAATCTCCACATTGGACATTTTACGCTGCTACACAAAGTCTTCATGCTCTGCACCTGTAATTCGACTTGCCTATCTTATTTATAGATGGAGGCACTTTCTTCTTTAATCTTTTTTAATCTCAACGAAAAATGACTTGCCAGGTAGGGACTTCTCCACAGACATGCTTCCCTTTACAGAATTCTGAAATGGTAAGAGTCAAGATAGCAGAAGTATTATTCTGGGTATCAGGAGGCGGGGATTCAAGTCTCAGCTGTGTCATAGTATACTAAAATGCAAGACTGGAATACATGATACAGTTAAGGTCAAACTCTGCCATTTTATGATTCTATGGAAAGCAATTATAAATTCTTTAGAACAGATTCACTTTACACATGGATTCATGGCAGATCTTTAAACAGCAAAATTCTCTGGTATTGTTGAAATATTTTACATGCACAAAAAATACTTCTATGATATGGCCACTTATCAGCAACATGCAAATTTTTTTTCATTTTTAAACTGACAGGGAATTATTATAATTTCTAACACTTCAGCTTATCTACATAGGAAGTGATATAATCTACTAGACAGCTCAGTAGACTTAATAATAACAATAATGATCTTACATTAATATAGGGCTTTACAATTTACAAAGCACTTTACATAATCTCATTTGATCCACGCAATAATCCTTCAAGGCAGACAGTGCAAATATTATTTCCTTGTTTCATAAATGAGGAAATTCAGGCTGAATGGTTAAGTCACTTGCTTGAGGTCCATTAGCGAGTAAATGAAGGCACAAATCAATAACTTGAGCAGAGCAAAAAAGATTTAGTCCCAAGGTGCTGATAGGGTAAGGGAATAATTTTTTTCCTAAGAGAGTTAATATCTGGACTGAACTGCATGGTATACTCCCATATTTTCACCTGTCCTGGTCTGTCACTAGAGTACTCTTCTTTAGGGACCACCTTTCTCAGTAATAGTACAGATCATATTCATTGAGATTTGGCCATACCCCTTCTTTACTTGACTTCATATTTGATTATGCTGTCCTCCATATCAAAGCTTCTTAAATGGAGGGTTGTGACCCCATATAAGGTCATGTAACTGAATGTGGGGGGTTTGCAAAATTATGATTTATTATCAATAAATATTTGATTTGTCAACCTGGAATTGCATAAAAATTTCTCACAGAAAACTGGAAGAATGGAAAAAGTTTTAGAAGTTCTGCTCTGTACTACCTATCCCTGATCACAGTCCTTTTGCCTGCAATGGAAAAAAAACCCTATTTATACCTCTGGAAAGAGCTAAGACTAACCCAGAGGTTTTCTAACTCTACAGCCAATTTGTACTACTCTGCAAATCAAAAACAAACAAACAAACAAATAACCACCTTATGTTTGTCCCATTATTTTGCTCACATTACTGGGAGCAATGGTTGATAATTTCAGAGAAAAATTTAGGTTCAATTTAAGCAAATATTTCCTAAGAATTGGGGCTATCCAAAAGCAGAATGGGCTCCTTCTGTAGGTAGTGGAAAAACTAGACTCTTCAAGCAGTGACATTATCAATAGCTACTGATGATTAATAGCAACATTGCATCAGGCAAATTAGCTAAGATGAAATAGCAAGGGGTTTGACAGACAGATAGGAAATGTCATATTGGTTAAATGCCTCTACCACTTCCATCAGAGACAGCTCAGGACCATGTACTCTAGAAATAGAAGCTTCCTCCAACCCATAAAGATATCATCCAAGGGAACAATCTCTTTGGAGAACAAGCCAACTATCTCCATTGCCAAAGTAGCAACACCTATTGCCACAGTTGAGCAGCTAAGTCCAAGAGGCCAGGAAATAATCATGTCTCTCTTTATCACTGACCCTGCTTCTACCCTTTCCATAACCATATTCAAAAGAAACAACTGCCATGAAGATGCAAGCCAGTTACCGAAGATTTAACAAATTTCTCACCACCAAAGTGACTCAGTATCAGATGAATAAAAGATATTAATGGAAAATAAGATGCATTACCATCTGCTTTACTGATATAGCTGGAAGAGACTGTTTTGCAATTCAATAGAGTCCTGGACCTGGATCCAGTCAAGAAGAACTGAGATCAAATCTAGTCATTGATACTGAGTCACATGATTCTGGGAAAGCCATTTAACTGCTATTTGCCTCAGATTCCTCATCTGTAAAAATGGAGATAATAATAGCATTTGCTACTCAGGGTTGTTCTAAGGATAAAATAAGGTAATATTGGTGAAGTGCTTTGCAACCTTAGAGAGTCGTATGAATGCTACTTATTATTACTAGGCTTTTTTCATATGTGTCTAGCTGAATTTTTTTTCATATGTGTTGTCTCCCCCTAACTGAACATGATCTCCCTGAGAACTGTGGCTGTCTTTTTAAATTTATATATCCATCACTTAGCACAGTGCTTTGCAAATAAACATATATTCTTTCATTTATTCACTTATTGTATTCTTATTTTGAGGCAGGTTGGACTTGGTAGTGTTTTTGGTCTCTTTTAACCATCAACCAACTCAGGAATTCTGTGATTCTATAATCTAAAAGCTAGGTCCTGAGCCTCTTATCCTATCAGACCCTTAACCAATTTCTCCAAAGTTCTTGTTGAGTCATGGGGCAGACAAAAACCTAAAGAAGGAGGAGGACATGTGAGATCCTTTTCATAAGGTTTATAAGGACAAATGCTATCTATCAGGTCATACTATCTATTCATGCTCTCCCATCACCTTTCATCTGTTCTTGGTTTCTTGTGATTGCTAACAGTAACAAGCCACATTATCATAACCAGTATCCATTGCCACATCCATGGATAAATGTGTGTAATCCTTGTTTAAAATAATGTAATAACAATTCTTTCCAATTAAACGATACTGCTTTATTACAAATAATTGCATGGAAGGATTGGAACAAATCACCAATAAAGATGGAATACTGCATGTTAATTATGTATTAGCTAACAAAGCACTTCTCCCTTATGAAGTTCTATCATTTCTAATATACATATATACATATACACACTTATTCATCCATTTGTATGCAATACTTGGCAAAAACTCTCTTGCCTGGTGAACTTAAACCAGCTAGATCCTGATGGAATCACAAAAAAGCAGATTTCAAGGTTATTGGTAACTTCTGAGATTTACAGTGCATTAGACTGTGAGGTCCTTGAGAGTAAGGACTGTCTTTTACCCTTCTTTGTATCCTCAGGGGTTGGCACAGTGCCTGGTACATAGAACATGCTTAATAAATGTTTATTGACTGATTAACTGTCTTTTAAGCAAAGCCAATAATATGCTAAAGACACAAAAATGGCATTAGTGACCAAGATTTTATTCAGACACTCCTGCAGTGCCACTCATTATACATATCAAGTCTCATTAACCTTTGGAATTTCATATTGATAAGGAGCTAATTCAGAAATGAGGTATTTCTTCACTTACTAAAGATGTTCTGAGCAAATTATTTTTTTAAAATTTTAAATTTTTTGAGCAAATTCTAAAGAGAAGATGGCTTTTCTGTTAATAGCTAGGTATTCTAAATATTTCTATTTGTATGACTGATTTACAGTGATTCCTGAAACTCTACAGATCCTCCTAACAGACTCAAACAATTCAATATAATAATGTATATAATAAAAATCAAGTGGATGAAAAACACACATTCCCCAGATTTTATTATGTAGTTGAATGGGTGCACTTGGTTCCACAGGACATGCTACATATATACAGAATAATAATTAAATAATTGCATACTTGATCAGCAAGAATTTATTAAATGCCAACTATGTATGAGACATTAGGCTATATGCTAGAGATTCAAATAAAAAAATGAGAGATTCCTTCTCTCAAAGAGCTTACATTTAATTAAGGGAGACAACATGTCTTAATATAAAATATAATATGAAATACGTACAAAACAAATGCAATGTAATTTTATAGGGCAGGGCCAAACTACCAATTGGGGTAAAGATCAGAAAAAATCCTCAAGTGGAAGCTAGAAATCTACAGATCATTAAAATAAAAAACTCATTAAAATATTAAACTAGGAGATAGTGTTTCTCATTGCATGTAGAAACATGCATATGAGTGATTGTCCTGCCCTACTGAAAAATCTTTGAGATACCACAGACAATATTTATGTTTGGTGATGAACCTGGTTGTTCTCATCTCATGAGGGAAACCAGATGCCTCCAAACCTTTTCAAAGAATGGTTAGCATTTTGAAAGTTATTAGTATCTTTTTGGTCTATCAATATTTCCTAATTCCTCATGAAATAACTCTGGATCAGTAGTGTCAAAATAAAATAGAAATGGGGGCCACTAAACCACCCATAAGGATTCCTACAGGTGGCACATTGACTTGGACAGCTACATATCAGTGAAGACATCTGTAGCTCAGTGGCTAGAGCACAGGGCCCAGAGTCAGAAAAACCTGAGTCGAAATCCAACCTCAAAAACTGCCTAGCTGTGATGATCCTAAGCAAGGCACTTAACCTCTCTGATTGACTGATGAAAGGATCCTCTGGAGGATGAAGTGGCAAAACACTTGAGAATCTTTGCCAAGAAAGCCAACTGTATTGTTGCCCACAAGATCACAAAGAGTTAAAATTTTTTCTATTATATTATTTATTTTGTAAAATATTTTCCAATTATATTTTAATCTGTTTCTGGCTATCATCTGAAGATTGCAGGCCAATAAAACTGCAGGCTCCACATGTGATGCTTTTCTAGAGAATGTGCAAAGAAAGACAATAGGAAACCTTCACCTGTAGCCTTACATCTATTCTCCACTTTCAGTCTGCAATCAGGATGACTAATCTCCTCCCCGCTTTCCTTAATTATATTATTGATAGTGCCAATTAATACCAATGATCAACAAATTTTGGAGAGAACTTAGATCATTTAACTATCCATCTCAAAAGCCTACCATGACTCTTTAGCATCCCTTTATATTGATTAATAAATATTTACCCCATCTAATTTCTTTTAGATCTTAGAATAATTTGCACAGCTAATGGGAACTGCTGTGAATGAAATGTCATTAGAATTTACTACGCAATGATGAAGGTGGTGACATTCTAGAACACTGATATTTGAAAAATCCCAAACAATATTTTTGCATATATTGATCTGTTTCTCCACCAGAAAACTACCCATGTATCTGCCAAGCCACATACCACAGAGAATAACAGGTATACTATTGGAAAAGGAATGTGTAGAGCAAGAAACAATTTAGAATAGACTATATTCAAGTAACGAGGTAGCTATAAAACAGTTACAGATGTCAATAGACACACTAAGTACAGGTAATAAACAAAGGAATAAATTTCTGCTCCTATATATCTTTTAAGTAAGGAGTCATGATGAAAATATAGTCAGGGAATATAAAATAAGGTCCGTGAAGTAATGCTATATGTAAAAGATATATATTTGAATGTGATGAAATAGTAGTGTCCCTTAAAAAGTGATAGATATGAGGATTCAGAAAGTTAGAGAGATACATGGAGTGATAGAAAGTCAAGAAAGCAAAAAACAAAAACACCATATAAATGGAACAATAGTAAAAAGTCATTAAACTTAAATCAGTTAAAATATACAAAGTTAAAATCAGATCAATCATAATGAACTTTATTTCCAAAAAAGAGGATAAAACACACATTCCTCTTTTTGCTAAAGGGAGAATTTATTTAAAAAAAAACTGTCAGATGGTTATTTTATTAGTCAGTTTTGCATAATTGTTTTTCTTTATGATATGATCTTTCAATGAGGAAATTATTTTAAAATTGTTGATAAAAAATGAAGGGCATTGATTTAAAAAAAAAAAGGCCTATTCATGAGAAAAGCCAAGAAGCACAATGAAAAACTCTGGGAGTGTGAGTCAATATCATGAGAAACAAAATAATACTGTTGTAAAAAGAGGCTGCAGACCCCCGAAAGAGAAAGAAGAAATTGATGATGAGTTCAGAAAATGTATCTCAAACCTGACTCAGAAATAAAATATTGAAGTAACAGGAGACTTGAACGAGGGTGGCTTGTGATAGCCTCTATCTCTTTGTGAAACTTAGTGATAAATACATGACTTACTTTAAGGATAATTTGATTCTCCAAAAGATAGAGAAAAGAATGACAAAATAGAATCACTAACCTCAGACTTTGAAATGGAGGGAATATCCCTAACCATCCATTCCAGCCTTTAATCAACTCACTTCTTTATGACAATTCAATTGTGATTAAAAAGGGGCATTGAAGGGGCAGAATACAGGGCAAAATCAAAATTGTGAGAGCATAGTTGGAAATGGGCCTTTAATGACAAAAAATTATTTTCCCCAACTTAATCCAGTTGCTTTTGAAAATGAAATCTGCTTGTTTTTAAAATGAAACAAAGCAAAAAATAATAATAATAATAACATGAAACTACAATCTTGTGTGTAAACTGAAAGATATTTTTTTCAGATAAGGCTGGAATATTTTATATTTCTACAGGGAGAAAAAGATCATTTGATAAGACATGTGCCTTACAAAGTTCTTCTAGACTATGATCATAAGTACATTGTCTTAAAAAAAATTTCTGTGTAAGAAGTGTGAAATAGTATGAAATTTTAAGAGTAGGAAATAAAATAATTTGCTCTTGATCTTAAAACCACAAAAAGAGAAGAAATATTAAGGCTTTACAACTTCAAAAGTATGAGTTTCTTTGACCACATGGATTCTATGATTGTAAGCATTTCTAATAGCATATTCTTAGTTTTGGAAGATTATGACTCATTTTACAGGGATAGAAGAGTGGATGTTTTATAGATAATTTTCAAGATGACATCTCAGCAAATGTCTTTGCTTTTTAGCTGTGTTTTTTGGCTGACTATCAAAAATAAGTACATTGGTAGAGGCTCATGAAATATATATATATATATATATATATGAATACCTTGAACCTGAAGTAGTGTACTTGGATGAGATTTAAAGGACAACTGAAAGGTGATTATACACTTATAACAGCAATCTCATAGTGAAAACACACATGATAATGCCATGTTTTGAATTACCCAAGACTTCTCTTCAACTATTTTTTTTCTTCTTCTTTTCATTTTTCTGTGTTAAAATGAATCATTATAATATCACAATCTCAGATTGGCTCCAAGATGAATTCTAAATGGATAACAAATAGTAGCAAAGGCTAGTATTTCTAATTAAACTCGAAAAAGTAATCCTGTAAATCAAAATCTTTGACCTGTTTTTTTTTTAATGTTCAAATGAAAAGAAAAGACAGGCAAACATAGGTCACCCACAGAATTTTGGCTATTAATTTGAATAAAGGGAAATATGTATCTGCTAACCTAGGAATATGCAAGGAGTCTGGTGAGATGCTTGTGCAAGGAACAGTAATGAAAAGGGTCATTGGTGTAACAAAAAAAGATTACAATTAAATGTTCTATACACACAGGAAGTACTTAGGGAAAAAGGATTGCTAAATATTTTATTCGGCTTTATCTTTATGAAAATTACATTTGCAAAGAATTGTAACCTGAAAAAATGGAACATGGCAGAAAAGGCAGGAATATCAGAATGACTGAGGTACTACAAGTTTTTCTGTGCTACAAAAATCTTCTGGTTATCTCCCCTTCCCCTCCCACCTTCAGATCAGTTTAATTGTATATTCATTGGATTCTGAACTTTCCAAACATTAGGGCTGCAATAGGAATGAAGAAAGCCTGCAAGGACTGATCTTGAATTTAAACACATTTTTTTCCTGCAAAAAGGAAAGGTTTGTTTTCCCTAAAGAGCTACATTAGCCAATAAGCTGCAAAGGTACGTGGCCTGACTGCTACCTGCACAGGCTTTGCCAGGTAAAGTTCAAAGGAAGAGAGATGACATAATCAGGTAGCAATACCTCGCACATTTCACTAGAAATGGTCAGTGGATCATCTGGGGTGGAGATGCCAGGATTTGGAGACAAAAGGTTCATTCATCTCCTGCTTCCAGCTCATGCTATCTGCAGCCTTGAGCAAATCTCTTAACTACTCTGATCCTCAGTTTTCTGATCTGCAAAATGACTGAATTAGACTAGATGATCTCAGTGACAGATTTTTCGAAATCCTCTGGTTTTCAGGGTTCAGTCTTCATTGTGATAGGTTGTATATTCAAGACAAACTCCTTCATCCTTTAAAGAATCTCTGCCCTTGCCCATGACCTATATCTGAAAACCCAGCACTTGTCCAGAAATCTGCATGTCCCAAGAAACTTTAGTAATTGGTGCCTCCCTGATTTTCACATCAGAGATGGAATACTAATGAGAAATGCCTGCAGGAGGTCTCCCCCTTAACCATGGAACATCTGGCCCTCATCTGCATCAAGGAGCTGCCCTGCCTGGGAGATAGAACTTGGGAGTCCTGGTCTAAGAGGAGTGATGGAAACCTGCTCTGAAATAGGTGCCATATCTAGGGAATGTTTCTCATTTGATTATTCATCTCCTTCTTTATTCTCCTTCCTTGACTTGAAGATCCTCTTTCCTGGGTTCAATTTCCTCTTCAATAGTCAACTTATAAACATATCCTATGATAATTGGAAATCTTTGCTTCTCTGGTTGATTATAGAGAGGGAAGAGGAATAGGCTGACTGTTTTCTTTTGCTCTTCTCCCTATAGAGGTCTCCAGCTAAACACTTTCCTGGCATGAGCTTAAAATGGACCAAATAAAGGCCTTTTGTTTTCAACATCGACATCTTGATTTGGGGTACCAGTTTGGAACTAGGTGGTGGTGTATTTCATCAGTGAAAAATCTTTATTCTAGTTCCTTTGCACCACCAACCCTTTTCACCTATCCCCTCCTCCACTCCAGCAGCTACAATTAACTAGGACAAGATCTAAGGCATCTCTAAACCTAATCTCTAAAACAGTGGTGTTAAACTCAGAGAAAGGAGCCACTAATATACTTACAGAATAATGGCTGCCTATTGATTTAAAAATCATATATAATCTATGTTTTTTCGAAATATTTCCCAATTGCACTATTATCTGGTTCAGGTGTACTCAGTAATATTGTGCTTCAAACCTATGACACTCCAGAATGCTCTTTCATCTCCCAATTTCAATAGTTTCCTTCAATACTTCTAAAGTAGACTTTTCTGTGTCCTATCCTTCCTTTTGACCTTCATATTCCTCTGATATTACCCTCCATTCACATTGTACATATCTTGAATGTATACATTTTTGTATATCTCCCCCATTAGAACATGAGCCCTTTGAGGAGTGCTGTTTTTTCCCATTTTTTGTATTCATAGTGCTTAGCACATAATAGGGTTTCTTGACTGCCTGATTGACTGGCTGGAAGTGAGTTTTTGTAATAAGGGAATGGTGTCAAAGCAGAGAAGATCTCTTCCTCTATCATATCTAAGTCCTTGGTTAAAACCATAAAATTGTATCCTGACTCTTTTAGATCTCCATTCTTCAGGCAGTACAGCCACAGGTTCCTCAACTATTCCCTAAATAGCATGAAGCTGACATTTTTTCATCACTCCAATTGTCTTCTTTTGCATGTTCTTTAGTTTATCAACGTTCCACCTAAACTATGATACCCAAACTGAACACAATACTCTAGGTATAGTCTGACCAAGGCTACATACACATTAGAACAAATCTTGAGCCCTTCACTGTTTCAAAGGCAAAAATCTCCTCTTCTGCTTAGGTTATATGAAGGATTGGATAGCAATGGTTTTTCTTGTAGCAGGAGAATGGACTAGATAACTCACTTTTTATAATTTATTTTTAATTAATAAAATAAAAAGCATCTACATAACAGTATAATTTTAAAAAATGATTGCAAAGGAAACTGCAAATCTATTATATACAACTTACTATTCCATGTAAATATATAATTAAGTTATTGTGTAATTTTTTTCATTTTTTTCTTCCCTCCCTTCTCCATCCTAGAGATAGCTATCATTAGACACTATGTGTATATGTATGTAAATATATACATATTTATGTGTGTGCATATATACATATATATGTAAAATCATTTTATCCACACTTCTATTCATCTTTCTGTAGTGCCTGTCTTCATATGTACTTTTTAACTAATTTGGGTATTTATAATAGTCAAAATGATTTAGTCATTCTTAAAACAATATTGCTATTGCTATATACAGTATTCTCCTAGTTCTACTCAATTTACTCTTCATTATTTTGTGCAAGTCTTCCCATGTTTTCCTAAAATAATCCAGTTCATCCTTTCTTGTAATACAATCAAATTCCATAACTCATTTATCTATTCCCCAATTGACATTATTAGATAATTTCTAATGGCCTTTGAAACTTCATTTTTCTTACTGTAAAGAAATGCTTTTGAACAATGAACTACAAAGCTATGTATACATTTTACACAAGAATTACCATTTATAAGTAATAATTCATTTAAAAGAAATACCCTTTTATTGGGACAGATTTAGAAACATTAAGAGCTTGGTGGAGGTGGAGATGGATAAGAGCCTGTGAGACAACAGCACAACTTGACAATCTCTGACTACCATAGACAAAAGTAAGGATTTATTAAAAAAAAAAATCCAACCATAATAGGAGGTGCGCTCACTGCCTTTGAAATTTAAGGCAGACACTTTTCAATCTCCAGAAGACATGAAACCCTTTTACAGGTATTAAATTAAAGGGCTCCCCTGTTGTTCCACAAATGCGATTTTAAAAACTGAGTGAAAATTGCAAAGAAAATATATTTGAAATTCAGTATAAAAGACTCCTTAAGATCAAAGAAGGCACCAGAAGAATATTGCAGTTGGCCATCTTCACACAAGCTTACTTATGCTCTGTCATCTATAGTCAGTGTTGCTTTTAATTCTGTTCTGTATTATGCTTTGGACACTATTTAATCAAAGCCTTTTTACTTTTGCACATAAAACCCGTGTCCTAAGGGAATATTTACTAGCAAACCCTGATGTGATAAGAATGATATAGCAGTGTCATAGAATTATACATAGGTTCCAGGAATTTATTAAGTAAAAGAGCCTGAATAGAGGAGATACTGCTTTGAAATAAGATTCCTCAAAAAGGGAGATTTATAAACATCAGTCTTACCTAGCAAATTTCTGAACCATGAACAACACCCAATTTTTTCTCCTAAACTTCATTCAGTTTTGAAAGGGTAAGAAAGAATAGCTGAAAAAGGTAGTTTTTCATCATTTTAAAGACTGGATGGTGTAACAAGTAATTCTTCTCCAAATAATAGCAGTTGCAAATCTGGAAAATGCACGAGGACAGCTGGTGGAATTTGGAGAAGCTACTCAGTTTTGACCTTTGTAATTTTTGACCTTTGTAAATCCTAGTTGCCTTAGTATTCAGTTTTTAAAAGTTACATCATGTTTCTGTATGTTTGCTGTCTTCTTTCAAATTTGGTAAACTCTCAGCTTTAAATCAGTTACTACTCCATACCATTGCTTCATATTAGCATGTATCCTCTAACTTTACCTCTGATTTCTAAAAATACTGTCCAATAGCTAGCCACACATCTGCCATCTCCCACTTGTAAAATTAACTTTTTCTAACCTAATTGTTCTCACACATTTATCTTCATGCTCAAAGGAACCACTGGCAAGAAATTATTTTCAATACTAATATATATGCATATTTGTTTATATACATACCAAATTTCATAGCATCTAAATTAATAAAGGAAAAATTGAGTATATAAATAGTAACATAATAATTGTAGAAGGCTTTACTGTTCTTCCCTAAGAACTAGACAAATCTAATGGAAAGGTTTTTTTTTTAAAGGAAAATAGAAAATAAGAAAACTGTCAGAAAATTTAGAGCTGTAAAAATGTGGTAACATAAATTAGAACACTAAAAAAAGTTCCTAGTCTCAAAACTACAACATGCCTTTATAAAAATACACCATGTGTAAAAGCACAAATTATAAATACATATAAAAAATCAGAAGCAGATATTTATAGACCATAACATCAATTAATAACATTCAGTACAAAGACTATAAGGAAAATATGCATATCTAAATGTAAACTTAATGACATTTGGAATAATGAATCAAAACAAATTATGGAAATAACTGTGAAAGAGAATGATGATGAAACAATGTAGTGACATTTCATGGTTGGTGAGCTCAATGCATTTAAAATTGAAAGCAGGAAGTTTTCATTTTGTAGAAGGCATGTCTCTTTTACAGGTATCACAAATAATGCAGCTAATATAATCCATAGAGGAAAAAAAATCTTATTTGTTAGAATATCTCAATAAAATTGAAACAGAATTAATGTGCTGAAAGTATGAGAGAAAATTTTAAAAATCAGAAATCCCAAAAGAAGCATCAGAATGCAGAGCCAAGATGACAAAATGCTAGGAAGCAAGGCAGCTGAGTTCCCATCCACAAAACTTCTCCAAATGGACCCAGAAAATATATCAAACAAATCCTGGTTATTACACAATCAGGGTCTACAAGTAGACCTTTAAGCAAAGAAGAAAAGAACTGAAGGAGCAGTTGATACTTTACCCTCACTGATTAAAGAAAGAAAGAATACACACACACACACACACACACACACACACACATACACACACACACACACACACACAAATACACATAGTTGGATACAAAAATATGTTTCATTCAGTGGGAAAATAGGAAGAAAGAGGAAAGGAGAATTAGAAGGAAAGTAGATTAGGGGATGGCTTAGACCTAAGCAAACAAACCCTAAGTAAAAATGTACATAAATGTTTATAGTTCTTTTGAGGAGAAAAGAAAGGAAATCTAAGGCAGGGCCATCTACTTCAAGCTTATTTTTTCCTTCCTTTCTTTGAAGGAACATCATATTGTTATCTGATAACCTAGAGACTGGAGAACTATTACTATGACTCTTTTACCTTTTAATTTTAAGGGACTAGCCTATATTTTGAGCCTTGATAAAATTTATTTATCTGTAAAAGAGAGGATGGAGATGTTATCTGAGATAAAACTTGAAATAGTGGAGAGATTTAGATAGATGAAGCTGTGAAGGAAGATTATTCCACATAAAACAGTGTGAGCAAAAGCACAAATACAAAAAAGTTTTGAATATATTTAGGGTATGGAAGTTATTCTCGTATTGAGTAAAAAGATCAGATTCAGAGAATCAGAATGAATCAAATACTATACAATTTATTTGGAGGAAAAATAGATCTAGAATCACCCAAGAAAATGGGGGGAGGAGAGAAAGTTGAAATGAGGGAGAGAGAGAATTTCCAGTCATTGACATTATTTTGTACTGGTTTAACAAAACACAAAAGTACATCAGTGGTACAGACTATACCATTGAAGAATGATTAAATTCAATAATCCAATGTTTGATAATTATGACACCATAAATTTTGGGGGAAAATACTCTTTATTTAACTGGAACATCTAGGAAAAATTAGTAAGAGGTTTGGCAGAAATTAGGTTTAAGCTATCATCTTGCACCATAAGCAAAAAAAAATTATCTCAAAATGAATATAATAACTGAATAGTTAAAGTTAATTGGTAGAAAGAAAAATTAAAAGAAAACCAGATCAGATACCTTTCACAGCTTTGGCTATAATAACCATTTTTAACCAAATAATGGATAGAGGTTATTTTCAAAGATAAATTGGATAATTTGAACCACATATATTTGAAAAAATTTTTATACTAACAAAATTAATGAAACCCAAATAAGAAAAGAAACTGTTGATTGAGGGAGAAAAATATTTGTATTAAATATCTCTGATATGAGTCAAGTCTAAGACACGTAGGCAATTATCAGAAACCAGAAGTTATTAAATGATAAGTGGTCAAAAGATATGAATAATTGGTTTCAAAAATAATAGCAAATTATGACAACCATATAAAAGTTAACTCTAATCACTAAGAGAAATACAAATCAAAATAACTTCTGAAAGTTCACTTTACATATGAGAAATTGATAGGGATGATTAAAGATGAGTACTATCAGTGTTTGAGGAACTTTGAAAAATTGGGCACAATAATTCAATATTGGGAGAACTATCAATTGAGACAAAGTAATTTAGAATTGTGCTAAGAAGTGATTAAAATAGTAATGCTTTTTGACCTAGAGATCCCACTATTAAGCAAAAAGTTTAAAGACAAAAGATCTCATTACATCCAAATATTCATAGCACTATCCATATGGGAATATCTGGAAATAGCAGATGGACATCAGCTAGGGATGTTGCACAAATTGTGGCAAATTAATAAAATGAACTATTACTACACTATAAGAAATAATGAATATGAATAATCTAAAGAATCTTGGAAAGATTCATAAGCAAAGCAAAACAAGCAGATCCAGAAAATCAATTTACACAATTAACACAATATAAGTGAAAGGAAAATAATGAAAACTGAATTTTATATAATGACTCAGCATATTGCTTTAAAAAGATTTAAAAATGTTTTTCTATCTTTTCTTTACAGAAATCAATCATCCAGCATTATTAAGCACCTACTTTGTCCCAGACATTGTGCTAAGTATTGGGGATACAAAGAATGGGAAAAAAACAAAACAAAACAAAATTAGTCCCAGTCTTCAAGGATCATCATTTACATGGGGGAGATGAATTGCAAATAAGTATGCACAAAGAAGATAATTTAGAATGAATTTTAAGGGGTAAGATGGAACCATGGGGAAGACTATATATATGAAATATTGAAGATTCAGCTGATGTCCTGCTTAGTTGGTGGGATGGTTTTTCCTCCCTCTTTCAATTTTATTTACACAGGTTAAATAGGGTGAAGATGAAGTAAAAAGCAAAAGTTATCAATGGAATTTGTTTGAAAAGAATGAGAGGTTAATTGATCTTTCTATATTTCCTACAGGAAAACTTCATGTAAAAAAACAAACAACGGTAGATTTTTGACCATTCCACAAAAGTTGGGAGTTACCAACCTTAAAGGCTTAGGAAGTACTGCAAAGCAAAAGCCAGGCCAACTTGAGGAGTTAAAAATCATTTCTAATTATCCCATAAAAGTATCTAGGATATACAATTGAGTGCTGCTATAAACTTAAATAGCTTGAAATTAACATATTCTCCTGCCAGTCTTGACTGATATTGCTTGATCTCAGGTTGTCATGACCTGAGGTTCTGTGTATTAACAGAATGGGACAGAGTATCTGAGTTCTATTCTCAGCACTTAGCAGCCTTGTGATCTTAACCTCAGTTTTTGTTTGTTTGTTTGTTTGTTTTTGTTTTCTGTAAGATAAAAGAGTGTTGAACTAGGCTATCTCTAAGATCCCTTCTGGCTCTGAAATGCTATAATTCTAAGTTTTTTTCCTAGTATTATTGCCTGGCTTCCACTCCACTCCTTACATAATTCAGACTGACTACCACAGATCTTGGATTTACATTTGAAAGGTATTCGGACCTTTAGCTTTTGTTGTTTGCCTATTGGCAAGTCATATAGACTCTCTGAGCCTCAGTTTTCTCATCCATGAAATAAATGGGCAGGGTAATAAACCAACTTTATTGAGTGTCTACTAACAGTCAAGCAATATGCTAGATTCTGGGTACATAAAGACAAAAATGAAACAATGTCTGCCTTCAGGGAGATAAAAATCAGGCAATTAGAATACACCCACATATCAACCTTTCAAAGCTGCTATAAGGCTCATATGGAAAAGTGTATGAAAAGCACTTTGCAAACCTTATAGTGACATAATAATGTCAGCTGTTATTATTGTGGTTGCTGTTATTTTTTTTATATAAAGTTAGCTTTTCTGTCTCACTTCAAATACATGTATAACAGGACTTTGTTTGAAGCTTCTGGGAATTATAGGAATAATCAAGTTTATAACTGTCGTTAGGGCCCCTTCCAAGACCTCCCAGTATATGATATAAGAGTTGAAATAATTTGTTCTCAGTAAGCCTTTTTCAATGGTGATCATTAAGAACAACCCAAAATTTGGTTCAGATGTCTTGATATCTGTGAAATGTAGAAGTCAGATAGGAATGATCTAGAAAGTCAGAGAAAAGAGTAATTCGGATTGGAAGTTGTTATATTAAATATGATTATACATATTAGATATATGATATATATATGCATATTATATATGTTATATATCAGTGGTTCTCAAACTTTTGTTTTCAGTATCTTTATTCTATTAAAAATTATTGAGGATCTCTCCAAAGAGTTTTTGTTTATCTGGATTATATTTATAGACATTTATCATATTGGAAATAAAAACTATTTTTGAATTTGTAGACCCTCTAAAAGGGTTTCAGAGATCCCCAGGATTCTCTAGACCATACTTTGAGAATCACTAGTATATATGATACATAGATAGTATATAATATGATTACACATATTATATTATTAAATATGATTATACATTTGCTTCAAACCAATGATTCTCTCATCCAGATTAATTCTAAATAATAAAATCTTCCAAAGGAAAACTGTTGGGTAAATCCTTTTAAAGGGGGTCAATGCCAATTAGTTTCAACCTACCAATATGATTTACTATCTATTTTTTTAAATAGGAAAGTCAGCTAAGCATTAATCTAGTACTTTCTTTATCCCCTACCTTAAAAAGAAAAAGAAATCTCCTTAACTTATTGTCTTTTTAGTTTTCTTATCCATTAGTGATTCTTTGATCATTAGAATGAATCACCTCTCTACAAAAGTCTCAAATCAGTTTTTTCATCTCCAACTTCTTCCCAGAACTCGAGCTCTTGATTTTTCCCAATTATTTGCCATGTATCTCCATCTGAATGGATCATCAGCTCTTTAAATTCAGAATTTTTAAAACTGAATTTTTCTTCCTTTGCCCTCAACTTGATGCTTAATGTAAGTCTTTGCATTGTTTCTAAAATCATCCATCCAATGAGCCAAGCTAGTCACCTAGGATTCAATATTGAATCATCCCTTTTTCTAACCAATCATTCAATCATTTCAATTTCCTTTGGTTTTACTTGCTCCATGTGTCCTTTGGTTTCTACTCCCATTGCAATTATACTTCTTTAGGTTCTCATTTAAATTTTGCCATAGTTGTTGTAATAGATTCCTAAATGACCTTTCTTCTTTTATTCCCTTCCCTAATTCATCTTTCATATTGTGGCTTGATAATTGTACCAATGCAATTCTGATCATGACATTCAAACCTTCAGTGGCTCACCATTGCCCAAATAAAACACAAAATCTTGATCAGGGCATTCAAGATCCTACATGATCTGTTTCATGCTAATTCCTTTCATGCATTCAATATTTTTGTCTTTCATTCTTGTTCTCTGCAGTCTCACTTTATGACTTCACTTATGCCATCACTATTGTTCAGAGTGAATTTCCTTTTTCTATTCTGCCTGTACCCAGCTCCATCCCCTGAAATTTCTCTCTCTCTCTCTCTTCAGGGCTAACTCATTATCATCCTCCAGAAGCCTGTAAGCTCTCCTTCCTCAAATGATTCATAGTAACTTCCCTTACTCTTTCATTGTCACTAACTTCACTCAACTTTATTTCAGCTGTATAAATATATTGCACCCCATTCCCACGCTGAACTTAGATGGTAAGATTCTTAAGAGCTGAGTCCTTGTTATACTATTCTTTGCATTACTGGGACCTTGATGATAGCAAGAACATCTTTATTAATAATTTAATAATTATTTGTTGTTTGTTGTTTATTCATGGCTCTGTTTCCCAACAGCTCCAGTTCCTAAATGTTTAGATTATTTTTGCAGAAGCAAAAACACCAAAGTATGTCACCCAAGTAGGTCATGCTCAGATTACAATATAGCCCAGCAGGACATTAATTTGTTTGACAAGGAGCAAGAACCAATTTGGAATACACACAGCCACAACTTCAGCAAAACCAGATTAATATACCTTTCACTGCCCTTCAAAGATCATTAGATGTAAATTGAAAATAATTCAGGTGAGATAGGGATCCTTGGTCTAAGGCTTCCTAGCCCTTTATGGGAGATATCCATTCATTCATTCATCTATACATCTACACATCCTTATATTCACTTATCCCTTCAGCAAATATTAAGGATTTTCTATGTGCAAGAAACCAATATAATGCTATAACAAGAATACCTGATTGTAGCTTAAAGATGAAACAATGCTTTTTCATGCATTCAATAAGTATTCATTGTCATTTGGGTGTAGAATAGGCTTTCTCTTCTCTTACCTCAAACACTTTTATTATCCGGTCCAAGAAAATTGACATTCAGCTCTCTTCTTTAAATGAGAAACATATGTCTTAGTTCAGGCATTCTCTCATATTAAGAAACTGGGCATATTTTAAACATACATAATACACATATACATACACTAACATCAACACTAATCACTACCATCACCACCACCAAAAATCTCTATAAGAATTCAGTCAAACTGAATTAAAGTATCACCCACAATATATTAGATGTACCAGTGACTCCTTTAGACCTGGAGAGGGAGAGCAGTAACATCAGATACCCTCTGATCTTATTGGGTTCCTTCATAGTGAGCCTGTGAAGCACTCCAGGAAGAATCACTTACACTTCTATTAGTCTCAAAAGAAGTCTAAGCAATTAATGGGAAAACATCATTGGAAGTCTCTGTCAGAGATGAGATACTACAAGCTGGATATGTAGATTTCCCTTATCATCTAGGACTTTATGCATTCAATATGATGGGACAATAGATCATAGACTTAAGAGTTGGAAAAAACCATAAAGTGCATCTAACCCAAAACCAATGGAAAAAAAATTTTAAATGGATAGAAATAATGAGGTGATGATATAAATGAGCCCATTTAATATTTTATTGAATCTGTGAAAACATAGATGTGGGCATTACTACCAAATAACAATTCATCAAATATCTGGGGATGAATACAACAGAGCAAAAGGGATCAAAGCAAGAAAAGCTTGGGCTGTAAAAAACAATTGGGTTTCTTCAGAGCATTCTCCACAAAAGCATTCTCCTCTGAATGTATGGGAGGATAAATGAGTTTATTGGATGCTCTCTATCTTCTACTTTTTACCATAAAGTTACAAGCTACAGAAGCTCTGCCCATGTCCAAGAAAGATAGCTTAAGTCAAATATAAGAAATAATAATGATTATAATAATAATTAACATTTATATAGTGTTTATTATGTGCTAGCCATCCAGAGGTTAAGTGAGTTATCCAGGATCACATAACTGGGAAGTTCCCAATCCTAGACACTAGCAGACACAGTAGGGCTCAGTTCTTTCATCTGTAAAATGAAGATAATAATAATACCTATCTCACAGATTTTTGTGATGAAGACAAAATGAATAAATATTTCTAAAGCACTCAGCAAAACCACTATATAAATGCTTGTTATTAAGATAGAGTAAAGTAATCAACATTTATTAAGCATCTGCTATGTGTCACACATTGTGCTAAATACTGATGATACAAAGAGGCAAAAGACAGTATCTTAATGCAAAAGAATAGAAACAAATTATGTATATATCAAGCTAAGTTCATTATAAATAAGAGAATTAACAGAAGGAAGAAACTAGAATTAAGAAGGTTTGGGAAATACTTCTTGTAAAAGATAAAATTTTAGTTGGAACTTAGAAGAACCCAAGAAAGTCATTAGGTAGAATTAAGGAAAGAACGCATTCTAGGCATGGGGCTGAGAAAATGCTTTGAAATGAAAGCCCACTATCACCGTTACTATTTAATATTGTATTAGAAACGCTAGCTTTAGCAATAAGAGCTGAGAAAGAGATTAAAGGAATAAGAATAGGCAATGAGGAAACCAAATTCTCACTCTTTGCCGATGACATGATGGTATACTTAGAGAACCCCAGAGATTCTACTAAAAAGTTATTAGAAATAATCCACAACTTTAGCAAAGTTGCTGGTTATAAAATAAACCCACATAAGTCATCAGCATTCTTATATATCACTAACAAAATCCAACAGTCAGAGTTACAAAGAGAAATTCCATTTAAAGTAACTACTGATAATATAAAATATTTAGGAATCTATCTGCCAAGGGAAAATCAGAAACTTTATGAGCAAAATTACAGACCACTTTTCACACAAATTAAGTCTGATCTAACCAATTGGAAAAATATTAAATGCTCTTGGATAGGGCGAGCAAATATAATAAAGATGACAATATTACCTAAACTAATCTATTTATTTAGCGCTATACCAATCAGACTCCCAAAAACTATTTTAATGACCTAGAAAAATAACAACAAAGTTCATATGGAAAACAAAAGGTCAAGAATTTCAAGGAATTAATAAAAAAATCAAATGAAGGTGGCTTAGCTGTACCAGATCTAAAATTATATTATAGAGCAGCAGTTACCAAAACTATTTGGTATTGGCTAAGGAATAGATTAGTTGATCAGTGGAATAGATTACGTCAAGGGATAAAACAGTCAACAAATATAGCAACCTAGTCTTTGATAAACCCAAAGATCCCAGCTTTTGGGATAAGAACTTACTGTTTGATAAAAATTGCTGGGAAAATTGGAAACTAATATGGCAGAAACTAGGCATTGATCCATACTTAACACTCGACACCAAGATAAGGTCAAAATGGGTTCATGACCTAGGCATAAAGAATGAAATTATTAATAAATTAGAGGAACGCAGGATAGTTTACCTCTCAGACCTGTGGAAGGGAAGGTCTTATGACCAAAGCAGAACTAGAGATCATTACTGATCACAAAATAGAAAATTTCTGATTATACCTAAACTGAAAAGTTTTTGTACAAACAAAACTAATGCAGACAAGATTAGAAGGGAAGCAATAAACTGGGAAAATATTTTTACAGTCAAAGGTTCTGATAAAGGCCTCATTTCCAAAATATATAGAGAATTAACTCTAATTTATAAAAATCAAGCCATTCTCCAATTGAAAATGGTCAAAGGATATGAAAAGACAATTCTCAGATGAAGAAATTGAAACTATTTCTAGTCATATGAAAAGATGCTCCAAGTCATTATTAATCAGAGAAATGCAAATTAAGACAACTCTAAGATACCACTACACACCTGTCAGATTGGCTAAGATGACAGGAAAAAATAATGATGATTGTTGGAGGGGATGCAGGAAAACTGGGACATTGATGCATTGTTGGTGGAGTTGTGAACGAATCCAACCATTTTGGAGAGTAGTTTGGAACTATGCTCAAAAAGTTGTCAAACTGTGCATACCCTTTGATCCAGCAGTGTTACTACTGGGATTATATCCCAAAGAGATTATAAAGAAGGGAAAGGGACCTGTATGTGTAATGTTTGTGGCAGCCCTTTTTGTAGTGGCTAAAAACTGGAAACTGAATGGATGTCCATCAGTTGGAGAATGGCTGAATAAATTGTAGTATATGAATATTATGGAATATTACTGTTCTGTAAGAAATGACCAACAGGATGATTTCAGAAAGGCCTGGAGAGACTTACATGAACTGATGCTGAGTGAAATGAGTAGGATCAGGAGATCATTATATACTTCAACAACAATACTATATGATGACCAGTTCTGATGGACCAGGCCATCCTCAGCAACGAGATTAACCAAATCATTTCCAATGGAGCAGTAATGAACTGAACCAGCTATGCCCAGAAAAAGAACTCTGGGAGATGACTAAAAACCATTACATTGAATTCCCAATCCCTATATTTATGCACACCTTCATTTTTGATTTCCTTCACAAGCTAATTGTACAATATTTCAGAGTCTGATTCTTTTTGTACAGCAAAATAACGTTTTGGTCATGTATACTTATTGTGTATCTAATTTATATTTTAATATATTTAACATCTACTGGTCATCCTGCCATCTAGGGGAGGGGGTGGAGGGGTAAGAGGTGAAAAATTGGAACAAGAGGTTTGGCAATTGTTAATGCTGTAAAGCTACCCATGCATATATCCTGCAAATAAAAGGCTATTAAATAAAAAAAAAAGAAAGAAAGAAATTAACTGAGCCACATGAAAAAAAAAAAAAAGAAATGAAAGAGGAGAAATCTTGTTCATGGAACAGTCAGGAGACCAATATCACTGGAATGAAAAATATGTGTAAGAAAATGCAAATGGAGGAGGAGGCTAGGTTATGAAGGGCTTTGAATGCCAAACAGAAATGATAGGGAGCTACTACAGTTTATTGAACAGCGAAGTAATATGGACAAACCTCAACTTAAAGAAAATAACTGGTGATTTAGCCTGATAAAGAATGGAAGAATTTTACAGAGAGAAGGAAGAGAAACAAAAAGGTACTTCTATAATTAGAATTTTAAAACAAATTTGAATTTCTTCCTAAAGAACAAAAGAGTCAGATTCTCATAAGGAAGAGAAAACTTCTCATTTTTCCAATAGCATAATAATGATATAGCAGATTCACAGAACATAAAGGCAGAAGTGGAATAACATAGTTAGGGACAAAGTAAGACAAAGAAGTGTAGTAACAGTTGGTGCTCCCCTTTTCAAGGGTATTCAAACAACTACTGGTTGAACAAATGCAATAAAAATTGCTTGTTGTTTTCTCAAGTTACATCTCTAAAACATAGCAGAGAATGTTACAAGACTTATTAAAACAGAAGAAAACTATCCAATCCTATGTTTTATATAAGCAAAAGGACATTCCATAAGGAACTTAAAATATATTGCAATGATTCTGAAGTGTTGGGAAAGCAACTAAAAACCCAAATGGCACAGGTTGTTTTTCCTCCACTGGAAGTAAAGGATGCATAAGATAAAAATTAATTTGTAAAGCGAACATCTGGCTAAGAAGGTGGTGCCCGAAAATAGGATTTGTACTTCTGAATCACAGCTTACATATAGGGTTGACATATTCCTGGCCAGAGATGAAGTATACCTAATAAAGCCCAGTACAAATGCATTTCCAAGTTGTCTTATAAATCTAAATGAAAAGGCTTTAAACTAAAAAGGATGGGGAGGAGGAGAGAGATGACTTGTCTATTTATATCCCTCAAGTTACTTTTGCCCAAGTATTATCTACTATGTTTCCACCATCTGGTTTCTGGATTTTCTTGGGATGAGTATAACTTCTTAATATACAATATCCTTCCTCCCCATATCCCTCTTTACAAACCCTTAACCACAAAGAGAGAAGAATACCAGTTTAAATATCCAGAAATTTACAGTTCACAGAAAATACCCCCCCCATCCAGCAAAAGAGAAGTCAGTAATAGAAAACCCAAGGTGTCAAGTATTTTTACTAAAATTTCCAAAGTTTAAGTAAAAAATAAGAGACATAAGAGGATCTGAGGGGGAAAATTTGATCTCATAGATATCAACATGATTTAATAGGATGAAATGCATTAAGGAGCTATGACTCTGGAGGAGTATGTTGTATTCAAAAGAAACAGTAAGGTTAAAATGATAAGAGTAAAGTACATTGCAAACTAAGAAGGTATGTTCATTCTGAGAAAATCCAAGAACCAGAGAGAGGAAGTATAACAGATAGTATTAAAGTGAAAGTCAAAGGAGGGATAAACAGAGGTGATTTTTGTTTTGAAGTACATTATATTCTACCTGGGAAGAAGAAGGTAGGTGACACAGTGGATAAAGTGTTGGGTTTAGAGTCAGGAAGACTCATCTGGCCTCAGATCCTTACTACTTATATGACCCTGGACAAGTCACTTAATTCTATTTGCCTCAGTTTCCTCATTTATAAAATGAGCTGGAGAAAGAAACTACACTAGTATCTTTGCTAAGAAAACCCTACATGGCATCATGAAGATCCTGGCATGACTGAAATGACTAAACACCTAGGAAGAAAGAGGAAGGAAATGAATTTTAGAGAGAAAGTGACCTCTGGCAAATAAACACAATAGAGAAGTGATGGAAGATTTCAGCTGGACTATTCAATTGGATAGAGAAGTGAGGGAAGACTTGCTGAAGTTCTCTCTCTGCCAAAATCAAATAATCTAATAACCTACTGATTTGCCTTAGTGATAGTCTTGTCTTTCAACTTTCCTTTTTGGTTGTGATATAACCAAAAAGGAAAGATTCTATTCCAAATCTGATTCCCATTAGTAATGAGAAACCGATTGTTGGAATAGAAATGATGGGAAGTTTAGGAGTTGGGATGGGAGCAGGACGCAATTCTATCAACCAATTTAGATTTTTAAAAAGCAATGTGCAAAAGATGGAAGCAAAGTGAGGTAACAGAAGATTTTACAAAAATGGTACAATTCAGTAAAGCCAAAGCTCAGAATAAGTCGAGGTTAGCTAGAAAGCTACAGACAATAGAAAAGAATTTCTTAGCTAACTCAAAAGAAAAGAAGGATTGAAATCTTTGCTTGGGGAGAATAGAATGATGATAAGTAACAACAGGCAGGAAGCAAAACTGCTTAATTTTCATTTTGGGTTCGCTACAGAAAAGAACTCACTCTACATTGGAAATGGACAAAAAATGACGAACAGATTTGATATCAGAGAAAATAAAGGAAATAGAAACATCTAGCTGCCTTTGATGAATTCAAATCACCTGGCCAGATGAATTTTATCCTCAAGTGTTGAAAGAATTAGCAGATGTAGTCGCTAAACTGCTGACACTGATATCTGAAAGATCATGGAAAATGGGAAAAGTAACACAAAATTGGTGAGGCACAGATTTTTTTTCCAATTTTCAAAAAAGAAAAAAAAGAACAGAATCCGTGAACTATTGAATAGTGAGTTTGAGATCAATTCTTGGGACACTTTTAGCATGTATAATTAAAGAGATGTTTAGCAAACATCTAGAAAGAAAAACGGCAATAACAAAGAGCCAACATGGCTTTATCAAGAACATGTAATGCGAAAATAACTTCATTTGCAATTTTAAACGATTACTAAACTGTCAGATGAGAGGAATGAGATGGATACAGTTTACTTAGATCATAGCAAAGAAAGTATCTTGTATGACTTGTGAGGAGAAAATGGCAAGATAAAAATAAGTCAAAAATAAAATCAGAAATAGTTGGATGGCAAGATGCAGGGAGCTTCAACATCAGTGGTAGGAGGTCTCCAATGGAGCACTGCAAAGATCTCTGCTTGGTTCTATGCTATTTAACATGTTTGTCAATGAGTTATTTTTTGTTTACAAAAGTAGGAGGAATAGTGGGTAATAAAATCAGAACCCAAAAGGATCTTGAAAGGCAAAGATCAAAGGTCCAAAATAATGAGGAAAGTCTGAACCTACCAAGATTAAGTTCAATGGACATAAATGTCTATCTTGTACTATAGTACCAAAAAATTAGCTTCACAAACATGAGATGAGGAAGGCAGTTCTAATTCTAAAATCTGCATTTCTTTTAGTTGTGTACCAGTTAAATAAAAAACTCACAAAAACTAATGCAAAGCATGGCAACATTAAAAGGAGCAGAACTTTCAGAAATAGGATGCTGATTGATTGATTGCTAGTCCTCCTGTACTCTATTCTGGTCAGACCTCATCTGGAGTAATGTTAAGTACTGAGAACCAGAGTTTAAGAAGGACATTGTTAAGCAAAAAAATATTCAAAAGAGGATAAACAGAATGTTAACAGGCCTTTGGATCATGTCCAATGTGAATCAGTTGGGGAATGAGAGCTTTTTGGCCTGGAGAAAAGAATACTCAGTGGGGAACATGATAATTGTCTCCAAGCATGTGAAGACCTATCTTGGGGACAAGGAACAAGACTTTCTCCATTTGACTCCAAGGGGTAGAATCCAGAGCACAAGACATAAGTTACAAGGAGGAAAATTTAGGTGGGGAAAATCTTCCCAACAATTAGAGCTTGTCCAAAAATTGAATAAGCTGCCTAGAGAGATGAAGACTTCCCCCTCCTTGAAGATCTTCAAGCATAAAAGTTGGATTACCTATCAGATACATTTCAGTGGGGATTCCTTTTCTGTGTGGGCTGAACTAGATGACCACCAAAATCCTTTCTAATCCCCAAATTTTGTGACCCTGTGATTGGAAAGTTGTAGCATGTGCTGGCAACACTTCCATGTATCTTAAAAGATTCCTATCTTTGGCTCAGGAAATGGCTACCTGATGTTGACCAATCTGATATGTTTATTTAAGCTGATGTGTTCAATGAGTCTTAATGATATATGTCCTGTCCTTTCTATGAAAAATTCTTCAATAATATGAGATTTTGTGAATATAGGTACTCCTTCCAGTAGTGTAGCTTGTAACACATCTTCATCTTCCCATTTTATGGGGCTCATGTCTTCCCATAATGGAGGATCCACCTAATTTCCTGAAAGTCCTTTTTTCTAGATCTTGTGCAAATACTAGTGTAATATTCAAGCTTTCATTTGTTGTTCCTTTGTCTCAATATATGACTACCATTCCTACTTTTCTGATCATACATTTTCTACATTATAATTTTTACTCACTTCTTATACTCCAACATTGTTGGCAATGGTACATGTAATTGTTTCCTACCATTGGCCTCTTTATCACCTTCAACTTTGATTCTTCAGAGATTATGGTTTTCACTGATTCACATGTCACCAGATGAATACACGTGTATATTTATACATGAATGGATGGATAAATGAACCAATGAATAAGTAAAAGCAAATGCATTTATTAAGTTCATTATGTTAAATATATAAAGAATACAATATACAAATATTGTATACAAATAAATAAATGAATACAAATCAATATAAGATTTACAAATAAAGAAAACAAGAATACAAGTAAAAAATGAAGATAACAAAAGTCCTCAAAGCTTTTTATTTTCAAAACATATGCACAGATAATTTTTCAACATTGACCCTTACATAGACTTGTGTTTCAGATTTCCCCCTCCTTTCCCTCCTCAAAGATTCTATATCTTTTTAAAAGCTTTTTATTTTCAAAACATATGCACAGATAATTTTTCAACGTTGACCCTTACATAGACTTGTGTTTCAGATTTCCCCCTCCTTTCCCTCCTCAAAGATTCTATATCTTTTTTAAAGCTTTTTATTTTTAAAACATATGCACAGATAATTTTTCAACATTGACCTTTACATAGTCTTGTGTTTCAGATTTCCCCCTCCTTTCTCTCATCCCCTCCCCTAGATGGCAAGCAACCCAATTTTTATATTATACATGTTAAAATATATGTTAAATCCAATATATGCAAACATATTTATACAATTCTCTTGCTGCACAAGAAAAATCAGATCAAAAATGAAAAAAAGAGTAAGAAAATAAAATGCAAGCAAACAACAACAAAAAGAGTAAGGATATTATGTTGTGATCCATATTCAATTTTCACAGTCCTTTCTCTGGGTGTAGATGGCTCTCTTCATCACAAGGTCATTGGAACTGGCAAAAGATCCTATATCTTAAAAGAAAATATATAAAGGACAAGTGGCAGCTAAGGCTAGGGTTCTGTGCCTTCAAAAATTATGGGGATTTTGAGTGGAATCATAAGGAAATATATGGATTTGCCTTTTGAGATACAGGAAGAATTCAAGATTTCCTCTTTGTGAGAAACTTCCTTGGCCAGTTGTTATATCACAACCCTTTTATGACTTAGTAGATAAGTGGGAGTTTCCTACATATAGAAGTAAGTGAATTGTCCGGGTCTTATATCCAATAAGTGTTAAAAGAAGTATTTAAACTCACATTTTCCTACTTCCCAGCCCTGCCATCTATCCAGTATTCCATTTTGTCAATAATATTGATTTTAGAAAGATAGGTTATTGCTTCAGGGAGAAGCTTGAGTTCATTGAAATTACTGTTTGATTCCCCACATAGAATTTAGTCTACTTTATTCTATTTGATCTTGTATTGAGTTCATTATATATCTACAGAGTCTTTCCCATATATATGTACTAAAGGATTAACTCAATGAGTTGTCCATCTAACAATCAATCACATCATGGATAATAAGCATCTTTTATTGAGTTAGTTTCTGGAATATAGATTACTGGACATGATGCTATTTTCACGTTTTTAATGGATATCAGGAGGGAAATGAATTGCCTTCAATTCAATAAATATTTATTAAATGGCTGCTATGTACTTTGGATGGAAAGGCAAAAAGGAAATAATCCCTGCCCTCAAGTAGCTTACTGTCTATGGAGGATAGTATGTGAACAAATGAATAAGCAAATGAAGATACATTTATTAATGTGCCAAGCATTATGTTAAGTGTCAAACATACAAATAAAAAATGAAAACAATAAAGGTCCTCAAAGATTTTTTTATCTTAGTAAGAGATGAAAACATATAAAGGACAAGTGACAGCTAAGACTAGGATTCTGTGGCTTCAAAAGTAAAACAAAAAATGAATAGAAAATGTAAAATATTTCTTATTGATTAATACAATTCAAGAAACATTAAGGGCCTACCATGAACTAAAACTTTTGCAGGGAATGGAACATGAAAGAATGAAAAGAAGGAAAAAAAAACAATCAGTCTTTGACCTCAAGTATCTCATAGTCTGCTAGGAGAAGCAAAGCCCCCAGTTGTCAGCCAGCATTACCTTACAAGGAAATGTAGAAGGAAAATGCAGTATTTTGCTGAAGGTAGGGACTATTTAAGGATGTAAAAGTATTTATTCAATGTAATCCAACAAGTATTTTAATAATACTTAACTATTTGTAGAGTGCTTTGTTGCATGGTGAGGGGGTGATGCAAAGTCAGCTCTAATAGGGAAATGATTCAAAATTATAGAATTTAGAGATAAAAGTCATCAGAGAGCATCTAATCCAACATTCCACTTTGCAGATAAAGACCTGCATTCCAGTAAAGTAAAAAAAAACTTATTCAAGGATATATGGATTATAAGTGATAGAGCCAGGACTCAAAATCTATTACTTACACTGTGACCCTAAATCAATCATTTCCCTTCTCTAAGCCTCAGTTTCTTGGTCTGAAGAATTGGGTAGTTGTACCAAATGATTTTTTATGTCATCTCTAGTTCTAAATCTATGCTACTCATAATTTAATGATGCAGTTTCATAAAAGGGAATAATCTTTGACCTGGCAGTGAAATGACCTGCGTTTCAAGTCCTGATGCTGCTGCTAATTCCCTTCATCCCTCTGGGACTTAAATTATTTATCCATACAATAAAAGGGTTAGATTAGGTGATTTTTAAATTTTCTTTGCATATATGTATATTTTTATTTTTAGGCTATATATGTACATTAATTTTTTAGATATTTCTATCTGAGTCATGTTGGAAGAGAGAAATTAGAACAAAAGGGAAAAACTGCAAGAAAGAAAAAAAGCAAAAATAGCATTCTTTGATCCACATTCATTCTCCACAGTTCTCTGAATTTGAATAGCATTTTCCATCCAAAGTTTATTGGAATGAGTTTGTATCACAGAATTGCTGAGATAGATATAGATATAAATAAATATAAGATATATATAATCAACATCTATAGGGGAAATCTTTTAGTAATAAATTTTCCTAATATGGAAAAGTAGCAAGGTGACATAAGGAGCAACATTTGGCACATGCCTCATAATTGGACACCTGTGTTGGTCATTTCCAAGTCATTCTTCTTGCATAATTAGGTCAGCATCAACACGGAAGAACTGTCATATATGAGACTCTAGAGAGGAGGAAGTCTTTAAAATACCATGCTTATCTTTAAATTCCAAATGGCAGTGGGGAGTTAGGGAATTCACCATCAGTCATGGCCTCTGCAGGCACAGTTTGGAACAACTGTGGAATGACTTTTTCAGGTCCTCTTGTTATATTTACACCAAACTTCAGAGCATGGCTGGCATGTTAAACCAAAAGATCTATGACTTAACAACAGCTGGGACTATTCAATGGAGATGAGCTTCAGAAAGTTTTTCGGGAGGATGGCAAGAGAAATTATCAATCGGTGATAGTCAAGTTGTTCTATCTTTTGTTCTCAGCAAAATTCTTGGTCAGGTAAGGAAATGAAGAGTCCTGCAAATTCAGGAGATTTTTATGTTCAGCAGTGATGGTCAGTTGTCCCTTTCTGCTTCCCTAGGGCTTCTTCTATGTGATTTTGATTATTCAGTCTTTAAGAGAAATGGTCTTGGGCATGTGCAGTGTGTCTCCATCCATGCACAGTAGGTCTGTGGTCATTTTTTGTGCTGCTCCTGAGTTCCAGCATAAATGGGGGAGGGGGATCTGAACAATGATGGTATTTCCATTATATTGATTCTACAGTTGTATAACTAAACATCCTTGCCTAAATTTAGTCCCATATCCTTTAGAAAGGTGCTATGATAATCCAAAAAAGCTGACATTTATATCCCTAGCTTGTAGCAGCCTGCTTCTTCTCTGGATACCAGGAATTTCTCCTCCTGCCTTTGACTTCACACTTACATTACCCATTTGGTTCAGCCTTATCTCTTTAGGGCCAGTATCTAGAGCCCAGCTTCTTAACTATAGTTTGCAACTTCATGTGATATAACTGAATGTAGGGGTCACAAAATAATGATTTATTGTTAGTAAATGTTTGATGTGTATGCCTGTTTTATATACATACCTACATACATATATATAATATATATATGTACTTATATATCGGGGTCACGTAAAAATTTCTCCAACAGAAAGGGATTGCAAATGAAAAAAATTTAAGAAGCCCTGTCTAGAGAATCTATTCCTGAAACATCAATCAGAAAATAAGCCAGATGCACCTGAGTGAGAACCTGCCCTCTTCCCAAAAAACCCAACAAAACAATAGTTGTGACAAAATGGGAAGAGTGTCATATGGCGTATACATGAAGGATGCTTTCTCATGAAGGATACTTTGAATTCTGGCTCTGCTAACTTACTACTTCTGTGAACCAAAAAGATTTTGGCTTTTTCAGATGTAAATTGAGAGACTTAGATTAGACAATATCTAAATCCTTTTCAGCTTGGGATTTATGATTCTATGATTTTGTTGCCTGAGTGTGAATCTTGTCTCCACTTACTAAAGCCTTTGTTTTTTTTTAATCTTTAAAATGTGGAAGTTAGACTAAATAAATGAATGAAGAATTTCTTATATGCTTACTATGTACAAAACACTGCTAAGCATGGGGGGCAGAGTATGGGGGTACAAATAGATATCCAATAAGCTCCCTTCCAGCCTAAATCTATAATCCTCTGATCTAAAGTAATTTTTAATATTTCTTGGCCTCAGTTTCTCTCTATGTTAAAAATATAGATAGTTTGTTAGGTTACCTCTAGAGTTATCAGAGTTCTAAAACCTTATAATATGTCCAAATCCTTGGAAATGTTAGGCATAACCTTAAATAAGACAAGTCAACACTGATAGCTAAGAACTTTTAGATTGGACAATTTATTGGATATTGTAAAAACATCCAATCTGAGAATTTTCTCAGTGCCATAAGAAGAAAACATTTCAACACTCCAAACAAGCGTGGTTTGGTCAGAAGGAGATCCCCTTCACTCATGCAGATTGTGGTGAATTACCACCCTCTCCCACAAGTTAATGAATAGTCTTCAAGAGTTGCTATGTCAAAACAATTCACAAGTCTACAGCCAACCTGAAAATGGGCCTCCTGGAATTGAAGCAGGCTCATCTCCAGTCTTTTACTACAAACCTTTCCAACCCCGTAGGACCAGAATTTAAACTCTGAGAACCTAAGACTACCTCTTTGTGACAAGAAGATAACTGAGAAGGAATTTCATGGAGGGTCAGGAGAGAGTATGGCAAATGTAAGCCCACAGTTTCTTTTCTCCCTTCTTCTTCCCTTTTTTTCTAATTGCAAATGGTCAAGCTCCCTTAAGAAAATCTATTATCTTGGCAGATTTCTATCCTACCAAAAACTTCAGTAATATTTATCCAGCCAAAGGCTTTGATTTAACTCCTTTGAACAAATCCATGTCTAGTGTAGTTAGTCAACACAAATTTAAGTGCTTACTATACCTTGGATGCTATGCTCAGTGTTAGAGATACAAAGAAAGGCAATATATTCACTTTCCCAAGCAAGTATCCCAGAAACAACATATAACCAATGATTTTCACAGTCTGGGAGGAAATAGAAGGGGACAATCTCAAGCTACCTTCAAAATACCTCTCAAGTTCTCAGATCCTTGCTTTAGCAATGCCCCTTCCCCCCTCCAGCAGTTTAATTTTTTAAATGGAAACTATGGATCATATTTCACTTTTCCAAAAATCAATCTCTGCTGGATGATGCATTAAAAGAAATAAATGCAAGCCATCCAGTCCTATTAGGGGAGTGTCTTGTCTACTAAAGAAATGACCACAATTAGCCAAGTTCAAAAGCTCAATCAGGAGAATCTTGGGAACAAATATACAAATTCAGAGTGCAAGGTCTGATGCATTGCTATTGATATTAATTTGAGTCCTAGCAATTCACGGAAGTTACCTCTGTGAATTTTTATTTATATTATTTATTCACCCATAACACACATTCTGTCTCTCTCTTTATATATAACATTAATAAAACATACCACATAAGAAAACATATTACACTAACAATATACAATACATACAATACATATACAATATATAATACAATATATACAATATTGTATATTGTACGAATACAATATATAATAATAAATACTTATGATATAAATAATACATATATAAAGAGAGAGCCATATACAAGAGAGACAGAAACAGACAAGGAGTAAGAAAGAGACAGAGACGGGTAGAGGGAGAGGCAGAGGCAGAGAGAGACAGATACAGGGGCAGAGAAAGAGACAAAGACAGAGTAAGAAAGAGAGAGGCAGAGAGAGAGATAGGGTTTGGGGAGAGAGAAATAGAGAGAGGCAGAGCAGAGACAAAGACACAGAGAGAGAATAAGAAAGAAACAGAGAGAATGAGACTGAGAGATAGGAGTGGGAGAGAGAGAGAGGCAGAAACAGAGTCAGAGAGGGATGGAGCCAACCTTGCCTCCAGAGAACTTGAAGTACTTTATTTAGGTATCTGCGTCACTCTTCCACAGAAAGATGGTAAGTATCATTCTCTCTGTTTAAGAACAAGGCCCAGACAAATGTCAGGCTTGTTCAAGGTCACACTATGGAGTCAACAGAGAGGAAAAGATTGAAGAGATACTTAATAACAAACCTCAAATACTTGAAGGATTTGAAGAGGGATTAGACTTATTCTTGCATAACTGTGATAATACTAATAACTAACATTTATATAGTGCATGGAGAGGCAGTGTATGGCATAGGAAATGGAGGGGCTGCCTTGGAACAAGCATCTAGGTTCAAGTCTTGCTTCTGAGCTGCATTCTCTGGGTGACTAGGAGCTACTTAGCTCCTCAGAGCCCCCACACTCTCCAAGATTCTGCAGTTACAAGTGACTGATTAATCTGCACAGGGTGGGGAATTTCCAAAACTCTGCCTTTGTGTCTGTCTCTCTCTTTCTCTTTCTCTCTGTCTTTTTCTGTCTCGTCCTTTCTGTGTGTATGTATTTGTGTCTGGATCTCTGTGTCTCTCCCTCTGACTCTCTGTCTGTCTGTGTCTATATCTCTGTGTGTTTCTGTCTCTATTTCCCTCTCTCTGTCTCTGTCTCTTTCTCTTTCTTTGTCTCTGTCTCTCTCTCTTTCTGTGTATATGTATCTGTGTCTGTATCTCTGTGTCTGTCTTTTTTTTCTCTGCCTCTGTCTCTTTTTCTGTATCTATATTTCTGTGTGTTTCTGTCTCTATTTCTCTCTGTTTCTGTCTCTCTCTGTTTCTGTCTCTCTCTGTCTTTGTATCTTTCTCTTTCTTTGTCTCTCCTCTTTCTCTCTTTCTGTGTATATGTATCTGTGTCTGTATCTCTGTCTGTCTTTTTCTTTGTTTCTGTCTCTCTCTCTTTCTGTATGTATATATCTGTGTCTGTATCTCTGTGTCTGTCTCTGTCTTTTTCTTTGTCTCTATCTCTGTTTCTGTCTCTCTCTTTCTTTCTGTGTATATGTATCTGTGTCTATATTTCTGTGTCTGTCTCTCTGCCTCTGTCTCTCCCTGTCTGTCTGTCTCTCCCTCCCTCCTTACTCTCTCTCTCTCTCTCTCTCTCTCACACACACACACACACACACACACACACCACACACACACACACACACACACACACACACCCTCTGGTAAGTGGTGGAACCTGTACTTGGTTCGAAGTCACCTGACTTCAGAGACAAGAGTTCTATCCATTATATTATGCTCATTTTGAGAAGGCAAAACCAAGACCAAGGGGTGGTGGAAGTTGCACAGAAATTAGTCTTTTTAAAAATGAGAACTGTTCAGAAGTAGCATGGGATGCCTCATGCAGTAATGACTTCTTGGTCACTGGAACAAAAGCTGCATCTCAGACTGTTGAAGAAGTTGGACTAGTGTATTAAAAAAAAATTAATGTACATGTATAATCAGAAAAAAAGAAAACAATAAAAATGGGTTTTTTAACATGAACATTCAAGTCTTTTACCAGTTCTTAAATTCTCTTGAGATTGTGAGTAAGAAAGAAACATGCCTTCCCAACTATAGACTTCCTTGCCTCTTCAAATGAATAGTAACACACAGGAGACATCTGTTTTCAATCACTGGGCTCAAGATACACACCTTGGAAAAAGTGAACCATATGACAAGCATGAACAAGTACACTCCAAACAAGAGATGCCCAGGTAACAGCAGGTAAAGATACTCAGCAGAAAATCATTTAATATAATGGTGTTTTCTTCTTTTGGGGGGAGGAGGGGGAGGGTAGGAAAAGGAATCAGAATATGAATGTATAATGACAACTCCAAAGTAAGCACTGGAATAAGTAAAATAAAAAGGAATCCTCACAGGGATCACCAAAACCTTCCAAATGTTAAGAGAGTTTCTGCCCCACCCATCTCTGAAGCTGCTTGCTGCTGGAGTGAATTGTTAAAATTTCTTACCCAATATGGGGGTGGTCGGAAAGCGCAATTTCTATCAAAAGCCTTTTTCTCTGAACTGCAGTTCCAATCCAATCTACTCCAACAAACATTTATTAAGCAGCTCTCTTATGCCAACATTGAGAAGTAATGATGAAATGAAGAACTCCTGTCCTCAAGGAACTTATATTTTATAGGAAGATACAACATGTAAACAGATGAATGTATAGTACACAAAGACTTGCAAAATTATTTTACAAATATCATCCTCTTTTTTATCCTTTTTTTATAAATGGAGAAATTGAGGCAGACAAAACATAAGTGGCTAGTTCATGATCACACAATTATAATCAGAATTTGGAGACAGATTTTAAGTTATGTGTGCTATCCACTGAACCATCTTGCTGTTTACAGGGTATAAATAAAGCTTTCTGTAAAAGATGAGGTGAAACTTCAAGAAAATTAGTAATTCCATGAAGCAGAGGATAGAATGGTATATATTTGACTCTAAATTTTACCAGTAATTGAAGATTTGGATGACTGGGTTACTACTATTCAATGCCTACAGGGAATGAGTTTAAGCAGAGAAAAACTTTAAATATCTTGGGTAAGATTTGCATATCTGGCAGGATATCAAAAATTTGAGTTAAAAGAAATGAAATAGGATGTTTGGTGTATCACTGACTCATTCAAGAATCATTTGTTATTGTGTGTAGGACTCTTCGAGGTGCTGGGGAAATACATCTTTTTTAAATACACAAAACTCAGTCCTTGTCCGTATGAAGCTAATAGAGAGAAAAGGCACAAATACAGGTAACAATGATGCAAAATAAGATCATTAGAGAGTTCCAAAGCAAATTTCTCTTGAGTTTCAAGTCAGGTAGAAAAGGAATTGATTTTAAATGAAATAAGATAAATCAAGGAGAGACATTTATAAGAATTTCCAGATATTCAGAACCTCACATACTTTGGGGACTCTTTTCTGGGCATTTTTTAGAAAGCAATAGACAGGGAATGACTTGAGTCCATTACTTTATTGAGAAATATTTACTAAATATGTATAATAAGCCTAACATTACATCATAGCAATTAGAGGCATGAGGAAACAGGGAAGTTTATCCACAAAGAAGACAAAGAAACAAAAGATAATGGAAATAGAAAAGGGATTAATATAAGAGATATGGCAAATCCAATTCTTTTTAACATGACAACATTTATTATATATCTACCATTTGCAAAGTATTATGCTAAGTAATGGGAACACAAAAACAGAGTCGACATTCTCTTAATGGTAGGTACCAATACAGAATTTACAAGATATTTGGAACAAGAGAAAAGTCCTAAGCAATGAGGAGGAAAAGAAAAGATTTCCAGGGGAAGATGGTACATGAACTGAGGCTAGGAGGAGGCTATGGATTCTAAGAAACAGAAATCAAGAGGGCATCCCTGGTCTGAGAAATACCTTATCAAAAACATAAAGGCAATGGAATTTTTAAGTTCAGATCAGAGGAAGTAACATCCATTTGGCTAGGATATAGAGTGCCCAAAGAGGAATAACATGTAATAAGCCTCTAAAAAAGATTTCACATTTTACTTCAGAGGTGATATGTGATAGAAGGTAACAAAGGAAGGAAAATTTATTGATTGTATTATTATGTACTAGGCACTGTGCTAAATAGAAGGCTTTATAAATATTACCTCATTTGAGAAAAATAGTGAAATAACCAGGAATCTGCTGTAGAAAGAAAATTTGGGAAGATATATGGAAGGCAAATTAGAGAGGATACTAGAGTTCAACAAAGAAATGAATATATATTCTAGGCAAAAGAAGCTAAGTACCATAATTAATAAGGTCATTACATAATTGGAGGACAAGGGGCAGGTGGAATAGAAAATAATAATAATTTATATAGTGTTTATTGTATGCCAAGAACTGTACCAAGCACTTTACAATTAGACAATTATAATCTTATTTGATCCTCACAATAACCCAGGGAGGTAGGTACTATTATTTCCATTTTACAAATGAGGAAACTGAGGCAAAGAGTGGTCAAATTACTTGCCTAGGGATAAATAGTGTCTGAGGCTGAATTTGAACTCAGGACTTTCTGTCTTCAGGACTGGGAATCTATCCACTGCATCACTTAGCCAAGTATGGAGGTAGAATTAGCAAGATTAAATAACTAATTGGATATGTGGGCAAAGCAGCAAAAAGTCTTACATAAATAATGAGGTATCACTGTAAGATAGTCTATGAAAAGAATTGACATTCATTATGATGATTCCAAGTTATCTAGGCTAATTATGTCCATTGTTGAAGGAGTACAAGAAGGGGGAAAAGCTCCAATACACAAAAGCATGTGAACCATTTTAGATTTTTCAGACCCACCCCCTCCCCAGTGGTTAAAATGAAAATATGCTGGCTCTTAAAGGGGCATATTTTAGTTATATGAAAATTTCACTCATGTGGAACATTTCAGTTTCGGACAATGCAGAAGAAATAATTACTGTGCTTAGTTTTCAGAAGCCTCAGCCATACCTGGGCCACATTTATGTAGAAAAAAAGCGGGGAGAAGGTAACTAGCTGGATTTTTTCATGGAAGGATTAGGAGTCTCAAACAGTTTAAATATCCAATGTTAGTTCCCATGATATCTACTCCATTTGTAAAGGGGAAAAAATGGGTGGCAAACTCAATTCAGCCAATATTTAGTATTTGCTCACTATATGCAAACTGTGGTGGTAGGAGACAAAAATGCAATAGTCCTTGTCCTGTGGAGTTTCTGTCCTTCTGGAGAGAATGACAAACAATCTGTCCTAAAAGCATTTGGGCTAGGTGACCTTTAAGCTTTCTTCTAGCTCTCAGTCTATGTTTCTGTGAACTTGTAAGGCAATGCAATTTAACTGGTATTCCACAGAGAAATGGCCTTTGCAATGTCACGCATTTCTTTACTTTGATGCCATCAGCCTGAATTCCTCTCAGTCTAGGACTATAAAGACTTTTGTTTCTATAATACATTTATTTCAAAATATATCCCTGCCCTACCTACTGAGTCTTCCTTTGTAACAAAGATTTTTTAAAAAGAAAGAGAATAATATCAGTTTAGGTAATCCAACCAACTCATTACCCAAGTAACCACATATGCTCATTTCTACTTCCTAGTCTCCCACTTTTGCAATGAGGGGAGAGGTCCATTTTCTTAAATCTTCCTGTGGTGAAACTTGGTCATTAGAATTACACAGCATTCAGTTTTGTTTTGTTGTTCATTCCATCTACTTTGTAACCATAATTGTATATGTTATTTACAGTTTTGCTTATATTATTCTGCATCATTTTCTGTTTTTCCATGATTCTGCATTCTTTGTGTTATTATTTCTTTTGGTACGATAATATTTTATTACGTTAATATACCACAATTTGTTCACTCATTCGTCAATTGATGGGCACTTTCTTTGTTTCTAGACCTTTGCTCCCACAAAAAGTACCTTACTATGCTAATATATATGGAACTAATCTTTTTATTTTAGGATATATGCTTAGCTTTGGGATCTTTGGGTCAAAAGCTACAGATATTTTAGTCACTCTGTTAGCATGATTCATAATTACTTTCCAGAATAATTGTACCAGATCCATCACTCCAACAACTTATAATGTCATGAGATCTAATAAGCTGACTGAGACTTTAAAGGTTTTCTTGTCCAACTTGTTCCTTTTACTGAGGATGAAATGAAGAAGTTCAATGGTAGAAAGTTATACAGTAAATTGAAGACCCTAGTCTTGAACCCAGATCCCTTTGACTCCAGATCGAGTGTTCAAAAAAATGGTTTCTTCTCTTTCTCAAAGTAGCAAAGGAGATCTTAAAGAAGCCTCTGGATCAGGCCGGCTGCATCCAGTTCTTAACTGAAGATTTTACATCTAGCCATTTTGAATGGCCAGAATCAAATCATAAGATGAACATGAAGGTCAGCAATGGGATGCCTAATTAATCATTAAGGTCAAGACTTTTTCTTAGCATAGTCTTGTCTATCTGATAAATGTTTATTGAGCCTAGTCAAAGTGTGACCACCAATTGTTCAAAGGACAGAATTTGGCTGACAAGAATAAACCCTGATAATGTGAGGTTAATAGGCATAACTAAATCTAGAGACATTCTTTCAGGAGGTCTGTGCGTCTGAAGAGGAGGAGGCTTTTTTGATATTGGCAGAGTATATTGTTAGCAACCCAACCAAATATGGTCTGATCCATACTGCCTATGTCACTTTGGAAAATTGATGGGATCCATTGCAGGCTGCCAGCATTACACTAGGGAAGGAGATTCTGTCAGCTCTGGCAGTAGAAGGGAGAAGGAGAAAAGGACAGAAGGAAGGACCTCAGGAATGAAAGGAAGGAGAATGTTGTTGGCTCTGCTAACTTAGGAACTGGAGCAATACAGACCAAGGGAAGGAAATCCCTTTTCTTTAGTGTTCATTGGGTTCAAAGGCAAGCATTTTCCATTGGGTAAGGAACTAAAAGCTAAAAGTGAACCCTGAGAGGGAGGCTGTCATGGAGAGTTAATTGATGTTAGACCTTCACCCCACTTTATTTCCTATTAGAAGCTATATCTACCTACTTGATGCTGATATAACAGAAGTCTATTTCATCATTTTACACTTGTTGCATTGTTATGTCATTTTCATACTGTCTTAGCTGAAGATTGTTTCTATTGGATTTTAAGAAAGGACATTTCCCAGAAATGACTCTGGAACTCAGAGAACCATCTATATTTTAAGAGACCAACAGGAAGAAGAGACTTGGAGAAGAGGGAAGGGACAGTGATTGTATAGAAATGGAAATAGAGATAAGAAAGTGTGTGTGGGGAAAAAAAGTTTGGTGATCCATAAGAGCACTTCATTATGCATCCCTAAGGAGATGCATCCAAGTGGAATCACAAGCAAATAGTGTAGAAAAGAGCATTCAAGACAGACTATTAGAGGACTACCATAATCAATGAGTGAAGATCCAGTAAAGGGAATTGAGAAGAATAGTCAGAAAGGTAAGAGAGAACCAAGAGAGAACAGTGTCATTAAAAACCCAGAAAAGAGAAGGTTTCCAGAAGAAAGGGTACAAAACAATATTAAATGCTTCAGAGAAGGCAAGAAAATTGAGGACGAGAAAGGGTCAATAGATTTGGCAATTAAGAGATGATTGGTAACTTTGGAAATAACAGATTCAGTTAAATGCTGAGGATGAAAACTATATTGCACAGAAAGTTTAAGAAAAAGAATAAGAAGTAGAAGCAGGAAATATAGATGACTGCCTCAAAAGGCAGCAAGTATAAGTGATTTCCTCAGTGAGTTTTGAGTGCAAAAGGGAGAACAGATACAAAAGGGCAATAAAATAATAGGATGAAGTGAGGGGATGGGGAAGATATAGGTATGTTCTTAAGTAGGGGGGAAGGAATAGGTAGGTGGGGGGGAATGAATTAGAAAGTGAAATGATAGTTGCAGCAATGTTTAGGAGAAGGGATCAAGGGTGTGTGAAGAGCTGTTGACGTTGGCAAGGAGAGGCTCCTCTTCCTCGGAGATTAGAATGAAGGAGGATCTAAGGGATGATTTTGAGGAGGAAATGAGAGATTGAGAGAAGGGGAGAAGAAAGTTCAAAGTGAATAGTCATTTTTTTTCAGTTAGCAAGAGGCAAGGTACTCTTCTAGAAGAATGAAAAAAAGGGGTTATTATGGTAGGATTGAAGAGAGAGAAAAAATTGGAAACTGTTTCAGTGACTGGAAAAGAGAATCAATTTAATTTCATTTCATTTAATTAATGATTGGATATAAAGCTAAAAAAGTAGGATAGAGGCAGATAGCAGAAAACCTTAAATTACTCTATAAGGATCTAAGACTTATTTATGGATTAACTCCTAAGGAACTACTGAATATTTGTAAGAACAAGCCATTATTAAAATTCTATTGTTATTGTTATTTTAAGTCTTACAATTGTCCTATGAGTCAAATGCTATTATTATTCCTATTTTACAGATTAGGAAACTGAGGTTAAAAATGCAAAGTGACTAAGCCAAGGTCACAGAGAGTATTTCTGAGGTAGAATTTGAACTCAAGTCTCTTTTTTCAAGTTTCAATTCAAGCTCTACCTATTAATCTCTCTGGAGCCTTTCTTAACTCCTTCTCTGCCTGTTAGTACCTTTCCTCCTAAATCATCTTATATTTAACTACTTTGCATTCATTTTTACTTGTTCTCTTCATATTTATATTTTCTTCATACATATTCATTTGTATATATTTAAATATATTTTTTACATTCCTGTTAGAATGTAAGGTCCATGAAGGCAATAACTATTTTTGTCTTTCTTGATATCTCCAATATCTAGCACAATTCTTGGCAATGTCACATCCAATTCTTTGTTATTTCATTTGGCATTTTCTTAACAAAGATATTGAAGTGGTTTGCCATTTCCTGCTCTGACTTGTTATACAGATGAAGGAACTGAAGCAAACAGGGTTAAGTCATACAGCTAGTCTGAGACCTGATTTGGACTCAGGAAGGTGGAAGAATCTTCCTGACTGCAGATCTGGTGCTCTATCCACTGAGTCATATAGCTCCCCTTGCCTGGCACACAGTAGGTGCTTAAAATCTTGTTGATTGATTACTTGACACTAGCCTCTGAATATTTATAAAACATATCAAATTTCCCACTAAGTTTTGAATAGATGATACTTTGTATTGTTAATTATTTTTATGTATCCATTCCACTTCCTCAATGAGATATTAAGTTTCCCCCTAAACAGGATCATGATGCTCAGTATCTGGACCATAAATCTTACAAGGTGAAGAATAGAAGAGATCTCAGAAATTGTTTGGTCACAAGATTATTGCTGAAGGGAACTCAAATGTAATTTTACAGATGAATAAACTGAGGCCCAGAAAGGTAAAATGTCTTGTCCAGTTTATATGTCTGATTAGTAGAAGGGCTATCACTAAAATCCAGATTTCCAGATTTTGAGCTCAGATCTCTTTCTCCTATACTACGCTGATCACGAAGATAACTATCAACATGAAAATGGTAGAGAAGTTATGAAATGCCCCACATAGACTACTTCTATGTATTAGGGGAAGAGGTGTGTGTAGGAAGGAAGGAGGCAAAGGTTATATAAGACAGAAGGTTTAGATGCAGATTAGAGAAGAAAATAGGTTTGGATGAAGAAATATTTCAAATTTCACCTCCTGTCCTCTGCAAGCTGAGTCCAATGTGGTTAGTGAAAGCTTTTGACCTAAATATTTAAGTCCTTTGCAAACACTGTACCCAGCTGTTGTTTTGCACAAGGCCAAGCACAGCTGAACAAATGAGCATGGGGTTGGCCCATTGGACCAAGGAGCACTGGAGGCTTTGGGTGAGGGGGATGAGAAAGAAGGTGGATACAGGCATGAACAAAAATGCAGCAGGTTCAGACAGAATGGAGATTTCTGGAATGCATCTCTTGCCAAATTGGAGCCACACTCTCCATTAAGAGAGTATTTTTGGGAGCACAAAAATCTTCAGTTGCTCAATCACCACTCCCTACCCCTCCAGCCCTACCCCATTAAAAAGACTGTGGCTTTCAACTGAAGGCCAATCTCTTTATCTAAAATGGAGACAGAAAATTGGATATTTTGCACACTCCTCTTGATAAAAACAGAAACATCATCAATACCTTCATCGTAGCATTTACAAAGTGCTTTGTGCAGTGCTTTACAAGGTGTCATCTGAATTTTACAAACCTGGGATGGTGCTCCCCATTTTACAGATGAGGAAACTGAGGCAATTAGAAGTTAAGTGACTTTTTTAGAGTCACACAGCTACTAAGTGACTGAAGTCAGATTTCAATTCAGGTTTTCTTGACTTTAGATCCAATTCTCTAACCCCTGTACCACCTAGAAACACACTGAAGCAAAAGCCTAGATTGTTATATGCTATAACAAGATTTTCTGTTGAGAAAAATAGGCGTAGGTACCTTCATATAGCTATAGATAAAGCTATGGTAACTCAAGGAGGCACTCTCCAGGTTTATTTGTTTTTTTCAACATCATTCTGGAGAAGTCATTCCACATGAGATTACCTTGTGGGTTCTAACTAAAAAACCAAAGATGCTCATTTTGGGAGCATCATGTGTGGTTCTATTTAGCCTTTTCTTTAAGACTAAATCAGGAAATATGATCTTACTGACATTTCTTTCAAATAGACCGGCTGACTCAAATGGAGTGGTCTAAAGCCATTTAGGATCTCAACATTGACCACAGAGAAGAAAGTTCAGTTTCACTTTTCTTGCTGGTCTTCCTGATGTGCTTTCTCCACTTGGCAGAGGACCTTTAGAAACCATTCCCTACTACCTCTCCCCCTGAAAATATATCAGCCTTCACACCTTTCCTTGGGATTGAGCTATCCTGATTGGTGAATAAAGGCAAACTTGCCTAACTCACCACATCTTGCTGACTCTGGGCCACTCGACATTCTATGCCTCTATCTATCCAAGCATCTTGTCATTTGTCCTGTCACCCCACTATGTACCCTGACTCTTTTCTACTTGTTCTAGTAATAGTCATAAAATCAATTGTAGAATTGTGTCTGAAACGGGTCAAGTTAACTCAGGAAGCATTTATTAAAAACCTGTTATGTGCTATTGTTTTTGTTGTTTAGTCCTGTCCAACTCTTCATGACCCCATTTGGGGTTTTCAGGGCAAAGATTGGTTATCCATGTCCTTCTCCATCTCATTTTGCAGATAAATGAACTAAGGCAAACAGAGTTATGTGACTTGGCCAGGGTCACACAATTAGTAAGAGTCTGAGGCCAGATTTGAACTCCCAAAGTTGTCTTTCTGACTCCAGGTCCGGCACTCTATCCACTACACCATCCAACTAACCCCAGAGAAATGTAAGAATAATATTTAAAAGCTATTACAAAACCAGAATCAAGAAATCTTGGTATCAGAAGGGATATAAGAAGGTTGACACCTAAGTTGCTTCTCTGGGTGACCTGGAGTGCCTTCAGGAATAGTATGGAAGTAAGGAATTATAGAGGGCTTGAAGGTGGAGATATAATTAATGAGCTCAATTTCAGATATATTGAGTTTAAAATATTTATGGGATATCCAGTTCAAGATGTCCAGCAAGTAGTTGGAGATGTAAAAATGGAGCTGATGAAAATTGTTGGAACTATATAAGTATATCAGAATAGCATAGATCTGATCATTGAATCCATGGTTTTTGATGAGATTACTAATTGAAATAGAATAGCAAGAGAAGAGAATAGTAGCCCCAGCCAGAACATTAAGGATCTGGGAGGGACAGAAATTTAGCAGGTGGAAACTAAGAGACCTAGGAGGAGGTTATAATCAGGAGAGGCTGCATGACAAAAATCTAGTGAGAAGAGAAGGTAAGAGGCACAGTTATCAGTTGCAAGTGAGGACAGAAAGGAGGACTGAGAAAAGGTGTGAGAATTGATTAGACCTCTATTCATTGTTGTTTATTACTCTCCAGATGAAAATAACTCTCATTCTTGCAAGCAAGCCTTTTAAATGTTATTTCCCCAATCAGAATATAAGTGCCCCTGATTGGGAAATAGCTAAGCAAGCTGTGGTACATGGATGTAAAATTGTATTACTACACAGTAAGAAATATTGAATATGATAAATATACATAAGCCTGGAAAGACTTAGATGAACTGATGCAAAGAGAATTAAGGAGAAAACATGATACACAATGAATAAAATACTACAAATAAAAAGAACCAAAAGAAAAATCAAAACTAAAAATTGCAAAATTATAATAATCCAGGTTGGTCCCAAAGAAGATATTTGAGAAAGCAGTTTTCTTGTTTCCTTGAAAAGGTGGGCGTATAATACTACATATGATGTCAGACTTTTTTGATATGTTGTTTAGTTTTCCTGAATTCTGCCCCCACTATCTTTTTTTCATTCTTTGTTATAAGAGATGGCTCTTTGGGAAGAAGGTAAGGTACTGTGGGAAAGGAAAGAAATGTAGAAAAACAAAAGCTATCCAAAAATGAATGTAAGGTCCTTGAGGGCTAGTGCCATCTCCCTTTTATATTTGTGTCATTGGTTCCTGGACCATTGCCCAACAAAATAAATATCTCTCCAGTCCTTCTCGGGTCTCATGGGCTCACCTAAACTCAACAAGACACAGCTGGTTTTCTGTATGCTCCTGGAAGCTGATCGAAAGATGAGCATCCTGATTTGTCCCCTGAGCAATAGCTGAACACTTATTTTCATGGCTAATGCCAAGCAAACGCCCTTTTTATTTGGCACCAGGCGTGAGAATGAACTCAAAAGTCTTAAGCCACTGAAATCAGCAGGCATCCTCATAATCATGGAAAGGGCCTGGCCCTAGACAGTCCTACTATGTTTGAGAACCCCAAGTTTGAGGGTCTGAGGCAGCTAATAAAATGTGCTAGGAAAGGTTGTCCCATCATTTCCTTATTTTCATTATATGGGAACAGAGACAAGTGCTTTCCTGTCTGCTGGATTAATGTTCCCTCTCACTCAACACTCCATGCTGGGCCTCTAAGTATTCTGGCTAAGCCTCTCTCCACAGAAGCTAGACAATTGGCTATAGCATCAAACTCCTTGGTAGAATACTTGCAAGAGGTGAAGCCTGAGTTTAGTGCTTCTTCCAAGAAGTCCCAGTATATTATTGGCATTGGAGACCACCAGCAGAACAATAGATAAAAGTGCTGGGCCTGAAATTTAGAATCTGGCCTCAGCTATATAAATAAACTGTGGGACCCGGCAAGTCACATCACCCTATTTATCTCCATTTCCTCATGATCTAGAGAAGGAAATGGCCAAGAACCCCCTTTCTCCCCATGAGGCCACAAAGAAGCAGATGTGACTAAAAAATGACTAAACAACAAAATTGGACCACAGTGTTATTTTTAAATTTAAAAAAGAAAGAAAGAAATGGGAAGACAGGCACGGTAATATATTGTTGGTAAAGTTGTAAATTGTACCAGACTTTATAGAAAACAATTTGGAATTATGCAAAAGAAATTATTAAAATGTTCATATCTTTTGATACAGAGATGTCATTACTACACAAATGCTCCAAAGAGGTCAAAAAGAAAAAGAAAAATGCCATATACACCAAAATATTCATAGCAATGCTTTGGTGCAGCAAAAATCTGAAAACAGATGCCTATTAAGTAAAAAACAGCTAAGCAAGTTATGATAAGGGAAGATAATGATAATAGCTACCATTTATATAGTGCTTTACCATAATACCTCCTTTTATTTTCACAATAACTTGTAAAGTAATTGCTATTATCACCCCCATTGTACAGAGGAGGAAAGGAAACTTACAGAGATTAAGGGACTTTCCCAAAGTAACACAATTAGGAAGTATCTGAGACAGGATTTTAACTGAGGTCTTCCTGACCTCAAATTCAGTGGTCTCATAGAGTGCTAGACCTGGAGTCAGGAAAATATGAGTTCAAATCCAGCCTTAGACAATTAGTAGGTAGGTGACACCAGGCGGGTCTTATCAACCTGTGTACCTTAGTTTTCTCCATTTATAAAATGAGCTGCAGAAGGAAATGGCAAATCCTTCCAATATATATGCCAAGAAAATCCCAAATGGGGTCATGAAGAGTTGGACAGGATGGAAAAAATGACTGAGCAACAATAATAAACTTAGTATATTACTCTGAGACCTCATATTATTGTGTCAAAAAACATTCACAAGAAATGTGGAGAATCAGAGAATCATGCAAAGACTTATTGAACAAATGCAGAAAGAAGTAATCAGAACCAGGATAATATATACAATGAATGTCTACCACAAAAGAATTGTAAAGAAAAACACAAAATATAAAGGAATTAAAAGCTGTTGTGTAATTATAATAGCCAAGTTTATCCCCAAATGAAAAAAAATCTAAAACAATTGAAATTGAATGCTATAAAATTATAATGACTAAGCTTGAGAATGTGTAAAAAAGCATTTTGCTAATATTTGCAACAGTGAAGAACTTCAGGTGGGTAACATTGCTCATCCTATCAGTCTTTTTCCATTTGTTAATAAGTTTCACTGACTTATTTTTTTCCTCTCATTTTTTTATTATAAAGGATAGATCTCTGGGAGGTAGTAAGGGCTACATTAGGAAATGTAGGTGCTATGAAAACAAAATATATGAATAAAATTTTCTTTTAGAAGAAATCATAGTACAAAAGGGTTTATTGGTTTAGTTTTCTTTCCTGGAAAGAAGAAGGAAAGGGAAGGTAATAATTATTTATTTATTAAGTGCTTACTGTGTACTCACAGACACTGTGCTAAATGCTTTATATTATTTCATTTGATACTAAATCAATTGAACTAAGGCAGCAAGGGGTCCTGGTGTATGAGAGAGAACTGGAAGGGACAAACAATGGGGGAGGGAAGGGTGAAATCAGAGTTTACTAGGGATATAAACATCCTCTGGGAAATAACTTGTCAAGACACAGTCCCCAAAATATTTTAGTCTGGCCCTGAGGACAGTTAGCCATTTTTTGATTTTGATAACACAGGAAAGGGGCTGCTTAGCTGAATTCCTGGAGAGGAGGGGGCAGTCCCTGCAGCATGGATCTTCACACACATGCCTTCCGCTTTTATTTCCAATTTAAAAGAAAATGCATTGCATTTTTGTTCTGTATTTATCCACTTTCTATGTTTAATGATGAGTTCTAGTGATAATTACCAATTCCTATATTTATACAAACTGGCACCTCTGCAGAAGATAAATAGAACAGGCAGATATTTCAGAAGTGCTGATTCTCTATAAATAAAACTATTTGATAATCAGTCCAAGCATGAACTGCTAAAATGGTAAAGGAGAAAAATAACAGTAGGGGTCCTTCAAATTACATTAGAATGCAGGGGAATTGGTGCCTCTGCCCCCTGTTGAGCCCCAGAAGTATAAGTTTGCATTTCTCACTTTTTCTGGCAAAAGGAATTCTGTCTCTTCTCTGGATTGCCCTAGCTATGCATAGGCCAGTACTCTACATGAATATTTTGACCAATAGGACTTTAACAATTGCATTTAACCACAAACAAGATCTCCAGAGGATATGCCTTTATTTTTTACCCCAGATTCTGATTTACCCCAGGTTCTTGACAGCAAAATTAATTTTTATTTTTATAATATAGTTATAATATTTTAAAAACATAGTTCACCTGCTTCCACCTGAAGGACCTGGAATGGCTAGGCCCCTGGACTGGCTTCTATGACAACCAAAAAGTATATAAAAAGCTTCCTACTCAACCCAGCTATTGTCTCATTGTCAAGGCTTCTTCAACACTGTTGTATATCTTTGTTGCACTAGAAATAGTGCAACGAATTGGTTATGGAGATATAATAACCTTATGCTATTTGTTGTAGTTGTTCAGTTACTCAGTTGTATCCAATTCTTAGGATTTTCTTGGCAAAGATGCTGGAGTGGTTTGCCATTTTCTACCCAGTAAATTAAGGCAAACAGGTTAAATGAGTTATCCAGAATCACACAACTAGTAACTGTCTGAGACTGAATTTGAAATCAGGTCTCAGCACTCAATCCACTGAGCTATCTAGCTGCATAGTCAGCAGTTAACAAGCACTGTGCTTCATACTGGGAATATAAAAGATGGCAAAAACATGATTTTTGTTCTCAAGGATTTCACATTCTAATAAAAAAGACAACATGCAACTAAGGCATACAAATTATAAGTAATAAAAAGGATAGCTAACATTTACTTAGCTAATAAACATGATTTATAGAGTGTAAAAACCAACAAGAACAGTATTGATTTAGAACTTTACCTTTTTCAAAGTATAAAAAATAACAATGGTAGCTAACCTTGATTTAGCACTTTACAATTTATAACGTGTAAATAACAGCAATGTGTTAACTAGTCTTGATTTAGCACTTTACAACTTATAAAGTGTAAATAACAGCAATGTGTTAACTAGCCTTGATTTAGCACTTTACAATTTATAAAGTGTAAATAACAACAATGTGTTAACTAACCTTGATTTAGCATTTTAGTTTACAAAGTATAAACAATAATAATAGTAGCTAACCTTGATTTAGCACTTTGCAGTTTGCAATATGTAAGCAATAACAATAATACTAAATGTCAGTAGTTTAAAATTTGCAAAGCACTTTCAGTTAATATCTTATTTTATCTTCACAACAAAAATAAGAAAAGATATGAGGCAAGGAATGAAGAATAAGAGAGTAGGTCTTCTAAAAGTAAAATCTAAATTCTTGAAGGAATCTAGGATGCTAGGAGGGAGAAATGAAGCAGGAGAGCATCTCAGTCATGTGGAACAGCCTGTAAAAAAAAGTATGAAGTTGAGAGACATGGCGTCCTTTTGGAGGAACAGCAATAAGCCTTGTGTCCTATATAGGAAAGAATGTGAAAGCTAATAAAGTGAAAGGAGATCAGAAGGCTAGGAAGCATCCTAATTGTGAAAGTTTTTAATGCCAAACACAGTGTTTTATATTTGATCCAGGAAGTGATAGTGAGTTACTGGAATTTGAGTGGAGAAGCTGATAAGGTCAGACCTGTGGTTTAGGAACATTACTTTGCCTGATGATAAAGGAAGGGCTAGAGTGAGAAGATATTTGAGGTAGCCTTGGACTGATGCTACACTAATTGAAACAAGGTGCTGGTTGGCTCTGGTAGCCAATACACATCTTACCAATAGCTGTTACCATATGGAAGCAACATTGTCTTACTAGGATGAGCATTTGAAATGTTGAGAGACAAGATGCCTTGTGTTTTAGTAATCTACTACCTTACCTTCATTTCTGATACCCCCAAGGTTCCCGATTCCTTTCTGATTCTCCTGTTTCTGGTACTCTCCTTGCCTTGACCTTCAACATTTATATGTTATCTGAGACCTGATTGCTTGGCTATCTCAGTTACTCAGATAACCTCTGCACATATTCTTTCATCCTAAAATATCTTTTGCCTTTCTTTTGTAACTCCAACATTTAGCACAGCACCTGGCAAATAGAAATAACTCAATAAATGCCTGTTAATAATGACTCATAAGAAATGGAAGTATGATTTGTTGCTGAAACAAAGGGGACTAGATATCTTAATTTTTTCTAAATCAGCTCAGCCCTTTTAATTTGAATTTGAATAGAATGGAGGAGCTAGATGGGGGAAAGTTGAAAACAAGTTTCCTCAACATACATTCATTCAGTTCCTTAGTTACTTCCATTAATTCAAGAAATCCTTTGTACATTGACATTAGCCTGGAAGGCTTGGGAACACTCTTGTACTAAGAGAATGGTGATTACTAGCAGCCTATTGCTCTTGAAAGTAAAGAAATTTACTGAAAGTAAGACATCATCAGAAAATATAGTTCTTGGCCTTGAAGAGAGCTGTTATTGATAAATCCTGAGATAGACATCTCAATTTCATATATGAACGGATAGCAACCCAATGAATATTTTGATCCAATGCTGTCTGCCAAACACAGGTACCAGCATTAGTCAACAGTGAGTACGAAGATCCAAGAAAGATGAATGCAGATAAAGGTTCCTTGTCTCAGACAACACATGAGAGCAATATTCTACTGACAGGTATAAAAGTGGGGTAAAGTGGGTTGGATCCATACTATAACTCCAACCAATGAAAATTCCAAACTATCAAATGCACTTCTGCTTGATGGGGCTCAATTTCCTATGTGTCACAAGCCCCTTTGGAGCTTGTATTACAGACTATTTATCTCTGAAGAGAGATGTGAAAAATGTAAGCAATATCCTAGCAATGATATACCATTTCTTCTCATGAGAACATATCTAATCAAAAATCAAAAAGCTGCTTCAGTAGTTTTCCTGCCAGGATCAGAGTAACCAAAGTAAAGATATTAATACTCCTTAATGCTCCCAGAGAGTCCTATAACTTGAGCGTTTCTGTAGCATGCTGTTGAACATGCTGGAGATGCTAAGATGCAACTAGAGTCAACATGGTGCCACTAGCTTTATAACATAGCTGCTAATATCTGGGCAAGAACTATATTTGAGTACTGACATACTATGGAGTTTCAGAAAATGAAAAGTTATAGGGATTCACAACCACCAATGTCTCTTAACTGAGATACTGGGGGAAGAGTGCAGAGAGAAAGAACTTGATTTAGTTTGATCTCATTTCAGAAAAACTTAAAAGAAATAAGATACTATATGATGTTTTAGCTCATTTTCAAAATCTTCAGCAAGGTGACAGAGTTTTGCTAAGAAGTTTTAGTCTGCAAGCAGGATAACACATCATTGGAAAGCCATTCAATACCAAGCTGTTGAAAAAATTAAGCAAGTCGCTAGTCTATAGAATAAACCCAGAGAATGACTGGGACTGCACAAAACAATGCATCACAAATTAAGACAACTTTAAGATACTACTTCATCCCCCTCAGATTGGCTAAAATGATAGGAAAAGATAATGATTAATGTTGGAGGGAACGTGGGAAAATTGGGATACTGATGCATTGTTTGTGGAGTTGTGAAATGATCCAACCATTCTGGAGAGCAATTTGGAACTATGCCCAAAGGGCTATCAAGATGTAGATACCCTTTGACCTAGCAGTGTCACTACTGGATCTATGTCTCAAAGAGATCATAAAAGAGGAAAAATGACCTACATATGCAAAAATATTTGTAGCATTCCTTTTTTGTACTGGCAAGGAACTGGAAATTGAGTGGATGTGCAGTAATTGAAGAATAGCTGGATAAATGATGGAATATCAATGTAATAGAATATCATTGTTTTATAAGGAATGATGAGCAGGCTGATTTTAGAAAAGTTATGGGGAAGACTTACATGAGCTAAGTGAAGTGAGAAAAATCAAGAAAACATTGTGCACAACAAGATTATGTGATGATCAACTGTGATAGACTTGGCTCTTCTCATTGAATTGATTATTCAAGGCAATTGCAATAGACTTAGGACAGAGAATTGAAAATGTACAAAAGTATAATTTTCACCTTTTTTTGTTTGTTCACCCATTCCTTTTTTCTTTCTCATGGTGTTTTTTCCCATTTTCATCTGATTATTTTTGCATAATGTGACTGATACATGCAAGAATTGGACATATTTAACTGTTATCAAGTTACTTGCTGTCTTGGGGAGGAGAGAGATAAGGAAAGGAGGGAGAAAATTTTGGAATGCAAAGTCTTACAAAAATGAATACTGAAATTTTATCTTCATCTGTATTTAGGGAAAAATGCTACTCAAATGGATCTGAACTGAAGATCATGGTTACAAAGTACCAAAAGTGATGATTCAGATGAGGAATAATTTGAGTATTAGGATCCATCAAATGATCAATCATTTCAGTTGTGTCCAACTCCTTGTGACCCCATTTGGGATTTTCTTGGCAGAGATACTGGAGCATTATGTAATTTCCTTCTCTAGCTCAATTTCCAGATGAGAAAACTGAGGCAAACAAGATTAAGTGGCATTTCCAATAAATATTTAGGAAATTCAGCCTTATCCGTTCTAGCCATAAGGTGTTCTCTGTTGGAGAAAAGGCAAAAGGGCTGAACGGTGGGGAAGCTCTTTTGTTTCTTAGTGTTCCAGCTTTAGAGAACAATGTATAGAGAACAGAAGTGGTAATAACCAGCTTGAGTCAGCCATAACCCCAGGGTTAGCACTGCAAGTCTATGGATAACAGTAATTAACCTGGGTCACTTGCAAGCTGAGACTCTCATCCAGAAGTGCCAGGCCTATTCAACCAGTAACCAAGATTACTTTTAACGCTTCAGAGAAAATGGGAGAAGTGGTTACCTATGTGGTCTAAGGAGGCCCATTGTAGAAGTACAGATATGTGCTTTGCATGTGTCATAAGTATATCATTGTGTATTGTATATGACTTATGAGAGTCAGCAGGGCTGGGTGTTCAGAGAGAGCTGGCCTTGCAGCCAAGAAGACCATGACAAAAAGGCTACTTTTGATTCATACTGGTTATGACTCTGCCAATCACAATCTCTTACTGCTCCAGGCAGCTGTCTAGGACTATAAGTTAAAGAACAAGTACAGACCTGCACTGGTAGGAATTCCCCATACAGGGTCTAGACATATCTCTAGAAAAATGGCTAAAGAGTTGCTTCTTTTTTTAAGCTTTTTATTTTCAAAACATATGCACAGATAAATTTTCAACATTGACCCTTGCATAGCCTTATGTTTCAGATTTTCCCCACTTTCCTCCCACCCCCTTCCCTAGCTGGCAAGCAATCATTGGATTGTTATACATGTTAAAATATATGTTAAATCTAATATGTGTAAACATATTTATACAATTCTCTTGTTGCATACAAAAAAAGTCAGATAAAAAATGAATAAGAAAACAAAATGCAAGCAAGCAACAACAAAAAGAGTGAGACTGTTATGTTGTGATCCACATTCAGATCCCATAGTTCTTTGGGTGTAGATGGTTCTCTTCATAACAAGATCATTAGAAGTGGAATCAATCATCTCATTGTTGGAAAGAATCACCTTCATCAGAATTGATCATCATATAATCTTGTTGTCATGTGCAATGATATCCTGGTTCTGCTCATTTCATTTAGCATCAGTTCATGTCTCTCCAGACCTCTCTAAAATCATCTTCATGATCATTTCTTATAGAACAATAATATTCCATAGCATTCATATACCATAATTTATTCAGCCATTCTCCACCTGATGGGCATCCATTGTTTCCAGTTTCTTGCCATTACAAAGAGAGCTGCCACAAACATTTTTGCACATATGGGTTCCTTTCCCTCCTTTAAGATCTCTTTGGGATATAGGTCCAATAGAAGCACTGCTGGATCAAAGGGTATGCAGAGTTTGATAACTTTTTGAGCATAGTTCCAAATTACTCTCCAGAATGGCTAGATCCATTCACAATTCCACCAATAATGTATTAGTATCCCAGTTTTCCCACATCCCCTCCAACATTTATTATTATCTTTTGCTGTCATCTTAGCCAATCTCAAAGGTGTGCAGTGGTACATCAGAGTTGTCTTAATTTGCATTTCTCTGATCAATAGTGATTTAGAGCATCTTTTCATATGATTAGAAATGCAGATGAAATTTTAATTTCATCTGAAAATTGTCTATTCATATTCTTTGACCATTTATTAATTGGAGAATAGCTTGAATTCTTATAAATTTGAGTCAATTCTCTATATATTTTAAAAATGAAGCCTTTATTAGAATGCTTAAATGTAAAAATATCTTCCCAATTTATTAATTCCCTTCTAATCTTGTCTGCATTAGTTTTGTTTGTACAAAAACTTTTAAATTTAATATAATCAAAATTATCTATTTAAAGTTAAATTATGAGTTCCAGTTCTTCTTTGGACAGAAATTCATTCCTTCTCCACAGATCTGAAAAGTAAACTATCCTCCATTCTTCTAATTTGCTTATAATATCACTCTTTATGTCTAAATCATAAACCCATTTGAACTTCATCTTGGTATGTGGTGTTAAGTGTGGACCAATGCCTAGTTTCTGCCGTACTAGTTTCCAATTTTTCCAGCAGTTTTTGTCTAATAGTGAGTTCTTATCCCAAAAGCTGGGGTCTTTGGGTTTGTCAAACACTAAATTGCTATAGTTATTGACTATTTTGTTCTGTGATCCTAACCTATTTCACTGATCAGCTATTCTATTTCTTAGCCAGTACCAAATGGTTTTGATGACTGCTGCTTTATAATACAGTTTTAGGTCTGCCATAGTTAGGACATCTTCATTGGCATTTTTTTTTTCATTAATTCCCTTGAAATTCTAGACCTTTTGTTCTTCCAGATAAACTTTATTATTATTTTTTCTAGGTCTATAAAATAATTTCTTGGGAGGTTGATTGGTATGGCACTAAATAAGTAGACTAATTTAGATAGTATTGTTATTTTTTTATATTCACTTGGCCTATCCATGAGCACTTGTATTTTTCTAACTGATTATATTTGATTTTATTTGTGTGGAAAGTGGTTTGTAGTTGTGTTCATATAACTCCTGACTTTCCCTTGGCAGACAGATTCCAAGGATTTTATACTATCAACATTTATTTTGAATGGAATTACTTTTGTATCTCTTGCTGCTGGACTTTGTTGGTAACATATAAAAATGCTGATGATTTGTGTGGATTTATTTTGCATCCTGCAACTTTGCTAAACTTGTGAATTGTTTCTAGTAGTTCTTTAGTTGATGCTCTAGGCTTCTCTAAGTATACCATCATATTATCTACAAAGAGTGATAATTTGGGTTCCTCATTACCTACTCTAATGTTTAAAATCTCTTTTTCTTCTCTTATTGCTAAAATTAATATTTCTGATACAATATTGAATAGTAATGGTGATAGTGGGCAACCTTGTTTCACTCCTGATTTTATTGGGAATGGTTCTAGTTTGTCCCCATTACATATGATTCTTGCCGATGGTTTTAAATAGATGCTACTGATCATTTTAAGGAAAAGTCCATTGATTCCTATATTCTTTAGTGTTTTTAATAGGAATGGGTTTTGGATTTTATCAAATGCTTTTTCTGCATCTATAGAAATAATCATATGATTTTTCTTAGATTAATAGCTTGTTCTATTTCTTTTTCTAAAATGAGACTATTTAAATAATTTATTTCCTTTTCTGTTAATATGGGCCATCTATATTTTTGCACCTATTCCTCCATTTCACTTAGATTATCAAATTTATTGGCATATAGTTGAACAAAGTAACTCCTAATTATTGCTCTAATTTCCTCTTCATTAGTGGAAAGTTCTCCCTTTTCATTTTTGGGACTAACAATTTGATATTCTTCTTTACTTTTTCTAATCAAATTAACTAAGGATTTATCTATTTTTTGTAAAACTAAATCTTAGCTTTATTTATTAATTCAATAGTTTTCTTATTTTCAGTTTTATTAATCTTCTCTTTTATTTTCAGAATTTCAATTTGGTATTTAATTAAGGGTTTTTAATTTGTTCTTTTTCTAGTTTTTTAAATTGTAAGCCCAATTCATTAACCTTCTCTTTCTCTATTAAGTAAAAATCTAGAGATTAAGAAAATTGTATAAGTAAATTAAGTAAGTATTAAGTAAGCATCTAGAAATATAAAACTTCCCCTAATAACTGCTTTGACTGCATTCCACAAATTTTGGTATGTTGTCTCAGTATTGACATTCTCTTGGATGAAATTATTGTGTCTATGATTTGTTGTTTCACCCATTCATTCTTTAGGATCAGATTATTTAATTTCCAATTAATTTTTGGTCTATTTTCTCCTGACCTTTTATTGCATTTGATTTTTATTGCATCATTACCTTAAAAAATAAATTTACTATTTCTGCTTTTCTGCATTTGAATTTGAGGTTTTTATGCCCTAATACATGGTTAATTTTTGGATAGGTTCCATGAACTGCCAAGAAAAAAGTAAACTCCTTTTTGTCTCCATCAAATTTTCTCCAAAGATCTATCACACCTAACTTTTCTAACATTCTGTTTACCTCCTTAACTTCTTTCTTACTGTTTTTTTTTTTTTTTTTGGTGGTTCAATTTATCAATTGGTGGTTCTCAGAGCACAAGGTTGAAATTCCCCCACTAGTATAGTTTTTTTTCCATCTCTCTTAACTTCTCCTCTAGGAATTTGGATCTGTACTTGGTGCAGATTTGTTTAGTATTTATTATCTACGGTACCATTTAGGAAAAAATAGTTTCCTTCCTTATCTCTCTTAATTAGATCTATCTTTGCTTTTACTTGATGTGAGATCAGGATTGCTACCCCTACTTTTTTTTTTTTATTTCACATGAAGTATAATAGATTCTGCTCCAGCCCTTTACCTTCACTCTGTATGTATCACTCTGCTTTAAATGTGTTTCTTGTAAACAACATATTGTAGGATTCTGGCTTTTAATCCAGTCTGCTATCAGCTTCCTTTTTATGGGAGAGTTCACCCATTTCCTTTCACAGTTAAATTAACTAATTCTGTATTTCCTACCATCTTATTTACCTGAAGTTTTGCGTTTCTCTTTCCTTTCTTCTTTCCTTCCTCTCCAGTATTTTGCTTCTGATCACCACTTCCCTCAAATAGCCCTCTCCCTTTAAAGCCCCTCCCCTTTCTCACATCTTACCCCTACTACTTCTGTTTTCCCTTCTATCAGCCTTTCCCTTTGTTTGCCTCTTTCCCTCCCACTTTCCTATAAAGTGAGACAAGTTTCTCTGTGAAACCAAATATGTCTGATATTCTCTCTTAGAGCCAAATCTGACGAGAATAAGATTCACACAATGCTCACCCCACTCCCTTATTTACCTCAATTATAATAAGTCTTCTTTGCTTCTTCATGAGATGTAATTTCCCTTATTTTACCACCTTTTTCCTCTTTTTCCAGTACAATCCCCTTTCTACCTCTAGTTTCTTTTTGACATTATCATAATAAAATCAAATTATACCTGTACTCTCTAAGTATACCCATAACAGAAATATAGTTCTCAGGAGTTCTTTCTTTTTTACATTTTTATGCTTCTCTTGATTTCTGTGTTTGGAAATCAATTTTTTGTTCAGTTCTGGTCTTTTCATTAGAAATAGATGAAGTTCACCTATATCATTGAATGTCCATCTTCTTCCCTGAAAGATAATGCTCATGTTAGCTGGATAACTTAGTCTTGACTGTAATCCAAGTTCCTTTGCCTTTCAGAATATCAGATTCCACACCCTTTGATCCTTTGAGGTAGAAGCTGTAAGGTCTTGGATAATCCTGATTGTGGGTCCTCAGCATTTAAATTGTTTCTTTCTGGCTATTTGCAATATCTTTTCCTTGGTGTCATAGTTCTGAAATTTAGCCACGATACTCCTTGGAGTTTTAATTTGGGGGTATTTTTCAGGATGTGATTAGTGAATTGTTTCAATGGCTCTTTTACTTTATGATTCTAAGATATCAGGGTAGTTTTCTTTTATGATTTCCTATAAGATAATATCTAGGTTTTTTAATTTACCATGGCTTTCAGGAAGTCCAATAATCCTTAGATTATCTCTCCTAGATCTTTTTCCCAGATCAGTTGTTTTTCCTAGGAAGTATTTTATATCTTCTTTTTTCATTTTTTTTTGTTTTGTTTGACTGATTCTTGAAATCTTATTGAGTCATTCACTTCCATTTGTTCAATTCTAATTTTTAACATATTATTTTCTTCAGTTACCTTTTTTAGCTCCTCTTTATTTGGCCAATTGAATTGTTTTGTTCATTACATTTCTTCCATATCACAAATTCTGCTTTCAATGAATTGGTATTTTTTCATTAGCTCCTTTTGTATTTGGCCAATTGAATTGTTTTGTTCATTACATTTCTTCCATATCACAAATTCTGCTTTCAATGAATTGGTATTTTTTCATATCTATTTTGTAAGGAGTTATATGCTTTTTCCATTTCATCAAATCTATTTTGTATGCTTTTCCCATCCATTCATGCAAAGATCTCATTTCCTTTACCCATTTTTCTTTTCTCTTTTCAATTCCCTCATGAAATCTTCCAAGAAAGCCTTGTGAAATAGGGACCAGCTCATATCTTCCTTTAGGGTTTCATTAAGAGTTGATTTTCCTTTAGAAACCTCAAGATTTGAGGTTTGCTCTTCACTCTGTCCAAAAAAGCTGTCTATGGTGAGAGTTCTTTTGGGGGTTTTGCTCATTTTTAAAGGCTTGAGGTCTATTCTTAACACAAAGGAGCAATAGCATCTTTAGTTTGCCCTGGGCAGTTCTTCTGATTGACTTCTGGTACTAGGTAATCATGGCTAGGTCCTGATTCTGGGACCTCAGTGGTTTACAATTTGCCTTTTGTAGAAAATGTGTTAGATCACCCACTTGCAACCAGGACAGAGTAGCCTAAAAGGCTCACAGAAGATTCCCAGGTGCATGGAAGCTGCAACTTCTGAGTCCCCACCCCAGCTCCTTGCTTCAGGCTCCCTTTGCTGCAGTCTGGGCCCAGCAGACTGTACCCCTGCCCATTTGAAACAGACCTGTTCTTAAGTTCTTCCAAGGTATCTCCAAAAAGTTGCTTTCTACAAGCTCCTCTAAATTAAAAGGAAATGAATTATTCATCAGAGAAAGACTAATTAAATCTGATTACATAAAATAAGAAGATAGATTCCCCCAACTCCATTGCATATTAAAAAACAATAGAGACCTTTAGTACTTGGTGTTCTTATTCAGGATCATAGCTCTCAGTTGTATTCTGACACTTCTCTCAGGGAATACAAGCTTGTGAGGGAGGTCATGTGAGAGATCCCTTACAATAGAGATTCAAGTCTCTTCATCTCACCTGTACTATGTAGAAAGACACACACACACACACACACACACACACACACACACACAAGTGAGAGAGAAACAGACATAGAGAGAAACAGAGAAAGAGCAATGGAGAGAGAAATAGCATCAGAGAGATAAAGACTGAGAGACAGAGAGAAAGATCAGTTGATATATCTCTATCTCCATCTATGTACATATATCTATATCTGTCTATCTATCTTTTGATTCTACCTACCCACACAAAGGATAGGAAGTAGGGGGATTGGTGGAAGATACAAGAAAGGGCAGAATACAGTAATATGTTGGCACCTGGAGGGGACAGAGCATGAACCTGAGTGAATAGAGCCAAGAAGTTGTTGAGTCCTCCTTGAGAAATAATTCAGTATAGGAACTCAGATCAAGAAGACTCTATCAAGAATAACTCCAAAAGAAAACAGAGGACACCCAACAATTCTGGTATGTACCAATAGTAATAGGAGATGCTAAAAAAAAGTGAGGAAAAATCCCAGTGTTGAAGAAGAATACAATAGAAAAGTTTTGAAACCAAAGGATCAAGAACAAAAGTCATATATAAATCCGTTTCTCACATAAACTAAGGGAGAGAATCATAATAGAAGGAAGGATGAAAAATTTTATATATTAATAAAATCACAGTTCAATCAAAAAAAAATCCAACAATCCCATATGGCATATTTGTTACACAATATGCTATTGTGATTATATTATGATTCATTAACATATAAATGCTTTGTTACTATTAGATATACTATTATGCAACAGTATATATGTGCTATTGATCTATATTCTTTATTATATATTACAAATTTTTGTTTTGCCCCAAATGTATTCACTATCATGCATGCTTTTAGATATATATGTGCTGATATAAATGGTCATATTTATTCCACTCTATTATAATGTGGTTATATACAATTTGAATAATTACCTTCATGTTATATATTGATTTTTGATATTTTAAATTTATGATGTAAATTAATTGTAACCCAATGTTTAAGTTTTCTTGTGTTACTTACTAAGACTTGAAATTATTTTTGTTTTGTTTTATTTTTGCGGGCAATTGGGTTAAGTGACTTGGCCAGGGTCACACAGCTAGGAAGTGTTAAGTGTCTAAGACTATATTTAAACTCAGATCCTTCTGACTCCAGGGTTGGTGCTCTATCCTCTGAGTCATATAGCTACCCCAGGACTTGAAATTATTTGGAAGACATATAGGTGGTTCAGTAAATAGTATGCCAGAATGCAAATCAAAAAACCAGATTCTAATTCCAGTTCTAACTCTAAAAACCCTAAATTCTAATTATGCATCATGTATTTACTGGCTATATGATATGATGAATCACAAAACTTTTTTGAGATAGCTTCTTGAGAATGGGAATAAATGAAAATGGGAATAAAATAATAATAGCATAAGGTTGATTTAAAGGCCAAAACAGATGGCACGTGCAAAATGACAAGGACATGTTTTTTTCCAAAATGGCAGAATCTGCAATGAAAGTGCAAACTTTAGGAAGTCTTGGGCCTCAAGTAATTTGGAGGTAATTTCTGTATTCACACAGAAGTAAAAACCCTTTTGCTAAAGTCACTGGCTGTCCAGGTAGTAGGATATGTTAGATTGCAAAGATCAGCATTAGACAGAGTCAGTCTGGCAGGACAGTTTCAGAGACTTGCAGAGCCAATTTTCAATAACACAATCTACCTGGAGGGTATTCTCCCTCAGGTCTAACTCAGACTAGGTAATTCTAAAAATTCTTCACTTCTGAGGTTTTGTGATATTCACTTACATACAAAGCTAGTCTCAATTCTATGTCATGGTACATCACTCATTCATGTTATTACAATGCTCCATCTGCTGGCAAGGGACATAGAAAACCTCAAAGAAAGGTTTGATGATTTATTTACATCTCCTTTACTTGCAGCTGGAATTAGAAGCAGGGAGAATGCTCATTATTAGAAGGTAAACTTCTTGAGGGCAAGTACTTTTTTGTGTGGCTTTTTTCATATCCCCAGAGCTTAGGATACTGCTTGATGCCTAGTAAATGTTTAATAAATGTTTGACTAAATTACTTGTAATAATAATATTAGCTAGCATTTAGATAATATTTAAGATTTGTAAAATACTTTACTTATCTAATCTGATATTTACAAGACAACCCTGGAAGGTAGGTGTTATTATTATCCTCACTTTGTAATGAGAAAACTGAGGCCGCTGTTAAATAACTTATTCAGAATTATAGCTAGTGAGCTTCTGAGGTAGGATTTGAATTCAGAACTTCCTAATTCCAGACCCCCACCACCACTGTGCTATCTAAATGGCAAAGTCTATAATCTATAACTCCTCTTTCATCCTCTTTTTGGTAGAAATGAGTCAATGCCTTTGGACACTTACCAAATATTTGCTTCTTTCTTAAGATGCCAAAAATGCTGACGTTTTCAAAAAAAAAGAACATGTAACTAATCAATGGTGATTTTAATATGTCTGGGCATATGATCCTTACCATAGGTAGGAGCATAAGCAATAGAGCTCTCTAACTTCAACCTCTTCTATTCCTAGTATTTTTTTATTCCCTGATCTTTGATTTTTGGGGGCAGAGTGGGGAGAATGTTGTTTTTATTTTTCTTGGACAATGTTTTACTTGCTTGTTCTTGAGGGAAAAAAACTTCTCCATTTTATATACATACATATATATATATATATATATATATATATATATATATATATATATATATCATAGATCTAGAGCTGGAAGGGACATTTGATTGTAGCCAATAGAAACCCTTCATTTTACATATGAGGAAAACTGAGTTCCAGGTGACTGGTCCAAGTTCACATAAGTAGTTAGTGGGAGAACTGATCATTTGCATTAAGCAATCAATGTTCTAAGCAAAATTTCATTATTTGCCCCAGGTTTGGCTGGATTGGGGATGACATAGAACAATATTTATTTTGGTTTTAGAGTTTCTTGAGATTCTTTAATTAGTCCAGCACTGGCTCTCTCGCTCTGACGTTGCCATCCCTGTTTCCCTTCATATGTTAACACAATATTATTCACAACACACAGGTAGAGATATATGGAACAAAGTCTATTTTCTGTTTTAAGTACAAATAATTATGAGTGTCAAGTTAGCCCACAGAGGTTAACATTGTCATTAGGCTTCAGAGACACTACACATTATCTCTTGTTTCATGTACTCACCAACTGAGAAACAGAGAGGATTACATCTTCTCTTTGAGGGGCTCAGAACATTGTAGGAAACTCAAGAATAAGACTTTTAATTAAGATAGTCATTCATGAGATCTCCCAGCAGCAAGTCCTTCTTCTGACAGGGAATGTTATTTTGTAAATCAGCAAGTCGGCTAACTCTATCTGTGAATCAAAAATCAATAAGGCAGGTGCTCTGATACCAGCATCTGACAATGAGGATCATGACAAAGAAGAATGTTACAATCAAAACGTTTTCCACTTTATTATGAATATGAAGCAGGAAGCTGTCTTTAGGGATTTCTGAATTAGAAGAAGTCCTGCTTTCTGGTCCAGTTTAGAATACTGCATATTGTTATTCAATTATTTCAGTCATGTCTGATTCTTTGTGACCCCATTTAAGGTTTTCTTGGCAAAGATACTGTATGGTTTGGCATTTTCCTTTTCTAGTTCATTTTACATATGATGAAACTGAGGCAAACAGGATTAACTGATTTGCCCAGGGACATAACTGCTTACAAAATTCTTGGAATTCTTTTATGAATGGGAGGTCTGAAGCTTAGAGTTACCATTAGTCTAGATATATTGGGTAAGCTAGGGAAGTTGACCATAGAATCATGAAGTGAGGTCTGGGAGGAACTTGACAGACCAATTTTATTTTTACAGATAAGATGTTCAAACAGGTTTAGTGACTTGCACACAGACATATGGGTAATAAAGCAAGCGTCTAAATCTAGATCCAATGCAAATCAAAAAGTGAATCACATGGTCACTGAGGATGACAAGCTGGGTGCATTTGGAAACCTATATGTGATATTCTTCATTCCCAAAAACAAAGATCTCTTTTTCCCAAAGCTCAAACCCCTTCATCTCACAGACAGTGCACTTAAAGGGAATTTCTGAGGAAACATTAAGTATCTTGCCCATGGTCATATAATAAACTAAGTCTCCTTCTAGTGTGGGACACTTGCCACTCTATCAGATGACAGCCAAGGACCAAAGTAGCTCATTTCCTCATTCAGTCTATATAGCTGATCTCATTGGCTATTAAAAGTAACAACATAAAGAAATATAAACATTTAAAGATGCTGAGAATAATAAAATTCAAACTCAAACCATAGCTGAGGAATTGTAGCCATAATTTTTTTTAATGAGAGAGACAATAGGAAAAAATTATTCAAAGGGGAAAAATCCAGAAATATAATAGTAGGACAAGTGATATCCTCTCTAAAGACCAACAAGAAAAATATGGCTCAATTAAGATGGGAAGAAGATAAAGAAGCTTTTTCTTTTATACAATTGAAAGTTCTCAATTTATACAATTGAGAACAATGAATGAAATATAATTGAGCAAAATAAAAATCTGGTTTCTTTGTAAAGTTGTATTATAGATAGGTAGGTAGATAGATGATGGATGGATAGATAATAGATGGATAGATGATGGATATAGATATATAAATATATGTGTGCATGTATATGTATTTATATGTAGTAATTATAGATATATATGGAGAGAGAGAGAGAGAGAGAGAGAGAGAAATTTGTTCAACCAATCACTTTTTTCCTTTCTAAAATTTGTGGCGGCAGCATGGTACAGTGAAAAAAAGTTCATACAGGAACCAAAGGTCTTGTGTTCAAATCCTAGCTCTACAATTTATAATTTCTGTGCCCTAGGGCAAGCCATCTTTCTCTTGGCCTTTTTTCCTAGGCTAGGCAGCCTCTAGGATCCATTTCAGCTCTGGATCTAGAATCTGATCATTATCTCCACTCCACTTGGTATCTGCTGCCCTGCCTATGAAACAAGATACCCCCCGATAGGTCATCTCTGGAATCCCATCCCACTTTCCTGAATCCTTTTGTGTGTTGTCTCCTTCCATTAAATTACAAATTCCTTGAGGAGAGAGACTATATTTCTTTTTACTGTTTCTCCAAGTTTAGGGCAGATAGGTATGGACAGAGTGCCAGGCTTAAAGTCAGGAAAACCTGAGTTCAAATCCACCTTAGACACTCAATAGCTGTAATCCTAAGCAAATCACTTAACTCTTTTTGCTTCAGTTTCTTCATACACAAAATGAGCCAGAGAAGGAAATGGAAAGCCATTCCAGTATCTTTGCCAAGGAAGTCCTAAATGTAATCACAGTTATATTAGTGCACCTAGGTAGCATAGTATGGAGAGAAATACTTAAAATCAGGGAAACCTGCATTCAATTTCAGGCTTATAAGCTTACTAGCTGTATGATCCTTATCAAGTCATTTAAATTCCATCTCAGTTTTCTCATTTGAAACAAAAGGGTTAATAGCAGTGTCTACCTCCCAATGTTACTGTGAAAATGAAATATTTATGAAGTACTTTGCAAAATTTAAAGCATTACATAAATGTTAGTGTTATTATTATTTACAATCCTATGCAAATGGTAAAGATATTATGGGGCTATATAGGATAATGTTTCTAGATATTATCTTTAGGTATTAAACTATTAAAAAGTGCACAGTAGAGAACAAGTCCTATCTGATTATCCAGTGGAAAGAACATTAGGTCACAAGTCAGGAGCCCTGGATTGTATCACCTTGTTGTATCACTTAGTTGTATCACCTTGAACATGCCACAAACTCTCTAGTTCTCTTAATTTTCATAGGGGATAGGAGTTAAATTAGACACAATAAATCCCTTCTTTCTCTAAATGTCTATGATTACCACATTTGGGATTTTAATCTCATTCTGTGATATTATTCATTATTTTATCTATCACTTATGTATTGATAATTCCCACATACATTTCCAGGCTCAATCTATTACTTGTTCATTCTTATTTCCAGCTGCTCACAGAACATCTATTTAGGAGCTCAGAGCCAGAGCTGAAAGAGTCTTAGGGGATCACCTACTCCAACTCCTTCATTTTATCAATGAATAAAGGGAACCATGGGCAAGTTAAGTGATTTTTCCCAAGATCTACAAATAATATCCTTAAACTGAACATATCCAACACATCTTCCTCCCTCCAATCTTTTTGAACTCCCCAGTTTAAGTTCCTAGAACCACCATCTTCCTAAACTACAAATCCCTATGTCCTTTCCTCTATGTCCTATATCTAAAAAATAGATTCCTATATTTAACCTGCCATTTAGTTGTATCATTTTTTTACTTTGAAATGTCTTTCCACCTAAAATACTGGCATCAAAAGTGAAAAGGATGAATGCATAACCAATGAAGATGAAATAAAAGCAATTATTAGGAATCATTTTGCGTAATTGTATGTGAATAAAACTGACAATTAAAATGAAATGGATAAATATTTACAAAAATATAAATTTTCCAGATTAAGGAAAATCTCCTCAGATTAAGAGGAGATGGAATATTTAAATATCAAAAGAAAAAATCAAATGAACAAGCCCTAAGTGAATTCACTAAGAAAAATTCCCCAGAATCTGCTGAATTTGTACATAAATTCTACCAAACATATAAAGAATTATTTCCAACTAATAGAAATCAACATCTTATATTTCCTAATAAAATAAGATCAAGATAGGTATATGACTTACACATTTAAAAAATTATATTATGAACAAATTAGGGAGGCATGGAAAAAATTCTCTGTCATATTTATGGATAGGGAAAGAATCTATAACCAAATAAGAGAGAGATTTGCAGGAGGTAAAATAAGTAACTTTGATTACCAAAAAAAAAAAAGAAAAAGAAAAAGAAAAAGAAAAGAAACATTTTGTGCAAGCAAAACCAATGTAGCTAAAAGTAGAAGAAAAACAGAAAGATGGAGGAGGTTGCAACAAAATTGATAGAGTCTCATTACTCAGATATATAGAAAACTGAGCCACATTTATAAGAATAAGAGCTACTCCCCTATTCATAAATGGCCAATGGATATAAGCAAGTAGTTTTCAGAGGAAGAAATCAAACTTATCAAGTCATATAAAAAGAAAGTCTAAATTTGAGAGAGGAAAATTTAAATAATTCTAAGCTACCACCCATTGGAGCAGTAAAGATGACAGAACAGGAAAATGAAAACTGCTTGAAGTGGAACCATTCCAGGTTTTTTTTTTTTCTTGTTTTTTTTTTTTTTTTGGTTTTGCTTTATTGTTTTTGATTTCTCATAAAGTCATTAGCTTTCATTTGTTCAATTCTATTTTTTAAGGAATTATTTTCCTCAGTGAGCTGTTGTAGCTCCATCCTCTATTGTCCACTTTTGCTTTTTAAGGCATTCTTCTCATTAGCTTTTTGCATTTCCTTTTGCAACACTCTCAATTCTTTTCCTATTTTTCCTCTATCTTTCTAACTTGATTATCAAAATCCCTTTTGAGCTCTTGCATGGCCTGAGCCCAAATCTTATTTTTCTTAGAGGCTTTAAATGTAAGATTTTTGACTTTATCATCATCTTCTGAATATGTTTTGATCTTGTCACCATAATAACTTTCAATGGTCAGAAAGTTTTGTTGTCTACTCATTTTCCTGGCCTATAACTTGGCTTTTAACTCTTAACAAAGTAGGGCTCTGTTTCCAGAGTGGAAGGTGTATTGTTCCAAGCTTCAGGGCTTTTGTGCAGCTGTTTTCAGAGATACTTCTAAGAATCTGACCACAAGACTCTTTTCTGCCCTAGAGTGTGTCCCTGTCCCAGTGTAGCTGTAAGATGTAGGGTGCTAATCCGGGCTGGCACTCTTATGTCTGGGGCTGTGATGGGACTGCACATCAGACTCCCACCTCATTGCCACAGACCCTTTCCACTGATCTTCCAAGTCCTTCCTTGTGTCTCTGGACTGAGAGGTCCAGAAGTCTTCAACATTGCTGCAGATTCAGAGGTCTTGCCTTGCTGATGTTGGGGTCCTGGCAGGAGCTGGGGCGAAGGCCGGGCTTGCACTGGGATTCCACTGACCTCTCACTCTGGTTCCATAGACTTTTTTCTGCTGATCTTCCAGCTCCTCTTTGGTGTCTCTGGGCTGAGAGGTCTGAAAGCCACCAATACTCTGCTAATGCAGAGGTTAGCCACAGGCTGGGGCTGGGTCAGGGACTGCACACCCAACTCCCACTCTGCCTCAGACTTTTTTAGCTGTTTCTAAGTTGCCTTTGACTGGAAACTGTTCTACTTCGTATTTTGAGGGTGTTCTGGTGCTCTAACATTTGTTTAGAGTCATTATTTTAAAAAATTTGGAGCAGTTTGGGGGAGAGGTTGGGCAAGTTCCTGCCTTTACTCCGCTTTCTTGGTTTTGACCTAATCCAACCATTCTGAAGAGCAATTTGGAACTATGCTCCAAAAACTCTAACACTTTACATACCCTTTGACCCAGAAATATTAATAGTGAATTTATACCCCAAAGAGATCAAAGATAAAGGGAAAGGACTCATATATACAAAAATATTTGTAGTAGTTTTTTTGTGGTGGCAAAAAACTGGAAATTGAGGAGATGTCCATCAGTTGGGGAATGGATTGTTACAGGAGTCACCTGCTAGTGGCTGCTGTGGATCTAATTCTGACCAGCAGAAAAATCGTGTAATGTAAAAGAATAATAATGATACAAGGAGACTGAGAGACAGTTACATTCTCTGGATTCCTTCCTCTTCCCTCTTCCCTCTTCCCTCTGATTTATTTTATTCCCAATTAACAGGCAACATCTTGGTCAGTCTCCAGAGTGTTGTGATTCACAGCTATGGGGGTTTTGGTGAAGTGACCTGCACCTTACAGTCCCCTTTAAGCCTTTACAAGCTTTCTGGATTTCACACTTAGGTGTGGTCCTCAACAATGGCTGAACAAATCATGGTATATGAATGTGATGGAATATTACTGAGAAATGGAGAAGAGGAAAGTTTCAGAAAAACTTAAGAAGATTTGTATGAACAGATGCAAAGTGAAGTGAGCAGAACCAGAACAATTTACAAAATAGCAGTGCTATTATGAAGATAATCACCTATGAAAGACTTGGTAATTCTGATCAATACAATGATCCACCACAATTCCAAAGTACTCCAACGTAAAAAAAAAAAAAAAAAAAAAAAAAATGCTATCTACCTCCAGACAGAGAACTGATTAACTCAGAGTACAAATTGAAGCTTGTCTTTTTCTTCAGAACATGATTAATGCAGAAATATGTTTTCCAAAACTATATAATGTGTGTTGTAATTTTTGTCTTCTTAATGAGTAGAGAAAAGGGTGGAGAGAGGGAGAGAATTTGGAACTGAAAATAAAAATTCAGTTGTAAAAAATGTCTTTCATTGTAATTAGGAGAGCCATCTGCATCCAGAAAGAGAGAGACCCCTGCGGACTGAGTGTGGATCATAGCATAGTATTTTGACTTTTTTTATTGTTGTTTGCTTTCTTCTGGCTTTCTTTTTGTTTTTTTTTTGTTTGTTTGTTTGTTTGTTTTTGATCTGCTTTTTCTTGTGCAGCATGGTAATTGTGGAAATATGTGTAGAATATATTTAACATATATTTGATTATTTTCTGTCTAGGGGAGGTGGTGAGGGGAAGGGAGGAAGAATAAAATTGGAACACAAGCTTTTGTAAGGGTCAATGTTGTAAACTACCTATGCATATATTTTGAATATAAAAAGCTTTAAAAATGTCTTTGAGATTTACCTTTTCCCTTCTATCTTCACTTTACAATTATATTGCCTCCTCTACTCTTTAGACAATTGCTATAAGATTAATTTTGCTCTAATGCTGCTTTTACCATCGATTTAGTTCATAAGAACTCCACCAAAAGTATTTAGGTAAAACAGTGAATAGAACGCCATGTAGAGTTAAAAAGACCTGAGTACAATTCGGCCCCAAACATTTACTAATTATGTGATCCTGGACAAGTCTGCCTTGGTTTTCTCAACCATAAAATGAGGATGCTAATAGCACCTATCTTCCAGGGTTATTGTGAAGATCAAGTGAGATATTTACAAAGTGCTAAGAACAGTGCTTAGTCCAGAGTAGGCATTTAATAAATGTGTTTCCTTTCTACCTTTTCTTAACTACCTTTCAGAAAACTTATTAAGAAGAGATTGCATATACAAAAACAATTCTTGCAAAAACAGACTCTGAGATGTCATTCAATAAACATATATCAATCATATACTATGTGTTCAGGTTCTGTACTAAGAGCTAGATAAACAAATATCATGCTGTTCCTCCAAAATGGAATGCCACACTACTTTTCTTCTCTTACCTCTTATTTCAATCTAACTCAAAGTTCATTTCAACTTCGACCAGTCTACAGTGGTGTCTTCTTTCTCTATATAACATTCACAATCATTATTATACAAACTTCTAATTATCTCTACCCATTTGACTTTTATTCTTCTGCTTAGATGTTACATTATTGGAAGGTAGGTACCTAAGTGTCTTATATCCTTTACAAGGTAGCACACAGTAAGTGCTGATAAAGCACTTGAGGCTCATTCATCCTCTTGAATACTCTGTCATTGTCAGGAATTAGGATATTCAAAATATCCAGATCCTTCCTTCTTTCATTGCTCACAGCAGAATAGAGTTCAAGATAAGATAACCATGTCTTTAACCAAAAAAAATCTACAGATAGAGTAGATAGAAGATACATGGGGAGAGAGCAAAAAGATTCATTCGTCCATAGGAAATGACAGGTTTCTGAGAAATAAACCTTGAATAGAAAATAAGGCTAAGCAATTTTTTCATGTGGTGTTGAAATAGGCCATTTAGAAGCATTTGTTAGTGCCGTGGGGCTTTGAAAGAGCAGTGACAAACCTACAAATTTGGTTTATTCAAGAAAATTGGATTGAGGAAGTTATCAGGGTTTCATTCCCCTGAAAATATCTATGATGCTCATTTTTGTTAGAGTTTTGAAATATGTACCTTTATAAAAAGATCCCTATGATGTTCATCACCACCAATAGATTTTCCAGCCTTGGTTCCCCAGAGCTGAAATGAAATTTGACCTCTGACAAAAAAGTGGCAGGGATGAGGCAAGACTTTTAGAAGAAAGCAACCCAATCTAGTCTTATAATGCTGAGAGTGGGACCTTGAGACTTTGAAGAGATCTGAGCAAAGCATAATAAATGTTTTTGCCTGCCTATGTCAATCACTCAGGAATTTCTTCTCATTCTGTATCATCTTCTTGGCTCATTTCAAACTGGAAGGTAAAATTATTTCATTTATGTCTAAGCCAAACAACATTTTGAAAAGAAGCAAAGAAATCCTAGAACTGTGTGATATCTTGCTTATGGTAAGCACACAGACATAGTCCAAAATAAGTAGGTGATTAAGAAATGTTGGTTGAATTATCATTCAACCAACATTTAAATATTTACTATGTGCCAGTGGTGCTAACAGTTAGACTTACCAGAATGAAAAACAAACAAGTACAGTCCCTGTTCTCAAGAGAGTTAGCTTCCAGTAGAGGAGACAATATGAAATAACCATGTATATAGAAAATATGTACATTATAAATGGAAGATAATTTAGGGAGAAAGTACTAATGATAGGGGAAGAAAAGATGGGAACTCAGATTTTCAGCAGAAAATGGGATTTGAAGTAAGTCTTGAAGGAAGCTGGGGAAGATAAGAACAAGAGATGATGAGAGAAAGAGCATTCCAGGCTCTTTCCAGTGGAAATTCATGAAGTTGGAGAGATGAAATGTCATATAGGAGAAATAGTAAGTAGCCCACTGTAACTGGGTAGTCAAGACGTAAAATTAAATGTAGTCAAATTGCCTGCGTAAGGTCTGAATCTCCTCTGTAACTTCCTTGAAAACTGATCATCTCATCTACCTCTAGGATATCCCCAAAATATTCCAAAATACAAAAGTTTGGATAATAGCTGGATGAGATGGCACAGTCAAGGAAAGATCAAGGATTTGGAATAACCAAACATGCTTGTAAGCAGCAAAGAAGTAGCTAATTGATAAGGAAAGCCTGAAAATTAGAGAAAAGGGTTGACTGAAGAGAAAATGCTCAAAAGAAGAGGAGAGGAAATGGGATGAAAAGTACAAGAAAAATTATTGTTCATTGGATTAAAGGCTTCCTCATTTCTGAAAATAGAGGTAATGAGAAAAATTATAAGAGAGGACATGAGAGAGATCCTGAGGGATAATAAAGAGCTCACTTCTCAGTACAGTATAGTTAAAAACTGGGTTCCTTCCTCCAACATTCATCTTAGGTAGTTCAGTAGTTAAAAGCACCACACTTAAAGTCAGGAAGAACCTGAGTTCAAATCTCACCTTCGATGTTTACTAGCTGTGTTACCCTAAACAAATCATTTAACTTTTTTGTCTCAGTTTCCTTATCTGTAAAATGAGGATAATAACCCCTATCTCATAGAGTTGTGAGGTTAATGAAACGATGTTTGTAAAGAATTCTGCAAACTTTTGAAATGATACATAAAGTTTATTATTATTATTATTATTAGTGTCTCCCTGAAATATGGCACTTGAAAGGGAAATGCAATACTCTATATGTGCTTTGACCAGCTCAAAATATAGGAATACCTTTACCATCCTTACTTTGGACAAGATACTTTTACTAATGTGTCCAAAGCCGCCTTTAGGTTTTCTGGCAGCCACATCACACTAACTGTTGACGTAAATGCCCATGTTATTGTCTTCTGGATTTGAAGATAGTGTGTCAATCAACATCTTTCTATTGTTTTTTATTCTTTGTTTTTGAAAAGGACCAATGACATCACAGAATGATATCTTTACTTTAATGTGAGTTGGACTCAAGTGAGGCAGTTGCAAAAGTCATCAATCTCACTCTCTCTTCCAATCATTGAAGTCCACCAGCAGGACAAAATCAAGATGAGTGGGAACCATTGGATGACTTCGGATCTTCAATACCTGACCCAATTTCTAAGCACTTCATGGCTCCTGATTGAGCCATCTTCATAGCCAATAGAACAAACTGTTCTCATCCATCCATTCTACCTAGGAGTCTTCACATGCTCAGGAGTAGTAGACATCTCTCCAACTCACTGAAAAGTTAGTAGATTGTCATTTACACTCAGCCTGCTTTAGTAAGTCCTTGACTAGACAGCTTACCAGAGTATGGTTGTTGCATATGCTACAGCTTCTTGGAGCCATAGAGTATAGTTGGATGGATTAGATAGACACCAAAATTGCATGACCATCCCTAAAAAAAAAACTCAGCAAGCCCTCACAAAAGAAAATTGTTATCTTTGAAGCATGGATTTTCAAACTTTCTCTATCTTCTCTTGAACTGATTCAATTAGATTAAATTCAGTAACAATCCATTTATTAAATTTATCATGAACAAGGTATAACCCTAGTTTCCTGGCATACTAACACAAAATTCAGAAGTATCTGCCTCAAGAAATTTCTTTGGAAAAAATAGGGTACTATAGTGAACTATATAACGGATCAGGGAAGAGGGAGAAGAATTAAAATATTTATATAAAAAATATACAAAAATAAATTTTTGAGGAAGCCAAATGGTACAATGGATAGGGTGATGGATCTGAGGATAGGAAGATGTAAGTTCAAAACCAGCCTCAGACACTTACTAGCCATGTGACCCTGGGCAAATCATTTAATCTGTGTTCCTTTATCTGTTAAATGAAAATAGTACATACACCCAAGGATCACTCTGAAAGTCATGTAAAATAATATTTACAAAGTTCTTTGCAAACCTTAAAGTATTACATAAAGATTAGTTATTATTATTATATTCTTAATATAAAATAATTTCTGAAACATATGGGAGGGAAATTTTGTATTCTGTTTTCAATATGGATCTGTCAAAGACAAATTTACTCAATAAACAAATTCTAATTCAAAAGCATCTTTGCTTAAAGAGAGACAATTTAAAAAGAAGAGAAATACATTCTGCTTTGGAAAATTTCTTTGATACAAGCCTTTTTGGAATTCAATTTTATAGTATTCCCAAAGACAGAATTTCTCAATAAGTTACAGAGCTCAGATGAAAGCTGAGTTAACATTTTTGATTTATTAAGTAGAATATTAAGTCACTTAAAATGTCTACAGATTCTGGAGAATAATTTCCCTTAAATTCAGGTTATGACCTTAATTAGATTAAGCTGTTCTTCACCTAAGTCTAGTTACCACTACCTTAATCCATCTTTCCATATTTTAGAATATTTCTTAAATTTTGACCCAGTTTTCTCTCAGAAAAAGTTTAGACCTTTTTTAAAAGGAAAGAAGGAAGATTTAGTTTGAGGCATTGTTTTCCTAGAAATTTAATTAAGCACTGATAAAGTTTTTTTTTTTTTTATCCAGTTAAATTTAGAAAGGACAAGACTAAAGAAAGATGTATTTCTCAGTATTACACACACACACACACACACACACACACAGAAGAAGTCAGATGAGACCTTATTGTACTTCCAAAATGGTGAAGACACTAATTCAGGTAAATTCCTGGAGCATTAAGAGTTAAATAACTTATGTACAGTCAATATGTATTAGAAATTAACTTTGAGATTGGTAGGTTGGTAGGTGTTACAGCGGTTACATCACTGTGTCTCAAGTCAGGAAGAACAAATTTCAAATCCAGCCTCAGACATTTACTAGCTGTATGATCCTAGGGAAGTCACTTAATCTGTCTGCTTTGGTTTCCTCAACTATAAAATAAAGAAAATAATAGCTCTTACCTCCCTGAGTTTTGTGAGACTTAGAATCCTTACAAAGTGATGTCAGTTGCCTAATTTAGTATGGTTCAGTATGATTGATCTGATCCTACAAGGAGATGTTATGGGCCAGAACTTAAAACAAGGTACTAAGTGGAATTGAGGAGACAATGTTTAAATCTAGTTTAGAACTGATTTAATCCTACAACAAATAATGGTTTCCTAGTGATATAATGATTGGTGTGTACTCAGTGTACAGCATATAAGCAAGAAGCTCTCAGGGCCAGGGACAGAAGCCCACTCTCGGAGACGGAGACAGATTCATTCCATATTCCACCTTTGTGCTGGCTAGAGACATTTGGAGGGAGCTAGGGGCTGAAGCTCAAGATTTTGAAGGACACAATAAAGGACTGGATTTTAACTCTTGGCTGCGTATGAAGTGATTATTACTTTGAACTGAACTAAGGCTGCCTCCAGAAACATCCCCAAGAAACCTTTTCTCAAAGAGAATAATCATATTATAGAAAAAGAAGAACATCACATGAGACTTATTGAGATACTATTATTTGTAATGCACTTAACATGAAGAAAACAAGTAGAAGTATTCAAGTTGTTTTCTTTCTTTCTTTGAGGTAAGTGTACCATCAACTAAGACTATACAAGTTGCATAGCAGATGCTGATCCTGACTGATAAAGGGAAATTCTTCTCTAGGAATTCCCTATAACATTAGTATAGTTTAAAAAAAAAAAAAAAAAAAAAAAAACAATGCAGGGGTGGGTGAAGTGCTATCTGGAGTGAACTTTGAAAAAATCTAAGACGCAATAGTGAGGAAGAAGTATATTTCAAGCATGAAAGCCCATTTGTTCAAAGACTGGGGTAGGAGATGGAATATTGTGTATAGAGAATTGTTATGAATGGAACAGGGAGTGTGTTAAGGGACTACTATAGGACAAGATATTTCTCCAACAAGAAAGTCGGAGAGCCAACTTGGAAAGGGCCCCAAATGCCAGACCAACAGTCTGTGGATCACTTTACTTCAAGAAAAATAGATTTCTTTTCCGATTATTACAAAGGAGATTTATCAGTCTCTCAACAGATTAGCTTTCCCAGAGGTCCATATCTACGCTCCATCGTTTGAAGTTGAGAAGTCCATGCTTGATTAGGACACATTGTTCACTCTTTGACCTCATCTCTATTTCAAATCCATTCACCATCTAGCAAATGGTTAAAAGGAGTCTTTTCTCATTCATTCTTCACATGCCTCCAATCCAACCAAGCCCTGTTGGCTTGCTTCATTGCTAATAGAGTAGCAACATTTAAGGGAAAAAATAATAACCTGGGCAAACTAATGATATCACCTTCCATTTAATTCTGAGTACAGGTCACAAAGTGTCATTAATAAAGCTGTTCCACAAGCCAACTATAATGTATTTTACTATATTCTAAGTCTTAGAAAACCTAGTGTTTGATATGCACAAAACTTTAATAAAGGCAAAACAAGACACTCTCCAGATATAGCGGGAAGATTATAGCGGGAAGATTCCTAGGCTTTAGTAAGAAGACCTGCCTTCAAGTGGCACTTTTTATGAGCAATATGACTTTTAAAGAGTCATTTAGTCTAAGTCTCAGTTTCCTTATCTGCAAAAGATGTTCTGATTACTTCAGAGGGCTGTTTGAAGGCTCCTAAGATAACAACATTCCATGGCTCAATGGTAAAGTTCTACATAAAAAAATGTAAGTTGTCATTATTTTTCTTCAACAACACAAAAATTTCATTGACTACAATTTGTCAGCAGGCCCTTGAGAGTCTTGCCTTGCTAGCAGATCATCCTTAGGACTAGTAACTGATATTGTCCGGGTGAAGGATAAGAATCTGAGTTGATAGAAAGGCTTGGTGGTGACTGAATGGGATCAAGCGTTGGAAACCACTACTGCTTAGTAACTCTCTCCCAAGGTTTAGAGGTTCAAGTGAATAATAACCTCATTCCTTGTTAGAAAATTTTTTAAAAATTGCTGATTTCCATTTCTCTCAAATCTCAAAACCCTCTAGATACTTAGCATCACAAAAACCAGTTTCTTCTTTAGTATCCATAGAGAGCTACAAATTATATAAACTTCAGTCTTTGCTTCTTGTAAGTGAAGCACCAATGAAAGATCAAAGTATTCTAAATTTTATTTCTTTTTCAGATACAAGGTAATTTGGGGCAAATCATTTATTCTCTCTGCATCTTATTCATTCAACAAACACTTAGTGAGTGCCTATTAAGTTCTAGAATTTAACTATGTTGAAGTGCAATGGGGGGATTTAAATCCAGGAGAGGAAACAACCAGGAATGCAGCAATTAATGTTTAACAATCAGTTCTTTTGGGGGAAGGGGAAATCACCCCCTTGAAAATTCAATCTGCATAATTAAAATTTTATCCTACTTTAAGTCTAGACAATAGAGGAAACAGGAAAGCAAGCCTGGATTTGTACTTAGCATTTGCTATTTTCTAGCATTCATAAATGCCAGCCTTGAAAACTTAACAATAGGCTCTCGTAAACTGGTTTGAGCTGGTTCCAGCACATCTCTGGATAATGCACAAATTACAGCATTATGAGCACAGGAAATGATTAATCAGTATTTGGTGAACTGAGAAGCAGCATGAGATAGTGGGATCAGGGACTGGGTTTCAAATCAGAATACCTGGATTCAAGAACTTCTAACTTCTGTCCTCTGCTATTTCTTAGCTTATGACCTTGGGAAAATTCTATCCTCAAGGCTTTAATTTGCATATCTATAAATGGACCAAATCATCTTCTAAGGTCTGTTCCATTTAAAAATCTATTAAATGACTTGATAAAAATAAAATATGATGAGAAAAGTATAAGCAAAGTATTTAAGAGATAATTTCTTTACCTTTTTTTCTTTTCTTTTTTTTTGGCTGAGGAAGTTGGAGTTAAGCGACTTGCCCAGGGTCACACAGCTAGGCAATGTTAAGTGTCTGAAGCCAGATTTGAACTCAGATCCTCGTGAGGTCAAGGCAGGTGCTCTAACCACTGTGCCACCTAGCTGCCTTAAGAGTTAATTTCTTTAAAGAGATACTATTGACTTGCAGCAGTAGATATCAGATAAGAACCATTCAAAATGAGCCTTACATGAAAGAGATGGAGAGAAGATATTCCAGACATTTCTCCAAAACCATAATACTACAACAACTAACACAATATAAGGAAACAGGTAACTAATCACTAAACTCAATAGCCCCATGATTTCCTCCATGAAATTTCTCATCAAAACTGCAGAGGAAGAATCCAAATTGAATATTACACTTCATACTTCTGCATGGTCCTATGCAACCTCTAGTGAAGATGCTACTGAGCTCTGTCCAAAAGTCAAGTAGCTGGAGGGGAAAAGAAATGCTCATTAGGATAATCCTTCATTTTTGCAGGATAAACTCCTCCATCTTGGAAATCATGCCTCCTGAACTAACATGGTAGAAATTTTCCTATCTTGCTTTGTAGAACTATCTGTTAATGAACTTTCTATTTTATTACCCTATTGTTCTGAGGAGGGTGGTTAGTATCCACTTCACTATATTTAAGTATCTATATAATAATAAATAAATACCCTACTTTATCAGTTGTCATTGAAATAGGCCTGAAGAAGTGCATTCTTCCATCTTCTTTATTCCTTCATTTGCTTTTTCTTTCTCTCTCTTCCTCTCTCTCTCTTTTCCTCTCCTTCTCTCTCTCTTCCTTTCTCTCTCTCTCTTTCTCTCTCTCTCTCTTCCTCTCTCCCTCTCCCTCTTTCCCCTCTCTCTCTGCCTCTATTGCTCTGTCTGTCTGTCTCTGTGTCTGTCTCTTTCTGCTTCTGTCTTTCTTTCTCTGTCTTTCTTTCTCTCTCAGTCTCTGTCTCTCTGTGTCTGTCTCTGCCTTTGTCTCTGTCTCTGTAATAATAGTAAGACATTAGTTGCCATAGACAAAGTGCAACTAAATGACAACAAGCATGTATGAGCAATAAAGGAAATGAAAGAGAAGAGGAAGCACAAAAATAGAGATAGATGTGGATAAGGGTCATTCCAAATAAAATGGTAGAGAAGAAAGGTTTCTTTAGGATTCTCCTATCTGAACTCAATTTGACACAATTTGATAAAGCGTTCAGTATATGCAAAGCATTGTGCTAGGAAGTAGTGATAATATGAGGGAAAAAGGCAGTCCCTGACTTCAAAGAGCATATGATCAAATGGAACAGAAGAGAACCAGAGTTCCCTGGAATTACAAAGCTGAGAATGATATAAGGTTGAATAAGATTAGGAAGGAAGAGTCAAAACCTCTAAGGGGTTTTGAGGAGGGAATGATTACTTTCAGCAGGGGAAAGGAGGCTTCATGGAGGTGGAAACACTCTTCCTAAAGGCAGTGAAAGATTTCAACAAAGATCAAAAGGGGCTATGTTTCAGGATTTGGAGATTATCTCTACAAATGCACAGAGGTGGGAGGTACAGAGAAAGATATCAAGGAAGAACCACTCTAGACCAACTGAACTATAGTGGGGACCAGTCAAGGAGCAATTATTAGTATTTATTAAATAACTATGTGCCACACACTGTGCCAAGGAGACAAAGAAAGAAAAAAGGCAGTCTTTGATTTCAAGGAAGTCAATTCTATATTATAAAGTAGCAGTCATCAAAACTATTTGGTACAGGCTAAGAATCTTGGTCAATGGAATAGATTATATTCACAAGATAAAATAGTCAATGACTATAGTAATCTAGTGTTTGATAAACCAAAAACCTTAGCTTCTGGGATAAGAACTTACTATTTGACAAAAATTGATGGGAAAATTGGAAATTAATATGGCAGAAATTAGATATTGATCCACACTTAACACCCTATACCAAACTAAGGTCAAAATGGATTCATGATTTAGACATAAAGAGTAATGTTATAAGCAAATTAGAAGAATAAAGGATAGTCTAACTCCAGATCTATTGAGAAGGAAGGAATTTGTGTCTAAAGAAGAACTGGAGTATAAAAATGGATAATTTTGATTACATTAAGTTAAAAAGGTTTCATATAAACAAAACCAATGCAGACAAGATTAGAAAGGAAACAGTAAAGTGAGAAAAATTTTCATATCCAAGGGTTCTGAATAAAGGCCTCATTTCTAAAATATGTAGAGAATTGACTCAAATTTATAATACAAGATATTCTTCAATTGATAAAGTCAAAAGATATAAACAGACAATTTTCATATGAAGACATTAAAACCATTTCTAATCATATGAAAAAAAATTCTCTAAATCACTATTGATCAGAGAAATACAAATTAAGAGAACTCTGAGGTACCACTAAAAGACCTCTCAGATTGACTAAGATGACAGGAAAAGATAGTGATAAATGTTGGAGGGGATGTGGGAAAACTGGGACACTAATACATTGTTGATGGAACTGTGAACTGATCCAGCCATTCTGGAGAGCAATATGGAATTATGTCCAAAGGGCTATCAAACAATATCTCTACTGCTTCTATATCCCAAATAGATCATCAAAAAGGGGAAAGGATCCACATGTGCAAAAGTATTTGTAGCAATCTTTTTTGTAGTGTCAAGGAACTGGAAACTGAGTGAATCCTCATCGGTTGGAGAATGGATGAATAAGTTATGGTATATGAAAGTTATGGAAAATTATTGTTCTATAAGAAACAATCAACAGGATAATTTCAGAAAGACCCAGGAAGACTTATATGAACTGATGCTAAGCGAAGTGAGTTGAACCAAGAGAGCATTGTACACAGCAACAAGATTATATAATGATAAATTCTGATGTACATAAATTCTGTTTTTTCAACAGGAGGTGATTCAGGCCAGTTCCAATGGTCTTGTGATGGAGAGAGCCATCTGTACCCAATTTTTGAGGACTGTGGGACTGAATGTGGATCACAGCATAGTATTTTCACTTTTTGTTGTTGTTTGTTTGAATTTTATTTTCTTTCTTATTTTTTTCCATTTTGATCTGATTTTTCTTGTGCAGCATGATAATTGTGGAAATATATATAGAAGAATTGCACTTTTTCAACGAATTACTTGCTATCTAGGGGAAAAGGCAGTGGGGAAGAAAGGGAGGGAAAAAAGTGGAAACAAGGTTTTGCCAGAGTGAATGCTGAAAACTACAGTGCATAAATAAGAGATAGGGACTGGACCTGTGACTTCCCTGCTATAGAGACTCCCAAATAAGGAAATGGCCTCTACCAATACCTATTGACATCTTCTCTATAACTTACAATCAAAGCTACCTAACATATGAAGAGATTAATTACTTAGACAAAATCACAAAAAATCAGGTATTAGAAGTAGGACTTGAACTCAAATTTTCTTGTTCTAAGATAAGTATTCTATCCATTGGGATAACTAGAGAGTGAGGATTGAGAGCTGTCTCTGGAGTCAGGGAGTCTTGAGTTCAACTTTGATCTCAAACAACTCCTACCTGTTTGATTCTGGACTAATCATTTAAGTGCTGTCTACTTCAGTTTCCTTCCCTGTAAAATAGTGAAAATAATAGCACTTATCTCTCAGGGTTGTTGTGAAGATCAAATGAGGTAATATTTGTAAAGCACATAATATAGTACCTGGCCTATAGCAGTCATTTAATGAATATTTGTTTCCTTTTTCCACTCAAGGGAAACAGCATGGTATACAGAGATGAACATCGGATTTTGAGTCAGAGATTCAGAATTTGAATTCTGTCTCTGCTAATTAATACCTATGAGTAAGCCACTTGACCTTTCCAGGCTACAGTTCCTTCATCTATAATATGGAAATGTTGGGCTAGGATGATGTTTAGGTCCTTTCTAGTTCTATCCTGATAATGTCCTGAGAGATATCCAGAGAGGTCCTGAGAATGACCTGACCAAGTGATCAGAGGTAGAATGGAGCAGGGAAACTTCGTACTAAAATGGAAAGTATCAACACTATTAAAGGTGACCATTACTTAACTGAAATGAAATGAAAATGAAAATCAATAAGAAAATTATGTTCTATTTACAAAAATCTACTTAATATACAAATTTTCCAGTCTTCCCTCATGCAAAATGGAATCCACTTGTATAAATTAAAACTAAATTCATAATCCTTCTACTCTGAGAAATTCATAAGATTTCTCTAGTCACAAATAAAAAAGATGTCTCAATAGTACGTACTATATAGACTCATATCCCTTTCAAAATGTAGATCTTGATATTATTTTTTAGATGTTTGACAAATATTTAATAAAATCTTCTGCTATTCTTGTTGAAAAGATGGGAAAATGTAAATGAATAATACAATTATGTGTATTCAGACTTGGTTGAATGTTGAACCCAAGGATTTCTCCCTAGGGATTAAATGTCAAGTTGAAAAAAGTCTCCAGCAGAGTGACCCAGTGATCTGAACTTAGTTGTAGATTGTATAAGATTTTTAATCAGTGAATTTAATAAAATCATAGAGGTGAAGTTTATCAGATTTGCAGATGACACAAAGCTGAGAGGGAAAGCTAACACACTAAATGAGAGAATCAGGATTCTAATACATCTGAATGGGTTAAAATATTGATCCAACAAACAAAAGATGAAATTTATAGAGTAAAGGGCATAGAGCCAGCTTTGAATTCACTAAGTCCTGGGTTAGTAGACTATAATTTTAATATATGTCTGTCTGGAAAACAAATGCAATATTAAATTACTGAAACCTGCCATGGTCAGATCACATCTGTAATACTGTCTTCAGTTTGGGGCACAAAAATTGAGGATAAATTGGAGAGTGTGCAAAACTGGATGGTGAAGGGTCTGCAGTTTGTTTCACATGAGGATCACTTGAAGAAACCGAAATTATTTAGCCTGGAGAACCAACAGTAAGACTAGAGTGATTAAACTTATTTTGCCCACACCTAAAGTGCCTAACTAGGAGCACTGGAAGAGTGAAAGTCACAGAGAAGCAAGTTTAAATTTGGTGTCAAAGGGAAAAATATTCTTAATAACTAGAGGTTGCTAAAGATGAGCTGGGTTACCCCAGCAGACAGTGAGTTTCCCCTTTTTATTTATTTATTTTTATTTAAGAAAAAGATAGATGATCATTTATATGATATATTATAGAAGAGTAATTTTCCAAAAAGGATTGGACAAGATGGCTGCCATAGTCTTAGGCAACTCAGATTCTGGAAAATGGCTGAATATATTTAAATGTAATAAGGACATCATTCTAGAGGATAGTTCTTTTCAAAGATCAATTAGGATTTTTATGTATATGATGAATGAGAAAAGTAATAAGAGAAAAAAAAGATTTGAGAATAATTTCTTTTCTCAGCTATGGGTAAAGAATAAATGGATACTTCAGATACACAAGTTGCTTTAACCTAAGGCTGAATATGCCTCCTCTCACTCCACCAGAAACCAATCATTGGATCAGTGGGTCAGATATGTCAAGAGGAAAATGTAGGTTTAAGGTAAGGAAAAATGCCTCCATTATATTATCCTTCACTCAAAGTCTTCACATAAATTCTGAATAGCTATTCATGAAGTATGCTATACAGAAGACATTCATTTTACTATATAACTTCTCTAAATCTGAAATTCTATGATATTATCACTCAAACTCTTTTTTAAAGCATCAAAGGCACAGATGTACCTATAGTATGACACATAGAGATCATACACATCTATGATAAAGGGAAGATGCTTCCTGACTGAGGCAGAATTGGCATTCATTTTAAGTTCTTCTTTTTCCATGGCACATTGCTTCTGCTCCTTGACTTTGAATCATTGATTTATTTTGACCTCTGGTTTTTGCCTTGTCCTTGCTTGGTTCCTAACTGTTTATTCAGTTTTGTCTGCCAACTGTCTTTGACTACTGGCTTCTGTCCCCATCATGGATCCTGACCATCATTCTTGCTTTCTTCTTATATTACTTTGTCCTGGCTCCCAGCCCTAACCCTCTAATCCCATAAGACCTCAGCTTTTCTCAAAGGAACTGAATTCAAAGTGTATGACAATATCTTGCCCATGCTTCTGAAGTAGATATCAGCCTCTATTCTACAGACAGGAAAATGAAGGTTCGGAAGATGGAAGTGATTTGTTAAATGTCATACATCCAATTGATGGGAACAGAATTAAAGATTAATCCCAGACTCACTACAAGAATTCCTTCAGGTTTTTTTAATGGAAAGTCAGGGTAACATTTGGCTGTTGAACTTAAATTACTTCATGGCTGTTCCACTGTACTTATCTGTACTATTACATATTGGTCCAAACTGGTAATGGGAAGGAGGATGGATTAGAAGAGGAAAAGTTCAAAGGTCTAGATAATTAATTTTTTAATTTAAAAAATTCTGACCACAATTGTCCAAAAGTATGACAAAATATTTGTGTTTATCATCAACAAAACATATGCATGAAAATCCATAACACACATCTCATAATATGGAAGAGAATTGGTCTCTGTTCTCTAGAAGCTTACAAATTGAACATAGGACATTATACATGAATGCACAGAACATTGGCACTGATCTGTGAAAAGACCTTTCATTCCTAATACAGCTGCTTAAGTTGCCCATATCAAGTGATACTCTCCTGCTCAAACATCCTTCTAAATCATCACAAATCCAGAATGAATTCAGAAAAAGCTTAACATGTAAGTCACTGACCTCATTTCTTCTGTTCCCTTATCCACATGCTCTGCTCAATCTAGAGACACCCTTTCCTTCTTCAAAGTTTTATATAAACTAAGGTACATTCATTCATTAAAGTTCCTCATCTGAAAAATGAGACAGAGAAGGAAATGACAAATCACTCCAATATCTTTGCCAAGAAAACCCTAAATGGGTCACAAAGAATCGGACATGACTAAAATAAATGAACAATAACAATTCATGACAATCTCCTTCTTACCCCTATACTCTTACATCCTAAAAACCTCAGTTCAAACATCTTCCTCCATGACAAGTTGCCCCAAAATAGATGTAGTCAAGCAACCAACCCTATCTGAATTTGCCCATTTTGTTCCCCCTCAATGTGTTTGACTATATGGCTACTTGTTCCTCTAGAAAACAGGACACTGTCTAGAGAAGGTCCCATTTTGACATCAAGATCTGACAATCAAAATCAAGATTAATGATAATAAGAGACCAGATTAAATTGTTTATTTCTTTATGGGACTCTGGTTTTTCAGAGAGGGAGAACTCACTAAAATCATATTGACCAAAAAAAAAATGTAGGGGAGAACAACACCATAATATCAAGAAACTAATAAGAACAGGCATTTGCATAGTGTTTTAAAGTTTTCCAAGTACATTATATAGACTATCATTTGAGTCATATAATAATCCTATGAGACAGGTACTACTAATTAGTAAACTTAACTAACTAGAAAATATCAGAAATGAAATTGAACCCAGATATTTCTTATTCTAAACCTGGAATGTTATTGACAATATCCAACTACTTTCTCAGTTCATACTTCTAGTCCATTTTATTTTTTTCCCAGTAGTAATAGTAATAGTAGTTATTTTTGTTGTTATAGTAATAGTAGTAATAGAAACAGCAGTAATAGGAGTAGTAGTAGATCTTTGTAGTAATAGTAGTAGTAGTAGTAATATGGAATGTGCCTCTCTCAACCCATCTTATTTCTAGTGCTTTCCCTTTAATAATTATTTTCTATTTGTCCTGTATATAATTTGTGCATATTTCTTTGCTTTTTGTCTTCCCCATTAGACTGTAAGCTACTTGAGGGCAAAGACTATCTTTTACCTCTTTTTAGGTCTAGCACTTAACACAGTGCCTGGCACATAGCAGGTTCTAAATAAATGTTTATTGATTGACTTACTCAGGATCACACAGCTAGTAAATATTTGAAACTGAATTTGAACTCAGGTCTTGCTGACTTAAAGACCAGTGCTTTATCCACTATGCCACTTAGCTCCCTTTAAGGACAGTCCAAGAGTTCTTACTACAGTAAATTACAGAGTGGGGGAGGGCTTGAATTTTTCCTCTTAGTTTGAAAAACAAGATTGGCCTTGTTATCCTTAAAAGAGTTGAAAAATAGAAAAAGAAATGAAAAAATTATGAATATTTCTCTCTCCAGAGCTATTTAATTAGGGTAAACAAACTGGAAATGCTTTTCAAGTGTAACCACTTTTAGATTGAGATACTGATAGCATTTAAAAATGAACCAGCATTTCAGGCCCTAAGTAGATTCCTACACAGATCTTAAAGATGACGATGTTATGGGTTGGGAAGAAAAGGATAAAAATGTCCTCATGAAAGCTCCTATTCTATTTTTCTTAGAATCCTTCCATGCTTTCCTTATATTGATTAGCATCCTTTATTATAGTAAAAGAAAGTATTTTCTATCTTTAAAGTATAGTTCCCTGGAGTTCAGGCATCATAGCAGTTTAACAGAGGTCTTATACTGTCACAATTAATATGATAGAGTGATTTTCCGATTTCTAGACAAAAGGAAGTAGGGAAGAGAGGGAAAAGAATAATGCATGGAAACAGGTAGTGCAAAAGCTAAGAAACAATATACACATCTCTGATCTGTCTTCTTCCTTCTTAAAAAGTACTCTCATTCTCTTTAGTAGTGTTTTCTTAAGCAAAGGCAATATACCTGCTCTTTGCCCCCTAGTGGTAAAGATAGAACTACAGAGAAGCTCAGTTACTGTGGAATTGAGTCATACAATTGTCAAAATTTTTTCACACAAAGCCATTCATAAAATGTTAATTGCAGAAGGGACCACAGAAAACATCTGCACTTAGTTCCTTCATTTTACAGTTAAGGAAACTGATTCCTCAAAGAACAACAGTGCTACAATCAAAGTCATAATAACATATCCTGATGCAGAATTTATGTGTCTATATTTATCTACTGCTCACTGACATTTCCAATATAATACACTGCTTCTCATTTATTTCATTCATTCAACCAACAAGTATTTCCAAAGTAATCATTAGCTAACATTTCCCTATGTTTTGTGAGGCATGAAAGAATTATAAAAACTGCCCATCCTCACCAAACTTATAAACTGCATGGGAATATGTGATATAAAAATGAATTTTAAATTGTTTAATGTATTAAAATTTAAAATAAATTCTAAAAATAAAATGTATTTGAAAGTTAAAATTAAATTAAATAAGAGACTATCATGCAAAAATAATACTAGGGAGTATGGAATTAAGTACCTAAAATGAGAGGCAATGGGTAGCAAGTAATATGAATTTGGAGAAGTAGCATCTCCCTCCAAGCTCAAGGGAAAAGACATGAAAAAACTGATTCAATAGAAACATAAATAGTCGTAAAGAAGTAAATGCAATATGAGAATATTTATTCTTGCCCCTGTTCTAGCCCTCTCCATTGCCCTAACAATTTGAACACTACTACACATACCCAACACACTTCTAGACCTCAACCTAGGGCTTATTTTTGTCCTATCACTGTCTTAGATCTTTGAAGAGGGAAAGAAGCCTTAAGAAAGACTTTATGGGGAAAGTTTGACTTTGTAAAAAGGGGGCTTCCATAACCAGACTTTGGACAGAATATGGGGATTGTGTTCTTAGAATTAAGTAAGTAAAGGCATAGAGATAAGATAGAATAGAACAGGACAAGAGAAGGAAAGAATATGTCTTAGATTTGCAAGAACATACGTGATATGTGATGAACAGTAATATGAGATAAGACTGGCAATATAGGTAGAAACCAGTTTGTATTGGGCAATGGATGCCAGCATAAGGAGTTTACACTTTATACAAGATGAGAAGTTGCTGAAAGTTTGTAATGGGTTGTTTTTACCATAAATCAAAATGTAATAACAAGTATAATTTTATCAGTCACAAATCTGTTTCTATGAGAGCTATATTCTTTGTGTAATCTATCTCCATTTTAGAGACTAAATACTCATATGTCCATTCATTCAATATGAATGATTTATGAATGAGCAAGAGGCAGCATGAAGCTGCTCTAACAATCAGTGGTCTAGTTAATAGTTTCAATTCTATTGCCATGAAATCTCTAGCTAGTTGTGTGGCTGTAAGCCAGTCATTTCATCTCTGTGGAATCCAATTTCTTTATAAAAAAAAAAAAAAAAAAAAAAAAGTTAGGACAGATAATCTACAAAATCCCTAATCATTCTAACACTCTACAAATCTAAGTGAATTGGGTGTGGCGTGGTATGGGGTGTGTGTGAGTGTGTGTGTGTGTGTGTATATGTGTTGAAAGGTGAAGTGGTCCGTTATGGCTCAACTAATTCACCTTTGCTTACTATCTTTGAATAGGAGTTAGAAAGGAAATGCTATTATTCCTTCCTGTGATAACTATCTATATAGGAATTCCCAGATCAGTAGGTTTTCTCCTTTAGGTATGTTTTCCATTCTAGCAATTTTCATATCTGAATCTACTCACTGAGGGAGGACATTAAAGGGAGGAGTCAAAAAAAAAAAAAAAAAAGGACAGCTCTGGACACACACTCCCACCAGATTTATGTGTGCTACCTTTGACTGTGAGAAAATATTATCCTCCTGAAGAACAGGAGGCTAAGTTAGAAGCCCAAGATGGGCCTCAGGGGTTCATTACTTAAGACCATCTCTTTCATAAAACTGTCTTATAACTTGTCCTTCTGAAACATACAAATAATCAATTAATAAACATGTATTAATGATTTCTAGTAAATGTGTCCATCCCTTTTCTAAGTAATATGGAAGACATAGGAGTATAATTCCTGGTTCTTCCCTCCAAGGGGGTCTACAATTTAGTTGAAATATTGGAAAAATTAGAATTTCCATATGTGAAACAACCAGTTACACAAAGTTAAGCACTATGGGCTTAATGCTAAATTAAGAGTGAAGATATTAAAATCATCTAGTCCAGGCCTCTCACTTTACATATGAGGAAACTGAGGCTGGAATTTGAACCCAGCTCCTCTGACACAAAATCCAATATATCCCCTCCCAAATAAGGGCGTATACAGGCTTAGTGCTTAAGTATTAGAGACAAGCTGTCAGTGAGAACTAGAAAAGACATCAGAGAGGAGTTGGAACTCAACAACTAAGTCCCTTGAAAGGGACCCAGGATGCATCTACTTTATCCTAACTTGTGTTCTAAAATGTCTTAGTGGATGAAAAGTTGGACTGAAGTCAGGAAGACCCTGGGTTCAAATCCAGTCTCTGATCCCTACTAGCTGTACAACTATGGGTTGTACAATAATCTTTTTAAGGCTTAGTTATCTGTAAAGTGGAGAAAATAACAAATATGGTACCTATATCACAAGACTGTTTTAAGATTTAGAACAATAATATAGAAATAAACGTCAGTTGCCATAATCAGGCTAGATCCCAAGGTATTTCCCTGAGATGAACTCTTTAGAACTCTTTAAAAAACACTTGGGGTTTTTGGTTTGTTTTTGTTTTGTTTTGGGGAGGTGGTTGCCTTTTGATCTATTGGGAAATAATTTGTTGTTTCCTTTGAAGAAGAAAAAAGGCAAGGCTGATCTGATTTCTCTAAGATATAATGTAGAATTATTTTCAACCTTCTGAGTGAGGCAGTGATTATGTGTATAGTCACCATTAAATGGATTTAGGAACTGCTTGGTCAGATAGATATGGCTAAGCTTGTGAATGAGATAAATGCATTCGATCAATGTACTGATTTTTACCCCTAGCCCTGCAGGCTCAATTTAGAATCATCACTCAGAAGCCCCTTGCTAGGTCATTAGGACTAAATGTATCATTGAGAAAATAATGAACTAGATCTTCACAGATTGATGCAAGCAGCTTTACTTAGTTACTTATATGCTACATGGTTAAGAATCAGATGACTTTGCCTTACATAACTCTTTCCTAATCTCAGACTTTCCGTCTGCTTTACCGTTGGGCTGGGAGTATAAAGTTTGTCTTATGTCCAAGAGTAAGTATCCAGGACAAAGGTGTTTTCAAGGAATCAAGAAATCAAGAAACCTTATCTTCTTCTCGCATACTCAATGATACCTTCTCCATATGATCTATGGTTTCTGATTTTTTTTTTCAAAAGTGTACCACAATGAAAGCAAAGGCTTATAGGTAACTATTACTAAAAGATGGAATAGCACAATTCAAATTCACAATGAGGTATAAATTGGCAACTATATGGCATAGTGTATAGTACACTTAAGCTTGGTTTCAGGAAAATTTGTTTTCAAATGCCAGGAATTAATCAAGTAACTACAGATTTATCATCATCTCTATGCTAATGATTCTCAAATCTACCTATCTCTACTGACTTCCAATAATGCATCTCTAATTGCCTTTTAGACATCTTAAACTGGAGTCCAGCAGGCATCTTAAATTAGACCAATCTAAAACATACTCACCATTTCCCCATATACAATCTATTGCCATGGTTTGTTAATCATGTAAATTTCTTGGATGTGCCCCCTTCTTTTCTTTGACACTTCGAGCAATTCTAGTGCAGATCCTCAATACCTTACCTTGTGCTTAAACTATTGTAATAAGGTGGTTCTGTCTGTATGCCTTCAATCTCTCCCCACTCCAATTTATCCTTCATTCATCCATCGAAGTGATTTTCCTGAGGCTAACTTTAACCATATCAACCTCCACTCCACACTCAATAAACTCCAGTGATTCCCTATTACCTTCAGGATTAAATTCAAAATCATCTGCTTGGTGTTTGCGATCTAGATCCTGATTTATCCCCCTTTTACCTCTCCAGTCTTCTTATATATTATTCCCTGTCTTTGAACCAATAACTCTGGACCTCTAGCTGTTCCACAAACAGGACACTCTATTACTCTGAGCATTTCCTCTGACTAGAGATGCTCTTCCTCCTTAATTGCCTTCAGACTTCTCTGACTTCCTTTTAATCACAACCATTTTCTACAGAAAGCCTTTCCCAATACCTCTTAATTCTAGCACTTTCCCTCTATTCATTATTTCCTGCTTATCCTGTATATGGCTTATTTGTACAAATTTGTTTTCGTACTGTCTCCTCCATTAGATTGTGAGCTCCTCAAGGGCAAGAATTGCCTTTTTGTATCCCTGGGGCTTAGCATAAGAACTAGCACCTAGGAAGTGCTTATTAAATTTCTACAGATTGATTGATACTTCTTCAGACACTCATTAGATTTGTTACCCTTTCCTTATCTGTAAAATGGAGGAAATTACAACTACTCCAAAATAACCCATATTGTGTTTTTGCACCAATAGAACTCCAGAGCTCCTGACTATAGGAATCTGACTATAGAGGAAGACTAAATAATGATTATTACTACAACCCACAATTAGAGAAATAAAAATTTAAGATTTTAAAAAAGAGCTTCTCCTGATATATCGAGTCAACTTCTATTGTTTAGTAATTTCAGTTATGTCCAATTCTTTGTGACCTCATCTGGAATTTTCTTAACAAAGATACTAGAATAGTTTGCTATTTCTTTCTTCAGCTCATTTTACCTTTGAGGCAATAGAAGAAAGTGGCTTGCCCAGAGTCAAGTAGGTAATAAGTATCTGGGGCTAGATTTGAACTCAGGAAGATACCCTTCCTGATTCCAGGCCTGATTCACTCACACATTGTGCATCCTAACTGCCCAAAGCTTCTATTTCTATATGCTAGACCCTTTAGAGCAATGGTTGCTAACTTGAGATCCACCCTCCCCATGGGATTTTTTGATGGAATTCAGAAGTTCCATAAATTTATTCAGGGGAAAATGAATTTTTATTTTTACTAATTTCTAACTGAAAGTTAGCATTTCATTCAGTTATGGAAGTAATCAATGATCATTATTGTGAGAAGAGATCCATAAGATTTGCCAGGCTGCCAAACAGGTTCATTCAGACATTCAGACCCCTTACTTTAAAGACTGCCTCAGTCAGGCAACTAATAGTAAAACTATTAAAGTAAAAAATAATAGTAAAATTAGATATCTCCCTAGAGATTATTGGTATCAAACAATGGATGAGATAGAAAATGGAACTACTATGGAGTTAGAAGCAAATGTGGGTCTAACAGGACAAAGGAAAGAATGTGAACACTCTATCTATTATCAAATAAGATAATATATGTAAAGTACTTTGTAAAACTTAAAACACTATAAAATGCTACCTATAGTAATAATAACTAATACTACTATTGACAAATTGACTAATATATTATTATTGGCAATTATTATTAGCAAATAGGAGGGGAAATATAATGGACTAATAAAAGAATGGAAAGTAAAAAGTAGCTAAAGAGAGATAAAAGCAAGCAAAGCATATAATCAAATAATCAGGGAAGATTAGAATACATATCAACAATAAGCCAAAATTTAAATCTGGGATATATATTAATTCTCTGACCTCCAAAAGCCTGTGGATGGAACTTTAATGTTATAAAACTACCATTCTAGATTTATCTTTCCAATGACTTAGTTGCTAACACACTTTTCTACCAATGGTTGGTCTTTATAATTAAGAAGTTCAACTACTTGGATGGGCAATTGATAGCCTGGCACTGGTGAGAAAGGGATCTATTTTCTAAGGGAAAGTCGCTAGAAGCCAGGATGCTGCAGCATAGCCAGCTTGAAAGAGAAGAACCTATAAGAGAGATTCAGAAGGAATTCATTCTCTTCCTTGATTTCCTCACGCAGGTAATGATATTATCCTCCAAAGTATCCAGGTCACCCAAGCAAATAAAGCAATCATCTTTAATTCCTCCTACTCCCTTGACCCCTTCATTCATTAACCAAATACTGTTGGCATTACCTCAAAATATCTCTTGAATTCATCCCTTCTAACTGTCACCATTTTGATTAAAACCCTCATTGTGACACATTTGATCTATTAAAAAAGTCTCTATAGTCTTTCCTGACTCTATCTACACACTAATCTTTCTGATGCAAGATTACATCATTATCATTACCATATTAACTTTTTCTAAACAGCTTTCTCATTTTCTAAGTATTTTCATATTTTTATCTCATTTACTCTTTATGATGATCCCATGGCTTAGGAAAATAGGCATTATCCCCACTTAGAGTTAGGAAACCGAGGCAAAGGGAGAAAAGTCACAGTTTTTGAAGTGGTAGTAGACGTTACTGGCCGTGGTACTGAAATAGCAGCTATCCAAAAGAGATATGCTGAGGACACTGGGCAGAGGGTACCCTCTTTGTGACTAGCATTTTGCCTTACATATAAAGGTATTCAATCTCTACAGGCTTGTCATGTTTCACTAGGATTATAATTGAACAGGAGCCTTAGACATAGATAAAGACCAAGAAATAAGGAAATACTGTGGGTCATGCTGTTTTTGGAAGTCAATATCACAGGATAATTGGTTTAGGGTTGGATGGGACCTTACAGGTTATTGAGTCCATTAAGTCCTCTTAAAATTGTTACAAATGAAGAACCTGGGGCTGAGTGAGGTTAAGTAAATTGTCTAGAATCACACATGAATCCAGGTGGCAAGAGGAAGCAGGTGTCAGGGCTCAAGATAGGTAGCAAGTAAAAAATCTAGCATTGGCCAACAATAGAATCATTACAAAGTACTAGAAGATGACCTTGAAGTTGAGCTTTCTTATGTTTCCTGTTAAAACAGGAACCAACCCCAGATTTATGGGTAGTCATAGGTCCCCTAGGGAGTAAAAGTAAGCAATAGCACCTGCCTGGAAGTCATCATCAGAAAACAGCAGCTGAAAGGTAGGTGCTGACACAGAGCACAGAAAGCAAGGGACAGAATCCAATATGTGGGCAAAAAGCCACCCCTGAATGAAATACACACTGGAGCTCCTCTATAGTAGACAGCCATTATTCTTTGGGGAAAGAGAGGAGAGGAACATGATCTTTTTCTTCATTCTTTCTTTTCAAGTTTAAGGTCAGAGCATTGTCCCTCAACAACCAATCCCTGAGATCTTTGCTTGATTCCCTGATCTACCTGGCCACTCATCTTGCAATGCCATCATTCACAGTATCCAAACTAGAGGAAAGGTTCTTGATTTCATTCATTGAATGTCCGTATTGTATCTAACTCCCTGAGGACTGCAGAGGTTAATTTCTATAGCAAAGACAATGAGACATTTTGTGGCAGTCCCTCTAAATGTAGCCATGCCATTTAACAGGAGAGATTAGAAGGAAGATAAGAAGGAATGAAGAGCTGTCTTTTTGACAAATTTGGCTGGACTGAATTACTGTGTGTGGCAAAAATGCCCAAAGAAAAAAATACAAATGCTACTTTTAGACAATTCACCTTCATGTTTCTTCTGAGAACATTATGATCAAGTAATGTTTACCCCCATCATAATAAAACTATCTTTTTTTCTTTCCTGGTACAACTACATTTTTAAAAGACCAAATAAATAAAAAGGAGTTATCAGTGAGGAAAAGCTCTTTATAAATGCTCTTGCTCCTAGCAAAGAGAATAAAGCTATTCATGAATATGTAACTGAATCCTAAGTAAATTGAATACAGGTTGACTAAAACCAACTAAAGCTAGTCATTATTACCAAGTCTGTAGAATAAAGGACTAGAAAAATAGAACCTACAACTAAAAACTGAAGGCAGCTAAGATTAGTTAACTAGAAGAAAGAAGACTAAGAGAAGACTACATAATTTTGCCTTTGAATTGAATTAACTTATTTGATTCATAGAGACCACTATTATTCCGTTTCATTGATGAGAAGGCAAAAAATAATGAAAGAAAAACCACAAATCATACTTAAGAAATTATTTATTTTATCTATATGTATAACCAGTCCTGTGGAAGACATTTCTCTGGATTGCTATTATGTCATTGGAGCCTATAGGCATCACCTCTTACCCAGTTAGAGAAAAAAAGAAAAGTTACTATCATTAGCCTCTTACGGCCAGATTGGAAGGAATGGAGGGTTGATATGGACAAAATCTTAACCAATATGAAACAAACAAGACTTGGCAAAAAGATTGATATTCCAGGTAGAGAGCACTTCTGCATCCCTTTTGGACTTTCTATCATCTTTGCTATCATCCCCTTATTTACCTTCCAACTCCCACAACTGCAACTGCTTTTGTCCCAGGTAAATATATTTTAGGTTCAGTTCTGGGTGTGTGAGAACTGAACATATGGTAGAACTGAGCAAGGTCAAGAAAAACCTCTTCAGGGGCTGCAAAAAGAAATAAAGGAGTTCAGAATTTCGATCATAGGATTTAGAACTAAATTAGTACTTTACAGGACTCTTGATCCAAACTCAGTTTACAAATGAAGAAACTGAATCCCAGAAAAACTGAATAACTTTTTCAAGGTCATACATATGATGATGATAATTAATAATAATAATGACATTTACATAGTACTCTAAAGTTTGCAAAACATTTAATACATATTCTCTCATCTGAACTAGAGAATTGAGAGTAAAACCCCTAAGATCTAACTCAGCTTAATAGTGCAGTAGATAATCCCAGCCAGGAGTTTGGAAAACCTGAATTCAAATCCAATTTCAGATGTTTGCTAGCTGTAGAACAAGCTTGACAAGTCACAACCTCTGTTTGCTTCAATTTCCTCAGTTGCAAAATAGAAATAATAATAGCAGCTATCTTACAGAGTTCTGTGAGGATCAAATGAGATATCTGTAAAGCACTTAGCAAAAACTGACACATAGTAGGTACTATATAAATGGGTAGCCCTTTCCCAAATCATCTTCTCTCTACTACATTAATCCATGTTTTCTCTCAAGAGAAGAATTAAGGGTTAAAAACTTTCTTACCCAGTAGTTGACATAAGAAAATTCAAAACTAACTGATTTTGTAAAGCACAATATACATTAGTTTTCCCTTTTTGGTTAAAAAAAAGTGGCAACATTAGATTTAATTTAAATGATGAGGAAGAAAGCTTATCAGAAAGGCTTGGAGAAGAAGCATTGTATGGGATGGGTACCTACAGGATATAAAGATGAGAGAATACATCTAAAGAATTTTCATAGTAGGACTTCAATTTCTGGAACTGAATACTTACCCCAAGAATGTCTTCCAGCAAGCAGATCTGATTCTAACCCCATAATAGGACGGGATTCTTGCCTATAGTTATAGGGATAGGACAGCTATGCAGAAATGAGATTAGAGGTGTGCTAGTAAATGTTTTACAATCTTCTCTCCAGGGGAAAAAATGTACCCATTATACTGTTTTAGGTATAATTTGATTATTATCACATTCTGTGATAATAGTCTAAAGTCTAAAGAATCAACAAAACAATAAATTAAGTCCTCATTTGTAGCATTTGTGGATTTCCACATGTAAATATTCACACTGAAAATTTTACAATTTTACAATTAGAACCAATTGAAGCTATTCCAGCACATCCCTAGGTGACACTTAGCCAAGCAAGGCCCACCAATAGTGAAGCTTATTTCAGAGGTAGCTAATTTGCTACCAGTTTAATTGGATGAGATGCTGCCTGGACACCTCCAAAGACTGGTTAGAACTGCTGAAGCCTGAACTATTTTCACTGAGGCTGAGAAGCCTGCAATGGAGTGGTAGATGCCAACCATTCAAATAGGACTTGTGTGGTACTTTTTTAAAATTCCCTCTATAAATTTCAATTGTGAAACAAAAAAATAGAAGAGAAGAGTAACAGTAAAAAAAAAAAAATAAAAAAAAAAGCCCAAATAGATAGTTTACCTAACAAATGATTACTTCTCACGTTGGTTGGACCCAAGCTCTCAATAGCGAAGAGAAAATGTCAGGAGGGAGAGAGCTTAAAGATTGCACTCTGACAATAGGACTCTTCGAACAATCCTAAAGTAAAATTCTGAGCTCTGAGAGTTGCCTTTCCATGAGCATGGGAGCCAGCTTCACTGTAGAAGATCTGAGTTTGCTGAGTGTGTTTGTGTGCAGCTTTGTGCTCCAGATTAAGCAGAATTTCTCTCCCAGTGACTCTGCCGACAGCTTTCTGGACGTGCACGCTACAAGATGCCTGCAACTTGTGTCCTTTTCAAGTTGAAAGGAGAGAAAAAAACAACAACAAAAACAAGCTTTGTATTTTTAGTATCTAGAAGAGACAGACGGGGAAGGGCTGAAAATGAATGCAGATTTCTGAGACCAAGCTCACAGATGCACTTGTTAAATGAAGATAGCCTGTCAAAGACTCTAAAGGACAACCACTGTACGACCATATTTGAAGCAGTCCTTGAAAAATAGAGTTAGATAGCCATCTTTTTCTTCTATTCGTTCTCCTCAATAGTCATTAATAGCAGGATGAGATTCCTACCTATAGCCATGGGGATAGGGCTCCCTACGCAGAGGTAAAACCAGAGGTGTGCTACAAAGTGTTTAACAACCTTCTGTTCCAGGAAAAAAAAGATGCATCTATGATAGTCCTTTAAGTATAATTTGCATTATTGTCATATTCTGAAGTCTAGAGAATTAACAAAACTATCAATTTAGCCTTCATTTGTAGCATTTGTGGATTTCCACATGTAAATGTTCCCACTGAAAAATCTTACAATTAGCTTTCCCTGAACTAATTCAAGCTATTCAGCACAATCCCTGGGTGATACTTCTCATCTTGGCTGGACTCAGGCTCTCAAGAGCTGGATTTCTCTAAGAATAAATGTCAGAAGGGAGAGAGTTTAATTATTGCACTCTGACAACAATGAGTGATAATTAGTGAGGCCAAAGTTGGACACCTGGACAAATACATAGAGACAAAGATACATTTGTGGACCCTTCTTTTCCTCAAAATTAAACTATAGAATCATCCAAGTCAGGAAATATCTTAATTTAATAATAATAGTCATGTACTCTCTGTATGTTACTGTGCTGTGTTAGAGATATAAAAATACAAAATGATACACAACCTGCCCATGCAGAGTTTATAGTCTCATAGGGCATATGACATGGATACAGATAAATAGAAAATAAAAAAGGAAGGAGGAGATGCAGCTTGGCAAAGAGGATAGAGAATCATCCTCAGAGTCAAGGGGTTCAAGTTTCACCCCCATATTTACTGGTTGCTTGACTATCCCCAAGATGTTTTACCTCTTAGCATCTGAGGCAATTCACTGAGACTATAAATTGCTGAACAAATGCCAGCGTGCATTAGTGGAAAGCATTTCTTCATATAGAATTTATCCCAAAGAAATCTTTTGTTTGTCTCCTTTCACCTTGTTTTTGTTCAGATGTTCCAATCATGCCTGACTCTTTGTAACCCCATGTAGAATTTTTGGCAGAGATACTGGAATGCTTTGCCATTTCCTTCTCCAATTTATTTTACACATGAGGAAGCTGAGGAAAATAGTGTTAAATGATTTTCCCAGGGACATACAATTACTAAGTTTTTGAAGTAAAATTTAAACTCAGGTCTTCCTGACTCCAGGCCCAGTGCTTTCCCCACTGTACCATCCGGTCATCTCTCAACATGGAGACATTTTACAATGAGAGTAGAAATTAAATCAGAAGTGGTGACTAGGCAAAACTTCACGAAGAAGATGGGACATGGGCCCCACACTATCTATTACCATGATCCAAGAAGAGAATGTTAAATTTAAAAGGACCTTAAAATAATCTAATTCCTTTTCTCTAGGCAGAATAAGATTTCAATCAGTGGGGTAAAAAGGAAAGTTTTGGAATCTGGAGTCAGAGGATCTGTTTGATTTCGATTTTTAGTACAACTTGTGTGGCCTTAGGCAATGAATCACTTAATCTCCCAGTTTTCTCATTTGTAGAATGAGTTCTAAAACTTCCAAAATTTCTTCCAGCTTAAAGCCTATGAACCTATGAGCCTTTTAGAGAGATGATAATATGATTCTACAGAAATCCTGAGGAAGAGATTGCACAGTTATCCACAGAAGCCCACTCCTGTGTCTCACAACCATGGTGGAGTGGTAAGAACACTGGGGTATTCAGTGAGAACACCTGTTCACAAATCCTAGGTCTCATATTTACTACATCTGAAACTCAGGCAAACCATTTCTTTTCTCCTGATCTCAATTTTCTCATCCAAAAAAATAGGGAGGGGAAGAAAATTAAATTATTTATGAGACTTCTAGAATCTATGAACCCATCAATCAATAAATAAACATTTGCTAAGGATTCACTATGTGCCATACACTGTGCCTTTTAGCTAACCTTAATCTTTCCTACTGATTTAAAACTTGTTGCTTTTGTTTGGTCTCAGCAGAGAAAAGGAGTTAGTCATTATTTCATGAATGCCAGCTGAGCTCATGTCTGAAGATCTTTGGGAGAGCAAAAAATAAGTTCAGGGAAAGCAACTCCAAGTCAACTGCTTCCATTTCTGGGATTTTTTTTTAAAGAGACCTCTCTGAAAGAGCTCAGAGGTGAATATGGGCTTGCCTCTTTTAGCATACATCTCAGCTTTTTTTTTTTAGAACTAAACCATAAGCCAGATTTCCAACAGCCTTAGCAGGCTCTCCTTTTGATTCCAACTTTTGTTCAGCACTGAGTCACAGGCAGGAAAATTAATTATAAGCTCAGCTGAATTGACTTTTGAAAATGTGTATATAAGCTCATTTGGAATTTTTCATTAAAATTAGAGGAGTAGAAGACAGTAGAGGACAACTACTTTAACTTTTCACACACATAGATGTCTCCTCTATGCCATCTTTGACAAGTTAAAAATCATCTAATCTGCTTGGATATTTCTAATAATGGAAAACAATGTCTCACAATGAAACTTGTTCCACAGGTAAGATAACCCTTATTGTTAGAATGTCCACTCTTCTTGTGGACACCATTTTGTTTCAATTTAGAGTATATCCATTAAAGTTTTAATTTTGCACATTGCTTAGAAGCCCAGAAAAGGAAAAACAACAGTTGGCACAAAGAAAAGTATATCTATAAGGCAAGTGGACTTCTGAATACAAGCCATTTTCCACAAGAAATTATGTATTACTCAGAAAACTCAATTAGGCTGAGTTCATAACTGTCAACCACTGGATTTGGAACAGTTTATTATGTTTCAGTGATTCAATGAATTTCTACTCTACTAGTCTGTCATTTCTCTTCTAGGTCTGAGAGGAGGGAAAGGAATAAGCATATGAATTATCAAATAATATGAATGGGCAGATTTCAAAGGAAAAAATCCGATCTATCAAGAACCATATAAAAAATAAATCGAAATACTAATACTTAGAGAAAGGCAGAACAAAACAACCCTGAGGTTCTATCTCATACCCATCAGATTGGCAAAGTTAGCTTCAAAAAAGAGAAAATAACAATGGTTAGAAGGGCTTATAGGAAAGAAGCACATACATGAACTACTAAAGCTGAAAACTGGTCCATCCATTCTGAAAAGTAATTTGGAACTATGTCCAAAAAGTGACTAAAGTGTACAGCCCCTTGATACAGAGGAGCAAGTAGTATATTTCTTTCCCAAAGGGAAGATGTCCATGGGTACAAAATCATTTAAAGTAATTCATTTTTGTATACCCAAGAACTAAAAACAGAGTGTCTGTGAACATAATGGAATATTATACTATAGAAAATAATAAAAGCAACAATTTCAGAGAAACCTGAGATTTATACAAATTGGTGTAAAGTGAGCAGATACAGAACTATTTTTAAAGTCTGATCAATACAATGACTAACCATGACTCCAAAGGACAAAGAATGATATGTTTCTTGCTTGCTCTTGGGGAAGCTAGATAGTTTAATAGATAGATAACTCCAGGTTAATCTGGAGTTGGGTTAACCTGAGTTCAAATCCAGCCTCAGACATGTAGTATATATAGTAGCTATGTGGATCCTGTGTAAGTCATGTAATCCTGTTTGCCTCAGTTTCTTCATTTCTTCAATGAACTGGACAGGAAAATAGCAAACCACTCCAGTATCTTTGCCAAGAAAATCCTCAAAAGAAGTCACAGAGTCTGACAAGACTGAAAACAACTGAACAACAAAGCTCTGCTCTTGACAAAGAAGAATGGGACTAAAAAATGTAGAATAAGACGTGTTTTGATACATGGACATTGCAGGAGTTTGTTTTTCTTGACTATGCATTTTTTTGTTTGGGTTTTGGGTGGTTGTTTGGAGATGAAGTAAGATGGAGAGGAGGAATAGGGAGTAAAATAGCTTCCTTTCTTTCCTCCCAAAAAAAAGATAGTAGAAAATAAAAAAAATCAATGAAGCATTTTTAAATGCATAAAGAATGGAAGGAAAGTCCAGAAGAAATCCTGACCATAATTAATTAGTCCAACGTGACCCTACCCTTTATTCTTGAGTCATTTGTCTCCTTGTCTTATTGCCTTTTATCCTTTCCCAAGTCATATCTCTGATTACTCCTGCCATCTGCCTTCTCTACTTCTATTTATGAGTTGCCAAATACTCACACAGTATTTAAACCCACCCTGGTGACTGAGTATCCCATATATTTATGCTAACTGCTCTCAAGTGGTCTTTCACTACTGCATTGGAGTCACACTCCTTACAATATCTTCTTTAGTTAAACCACATACAATATCACTGCCATCTCTCTATCCACAAAGGACTTTGTTTCATGATAGGTTGAGAAAATTTAAATTATCTATAAGAACTTACTTCATTTTCCTACCTCTATACCTCAGATCCCAACATTTTCTCCGCTTTATCCTATTCCTTACCAAGATTAATTCTTCTACTTCTGCCCTGAATACCCCATCCCTTCCCATCTTACCTTTTATCATCCTTTTAAAAAAAAATGTTCAGTCTTGATTCCTTGGTTTCTCCCTTCTACCTGCAAACATTTGCAACTATACTCTATCTTTAAAAACTCTTTACTCAACCTTGCTATTCCCATAGGCTATTGTTTTCTTTCTGTCAAATTCCAAGAAAAGCTATCTCTACTTGATGCCTCTATTTCCCATTTATTTTTTTAATATGTTACGTCTAGCTTTTGACACCACCATTCAATTGAAATTGCTTTCTCCAAAGTCACCCATGAGACCCCAACTGCTAAATGAAACGGTCTTTTCTTAATTATTTCATCCTTTTTTTTACTTTTTTTGACTTTCTTCTTAGCTGCTGTCTGGGCAACAAAGTTTTTTAAAACCTGGGCTTTTATGAGACTGTACTCTCCTGGTTGTTCTTCTACTTGTCTATTCTTTCTCAATAACCTCCATTCATGAAGGGTGACTCAGATTTTTAGTCTCTTTCTGTGGAAACACATCAGGGCTACAGCCTCAGCCCTTTCTTCCTTCTCCATGCTCTATTTCGACCATCTCATCAATTATGATCAATCTCTATGCAGACGACTCCTAAATCTATACCTCCATTCTACAATCCTTTCTCATGAATTACAAGTCTTTAATATTAGTTTCCTGCTTTATGTCTCCATCTATCTCACCTCAAACTCCACAAATCTGAAATACAAGTTGTTACCTTCTCTCCCCATAGCTTTCCTTTACCTAAATTTCCCTATTTCCTTCAAGAACTCCACCCCCCTTCTGGACACTAAGGTCCACTAACTCATGGCCATCCTTGATTCTTTACTGTCCCTTATTCCCCATACTCTTTGACATTTCATGTTCAGCTACAACTCTCCACTTAGGCAACTATGCCCTTAGTTCAGACCCTTCTCATCTCTTACTTAGACAATTTCAAAAACCTTTTTAACTGATGTTGCCAATTGATGCATCATCTTTCCAATCCACCTGCTACACAGCTTCCAAACTGATAATCTGAACTTTGAGGCTGATTATATCGCTCACTCGCTTAAAAGAAAAATTCAGTGGCTCCCTATTAAGACAAGGATCAAATAACTCTTCTACTTGACATTTAAAATCTTTCATAATTGAGATGAGTACAAAATACAAAAACTCTTGTTTGGCATTTAAAATCCTTCACAATCTAGCACCAATCTATCTTTTCAGAATGATTTTGCATTACTTCCTTTGCACATTGTGACATCTAACCAAACTGCTCTACTTGTTCCCTGCACAAAATAATCTACTTCCTGTCTCTTTATCTTTTCACACACTGTTACCCCTGCATAGAATGTAATTTCTTCCTCACCTCTCTATCCTAGAATGCCAAATTTTTCTCCACATCTCAAGTACTAGCTTTCACACAAGGCCTTTATTGATTCCCTGAGTAACTGCTGCTCTGTATATTCAAAATTCTGTGTAATTCTGTATTTATCTATGTTCATATCATTTTCTTCCTAATGGAATGTAAGTTGCTTGAAGTCAGGGACAGAATTGTTTCTATCTGTAGTGCCCAGAACAAAGTAGAGACTCAATAAATATTTACTGGATTGAAAAGAATTCAAAGCCTTGCCTCTAATACTTTCCAGATGTGTGAGGATGAATAAGTCATTTAATCTATCTCAGGCTTAGACAACTGTCTAAGATTTACATACTAAGTTATATATGAGTTTTAATCTCCATTGGCATTTCACCAAATCACATCTAGATATAACATAAGAAAAAGAAAATAAGTTTTCCCCTTCTTATATATAACAACCTTTCAAATATTTGAAGGCAGCTTCATGTCCTCTTTTAGTATTTTTTCTAGAGACTAAATGTACCCAGATTTTTTTTTTTACTATTCCTTGAATGACATGATTTCTAACACCTTCATCACCATAGCAACACTGCTCTTGACACAATTGAATTTATAAATCCTAAAATGTTCTTGGTATTCCCTAAAAGGGAACCATCCTGAAAAGGAGTATAAACTAGTAGATAAATTGCTGGACAGTGGACAAAGGGACCTTTATCCAAGGAGCAATTTTAAACCAATGGCTTGCTCTCTAAGGTTGAATAAATCAAAATCAGGTTGCTTTTTACATAGAATAAAGCAAATAATACCTTTCTCTCATCTACCTCAGACTCCCCAGAGGAAAATGAAATAGAGATCACATCACAGCATCATAAATTTAGAGCTGGAAAGGATAATAAAAGCTTCCTAAGTTCACAGATGAATAAACTGAGGCCCAAGCTGATGCAGTTAATAAGTGTCCAAGGTAAGATTCAAACTCAGATTTTCCTGACTTCAAATTCAAAAGACTATTCATTGCACCATCCAACTTCCTAAGAGTCAAAAGAAAATCTGAACCCATGTTCTCTAGAAAATCGAGATATAATAAGTATTATCTATTACTTTATGTACTGTGCTTAGACCATTTAATGTTACTGGCTCATTACTCATGGATTTGAAGCTCAGAAAAGTCAGTTAATATTCACACTAGGAAAAACTCTCTCCCCAGACATGAACTTTACTCTTAAACCTGACAAGCTGTAACATCTTGCAAATGGGTGTCATTGGTCATACAAAGAAGCTAGCTAGTGAAGGATGACTAAGCCAAATCTATCACAACTTGGAGAAAAATACCAACATTCTACCAAGAAAATCTCAGGACACATGCCCTGCTGAAAGTCAAATTTTCATCTTTGTTCCTAAGGGAGAGTATTATTTTTTTTAAATTAAATTTATTTTTAGATTTCATTCTGATATATCAGGAAAAGATATTATCTGATGACTTAGCAGAGATGAAGCCACTAGTCTTGTATACTCCAGGGACTCACAGTTCTGGTTGACTGCCTGAAAGCAGAGCTCTGAAAGCCTATGTAAATTAATGATTTCCCTCCTGGAAGCAAATATTGAAGAAAGTTTAAAAAAAAAAACCCTTGAGATATAACCCATGCACTGAACCTTAGAATTTGCATCAGTGTGAAGCATACTAGCATCCTCTGAGTACACTAACTAGGAACTAGTAGAAGTACCAACTCCCTTCTTCTCTACCCCAAAATGCCTCAATCCCCTAACTTCATTCATATTAATACCTGTAATCAGGTGAGAGGTTTGTTCTATTTGCCCTGCTTGAAAATAGAATTTGAGGCTTAGGAACAATGTTTTCATTGCCAGAATCAATATTCTTGATTACAACAGATTCTTTAGTGTTTTCACTGAGAAAGAAAGCAGGGCAGAGGAGGATGGGAAGTGTCTGTGCTGGCATTTGAAGGCTCCACTCTGGGAGGACTTCTACTTACTAATTTAAGCTCCCAGAAAACTGTTGGCATAATCAAATGTCAACAGGGGAGGGGGGAAGGGCCTGAAGACAAATTTCCTTAAAGAATTTGAAGGAAAAGTAGAGAGCAAAAAGGGGGATACTGTGGCATTTACCTTGAAACAGCTGCATTGCAACAAAACAAAGTATGTCTATGTGCAGAGCTATCTCAGGGCTCATTTTTCTTCCCTTTTGACCCTGAGTACAAAGCGTCTTGCTAAAGCTCTAGCTCCATTTAAGATAATTCTCTTCTTCTGCATCCCTTTCCATTGCTCTCTTCTCTGGAGTCCTTCCCATAATCATTGGATGTTAACTATGTGCAAAGAACTCTATGACTGGAAAAATGCTTTCCAGACTTATGATTCCAACAGTATGAAAAAGTCCCAATATGGAAGCTCTTTTGACTGGTATAGAGTGGCAGTTTGTCTACAAGGTATAGCCTTAGAGAAAGATTTCTAAATCTTATTCTATGTGTCAAGGACTCCTTTGATAATCTGGTGAAACCTACAGATCCTTGCTCAGAATAATGTTTTTAAGTTAATAAAAAAAAATAAAACATATAGGATTACCAAGGAAATAATTGTATTGAAAATTATCAAATGTAAACAAAAACAAAATAAAAAATTCACATATCCTAGGCTGAGAACCCCTGAGAGTTGTCTGGGATATGGTAATATTGTATGATTTACCCACCGTCCTACAGTTCATCTCAGAGACAGAATTTGAAATCTGTCTTTTTCATGTCATAATGCTGCTTCTTGTGGTTGAAATAACAAAAAATAGAATGCCTGGCCCCTTCCCTTTAGTATGATCACACAGTTTATATCTATACCAAGCTTATTTTACTTATTTTAAAGTTTATCTTAGGCAAGGGGAGAACAATATTGTCCTCCTTCTCTTTGGGACCCCAAGAGGGAGATCTTAAGTACTCTGGCCTTTCTAGCTCTACTGGGGGCAATTTCTCACTTTCTCACCTCTTACCAAGGTATTCTTCCTCATTAAGGCTCTAGGATCTTTGCCTTTGCATAGTCCTCTGGGAAATGTACATTGTCTTGGAGCTCCATAGGGAATGAACTTAATAGCCTTGAGCTCAGAAAAACAGCCTGATTTAGTAATGGAAAGAGACTGATGTGGAATGTAAAAATGTGGGTCCAAACCCTAACTTTAGCATTAACTGCCTGTGTGACCTTGGGCAAATTAGTTCTATCTTCTAAAACCGTTTCCTCATCTATAAAATGAAGGGGTTCCTTTTGGCAATAAGTCTGTGGTCCTATAGAGCCAATGGATGTCCATTGATTTCTGGCACTAGCTGATATACTTCTGCTCTTTCTTATGTTGTTATCATTCAGTCACTTCAATTGTGTCTGACTCTTCACAACACCATTTGGGGTTTCTTGGCGAAGATACTAGAATGGTTTAGCCATTTCTTTCTCTAGCTCATTTTATAGATTAGGAAACTGAGGCAAACAGGATTAAGTGATTATCTCAGGGTCACACAGCTAATAAACGATTGAAACCACATTTGAATTTAGGTCTTCCTGACTCTGGACCAGGTGCTCTATCCACTGAACTACCCAGCTGCTTTTCTGAAAAATTCTTGCTTTCAATTCAATCAGTCAATAAACATGTATTAAATGCTCACTATGTTTTAAGCATTATTCTGAGTGCATCAGGTATTATCCTGAGTCCAGGGACTACAGAAAGGAGAAAAAGACATTTCTTGACTTAAAAGAGGTCAAAATCCAATGGGAAAGCGATACCAAGGTACCAACTCTGATGATCACACCTTAGTTTCTGCTTTCCCTGCCTGATTTAGGCTAAGTGCCCAAGAATAACAGTATCCCTTCTCCTCCCCAGGGCTAACAAAAGGTCTTTGATCTAGAATTCATATTCTTTTGGAAAATCAAAAGACTCAAAGACTCTCTGTCTTTAGGGCATGGCTTACATATATTCGTGAGTGTTTGGAGTTTTGCTCCCATGTAAGAGAGCTTGGGAGGAAGCTAAGATAAAGAACCATGTCTGAGGGCAGGAAGACTCATTTTCCTGAGTTCAAATTTAGCCTCAGACACTTATTAGCTGTGTGACTCTGGGCAAATCACTTAACTCTATTTGTCTTAGTTCCCTCATCTGAAAAATGAACTGCAGAATAAAATGGCAAAACACTCCAATATCTTTGCCAAGAAAACTCCAAATGGGGTCATGTAGAATAGGGCATGTATGACTAAAACAACTGAACGACAATGAGGGTGCTACAAGCTCAATGCCAACATTGTTACTTTGCAGTATAGGTTCTAGTAATTTGGGCCTGGTCTCTGCAACCTGGTATACAGACAAATAAGACCCCACACTTCTAGTGAATCTACAGGCTGGGAAGAAACCTCTGAAGACAACTCTCTTAAAATAGTGAGGGGTTATGTTCTAGTCATAGGATGTTAAGAAAGATGGGTTCTGGGGACCACACTAGGAGTTAGGGAGAATATTCGGGAGAGGGTGGTTTTTTTAATACTCCAGTTCTTGTTCCAACAATTAGATGAAACAATCTCATTCTATGACAGTTAAAATCATTAATCACCCTTACTTCATGAGATATCTATTAGGAACTGAATAATAATGTCTAGGAGGATAGTATTCTAGCACCATTAGCATTTTAGAAGGGTGATAGTAGGCCTATAAAATATATTAGGAGTATAATCTAGTCAATGTGGCATTAAATCTAGATTCAAGTGACTGTTAATTATAGTCACACTCCCAACCCCCACAACATTCTCCTTCTTTCCTTAATGTACTCAGTGACTTGATTACAGTCTTTCTCTATTACTTGACCTCAGACTATGAGTTTTAACAGTTCCTCTTCAAAAAAAAATCCTGATTTCTTAATTCCCATGACCTACTCCTCCACTTTATTTGAGTTACACATAGAGGTGGTTACTTTGGTCCCTTTCTGGTCCCCTGAAGTATTCTGCTTTTATGCTCATGAAGTCTGAAATTCCTTGTGATAAATTTTTTTACTATTCCATCTTTTCCTATGCCTTATACCTAACCCTGTTCTTCATCCTTATTGTAACATCTATGCCTTTTACTCCGTTGTTCTTTCCCAGGGTATTACAACTGCACATCTCAAATCCTTGGTGAATCAATTCTTCTCTACATTAACTTATACCTCTGATTCCTATGTCCCTTTGTCTGATCATTAACCACACTCTATCAAGCCCAACTCTGTTGTCTAAAGATTTTGCTTCATACTTCACCCAAAAAATGATATTTTACAAGGAGAGTTACCTTTCTATCCACTCTCTTCGGCATCTCATATCATTCAAATATCTTCCTTCTCTTCACACTAGTCTCAGATGAAGAGATGGATCTTCTCTATGCCAATAGAAATCCTTTCATGGTATCCTTGATCCCATGCCTTCCTGACTTTTCACTACCATATTCTCACTCTCTTTTCTCTGCTCAGTCTTTATCTTACACCTTCCCTGCTACCTACAATGATGTTCATGGATTTCTCATTCTTCAAAAAAAAAAAACTTCTCTTTTGGTAAAACCAATGCTCACCTCCACAGAAACTTTCATTTTATTTAGATCTCTCTTAGCTTTGTTGCTACATCTTGACAAAATTATCAGCACTAGGTGCCTTTACTTTCCTTCTACTCACTCTCTTTTAACTCTCTAAATCTGACTTCTACCCTCATGAAACAGCATTCTACAAAATTGCCAATGGTCTGTTAATTTCCAGATCTAATATACCCTTTTCTCATTCATGATTCTCTTTTTTTTCAGGATTTAACACTAATGATCACCTTCTAGTATTGAATGTTCACTCTAGGTTTTTGTAATATTGCTTTCTGCTTGTTCTTCTCTTAAATGTCCCATCACTACTTCTCAGTATCTTTTATTGTTTTTTAATTCACATCATGCTCACTAATCATGGGTTTTCTCTAAGGTTCTGTCCTGATTCATTTTCTCTTCTCCCTCTCTATACTATCTGGTTTGGCTATTTCACCACCTTCCATGTGTGCAATTATTATCAATACTGGGTAGCTATGTGGATGAGTATGAGTGTGTGTATATCCAACTCTCATCCTTCTATTTACCCACTATCGTGCATCTCCAATTGCCTCTTGGGCATATAAAACTGGATGTTCCACAGAGACCTCAAATTCAACAGAACTCATAATTCTCCCAAATATTCCCCCTCCAAAGCATCCCATTATTGTTGAAGGTACCACCAACCTTGGTATTGCTGAAGCCTCCAACATAGATGTCATCTTTGCATCCTCAGTTTCATTCCCTCCACATATCCAAACCATTGTCAAATCTTGTTATTTCTACCTTTAATACATTTCAGTATATGTCCCTTTCTCTCAAGCCTGCCACTAAAGTTTGGACTCTCATCACCCTTCATCTTGACTACTACAATAGCTTTCTGTCTTCCCTCACCTCAATCCACTCAGATGCTAAGGTGCTTTTTCTAAAGCATAGGTCATCCACCTACTTATTAACTCCAGGGGCTGTCTTACATTTCGAGGATCAAATATAAAATCAACTTTTTTGGCCTTTAAATCTCTTTTATAAATGATTCCCTTCTTACCTTTCCAAACTTTTTGTACCCTGCTTATCTCAATATATTCTACCCTACAGCCACTTAGGTTTGTTGGCAGCTTCTCAAATGTAATCTTTTATTCCCCACAAGCAATACCTCTAATAAATCTATGTCCCAAAAATATCATAAAAAAGGGAAAAGAGCCTACAAGTGTATAAATGTTTATAGTGGCTTTCATTGTGGGGGCAAAGAATTAGAAATTGAAGGGATGCTCATCAATTGGGGAATGGTTGAACAAATTGTGGTATATGAACATAATGGAATACTATTATTCCATTAAAAATGACGAGCAGGCAGATTTCAGAAAAACCCAGAAAGAATTACTTGAACTGATGCTAAGTAAAGTAGGCAGAACCAGAAGAATATTGTACACAATAACAGCAACATTGTACAATAATCAACTTTGATAGACTTTGTTCTTTTCTGCCATATAATTCCAAAAGACTCATGATGGAAAAATGCTATACACACATCCAGAGAAAGAACTGTGGATGGAGTCTGAAAGCAGACAGAAGCATACCATTTTTGCTTTTTTGTTGTTTTTTCTCTCCCATGGTTTTTTCCCTTTTTGTTCTGATTCTTCTTACCTCTTGACTAATATGGAAATATGTTTAATATGATTGTAGATGCATAATGTATATCAGGATGCTTTTGTCTTGGGGAAGGAAAAGAGAAGAGAGGAAGAAAGAAAATGGAAATCAAAATCTTATAATTATAAATGCTGAAAACTAATAGATTTAAAATTTAAAAAGACTCAATTCAAATCCAACCTTCTGCAGGAAGCCTTTCCCAGCCCCCCAACTATGAATACCTTATCTTATTAGAATATTCTCATCTACTCCACATAAAACTTGTATATCTGGTTATTAACATTTTCTCTCCTGTTAATTTAAAAGCTCCTAGTGGACAAGAGCTGTTTGCCCCTGTCTTTCTCTTGTATTCCCAGTGTTTAACATAATACCTAGCACACTGTAAGTATTTAATAAATGCTTATAGATCAACAGATGTGTATATATATGTATGTATATATATATATATATATATATATATATAGTTTTTTTAAACAACATAACTCTTTGATTAAAGGAAACTGCCAAAGCCAAACCAATTTACTAATAGCTCAAAAGCTATTGAATTATCGTCACTATGCAGTAAATATAAGTAATTGACAAGTTTTTAGGTCTTTTAATGGTAGTATAAATGGACTGTGTTGTTAATAGGGTCATAGCTCAAAATGTCCTCTTAGGATGATCCTTTAATGCCTTTGACATTGCTAAAAATTCTCTTTCTAGACCTTTATGAAACATTCTTCCTTTGATGGTATTCTCTATCTCTATAGAAACTTACAGGGTTTAAATGCTTCCCTAGGAGGTAAGTAGTTTCAAAAGTCCTGGAAGGATCAAAGCAAAGTACACACAGTATTTTATGGACACAGAAACTTACATGTGGTATAGCCCATTTTCCTCCCAAATCTTTCATAGGACCAGCTAGAATCTATGGTATTACTCTTTTATCCAATATGATGACATCTGTGCTAGACAAATCACTTTCCTCACAATGACCCTAAATAGTTAGTAGAAGTATCCCCATTGTACAGAAGAGAAAACAGGATAAGAAAGAGTAAGTAACTTCATTGTGGTTACATAATGAGTAAATGTCAGTGAGAATTCAATCTCAGATTTCCTGACCCTAAGACTAATAGTCTTTCTTTCTATTTTTGCCATGCTAAGTCTTTGGAAACCAAAATATACATACCTCGACTCTAAGCATACAAAGAAACCTCTTGCTCCTAATTCAGACCTTCATAAAGTTTCTTCTGCTCTTGCCTGTAGAGAAGAAAAAGTGGGGCTCTGATTATTGGTCCAAAGAGATGATGTACACTGTAGTACTTTGGAAATTTAAAAAGCTATGCAACTATAAACTGCCATTGTGACTATTAATCATACAATAAAATTGGCAAAAATCACATTGTTCTTGGGCTGTCAACAAATATATAAAACTGTTTAATACGCTCAACCACATCCACAATGACATTCTAATTTTTAATGAAGCCAGATTATAAGGCTGGCTTGGTTAAGCAATGCAGGTGGATAAGAAGCTAAGAGAAGGATGAGGGAAGATGATGAATCACAATTGGGTAAATGGGTAATGCTTTCAAAGATCCTCAGCAATGCTATCTTGATGATTCTACATAGCTATGGCTCATGGTACACCAAACTCTTGAAAGAATCAAAATTACAATTCAACATACATACTCATTAAGTACCTGTGGTATGCAAAGCACCACATTGGGGATTATGGATAGAAACACTAAAATATAGCTAACAGCCTTCAAACTGCAAAGTAGGGAAACTACTTGGTGCCTTAGTGCACAGATTGATTTTCCCCGAGTTCAAATCTGGCCTCAGACACTTACTAGGTTTGTGACCCAAGGCAAGTCACTCAATTTATCCTGCTTGCCCCAGTTTCCTCATCTGTAAAATAAGCTGGAGAAAGAAATGGTAAATCACTCCAATATCACTGACAAATGGAGCCACATAGAGTCAGACATGACTGAAAATGACTGAACAACAAGAAAATTGCCCAGCAAACATAAGTCAGCAGCAAAGTATTAGTTTGGATGAATGCCATGCAAGAAAAGATAAAATGTAAATTTTTTGAGGGGAAAGAGTGTCTCAGTTTTATTTGTATCCCCATTTGCCTAGTCATTCCTAGAACATAATAAGTACTTAACAAATATGTTGATTAAAATATCCATATGGCCACATATGACCAGAAAGAGAAATAAACTAGACATGTATGGAAAATTAGAATTAGCAGATATGAATGCTATACTAATAAGACATTAAAATGAATGTGTTAAAAGAAATTTTCTTAATTGCTTACTATGTGCAAAGCTCAAAGTACATAAATAGAAAAATCAAGATAGCCTCAATTTCAAGGAGCTCTCCATTTAATGGAGGGGGGAGAAAGAAAAGAAGGAAGTTTAAGCAGCAAATCAGATGGAAAAGCTCCATAGTCCTTATGGCTCATTGGCAATGGTGAGTCATACATGTTCTCTAGTATCATTCCCATTGATAAAAGTATATCTGTTATTAATGCTGAATCATCAAAAAGTGCCAAGGACTTGGGTGATGAAAGCATTATGTTCCTCAGTAGTTGTCCATGCTGACAGAGCTGGGGTGGCTGTGTGGGCAGAGGCAGTTACCAGGAAGGAAAGGGAGGGGGAAAGAATGTATACAGCGTAACTATAAGAAATTGAGATTAAATTTGAACTCAGGTCTCCCTGCAGGTTCAGTATCTCTCCACGAAGTCATTAAGTGCCTCAGGTCACAACACCACAAATGTTGGTTCCCTGAATAACGGTTTCAAGGCTAGATTGGAAGCAGGACCATGGTTTTAGGGGTCCTCCCTATAGGTGACAATTGGCCCATAATTAGTGTTGGTGGTTATGGGGGTGGGAGGCTTCTTCTCCAAAAGAGTTTCTCACCTGAATGAGGGCTGGGCAGCTGGGCTAGTAGCCTGAAAGCTACACTCTTTCTAGAGCTCCTGGGTACATCACCAGGATTTGAGCAGAAAAGACAGAAGTGATTTGGGCTATGTGGTGTTTGCTACCTCCTGTCTTTTTATCTGGCTGGTTAGCTTCCCTGCCTCCCTTGCTGGCAGCTGATGTTAATGGTGGAGGGGATGGTAGGTCCTTTATGAACAATGGCTGCAGCAGCTGAAGTAAAAGCAGAGCAGTGCTGCTATTGCTTGAACTTAGAAAAGGACTTTCAATGGGAAACCTCAAAAGATAATGTATAGAAAGATATACATAATAGCAAGAAAAGGCTTGGAGAGGTAGCAGAATGATCCTAGCAAATCAAATATAATAAGTATTATCTAAACCTCAAAGCTCCATTTGCATAAGATTCTCCTCATTGGTGAAGATTGATTTTTTTAATGTTCCATGTTTTCTGGAGGAGCAAAGTTGGTAATAATTTGGAAGAAGAGAAATCTGGTCTTCAGTGTCCTCCAGCTTCAGAAAAGAAGACACATGATTCTGGACTCTCTTCAAATCCCAGGAAGAAGAGAAAAATTCTGGGGAAAAGTTGACATATGGGGGAGCTAGCACCTTGATCATGTTCCTGTCCCCAGCTTACTACAATAGAGATTGTAGGAAATTTGCCCTTGGATGAGATATGAGCGATACTCTTTTGGGTGAGCTCTTTCATTCCCAATGGAAGAACTCATTTATTCTGTGCGTGATTTGATATGATCTTATTTGTATTCATTCTCTGATTGCTATCTAGTATTGGTTTGAATAAATGGCTTTATTTGTCATTTGTGGTCTTTGCATAATTAGAATATGGTAGAAAGGGAGTCATACCTTGGATAAATAGTTGGAACACTTCTTCCCCATTCAAAGATAATGATCATCTTGAACCCCAAAATTATTTTCCTAGGGTAATATTTAGGATGATGGATACATATATACATGTATTATATACATGTATACTTACATATATATAACTCTAACCTGGTATCTTTTCTTTAAGGAGAAAAAAGGGTTGAGCCTTTGGTACCAATGTCTTGCTTCTTTCCTGGTAGGAATCAAAGTAAAGGTAATATTTAGGATGATGGATACATATATACATGTATTATGTACATGTATACTTACATATATATGTTTATATTATATTAGATAGATAGATAGATAGATAGATAGATAGATAGATAGATAGATAACTCTAACCTGGTATCTTTTCTTTAAGGAGAAAAAAGGGTCGAGCCTTTGGTACCAATCTCTTGCTTCTTTCCTAGTAGGAATCAAAGTCTCCCTTGAAGAAAAGTGGGCAGAGATGACTAGAGATATCCAAACAGATCCAAACACGTAAACATATATAACCTTCATGGTCAACATAAAGCACACAAAAAATATGCAGTGATATTTATATGAAATAAAATCTCTCCTCCCCATTCTAACATAGGCTGTCTCTCTGTGTTAGCTCAGATTCTAATAGGTGAAAGAGGAGCTATGCACACATACCAGGACCATAGCAAACAAGAAACAACTAAAAGCAAGGCAAAGTTGGCACAGAGCTAAGGCTCTAAATGGGAGCAGATTTGGGGGGTATACTTTCCAGAGGCCAAGACTATATCTCCAAGAACATTGAATTTCAGAAGAATTAACAGTCAGTTAGGGAGATAACGGTGCCTTGTCAACTACCCACAAAAACATAAAACAAAAAAAGGATGGGAATGAAAAAATATGCCTCAAATACTCCCTTTTAAATAGCTGTGTCCTCCCTCCCATCCTTCTTTAAAGAGGTAAAGGATATGGATTATTGCAAATGCTGTCAGGCATGGTTGCTTTGTTGATCAATTCTACTAAATGTCTTTTTCTCACTTTTAAAAGAATCTTTGTTACAAGAGATGGCTAAAATAGATAGGAGATGGGAGAGAATATATTAAAATTTTTAAATAACAAAAAAACAAAAGAAATTGATGAAATTATGATTCTTAATATATGTTTTACCATTCTTTGCTAACCCACAGGACTATGAGATAGCCTTGTTTTCCATTAGATGTTTTTCAAAGTTTTCTTCTCTCCCAAGAGGAAATCTGAAGGACCTCAATGAAGAGGAAAACTAATGTGAATAATGATAAATCACTCTTGGCAGAGAGGACCTGGTCAGACAGAGACAGAATGAACCAGAAAGATAAACAGGGAAACATGCTCCATTGCTGCTCCAAATGAATCCTAAGTGAAGTCCATAACCCATGATGAAAAATCCTTTTTCCACTATAACTTTAAATAGCAAAAGATAAGGATATGGTTGGAAAGAAATTTGAGGCAGAGGTCAGAGCAGCAAAGTTACAAAATGTAAGAATATTTATATAGCACTTTAAAGTTTGCAAGGCATTTCCCCCTACAGCAACTCTGTGAGGTAGTTAGCTTGCTTATTATTATTTTTAAAAGATGAAGAAACTAAAACTTAAAGTGACTTATCCAAAGTCATGCAATCAGTAAGTCTTAGAGATGATGTGAACCTACCTCTCTTGACTCCAAGGCTAGATTTCTTATTACTACTTCACATTTAGTTTGCTTATCATCTTTATGGCCTTTAAGTTATGCCCAGTGATGCAATTGGTTTTACATCACATTTTTCTTTAGAAGGACTGAAAATATCCTCCATCTCATTTAATTTCACTACTAGCCAAGTACTGAAAAATTATTTTGAAGCACTTGTTATCAATCACCTTTTACCTTACTGAGTGCTGAATGTGGGATCATTGTCTGAGATATAAAACAAATGTCGATTTAACTCAATATACCACATTCCTAATGGAGGAAACGGCATAACAATGATAATGATAATAATAATAGCTAGAATTTATATAATGCTTACTATGTGCCAGACACTATGCTAAGTGTTTTATAAATAGTATTTCATTTGATTTTCACAATCCTATTGTTATTAGATACTCTCTTTTATCTTCACAAGACAGAAAAGGAAGCTGAGGCAAAAAGAAAATAAATGACTTGCCCATAGTTTGTAAGTATATGAGGTCAGATTTGAACTTAGATTTTCCTTACTTCAAGACCAGCATTCTATCAAGATTGCACCATCTAGACATGCAAAATAGACATTCAATAAATAACTAAGAAAAAATCATTGTCATCAAAAAGCTTACAGTATAGTTTAAGAGTTAAGAGTCAAGGCTAATATATATATATATATACATATATATATGTATATATATATCATAAGTATAATAGACTTGGATTATGATCCTGGCTCTGCATGACCCTGGAAAAGTCTTTCCCCTCTATTCCCTAATCTGTATAGAGCCTGTAGTGAGGTTTCATTTATCTACCCCGGGTTCTGGATACTTTATCAGTTGGATTCATCTTCATACTACAGCTCATAAGCCCCCACTGGCATGTTTTACTTTTAGCAGTCAGCCATGGAGTACACTTACTTAATAACAGAGGCATTTTAATTAAATAGTCATATAAATAGAGTAATGATATAAAATTTGCCCCATAAACCTTGAGCTCATTCTCCCATGAATACATACACATTAAGTGGTAGGAGTAGATATTTATATGAATTTTCTGTGAGACATTCACACATGGTGAACAGATGGGCATCCACATATATAAAGATACACACACACAGGCACATAAAATCATACACCAGAACATAGGTGATCAAGATATAGTTGGAAGAAAAAGTCATTTCCCCCAAAACTTAAAAACAGCCATCATCTTCTATGGATACCATCAAGCTTCTCTCTAATGGACCTGGTTCCTGATAGACACTGTTTTCTCCCCACCAGGCATTTGCTTTCCATTTGAGCTGGTCATCGCCTCCAGCTATTTTTAGGGTCACCTAATACCTTGAAATCACATTTGCTAGGGATGCTGTGGTTACAGCTCTTTTTAGCCAGCGCTGTCATCCACTAGAAGGTCATGTGGGTAATAATAAGTTTCTCTCCTGCAGAGAAAAGGCTTTCAGTCTTTTTCTGTGCTTCCTTCAATACAGTCCTGAAATGAGACACTAACTTCAGAGCAACCAGAAACTTGGTCTTCCATCTACTGGAAGTGATGGCATTAGTAAACTTTTCCCATGTCAGGAAGGCTATAGTCTGCACTTTCTATCTCTAGATTTGAAGTTTGCTTCTGCTTTCTCAGTCAGATTTCTCAGCCAACAGTCGTAAAATTATGAATTTTTCTTACACTACATCAGAAGATGCAAAAAAGTAAGATCAATTCTGTCCTTTGGCCTCATCTAAAAATTCTTCTATTAACTCCTCTTCTTCTGAATGCTTCTGTTATCTGCTAAATTCTGAACTTTCTTCTGGATTGAACTGCTCTCACTTTTATCATCTCCTTTTCATCAATCATCTAACTTATAGTCATGGATCTACTTTAATTCTTAGATTGTAACACACTCTTGCTGAAGTAAATTTTCCCAAAACTCTTATTTCCTGAAATGGAAAAGAGATTGAAAGAGCCTTTGGTAAAGAAATTATTTTAGCCTTATTCCAGAATTCCCTCTATACAAAATAAACACAGGTGTGATGGTACAGAATTTTAAGAGTCCTTTGACCTTTGTCACACTTTAGACTATCATAAAAGCCTTGGCTACCTTGCTTCAAAGCTCTCCCTACAGAATTCTAATCCACCCTCACTAAACTGTCAACCTAGTTTTCCTAAAAGGCAAATCTGACCATATTACACACATATACCTCCATTCAATTAACACCAGTGACTTCCTTTCACCTCCAGAATTAAATATAAACTCCTTAATTTGGTTTTTTAAAGGATTTAAACCCTGGCCTCTTTCTATGTTTTTAGTATACTTATACTTTACTCCACTGTGATCCAGGGACACCAACCTCACTGTTCTATTCCTAAGACATTCTATCTCCTGACTCACTGAGGTTCTCCCTTCTCATTTAGCTTTATGGCTTCCTTTAATTATCAGCTAAAATCTCACCTTCTTCAGGAAGTCTTTTCTGATTCCCCTTAAGTATTAGTGATCACTAAATGCCTTCTGAGGTTCAGACCAAATGGCTTCCAGATTCCTGGGAGCTTCTGTGACTATACAGAAGCAGGGTGTCTTTAGGAGGTAGGGTGGGATCTGAGCAAGTAGGGGAAAAGGAACCTACAGCTCCCTCTAGGGAATAGACTATAAGCTCAATGTAAATCCCACCATTTATGGAACTTCTGAGAAGCAAAATAGGTCCTTTTGTTCCAAATTCTGAGGAGAATCCTTTTAAAACGAGTAAGGATGTGTCATCAAATCAAACAACTCTGAACGAATCAGAATATTCTGAAAAACTATTTTGGCCAGATACTTTGAAGATCTCCTCTCCCAGATTGTTTTTAACTAGGTAAAAGGGGCCATTTGCTGCCTGCTTTCTTGCCCACCCTTAAACACTGATTGGGCATTTCCCTAGTCAAAGTGATACCCGTTAAGGACCTTGCTTAAAAAGTCCAAGGTCTCCCACTGCATGCAGACCATCTTCCGTTTACCTGATCTATATTGGGCCACTGTGCTCAGATGTCTCTGGCGGAGGCTGGTGGGGGGGAGAAGGAAGGGGTATCTGGTGACCTTGCACAGCCCTCCCTCACTTAAATCCAATTTTCTTGTATGCCATAGCAACACCTCCCTGATTCGTGATCCTCTTGGAGAATGAAGGACAAACAACATTCAGAAAATCCCTAAACTCACCAAGAATAGCAACTAGTCCCAACTGAGAAAGTAGAGCTAGACTTCTCCCCTTCCCAATGTCCCAATCATGACTTAAGTCATCCCACCTTTTTCAGTAACCTATAAACCTCAGATACTCAAGAATATTTGTAGAGGATAGATGAGATGTTTCCCCATTCTTGTATTTTATTTGTTATTTGGTTTAGAGAAAGTCTCTGATAAAAGTCAAATCTAAAACTTGTAAGGGACTTGACCTGAAGTAGGAACAAAGAATTTTATGTTGTGGGTAATTAGCAAATATTTCTTTTTTAAACTAAACAAAATGCCCCACAGTAAGATGAGGTATTCTGTTCATCTTCACCACATACTTTATATAAACAACTGTCTGTTGTTCCTGCAGCAACATCAATTAGATTCTCCATCAACTAACAAATCAGATTTCCATTATCGAAAGAAGTTTCTATTACAGTTCTGTTTCCCAGCTATGAGGAATGCATTTTGCACGTAAAGCAGATTTCTCTATTTTTGCTGAATCTACTAAACAGTTCATGCAGAGAGTAGGACCTTTGAGTGTTCTTTATGTCTATTCTGCTCAACACAAGTAAGTAAAATACCCAGGTAGCTTTGCCCTGAGTTGAGAGCCAGGAGACTAGGAGACCCCTGGGATCCAAGACTCAGGAAACTGAAAACTGTATTGTTGTATAACTTTCCTAACTTTTCTCAGTACTTTCATCCCTATAACTTGATTTGAGCTTTTCAATTATGCATAGTAGGAGTACTGGAGAGAAGTGGAGTACTCTTTATAATTCATTTTTAACTTCTTTAAGATCTTGCCATTGGTTGGTTATTGTCCTTGGTGCTTGAAGAAGACCAAAATAACATCACTTTGTGACTGAGCAGACCAATAGGAGCTCAGAAGGCTCTACCACATGTAGGGCACAAATAGTCCTCATGAACATTTGGAATGGAGATGTCTCAGAACCCAAATCGCCCAAGTTTTAGCCCATTATCTTCCTCTGTAGCCTGGGATACTTGAGCAATGTGCTCCAGCACATGGGATGTGAGAAAAAGATTGCAGGATCCCAGCCAGGGGTATTGTGAGGTTTAAGTGATGTAATAGATGTAAACCACTTTGCAAACCTTAAAATGCTTTTTAAGGTCAATTATTGTTGTTATTATTATTAACCTCCAGGTAATGACTTCGATCCCTAAACCTTGTGCTAACCTCCTGCTGAGCTCAAACAAGGTTTATAGCTCAACTAAGGGGAGTGCTCAGAAATATTTAGCAACCAAGGCTCTGAAAAAGAAAGAAAGGAAAGAAAGGGAAGAAAGGAAAAAAAGGGAAGAAAGGGAAAGAAGGAAGAAGGAAGGAAGGAAGGAAGGAAGGAAGGAAGGAAGGAAGGAAGGAAGGAAGGAAGGAAGGAAGGAAGATAAATAAAGCATTCATATACATCTTTAAGCTTAATCTGAAGTATTAACATTACATCTAGACAACCAAGAAAACAATAGATCAAACCCTGATTTATAGTTGCCAATTCCTGGTGTATAAATTTTCACAAGATAAATTTCACAACATGCTTCCTCATTAAAGCTGGCTCCAACACACTCCTGATCATAGTTTATGGAGTTAGAATTGAAAGAGCTCTCAGAAACCTTCTAATTCACCCCCTTTTTTTCTAATTCTCCCCTTATTTTACAAATGAGGAAACTGAGACCCACAGTAGATTAGGTGACTTTCTGAAGGTCACATAATAAGTCTTAGAGTCAAGATTTTCACTGAAACCATCTGACCAAAAACTAGAGCACTTGAAATGGGAATGGACATAAAATTTCTTCAAGGTGCCATACCAGCTCTCTTAGAGTCTAAAAGTATAGTTTTAATCCATTTTGAGTAACTGATAAAGCTTAACTGCCTGGCTTCAGGTTCATTAGAATGGATGTTTTTATAGCATTTATTATCAGGGATCACAAGCCACTAAGAATATTATGTATTAACATATTCTCACTCTCATTTCAGGTCAGAGACTCAATATTTTTCATCTCTGAATTAGAAACTTACTATAAGCTCCAATTTCTCGTATGTCTTCCTCTTATGCATATATGTGTGTGTGTGAAGCTTACTGTTTGCACTAAAGTGCTACCCACAGCAAATATTATTTGTCATTTTATACTTCTGAACTCCCTTTCAGCATCCCTACAGATTTTAAAGAATGGGAAAGGAAGCATAAGATTGGAGCCTCAGGAACTACTGGAACCTGACGTGCTTTCTTCCTACAGTTCCAAATTTCCCACAGATTTCAGAACTTTGAATCATATGTTTCCCATGACTCTCTCATCAGACCCAGGTTAGAAGTGTTAATTTAAGAAGAAAGGAATAGAGAATATGTGGTAAGCTATAAACCACTGAGTATTTTCTTGTTTCATCGATTCAATCATGTCTAACTCTTCATGACCCCATTTGAGGTTTCCTTGGCACAGAGCCTGGAGTGATTTGCTATTTCCTTCTCCAGCCCATTTTACAGATGAGGAAACTGAGGCAAGGCAAATAGGGTAAAGTGATTTGTCCAAGGTCACACAGTATTTGAGGCCAGATCTGAACTTAGCAAAATTACTTCAGGCCCAGCACTCTATCACTGGGTCACCTACTGATCCTAAATTGAGTATCTAGATCATCACAAATGGACAAGGACAATAACATCTTATTTTTGTAAGAAACTCAGAAGGATCACAGTGGATAACTTTTTGCAAAGGATCATCTCTAAGTCCTCCCAGAGAGATGAAATTCTACCCCACTTTTTGAACTCTTCAAAAAGTTATAACACAGAAATAATGAGTTCTGGTCCCTTTTGCACCTTTAATGATTTCTAGAATATACAGTTCTACTCTGTCAAGTAATATTTGGAGTATTATGATCAGTTCAGGGCACCATGCTTTAAAAATGCTATTGAGAGATCTATGAAAGGAAAGCAACTGGGATGGTGAAATGCTTCAAGGTCATGCCACTATTGAAGGAATTGTGGCTATTTAGCCTGCGGGACAAAGGAAATTTGATGGGGAGGCAACATGATAGTTTTCTCCCAGTTTATAAAAGCCTGTCTCATGAAAGATAGATTCAACTTGTTCTGCTTGACAAAAATAGGAATGATGAGCAAAAGTCGCAAAATATCAAATTAAGTCTATAGTACAAGGGAAATTCCCAATAATCCACATTTTTCAGAAACAGACTAGAATGTCTAAGGTGATAGTGGATTTCCTCTTATCGGTGGTCTTCAAGAGTGTTGGATAACCAATCTTGTGGTTGTGGGAAAATTCTAATACAGGCATGGATTGAATTTAAATAAATGACTAAAGAAGTCCCTTCCAACTCTGAAATTCTCTGATTCTTATTCTAAAACAGAGATACTAAAACTTTTTTGTAACTTAAACAACCAAAAGAGATCCCTGCATCTTATCTATCACCTACAAAAATTACCAGATTTTTCTGACTAATCCTAATTTCCACACCTATTTGACTCATTACTATTTTCTGAAAGAGATTTTTATTGACCTTAACAGAATACCTATCTTGTTAACTGATTGATTGGAAAATTGGAATTAATAACCTATATGTCTTCCCCAAGATCTTTTTAGAGTCAACTGAGACCAGTATTTTCACAGAAATAAGGAATTCAGAAGAAGTAAGTGTAGAGGTGAATTTCATTTTGGATAAATTGATTGAAATGCTGGCTAGATTTCCAAGTGAAAATATATTCAACAAGCAGTTGGTTGTAAATGTGACTTTAGAGATAAGAAAAGCGTTTAGGTCTAGGGGAAAAGATTTATAAATTATCTATGTAGATTTAGGAATTATCTGTGCAAGTGTGGGAATAGTGGGAGTAGGTGATATTTTCAGGAGAGAAGAGGATAGAATAGGACAAGACAGGAAAGAAACTTAGGGGATGCTTACTTGGGAACCAAGGGCAAAAAAGAGTAAAAAGAAAAAAAGAAAAAAGAAAAAAAAAAAGAATTTATTTATTTTGCTGGGTCAATTGGGGTTAAGTGACTTGCCTGAGGTCACACAGCTAGGAGGTATGAAGTGTCTGAGGTCAGATTTGAACTCAGGTCCTCCTGACTTTAGGGCTGGTGCTCCATCCACTGTACCACCTAGCTGCCCCCAAAAGAATTTTTTTTTAGAGAAAAGAGAGTCAATGAATATAAATATATACAGATTTGGAAACTAGGGAAGAAAATTGAGGAAAATTATATCACATAAACTTAATCTTTCCAGGAAAGTCAGAGGTTAAATAATCTGCTGATTGGGAGGGAGGAGGATGTGGAGTGCGGAGTTGAAGGAGAATGAAAAAATCTTGGAAGGGCCAGAGCAGTAATGTGATAGAGAATAGATAAAAGATTATTATGAAGATTGCCAAGAAGTAATAAGGAACCAGCTGAGGTTAAACAACATAGATTTAAATGGCACACAAAAACAAAACTGAGATCTAAGATGTCATCAGTATGGAGAAATACCAATATCAAAGTAAATCCAACTCATTAATGATTTAGTAAATTCAGACTTAGGCTATTGCCTGAGGGATGTAGAGTTTGTGACTTGCCCAAGTCAATCCAGCATTTATTAAACATCTACTGGGTACCAGGCACCAAATCAAGATAGTAGTCTTTGTTCTTAAAGTTTCAGTTTGGGTAAGAGTTGAGATTTGAACCCAGATGCTGCTGAATCTTAATGCACCCCTCTACCCACCATAGTACCTCAACCTTATGAAGAGAGAGCAAGGAAACTAATTATGATAAAGTAGTGCCAATAGAAAGCATTATATGGATTCCTAGAAATAAAAAAAAAGAAAATGGGGCAGGAAGAAATGATAGGAAGGTGGAGCATCGGATGATTTCTAAATCGGATTGCATGTCTAATGGTGACAATTTCTAGGGTAGATAGGGCTAGGGAGGGGAGGAGAGAAAGAAATATATGTGATAACTTTGTTGAATATTTAAAGGTTATATTTATATTTAAAGGTTACCAAGTTATACATGGTAAATTTGCAGTTTCATATGCATCTTTTTAAAAAAAAAGTTCTATGGAAATGCTTGTTTTCTTTCACAAAGTAAAAATAAAATAATTTTTAAAAAAAGATCAGAATACAGTGGCTAGCTTTTTGAAGGAGTAAAGAGCAGTGCCCTAGATTCTACCTGCAAAAGCATCATGATCAAATGAGATAATATATGTAAAGCATTTTGTAAACCTCAAAGCACTATATAAATGTCAGCTATTATGGTAATTCATAACTGACATTTATATATCGATTAAAGGATTGCAGAGTGCTTTACATACATTATCCCAGTTAAGCCTCAAAACAAGCCTATGAAGTAGGCTGTACTACTCTTTAATTATTCCCATTTTGCAGATCAGGATATTGAGGATCAAATAGGTTAAATAGCTTGTCTAAGATCACACAGCTACTGAGTATCAGAAGTATTACTTGAACCCAACTTTCCCTAAATATCTTCACTGTGCCACTTTTCCTTCAGGGGAGTGTAACTGGACTTGGACCAAGAAGCAATAATCTTACAAGATTTTTATTTAAGATAATACAGTGGGAGGGAGTGCTCTGCTCACTGTGATGGGTAGGGTATAGAAAAGCTGACCCTTATTGGAAAAAGCCAAAGATAAGATGCTCTATCTTTCTTCTCTGGCTGAGTAGAGTCCTAAGACAAAAAGCTGTTTAGTTAAGAGCAAGTGCTAAGCCTCAAGGAAGTAAAGTTGGCAAGTCTGTTGAAGGGAACAGAAGCAGCTGTGACCACACTGCCCTCCAGGTCTGATGTCCAAATGAATCACAACTATTCTCAGAAGCTATATCTATATCCTCTAAGCAAGGGGTGATCAATAAGGAAGAGGAGGTGGGGATGCTTCCAAAGACACTCCCTGCCAGGGTCTTCATGATAATGAATATCTTGTTTTCCTTTATCCCAAAAAACTAATCCGTTACCAAATCTTGTCATTTCTACTTTCTCAACATCTTTCTCATCTGACTCCTTTTTTCCACCCAAACAGCTGTTTCCTTAATTCAATTCCTATCCACCTCTTACCTGGATTATTGCAGCAGCCTTTTTTTTTTTTCTTTATAGTATTTTATTTTTCCAAGTACATATAAAAATAATTTTCCACATTAATTTTGTAAGATTTTGTTTTCTAATGTTTTCTCCCTCTCTCTCTTACCTACCCCCTCTCCAAGACAGCAAGCGATGAAATATAGATTATATATGTACAATACTTTTAAACATATTTCCATATTTGTCATGTGCAGTAAACTTTTAACTAGAATCCCTCCCCAAGAATTTCCTCATTCTAATCTATTCTAACACCACCAGCTAAACTCTCTGTTACCTCATAGGGGTCTCTCCCTGCTTGATTTATAGTTATCTGAAAAAATGAATGCACTGATTCTTGCTTTGAGAGAAAGCTACATTGGAAACTATACCACGGCTGGTGTGATACACGTAAAGGGCAGAGGTAGGGAAGTGTTGATATCTAAATACTTGATGCCCTCCCCTTATACATAAATATAAGATGACATGAGTAAGATATGAAGTAAACAGTGTTAGGTTATTGGTCCCTGTGACTGACAGGATCCCTTGACTTCTGACACAGAGAGAGAAACAGGGAAGAGCTCAAAAAATATTGCCAAGGATGTAGCTATTACTAACATTATAGCAGTCACCATCAGTCCTGGACTTTAATGTTGTTTCCAGGATATTTCAGGAAAGTCACAGTACAACCTAATAAACTGGGCTTTCCCAGAGACAGACACAATATAAGGGATCCAGCACAGAGGGAAAGCAATCCAAGTAACTAGATTCTATAGAGCTGCCTGTCTCGGTCAAGAAGACAGGTCACCTATTGCTCCCCCAAAAAACATCATAAAATAAAGAGAGGACTTCATGTCCAACTCTTTGTGACTCTTTTGGGTTTTTGTTTTTTTTTTTTTTTTGGGGGGGGGGTTGTTTTGTTTTTTGCAATACTGGAGTGGTTTGCCCTTTTTCTCTCCAAATCATTTTACAGATGAGGTGTGGGGACTGAGTTAACACCCTGGATACTTTAGAATCAGCTGGAGTCAAGATAAGCAAAACTCCTTAGTCTTTATTCTTGGTTGAAATGAGAGGAATGGACACAGGAATCTCCTCTTCCTCACTCTGCTAGAAGTCACACTCGCTTGTCTACTCCACCCTCTAATCCTTCCTCCAAATCTCTCTATACACCAACAGATCAAGCCAGCATAGAATAATGGGGCAGGCCATTTTCCAAGTATATGCTAAAAGAGTATTAAGTAATTACCCTTAAATGCTCGGCTGTCCAAGTGCATCTGCTCAGTTTCAGCCCATTACAATGAAGAAACTAAGGTAAATGACGGTAAACAGGATCACACAACTAGTAAGTATCTAAGATGAAATTTGAATTCTGGTCTTCTTAACTCCAGATCTGGTGCTCTTTCTACTGAATCACCTACCTGCCCCAGAAAGGACCTTACAAATTAGCTCATCCTACAACCTCTTTTATTATTTTAGTTAGAACTGAAAAAGAAAATTCAAATAAATGTTAGAACTAGGATTCAAACCCACATCTTCAGGCCCCCAATTCAGGACTTTTTCCACTGTTCTACTCACTATTATTACCACACTAACATGAACAAATTCTCTTTGGTTAACACTAGTACCCTGGCTCTCTAAGGCTACCATTTCTTCAACTTCAAAAAGGCAAGCCTCCCTCTACAACTACCCCCCAAAAAACCACCAACCTCTGGTGGTTTATCAGGCTCATTAATCAACTTAAAGATAACACAGAAAACACAGCACAAGAATGAGTAAATCTTTCAATGAGTAAGCTTTCAAGGAAACCTTAGCTGTTTCTGCAGTGTTAGGGAACCTACCCTTGCTTTTGTCTCACTCACATATACAAGCTACTCTACAAACCTCTTGGATGCATCTCCCAATATATGCTTAATAGGCCACCCTCCCCTTTTTGGGAATAAACTTGCCTACGGATACATGTGTGAAACTCTACCCACAGAAAGACTGTTCCTTCTTCTTAAGATTAACTAGAATGCTACTCCATGAACCTGAGTACATAGCTGCTGACAAAACAGGATGGTTGTCAAGATCAAATGAGATCATATATGTAAAGCATTTTGCAAATTTTAAAGGGCCATATAAATGCAAGCTTTGAGACTTGGCAAGACATGATCAACAATAGGATAATGGGATAGAAGACTTGATTCTGAGTAATGGTGTAGAGTTGAAGCAGTTCACTAAAAGGTTAAGATAAAGAAGGAAGAGAATGTGGCCGGTGATGTTGGGTTCTAAAAGATTTGAGGGATTGAGGGATTGGAGATCATTGTGAGAATGAAGAATAGGATTAAAGGTCATAAGACAAAAATCTAGAATGAGAAATAATTTTTTCCGATAAAATTTTAGACTCCATGAACCTGGAAGTAAAAAACTTATGGGTGATTAAAGGCCAGATCTGGATAGTGAAGTGACACAGTGGATAGAACAGCAGGCCTGGAGTCAAGAAGACCTGAATTCAAATCTAATCTCAGATACTTACTAGCTGTGACCCTGAAGTCACTTAACCCTGTTTGCCTCAGTTATCTCATCTGTAAAATGAGCTGGTAAAGACAATGACAAACCACTCTAGTATCTTTGCCAAGAAAACCCCAAATGAGGTCACAAAGAATCTGACATGAGTGAAATGATACAAAAACTAGATCAAAAGTAGGACCATCCCTGTGTGTAGCAGAGATGGAATGGAGGACTGAATCATGGAAAATGAGCAAATTAAGGAACTGGAAAATTGGGGTGTGTGAGGGAATATCAACAGATCTCCTAGTATTAGGGTATGGGGTTGGGCAGAAAAGAAAGACTGTGAGCCAAGCACTGAATTCTCTGAAAAAAAAAAGGAGAGTACCATTGGAGTCAGCAAATAAGAGCAAACAATATCTTGATTGGATGACAAACATGGATTGAATAAATCTCAAAGGAGTAGAGATTATTGAGTGATGGTAGTAGAGGGAGAGTTTGAGAGAAACTGGTAGGAGCAAAAGGTATTCTGACTCTCTCACCTCAACCAGTGAATAGGGATGAGTGAAAGTGTAGGATGGAAAATGTCAAGGGATGCTATGTCATCAGGTAGGAACAAGGTTTTAGTGAATGCCAGAAGACAGAAGGTGTAATAAAGGAAAAGGTCCAAGTTGAAAATGAAGTTGTTAACTATGAAGCAGGGACTCCTGAGAACACAGTAGACAAATGGGTACATCTGGAGTGAAGCATTGAGGGGGATGAGAGTAAAGGAGCAGGGAGTGGGGTATCAGGAAGTGGGTTTGTACATTGGTACCTGGGGGCTGAAGAGAGTATGAAATGATTAAACATTAAGTAATAAGTTCAGAGAGATTTTCATTGACTAAAGAGAAATCCATTGATGGAGAAATGGAAAGATATAACATGAAAGAATGGTAAGATAAAAAAATTTTAAAGGACAGTAAAATAGCAAAGGATTTTTTGCTTTTGTTTTTGTTTTTTAGGAGTAGAAGGGACTTAAGAATACTGGTCAAAAATGAAACTAGTAGAAAAAGATTGAATAATGAAGAGTAGTTTAAAGGCAATTTGACAAAGAAGATTAGATGAGATCAAGGATGCATGGAAAGGAGGTGGACTTAAAGAAGAATAGCTCTTCCTCAGAGACTAGAGTAAAAGAAATAATGAGTAATGAAGTGAAGGGAAGAGAAGAGAAAATTCACAATGAATACTCTCTAATCTCTTAGTAAATATATGCTGGGAGGTCCTCAGCTGAAAGGATGGAGAAAGATAATGGCATAGTAGGCTTGATGAGAGAATAGAAAGTTGGAACAGCTTCTTGACAAAATCAGAGGAATAAAAGGACTGTCTTGCAGCAATAAGAACCCTGTTGGGATTATGAAACAGAAATTTGTGTATAGTGGTGTTTTGGTTAAGAAGTTGGAGGGGTGAAGAATATTGGCCAGTACTAATACTCACAGATCAGATGTCCATATATATACAGATTCATTGAGTAATAGGTAACTAAGGGAACTAGAGATTTCAACAAAAAAAAAAGTAAACACACTCCTGTGGGTCTAACTGAGACTTTGTGGAATGTGATCAGTAAAATAATTAATCACCTCTACAGCTACAGAATAGGAATATGTTAGAAGCATCATGCAAGAATCACCAATCTCCCTTCTTTTATGTTACATATAGGTAATCTCAATGTGAGAGACCTAACAAATAATCAAGAATGTACCATTATTTGGACAACTAGCAGCAGCCTTTATGACCTTACAACTCAACTGCCCTCTGCATTGCATACAGGAAAAAAAAAAAAAACTGTATTCAAGGAAACACTGTTCCCCTTCCAAATAGTCACTGTGGGAAGCTCTACATCGATTCCAATAATGTGGCTTTTGCTCAAAATATTTTTGGACCTTTTTCCTTTGGTAAATATTTTTAATTCCTGTGGCCCAAAACCATTTGAGTATACTCCCAATATGGGAAAATCTTTAACTTTTTAAATATTCATACTCATACAGAACTGGGATGGGTTTTTAATCATTCTGTCTAATATTTTCATTTTACACATAAGAAAACTGAGGACCGGAGAGTGGAAGTAGTCACAGAAGAAGTAGGAGATCTAGGATTTGAATCCAGATCTTCTGGCTGCAAATCCACTGTTGTTTCTACTATGTCAAGTTGCTGTCAAAGGTCATTTAGAGTCAAGTCTGATGATATCTATCTGATGAAAAAAATAATTTTCTATCAAAAAGTGAAGAACCATTAAAAGTAATGACCAATATCTCATGGAACACCTGCAGTGGCTCTGAAGGTATACCATCATGGGCAAGCTAAGGCTCATTGCCTGTTAAGGATGCCACTTTCCCTCTTCTATACATACCTCTCATGAAGTTTTATCATAGCTCATCTATCTTTTTCTCCCTTAAAAATACTCTTAGTATTCTTTTTAATCAGACTTCATCAATGTAAAAATGATCCCATTCTGCTAGTATGATTCTTTTGTCCTTCAGCCACCTGCTATTTAAGGGAGTGTTCAGACTCATTAATACAATTAAGAATAGTTCAATAGATCACAATGAGGGCAACAGTCACAAGTATAAGGGCATCAACCTCTCCCCCTCCCTCCACCTCACCCCTAGCCAGACAAAACTAGATATCTTCTGAACAAGCATTCCTAGTACTGGTCTTCATTAGAATGTATGATTTTGCAATACTATATGATGATCAATTCTGATGGACCTGGCCATCCTTAGCAATGACATGAACCAAATCAGTTCCAATGGAGCAGTAATGAACTGAACCAGCTACGCCCAGCGAAAGAATGCTGGGAGATGACTAAGAACCATTACATTGAATTCCCAATCCCTATATTTTTGCCCACCTGCATTTTTTATTTCCTTCACAGGCTAATTGTACAATATTTCAGAGTCTGATTCTTTTTGTACAGCAAAATAATAGTTTGGTCATGTATATTTATTGTGTATCTAATTTATATTTTAATATATTTAACATCTACTGGTCATCCTGCCATCTGGGAGAGGGGGTGGGGGAAGGAGGGGAAAAATTGGAACAAGAGGTTTGGCAATTGTTAATACTGTAAAGTTACCCGTACATATAACCTGTAAATAAAAGGCTATTAAAAAATAAATTTTTAAAAAAGAATATATGATTTTGTCAAGGATGAAAGTCAAAACATCTGAGGATGACTTCCAACTGATAGAACCAGTGCTCCTCCAAAACATTTGACTACCTGGTTAGCTTTCCTTCTTCCTCTCTCTTTTTCCATATTGTTTGTCTCCCTAAAGAGAACCTCATGTAATGGACCCCATTAAAACCTGTAAAGGGGCTTAAGGTAAAGCACACACCAAAAGTTTTGTCAATAATGATACTACATCACAAGGTCAATGAAGATTACATTCTTGACAATGACTTCTGCTTCTATGTTTGACTGTTTTGGAGACAGAAGGACTTTGGTGGTATTATGAAGCTCAGTGTTAGCAAGGTTCAGATGAGACATCCAGATAAATTTTTTTTTTTATTTCAACAGTATTTTATTTTTCCAAATAAATGTTAAGATAGTTTTCAGCATTCATTTCGTAAAATTTTGTGTCCAAATTTTCTTCCCTCCCCCCCACCTCACCTGTCCCCAAGATAGCAAGCAATCTAATATAAGTTAAATATGTGCAATTCTTTTAAACATATTTCCATATTTGCCATGTTGTGCAAGAAAAATCAGTCCAAAAAAAAAAAAAAAATCAGGCCAAAAGGGGAAAAACAACAAGAAAGTTAAAAAAAAAAAAAAAAAAAGCCAACAAACAAGTCAAAATACTATGCTTTGATCCATATTTAAGCTCCCTAGTTCTTTCTCTGAATTCAGTTGGCATTTTCCATCCCACGCTTATTAGAATTGCCTTGAATCACTGTATTTTTGATAAGGTAGCAGCTCATGGGAGGTATTTGGATGCAACTAAGCAGCTCAATAGATAAGAGCATTGGTTTTGAAGTCAAGAAGACCTGAGCTTCAGATGCTTACTAGCACTCACTTACCCATTGTCTGGCTCATTTTCTTTGACTATAATAGCACTTGTCTCTCAGAGTTGTTATAAGGATCAAGTGAAATATTTTTAAAGCACTTAGCACAGTGCCTGACACATAGAAAGCATTTAATGTTAATTAATGTTCATTAATCAATTAATTAATGTTAATGTTCATTTCCTTCCTTCTGTTAACAGGAAGAACACAACTCTACTTATATATAAAAGAGAAATTCAGCAAATTTTACAAAAAGAAGGCTATATTTGCATAAATTGAAACCAAAAAAAAAGGTAGTTAAATAGGGACAGATTTAAGAAGATGGGTCAAGGGGCAGGTAGGGGGCACAGTGGATAGAACACCAGTCTTGAAGTCAAGAGGATCTGAGTTCAAATCTGGTCTCAGACAATTAACACTTCCTAGATGTGTGACCCTGGGCAAGTAACTTGACCCCAATTGCCTCAGCAACGAAGAAGATGGATCAAAATCTTTAAATTGTGATTTTTGCTTCACAAACTCTTTTTTTAATTTCACTACAGATATTTTGGAAAAGGGAAACTCCAAGGGACTACTTTTCATCCATTGGATAGGTTTTTACTAAGGCTTTCCTCCCAGTGTATATTTAACTAGATAATTTGGTTTGAATAAAAAGAGAACCTTTGGAGGAAATGAAAAAATATATATCACTATGTTTGATAGAACAAGATCAAAAGACAAAGTGAGACAAACTTTTTGTGCTGTGGCTAGAGTAATTAAGGACAGGGTGGTCTACTGGCAAAAGCATGTAGTAGTGAGACACAAAGGAGTTTGCAGTTGGACCATGACATTGTTCTTACCACTGGTCTCACAGGGAGAATGAAGACAGAGGCAATATCAATAGAATAGGGTTCCAAAGCCCTTGGAATTACTTCACTTTTTATATTTCACTTTCCAGCAAAACTAGCTAACTTGGTGTTTTCCATACAGGCCATTCTATTTCTTGTCTCTGTATTTTTGAACAAACTGACTCTCTTTCCTGAATTATATGCCCTTCTTACCTCCAACTTTTACAATTTTTGTTTACTTGGGAGCCCTCTCCCCATCACCCTACTCATTCCCTTCTTATATTAGTATGTTTACATACCGTATGCCTACAGTGGAGTATATACTACTATAAAACAATGACTGCTTTTCCCTTTTTTTCTATGCAGTGACTGACAGTACCTTACACATAGTAGAAGGTTAAAATATTTCAGTTCAATTCAATGAACCTTTTCAAAGCACCTATTATGTTGTAAGGCCCTGGTGATACAAAAACAGAAATTAAACAAATCTAGCCCATAAAAAGTTTTTTTTTTTTTTTCTTGGATTGGTGACATACCATGTAAACAAATAAATAAAAAAGTATACAAAGTTATATTAAGCAATTTTAATGAAAAAGAATGCTAACTTGTAGGCAAAAGGGGAGGGGATGGCAAGGAAGGTCTTGTGTAGAAGTATATTGAATGAAGCTAGGGATTCTTGGAAATAGAGGTGAGAGCTAGACCTTAGAAACTACTTGTAAAATAGCAAAGGAAGTGGAAAATGAAAATGCTCAATTTAGATAAAATGGAATGTGCAGAAGGGAAGTAATATAAAATAATTTTGAAAAAGCTTCCTCACATTATACAGGGCCTTAAATGGTGTACTGAAAAGTTTGTGCTATTTTCTAGAGGCAATAAGGATTTATTTCGATTTTACAGTAGCAATGTGGTTAGATATGTATTTTGGTGATATCCATTTGGCAGCTAGCTATATGGAAGATGAAGTAGAGACGAAAGAGAATGGAGACATGGAAGCCAATTAGGAGGTTAATCATTTAAGCAAGAGGTTATGAGGCTGAAATACAGTAGAGGCTGAATGAAAGACATAAAATGGTGGATAAGATTAGATTGCTTTGGCAAGTGAGGCTTCATTTTTTCCAGTATGGGGGATGTAACTGGAGTGTGTGGCTAATCAATGAAAATGGAGGGTATTTTCTGGCTCTTGCCCAATCTACCAGCTATAACAATATTGAATTTCTGATAGAGCTGGTGGCATTGGGATGGAACTTCCATCAGCCTTAAGAGACCAAAACTAAAATTAGAGTATTGTTGAACAGGTTTTAAAGTGTAAGGATTTTAACTATTAGTAGGCTGGTGTGAGTAATGGATCCCCTCTCTGAATAATGTTTTTAAATGAATTAATAAAATATGTCAAGATCACAAAGAAAAATAGTTGTTATACCATAATTATCAAAATACTTATAAAAATTAATGGACACTAAGTTAAGAACCCTTGATTTTGTCCCTCTGATAAAGGTTTCATATCTAAACTATATAGAGAATTAACAGAAATAGGTCCTTTCCCCAAAGATAAGTTGTCAAAGTGTATGGAATTCTCAAGAGAAGTTACAAATGATTAATACTCTTATGATTGCTTCAAATCACTAACAATATGAGAAATGTGAATGAAAACACCTCTGACGCCTCACTTCATACTCAAAAAATCGGCAAAGATGACAAAAGATGGGAATACACATTGTTAAAAAGCTTGTGGGAAGATAGCAAAAACTAACAAATTCATTAACCAAGTTGGATATATAGTCAGTGTTCTATACCTATGTTGAGGTTGTTGTTGTTGTTGTTCAGTCATTTGTCATTCCAACTCTTTGTGATGTCATTTGGGATTTTCTTGGCAAAGATACCAGAGTGATTTATCATTTCCCTCTTCAGCTCATTTTACAGAAAAGGAAACTGAGACAAACAGGGTGAAATGGTTTGCCCATGGTCACACAGCTATTAAGTGCTTGAAGCCAAATTTGAGTAATAAACACTATTACAACAAAAAGAAAAGGAGGCACATATTTGGGATCAAAGATGATATAAGAACAAAAAATATCAGTAAACAAAAAAAAATTTTTAAGAGATCACTTGGGGCATTATACAGATGCAGAAACATGAATTATCTAGTCCAGAAAAGAGAAGGGGATAGAAGGGGAGGTAAGAATATAGGATATAATTATAATGAGTAGGTATTCATTTGCATAATGCATAATCAAAATATTTCTATTGTTTGCATTACCATTTCTGTTTTAATTAAATGCTTTTACTAATTTTTTTAAAATAATTTGACTATTTCTTTTAGTAGTGTATAATTCAGTTATTTGGACCTATGTAAGTGCTTCATGAGCACTTCATGAGTGCTTCAAGACAGGTAATTTACCATAGAATGTACCCACAAATGTGAACCCAGTTTTGTCAAAAGCTAGTGCTGTTTGGCATATGGATGACGCCAGCATAATCCAAACAGGTAGTGAATATTCTAATCAATATGTGCCTAACCAAAGCCACAGGAACAAAATACATTGCCAGCAAATTGCATTCAGTCCAGTCCAACAATTAAAAAACTATTTATCTACCACATGTTCCCTGCTATTTGGAAGCAATAATTTGAAGCCAGTTCATGTAAAAATAGGAAAGGGGGATATATCCATCTTTTTGAGGTTAAGAAAATGTCCCTAGAGAGAGGCAGGGTGGGTTTAAAAAGAGCACATAGGAAACGAAGAGACCTTGTCACTATTCTAAGAGTCCATTAAACCCTCATATTCACCTTTTGTTTTATTTTCCACCATTTGACTATCACACCTTTAATTCTGGAAAAAAAAAAAAAAATGGGAAGAAATTGTAAGCAAGCACTCTGCTCCTATTTACATAGAAATTGTATTCTCAAAGCTGTCTGACCAGAAGAAAGGAGGAAGCAGCCAAGTGTCAAGAGAAATTGAATTGCTGATCCCAAACCCTCAACCCTCTGGAAGAGCCTATTGGAAACCTGCCCCGAGAGAGTATGAGCTCAAAGCATGCTAGTGATTAAGGGCAATTAAGAGGACCTGAGGGAGACAACTATGTTATGCTATGCTATGTCAAGCCAGAGTTCAGAAGGCATCCCAAATCAAAATCTATGAGAATATTGCATCTTCTCTTGCCAAAAATAAAATTATACCTATTACTGAAAATAAAATAATTTCCATTTTTTCTTTTGTCATTCCCCCTAATGCCTGAAATGATCCAGTTTCCACCAGGTAAAAAGATCTACCAGTAAGGCACCTTTCCTTTTCTTTTCTTTTCTTTTCCTTCCCTTCCCACTTCCCCAAGCTGCCCAAACTCCATGGAATAACAAAGGGAAAAAATTACCAATGGGCCACTTTTTTTTGGTTTCTTTTCCCAAAGCAACCCACCTAATTCTTATCATGTAAAGACATAGGCCATACCACTTGGAAGAGCTCCAAGTCACCAACTCTAAGCTTTCCGATGAGATGGAAGACCTTTATATTTTGGATTTTCATTGCTTCCTAATGTCCCCCAGGTCTTACTATTTTCCTGATGGCATGTTCTCCACACTTTTGAGTACCTTTATTTGATCTACCAGTGTACCCTATATACCATTGCCCTTGCCATCCATTCTGCAGTTTTATTGTTTGGATTTCAGGACTTCTCTATCCATTCTGTTTTGTTATTTAAACAAAAATACCCATTTTTGTTTAAAATATCTTTAATATTTATAGTCTTTCCCAATTAGAGTATGAGTTCCTTATGAGCAAAGACTGTCTTATTTTCTTCTATTTGTATTCCAGATCTTTGCATGGTCTAGCATAAATTCTAGAAGTGCCTTTTCATTCATTCATTTTGTAGAAATATCATTACAAAACTGGATCAGGAATATACACAATAAAGGACAGCAGGAGGTATCAGTGAAATGATGGTTTGGCTTATGCAACTTTTCTTCCCCAGAGAGTAATCTTTTATAGCAGCAGTGGGTTGGCCATGATCTCTCCTTGTTCTATTCCATCATTGTTGCTGTGGGCCTAGACAAGGCCTTCCAACAAACTTGGCCTCCCAGTCATGTACATCTGCCCATCTCCCACAACTCCTTAAAGAAAAGGACTCTTTGAGACCCAACTGCCTATGGAAGCACACTCAATTCAGCACTTATGGAAACAATTTTCCAAGACTGTGTGTTCCTCTCCAGTTTCTACTGTTCTAAATATGCTGTTGACTACTGGTATGCCTTTGGTGTAACAATTCATTTCTCTCAATCTTGATTTCTTCATTTGTAAAATGAGAATTAGATGCCTTTCAGTTTTAAATCCTATGATTCTATGATCCTTTGATTTTTAAAACACCAACTGCTTTGCTCCTAGTTCTGGTCTTTGACTTCACTGTCTATCCTTGAGTTTAATTTCCCCCAAATTTTCTTACTTCTTTGGGCTCAGATAGGACCTCTATTACTTCATCTTGCCCAGAACTAGGGCTTTGATTGGTTATCTTAACTCACCTCATCCCTCACTTCCTATTTGCCAGTCCCAAACCACATTGTAAGGCTGGTAGCAATCCTCCATTTTTTTCTTTCCAGACATCATTTGTCTTGGTTTTTTTTCCACTAGAATGTAAGTTCCTTGAGAAAAGCCTAGTACAATCCATTGAGCTTATAATTATGTGGCTGCAATAGTTAGTGTATTGAACTTAATAATCCTCCCAACCCCTTCCTTGGGCTTTAACTAATGTTGGAGGAAAAGGAATCTTTTCCAAGCTCAATTAATCAATATGTATTAAGTGCCTAGTATGTGCGAGGCAGATGACTAAACATTGAGTTCATTACAAGGACATCTCACCTATTCATCCCAGAAGCTGGTCCCATTTAGGCAGGTTCTATGTTGAGTATAATTTCAGGAAAAAGTCAGGAATGATAAAGTCTTCAGTATGATTTTATCACTGCAGAACTATTCCAAGAAATTCACTGCAGCAAATAACTATGGGCACAAAAATTCTGTGAGATAATAAGGAATTCAACAGAAATGAAATCATTAATTGAACTATAGAATCCCTAGGCTTGATAAAAAAAATTCAAAGAGACAATCAAGCTAGGTGATTTGATTTCTTTTTTTTTTTTTTTCAATTAAGCATCTATCTTCTCTCCTTCCCACAGAAAAAGTTAAGCATAGTTAAGCAAGACAAACTCCTATGAAAGTGTATGTCTTATTCTGCATCCTGGGTCTGTCCCTTCTTTGTCAGGAACTACATAGCATTCTTTCTTTTCAGTCTTCTGAAATCAAGATTAGTCATTGCATTGATTAAAGTTGTTTTTTTTTGCCAAATTATATTATAGAATCCATTCTCCCAGTTCTTCTTACTTTTCTCTATATCAGTTAGTACCACCCTTATTGTTTTCTAGTTTTTTTAATGAGCCATCCCTTTCATCCATTTTTTGAGGCAAAATAGTATTTTATTATATTCGCATAATATAATTTGTTTAGCCATTCCACAATTGATAAGCATCCCCTTAGTTTCCAGTTGTTAGACATCACATAAAGAGGTGCTATCAATATTTTTGTACATACAAAAACTTTCTTTGATCTCTTTCAGGCCATCACCAGTCATCTTGACTATTGTCTTGTCACTATTCTCTGATGACTCTGAAGGACAGAGTGAGACTGATGACTTTTTATAGCTCTGCCTGATTCAACTCTAACTCCAGAGCAAGTTGAAAATATACCCTCATGGTGTCATTGGTTCTCTTCAGGAATAAGGATTAACAACAGTAATCTGAAATATTGGCTTAGTAATGGTATGACTAGGTCAAAGGGTATGCATAGTGTAATAGCTTTGAGGACATAGATGCAAATTCTTTCCAGATTGGCTTGACCAAAATCATACGCCCACCACCAGTGTGTTCTTTATCCATAGCTTGCTCCATTATTTTTTATTTTTCTTTTTTATCAATTGAACCAATATGATGGAATATAGATTTAGAACCTCAAAGTTGCATTATTTTGCATTTCTCTTTTGTAGTTCTTAACCTGGGATCCATGAACTTGTTGTTACTATTATTTAATATTTTGTTAATGTTTCTCAATTAAATTGGCTTCCTTTGCAATCCTCTGGGTTTTATTTTAAGCATTTAAAACATTATTCTGAGAAGAGATCCAGACATTTTACTAGACTGCCAAAATGGTCCATGATGCAAAAAAGTTTAAGCACACTTGCTGTACATTGATTTTATAGGCTCACCAATATCTCCCTCACTAGTTCTGGCAGAAAGTGCAATTTAAATAAAAGTTGAAGGAAAGCAAAGCAATAGGATATAGTGCTAAATTTGGACTCAAGGGATCCAGGTTCAAATGACTTACTATCTACCTGCCATTGGTTAAATCCCTTCATCTCTGTGGGTCTTAGGTTCTCATTCATAAAACAAAAGTGCTGGACCAGATTTCTTAGGCCTCTCCTTTCTCTAATCCTATTTTCTTTGATTCCTATGTCATTGATACCCCTAAATTCCCATAATACTTAACTCTTTCGTTAAGACACTCCTGTTAAAATAGTGATATTATATGTATGCATATATTGGATTTTCCATATATTTCTACCATATTTTGTAATGCCGGAGAAACTGAGCAAGACAGAGATTAGAGAACAATTTAATAGTTTATTAAATGGAGAGATTTACTGGGACCAGATGATCCATGTTTGGTCCCAGGGCTGAAAGAGACTATTATCTCAAAGAATCCAGCCCTGAATAGCAGACAGCAAGACTCTTTTATAGGATAACAAGAACAATGACATATGGGGGATGTACCTAATGGGGGGAGGCACCTAGGATGACATAATGGAGGGAAGTACTGGAGAGGTTACTGATATTCTAATGATGTCTAAAATGGATAGACCTTTATCCTGTCAAACATGAAGAAGGAATGATTATAGCCTAAAGATATAAGACCTTTATCTCATCAAATATTAAGAGAGAAAGGTTATAACCTGAGGCAGAGTAACTAAATAGGACAATTGGGAAACTGGGTCAGGACATTAAAAGGGAACTGTGGCACAACAATTTAACATATATTGTACTACTTGCCATCTAGGGGAGGGCATGGAGGAAGGGAGGAAAAATTGGAACACAAAGTTTTGCAAGGGCTAATGTTGAAGAATTGTCCATGCATATGTTTTGAAAAACAAAAAGTTTAAATTAAAAAAATATAGTGATATTACTTAGAAGCAAACATCAAACTATCATCAGCCAACAAAAAAAATGGGGGAAATGATTACTAATAACCATAATAAGATATAGATTTCTCTCCTTCTAAAGTCCTGGTTTTAAAAAGTAAAAGTTCAGTCTTTTGAAGGATAATGATTGAATTAACTCTCTTCAGTCTTGGTCAGATCTCAACCAAATTTTTTTTCCCCCTGAGGCAGTTGGGGTTAAGTGACTTGCCCAGGATCACACAGCTAGGAAATATTGTGTCTGAGACCAAAATTTGAACTTGGTTTCTCCTGACTTCAGGGCTGGTACTCTATCCACTGCACCACTTAGTTGACCAAAATTTAATCTAAGGTGGAAAAACCCATTGGATTCTACTCAGATTTGGGTGGAGATAAATTATTTGATTAGATTGCCCAAAGCTGGGGGTGGTCTGGGTTTAAAGATAAAAAGATATGATGTTTTTCTCATTTTAATAAAGCCTATCTCTCACTGGCTTAACTAATCAAAGTTGACTGCTACTCCTCTTCTAAAAGAACATATAAGCCCTGAGCATGACCTGCCATGATTGTCTTGAATCTAAGAGAAGGACAAATGATCTTCCTTTTATTAATGACATCTTGGCCTTATTAATAATATGATTAAATTACCCAGAAACGATGTCTCTTGAACCTTTTCTAATTGTCACATGTATTAGCATGAAATGGTTTGGAATAGCCCTGAAGAAATTAGAGTAAGTGGATTTGAAAGTGAAGAAGGGGAAAAAATTTAAATCAAAAGAAGCTTTGCCAGGAGAGCAGGCCAAAGTAAAGTGTTTATAGCTTCCTGAGGACATTAAGCATATCAGGAAAGGGTGACAAAGGGTAAAGATAGTACAGAAAGGAGAAGGTACTCTGATTCCCAAGATAAACAATCATTTTGCTGAGGTAGAATTCAGAGATCTAGAAAAGGAAGGGTCTTTAAGGTCATTTAATCTAATCTCTTCAAGTATTAAAAGAATTGTCTCAGTCTGGCCCCAAGGTAAAGTCCCTTTTGTGATATGGACAGCAGAAAGCCTTCAGTCTTCGACTATTAAAAATCCATGAGTCCCAAAATACCAGCTCACCTATATATAGCCTCTAACCACTGATGGCATTGCCCCCAGGGTTCCAACTCTCACTCTCATTCTTCTAGCAGCAAGAAAATGAAATGCTCTTTTCTCAATTTTTACAGATATTCTGAATCCCCAGTCTATTCACATACTAAGTACCACCCAGAACTCAGACTGGTGGAGGTGGCCTCCAGGATTATAAATTATTCAATAAGGTCTTATCATCAGAGGCTCTGAACAGATTTTTTACTCCACTTCCTCCCCCTTCTGTCCCAAGCTATTTCAGGACTTTTTATAAATGTCTTTGTCTTTTATATCAAGAGTAAACTGAGAATAAATACAAGTCTCTGTCATCATATGGATTCCAGGAGAAAGAATCTAGGTTCATTCATGTAAGGTATATGATGAATTGTTCTGACATTCACTTCTAGACCTAGTAGGGAGGAATTAGAGAGGGAGGAAAGGATACCCTTTGTCACCCTTTCCAATATATGAATTGGGAAAAGTCAATTAGAAATACTAGCATTAGACCTCAGGGTCTGTTGAGGACCAAATGACAAAATATATTCTTAGGTAAATCAGAAATCATTTTGTTTCTTATCAGGTTCCTCACAGAAGTTCTCTACAAAAGTCTTAATGTGATTTTAAGTTTAAAGCTTATTTTTTGGAACATCTGCTATAGCAATGATGTTTGTCACATCATCCTCAGCATGGTCCACAGCGGCAGAGAAAGGAGCCTGGAAGTAGAAGGCCTGGATATCAACTAAGAACCAAACATTTCCCAATCCAAAGCTGAGCTAGGGAATTTCTAAAATAAATTAAATATTAATTAATTTAGGTCTTAAAGGATATGGAGTCACTCACTCAGTGAACATCTTATACTTCTCTGTGGATGGCTGAGAATAAATGATGGCACTGCCATAAAAAAATGGGAAGTCAGTTGCTTTTGTCTCAAGTGTCTCCATGTTCCCCTTTTCATTACCTGTCCCTCCTTAGTGGGAATTTCTTCCCCTATAAGTTTGAAAGTAGATGTCAAAGAAGAAGAGAGGGTAGAACTGAGAATAAGGCTTTGTAGTATTCTTTGTAGTATTCATGGAAAGCTGAGTGGTGACTTAAAAGACCACCAATAAACTTTGCTATTTCCTTTGATGGCTTAATGCCAGCAAGGGAAATGGATTACTTAGTGAGTACCACCATGGCTGAGAGAATCAAAGGGAATTCACTGAGATTCATGGATACAAGGTCAAGTTTAAAGTTAGACCACTCTGGAGAGGATAGACTAGGGGAGCAAGAGAGGAAGCCAAGTCTGAGAGGAAGTTCTGAAATCATAATCAATATTCAGGCAGGAAGAATAAGAGAGAAGTAACTGGAATCTAATACTATATTGCCTAAGATCATCCAAAACCCTTTTCAGATATGGGTGAGACTACCTGGCTTAAAAACCTTATTCTCAGTTCTACCCTCTCTTCTTCTTTGACATCCTATTTTCATTTATTCTCAGCCATTTATAAAGAAAACTTGTAGAGCAGCCTAAAAGTCAACAAGCATGATGCTAGATGACAAATTGTTATGAATACTACAAGACTTCACCTACAGCAGTATTATTTTTATTTATATCAATAATCATAGGACTTGGGTTGCTTGTTCTTCTAGGGGTTTCTGGCTACCATCATTATGTAGATTTCCTGAATCTCCAAAATACTAGTTTACCTACAAGAAAGGAGGCACATTTTCTTTTCTACATTTTCTCCCACCCCCACCCCCCACCCCCCGCCCCTTCTATGTTGTAAAGGAACTTACTACAATGCACCAGGGGAAAACTACAATGCACCAGGGGAAAACATTCAGCAAGAAACAATAAGTTATTGCTCTATAAGTTTTCTTTATAAATTTTCCTTTCATATCAGTTCCGCTCATTTCATCATTGGTCATTTCAATTTGCACATTGGTAACCCTTAAAAAACCATGCTTCAAAGTTTGTCAGTGTCCAAAAGTCCTTTTATATCTATTATATTTCATCCACCCAAGAGCATAGTCATTAATCTTCATCATCATTTCAAACTACCCTACCCCCAGATTTGGAATTCTAAAATTGCCCTCTCTGATACAAAATTCTGGCCTTCTACTTTTCTTACTCAACATGCTCTTCTTCAAAATAACTTGTAGTATTATATTCCTTCCATTTTCATTCACTCTATCAGCTTCCTCTTGACATCACTTGCCGTTCCCTTAATCTATCAGTAGCCATTCCAACAGTGCTTGCCCCATAAAATCCCTTGACCTCTGGCCATAGTGATTCCCAAGCTGGATAAATCTTATTATGAACTATTACTGCACCACTCTCAGGCAAATAAGTATTAGGAAGAATGAAGTGTTCCTTAAACAAAATGTTCCTTAAACAGCTTCAAAATGAAAAAAAAAAATAAAAAATAAAAAAAAAATAAAAATAAAAAAAAAGGATGAAAAAGATTTGAAGAAGCTAAGGGAAAACTTGACCCATGATCAGATGCCCAAAGGGAAGAAAAAGGATCCTTGAACACTTGACACTAGATAAAGATGTGAGACTCTTCCTGAAGAGCAGGAAGAAGCAGCAGCTTATCTTCTGAGGGTCTATGATGCAGATCTAAGTCAAAAGGTGAGAGACCTTTAAGGAAGGATCAGAGCAGAGAAGAAAGGATAAACACCTGCCTGCTAAGGACTACTAGAGTAACTATTTGCTAGCCTGATGATATCAATAGAAACAACTATTGTCATTATAAAATCTGTCTAAAAATCTCCCCAAATTCATTAACCCAGATGACTACTAATCACTTCTAGTGATTGATATAAACACAAATGATACTGCCAAAGGGAATGTTGAAAACATGACCAAAAATTATGGAGAGTTTATGGGCACAGGTGGTGTTTTTATCAGTGATGCCAATTGAAGACGTGGATATCAGAAAGTAAAGGGAAATGTTAGAAGCAAACAGCTGGTTAAGAAGATCAACTCTGAAAATGGAATTTGAATTTCCAGCACAGCTTAAAAGAATAGTGGGATTCTAATGATGTACAAAATATACTGGGAAAGGACTGTTAAGAGTGCATTTGCCTCAAATCTTGTAGCTATAAACAAAAAGATTTTAAATTTTAAATAAAGGAGGAAAGAGAAAATTGCCTACGTATATCTATATGTACATATATATATAATATATATATGTATGTATGTATGTATCTGCCTATGTGTATCCACCACGTTGAATACTATGTAGAGTAGCTCCAATGTAGAAGAGATGCCCAGAAAAAAGACAAATGTCCAAGAAAGAAAATAGCAATAAAATTCATGACTTCAGATGCAAACACACAAACACAAATGCACAGCTAGGTGGTACAGTAGATAGAAAACAGGGCCTATAGGTAGGAATACTTGGTTCAAATTCAGCCTCAGACATTTACTAGCCATGTGACTTAACCCTGTTTGCCTCAGTCACCTCATTTGTAAAATGAAGTAAAAAAGGAAAAGTACCTTTGGGGTTATGAAAAGTTGGACATAACCAAAAACAACACCAACAAATAGTAATTTTTTAATTTTTTTAAAAAGTGATCCTAATATAAAGAGGAAGCATTGTCCAAAATGTTCACAATATTTCTTTAAAGCATTTCTTGAATGAACAATGATTACAAAAGTGTGACTATTATTCATAAAGATAATATAATTTAGGAGTGCTTATACGACAATAAATTAAGAAGATGATAAAGGCTTTAAGGCTTACCAAATGGAGAGTTTAAAAACTATACTGGGGGAAACAGAATAGGACAGAATAGAGCATGGGCTAGTTATGCTTGATGTTCCCTGGGGCAAGCATAATCCTGAAGGTAGGGGTAAATGGTAATTTAATGCTGACACATCTGGACACACACAGTTCAAAGTCAGAGCCAACTTTTAGAGTGGATACAGTAGTGATATTTTCTCATCAAAGAAAATATTTTTTTATCATGTTTAACTTATATTGGATTACTTGCCATCCTCTGGAGGGAGTGGAAGAATGAGGGAGGAAATTGGAACACAAGGTTTTGCAAGGGTTAATGTTGAAAAAAATCCATGCATATGTTGAAAATAAAAAAATTTATTAAAAATAAAGAAAATGTTTACACTAGAAAGGACAAAACAAAAAGCTGATTAAAAAAAGAGTGATAATCAAGTAGAGAACTAGGAAAAGGATGCTTAGCTGACCTCAATGAATTAGTCTCCAAGCCAATATCAACTATATTCTGCATGTATTGTTTGAACAGTACCTGACTACTGAACTGTTATCAGAAATCTTTCAAAGAGAATAAAGAATGGGAGAGGCATCTTAAGACTGGAAAAGGCAAACATTCCAATTTTAATAGAAAGAGAAAGAAGGAGGGAGGGAGAAAAAGACAGAGAGGGGAAGGAAGAGAGGAAGAAGGAACAGAGAAATGAAAAAGAAAGGAAAGAAACAAGGAAGGAAGGAAGGAAGGAAGGAAGGAAGGAAGGAAGGAAGGAAGGAAGGAAGGAAGGAAGGATCAAGAAGGAGAGAGGGAATAGAAATTGCAATCTGTAGACCAGTGTATTTGACATATATTCTAGACCATATTATTAGAGGGATGGCTAGTTAACAACTCAAAAACCAAGTAAATGTCACAATAAAATAACATGGTTTCATCAAGAATGGATCATGCCAAACCAATCTTATTTTCTTTTTCAACATGGTTACTAAATTGATAGTAAACTGGTCTTCTGGCAGTTTCACAAATAAAACACTCTATCACACAGCTCTGGGCATTCTCTCTGGCTGTGCTTCATGTCTATAACACTCTCTCTTTTCCACTTCACTTAATGACTTCATTTTAGTGGCTTTAATGACTTCCTTTTTTAAGTCTCAACTAAAAGTCTTTCCCAGTCCTTCTTAATTCTAACACGTTACATCTATTAATTATTTCCCATTTATCCTGTACATAGTCTGCTTTGTAGTTATTGGCTTGCATGCTGTCTCCCTTGTTAGACATCAAGCTCTTTGAAGATACGTTGTCTTTTGGCTCTTTTTGTATTCCAGCCTTGTAGCACAGTGTCTGGAATATAGTAAGTATTTAACAAATATTTATTGATTGAGTGATTGATAGATTAAAGAAATGCTATATAGTTTAATCTAGATTTCATCTTCTTTAAAACTTTTGTCATTTATTCTGTTGACCCTAGTCATTTTTTTTTTATCTGTCTTCACATTCATCCATTGAACTCTTCTTGTAAGAAAGAAAAGCAATTAAGCACGATTTATTGACAAAATAACTACAACTGTCAGAAAGCACAACATCCCCTCCCCCCTCCCAGCCACTTAAAGGAGATAATTGTGCTGTTAGGTTTTTTTCCTTTTTTCTCTATACAAAGTTTAGTCATTACAATTAGCTTAAGTTCTGCTACTTTTAGTGTTGTTTTGTTTATATTATATATCATAGTAATTGTTTATATTGTTATGACTGCTTACTTAACTGCTTCAGTTAATACAATGTTACTATGTCTTTATAAAATCTTTATGTTTGTCATTTATTATGAGAAAATAATATTCTATTATATTCATATTTTAAATTTGTTTAGTCATTCCCCAAATAAATGTGTTGGAACATTAGGTAGAATCTAAAAAGATGAAATTTAATGGAAATAAATATAGTTTTATACTTAAAGAATCAACTTCACAAATACAAAGATGAGGAAGAAAGGGGCAATTAAATAGTAGTTTATCTGAAAAAGATCTGTTTTTTTTTTTTAAATCAGAATGCAAGCTTCTTGTTATTGAGTGTGATATGGCAGTCCAAAAAGTGAATCTTAAGCTGTATTAACATAGACTGTGTCCCAGTAGTCAATGACTATAGAAATCTTCTATTTGATAAATCCAACAACTCCAACTTCTGGGATAAGAACTCACTATTTGACAGAAATTGTTGGGGAAACCTGGAAAATGGTATGACAGAAACTAGGCATAGATCAACATCTTATACTCTATATCAAGATAAGGTCAAAATTGGTTTATGGTTTAGACATAAAGAGTTATACTATAAGCAAATTAGGAGAGGAAGAAAGAGATTACCTATCACATTTTTGGAGAAGGGAGAAACTTATGACCAAACAAGAAATAGAAAACATTATGAAATGCAAGATGGATAATTTTAACTATATTAAATTGAAATAGTTTGCACATACAAAACAAATGCGACCAAGATTAGAAGAGTAGCAGAAAGCTGGGAAACAATTTCTACAGCCAGTGCTTCTAATAAAAGCCTCATTTCTAAAATATTTAGAGATTGGAGTAAAATTTAAAGGAATACAAGTCATTCCCCAATTGATAAAAGACCAAAGGATATGAACAGGCAGTTTTCAAATGAAGAAATTAAATCTGTCCATAATCATATGAAAAAAGAGCTTTGATTGATTAAAAAAGTACAAATTAAAACAACTCTGAGCTACCACCTTACACCTATCAGATTGGCTATGACAAAAGAAGAAAATGACAAATGCCAGAGAGGATGTGGGAAAAGTAGCACACTAATGCCCTATTAAAGGAGTGGATTGATCCAACCATTCTGGAGAGCAATTTGGAACCATATTCAAAGGGCTATAAAACTGTGCATACACTTTTATCCACTAATGCCACTACTAGTCTGTATCCCAAAGAGATCATAAAAAAGGATAAAAGACTCCCACATATACAAAAATATTTATAGCAGCTCTTTTTTGTGGAATTGGAAATTGAGGAGATGCCCCTCAATTGGGGAATAGCAGAACATTGGTATATATATAAGAAATGATGAGCAGATAGATTTCAGAAAACCTTGGAAAAACTTACTTGAACTGATGCTGAGTGAAGTGAACAAAAACAAAAGCACATTGTATATAGTAAAGCAACACTGCTGATCAACTATGATAGCTTAGCTCTTCTCAGCAATACAGTGATTCAAGATATTTTCAAAAGAGTTGTGATGGAAAATGCTATCCACATTCAGGAAAAAAAGAAAAAAAAACAATGGAGACAATGCAGATTAAAACATATCTTCACTTTTAAAATTTGTTTTTTGCTTTTTCTTTCTCATGGTTTTTTTCCCTTTTTTTCTGATTCTTCCTTCACAATACAACTAATATGGAAATATGTTTAACCTGATTATACATGTATAACCTATATCAGATTGCTTCCTATCTGGGGAAGTAGGGAGGAAAGGGATGAAGGGAGAAAAATTTGAAACTCAAAATCTTACAAAAATGGATGTTGAAAACTATTTTTACATATAATTGGGAAAAAATACTATTTTTAAAAAAGATAGACTGTGTCCAAGAATAGAGAGGTTATAATCTCACCACACTCTGTCCTAGTCTGATCACATATAGAATACTTTCTTCATTTCTGGATACCTTATCATCGATTACAGAAACTGGTGATGTTTATCCTGGTGAAAAGAAGTTAAAAGGAATATGATTAATCTCTTCTAAAGTACTTCCATGTGGATTAGACTTGTTTTGTTTGGCCCCAGACAACATAACTAAGAACAATAGTGGAAGTAGCAAAGTGGCAAATTTAGGTTTGATATTATGGGAAGAAAAAGAGGCAGTATATTAGAGAATATAGAAAGTTAATCTCTAAGCATGAAAGACTGGCTATATCATTTAAGCTTGAGATGATACTCTTAGATTCTAAATTTCAGGGATGGTACTAGCCTACATTGCTAAAGAAGTTCCTTACTGGGAGCATTTTACACTATTTTACACTTTCATCCCTCTGTGTATGTTTGTGTGGTCTTTATTCCTCTCCCTGTTCATAATGGGAGAAAAACTTGTTAACTATTAGAGCTATATAAAAGTGTAATGGGCTACCTTGGAAGACAGTAGTTTGCTTCATAGTAAAAGTCAAAAAGTGAAACAGAGTTAAAAAGTCCTTCAGAAAAATAGATTCATTCAAGCCATTCTCCAATTGATAAATGGTCAAAGGATATGTACACACAATTCTAAGATGAAGAAATTGAAACTATTTCTAGCTATATGAAAAGATGCTCCAAGTCATTATTAATCAGAGAAATGCAAATTAAGACAACTCTGAGATACCACTACACACCTGTCAGATTGGCTAGAATGACAGGGAAAGATAATGCGGAATGTTGGAGGGGATGTGGGAAAACTGGGACACTGATACATTGTTGGTGGAATTGTGAATACATCCAGCCATTCTGGAGAGTGATTTGGAACTATACCCCAGAAGTTATCAAACTGTGCATAACCTTTGATCCAGCAGTGTTTCTACTGGGCTTATATCCCGAAGAAATCATAAAGAAGGGAAAGGGACCTGTATGTGCAAGAATGTTTGTGGCAGCCCTCTTTGTAGTGGCCAGAAACTGGAAACTGAGTGGATGCCCATCAACTGGAGAATGGATGAATAAATTGTGGTATATGAATATTATGGAATATTATTGTTAGGTAAGAAATGACCAACAGGATGATTTCAGAAAGGCCTGGAGAGACTTACATGAACTGATGCTGAGTGAAATGAGCAGGGCCAGGAGATCCTTATATACTTCAACAACAAGACTATATGGTGAACCTGGCCATCTTCAGCAATGAGATGAACCAAATCAGTTCCAATAGAGCAGTAATGAACTGAACCAGCTATGCCCAGCAAAAGAACTCTGGGAGATGACTAAGAACCATTACATTGAATTCCCAATCCCTCTATTTTTGCCTGCCTGCATTTTGGATTTCTTAAACAGGCTAATTGTACAATATTTCAGACACTGATTCTTTTTGTACAGCAAAATAACAGTTTGGTCATGTATACATATTGCGTATCAAATTTATACTTTAATATATTTAACATCTACTGGTTATCCTACCATCTAGGGGAGGGGATAGGGGGAAGGAGGGGGAAAATTGGAACAAAAGTTTTGGCAATTGTTAATGTTGTAAAATCACCCATACATATAACTTGTAAATAAAAAGCTACAATGAAAAAAAAAAGAAAAATAGATTCATGTTCAAGTGTAAATTTGAAGTGCCTTCCAACTCTGAAATTTTGTGATTCTGAGTTTCTATAATTATTTAAAAATGCAAGTCAACTAACATGATAAACTTTAATAGCCTTTTTATGTCCTTCAAATTTTCTTTTAGACTTTTTTTTGTCTTATATCCTTTACCATCTGTCTAGAACAACAATAATGAAAACCCACCATTCTTATTTTTCAAAAATAAACCATCTTTTTTTGCCCAATCCATTTTGCCGTCTCTGAGGCACAATTACATTGCTCCATCAATTATCCCCTGTACCTCCTAACATTAGAGAGTCTTAATATTTAAGTCATGAACCCTTTTGACACTCTGATTAAGCCAATAATCCCTTCTTATAATGATATTTTAATGCAAAGGATTATAAAGAGAACCAGTTATATTGAAATACACTTAGAAAATTTTTTTAAAATCCTCAGATTATGAACTTCTATCTTACCTTTTCAATCTCTCCCTTTCCACAGGATCCTTAATTCTCTGAAAATTATAAATATATTCAAACTGAATGGTCATTCACTACCACCACCAGATTCTCTCATACCCAGACCTGCTGTTCCTCCTGACTTGCTTAATTCCACTAATGGAAGCATAATTTCTCTTTTTTCCCACTCCAAGGCCAACCATCCAATATCACAGAGCCCTATTGATTCTTCTTCTCAATGTTTCTCATATTTATCTCCTCTTAGCTTTTTCCAGTGGTGATCTTAAGCCAGGATTTCATTATTTTTTGTCTGGAGCATTGCTTGTTAACCTATCTCCCTTCTTCCAGTCTGCCCCATTCTAATTTATTTTACACATCAATCATTATATTACATAATTCTGATCAAGTCATTAATTTACTCAATAATTAAGGTTCACATTCATATAGTACTTTAAAATTTATTAATAATAAAATATCTCCTTTTATTTTTGCAAAGCACTTAAATGTATTTATTTCATTTTTTTCTAATAATTCTAGATGGCTATTATTATTAACCCTATTGTACAGATGAGGAAACTGAGACTTAGAGAAATAGAATAGCTTACTCAGAGTGGCATAGCTAGTGTGAATTCTCATAACCCTGAAGGTGAGTTTTAAATTCATATATTCCTGATTCTGTATCCTGGATACAATCCACTATACCATAGGCAGATAGATGATACAATAGCTAGAGTGCTGGATCTGGAACCAAGAATATCCAAGTTCAAATCCAATTACAGATACTTGCTAACTGTATGACCTTGAGCAAATCAATTGACCTCTATTATCTTCAGTTTCCTCATCTGTAAAATAGAAATAATAATAGCACCTGCTCCCCAGGACTGTTATAAAGACAAAATGAAATAATATGTGTAAGGGACTTGACAAATGTTAAAACTCTAGATATATACTAGTTCTTATTGGTATTGTTTCATTATCATCATCATCATTTTGCCTTTTACAAAATGTTTCTCCAACCAAAGGAAGTGCACAACTCAAACATAACTAGCCCTATTTTACATATGGAAAATATTGGACCAAGAGAGGCTAAAGAACGCCCCCCCCCCCCATCACATGGGTAGTAAGTATTACAGGTTGCATTTGAAACCAAGTCTTGACACCAAATCTAGTACTCTTTCCACTACTCCATGTTGAATCCCCCATTTAAAAATTTTCAGAACAACTCTCTATGGCCTACAGACTTCAAATGCCTTACAGTGGCTTTCAGGGTTCTCTATAACATGCCAATAATTTTCCTTGATAACTATGCTTCTCATCATTCCCATTCAAGCTCCGTATACTCTACCCAAACTATATTATTTGTTTTTTTCTGAAATGCATCCAAAGTTTTTCATCTTCTGTGCTTTTCCTCATACTATTTCCTTTGCCTAAAATGACTTCTCTATAATTCTCTGCATGAAGTCTAATCCATTCATAAATGCACAGTTCAAATGCCTCTACTTCCATGGCACCTTCCCTGAATCTCTACTTTTTCTTAAATCCTATAGCTCTAAACATATTTCTTAACAGCAGTTATCACATTCTTCCTTACATTACAGCTAATTACATACGAGTCTCATGCCCTTTACTAAACTGAAGACTCTTGGCAGTTATTTAGTTTTGTATCCATTTAGTATAATGCCGTATATGCAGTAAGTATTTAAATTGTTGAGTGAACAAGTGAATGAATACATGAATAACTGAATGGTGGTCAAGTATTAAAATAAATCTCTTGTGGGATAATGGAAATCTAGCAATGGGCCTACAGAAAGATGAGTTCCTTCTGTCCCTACTTGTTAACTCCTGTTGATTTCCATTCCATAAAAGTCTGGGTATTTGCTGGAAACAGATGCTAGTATTGCCTTATTAATGAGACAGGAACAGAACTTGGAAGAGAGAGCTAGAAGCAGTGAAATATGGGAATATTGTGAATTTTGCAGACCAATTAAGTGGGTACACTTTATAGTGGCTCTAAAGGGAATGGTAGCTTAAGTTATTCTTTAAACTCAGAACTGATATTTTAAGTAGATGGAGTACAGAGTAGATTGTGCCAAATACTTTGAGGCACAAACATATTATCCACCCACTCTATCTCCCTTCCCTTGCTCCCACACAAAATGATCTTCCTCACTAGCTTGTCACATTGCCTGAAATGTCATTATTTAAGATGGATTTCATTGTGTAAACTAGCTTCTTTTTAAAAATTAGAATACTCTTGGCAGAGTTAATGCATTTGACTATATTTCATTCATACTAAATTGTGAATTATTCTGTTCAATTCCTTTGCTCCTAAGACTCAACTAAAACACTGACATTAAAGGAATGGGAGTTTTAAGAGGGGGTGAGGTTAAGGGTTAAAGGAAGATTAGTTTTATAACATGGAGTACCACCAAAATAAAAGGTTTTGGGTAGTTAGAAGGCATCATGATGATATTTAGGAATATTTAGGAAAGGACAAAAAAAGGAAAGAAGGAAAGGACCAGAAACAAATTTTTCCTACTAATATTACCTTGTTTAACTTGCTTAATCAAGCAGGACTTTATATTTGAGGTCATAGAAACATGGGATTTAACACGGGAAGGAAACTTAAAGCTCATTTGTTCAATTGCCTCATTTTATAAATTGAAAAACTGAGCCCTACAGAGAATGAATAGCTCCCAAAGTTACATGAGTAGTAAACAGTAGATCAGACATTGAAATCCAGGAGTTTCTTTTGTTCTCTGATCTCCTATCGAAGAGCATGCTTCCCCTGATGGGAAAAAAACCTGTGAAATTTAGGAAATAATAATCCTGGCTGATAAACACAAATATTACCCAATCCGTTGCTATAAAAAAGGGCATTGCAGGTTAACTTAATTTACAAGTCACCCAACATCTAGATGTCCCTTTTGAAATGTCTTTGCTTGAGATGCTCAGAATTTTCTTAGCCATTGACCTGTGCCCACAAACATGCAATCTTTTAAGTCCCTTACTCCTTATTCATTCTTGGATTTTGATCAACTCACTCAAGGGTTCCCTCACTTATGTCTGGGTCTAGCAAGAACCCACCATTTTCTGCGTTAGAAAGTGAGTGGAGACTGGATAGTTTGGCTCAGCAGTTTCTAGAACACTCCTGCTTTTCATTCTATTCGTTCCCACAACTGGATTGACTCCGACACAATGAGGTCAAAGGACTTGCCTAGAGCCACAGAGCAAGTAGTTTGCATGGAACACATATGCAGAACTTTCTCAACTCCTCCTTACCCCTTTGCCAAAATCACAACTCTATCTTGCCTCCCAGGGCCTTGGAAGGCTTGCTGCCCTAGTGGTCTGAATGTCTCTGATTTTAAATTGCTCCATCTGTCAGAGCAAACCAAGTTGATGCCTTAAGATTTCCTTTCCTACTTAAGGGTTTCCTGAATTCAGAAGTAACTCTTGTTTCCTTCCCTGACATGTGTTTTTTTCCCCTCTAGCTTGTGGACAGGCACATCACTGAATACAGTTATTATTCCCCAGTCCAAGCCTGTTCGGAACTGTCAGCTAACACCTCAGTCACTCCTGAATCTGTTTTTCTCCTTGGTGAACATAGGTGCTTGAAATATTTCTGAAATTCTTTCTGAGCTACTACTATTGTAGCAAGATGGTGGCTTTGAAAAAAATTAAAAAACAAACTGCACACTGACAGTAAAACAGAATCTTAAAGGGACCCCACTGGCCATCTATCACCCCACGCTTATCACTGTCATGATCACCATCATCATCTTCCACATTAACATCCCCAACAATAACAAGCATTTATTATACACTTACTATATGCCAGGCACTGTGCTAAGCCCTAGGGATGCAACGATACAATTCCTACTCTTAGAAGCTCATATTCTCATGGGGAAGGCAACATGAAGGTAACTATGTATCTTGGGGAAAAAAAAAGATGTATACATGGAAGTATACAGTATACAATATAAATAGAAGGGAAGCGCAGGGAGGAAGGTACTAGAAAGGGAAGGGCAAAAGGTGGAACCCTGAGAAAGATTTCTTGTTGAGGATGGCATTCGAGCTGAGTCTTGAAGGAAGCCAGGACACCAAGGTGAGAAGGAAGCATTCTAGGGATGGAGGACTGCCAATAAAAAGGGTGTGGAATCAGAATGTGAACTGTCTTGTCTAAGGAACAAGAAGACCAGGACAAGACCTGCTCCTAGAATACAGCTGATAAATCATCATCCAGTTTTAATTCTGAAGATACCTAGTAAGGGGCAACCCCATGAAATACCTCTCAAGATAATCCATTCTACTGTGAAAGATTTCTGATGGCAATTCTTACTGCTTTCATAAAAGCCAAATCTATTCCTGTAACTTCTAACCATTGTTCCTAGATCTTTCCACTAAAGCCAGTCAGAATAAGTTTTTTTCTACATAGTAGTTCTTCAGATACTGGTAGGGAGCTTTCATTCACATGGAGGGCAGCTAGGTAGTGTAGAGAATTGAGTGGTGGGCCTGGAGTTAGGAAAACTAATCTTACTGAGTTCAAATTGGACTTCAAATGCTGACCATTGTGTCACCCTAGGCAAATCACTTAAACCTGTTTGCCTCTGTTTCCTCATTTGTAAAATGAGCCAGAAAAGGGAATAACAAACCACTCCAGTATCTTTGTCAAGAAAATCCTAAATGGGGTCATGAAGAGTTAGAGTCAACTGAAAAATGATTGAATAACCAAAAAAAAAAAAAATCATTTATATTCTTTCCTGTTTTCTCTTCTCCACCCTAACCATCCTCAGTTCCCCTGAGGGATTCTCATAAAGGATAAATTGGAGAACCTTCCCCTTTTTAGTGGGCCTCCTCTAATAGGCACAAATCCAGGATGAGAAAGGCCCAACTAAAAATCAATCCAAGTGAAAATAACTGATGGCTATGATCAAAGGATCAAAATTTTAGAGTTGGAAGAAATTTTAATATTTTTAGTAATTTTAAATATTTTTACTGCTTTAATAAAGGAATATCTGATCTAACACCTTTTATGAGGGAAAAAGAAAGGGCTGGGGAGTGACCCAAGGTCACTCCATTGTGAATAATGGTTGAAAGAAATAAAAAATAGGTTCTCTGATTTCAAAAGCAGCCTTCTTACCACTGTATCACACTGTCTCTTTCTTTAAGGGACCGCAAGCTCAATAAGAGTCAAGAGCATGACACAATACCTAAAAATCCTGTCATCTTTAGAAGCATTAAAATAGCCCTAAGGTCCAGTGCTAGGGAGCTGATACTCTGCCTTAGTCAGATCACATGTGGAGTGTTCTGTTTCAGCTCTGGGGACTACATTTTGGAAAGGATATTTCTAAGTCAGAGAACAGCCAAATGGATAATGATGAGAAGTGTGAGGGAGCCTCAAGATCATTTCATATTAAATGGTTACTGAAGGAACTAGGGATGTTTACACTGTCGACATTTAATGAATATCTATTGAATTTAAGGGATTGAGTTCTCCTTGGGCAACCTCCTTCTTAATTAACTTCCATGGAATCCAATGGATGGCAGACAACAAAAACAGTTTCCTCCTTTGCCACAACCTTGAACATCCAATACTGGATCTGTCATCCCTGCCTGGGATGAGCTGTGATAAAAGGACACAGACCCTTGGGTATGCCAGCTCAGTCTCTCCCAGGGACTCCATATTATGGTGTCAGAAAGGAGAAACCAGGAAAACGAGCCAGTGTGTGTTGCCCTGACTCCCAGGATGCTGGCTCTCCCATCAGTACGTGAATCACATGAAACAAAAACATTTATATTTAGCTGGGAAATGATTTCACAGGATTTGACAAGGTCAAATGATATCATTTCATTGAAATGGCTCCAAAAATGGCAAGATACAAGGGGGGAGGGGAAAGGGAAAGGGAGAAGGGAGGGAGGGAATTTTCTCCTTGGAAAGAGTGGGAAGCTTGGCATTTGGGTAGAGAGGACAAGACAGGGAAAGAAAGGATGGAGGGGAAGATACACACACTGACTTGAGGAGCCACATGGTTTCAGTTGCCTCAAAAGATTCTCTTCCTCCTGTACTCTGTCATCCTTTAACAAATACAGCGACAGTGCATTTAGTCTAAATATAGGCTGAAGAATATTACACAGAATTATTCAACAGGAACTAGGGAAGCTGTTCCTCATCACTGTTCTGACTGGCTTGATTTCATAATCAAATGAAAAACCTTTTTAAAAAAATTCCAAGTTTCCTGTGGTATCGAATATTGAGGTCTGGTAACAGTGAGCTGAGTATGGATAGAGAACAAAGAAAAGGAATAAAAGAAGCTATTTCAAGTTAGGTCTTAAACCCCAAACCATTCACTCTTGTGGCTTAAGACATGGCATTTTACACTAATTGTGAAATCCTGGGTAAGTCACTGGGACTTATATAATAACCATATTATTAATACATTAATCTATATATCTTATATAATAATAACAATAAACATAATAGCTCACATTTATGTCTCACTTTAAGCAGAAGCTAAATGGTACAGTGAATTGAGTGCCAGTCTTAGAGTCAGGAAGATTTGAATTCAAATCCACTTTCAAATACTTTCTAGTTGTTTGACCCTGGGCAAAGCACTTAATCTTGCTTGCCTCATCTGTAATATGAGCAAGAGAAGGGGCAAACTATCCCACAATCTTTGCTAAAAAAAAAAACCCAGAAGGGATCATAAAGAATTGGATATGGCTGGAACAACAATTAAGGTTCACAATGCACTTTACATCCATTACCTTATTTGATCCCTACAACAACATTATGAGGTAGGTGCTATTATATCCTCCATGGCTTAGATCTAGAAATGGATTATGAGAGAGGTAAAGTAAATCTGCTCCAATTCATACAACTAATAAGCATCTGCAGCTGGATTTGAATCCAGGTCTCCAAGACTCAAGTGATAGTATTCTATACACTATTTACACACACACACACACACACACACACACACACTATTTATACATATATATATGCATGTATTATATATACACTACACACCATTAAGAATACTCTTAAAGTATCCTAAGTGTCCTAAATGCATTTTAAACTGTCCTAAGGCCTAAGACACTTTCAGGATATCTATGAGGTCATAATAATACTAAGACATTATTTGCCTACTTAAATACTCTTGCCTTTTCCAATAACATATCTCAGGTGAAGCTAGATTTTCTTCACATATTTCAACCAAAATGATATATTACTGTAGATTGAATGCAGAATCAGATATAATAATCTAGCTGTCTTCTTTTAAGTTGGGCATTAAAAAGATTTGTAAATATATGTAAAATAATGTCACTTGTCTCACTAATTTTTTTGTTTGGAAAAAGATAGTTTTTCTTTTCATAAAAATATACTAGATATATTACCCTGTAATGGGTTCATTAAGATTGTTTTAAATGTTGTTTTAAATGAAAATTAATAATAGTATTTATATGTATCCATTTTAATTTCTAATATGGTAAATTATAAATATAAAGGCAGCTAGGTGGCGCAGTAGATAGATCCAGGGCTTGGAGTCAGGAAAATTCATAGTTTTAAAGAGTATAAAGGGATCCTGGGGCCAAAAAGTTTGAGAACTTTTGGCTCAATGGAATGGAGGGGTTGTAATCTACACAAACCCATCATATTTTCTTGTGGTGACATAATCACTGGATGGCCATTTGAAGGGAAGAGGAATCCTTATGGGTATGGGTTGTACTAGATAATCTCTGAAGACCTTTCCAACTCTGAAAAATTTTGAAACAAAGTCTTACAAAAATGAATGTTGAAAACTATCTTTTCATGTATTTACAAAAATAAAATATCATTTAAAAAGGCTCTAGTTCAAATACTATATTAGATGTTTATTAGTAAACAGTCAAATGCTGGGTAACTTATTTAACTTCTCTTAGCTTCAGTTTCTTCATCTATAAAATGGAGATTAAAAAGAACACCTATCTCACAGGGTTGTTATGAGGATCAAATGAGATATTAAAAGTGGCAACACATATAAAACAGTTTTCAAACCTTAAAGTACTTTGTCAATGTCATCTACAAGTTAAATAATTTTCCCAAAATCACATAGCTAGTAAATACAGAAAGGAAGACTTGAATTCAGATCTTCCTGACTCCCAGTATTAAGAGTTTTATCTCTTATACTCCCTACCTTTACCCAACGGATAGAACCAGTTTTACTAAATTTACTTTATGAAAATCAAGTAAGGCAGAGCAAGGCAACTTGCACTTATTAAGTGCTTACTATGTGCTAAAAATTCTGCTAAGTACTGGAGATATAAATACAGCAAAAAATAGACCTTTCTCTCAAGTAGCTTATATATATAACAAGAAAAGATGAGAAGGAGTGAGGTAATGGAGAAGCAGTTGTTGAATGATAGTGAAATATGAAGATGGTCAACCTTGGTCCACCCTCCAAAATGGAGGTAAATGATATCCCATCCCCCCAAATAATTCACTAATGGAAGAAGGGCACTGCAGAAAGATGCCAGGCTGAGAAAGTCTCAAGCACTAGGAGAAGTTCCAGAATTTGAAGGCAGCTGAGTCATGGGTGGGGAAGCCCAGATTATCAAAAGCAAAGCCAAGAAGTAGCTGGGAAAGGACAGCCAAGTGAGAACCAAAATTTCCAAAGCTGGCACCACAATGATTTTCAGACGAATGAAGGATATAGCAGCCAGGTCAGTTGAAGAGTTCTGTAGCACCATGGAGTATTCTCTAACAGCCAGTTAGAAAATGGTCTTTCTCATTTCAGTAGTCAGTAAGAAAAAAACAACTTAAAACAAGCTCATAGCTCTAAAGAATAAATGTAAAGCAAGTGATTTTAAGGTACTGGTAGGAGGGTCCAGAAATCAAGAAAAGGTACTTAAGAAACAGAGGATAGGTGTCTTCTCTGCAAGTCAAGGGTTTCCAGACCTAAAGAACGAACTAGGAAACAGATCTAGAAAGGACATGAGAATTTTCACTGCTTTGGTGGTCAAAATCTGTCAGTCAAAATGAGACAAATAGCAACAAAAAACTGGAGTTTCATCCAGCATTAAACTGATGACATTTAAAAGATTTGATTGACACAGTTTCTGGGTAATTAATCATTTTATTAATAATGCTAGCATATTATTAATAAATGGGATGGACATTTGGCTGTCTTTCTTGGACCAAAGATGACCCATGGAAGTAGGATCACAATTTATACGGCCTTGGAAGAGTTGGTGTTCTTAAAGGTGGCAGGTAGTTGGTTAACAATTAATGAGAGAAAATGAATATGACAATGAAAAGTGGACCTATTATAATTAGGAGTTACGGGACAGTGACTTTGAACGCATTATTTGCTTCCAAATTTCATCCTCCCCCTCCCCCCACCCCTGGCTGGTGGAAATCTTGACAAAGGATTTCTATTCCCTCACCTAAACCTGAATAGAACACAACGGGTTGGAGTTTCGCCTTAAATTAAATTCCTTATTTAAATTAAATTTCTATAATATCCAGAGCCATGTCCAATTGTCTTGATCTAAATCTTACCACTGGACCCAGAGGGCTCTGAAGAATAAAGTGAGACCGGTAACTGTGCATAGCCTTCTCTCATTTAAATCCAACTAATATGCATGTCATAGCATCACCTCCCTGATGTCATGTTCCCCTTTGAGAACTAAGGACAAACAACAAATTCTTTAGAATGTTGAGTGGGATAGCATTATCTATATTGAGGAGAATGTTAATCCTATCTATTATCACCACTTCTGTCCTTCAGTGGCTGAACTTTGAGAGAAGATTTTAGAAAAGGGGGGGAAACTCTAGATCTTCCCAAGTCATTAGTTATTAGTAATCATTTTTCTCAAAGTGAAATAGAATTGTGCCAGCTGACTCCAGGTACAAGAAATGTTGTTCCCATGTGAAAGTAGAAGATTTCAGAAAGACTTAAGATTTAATCCCCTGTTTTCTTGCATTGAATACCAAGGTTAAGATAATTTTAAGATCCATGATTAGTTTGAGTGCCATCTCAACTTCAGAGCTTCAAGAAAAGTCACAGTAACTGCAAGGGAAATCAAAATTGAATGGCTCAAAAATGAACCTTAGTAAATTTATGTCTAAAAGGACACATTTAAACTGGAGATTAAAAGATTGGGGATGGGGGAGAGTAGAATTTCAATATAAAAGGATAAAAGTATTGTAGAAATAGGAATGAATAGCTATGAAATAAACCCTGACAGCAGGGCTTACTATATATGTAGATAATTTGGAAATTTAGATAACAGCAGAATATATATGCCTTGGTTACTAATTCTGGCAAGATAATAGTATGACCAGAGAACACAGTTATTTCTATTTTTGACATGTGCATATAGTAGCAATTGATAACAAGATAAAGGTTGAGGGGAAAATATTCAACCCCATAGTGGTGCTCACAACAGTCTAACCATGTATCAGGATTCTGTTACAAGACAAAAGTAGAACAAGAGATGTTTGCGATCTAGTAATTAGATCATAAATAGTAAATAATAGTAAATTTTATCACGTCCAAAATTGATTTCATTACTTTCCCCGAAAACCTTTCCCCTCTACCTAGCTTTACTTTGCTATTGCTCCTGAAAGAAATATATCAGTCTTTTGCTTATTGTCCTAAGAAGCAGGGAGGAAAGGAGAAAGAGGGAACAAGGACGGAATTTGAAACTCAAAACTTTTTTTAAAAGTTTAAAAATTATTTGATAGGTAATTGGTAAAAGGTCAAATATCATATACATTTTTAAATATATCAGTCTTTTTCTCTGTGGTTAAAATATCCTTTCCTGGAAACCATTCTTTTCTAAGAATTGTCTTCCTCTATTGGGATACAAGCTCCATAGAGGTAAAGATTATCTTTGCTTTCAAATCTGTATCCTTGAACTTACTACAGTACTTGGTATATGTAGTAAGCACTTACTTAATAGATGATTTTTCATTCATTCATATTATTTCTTTTGAGTTCCTTCTAACCAGTTTCAAGATCTATAACTTGAGATTCATTCTCAACTCTATTTTCCTCCATCTTCCACATCTATTTAGTTACATTTTTTGCCAATTCTATCTCCACTACACTTGTTTCATGCACTCTAGTTTAAGCTCTCATTACATTTCATCTGTACTAATGCAGTCGCTTGCTAATTAGTACCCCTGCCTCCATTCTCTTCCCTCTCCAATCTGTTTTCCACAAATTTGTCCTGCCAAGCCTCAGCCTTAGATCATTCTAACCATCCGTTGTCTTTGTTCCTAAACACATGCTGCTGAACAAAAGTAGAAAAAATCATGCAACCATTCCAACTACTATAAATTTATAATACAACTTCAATTTGGCCCCTCCTGTTGCTAGGCAGTAGTTCTATACTTTATGATCCTTCCCAAGTGCTTAGCATGGTGCCTAGTACACAGTAGGTCCTTAATAAATGCACACTGATTGACTACATCTCCCTAAATAACTCATTATTTCACTTTCCATAGCTCATCTTTCAAACTTTTTCATTCTTGCTTAAATTTCCCATGATTCTCCCTCTGCACATTGTCTCAGCTGAGAACCACTTTGCCTCATGTTTCATTAAAGAAATGGATACCATCTGCTGAAATTTTTCTCATCTCCTCTCCTCATCTCATGTCACTCAGACACCCTCTGTTCACTCCTCATTTGTCTCATATGTCAATATGCATTCCTAAAGCTCAGATCTCAGGAAGTCTCTGTGTCTCCCTATTACTTCTAAGGTAAAACACAAAGTCCTTTATTTGACATTTAAAGCTGGTTCTCAATCTGACTACCTTTGGAAACACTTGTATACCCTACATTCCAGCCAATGTTAACTAACTATTCTTCCCAATACATGATAGTCCATTTCCTGCCTTCATTTTTGGCACAAGCTTTTCTAATCTGTTATTAATGCTCTTCTTTCCCTATGAAATTATTTTATAGTTTTTTTTTTCATTAAAATGTATAATCCTTGAAGCCAGGGACTGACTCACTTGTGCTTTTGTTCCTTGAGCTCCTAATATAGTTCCTGGCACATATCAAATGCCTAATAAATTGCTTTTTTAATTGAATAGGTAGACCATCTAACAATAGGATCCCATAAGACCATAAATGATAAACTAGGAAGCCAAAAGCTTAATGGAAATGGCCAGTTAGTCTGACTCTTTAGACAAAGATAGAAACAAACAATAAGTACAAAGTTAAATTTGGAGTTGAAGGATTCTACATGATATTCCATGGGCATAAGTGGCACAGTGGGATAGAGCACTAGGCTTGTAATCAGGAAGACTCATCTTCATGTGTAATGGGCTGAGGTTTGAGCTGATGCACTGAGGTCCCAAGTACATGAGGCTAGATAGTAATTGGGCTATACTCTATTAATATACATGATTGGATAAAGAATGGTCCCTGCCCACTCTCCGTGCAAGTCCTGATGTGTTGTATAGGAAATGACGATTTTGGAGGGTGGAGGCAGAGAGAGGTGAGGAAGACAAGCTGGAGAGATTGGCTGGTTGAGACCTGTTGGGTTGTGTGGCTGCTGGTCTAGCTAGCTTCTTGACTCAGCTACACAATTGCTATCGCCGATTCTCTTCCACCCTCCGATCCTCTTCACTGAGAATAAAGACTGACGATTTTCCCTAACCTGAATTCTGTCTCTCTGATCTTAAAATACACGATCTTAACATTTGCCAAAGGTGGGAACAAGCACTGAAGAAGTCTCCGTGACCAGGAACTTGGGTGAGTATTGTTAATAGACAAATAAGGAACTTATTTTCTTAAAAACTACACCAGTAATTTTTTTTTTTGGCAAATGGGACAAATAGAAGCAAAGACTCTTCATCCTGCCCCAACCCCACCCAAGAATGGTGTATGGAAAGCATGATTAAGCTGACAGAAATACATGAGTTACTTATAACTTGGAACAGATAGCGAGATTTAGGGTATATTAAACTGCATCTCCCTTGGATTGTAGAGGAGGAGCAGATCTCGAGATAACTGGTCCCGGGTTGACAAGAGATGTTCTACATTTCAGAGAATATGGTCTCATTCAATTTCATGGAGGCATTTTATTTATACAATGTATTTAGTTAGCACTGGAATCCTTAGAAGAAGAAAAACCCTTGGTTCTTCCACTCCTCCTCAAATTAGCCATGATATTAAGGAGGAAGACAATGAAGAGATTAATGACCATATCCCACAGGGCAAGTGAGCAAGGGTGTGGACCTTTCCCCTCAGGAGGCGGGCTTCAGCCCCACCCCAGGAGCAAGTGATTGACTCTCCTCCACCAACTCCACCCTCAGGGATGGAGGGAGGAGGGGCAGGGGGGGCAGTGAGGGGACCAACCTCGAGCAGGCTTCAAGAAGGCTTAATGAAGGCCAAAGAAAGGTGTGACATCCGGAGCTTCAACCACTTATGTTTCCCTGTAATTTCCCAGTCTAATGCCCCAGGTCAACAAAGTCAAGTATGCTCCTTTTCGAGAAACTATTAAAGATCTTAAAAAGGCCTGCACTAATTATGGGGCTACATCAGCTTATGTTAAGATGCTGTTACAGAATTTGGCTTTCAAGTCTTGACTCCTGATGACTGGAAATCTATAGCAAGGGTATGCCTAGAACCTGGACAAAATTACATGTGGCTTTTGAATATAGTGAGCTCTGTAGGATACAAGCCAACAAAATAGTCAAATGTTGTTCATGCTTGATCACCCATGACCTACTAAGGTATAGGGTCCATATGCAGACGCCACAGGTTAATTATTCAGTAGCAGCATATGAGCAAATTGCTGCTAATGCTATCAAAGCGTGATCTGATTCCATAAAATGATAAAGGTAAGGCCTTCATAAAATAATGCAAGGCCAGATGAGCCCCTTTGTTGACTTTGTGGGACGTTTGCAGACACATCACAAGAACTAATGGGAAAATCCAACAACAAATGTTTTAATAAGGCAACGCTAAGAAAATGCTAATGAGGTGTGGAAGGATTATATAGACTGCCAAGGATGCCCTTTAGAGGAGTTCATAAGGAGCTGTGCCACAGTGGGACAAATGCCTTTATAGCCAGACTATGATGAGATTTCCCAAGATCCCAACATGGGTAGACAGGGTCCCTTCCACAAGAGAACTTCTAGAGAGAACGCCAATGCTTTCGTGGGTAAAGTAGGGCATCTGAAAGCTCAATGTTGGTATAGAGGCAGAGTGAGAAAGCAGGTGGGAGAAAAGACCAGTATCCCATGTCCAAATGCAACAGAGGCTTCCATTGGGCCTCAGAATGTGACAAGTTCAGGGAATGGGATGAGGGGCCCAGCCCAGGGCCCCAGGCAAAACACTTAGGGGCATGATGGCAGCCAATGGTGCACCCAGAGAGTGCCTAGACGGCCAATACCCAATATGACCAATCAGCCAGGAAGCCATATGATGGCAGAAAGGGATTACACAATCAATCAGCCAGGAAGCAACCTGATGGAAGAAAGGGATTACAATTAGGGAGAATAGAGTTGTATGCAGTTGAGACAACGAGGCCCTGGAGAGGTGAAATCTGTTCCCTCTCCAGCCTATGGATCCCTTGCCTCCAGGCACAGTAGGCTTGACCTATTTTACTCCTGGAGTAAGTAAAAAGAAATGTCCATCCACATACTGATGTGGGAAATGGGGAATGTGTAGATAATATCCCAGTCACCAATACAGGCAGACAATGTTGACTTATCACCCAGGAGAAATAGTAGCATCAGGTTTACCTGCTACAGAATCCTAATAGCAGCCTGGTGATAGCCACCCAGATTCTGATTCCAGATCACAAAATCCAGCAGTTTACTGGACAGCTGTAACAATGACCACTCTATGCTACAATCTATATAAATGGCTCCATTGGAAGGATTGGTAGACACTGGAGATCGGACGGTCATTAGATGGTGCCAGCTGGCCCAGTCACTCCAAAGATTAAAGCAGACACTTACATGTCTGGGGGAGGATCAATAGAGCTGAAGTTAGTGCTGCCCTATGAGATGGACTTTTGAAGGCAAAATAGGAGTTTTACCCTTTTATAGTTGAAAATCCCCATCAATCTGTGGGGAGAGCGTTTTACAGCAATTAGGGTTAAAAATGAGTACTCGTTTTTAAGCAGGGTGCTGTGAAGGCCTGCCAACACTTTCACCTCTTCCTATCCAATGGAAAACTGATACACCAGTGTGGATAGAGCAGTGGCCCTTAAGTAAGATAAAATTAGGCCTTATTAATATAGTACAGGAACAGCTTGACCAAGGACACTTAAAACCTTCTTAAGTCCTTGGAATTCCCAGTGTTTGTTGTGAAAAGAAATCTGGAAAATGGAGGATGTTAACGGATTTAAGAAAAGTGAATGAACAGATGGAAACTATGGGAACTCTTCAGCCTGGACTTCCATCTCCTACTCAGTTGCCTAGAGAATGGGTCTCTGGGTCATAGATATTAAGGATTGTTTCTATTCTATCCCTCTGGATAAGGAGGATATGGAAAGATTTTGCCTTTTCAGTCTAGTGTTAATTTAGTTGAGCCTTATAAAAGATATGAATGGACAGTTTTCCACAGGGAATGAAAAACAGCCTACTATGTGTCAAATGTATGTTGTTGCTGCCTGTCAGTAAGAAAAGCATTCCCAAAAGTTATGCTATTACATTACATGGATGACATTTTGAGATGTGCAACTGAGGAACAAAATGTTAGAGGATGTCACAAAAGACCATAGAAACACTAAGGAATTACAAATTATACATAGCAAGAAAAATTCAAAGACATGCTCCTTTTCAATATTTAGGATATGAAGTATACCCTAAGGTGCTTACAGTTCAAAACTCTTAAGAACAGAAAAGCTAAAACACATTGAATGATTTTCAGAAATTGATAGAAGATATCCAATGGATGCGACTAGTGTTAGTTGACTACCTATCAAGTTACAACCTATAAGGACATTTTAAGGGAGACAGTGCTTTAAATTCACCACGCCTAGCTTACAAAAGAAGTTCAAGAGGTTTGAGAGAAGTTGAACTCTTTATCCAATGTGGTTGAAAGAGCACCAAAAACCTTGGAGATATCAGTTTTACCACAAGAGGCACCACAGCAGTCCTTCATCAAGGACACAGTGTGATAGAGTGGGTGAACCTCCCAGCACAACCAGATCAAAGCCTTACACCTACCCAGTGCTTGTATGAATTTATTAAAGGCCACTAAGCGAGCAGTACAATTCGGGACAAGACCTGATAAGATATACACCTTTTATACCAATACACAAATTAAGTGTGTTGTGAGACCATCCCAGAGTGGCAAATTTTATTAGCCATGGCTCCAAATTTTTTACATGGGTTCCATTAAAGATAACTAGACTATTTATTAATTCATGGACTCTTGAAGAAAAGTTTCTAAAGTTCCTCTTCAGGACCAATAACTCACGGATGCATCCAAACATAATATTTGTGCTGTGTACTTCATGATCAACTATAAAGAGAGTAGTCAGAACTCCTTTTCAGTCCACTCAGGCAGAATGAATTGTACGCGATCATTCTAGTTTACTATTATCCAGGAGACATAAATATAATATCTGATTCGCCTATTCAGTAGGTGTGGTACAAGACCATCAGCCCAAATAAAATTTGAGCCTCTATATATATCACTCTTTTAAGAAACTTCAAGACAAGTGAGAAAGCATCCAGGTAAGATCTATATATTCATGTCCATTCTCATAGTGGACTTCAGTCCCATATTTGATGGCAACCAAAGGCAGATAGCCTTCTAACTATGTTGGTCAATATCCTTTGTTCCAAGAAGCTCAGGTATCTCATTCTAAATATCACGAGCTGCCTTGAGCTTTAGTTTACAATTTGAATAACAAAGAGGAAGTTAGGAGCATAGTAAAGCCTGTACGGCTTGCCTTCCTTTCCACGCCCTACACTGCCTCCAGGGAAGAACCCTGGTGTGAGACCCAATGAAATCTGGCAAATGGATGTGGACCCATTATAAATCTTTTGTCGTCTGTCTTTCATCCACGTTGTGGTAGACACGTTTTCAGGATTACTTTTGCAATGCCAGCAGCAAAAGAGACAGCCCGAGGTCCTGAATTCCTCATACAAGCATTTCCATTATGGTGTGCCAAACAATAAAACAGACAAATGGTCCTGCTTATACTTGAACATTTTGAATTTTTGTGCAGGTATAAGATTTTACACACCACAGGCATACCTTTTAATCCTCAAGGACAGGCAATAGTGGAGAGGAGAAACAGAGATATTAAGACACTACTCCAAAACAAAAGAAAAGGGAGCCCAGGTAAACTCCTAGAAACTTCAAATCTAGCTCTTTATACTATTAACTTTGATTTTTGACAAAGATGCACTGGTTCGGCTGACAGGTTTTATAACCCACCGGAAGGTCAGTGTCCAGGCGAGCAGCTCCACTATCTTTAGATAATCGCCAGGTGATGTGGAGAGACCGAAAGTGGAAATGGAAAGGACCAGATGGCAATGCTTTGGGAGAGGGTTTGCTTGTATCTCTACAGGTGGAGAAGGAATCAGATGGGTGCCAACGAGCCATATTCGCCTTGTCCATCGGAGAGAGGAGCAGACCTTTGAAACAAAGGAGAAGACCCAAGAAATATCGGGTGGTGCTGTTCTGATTGTGCTCACCATTGAAAGAGCGGGCAGTTATGGCGTTTGACCATGGACATCAAAGATTGTCGGACTTCAAAACCCCTCAGGAATATTGGATTCTCTGAGCATGGATCCAAAACCCTCAGGAATCATTGGACTCTGAGCCATAGGATTGAAAACTCTCAGGAAACATTGGATTTCTGAGACATAGGATTGAAAACCCCAGGAACATTGGATTCTCTAGACATAGGATTTGAAAACTCCTCAGAACATTGGATTCTCTGAGACATAGACTTGAAAACCCTCAGGAATCATTGATTCTTGGACATAGGATTGAAAACTCCCAGGAACATTGGATTCTCTGAGAAATGATAAGGCTGTTACAGGACTTCAAAATCTGCAAAATCATTGGATTCCCTAATAAAAAGACATTTTCAGGACTTCAAAAACCTAGGGGATCAGTTATTCCTGACGGTGAAACAATGGCAATAGATTGGTTTTGACTATCTTTGGCTGCTGAAGAAGGTGTATTGGTGACTGTTGTTTAACCCCCTCTAGGATTTGGTGATCTTTTCAACACCATGTTGATTTATATTGTTTGCTATTCCGTTTACTTGTGTGTACAACATGTTTGTTACACCACATCGAGCCTGCATAACCGAGGGATCATCCCAATAGCCTCTAAGTATTGCTTATGTGCTTGTGTAATACCTCCCATGCTGATGGGTTTGCATAATAAGACCCTTCAGCTCAGAACCGCTAGCAACCCCATTTCCTTTGGGGCTTTCATCTCCCTTCTGAGATGTCAGGTAGGCGTGATCATCTCCTTTTAGGCCACCCTTTCTAGAAGTCAGGGAGGCTGGATCACCTCCTTTTCGGCCAATTTCCCTGAGAAGTTAGAGGCTGTGTCACCCCCTTGGAGTCTGACCTCCTTGGGTCAGGGATGCAGCTGACCACCGGTGTTCCAAAATAAAGGGAAATGTAATGGCTGAGGTTTGCTGATGCATTGAGGTCCCAAGTACTGAGGCTGATAGTAATTGGCATACTTTTAATATACATGATTGATAAAGAAATGGTCCCTGCTCTACCTCCGTGAAGTCTTGATGTGTTGTTATAGGAAATGACGATTTTGGTGGGTGGAGCAAGAGAGAGTGAGAAGAAACTGGAGGATTGGGCTGTCTGAGACTCCAACCTTGGTTGTGGCTGTCAATGAGCAGCTTTACTCATCATTGCCATTATATCCGGTCTCTTCCACCTCTGATCCTTCTTCACTGAGAATAAAGACTGACGATTTTCCCCTAATCTGAATTCCTGTCTCGTGCTGATCTTAAAATACACAATCTTAACATTCATGAGTTCAAATTCAGTTTCAGACACTTACTAGTTGTGTGATGCTGGGCAAGTCACTTAACTCAGTTTTCCCAGTTAAGTATAAAATGAGCTGAAGAAGAAAATGGCAAATCTTAAATGGGATTGGAAAGAGCTGGACATGACTGAAATGACTGAAAAAACAACCGCATATAGCATAAGGTATGACAACAGAGCTCAGATTGATGCTCTGAAAGTAACTGGTAACTTTTTTCTTTGCCTAGTATTTTGATATTGCTGTGCTTACCTGTAGTGATTAAAATGAAAACCTTAATAAAAAATTAGAAAGAAGGAAAGAAAAATGAAGACTGTCCTGGGCTGATCCCAAGGGGGAAAAAAAGCAGCAGGCTCAGTTATCCAATAACTGTTAACAAGTGTTTATTAAATATGTTTCAGACACTGTGCTAAGCATTAGGAATACAAAAAAGAAGAAGAAGATAGTTTCTGTGAGCTCACAATCTAATTAAATGTAAATTTATTTTGATGATGATGGTAATGATGATAATGAAGATGTCTTCTAGAAGATGTCACCAAAAATAAAAGGATTCGGAATCATGAATTAGCTTCGGCATCAGATTATAAACCCAAATTACAAATGATGAGAAGAGCAACAATGAAAAAGATTTGGTATTGGTTCCAAACGAATCTCCTTTTCCCCAATATATTTTTCCTATACCCCCCAAAAAAAGACAAAATAAGTTTAAGAAAGAAGTTGTTTGGCCTGGTTGACTGATATTTTTAATCAACATGACACTGTATCACATCTAACAAAAACATGACAGATTGGGTCTCATTAATCAAAACAGTATGCATGTGAGAGAGTTATGAGGAAAATTATGGTTCTATACATTTAAGTTTGGTTCTGTTCAAGTATTAAGTAGAATGAAGAAAGAGAGATATAGAAAAATGAAAAAGGGAGATATAGAAAAATGAAAGAAGGAAAGGAAATGAAAAAAGAGAGGAGAGGAGAAAGGAAAGGAGAGGAGAGAGGAAAGGAGAGAAGAGGGGAGGGGAGGGGAGGGAAGGGGAAGGGAAGGGGAAGGGGAAGGGAAAGGGAAGGGAAGGGGAAAGGAAGAGGAAGGGAAGGGAAAAAAAGAAAGTTTTCAATTCTTTAAACAGAGAACTGCCCCAGCTCATAAAAGTAAGGCCTATTTAACAGGAGAGGATTTGCACGAGCAACAAGGTGGCTTACATTATGTTCATTAAATACTCTCCAGAAAAGCTGGGGAACGTAGCTGAAAGGTTAATGTCTTCCACCAAAAAAGCCACTTTAGCCTTAGGCCAAAATCTAAAGGAAATTAGTAACTAAGTCCTAATTGTAAATTAAGGGTCATGAGGTAAGTAGAGAAAAACCTGGTAGTTATTAACTCACTGAGTTTACTTTTTTATTCCATTTCCATTCCCTGGGTCTTTCCCAACATCGTTCCCTAAATTTGGAATAAATATACTTTCCCCATCTCTTGGAATCTAGGAAGGAAGGAAGGAAGGAAGGAAGGAAGGAAGGAAGGAAGGAAGGAAGGAAGGAAGGAAGGAAGGAAGGAAGGAAGGGAAGAAGGAAGGAAGGAAGGAAGGAAGGAAGGAAGGAAGGAAGGAAGGAAGGAAGGAAAAAAGAAAGGAAGGAAGGAAGGAAAAAAGGGAGGGAGGGAGGGAGGAAGGAAGGAAGGAAGGGAAAAAGGGAAGTATTTATTTAAAACTTATCATATGCCAAGCACTATGCTAAAATCTGAATGATAAAAGGTAAAAACAGCTAATTCCCTTTGGGAATTTAAAATTTAATAGAAGGTAACCACCTATAAAAGTAGGAATGACCAATGAAGTTAATTTGGTCTGCAAGTTCTGGGTTGGTTAGTTGGGCCATATGGAGCAGGTTAACATAACCCATTGAGAAACAATAATAGAATTGATCTGATCATGATTTTAGCCTGGAAGACTGTGATTATGAGGAGATGAAGATGTAAGATCCCATGTTGTTGGAGACATTGCTAAGAAAATGGCCAAAGATGAGGGAATGAGGAAAACATGACTAAGACCTGCCTGAAGTAGTGGTTTGGATGGGATCCCAGGGTTTAGAACCTGGAGATGAGTTAGGCAAAATTCAGCATGAAATAGAAGGTATTTGGAAGTAAGTGACAAATTTGTGAGTCAAATGTAGGTTTTTATTTTTTTTAATCATAGCTTTTTATTTTCAAAATATATGCAAAAATAGTTTTCAACATTTACTCTTGCAAAACACTATTCCATATTTTTCTCCCTCTTTTCCCCCACTCCATCCCTTAAATAGCAAATAATCCAATATATGTTAAACATGTGTAATTCTTCTATCCATATTTCTACCTTTATCATACTGCACAAGAAAAATCAGATCAAAAAGGAAAAAATGAGAGAAAAAAAAAAAGCAAGCAAACAACAAAAAAGGTGAAAAAACTATGTTGTGATCCATATTCAGTCCCAACAGTCCTCTTTCTGAATGCAGATGGCTCTCTCCATCACAAATCTATTGGAACTGGCTTGAATTACCTCATTATTGAAAAGAGCCAAGTCCATCAGAATTGATCATCAATAATCTTGTTGTTGCTGTGTACAATGTTTTCTTGGTTCCACTCACTTCACTTAGCAACTCCAGGCCTTTCTGAAATCATCCTGATAATAATGTCTTATAGAACAATAATATTCCATAACATTCATGTACTTATATATATACTTACTCAACCATTTTCCAACTGATGGGCACCCACTCAGTTACCATTTCCTTGACATTACAAAAAGGGCTGCCATAAACATTTTTTGCACATGTGAGTCCTTTTCCATTTTTTATGACCTTTTGGGGACACAGAGCCAGCAGAAACATTGCTGGATCAAAGGGTAAGCACAGTTTGACAGCCCTTTGGTCATAGTTCCAAATTGCTCTCCAGAATGGCTGAATCAGGTCTCAACTCCACCAACAATGTATCAGTGTCCCAGTCTTCCCACATGCCCTCCAGCATGTTTCATTATCTTTTCTAAGTTAGAGTTGTTTTAATTTGCATATGCAGATTTCTTAATTCCAAATTCAGTGTTCTTTCCACTATGCTACCTTTTTCTGACTATACTATAAAGCTTTTGATGGCTGGAACACTATCTCCCTCAGCACACTTAGCTTGTACCAAGTCCACAATGTTGGTTGAAATGAATTTGGACATATTTAGAGGTATCAAGAAAAAGACAAAAAAAAAAAAAAAGTATTAAGTATCCTGGACTTCAAAGAGCACAAAAAGCCCATACAGGAAAATCATAGGAACTCCAAGTGAGGAAGGAGAAATCAGATTTCCCCTTAAAAAGCATTTTTATCATGACCCCTCCTCCCACCCCATAGGTAATTTAGACATAGTAGCAAGAAGCAGTTAACAAACACCCACATTTCCCTTGATTTTCTTGATCTTTTCCTGTTCAAAATTAATTTGAGTACTATTTTTTCTAGTTTTATAAAATATCCCCTTGGTAGTTTGATTGGGAAAGCACTAAATATGTAAATTAGTTTAAGTGGCATTGTCATTTTTATTAAATTGACATGACTCAGTCATGAAGAAAGAAGGAAACAAATATTAATTAAGCATCTATTCTGTACCAGATGCTCTATAAATATTATCTCATTTAATCTTCACAACAACTCTGTGACGTAAGTACTATCATTATCCTCATTTTACAATAAAGGAACCTGAGGCAAACAAAATTTCAGTGATTGCCCAGGATCACACCTCTAGTATCTGAAGCTGAGTTTGAATTCAGGTCTTCCTGAGTCCAAGTCCAACATTATCCACTGGACCTCTTCTCTATTTCAGTGCCATGAAGATAGATTATACCTTTAGTTAATTAAGTTTGGGGGTTTTTCCCCATAAGGAACTTTTTGTAATTGTATCTATACAGGTATTGAGGGTGCTTTAGTACATTGTCTCCTGGATATTTTATGTATTTTTGTATGTATGCATTATTTTGAATGGAAATAGAAATTATGTAGAATAGCAAGGAAAACAATGGGGGAGGGGAGAGAAATCAAAGGGGAATAGCTCTTCTAAATCTCAAACTATATTAATAAGCAATCATCATCAAAACTCTTTGGTACTATTTTAAAAATAGAAAAACTGATGAAAGGAACAGACGAGACAAGGAAGAATCAGACATAATTGAACTCAATAACCCAGTTTACCATAAATGCATAAAATAAATCACCTAGAAAATAGCTTCCTATTTGACAAGAATTGCTGGGGAAACTGGAAATTTGGATGGCTCAAACTCAAACACAAGACATGAATACAAAATTTTAAAAATAGAAGAAAATAAGCTCAGTGCTTTCCACAGCTGAGGGTGTTGGGTAAATTTTTAAATAAACAATGGATAGAGATGATTTTAAAAACATAAAAATAGATAACTTAAATGACATGAAACTTGTCAGTTGAAGGAAGTGGGAACATTTACCATGAAGAAAAGAAGATTCTATTGTTCGGGGGCAGGGTGTTGACTATACTATCATAGTGTATAGTATATATATATATATATATAATAGTATATATAATCTTTTCAAGTATTTGATCAAATCTCTTGTGGAATGGGAATTTGTATCTAGTTGGGTCTGGGATAGAGGCTGGGATGGAGGCTGGTGCACAGGTGGTGGAGAATAAGAGTGAGGGAGAAGGTTAAAAAAAAATTGACAAATGGGACTAATTTGTGCTTGATAAAATTTCCTAATATTGAAAATTGTTCAAAGGCAGAATAGGCTCACTCAAGAGGTGGCAGTTTCCCCCTACTTAGAGGTCTGTAAGCAGTGTCCAGAGTATTGAAACATTTGAGTATGTGATACAAGAAACTGTTTTTGTTTCATTTGGACTAAATGGGCATTAAGGCCCCTTCCAACCATCTACATCATTGACTCTGTTAAAAGATTTCATGAGGACAAAGTTAATGCAATAAGAGTAGAAAGAGAAAAAGAAAATTGTAAAGAAAGTCTTTGTATCAAAAATCTCTTAAAAAGGTTTGGTATCTAAGATGCATAGGAAGTTGGGTGGTACAGTGAATAGAATGTTGGGCCTGAAATTAAGAAGATCTGGATTCAATAATGACTTCAGTCACCTACTAGACACTGACAAGTCACTTAACCTCTGTCTGCCTCAGTTTCCTCACTAGTAAAGTGAAGATAATAATACATACATACAGGTAGGTATGATAATAATACCTTACAAGTATATTTGTGTAAATTTGTATAATTGTGTAAAGAAAAGTCATATATATATATATATATATATGTACCTTAAAATAATTATATAGTAGAACATTTTTAGTAGTAAAAAAATAGAAAATAAAGTAAATTTCCATTGTCTCAAGAATGGTTGATCATCTGTAATACATAACACATGTAATACATATTTATAAATATAATGGAAGAAATGATGAACAGAGAAAACATAAAAGACATTATGAAGTAACTTTTCATCAGTGAATTAAGCAGTGTTGGAAAAACAGTAAATATACATACACACACACACACACACACACACACACACAATAATCATTTAGGGCAGTAAGATGGCATAGTGAATAGAATGTCAAAGAACCATAGCAAAACAATCAAAACTCAATTTCATGAAAACATGATAATCAAGTTTTTTTTCCCCAAAGAAGAAATGTAAGAAGATATACTCCCTTGTTTTTTGCATAGGTGGAGGACCAAAGGCATGACATATGTATATAGACACATATTTATGTAATATATATGGATATAAATATGTGAATAATATACATGTATACATATGCATATAATGTCAAGCTTTTGCTGGGCTATTTTTCCTTCTTTTGGTTTTTCATTTTAAGTTATGACTCCGGAAAAAAGAGCAATATAAATATTTAGGAAATGGCAATTTAAGAAGAAAAAAAGATACCAGTAAAATTTTGTTCTATCAAGACTATGGAGTAAGAATTGACATCTCTGAGCCTTGCTGATTTAAAGTACGCTATCCTTTTAAGATAAACATAGCAATTTAGTGATAAAAGGCATAGAAAAGGTGTTTTTATGTAAAAGAAGAGATTTATATTGATTGTCAAATGATGTAGGATATTGCCAGTGTCATGAATGAACATTTTGATGCTTAATGGGAGTAGAAAGAAAGCTTTGTTTTAATACATACTAGTAACCTTGTATATGAAGCAATATCATTCTCAGATAGGATTTAGACAGTTTTAGAGAGATATATGTGGTATGGATGTGAGGTCTTTTGTCAACAATCAGAATAATGATTTACTTGAATGAGAATAGTTTGACATTATAAAGAAGAAAAAGATCTCATATTCATTTTTATAAGTTAGAGAAATATGAATGTAAAAAGCTACTTTTTCAGATGCACCAAAGAGATAGAGGATTGTGCAGAAGCACTCAGAAAGCTGCCAAGCATGATGGTATATCAGCTAATTTGCATGTACATTTCTATGACTAAAGAGAACAAAACTAGGAAAAAGAGAAATCATATAAGCATTTGGCATCTGAAATATGATTTTTTAAAAGATTATCAATTTGATTAGAAATTGGATTTTTAAGTAAAAGGTGAGTCAATGAGTCAGAAGGCTCTCAGTTAAGATTTAAAAACTGATTTAAAAAAGAAATAGGATAGGCCCCTGAAGAGAAACTTGAAGAGAACTAAAGATACAAGAGGAGGATTAAAACTACTTTGTTGATATTATGGGGAGTAGAAGCGGTCAGTTGATAGAAGGCTTCATGTGAGTGATTTCTGATTTGCCAGAGAATTGAATTTCAATAATAGCTATAGTCCTTTAGTACCACCTAGAGTTGGAGAAAAGTTGGAGAAGCTTTTCTTAAAGGCTTATTGGTCTTAAAACAGTGAAATATATAGGTAAATTAATATCTTCTCTAAAGACAACTGGTAATTCAATTAAGTGGCAATACTTCCTAAATGCCTTTAAGGATAATTAACTAAAAGAATTGTAGGTCAAAATGGTAGAGTACAGGCTGAGACTTACCTGAACTCTCCCAACATTCATCTCCCAACAACTTTAAAATAACACCTTGAACCAAATTTTGGAGAAGCAGAGCCAACAACAGATCAGAGGGAGACATTTTTTACTCCAAGATAACTTGGGAAGTCTGCAGGAGATGTCTGTGTTGCTGGAGTGGGTATTGGCCTGGAGCAAGACAGGAAGACCAGTGATGGGCCTTGGAGGCAGCCACAATAGCAGGAGTTCTTAGCTCTTAGCTCAGGAATGGGAAGGGAGGAAGACAACCTGTCAGAAAGAGATTATAGGAGATCCTCTGCTGTCACTGGGTAGAGCTAGCACTGATTGGCAACTGTATTCCTCATAAGCAGTTCTAAGTCACACTTCCAAGATGAAGAGAACTTATGATCAGTCACAAAGGAATAGGGTCCCAGGTCACAGTTCTAGGAACAAGAACATATAGGACTGCATATATAGGAGAACAGGGATACTTCCTGAGTTAAAGATCAAAAGTCAGATCAAGTAAACAGTGACCATATCTCTCCTCAACACCCCCACCAAATGCTAATTCCTTTCATGGAGAAAAAGAGTAAAAGCAAGAGTGAGATGGACATTTTTACATATAAATACTTTTCCTCTTTCTATGATCTTTCTGGGGCATAGAACTAATAGTGTGGTATAGTTGGGTCAAAAGGCACATATAATTTAGTAACTTCGGAATCATAGTTGGACTGATTCACAGCTTCATCAACAATGCATTAATATGCCTTTTTTTTTTCTTAATTCCTTCATCATTTGCTCTTTTCTTTTTTTTTTATCTTTGCAAATCTGGTGAGTATGACATGTAACTTCAAAATTACTTTAATTTGCCATAATCAAGAGTGATTAAGGCATTTTTAAAATATGACTGTTGATAGCTTGGATTTCTTTTTCTGAAATCTTCTTATTCATATCCTTTGACTATTTAAATATTGAAAATGTCTCTTAAATTTATGAATTTGAATCTGTTCTTTATATATCTCAGACATGAGACCTTTATCAGAGCAATTTGATGCAAAATCCACTCCTCCTCCCCCCCTCCCATTTACGAGTTTCCCTTCTAATATGTGTATATTAGATTTAGGGCAGTGAGATGGCATAATGAATAAAATACCAAACCTGAAATCAGAAAAACTCATCTTCCTGAATTCAAATCTAACCTCAGATATTCACTAGCTGTGTTACTCTGGATAAATCGCTTAATCTTGTTTGCCTCAGTTTACCCTCATCTATAAAATGAGCTGGGGAATAAAATGGAATACCATTCCAGTATCTCTTCCAAGAAAACCCCAAATGGGGTCATATAGAGTTGGACATGATTGAATATGTTAGATTTGTTTCTAAAAACTTTTTCTAATTTTATCTAATCAATTTTTTTAATTTTTGTGCTAACTTCATTATCCTTTTATTAGTCATAAACTCTCCCTCTACCAAATTAAAATGAAAATTCTTCCTTATTCTTCTAATAGATTTATGTTATCTTTTATATCAAAGTCATATACATTGAAAGCTTGTTTGTGTATATGGTATGAAATGTTGGTCTAAATCTACTTTCTGCAAACTGCCAAAATTATTCTTGTAGTTTGTATCAAATAATGAGCCCTTCCCTCAGAAAATGGGGTCTTTCGGTTTATATAACACAATGCCACTATGTTTGTTTGTTTCTGGATGCTATGCCCCTAATATGTTCCATAAACCAATCTTACTATTTTTTATCAGTACCACTTTATTCAGATGAAATAAAGAAATTAGGAGATCTTCTTTTTTATTTATTATTGCCAGTAGTTTATGTAATGTTTGAAACCAGTAGCCTTTGAGTTTTTGATAGAATTCACATATCCATTTGGCTTTAAGATATTCCTATGGGAGTTAATTTATGGTTCATTCAATTTTTTTTCTGATATTGGGTTATTTAAATAGTCTGTTTCTTTAATTAGCTAGAAAATATAATGAATGAAGCATGTAATCTGAAGTCAGAAAGATCTTAGTTCAACTATGGCTTCAGACACTAGCAGTGTGGCCTTAGTCATCAGTTAACTTTTATGTACCTCAGTTTCCTTATCTGTAAAATCAGAATGATAATGTAATGCCAGAGGAACTGAGGCAAGATAGAGATTAGGGAGTATTTAATATTTTATTTCAAAGGGAGAGATTTACTGGGACCAAAGGGATCCATGAGGCTATCGTCTCCAAGAAGCCAGCAAACAATGTGAGTACTCAATGACATATATACACATGGTTCAGACTCAGGGGGTAGACTAAGGCAGGGGCAGAGTCAGAACACCAAGAGCTGGAACGGGACTCTGATAGGGTTGGGGAAAGGCATCGGAGATGACATAATGGGGGGAGACACTGGAGAGGCATCTTGATAATACAGTATCTGATATTCTGATAGATTAGGATGGGGAGAGGCATTCTGATATTCTAAAATATAAGATCTTTTATCCTTATCAAATATTCTGATGATTAAGAGGAAGGAGTGGTTGCAGGATTGAGCAGAACAATTGAGGCAGAATAATTCAGGGACAATTTAAGAAACTGAGTCAGGACAATTAGGGAAATTGAGTCAGGATAATTGGGGAAACTGAATGGGGATAATAAAGGAGAACTGTGGCACAACATTCCACTCTCTCTCTCTCTCTCTCTCTCTCTCTCTTTCTCTCTCTCTCTCTCTCTCTTCTGAATATTCAAATCATTGAATTATCTTCCTCTAGATAGGTCTTAGCACCATAATTTTGACCAACCCTATGTAAAGCAAATAAACCAAAATAAAACTAGATAAATGCAAGGACTTATGGCAAGGGCAAGTCTCTCCCTGATAACCCCAGAGTTAATCAGTATTACAAAAGGCTCCCTGTTGCTAGCATGTCAAGTCCTCTGCAGTTGCAGAGCAAGTCAGCCAGAGAATCCAGTTTGAAATGGACAGTTCACTGTGAGTTAGGTCTGTGGTCATTTGTGCATTTAACTCAGCCTCTGCTTATATAGGGAGTAGCAGTGCTCAAGACAGTCTTGCTGCCCATCCTTAGAGGGCACCCCAAGTCTGTCAGGGACTCCAAAGGGGGATAAAAGTGGGGCCTGGAGTAGCTCCACCTGTTCCCTTTCAATAGAACAGGAGCTGCTACTAGGATCCAGATTTCTGAGCAGATTATGCTAGACCAAGGCAAGCAATTCCACACTTTTAGAGGCCTGATACAAACTGCATGGTCCTCCAAGAATGCTGAAATACTAATTAAGGAACTGGGATTACAGGAGTGAAGAAAGAGATCAGAGAGATTGCTAGTCCCAAAACAAGTGTCTGATTTCTGGTTGTTTCTAAAAAATAATCCGCAAAACTGAGTCTGCCAGAGCAATTCAGCTAGAATAATTCCAATAAAATAAGGGATTTCAAAGTAAAACATAACCAGCAAATCATAGTCCAGTAAATTTTAAGCAAGGAGCAAAAAATGAAAAGGACTGTTTAAAGGATTTCTAGAAAAATACACCAGTTTCCCCAATTTCTTATCTCTTCCTCCCTTTTTTTTTCATGGAAAGAAATTTTCAAATGGCCATTCCACATATAAATCCCAAGAGTGAATCAAAATTCTTATACATAACAGAGTAGTACAGTAAGTTTCCTAAAAATTCCTCAAACATACATCAATAGTTACACAGTCTTAATACATCCCAGTTTTAACAAATCTTAAACATACAGTAATAGATGACCCAATCAGGGTTCCTAAATTCCCCCATATCAGACCATCAGGGGTAAGGGACAAAACCTTATTCAAAACTGCTTCAGACTGAGCACTGGCAGAGACTCTCAGTACATGCAGGGGATACATGTGGTGTGGCCTGGCATGTTGGCAATCAAAGCTGATTTAGGTCGCAGAAGCAAGTCAATACCTGTAATTTGACCAACATCTAGAAAAAAAAAAAAAAAACAAATCTAACAAAGATTAAAACAGTCTGAGATAGAAAGACTGGTCCACAATGACTGCTACAAGATGTGGAGAGGCCAAAATATATTGGCCAGCAGCTTCCTATGTGAAGAGAAGCTTGTCTCACAGGCAAAAGGCTGTCACCTATAGTCCCTATAAATAGCAGTTAGGTCTCACTGTGCTAATTGTTCTCTCATTTTTTAGAAACTTTAAAAAAAATTGAATATCATAGACACAATATCCAGTAACAGATAAATGACCAGACTAAATGCTTATTTGCCCAAGTATTTAGGATATAATGATTACATATAGCCAGGTTGGAAAGAGCAAGGTATGACATATAACCAGATTGGAAATAGCAAGGTAGACATAATTGCATTGTATTAACAGTTTCTATTGACCATTGCTCTGATTATAGAAATCAGTTATAGAAGGAAAAAATTCAGGGACACAACTGTAACATAACATAAGTAGTTGAAACTCAATATTCAACAAAACAGAATGAAATAGCTTTAATTCATTTTTACTCCAGTTAATGGTCCCATTAACTGTCAGAGGGTAGAGTTTTAAAACTCACAAATAGCATTAACTATAAGTTCAAGAAATTTTTACTTCAATAATACATCCCATTAACCAAAGTTTCAGATAAATCTTAAACAGATATTTACCATAACCTTATATTTATAAGAGTAAAAATGTCTCATTAAGTTCACTTCTTTCATATCTAAGTAAATGTTTCATAAGTGAACATTATACATACAAACCAGTTTACTTTTAAAATACCTAATACATAAACAAATATTCCAAATTGCATATTGTCCATAACAGAAACATTTTCAAAAGGACAAAAAGAAAAAACTTATTTTCAGAGGCTCTTTAAATGACCTCAGGATGACCTAATACAATCAATTAAAACTTAGATAGAATATCCTATACAGAATAGCCTAATACCACATAAAAGAATCCAAGAGGTTCTGTTTTTATAGCTTTTTATTTACAAGATATATGCATGGGTAATTTTTCAGCATTGACAATTGCAAAACTTTTTGTTTCAATTCTCCCCCTCCTTCCCCCCTTCCCCCTCTCCTAGAAGGCAGGTTGACCAATACATGTTAAATATGTTAAAGTATAAGTTAAATACAACATATGTATACATGTCCATACAGTTATTTTGCTGTACAAAAAGAATTGGACTTTGAAAAAGTATACAATTAACCTGTGAAGGAAATCAAAAAGGAAGGTGGACAAAAATAAGAGGGATTGGGAATTCTATGTAGTGGTTCATAGTCATCTCCCAGAGTTCTTTCGCTTCCCTCCGTATTCTTTATATAATAGATGAAATTGTCAACCCATACCTTACAGTCAAAACCATGGGTCACCAATGGTACTGAAGTTATGAATACACTGACTACAAAGATTTGTCATTCAACTCATTAGCTGGTTCAATTCATTACTGCTCTATTGGAACTGATTTGATTCATCTCATTTTTGAAGAGGGCTATGTCCATCAGAATTGATCATCATATAGTATTGTTGTTGAAATATATAATGATCTCCTGGTCTTGCTCATTTCACTCAGCATTAGTTCATGTAAGTCTCTCCAGGCTTCTCTGAAATCATCCTGCTGGTCATTTCTTACCAAACAATAATATTCCATAATATTCATATAGCACAATTTATTCAGCTATTCTCCAATTAATGGGCATCCACTCAGTTTCCAGTTTCTGGTCACTACAAAGAGACCTGCCCCAAACATTCTTGCACATACAGGTCCCTTTCCCTTCTTTAAGATCTCTTTGGGATATAATCCCAGTAGTAGCACTGCTGGATCAAAGGGTATGCACCCTTTGATAACTTTTTGAGCATAGTTCCAAATTGCTCTCCAGAATGGCTGGATATATTCACAATTCCATCAACAATGTATCAGTGTCCCAGTTTTCCCACATCCCCTCCAACATTCCACATTATCTTTCCCTGTCATTCTAGCCAATCTGACAGGTATGTAGTGGTATCTCAGAGTTGTCTTAATTTGCATTTCTCTGATTAATAATGACTTGGAGCATCTTTTCATATGGCTAGAAATAGTTTCAATTTCTTTGTCTGAGAATTGTCTGTTTATATCCTTTGACCATTTATCAATTGGGGAATGGCTTGATTTCTTATAAATTAGAGTCAATTCTCTATATATTTGAATCCAAGAGGTTCTTAAAAAATATTAAACTTTTAGAAATACTATAACCTTATATTGATCACAGTAAAAAATTTATCTCATTAAGTTCACAAGTTAGCTTTCATATCTAGGTAGATGGTTCTAAGTTCAACATTACACAGATCATTTTGCTTTTAAAATACCCAATACAGGGGGTGGAGCCAAGATGATGGAGAAGGCACACTCAACTTTCTAAGCTCCTCTCATAACCTTACGACTAGTTATTAAATTCAGCCTCAAAAATAGTGCTTGACTGGTAAAACCCACAAGGATTAGAAGCACAACAACTCACCAGCCGAAGATAATCTGGAAGATCGCCAGGAAAGGTTTGTCGTGAGGGTTGGGAACAGACCAGCGCAGCCAGGGAAGTAGGAAAGGTTAGCAAACAGAGCTGATGGGAAAGGGAGTGGCCTCTGTGATTAGAAAATTACAGAGGCGACTCTGGTACAGGCTGATTGCTCTGTCTTTGTTGCAAAACAGTGGATCAGCAGAGAAATTAAAGCCAAAGGCAGAAAGTACCCTAAAAAATGCCAGAACCTAACAGGATCTGGCTACATCTACCCAAAACCAGAAGTAAGGGACTAAGCGCAGACCCTAACACAGCTCTGCAGCCACATTCAGCAGTACAGACTTGCTAGGGGCAGTTACAAATCTGCACAGCAGGTGGGCACAGCCTGGGGGCAGTCTCTAATCTGCACAGTGTGGGGCTTGGCCTGGAGCAATAGAACTATCCCAGCGAGACTGTGCTTCCTGGGGCAGAGACAATTCCAGTCTGAGTGGGACTACTAGCTGGTCAGTGAGCTTTGGCCTGGGGTACTGACACTTTCCCTGCTCAGCATCTAGCCTTAGAGTAGTTACTAATCTGCACAGCAGGGGTTCTTCACTGGGCACTTCCACAACTCAGGCCAGTGCTAACCAGTTCCGAATCACTTCCAGGAAGCGGGGGAACTTTTTCCCAGAGCACTCCCTTACCTAGCTGCTCTTTGCAACCCGTTTATACCTATCCCTGCTTTGCAGAGGAATCTGGTAACCTCCTTGCCCTGAAGACAGAACCTAAAGGCTTTAAAAAATGAGTAAAAAAATCAAAAGGATAATCAATAGCTTCTATACAGAAAGAGAGAAGGTTTGCAACCCCCAGAAGACTAATAGCAAACAGTCACCAGACAATACCCCAAAAGTCAATGTTACTTGACCCCCATCAGATAATTCTCTCCTAGAAGAGACCATTAAAAGTCTTAAAAGAGAGTTAGAAGAAAAATGGGGAAAGGAAAGAGAAGCTATGCAAGAAAGTAATAATTTCCTGAAATGTGAATTGGAAAAAGTAAAGAATTCCCAGGAAGTACAAGAAAACAAAATTTGTAAATTGGAAAAGGTTAAAAAAAAATCCCAGGAAAGTAGGATTTGTGAATTGGAAAAGATAGAGAATTCCCAAGAAAGTAGGATTGTGAATTGGAAAAAGAAAATAACTCACACATAAAAAATTAGTGAAATGGAAAAAAATTCCATAGAGCAAAACAACTCATTTAAAAACTCAATTGGACATATACAAAAAGAAGTTTTAACAAGCTAATGAAGAAAATAACTCATTAAAAATCAGAATTGAACAAATAGAAACCAATGATTCATTGAGACAGCAAGAATCAGTCAAGCAAAACCAAAAAAATGAAAGATAAGAAAAAAATGTCAAATATTTACTTGGAAAAACAACAGACCTGGGAAAATAGATCTAGGAGAGATAATCTGAGAATTATTGGACTTCCCAAAAATTATGATTAAAAAAAAGAGCCTCGATACTATTTTATAGGAAATCATCAAAGAGAACTGCCCAGATGTAATATAATCAGAAGGTAAAATAGGCATTGAAAGAATTCATAGAACACCTTCTGAAAAAGATCCTAAAATAAAAACTACAAGGAATATTGTGGCGAAATTTCAGAACTATCAAATTAAGGAAAAAATATTACAAGCAGCCAGAAAAAAAACAACTCAAAAACTGAGGTGCCACAATAAGAATCACCCAAGATCTGGCTGCCTCCACATTAAAGGATCAAAGGGCCTGGAATCTGATATTCTTAAAGGTAAAAGAACTTGGAATGCAGCCAAGAATAAACTACCCAGCCAAGCTGAGCATTTTCTTCCAGGGAAGAAGATGGACATTTAATGAAACAAATGAATTCCATTTGTTTCTAAGGAAAAAACCAGAACTAAACAAAAAATTTTATCTCCAACCATAGGACTCAAGAGAAGCAGAAAAGGTAAAAGGAACTCTTGAGAACTGTATTTCTGCTGTGAATATACATAAAGACTACCTGTATGATTTGATTTTACTGATATAACATAAAAAGGGAAGTAGAAATGGAAAGGGGATAGTGTCGGAAAAAGGGGAAAGGGGGATAAAAAGAAGGAAACTACATCCCATGAAGAGGCAAAGGAAACTTATCATATCTGAGGGAATCTAGAGAGGGGGAGGAACATTGTGTGAATCTTACTCTCATCAGAGTTGGCTCAAAGAGAAAATAATTGACATATTTGTTTTACAGAGAATCTTCTCTCACCTCATTAAAAAGGGGGAAGAGGAAAAAGGAAAAGGAAAAGATTAATAAGGAAAGGGTACAAGAAAGGGGAAGAGATTCGAAGCAGGGAGGGAGGGATCCTAAAGAGGGTGAGTGGTGTGATACAAGTGGGGCCCATAAGTTTAAAACTGGGAAAGAGGGTTAGGGGGAGCAAGAAAAAGAAAAGCATAATCTGGGGATAATAAAATGGCAGAAAATACAGAATTAGTAATTTTAACTATAAATGTGAATGGGATGAACTCTCCCATTAAGTGGAGGCAGATAGCAGACTGGATCAAAAGTCATAACCCTATAATATGTTGTTTACAGGAAACACATTTAAAGCGGGGAGATACATACAGAGTAAAGGTAAAAGGCTGGAGCAAAATCTATTATGCTTCAGGTGAAGCCAAAAAAAGCAAAGGTAGCCATCCTTATCTCAGATCAGGCAAAAGCAAAAATTGATCTAATTAAAAGAGATAAAGAAGGAAACTATATCTTACTAAAGGGTAGCGTAGACAATGAATCAATGTCAATACTAAACATATATGCACCTAGTGGTATAGCATCTAACTTCCTAAAGGAGAAGTTAAGAGAGTTGCAAGAAGAAATAGACAGCAAAACTATAATAGTGGGAGATCTCAACCTTGCACTCTCAGAATTATATAAATCAAACCACAAAACAAACAAGAAAGAAATTAAAGAGGTAAATAGAATATTAGAAAAATTAGTAGGTATGATAGATCTTTGGAGAAAACTGGAGACAGAAAGGAATATACTTTCTTCTCAGCAGTTCATGCAACCTATACAAAAATTGACCATATATTAGGACATAAAGATCTCAAATTTAAATGCAGGAAGGCAGAAATAGTAAATGCTTTCTTTTCAGATCACGATGCAATAAAAACTACATTCAACAAAAAGTTAGGGGTAAATAGACCAAAAAGTAATTGGAAACTAAATAATCTCATCTTAAAGAATGATTGGGTGAAACAACAAATTATAGACACAATTAATAATTTCACTCAAGATAATGACAATGATGAGACATCATACCAAAATCTGTGGGATGCAGCCGAAGTGGTAATAAGAGGAAATTTCATATCCTTAGAGGGTTACTTCAATAAAATAGAGAAAGAGAAGATCAATGAATTGGACTTTCAACTAAAAAGCTAGAAAAAGAGCAAATTAAAAAACACCAATCAAATACTAAACTTGAAATTCTAAAATTAAAAGGAGAAATTAATAATACTGAAAGTAACAAAACTATTGAACTAATAAATAAAACGAAGAGTTGATTTCATGAAAAAAAGGAATAAAATTGATAAACCTTTGGTAAATTTGGTTAGAAAAAGGAAAGAGGAAAATCAAATTTGTAGTCTTAAAAATGAAAAGGGAGAACTTTCCACCAATGAAGAGAAAATTAAAGAAATAATGAGTTACTTTGAAACTATGCTCAAAAAGTTATCAAACTATGCATACCCTTTGACCCAACAGTGATGCATGTGGCCCTCTTCAACAATGAAATGAACCAAATCAGTTCCAAAAGAGCAGCACCCAGTGAAAGAACTCTGGAAGATGACTATGAACCACTACATAGAATTCCCAATCCCTATATTTTTGTCTGCCTGCATTTTTTATTTCTTTTACAGGCTAATAGTACACTATTTCAAAATCTGATTCTTTTTGTACAGCAAAATAACTGTTTGGACATGTATAGTTATATTGTATTCAATTTATATTTTAACATATTTAACATGTATTGGTCAACCTGCTATCTGGGGGAGGGGATGGGGGGAAGGAGGGGAAAAATTGGAACAAAAGTTTTGGCAATTGTCAATGCTGTAAAATTATCCATGCATATAACTTGTAATAAAAAGCTATAAAAAAAATAATATACCCAATACAGAGAAGAATGATAAACTGCATATTGTCCATCCTGTTTCCACTTAAAAGAAACTTTCAGATTTAACATTAATACTCTCTTCATTTAAAAAAAAATTAAACTTTTGGAAATAACCCTATCAAATTATCAAATCAGATTAAAATTATGCTCTAGGTTTTTTTTGTCATATTCTTAAATAAGGAGAGTATTATGCACTTAAATATTAAATAATTTGCTGAAGACAGATGGGATATCTTAGTAGAAATTGCTTTCAGAAAACTTAACAGTTCCAACAAACCTTTTAGAGCAGCTATAGACTTGAAAAATAAAAATAAAACATTCAGTTATTAACACCATGTAAATGTAGGCTGTTCCTTTAAACAGTAAAAGCAATTAATATTTGAACCAGCAAGGAGCTGCAGTTTGTTTAAAAAAAAAAAAAAAAAAAGGCACTATAATTAATGGGGAGAGGGGAATTAGATTATCCTTTCCACATGGTTGCCCTTCCCCCATTCCCCCATTCTTCCTAACCCCAACTTCTCACAGCTAACCTTTTTAGGGTACAGTTTCCTCCAGGATCCAATCTGTCAGCTAAAGAACTCAACCTCATGGAGTATCTCCTTTCCCATGGAAAATTGCAAATTCACTAGGAGTTTGTGCCTTTTTGTTCCCCATTTCTGGAAAGCCATTTTCCTCTCTCTTCTTCCTTCTCTCACACATCTCTTCTTGTCCCATCTCTGTCTCTCTCCTCCCAGTGCCTACTTGCTCAAACCTTCTCCAACATACTTTAAACACTCCCAAACCAATAACCCTTCTGACTAGATGCTTCATTTAACCTATTAATTGCTTTTGCAACTCAATCTCTCTTGTCCCTTGTCTTTAAATCACTTTTTAAAACTTTAAACTTCAAGATTTGCAATTAAATAACTTTGAACCAAATTTCATAAAACTTATACATACACCCAACAGAGATGACAAATTTTTAGGGCATAACTCATAATTTACAAATTACCCAATACTTCTAGAAAGCAACATACCATCTCAATAGGGAGACACAAACACAACCTCCCCGTGTTATGCCACAGTTCTCTTTAATTGTCCTGGCTCAGTTTCCCTGTACTAGTTTCCCTTATCTCAGTTTCTTTAACTGTTCTGTCTCAATCCCCTAAGCTGTAAAACTCCCACTCTGGTCCATTAAGACTGAGGACCATTTGCTCTAGGGTTGTAAATTGTTAATGCAAGCAAGATAAACAAGAGAGTAGACCTCCTGACTCTTTTTGTCCTCACGAATTTACACTATCCCTCTAAAATATTCCAAGATACCTCGCTGACATCTTTTCTTCTGTATATTCAGACATCCTGTCTCTGGGTTTTTAGGATTTATGGTCTCCCCCCATCCTGACAGAAGTTTTCCCACACTTCTTACCCCTTCTTTGTTTCTAAAAGATATTTAAGAAGTTGGGTTTCTCCTATTCATAGCTGGATGCTGGATGCTGGACATTGGATTCTTTGAGATAACAGTCTCCTCCAGCCCTGGGACCAACATGGATTCCTGGGCCCCAGCATATCTTTATCTCTGTCTGACTGGATAATTTGAGACAAGAGTCCTGTCCAGTCAAGTATACTCTCCAATTAATAAAATATTAAAAACTCTCTAATCTCTCTCCTGCCTCAGTTTCTCCAACATTACACCCCCTAAGGTAAGCTACTGGCATTTTGTTTTAATAACCTATATTTTAATTTAAAATCCAATCTAATACAGCTTTAAATTCCCAATAATATAAAACTGCTTTTCCTATCATACTTCAAATAATGAATTTCACTAAACAGCATAGTTTCTTTCTCTCCCTTTGGCCCCATGTGACCATTATTCCCAATGGATTTTCCTAAGCTCTAACTTTGACCAGAATTGCAGTCTTCAGAAAAATTAGACCTTTCTTGCTACATACTTTATCTAATTAAAGGCATGTGACCCCTTTCAGACAAGTGAACAGAACATCCCTTTAACAAGCCATTATTCTTAACTTATACTCAAAGATAACCAAATCTAACCTGCATAGGCAACAGTAAAATTATTTCCCACGATTTTAAAACAGCCCAAAAGAATACTCAAATCTAGCAAGTAAAGAGAATAGTAAAATTATTTTCCGCAATATTTTCTCCTGCCTGAGTTTCAATGCAATTAGCATAAACTCCTTTGTATTCCAGAGGCCTTATCTGTCCAGCCCAGTTTAGGACAGGCTTGAATTTGAATCATGTAAGGTTTTATTGCCCTTTACTCTAGTAGGCTTTGAAAATTTGTTCCAAAGAAAAAAAAACATCAGCCAGTTTAAGATATTTACAAATTAATGCAATAAGTTAAAAGTTTAAAATCACAAGCAAATTTTTATACTAAGTACAGTTGCAATATTGAAATAACCAATTCTTAATCATTGTTCTTAAACCTTTAGCAGAGCTTTTTAATCAACAAAATAGACAAGTCACACAGAACACAGAACACAAATCACAGACACAGACTGCACAATTACAACATTACACAAAACATTTAACAAATATAACCAGAAACTGCCCAAAAAAGCATCAGAATCAGATCACACCAGATCGTGTCTTAAAAGACAGCCAAAACATAGGGTATCCTCCAACGTTCTGTTGACACCTTTCTCAGAATTTAATGCCCATCAGCATTTTATTATTCTGAGAATCCAGATGCTAGCATAGACAGAACAGGTAAACAGATCAGATTATGTCTTAAGACATCCAGACTTACTCTCCCATGGCCGAAATGGAGTGTCCACCATTGGACTATGATGCTGTGATGCTGAAAACTGCTCTCTTTTCCAAAGACTCTGGGAAAAAAAAGTCCAAAGGGCCAACCTCTCCAGGCCAAGAACCCAGATCTCCAGTCACCCCGAGGCCCAAGGCGGAGACCCTAAGGTCTCTATTCTCTAATTCTGCTCTCATTTTCTAATATCTTGGTGGGAAGCCTCCAAAATGTAATACCAGAGAAACTGAGGCAAGATAGAGATTAGAGAGTTTAATATTTTATTTGAAAGGAAGAGATTTACTGGGACCAAATAGATCCATAGTTTGGTCCCAGGACTGAATGAGACTATTGTCTCCAAGAATCCAGCAAACAATGTGAGTTCTTAGTGACATATATATATATATATATATATATATATATATACATACACATGGCTCAGTTACAGGGTGTAGACAGAGACAGGGGCAGAGTCAGAGCACCAAGAGCAGGAACAGGACTCTGACAGAGTGGGAGGAGGCACTCTGGAGATGAGGAGAGGCATCTTGATAAGATAGTATCTGATATTCTGATAGCTTGGGAGAGAGGCATTCTGATATTCTAAAATATAAGATCTTTTATCCTTATCAAATATTCTGATGATTAAGAGGGAGGGGTGGTTTTGCAGGATTGAGCAGAACAATTGAGGTAGAACAATTCAGGGACAATTTAGGAAAACTTGAGTCAAGATAATAAAAGAGAACTGCAGCACAATAATAACAGCATCTACTTTGTAGGTTTGTTGTGAGGATGAAATGAAATATTTGTAAAACCATTTAACACAGTACCTGGCACATAATAGGTACTATATAAATACATATTTTCTTCTCCTTTCCCCTTTCTTTTGTTAATCTGGGTATTTTATATTTTTATAAGTATTCATCCATTTCCTGTTACTTTTCGTGTTTTTACCACCTTTTCTGAGAAGTCAGGGAGGGTTTGGTCACCTCGTTTTGGGGGTTCCCACCTCCCTGAAAAGTCAGGGATGGCAGGCCACCTGTGTTCTAAAACAAAAGAAAATGGGAGATGTAAAGGACTAAAACTCTTAAAAGAATACTTGAATTAGACAACCAAGCACTTAAGGCAAATTACCTATTCAATATAAGACAATGATTCTATTAGCATATGTTTGGGGAAAATGGGTCTTCTTACCATTGGTGTTGGCTCAATGTTTGGGGTTAAGATAATAGTAGGCAAGGATGGGGGAGGGGGAAAGGGGGGATGACAGCAGACAGAAACTCACTTGGCAGCACTACGAGGAGGAGAAAGGTGGAGATTCTGGACTCCAGAATTGAGGAGAGATCTTTGGCAAAACTCCTGGCAGTTCACCTGCTTCTCCCCCTAAAGACCAACAACTTTTACTTATCCTGACTCTGGCTGATCCTGAGGCCTCCAGGGAGCTAGCCCAGACATTACACATTACTATTGTTTAGTATATAATTAAGTAGAATAATTTGGACTAATTTACTTTATTTCCTTTTAAACTGCTATAACTTATTGAGTTTTTGATATGAGAAATTTTGTTGTCTTTAGTTTTTAAATCAAATATGCTTACTGTTTAGTTTATAAATTTGCATTTTTTCAAAAAGGCAGTTTTTAGTTTTCTTTATGGGTTCAATTTTTATTTACTTTCAATTTTATGAATTCCTTAATTTCGGATTTCTATTTATTGCTTAGTTGGGAGTTATTATTTGTTGTTCAAGTTTTTTAATTGTGTGCCCAGTTCATTGATTTGTTATCATTGTCTCTTTTGTTAATAAAAATATTGAAAGAGCGATTACTCCATAAGAACTGCTTTAGCTGCTTCCTATAAATTTTAGTATGTAGTTTCATTATTGTCATTTTCTCTGGTGAAACTGTGCTATTTAAGTGCATATATTAAATACTTAGATACTATGCCATTTTGTGCATATAACTAGTAGTATTCATTATCTATGATGCCTATAAGCATAATAAATTTTCCTGCTTTTCTCTTTTTAACCTATCTATATATATTATAGCTGTACCTGAAATCATGATCTCTACCCCTCCTTTTTTTTTAGTTTAGCTAAAGCATGTTAGACTTTGCTATAGTCTATGATTGTGATTCTTTGAATCTTTGTGTTTTAATTATTTCTTGTAAAGAGTATATTGTAAGATTCTGTTTTCTAATACATTCTAGAATCAGAATATCACCACACCTTATACTTCTGGTTCTCTGTAAACAGAGGAAGGAGAGATACAATACAATTTCAAATTATTTGACTATTGTTCTCAGGCAAAACTTTGGTTCCATTGAAATTAGAATCTTGATTACCCTGAGGATGGCATAACCGGAGGCTTATCATCTCTGGTATTCACCCTACCCTCTTCAAACCCTTTGGCTTCTCTAAGGCATTTGGCATGTACATGGGTAAGAAGAGGTACTTTGAAACTCTTTTTGTGTTGGCAAAAAATTGGAAATTTAGAATATCCCATGTGGAATTAACTGACCTTTCATGAGAATATAGCCTTAAACTACATCTTATTGTGATTTGAGACTTTATAATAACAAAAAGAGCTAACTAAAAAGTTGCAGGTGTTTTTTCTCTCCTGTTTCCCACCACCTCTTTATTAGCATTTAGGTACCTCTTTTAAAGGCAATTTATTCTTTTATTTCTGGGTTAGATTTCTGAGATTAGAAAGTAAGCCTGGACTCCCCCAAAAATGGGAGACAAGGTCAGGTGGTGGAGTCTTCTACATTCAGGGTATTAATCTTGTGTATTGCAGTTTTTACCTTCACACTCCTTTTACTGACAAACACCTTGTCAGATGGGAGGTGTCCTTTCTCATGAGGTCATAATAAACCCTTTTTTGCTTTTTCTTACTCTGAGAGTCTCTGATTGTTTTTGTGGTCAATATTATCCCACAAAATCCTAAGAATTGGGATGACTGAGCATTATGTGTAGGATTACGATTAAATACTATTGTGTTATAAGAATTAACAAAGGAGATGGGAAGACTTACATGTACTGATGCAAAGTGAAGTGAGCAAAACTAGGAAAACCTCATACATAGTAATGCAATATTGTATAATGACCATCTATGAAAGATTTAGTTACTCTGATGAAAACAATGATCTAAAATAATTCCAAAGGATTTGTGAGGGGAGGACCAGAGGGAAGAAGAGAATTTAGTTCTCAAAAAAAAATTTTAAGAGTGTTAAAGAAAGCAGCTGTTTAATAAGGATAAAAATCCTGGCTATATCTCTTTCAGAGTGAGGACTTAGTGACTCATACACTGAGGCAGATTGGATGATTTTCTTAGACATCCTTGGAAGGGAAGGGGTAATTAGCAAAATTTCATCCATCCTAAGGAGAAGAGCTGGTTTGAATAAATTAAGGCACTGACACACAACAATAGAGAAATTACAGTGGGTTTCAGACCTAGATACTGTAACTTATAAGTGAAGTGATTTGTGGCAAATTTAAATATGCCTAATGAAAACTGACAGGTTCTGCTGAGAGAGGAAACTGTGTAAGATTCAAACTATGTTAGAATGAGCATGCTCTTCTTTTCTTTTTATAGTAGACTCTTAAATAAGCCACTTAACTTTCTTTCTTTCTCTAATTCTCATTCATCTCAATCTCTTTTGGTCATTTCTTTCACTTTCTGCTTTTCACATATACCTTTTTTATTCTATTTTCATTCATTTTTTTTCCTTTCTAGCCCTGATTCTGTCATAACATTTTCTATATGACTTTGGGTAAATCACTTTCCCAATAGAGAGCTCAGTTTTTCCTGTTATATAGTCAGATGCGCTCTGGTGTTCATCCCAACTCTTATGTTTCTAAATTATTCTGTTCTATTCTTTTCTATGCTATTTTATCCTGTGCTGTTCTGTTCCATCTTTGCTTTTTATCCTGGCTTTTGTCTCTTTTCTCCATCTCTTGCCCTCCTGTGCCTCCCATACATTGTTTACACAATGAGCAAGCTCTGAATTTCTATTTCCTTCTGTATGAAAAGGGTGTAAAAGCAGATGTACCCTTAAACTTCTCATCGGTGAGGAGTTATGTGACAATGATGTTTAGAAGAAGGAAACAAAGAATTGCCTTTATTCCCCTAGGAAGTTTCAACCTTTGGGACATTTCAAAGTGGCATTAAAGAATTGCCAAAAAAGAAAAAGGCACTTGACAACTATTTTTGTTCAATGTGGGCTTTCACCAGATTTTTCTCTATGTACCAAGGGACACTTCCTGAGGAAGACTTCAGACTGTCTGTAGTATGATAGATGATACATGATACAAAGATCTCTCATCATTGAATAAAGGAGACCCACTTCTAACCTTCCAGGATACAACATGGCAGACCTGTCCCCATGGGGGTTCTTCCTTTTAAACAACTCTCTTAATATGACATGTTTCCTCTAGCACAGGACTTCTCAAGCTTTTTTCTACCCACAGCCCCTTTTTACCCAAGAAATTTTTATGCCCTGTATACACAGGTGTGTAAAATAGGTATATAAATCAAACACTTACTGATCGTATCATAAAGAAATTTATTTTTAAATAATTCTTTGGTACAAATATAATTTTATCATTTATTAAATATGAAAGCAAATTTACATACTAATGAGGTGGATGTGCTTGTTTAGTTTACATAAAAGAGTTAAATCTTGGCAAAATATCTGATATCTACTGGTACCAAATTTTTTGTGAGCTCCACATTCAGTTATGCAAGTTATATAGAATTGCAACTCACAATTTAAGAAGCTTTGCTTTAGACCACTGGATGAGAAACAGATCTCTGAAAGCAACAAATTGGGTATCTACACGATAAGATTCTTCCAACACTATTTGACAGCAGTGGATAATCTTAGGGCACTTAAAGTAAGTTTATATAAAGGAAGAATGGTGGATGACATGACAGAAAGAATATTGAACTTGAAGGTTTAAAAAAAAAAAGGACTTATACTCTTATTTCAATTTATCAAATGTTGATTTAGCATATTATTTTAAAATTCTTTTTCAACTAGTATAAGGTACTCCTAGCATGAAACATTATGTGGACTTTGAGCTTACTCTTTTCTCTTGTCAAGAAGATCAAATCCCAGACTATCCTGTTTGTCAAGTGATGTGAGAATGGACCTTTTCTCACTTCTTTTAATTTCTATCAACAATAATAAAATATAGAAATGATTAATTTGTAACACTTCCTCTGGTCAATTCTTCAGCATGTACTTAGACTCACAGTTTGTATCCTCCCAGGATAGCTACTATCTCAGGTTCTAGGGTACCCTGTTGGTGAGTTGGTGAGCTTTCCATTAACAACCAATAGATAAGACTAATTCATATCAAAGGCACTTATTAAAGTAGCTAGATAAGAATAGTAGCTATAAAATATTCCATTCCCACAACTTAGGGTACACTTTGACAAACACATAGCTTCTATGGAAGGAGCACAGTGATGGTGATATCTATGCAGAGAACACACATGACAAAGACGGTTCATCATTCTAGTACTATAGAGCTTAGAAGTTTTTTCTATCTTAGTGGAGTTCTTCCAAATCTAACTTGTGGGAGCAGAATTTCTCTGTAGGGTTGTTCAGATTGGCTCCTATCATTTCTTCCTTTCCACAACTCAACTTTTGATTGCCACGGCTATCTCTCTCTAGTAAATATTTTCTGTTTCACCACAAATGGAAAATTCTTTAATGGCCTCTATGCAAAATATCCTCCATTCTCTATCTGACCTGGAACATCTTTTCTTTTTCTGCATTCTATTTTCTGTTGACTTCATCAATTTTAATATATATTAATCCTGAATCTCTCTTCTGTGGATACTCCAGTCTCATTTCACCAATTGCTTTTGGCCTTTTCAATATGAACATTCCATAGAAATCTCAAAGATATGGTCGTAGATATCCATAGATATCTCATAGATATTCCACAGATATTTCAAAGATATGCCCAAAACACAATGATCACTACACAAAACCCTTTCTTCTATTAAATGTCCCTGTTTTTAATGAAAGCATCACCAACTTTTTAGTTACTTGGATTCATAACTGGATTATGGCCTAAATGGTCTTGACTCTGCTGTTCATATATGGTATCTCCGATTTCTATGCCTTTGCCTTGCATGTTCTCTATGCCTGGAATATACTCTCTTCTTACTTGAAATAGCCCTCTCTTCCTTCAAGATGCAACTCATGCATCCTTCTATCTGAAGCCTTTCTTGATCTTCCTGATTGCTAATGCCTACTTTTTCAGATTGCCTTGTGTTTAAATATTTTGCATTTTTTCTATACAAACACACATGAACATGTGTCTACTGCTACCAATCGACTAGAACCTACACTTTGAGAGCATAGTGTTCAGTCCTTAGTAGGTACTAAAAATATTTATTGATTAACATTGGAAAATATCATAGATGAGCATATATGTCCTTCCAAATGCCTCATTGACTATGCTGATTATCAACAAGATTTATTCATGATTGTATCTGTCGTATACTTGTATGATATATTAATGTATACATGAATCAATCAAAAGACTTTTGTTAAGTACCTACTATGTGTCAGAAGTTGAGGATACAAAGAAAGGCATAAGACACTCTTTGTCCTCAGAAATCTTATAATCTAATGAGGAAGATAACAAAATTTTAAAAACTGAAAAGTTAGGAGGAAGGAAAGGGGGAATGCTTGAGGGTAATGATGGTAAAAAAAACTTTTTAATTTAAATTTAATTTGTTAGAATTTTTCTATATTTCCTACAGCTGGACAGGAAATGGTTTGAGGAGGTGTGAGTTTCATCTTGCAGAATGACACATTTCAGGAGATTGTGAAATCCAGGTCAGCCAGGTAGGAACAGATGAATCAAATGACATTTTATTTAAATCAACAAAGAGGAATATCACATTCTATCACTACGATGCCTACTAGTAGACAATATTTCCCAGTGATGGCAAACCACTTAGGTAGAAATAATTCAATACTCAGCTCTTGAGCATGAATCTTCAGGATATATTGTCAGTGCCCAGAACTCCACATTGAATATGTTCTGCAATCCATCTCCTAAGCAGTATATAGAACATGACCATGTATTACATAAGATCTCAAAAGGAACAGATTGCAAGATATCCTACAAAGGGGGAATTCTTGTTCAGATAGGGGTAGAGTCAGATGGCTTCTGAGTTCCTTTGAAACATTTAAGATCCCATGATTCCCTCTGGATATACAGCAATCACATGTTGGTACACAGAACAAAAAGGACAATACAAGAAAATCTCAGGCTCCTGAACAAGCTATTGTGGCATTTAAAAAATATAAGCCCTGCCAAATCCTGTGGTCCTGAGGACTCTGCTAACCAATCCTTGAGCTCTTTGCTCATCCACCTCCTGAAAAATTTCCATTAATGTTGACTCTTCCTAGTTTAAAATAGCTCTAAGCCTCCAAAATTCATTTATGTATTCAATTAACAGTCTGTTCCCTGCTTTAATCCTAACATCATTATTGTAGCATCCCTACTGCTCTGCATGGAGTCAAAGACTCTTAGGAACTCAGCTTTGAACCATGGATTGTTTACTAACAATAAGCTTCTCTACAATCAAAGTCAGATCCATCTGTTCTCCCAGCAATAAATGCTACCTGGGGTTGATCAATTGCAACAATGTGAGGATACATCTTAAAAGGCAACCTACAGTGGTCAAAAAAAAGAGAAAGAAAATAGTTCCTGTCACCCTCCCTGGAAAATCATCAGGAACACGACAAATAGCATTGGCAGAAGAAGCAATCATAGTTACCCACAAGAACCTGGTCCATCTTGCAGCTGATAATTACCCTCAATTTTAGTCCTACCTTTTTACTACCTGCATAATTCTTCCAGAATAAATGGAAAAGGGGAAGATGGCTTAGTTCAAGGTGTTATACTTATCCAAGTTTGTCATGTTTGTGTATTTCTGGACAATCTTCTGTGATATTGCTGAACTGAACTTATTTGTGGAAGCTCAGATCTGTGACTTTGAGTCCAGTCTTTTGAACATGTTATCACTGCTCAATTACTCCTTGGAAATACTCTTGTGTTACAAGTCCTAAGTACTATGGTATCTAGACAGGGATCACACAAAATACTTAGAGAAACATAGATGGCACCCACATTTCTGAGTTCTGAGCCTTTTGTCAAGAAGACTTGAGTTCACCAGCAATCTCATTACTAAGTCTGTATCCCAAAGAGATTATAAAAGAGAGAAAATTATCCCACATGAGCAAAAATGTTTGTAGAAACTCTTTTTGTAGTGGCAAGAAACTGGAAATTGAGTGGATGCCCATCCGTTGAAGAATGGCTGAATAAGTTATGGTATATAAATGCTATGGAATATTATTGTTCTATAAGAAATGATGAGCAGACTGATTTCAGAAAAAACCTGGAAAGATTTATATGAATGGATGCTGAGTGAAGTGAAGAGAACCAAGAGAACATTGTACACAGTAACAATAAGATTATGCGATGATCAGCTATGATGGACTTGGCTCTTTTTAACAAAAAAATAATTCAAGTCAATTGCAATAGACTTGGAATGGAAAATGCCATCTGCCTCAGAGAGAGAACTATGGGAGACTGAAAGTGGATCAAAGCATAGTATTTTCACCTTTTTGTTTGTCTGTTTTTTTTCTTATTAATTTTTTTCCCTTTTGATCTGATTTTTCTTACACAACATGACAAATATGAATATATATATATATAAAAGAAATGCACATATTTAACCTATATCAGATTACTTACTATCTTCAGAAGGGAGAAGATAAGGAAAAGAGGGTGAAAAAAATGAACATAAAGTCTTACAATAATAAATGTTGAAAACTACATGTATTTGGAAAAATAAAATACTAATTAAAACTTTTTTTAAAAAAGATAAGTCCAAGTTCAGCTTCAGAAAGTTATTAGTTGTATGACTTTAAGCAAATCACGACTGCTGTCTGCCTCATTTTCCTCAACTACCTAACTGTGTTGTTGTGAGGATCGAATGAGTGAGGAGGTTATTTGAATACAAATATTTCTAAAGCATTTGGCACAGTGCCTGACATATAGTAGGTATCTAATAACTGCTTATTTCATCCCTTTCAGAGTTTTAGCAGCCAGAGTGATATATAATACCAGAGAGAAAATTAAGACCAAACCTTAGAGAAATACAAGAAAACAGCTCCAATTTTTTGGAGTCTTAACTACTTTTTATCTACCACTGAGTTCCTTACACTTATTGAACTAAATGGAAGCTCTTATAAAGATTGGGGATGGTCTGACCAGGGTCCAACAGCACTAAAGGAACTTCAGAGTTGGTTTAAATGCCTAGTAGATTAAGTGGGAGTCATTCAATCAATCTGAGTATTCCTTAAGCATTCCTTAAGCCACTCTGCTAAGCACTAAGGATGCAAAAGACACTTTCTACTCTCAAGGGCCCTGACATAAATGTCCATTGTGAGTCATTTTTGCCCATGTAGTCTCATAAACTCCACCCAAAGAATTGGAGGCCTTCTTAATGTTCTCTTGACATCAAGATGCCAATGGAGGGCCGAGACATGTAACCATCATTCCTCATTCTTATCACATGACTGATCCATCTTTTTTTCCCTATCATCCATTTCTTAGATATCACTCTGTTCTCCAGTTTGTCTCCAGAGTTCTTTGTTATGTGTTAAACCTACAGACAATTCCTAAGTGCCTCTCCATTGCCCTCTGAATGATACTACATTTTAATTCTTTAACTAGAATTAGAACTAGAACTAGAATGTCCAATGAATCATGATAGCCATTTGAATATACCAATAGAATATTGGTTTTAAATAGATGGAAGCTTTTTGGTTTATTTATAGGATGAATGTCAAGATTGATCCAATTTGTCCTTAAGAAATAAAGAGTTAAGTTCAATTCCAACCTCAGATACTTACTATCAGATCTTGAAGAAGTTACAACCTCTATCTCCATCAGTCTCCTCTTTCTGTAAAATGGGTTTAATAAAATAACCCACTTCCTGAGGTTTTTATAAGAATAAAATGAGATTACATTTCTAAAGCATTGTGCCAAAAGTGCTATATAAATGCTACCTATTCTTCTTATTGCTGCTGTCATTATTATTGTCATTATATATTCTAAGAACTGCATGATTCCCAATATCTTCTGTTATTGTCACCATGGGACTGAGTACATATGACCAATGACTGCTTTGAATTATTTCATAAATTGCTTCGGCTGAAACTTTATCACTTCTTGACAATCTCTTGCTGATAAGTCTCCCATGCTCATCTTGGCTTGTCCTTGGATAGCAGGCAATTTCTATTGCCAAACTGTCTTAGAAGCTTCTTCAGCTTCCTAGTATCTATTCCTAGAGTACTGTCTTCTGTAACTTAAACTTATTCCTCATCATGATAAAGCATCAGAGTAGGACTTTTGTGGAGTACCATAATTATAGTACAAGGTAAATGTATTATTTAAGTTCAAAACAAAGGTGTGTTTTTTTTTTTAAGTTCTTAAGTGGGAAAAAGGTAGCACAGAGAATAGAGCCTTGGACCTGGAGTTACAAGAATCTGATTTCAAATCTGGCTTCAAACACTTACTAGCTGTGGGATCCTGGGAAAGTCATTGAACCCCAATTTCCTCTTTTAAAAATTGAATAAATAAAATGATGTTTTTTATTAAAAAATCCTAAATGAGGAGTGAGGGAGAAAGTCATTACTGACAGGTAGGAATGCCAAATAAATAAACGAATGAATAAATAAAAAAGAATGCGTTATGTACTTACTAAGTGCCAAGCATGATAATACAGATAGAAAAGCAAGACAGTCTTTGCTCTCTTGAAATCAAAGTGCCCATTTCTGATCCCACAGAAACCTATTTCCCTTAAGTTCTTCAGCATGAAAGCCCAGACTTCTGGCTCCAGTAAAAAGATTAAATGTGTAGGGGCAGGCTTGGCAGGTATGTTTGCAGTTAGTGGAAACCACGTACACAAAAGCCCAGAGGGAGTAAGCAGTCCATACACTCTGTGTAACTTAGGATACACTGGGATGGGGCAGAGGGGAGGAGACAAGGAAAGAGCCTGATTCCTATGCCATGGATGAGAAAGAATGTCTCTGTTAATCATGTAAATAGCCATGCACAGCATGAACACTTCCCAGAAATCAGATGCACCACTTTGCCTTTTTCCTGAAGATTCCAAGACAATCTGAGGGCTGAAGGATATTTTAATTACCCCTGAAGCCAGCAGGGGGTGACTTTTTAATAGTGCCAAGAAGTCTTTTCCAGTAGAGCACGGCTTTCATTCCAGCTTCTTCCCAGCCAGATAATTCAAACTTGTTTGTCAGTTAGCACATTCTTCATGTATTTTTTCAACAAAATAACCTCTTTTTCCCATGAATGATGCCTCAGAGCCATATTTGGGCTCCATTAACTGCTAATATTCATCATGAAGATAGGCCAAAAGATCATTTACCAGCCCATAAACAACTTTTGGGAAGCAGCATTATGTGGAAGAAAGAGCACAAAAATTGGGAGGTGGAAAATCTTTCAGCTCTTAGCTCTCCCACTATAAGGACTAGCAAAAGCAAAACACTTTATATTCCTAGGCCTCCATTTCCTCCTCTATTAAAAAAATGGATTGGATAGATGACCTCTAAATTCTCTCCCACATTTAAATCTAGGATCCAGTGAACATGTCCCCCTCTCCGCCCATATTTAATTTCACTAATTTCATTCCTGAATCAAATCTTCTACTCCCTATTTGTCCAGGTTAAGAGACCAGGAAATTTTGCTTGCAATCTGAAAACCCGGAAACTCCCCTCCCTAGAATGATCTCCATGATTTAGAGCATATTAAAAAAAACTAAGCATATTTCCAAACTATATACAAAGCCCAGCTGCTATAATGATTGTATTTGCAGATCTCATAAAGCTTGGAAGGAAGCTTTAATACACAGACACCTAAGTAGTACAACGGATATAGTGCTAAGCCTAAAGTCAGGATGACCTGAGTTCAAATTCTACTTCAGACAATGTAACTTTGGGCAAGTAATTTGTCCTCCCTGCCTCTGTTTCCACATCTGTCAAGTGGGGATAATAAAAAAAAAATTATCTAGAAAATAGAGATCTTGTAGAAATCCTTTAGTTCCAGAGATCCAGTAGAGAGAAGAAAATAGATCCAGTAGAGATAAAGAATTTGGCCTATCTGAAGGCCATGACTAAAAAAGAGCCTAAATTAGCTTTCAAGAAATTATCGAGGAAAACTATTCTGATATTCTAGAATGAAAAGATGAAATAGAAATTGAAAGAATCTACCAATCGCTTCCTGAAACATCTCAAAATGAAAACTCTTATGAATGTTATAGTCAAATTTCAGAGCTTCCAGGTCAAAGAGAAACTATTACAAGCAGCCAGAAAGAAACAATTCAGATACCATAGAATCACAGTCAGAATAACACAAGATTTAACAGCTTCTACACTAAAGGATCAGAGGCTTAAAATGTGATATTCCAGAGGATAAAGGACCTAGGATTACAACCAAGAATCACCTACCCACTAAAACTGAGTATAATCCTTGGAGGGGGGAAAGGAAGGGGGAGAGAGAATGAATATTTAATGAAATAGAAGACTTTCAAGCGTTCCTGATAAAAAGGCCAGAGCTTAATAGAAAATTTGATTTTCAAATACAAGACTCAAGAGAAGCATAAAAAACAGTAAGTAGGAAAGAGAAATCATATGGGATTCAATGAGGCTAAACTGTTACATTCCTACATGCAATAATAATGTAACTACTAAGAACTTTATCATTATTAGAACAATTAAAAGGAGTATATATAGACAGAGGACATGGGTATAATTTAAATATGTTGCAATAATGTCTAAAAAATAAAATTAGCATGTGACAAAAAGGAATGCATTGGGAAAAGGGGTAAGGGACAGGTAGTAGGGGACAAATTATTTCACATAAATTTGTACAGTAGAAAGACGGGGAATACAGTGGAGGCAGGGCCATTTGAACCTTACTTGTATTGGAATTGGCTCATAGATAGAATAACATACACACTCAGTATAGAAATCTCTTACCTGTACAGAAAGTATAAGAAGGAGATAAGGGAAGGGAGGGGGAAGCAGATAGAAAAAAGGGAAGACTAGGAGAGATAAGTCAGAAGCAAGATATTTTTGATGATAGAGAAAGAGATTAGGATAAACTGGAGGAAACAAGTTGAAGGGAAATACACACTTAGTAATAATAATTATAAAAAATGCTTAAAACAACCTTCTTTGATAAAGGCTTCATTTTTCAACTATATAGAGAACTGACTCAAATTTGTAAGAATACAAGTTATTCCCCAATTAATAGATAGTCAAAGAATAAATTCTTGCTTCAGATGAAGTAATCAATGCTATTTATAGTCATATGAAAAATGGTCAAAATCACCACTGATTAGAGAACTGCAAGTTAAGATAACTCTGAGGTACTACTATCCTATACCTATGAGTATAGGATGAAAGAAAAGGAAAATGTAAAATGTTGAAAGGGATACAGAAAAATTGAGGTTCTGATGCATTTTAGTGCAATTGCACAACTATGTTCAAATAACTACAAAACTATGTATACCTTTTGACCCAGCAATACCACTACTAGGTCCATATTCCAAAGAGATTTTTTAGAAAAGGAAAACCTTTACATACAAAAATATTTTATAGCAGCTCTTTTTATGGTAGCAAAGAATTGGAAATTGAGGGCATCTGCATCCATTAGGGAATAACTGAATAACTTGGGATATATGAATTGAAAGAATATGATTGTAATAACAGAAATGAGGATGAGGATGCTCTCAGAAAAATCTTGAAAGACTAACATAACCTAATGCAAAGCAAAATGAGAACTAGAAAAACGCTGTATATAGTAATAGCAATATTATATGATAATTAATTGTGAATGACAGCTATTCTCAGTAATATAATGATCCAAGACAGTTCCAAAGGATCTATGATGAAAAATGCTATCCACTTCCAGGGAAAGAAATGGCGGAGAGCGAATGCAGCTCAAAGCATACTTTAAAAAAAAAAAAACTTTCTGTATTTTCTTGTTTTAGTTTTTTGTCTTGTGTTTTCTTTCAAAACATGACTAATGTGGAAATAGGTTTTATATGACTACTCATCATGAATAACTTACATCAAATTGCTTGCTTCTCAAGGAAAAGGTAGAGAAGGGAGAAAGGGAGAGAATTTGCAACTCAAAATGTAATTGGTAAAAAATAAAGTATTAAATAGATAATTGTAAAGTCTTACTTTTAGTTTCAGTTTGGAGTTTTAAGTGGAGTCACTCAATCAGTAAACTTGGAAGTATGTACTGTGTACCAACTACTGTTCTTCAGTCCTAGGGACAAAGAAAGCAAAAGATATTCCCTGCCTTCAAGAAGCTCATGATCTAATGGGGTTGACAACAAACAAATAAGCCATAGGATAAATAGGAAATAATTTTTAAAAACTCTTACATGAACTAAACACTATCTTCACTCTGGATATTTTCTCTGGCTGTCCCTAATGCTTGAAATCTTCTCTCTCCTCATATATACCTCCTGGCTTTCTTCATGTCTCAACCAAAATCCTATCTTCTACAGAGAGTCTTTATCCAATCCCTCTAAATTCTAGCACTTTCCCTCTATAATTATCTCCAGTTTATTCTGTACATGTTCTCTTTGTATATAACTGCTTGCATGCTATCTCTCCTGTTAGATGGTAAGATCCTTAAAAACAAGGGGGTTTTGTTTGTTTCATTTTGTTTGGAGGGTTTGAGCTTTTGATGTAACTCTTGAGCTTAGCACAACATTTAACACATAGTAGGTATTTAATAAATGCTTGTTGACTTTCATGAAAGTCAACTATGTAACTACCAACTTAGTATTAAAACAATTGGAAAACAACATAGATAATTACTATATCAATACAATTGAAAAGAACAACCATAAAAAGTCCAATTTGGAGATTGACAAATTAGAAAGAAGAGCTTTTCACTAAAGATATGAGAAATTTCTTCTCTCTACATCCTTACAGAAATGGAGGGGCCTGGAACTAGGGACATCGCATGTAAAATCAGATTTTTTTTTCCATTCAATTGATCAACTTTTGTAATTTTATTTTCTTCTTTTTTCCCTTTGTTAAAAGGAATGGATCTCTGGGATGTGGATGGAATGTATACAGGAAGTCTAGGAGACATAAAAATAAAAGATATCAAAAAATCTATTAAAATTTTTAAAAATCTGGTTGGAAAGAGAAAAAATAAAAGTCTGGTTATCAAGTACCACAAAGAACAAAAAAACAAAAACACATGTTTATCTGTTTGGATTGAATTGCCAGGGGTGGTTATGTTTTTAAAATAAGCTTACTTCAAGGGCTTTATGGAAACAAAAGCTTTTTTTAAGTTTTTATTTTTGGACGAAAAAGCCCGGAGAGCAAGGAAGAAAGTCATAAGAGAAGCTAGAAAGGGAAATGAAAGAAAGAAAAGAAACTCATTAAAGAAAAGGAATTAATCAACAAGTATTTGCTGAGAATCTAATACTCATTCAATATTGTTATGCGTGAATAATTGACACAGTGGATAGAATACTGGATCTGCAATCAGGAAGACTTTGAGTTCAAATCTAGGCTCATGCACGTACTAGTTGTGTGACCCTGGGCAAGTCACTTAACCTATTTACCTCAATTTTCTCATCTGTAATATGAGCCAATGATCACATCTAAGTTTATTGTAAGGGTCAAATAAGTTAATCATTATAAAATGTACTAGATATAATAGGTTCTATACTATATAAAAGTTAACTATTATTATTACTAATGGCATGAAAAAGGAAGGAAGGAAGGAAAGGAAGAAAGGGAAGGAAGGAAGGGAAGGAGGGAAGAGAAGGAAGGGAAGGAAGGAAGGGAGGGAAAGAAGGAAAGGAGGGAAAGGAGGGAAGGGAGGGAAGGGAGGGGGGAAAGAAGGAAGGGAGGGAAGGGAGGAAAGGGAGGGAGGGAAGGAAGAAGGGAAGGAAGGGAGGGAAGGGAAGGAAGGGAGAGAAGGAAGGAAGAAGGGAAGGAAGGGAGGAAGAAACCATAGAAAAGCAAAATAACCATATTGGAAGGTAGGTGACCTGAATTCTAGTCTTTGTTATGCCATTCATTGGCTATATAATTTAAGGCAGTCATTAATTTTTTAAAATAAGCATTTACAAAACACTGGAAATACAAATGAAAACAAAGTCCCTAGCCTATTCTAACTGGGAAAGATATAAAAGCAAGGTGAAGGTTGGGGGTGGGAGAGTGATGATGATACCCAGTGCATTAGCACTATAGAGAAAAACTAGGAAGAATCATCAGGAGTGCCATCTTGATTGACCTGGGCAGAACCAGTTAGAGGAAAAAGGTTCAGGGGTGTGCATACTTCTCTTGCGTGAAATCCAAGGGTAGAATGAGCTTCCCATATAAAGATTCTTTTGAGACATTACAGAGAAAACTCCATGAAGTCAGGATGCAGCCTAGAAAGCAATGGATCTCTTCACAGCTTTCTCATCTGCTCATCAAGGTGTGTGGGAGGGAAAAAATAGGGTTCCACTGCATGATATCTAAGATTGCATCCACTTCTAAAATTATACAATTCTATGATTACAAGACATTGTATAATACAGTCATTAGAATGATATTATATCTGGAGTATTATACTTGGAGTCCAAATCTCTCATTTTACCAGTTACATGACAATGGGCTCTAAGTCTCCATTAACCTTGGGTTCACTCTAAAGATTCTAAGTTAGAGACATGTTCTGATCTGCATTAATGGAAGGGAGGTTCCACATAAAATCACAGATTTTCATTGATGTGTTCAGTGCTCTGATGGTTCTGTAATCTCATAGCTGTGAAGATGCTATCTGCCAACAATGCCAGCAGTTCATCTGTGCTTTCTCATACTGCATGATGTTTGTCTGTAGTTTCTCATAAATTTTCTATAGAACGTCTGTCCATTGTATTATAGGCCTTTCTCTAATTCTTTCTATCATGGGTCATATATGGACTGGTCATGTAACCCCCTAACTCTTGTCACATGGCTCTTTTCCAATAATAGACATCCTTGATTATGTCTTCTACATCACATGCAGTACAGGGAATTAAAATGTATAGTCCGGACATGAGTGCAATGGGAAGTAAGAGTAGAAAAAATATCAAAGGAGGGAGAAAGTAGGAGGGAAAGGAAATGGGAAATGAGAGAAAGAAGCTATTTGGGGACCAGGAACACAGTTTGTTAAAATTCTTAGTGGCTCACCATCTAATTTTTCCACTGGCCAAGTCTCCTCACTTACAAGCCTCAGGCATGTGGGCATGCGCTTATTTGCATGGCTGATTTACAAGGAAGGTGCCAGTTATGGAAAGTTGGAACTTCTTTCAGGCTTTGAAGTCTTCAGGCAAATGGAAAATTGGAAAACCAAACATTCCATTTGGTTCCTTTGCCAGAAATGGGCATTAATAGGTTTCTAGACACCTCTGCAACATCAGCAGGGAAGACATGTTACTAGGGGAGTAAAGGGAGGGATGAAGAATACTATACCATTTTGATGACTAGGAATAGCAAGACCATGAGTCAGATAGGCAGGTTTTCCAAAGCAAGCAGCAATTAAAACTTTATGGTGCCTCCTCTCATGATTGCATATTTTATTTATGCCACATATATGGTGCCATTTCTTTGTCCTTTGTCAAGCTCCCTTCTGCATTCCCCACTTTGCGGTACATTAGTTACCATGGAAACAATGAGGTCCCAGTGGTATGGACTTAGCTTAATGATGCCCACAAATGCTGCATGAAGTCAATTTGTGTAATGCTTGGAAATTTGTTAGACATATTGTATTAATGTATGGTTGGAGCCAGGAATTTTGTGCAGCATTTATGAGTTAAAGATCTTCTACAGAGCACATGAGCTTAAATTCAACCACTAAGAATAAGGAAACATCCCAAAATCACATTCTATACACCAACACCCTAACTTTCTAGACCTGTGGTTCTCACATTTTTTATACATGGTAACCATCTAGTATTAAAATTTTTCATACGTCCCCCATGTTTTCATAGTTCTATTATTAGTGCTCCTTGAATCCAAAGAAAATAGCAAAATTGCAAAATAACAATGTTACTGTCCACATGGTCTAGCATGGTTAAAATAGAAAGGATGGAGAACCTAGAGCCAATAGAGACCTAGATTTGAATCCTGATTCTGATACTTACTTGTATAGGCAGCTAGAGCTTAGAGCACTGAGACTCATCTTCCTGACTTAAATCCAGCTTCAAACAGTCACTAGCTGTGTGACCCTGAGCAAGTCAAACAAACAAAAATGAAGTCACAAAGAATTTAACACAACTGAAAAAATAACTTTGATTTCTTACAGTATACTATATTGTACTACTAAGCCACCAAGAATTTCAATAAATTCTGTTTTGGTCCTCAAATAGTTTCTCTCTCTCTCCTATTTCCCTTTTCTCCCTCCTTTGATGTTTTCCTTCTCTAACCTCTCATTGTAGTAATATATAGTACTATATCTTTAAGGCTTTTTCTCCATGTAATTGGGAGATTCTGCATGTTTGGTAAAGTGATATCTAATAAAAAAAACTTTTTAAAGTTCTTATAGATTAAAGTTATATCCAAATATCTATGAACAATAGTTGTCAGGCCTGGCCATTTGGTCAAGCCTTGCTAGATAGTAATTTTTTAAATATCTTACAGTGTTATGTTGTACAGTTTCTATTATTTCTTTGTATAAAGTATATTAATTAATAAATATAACCTCCTTGATAATAATCTTTCTCTAATTTCTGGTGGTGATGACCTGATCCTCAATTGCTACCATAAGTCCCTTCCATTTCCATAAATAAATCTGGATGATATGGACACTTACTTAACACTCTATCTTTGATTTACATATTATTATATTCAGATAGAAGTCACCTCTGAGGCCTTTTAATTCCATTCTTGAATCAGACCAGCCATTTCATAGGTTCTATTCAAAGATAAACTGTTTTCTATTATATTCCATAAATCTAACAGATGTATCTTTTAGCAGACTTTATTATTGCTCAGAGAATCAATGTTTGCTTGTGCCAAGAGTGTTTCTGTAGGTTTGTGACTTATTTATGATGTGCTCTGAGAATGCCTATCAATTTTTTTTCTTCCTTTTTGTTAACAATGGGTTAATCTTCCTAGATCCCCTTGGGAAATTGGACCCTGTGTTTCATTAATATTGTATAGGTTTTCATTAAGATATTTTCTGAATCTGTTATGATACATTTTACAATTCTGACTGGAATTACATAGGTGTTATTTGTTTTAGTCATGAGCTTCCCCATTGATTTTCATTTCAGGATGTGTACTCACTCCTTGATAGCTTTATGCTACATGTATTTTGCCTAGAGGTTACCAAGGTATTTATAATTTCAATTTGACTTCTATATTCATGCTTAAAGGATTCACTCTATATATTTCCTTGCCATGCTTTAAGAATGTTAGACTTATTGAATCCAAATGACAGTTTCATATTATTGGGGAAAGATTCCATGAAATGAAGCAACTGTTAGATTTTTTTTTTTTACAATGCAGTCATATAAATTTGCATCATCCATACTACATCATGTGACTAATGACATGTTTATTTAATTTCCTCTTTATTTTGGAAACTACAATTCATTCTAGTTAGAAGAGATGATAATGAACAGAAATATAAAGTGTTTAAGCTGTTTCTTTTTAAAAATGCAATGATTTATGTAATTTGTTCTTGACATTACTGGATTGGCAGAGTATTTTTGAGTTAAAAAAAGATTTCTCTACGTGGGCATGAAATAATCAGTATTTTCACTATACGCAAGGTATTTTACTCATTTACAACATGTGAATGAGCAATGAGTACAAAATTGAATCAAAAAATTTGAAGTAATCAATAAATATGTTATAAATGTTATACATTTTACAAATGTATAAAATACCATCAGGCATTTTGTCCAATCATTATTCAATCTATTACAAACATTTACTTTTTACACTCCTGAAACTTTTTAGCACACCTTTTTTGTTTCTCTGCCAATATATTGTTTTATTTTAAAGATTAGCACCTTTGTTAATGATTTAAATTGTAAATGATTTCTAGAAAGTACATAAGTATATAACTTACCTATATTTGGAGGGATTATTGAAATTCTCCTCTCTTAGTCATAGATATGGAATGCCTTTTGTTAAGAATACTGGGATCCAGTTTTTGTATGAGAGAAGACCAGTGATGAGTTTTTTTGAAAGTCAAATACCACTCTGAAGCTTTTGAGTTAATAATTATGCATCTTATCTAGCCTCATTACTTTCCAATTCTTTTTTTCTTTTTTCCATTTTTAAAGAAACTATAATTTCAATTGCTTCCCTGGATATAACTGTTCTGTCATTCATTATGCCAGCAGTGTACAAACTTTCTGTTTCTCATTAAATCCAATGTGCGTTCTCATTTTATTGGATTTCTTGTTACCATATAGATGACCAGAAATTTTCCACATCTTCCCTATCCAGGTATTCTCTCTCTCTTCTGACTTCTTTCTTCTTAAGTCTCTGTAGTAAAGTTTTTGATTGATGCTGAACTGTTCATTGCTCACTGTTCTGACTTCTTGCACTGTCTTAACATTTTGGCTTTTGTTTTCAGATATCAATGAAAGGAACCAAAAACTTCTGATAAAATGTTGTTTGCCAGATTCCATTTTGCATGTGTCATTTTTGTTGCTTTTAATTGGGCAACATGGTGATCAAGTTTTCTGTTATATAAATGAGCTAGATATTGATGTTATCTTCTAGTTCTTTCCCATAGATTTTCTTTTTTTTTCTTTTTTTCTTTTAAATCTTTCTTATTATAACTTTTTATTGACAGAACATATGCCTGGGTATCCCATAAATTTTCAATAGTTCCCTAAAGTCACTTCTGCCATAGTGGTATTGGACGCTTCTTCCATGGGTTATTCCATAGGCACCCTCTTTCCTCCTAGGGTTCTTATACTGACAATGACTATCACATATATTTTTGTGTTCGGAGAATGAAATGTTTCAATACTTTCTGTCAAATATTGTGAGAGAATACAGACATCCATGATGGTTATAGCCTATACCAGCTTTTTAAATCACCCTGTTTCAGTATAATTAGCCTGAGAGTTGGACTCATATTATCTTGCTCAAGGAAAGACTTTTCAAAGTTTCAGTTAAGAATACCCGTTTCTTTTTCAGAATCATTTGGAATATCAGTGTTATTTTTGTGATGTTTTATTATTAGGTATAATTTAATGAGTTTTCCATAAATAAAGATTTTCAATGGCCTTGGCATCTTAGTTTTTACATCATAACATGGCATAACATAACAATTATAACATCATAAAGAAAAGCAACTTTGAAAGACTTCAGAACTCTGAAGATGAAGAAAACCACTAACATTCTTCAGAGAAGCAATGAACTTAAAGTGCATAAAGAGACATACATTTTGGATATGGCCAATGTGGGAATTGATTTTCCTAGACTGAAAATTTGGATGAGGGTTTTTTATTTGCTCAGTTGGGGAGAAGGAGGGTGGCTCAGTAGGATGAACAGATTATAAATGCTTGTAAAACTAAACAAACTATTTATTTTAAAGAAACTCTTGCATATCACTGCTTAAGTTCTGCTTCCAATTTTGTTATGCAATTATAATTGTGCATAATGAAAGTACTGGTGTTTTCAGTCTATTGTATTCATCAAAAGAGATGAATTCCAATTTTGTTCCAATTTTGGAAAAAAATAGAAATAATTTGAGTCATAGGAATGGTAGTAGTGATGATGACAGTAGTCATGCTAGTGGTCATTGCAGTGGTGATAAAACAGGCCAAAATGAATTTATTGTGTCCAAATAAAGCAAATTTTAAAAACACTCCCAAGTTTTAATCTGCTTGCTACAAAATAACCTAGACTTTCACCCACTTACTCAAAGCTCCTTATCTTCTTTTAAACGTTCTAGAGAAAGAATAGCTGTCTTTAAAAAAAAATTACATGATGTCAACTCGCATTTGTAGAGTATTTTAAGGTTTATTAATTCCTTCTACCACAATAACCCTGTACCAATATTAATATCCCTATTTTAAAAGTCAGATCACTGAAGCACTGAGACATTAGAAAATGACAAACCAAAAATTTCTATTACCTTTAAGATGACTGTGTCTTATTAAGACCTATGGATCTATATTAAAATTACAAAAATTAATGTCAGTTATAAATATGTTTGTCCAACTCACACCAAATATCCATATGTTTCAGATGTTTGATGCAAACAAATAAACTGATAATTGGCCCACATTCTCAACTCTTCATATAGATTTTTTGGCACTAGTATACAAAATAATATATGAAAATTGGATTTGACCATTTTCACTGATCATCACATCAGAAGCCTGAGAATGAAACAATGAAACTACTTCTTGGAAAAAAGGTAGAGTGAAGTATACATTTTCAGACATGGTCAATGCTACTCAAATCAAGTCAAGAAGCATAAATAAAGTGATTACTATATGCCAGATACCAAGACTATCACTTGGAATAAAAACATAAACAGAAAAAAGGGCAGCCTCTGCCCTGAAAAATTCTAATGGGAAAAAGATGACATATACAGATATTTTCTTGAAAATGGAGGTTCAGGAAGAAATCAATCAATCAAAGGGAGAAACCACAAATACAGAATATATTTTTAGTACAAAAAGGCTGCTGCTTTATGGTAGTAATAGGAATGGATATTGTTCTTTTGCTTTCAAAGAGGAACAATAACATCATGATAGGATATATGATGTCTTAACTTGCTCGTGATTTGAATTTAATCAAGGCAAATTTTCACAAAGTCATCAGCCTTACTCTCTCTTCCAGAAACATCAAAGTCAGGAAATCAATGGGGAGGGGGGTGGGAAGTGAAGATGTCCTGAGATGCATTAGAAGGCACCTTTAGTGTCTAACCAAACTCAAGCACTCCATAGCACTTGCTTCAGCCATCTACATGGCCATTAGAAAAAGTTGTTCTCATTCATCCATTCTGCTGAGGGCAGTCTTTGTATACTTGAAGAAGATATCCTTCTAACTCACTGTCAGATTTGAAACCTGTTGATTACCCTCAATCTGGTTTAGCTCATCTGCTGAGATAGTTTTACAGGGGTATAGCCACTACAGCTTGTCTGGAACACCAAGATTGGAGCTTGTATAGGACTGGGATGGAAATTGGGGAGGTAGGGGAGGAGATGAAATGAGTTAGTGATTAGTGACAAAAATGCAACCAAAAAAATTACATAGAAGAAAATAAAAAGAAGCTCAACCGAGGATACACACAAAGACCAATTTTGTTACTATATTGTTAGATTAGATATACTTTTTTGAAACAAACTATATATAAGTTCAGTTTCACATGCAATCGTCTTTTATTCATTGTAAGGAGCGTTTGTATGTTTGCTGATGATTGTTAATAAAAAAATTAAGTTTATAATTATGTATAATTGTAATAGTTATATATTTATATGCTCATAATATTATAATTTTGTTAAAATACATCAAGACAGGTACATGCAAACTGCCATCTTACTACTTCAGAAACTCCATTAAATACTTGCCACAGGCATCTCAATCCTGAACTGAAAAGTATTGTATTAGAGAGAGAGGAAAAAGAGGGTTCAAGCAATCATAGATTTAGATCTGGAAAGGAACTTAGAAGTCACCTGGTTCAACCCCTCTCATTTTACAAATGAAGAAACTGAGGTCCAAGAGAAGCTAATAGGCTTATCTAATGTCATATAGCTAACAAATGAATTTGAATTTCTATCTGTGGAATTCCAAATCTAACTCTAAATCTGGGATCCTATTATCCTAGAACTCATGCTATTGGACAGAAGCTCATGTTCCAAATCAGTTCCAAATTGATTCACCCTCCTTCCCTTCCATGAAATCTTCCCTCTCTTCAACCGGCATGGATCAGTTCTGACCCAATCAATACAACTAGAAATTGAAATCAATAAGTTTCCCACTTCCTGTCCGAGGATCATGTTGATCCATCAAGTTGTCTGGCTGTGGAGTGAAGGAAGCTATAAGTATAGGTTATCTTTTATAATACAGGGGCAGATGGGTGGTATAGTAGAGTGCTAGGCTCATCTTTCTGAGTTCAAAATTGGCTTCAATTACTTACTAATTTACCTTAACCTTGTTTGCCTCAGTTTCCTCATCTGTAAAACAAGCTGGAGAAGGAAAAGGCAAATCACTCCAGTATCTTTGCCAAGAAAATACCAAATAGGGCAGGAAGAGTCAGACATGATTGAAAAGATTGAACAATGACAAAATAGATTATAGAAACAAGAAAAGTCATCATCTGGGCACCTATTCTGTTATCTAGAACACGCAAAAAAAAAACAATAAATAAATAAAACCCCATTAGTGTTTATGTGTCTTTTCTTATCCCAAACTCTGTTCTCTGTTTCCCCTATAATAGCCCTCCAGAAAAGGTAATGATGCCAGATACATTCTTTCCCCACAGCAATAAAGGTCTAAGAAGCACTAAAGAAGAAAAACAAAGCCTTTCCTCCCATCCCAGTCCCCAATCTCACCCCTTTGTACCAATAGGCCTTTTCAGCCCAATAGAATACAAGTACAGCCACACCACAACTTCCAAGCCCTATGCCGCAGTCAAGTCCCCAAGAGCAAAAAACCCTTGCATCTGAGGGAAAAACAAATTAACTAGAGCTAATTCATTTTTCCATTGCCACCAGGCATTGCTGGGAAAGTATAGAGAAGAGATCAAAGTGATAGGGTTTGAAAGGACAGTATAAATGTTTATACACTCCTAGAGGAGCACACCACATTCCTATAACGCAGGAAGAGATTAAGGAGTACATAAATCCAGATCGAATAAATTGCCAGATCTTCACATTAAATCTGCCCCCCAAAAAAGCTGGCCCTGTGGGTTTGTTTTCATTTTCCCTCTGTAATGTTGTTCCTTTTCATAACCTGATGCATCAGGCCACACAACTACTGTGGTCGACTCAGTGTAACTCAAGAGAAATGAATTGGACAAAATGATGAGATCTCTGAGCTTGGGCAGGACCACAGAGGGAGGCCCCAGCCAATCCATCCCTCATAAAGCATCCTTCACACCTGTTCATTAAAGATCATTAAAGGTCTCCTATTCCCTCTAAACTATAAATGACTCTGTTTTGCTTTTAAAGCCCTTCATGACCTTGTGAGAGGACTAATCTCTACCAGCATCCCCCACATGGAAATAGTCGGGACAGGAACTGTCATTGTTGATGTTGTTCAGTGAGTTCAGATCTCATTTTGGTTTTTCTTGGCAAAGATACCAGAGTAGTTTGCCAGTTCCTTCTCCAACTCATCGTACAAATTCTGAGGCCAATGGAGTTAAAGACTTGCCCAGAGTCACACAGCTAGTAATGGTCTGAGGCTTCCTTTGAATGCAGGTCTTTCTGACTTCAGATCTAGTGCTCCAGCCATAGGTTGTCTGAAGGGATTAGCTTTCCCTAAAAGGAGACAAAGCTTTTCCTGGGACTTAATTGGTCCCAGCTTCCTGGTTACCTTAGGGCATTAAAAAAATTCCAGACACATGGACCCTGAGCCTGTAAAACTTGGTGAGTGTCTAAGATTTTGGATTATCATCCTGCCTATCTGGCCTGCTGATCAGATGTGTTTCCATAAGGTGACTAGGGAGATCACATGCCCCCAAAACAGATTAATTGTCACTGTATCCTTTTTTGCATATTCTTACTGTGTTAGAAAGTGAGCCTCCTTTTTGTTAATGGTTCAATGACTTGCCAGTGTCTTATCTTGTCCCAAAATAGAACCTAAACTAAGAGAGATCTGGGATTAGAGTTTATAGATATACTTAAATATTATATATACTTATATGTATGCTTATACACTTGTATATATACACTTAAAATACTTTTATAAATACATATATACTTAAATACATTTGGATATACTTATATATATACTTATATACTTTTGTATATACTCACATACTTTTATATATACATACATATATATTTAAATACTTTTGTATATACCCATATTTTGCATATACTTACATGTATAATTATATGCTTTTAGATATACATAATATATATATATATATATGCATGCTTGAATGCTTTTGTATATACTTAAATACTTTCCTATATACTTAAATACTTTTGATACCTTTTAAGCCTGAGGATCATTTTATTGTTGCTTCTTGCATCCCCCTCCCCTAGCACAGGGCCTGGCACACAGTAGGTACTTAATTTACTGAATAATTGATCTCTAATGATGAGGAAGTAGATCCCTCTGGAGGAAGCCATTCATTTTTGATCAATTCTAACTGATAGGAAATTATTATTTTTTTTTTTACATTAAGCTGAAATCTACCTCTCTGTATCTTTTAGCCATCAAACCTCTAGAGAGAAGCAGAAATAGTCTCATTCCTCTGTCACATGCTAGCCACTGAAACACTTGAAGACAGTGATCAAGATTTTTCCTCTTCCATAGACAAGTTTTCTCTCTTCAGGTTAAATAGCCTCAGTTTGTTCCTTTGATATTCTAATCGCCTCATCATGAAGCCCTTCATTCTCTTGGAGGCCTTTCTTTGATTACTTGTAGTTCCTGCTAAAATGTATGGCCCAGGATGGATTCCACGACTGCAGAGTATAACCAGAAGAGAAAATAAAGCAGAACCACCAACTCCTAGGCTCTGTTAGCTTTTCTGACTCCAAAGCTTGGAGTCTCCAGATGCCCTAAGAGAAAGAGTTTCAAAGGCCTGGGTCCTTCATGGCTTCCTGGGTGTCCTTTACAGATATTACATAGCTCCAGTCCCCTATACAAGGAGAGCAATCATGAGGTTTATGTATATCTCCTAAGTCACTTACAAGGATTCTGTGAAAAGGGTCAAGCACAAGCACTCACAAAGCCTGATAATCAATAGTCTGAGTGTATTTTCATACCAAAGACTGAGCTGAACCTTCCCTTTTGGAAGCTTCCCCCAGGGAAGCAGCTGTGCATGGGAAGGAAGCTGCTTACCCAGTGGTTGCTCCCTCTCCTCCTCTCTCCACCTTCTCACAAAGCTGTGTGGAACAGATGAAATACTATCTTAAAGCACTATGCAAACTTTAAAATACTAACAAATATCATCCAATTTCATTGTTATAATAATGGTTTGTGGTGGAATAAATGAATCTAAAACCTTCATTCACCTCATATAAAAAAATATATCTTTGGAAAACTAATAGGAATAAAGTTGAGTAAAGACATTTCCATAAGCTGACGAATGTATAATTTGATGAAATAAAGTATTCCTATTTTTAAAAGATTCGAATATACTTTGTATGATCTAAAAAGGTATAATATAAACTATATTAGGTGATTATAAAATTAATTAGGGGATAAATTAGGCAAATAATGGGACCCACTACTCAGGACAAATTCTCAACGACTTGTTGACAGAATTGTAGAGGTATTCTTATTTGAGTGTAGCTTCAAACATATGACCTTGGAGTTCTTTTCCAACTCTGAGATTTTATAAATCTATAAATAATTGTGGTAGTAATCATTCGGTCAACAATTACATATTATTATGTACTAGGTACCAGAGCTAAGTGCTAGATGTAAAAAGAAAGGTAAAAACAATCCCTATCTTCAAGGGATTTATATTCTATTGAAAGAGACAACATGTAAGTAAATCTGTACATACAAGATACATACAAGGAAAATAGAGGCAAACTGAGAGGTGAAGACACTAGTGAGAGATAAGGAAAAAGGGAGATAGAAGAAAAGACATTCTATAGAATATGAAATTTGAGCTTAGTCTAGAAACAAAACAGGAAAACTAAGAGGTGGAGTGAGCATTTTTACATTCTAAGAATTGGACATAGTTTAGATTAGACAGAGTTAAGGTTCAGCATTGAAAAAATGGGAAAATTTTCCAAGATTTTAAGGATGGATTTAAGCACACAGCATCCACTAAGTTCTTAGCAGTATGAAAGGTACTATGAGGGATACAGGAAAAGCAAAAGACCTCTTACTATTATGCTTCCTTAAGAATGGCACAATCCGTCTTTAGCAAGAATGCCTGACTTCTCTATTAATTACGTCCTAAAACTCCTTTTGTTTTTGTGTTAGTATGTGTGTGACTATGAGTAGAATGTGGGTGTGAATAGAATATAAGTAGAGAGGTTTCTCTACCTGAGTCCAGAATACATGACCTTTCACAGAAACTTTTCCAAAAATAACCTGATACAGACTGGCCAAAATGAAGACATTTAATCAATTTTATTGCTTCATCCTCCACCAGAAATTAATAAGATTGTTACATCCAAATCTGCTAACAACACTTATTTTTTTTCCACCAAGAGATCTTTTCCAGTAGTCAATAGAGTTCATGGGGAACATGCACTCTAAATTGTTTAAAAAAACACAAAACCTTTCTCAGCCTCCTGATCTCAGTCAACTTTATGCCAAATGATCCAAGAAGGCTATTCTGCTGCTAAATGGCTCTCAGATGGACCTTTAACTCCTACTCTGACAGCAGGCCGATTGGTGAGTTTAGCACCTAGCCAGCTGGAATAGGAAATGGGAAAGGAAAAGGAGAGAGAGAGAGAAAGAGAATTCAGAAGACATGTCTTTAAGTTCTGTCTATGAGACTACCATAGTACTCAAATTACATGTTCCTAATATTCTTTCTTCCTAGAACCTACATAGGCTCATCTTTGCCCTTTTACAGGCTGGTAACAAGAGTATACCTTCTATATTTCACACTCTGCCATATCTGAAATCCTAAGAAAGAAGTCATCTGTTATGTGTCCAGAAATATGACAGGTACTATGAGGAAGATGGAATTAGACGAAATCACATCCCCCAACCTAAAGGAATTGCAATCTAGTAAGGTACCTAAGAGCCATGAACCTGAAACTGAAGGAGAGTATGGGAATTTGCTTGGGGTTTAGTTTTTGTTGAGAGGTAGACAATTGTTTTTGTTTTGTTTTGTTGTTTGTTGTAAACCCTTAAAATACTACTAATTGATTTAATGGGGCAACTAGATAGGACAGTAGCTAAAGCCCAGTCATAGGGATAGGAAGATATTGAATTCAAATCCAGCCTCAGACACTTGCTGGCTGTGTGATCCTGGACAAGTCACTTAACCTTGTTTGCCTCAATTTTTTCATTTGTAAAATGAGCTGGAAAAGGAAATAGCTAATGACTCCAGTATATTTGCCAAAAAAATCCCAAATGGGATCACAAATAGTCCAAAACAGCTAAAATAACTAAACAACAACAATTCATTTAATAATGCTCTGAGGGAATCTTCTGCAAAAATTGAGCACTTGAATTCTTGGGAAATAGAGACCTCCCTGTAAACATTAGGCCTCATAGGAGACCTTTAGATTTTCACTTTCCATATAATGAAGTACTCTCCTTCTGTGTCTTATTCATGCCTCAGAACACCCTTATCTAATGAAACTAGCTAGTTTGCCAGAGACAGTGTAGGACTCAGCCAAATCCTAATTGCAATAAGTGACATTTTAATGACATATTCTGCCCCCATTTGTTTCCAGAACAATGAACTACCAGTTAGTGCTCAGGTTCAGGCCATGGCAGTCATTTAGCTGTTCAAGTATAGATAATAATTTTGACTGTAAACCATGAGGGGAGACCCAGATGAGGCTTGTCTGGACTTCCTGAAAATTCACAGATCTGCTTTGAATAGTTGGAGGAACCACAAAGATCTACCTCCCCAGGAACTTTTGTTTGGTTTTGCTTTAAAGGTAAACTAGCATTTGGAATAGAGTGGCATCAATTGGATGCTTTGCCTTTGGCTCAATATTTATACATCTCTTTTAATAAAATAGGTACCTCCCTTCTTTTCTTTTCACTGAGAACCTTGCTTTGCACTATGGCAATGATCCCAAGTTCCTTCCCTTAGTACAATGTAGAGATGAATTGACTTTGTCCTAAAGCATCAGGAAAGGAAAGAAAAAAACTCAAGGCTAAGTATTTCAACCTTTCAAGGAAAAGAACTATCAAGATGGGTAAGCAGGAAGACTGTCTGGACATATCCTAAACATTCAAACCACATGGAATTATTCCTGCCAAGTCTATTAACCTCATTCTATATTTTCAGAGGCTCCACAGGTTGGGAAATTACCATCTCCTTCTTTCTTTTCTATTGTCTTTCACATCTGGCTCCAGGACTCAACTATCTTCACTAACAAACTCATGCTTTCCAACCACCGACCCTCACCCCCATTTGTCAGACAGATACATCTGGTAAAACCAGAACAATAATTCAATTAAAATACAACAAGATGTTCTTCTTTCCTGGTTCATATAAGAATAATAACAATAAAAAGTGGTTACATTGATACCAAAGTAATGTTCTCATTAGTCATGAGTTCTCCCTATTTCCTATTCCCACCTAGGTTGTTTTATGGATAGAACCCTGAGCCCGAAGTCAATAAATTAAAATCCAGCCAGAAACATTTCCTAGTTCTGTGTCCCTTGGCAAGTTATTTAACTTCTTCCTGCCTCAGTTACCTCAATTGTAAAATGAGCACCAATCTCACAAGGTTATAAGAATCAAATGATATTTGTAAAATGCTTGGAACAATGCATGGCACAGAATGATAGAAATGTTGTGGAAGCATAATCAAGATGGTGGAGTAAAGCTACTTGAACTCTCCCCCAAGCCTCTCCAAATACCTTAAAATAATGACTCAAAACAAATTTTAGGATAGCAGAACCCACAAAAAGATGGAGTGAAATAATTTTCCAGCCCAAGATAACTTAGAGGCTTGTCAGGAAAGGACTGTTGTTCCAGGTGAAGTCCAGCACAAGCTGCGCCAGTGTAGCCCCAATCCCAGCAACACCAGGAGCAAGCCTTAGGAGCCAGTGAATCTGCAAGGGCAGCAGATGCAATCAGAGCTTTCTGCCCACAGATAATGGTGTAGAGCAACTTGTTAGAAGATGATAGAGGTCTCTTTACTAGCCCTGAAACAAGATTCTGTTGCTTTGCTCATGACTCGATCTGGGGCACAATCCTCACTGGCACTTCCATGATAAATTGGAGCACTAGCACATCAGAGCTTGTGGCCACAGTTGGAGCAGGGACTTCATCCTAGAGAGAGTATTTGTGGTCACTCATCAACCAGAGTACAGTGCAGGAGAGGAGTAAATACCTCTCCTTAGATCACACTACTTTGGAAGAATTGAAAACTCACAGATCCCTAGAAGTATCTCTGAAAACAGCTCCACAAAATCCCTAAAACTTGGGACAGTGCATCCTCCATCCAGGAAGCAGAATGTTACTTTAACAAAGAATTAAAAGTCAAGTAATAGCCTGGGGAAATGAGTTTGAGGGGATGGTGAAGTCAAGTGATTGCTTCTGCTACTGACCAATTCTTCTCAGTCTTCTTCATAGGATCATCCATGAATATGTATACCCCAGAGTTTTAGCTTTAAATCAGTGTTACAAAGTTCCAAGAAAAAGACAGTATCTAGAATATGGAATGGTTCATACTCAACAAGGATGAGAACTGAGAAAAAACCATTAGATTTATTGATAAAGATATTGTTGATGATCTCAAGCATTTCCAGTTGCATAATGGAGATAGAAAGCAGATTGCAAAAAGTGGAGAAGTGAGTAGGAAGTGAGACATTGCAGAAAAAGTCGAGGCAGATTTTTTTTTCCCTAGAAGCTTGGTTATGAAAGGCAGAAGAGTTTAGTTTGTTTTGTTTTTTGGAGATAATTGAGGTTAAGTGACTTGCTCAGGTTCACACAGCTAGTAAACATCTGAGGTCAGATTTCCACTCAGGTTCTTCTGCCTCCAGGGCTGGTGAATTGAAGTTTTTAAGGACAGGAATGATTTGGGGGGGATGTTTGTAGGCATTAGAGAAGGAGAATGCAGATAAGGAGAAATTTTAAAATATGTTTAAAGAAAAGAGAAATGAGAAGGGATTAACTCAAAAAAAAATAGTGGATAGGAGGGAAGGCACAAGTAGAGGGCTTGGCAAGGAGAAGAACCACTTCCACCAAGATTGGACCAATGGAGGAGAATATGAGGAATTCTGTTGATTTGGTTTAAAGTGTAGATTCATGATAAATGGCCTCAATTTTTTTCATAAAAAAAACTATAGTATGATACTCCACTGAGAATAAGACTGGAAAAGATTAGTTTAGGTAGCTTGTGGAGAAATATATTGGAACAGTAGTGGTAGAAAGTATGATAGAGAGTTCACAAAGGTAAAGAGTTGGCATGCAGAATTGAGGGCTTTGTTGAATTTAGATAATGAGATAGAATTAACATGAGATCTAATATGATAGATGATTTGTAAATAACAGGTTGGTGATTCCATAAGTCAAAGTCCTCTTTTGTAGTCCATAATAACATAAAGGGACTGCAACTCAATTCAGATCTCTTACCAACTTAGAAACTGATGTTGAGGAAAGTGACTTGGTTTCAAGTATGATCATAAAATGTAGTCTAAAAGGGAACCCTAATTTGAACTGGGTATTTGTTTGGACATCAGGTAATTTGGTTTTGTTGTATATATACATACTCTGTATCAATAGAGTTTGAATTTTGAATTATTTCCTACTCAAGTTGTGATGAGTTTTTATTGAACTATCTTCTTTCATCTAGTCTCTTATGGCAAGATGCTTTCTCTTTCCAAATCTTTTAACTGGTTAGGGTTTCTATGAGTGATCTATAACAAAACCAAAACCAAAGCAAAATTCATTCAAGCAAGAAACAATCCCATGACTTTGACTTCTTAACCAGTGGTCTAACCAAATGAGCTAAATATTTATTATAGGCAAGTAATAGGTATATGAAAGATGATTCTGGCAGGATTGCTCCATTATTTTAAAACATCTATGATTTCACTTATTCAGAAAGCAACTCTTTTAGGCTACCATAGGCAATTTTCATGAGTAGTTGTTGGCAAAACTATCCTCCACCTGGCAGCCAACCTTTTGGTGATGCAGTTCTCTGACTTTAGCTCAAATGGTGCTGACAATAGTCATTTGTTCGAGTCCCTATTTGAACCTCATAAAGACTCATGGTCACCTCCATATGCCATATTAAGGCATTGGAGTAGGACTTTAATTGAAATAGTGGAGAAATGTTAGTCAGAAAAAAAATGTCAAGTTAGTCAGATTTGAACAAAAAGGGAATTGGACATGAATTAATACTTTAGTCAGAATTGGCTTTCCACCATCTTGGTCACACATCCTGAAAATTGGACATCTAGAGTTTGAAGGGAAAAGCGTAACCATTTTGCTCTAAGTCTAGTACCATAGCACAGTGTTCTGAAATCAATCTACAAGATGATCTCAGAGCATTACCTGGTTAACTTTTAAGCCAGATGCAACACCTTTCTGCAAAAATTTCATTAGAACATAAGCTCCTTGATTATTTCATTTTTTGAGTTTAAATTTTCAGTTTTAAGCACAAGGTCAGGAACACAGTTACAAATTCCATAAAATGTTTCTTAAATTTGTGAAATTCCAGAGGGACAGAAATTATAGAGGTCAGCTTCAACTTCAACTAGCATTTGCTAAATCCCTACCATGTTCCAGGCACTAAGCTAAGTTCAGAGGATACCAAAAAAAAGAAAAAAAGAAAAAGAAAAAGAAAACAAAATAAAAACAAAAAAAGTCCTTGCTTTCAAATAGCTTACAGTGTAATGGGGGAGATAAAATGCAAAGAACTATGTACAAACAAGATATAAACAGGATAAATTGGGAGTGGGCTTAGAGGGAAAGTTCTAACTAAGGAAGACTGACACAATTCCTGAGATTCTAGGGATACCCTAGTGAATGGAAAACCAAAGCAGAGAAGAGTATGAGGGATGCCTGTCCTAGATGCTAGAAGGAAGATAGTAGACAAGAATAAATTGCTAAATAAGCATTCAAGATCTCTATACTTAGAGATAACTAAAGCCCCTAAATCACTATTTTTTCCTTGGTTATTTCAGAAGTAGTCCTATTTTATTTTATTTTATTTTTTATTTAATAGCCTTTTATTTACAGGATATATACATGGGTAACTTTACAGCATTAACAATTGCCAAACCTCTTGTTCCAATTTTTCACCTCTTACCCCCCCCCACCCTCTCCCCTAGATGGCAGGATGACCAGTAGATGTTAAATATATTAAAATATAACTTAGATACACAATAAGTATACATGACCAAAACATTATTTTGCTGTACAAAAAGAATCAGACTCTGAATTATTGTACAATTAGCTTGTGAAGGAAATCAAAAATGCATGTGTGCATAAATATAGGGATTGGGAATTTAATGTAATGGTTTTTAGTCATCTCCCAGAGTTATTTTTCTGGACATAGCTAGTTCAGTTCATTACTGCTCCATTAGAAATGATTTGGTTGATCTCATTGCTGAGGATGTCCTGATCCATCAGAACTGGTCATCATCTAGTATTGTTGTTGAAGTATATAATGATCTCCTGGTCCTGCTCATTTCACTTAGCATCAGTTCGTGTAAGTCTCTCCAGGCCTTTCTGAAATCATCCTGTTGGTCATTTCTTACAGAACAGTAATATTCCATAATTTTCATATACCACAGTTTATTCAGCCATTCTCCAACTGATGGACATCCATTCAGTTTCCAGTTTCTAGCCACTACAAAAAGGGCTGCCACAAACATTCGTGCACATACAGGTCCCTTTCCCTTCTTTATAATCTCTTTGGGATATAATCCCAGTAGTAACACTGCTGGATCAAAGGGTATGCACAGTTTGATAAGTAGTCCTATTTTAGAGGCAGAAGGCTGGACCAAAAGACCTCTTGAGAAGTCTTCTATTTCTAGGGTTTAATGTGTTATTAACACATGTTAGTCTATTTTAAAATTCTCAAGCTTTAAATAAGACTTGCTTTAACCAAGTTACTGTCTGTTTTTCATTGTTGTTAAAGATCTCAAGAATAATAATCATTCTAAGGATTTAATTCCTGGTCCAAATTAATCTAGATCACACAGGTCTATTCCATTTCTCTCCTTCAGGAACTTTGAAACCAGGGAAAATCTTACAACTTGATTATGTCTTTTTTTCCCCCTGAGGCAATTGGGGTTAAGTGACTTGCCCAGGGTCACACAGCTAGGAAGTGTTAAGTGTCTGAGACCAGATTTAAACTCAGGTCCTCCTGACTTCAGGCTGGTGCTCTATCCACTGCCCACCCAGCTGCCCCAACTTGGTTATGTCTTAAAGTAGGAAAAACTTATCCAGAACCACTGAGGAAAACAGGAGCAATCAAATAGTTTAGGTGGAAGATAAAATTATTATTGCTCAAGCTCCTGAAGCTACTTCCCTCTTTGTCTCTTAACAACGGTGGGAGACTAAAACCTTGGAAAACATCCTTATCACACATCATTTCTCCCTGACTAAACCACTTTCCCTTTTACTCTCTTTCCTCTCTCCCCCTTTTCCTCTTTCTCTCCTTGAACTCTCTCTTCCCTTCTCCCCTCTCCTTCTTTCATCTTGTCTGAACTTGTCTGAACTCATCCCATTCATTATTTCTTTGGCACAATTTTTCCAGTACATTTATGTACCACAATTGCCTAGCTACTCCATAATATAGGGACTATTTTCAATGAACTCAGCATTTGACACTTAGCCAAACATGATGCAGTAGAAAAAATACTGTATTTGGAGCTGGGTTTGAATCTCATTTTTGTCACTTGAAACCTGCATGAACTTGGGCAAATTACATAATCTTTTCAAGCCTCGGTTTCCTCAATTATAGAATGAGAATATTGGACTAGACCAGGGGTCCTCAAACTTTTTAAATAGGGGGCCAGTTCATTGTCCCTCAGACTGTTGGAGGGCCGGACTATAGTAAAAACAAAAACTTTGTTTTGTGGGCCTTTAAATAAAGAAACTTCATAGCCTTGGGTGAGGGGGATAATTGTCCTCAGCTGCCACATCTGGCCCTTGGCCGTAGTTTGAGGACCCCTAGACTAGATCGCCTCTAAGATCTCTTCTAGCTTTAGACCTCTGATTCTCTATGTCTTTGAACTTCATCCTCGGCATCAGCACTAAGAAATAATAAGTAATACAACATTAGAATTGGAAAAGATCTTAGAGATGAGACACTTCAACTCTTTGTATTAGATTAAAAAAAACACTAAGATTCAAGGAGATGAATGATTTGCTCACAGTTATGGAACTAATTATGAATAGTTCTTGAATCCTAGAGACTTTTCAGCACTAATTTGCATTTTGTTGACTTGGTTGCAGGTTAACTCGGAAAGTCAGGAACTTGTTGGTCCCAGGAGAACCAATAAAATCCTGGAACTGAAAGAGAGAAAGGAAGATTCACCCATCCTTTCATGGGGAGAGTCCTGAGCATACTAGGTCAATTCCAAGGTATATTCTGAAAGTTTGTCTTTGTCCAAAATAGCTCTAGAACTTCTTAGATTCAACCAACCTAGAGTCCACCTGCCTGGTTCAATCCTAGAATAAATCCAGTTATATAGTGAAACATAACTGGGCTTTCTTAATCAATCCTTCAGTGATTGTTCCCTCTCTATCCAGGAGAGTTCATCCTAGTCTCTATAAGATAGGACATTTTCCATCTGGAACCTTTGGTTTGAATTCCCACCAGTGTTTTAGAAAGCTGGTAATACCAAAGAAGCCGAGACTGAGATTCCTATGGACTTTCATGAAGACTGAATGGAGGTCATTGGGAATTTTTGGCACAGTCAGACCCAAGTCTTTTGGTGTGAAGGTAGAGCTAGGGAATGGGGAACCCTCCTCTCCCTCCAGCCTTCCCAGACAAAAGGCACAGAGGAGCTTTACAGTAAGGTTCCTTTTCTTACTTTTGTGCAACTATCAAATGCTACCCCAACTTTTGCAGTTAAGGTTTTGCTTCCAGATGTCATATTCAAGAGTAACTACAAGGAGGGCCTTTTTCTAAACTAATATATCTTTAAGCTTTAAGCATAGCCTAATATCACTTCATCTTTTCTCTAAGCCATGGTCCATCTACCACTCAGAATCTAAAAAAAAATGCTCCATCCCTCAGTTTTCTCATTCCTTATAGTGGATAGTGTGAGGATTCTCAAGATTATTCTTCTCAGCCTAAAAATCCTAATACAGGATTCAGTTTTAAAACAGACTGCCAAACTTTGTCTCTATATTTGCTTCTTTCCAATCTCTTTTCCTCTTAGCCATTACTACCATTGACCAGAATATAGCTATCAAAACTAGGATCCAGGAAAGGCCTCCTCATTTCCTGGCCATCACCTCTCTGATAAAAACAGGGTAACTATTTGAATCCATAGTGCTGGTCATTTTACAAGGAAAGCATTCAGAGACTAAGGACATGCTGGAGGCAAAGGGAACAACTGAGCAAGCCATGTCCTTGTGCAAGATGGGGGGATGTCTAAGGATCCAGTTACACTTTTAGGTGTCCTGGCAGAAGTCGACTCAGCCTCAACTGCTCCCAGGCCCCATGATTAGTTCTGTTCAGAGCCATAATACAAATGTCTCACGAATGAAAGACAGAGCATCTTCTCTGGAAGAAATTGAAGGCTTTGAAGTGCAGCCTTTTTTAGGTTACTCACAGAATGGTGAAGCCACTGGGCCCCATCTGGACCGATGCTATTAGAGCTGTCTGGAAGCTGACCTCCAGGGTCATGTTTCAGGAAGCAGAAACTTTTCCAACACAATGTCTAAAAATGCTTTGAGGTTTATCGGGACAGGACCTGGATCTGCATCTTCTCAGATACTTGAAACTGCTGAATTTTTGCATTTTAATATAGACTTTTCCCATCTAACGAGTCCCAAGTTGCTAAATGAGAACAAGACTCTTCTCCCTTGAACATTTGGCCCTTGGACATCCTCCACATCTCTACCCCGTAAACTGAAACTCAAAACAGTCTGTTTCTGCAGCATCAAATAATAGGTGGAAATATAAGCTGCTGAATGACGCAATCTGGGGATTCACAGGGAGCCAAATAGATTCTGCAGAAACATAAACTCCAAACATTGATAGAAGCACTAACAAGCACTATTGGATTATTTTAGAGAAAGGTGACTCCCAACCTGTCAAAAGACTCCATTTCCCTATATCATCTCTCAATGATATCCCAATAATTTCAATCTGGTTCACTGTCTAAATAGGGGGATAATTATAGTTTGGAGATAAGCAGTTTTAGGCATATCGTTTAATTTTATAATCCATTCATCTCATTAGTATTAATGTATGTATGAGACACTGTATTCAACATTAGGAAAACCAAGACAAAATTCTCTCTCCCTTTAAGGAGTTTATATTCTCCTAAAGCATATAAATGTCATTATATTCTCCTAAAGCATATATATGTCCACAGATAAATCAATTGACAAGCATTTAAAGCACTCACTACACATGTACTAGGCACAGTGTTAATTAAGCATTGGGGATTTTTTTTTTAAAAGGCAAAAAGTAGTCCTTGCCCTCAACAAGTTTACATTCTTATGGGACAAAACATGCAAATAAATAAGTCCATACAAGCTAGATACTGAATGAAATACAAGCACAGTTCAAGGAAAATCGAGAAGGGAGAAAGCATTAATAATCTGAGGAATCACAGAAGGCTGCAAGGAAATTGTACATGAATAGACTCTTGAAGAAAGGCAAGAATTCTAAAAGACAGGAAAAAAGAGAGCATTATTTTCAGTATCAGTAATATTTTGTGTGAATTTATAGGTCTAGGATATGGAGTATTGAGTTCAAAGAAAGGTTAGTAGAATAGTTTGGCTAAAATAGAGAACTGTGAAATAAAACAACAAAAAAAATTAGGAAAGAATCAGATAATAAAGGACATTAAATGAGCAACTAAGGATGTTTTATTTTACTCCATCAGCAATGTGGAGCCTCTGAAGACTCTTAAACAGGGAAGAAGTAAACCTGTATCTTGAAATTATTTTGATAATTGTGTGGAAGATGGACTGGAGAAGAAAGATCCTGGGAACAGGAAAATGAGTTAGAAGGCTATGGGAGTAGGTCAGTTGAATAGTTATGAAAAAATCATCAAAGTTTATGGCCATGTGAACAGACAAGGGGACAAATACAAGATATTTTTAAGGTCATTTCAATTAGACTGATAAATGATTTCAAATAGAGATAAAGGATAACACCAAAGTTACAAACCTTAATAACTAGGAGTGTCTTCAATAGAAATAGGGAAGTTTGGAGAATAAATGTGTTTAGGAAAGAAGACAAAGAGTTGTTTTTTGACACAATGAGCTTAAGATGTCTTTGAAATATCCAGGAGGAAGTATCCAATAGGGACTTTTTGATCTCAGAATAATAGCTCAAGAGAAAAAAATAAAAGTCGAATATAAAGACATGAGTCATCTGCCTAGATATGATAATTGAACACATAAACGATATGAGATCTCTTAGGAAATTTGGGAAGAAGAATAAGATAAAAGAGCCTAGGATAGAACTGAAGCAACTCATGCTAACAAGGCCAATAGATGCATTATGATAAAGTAAATGACACTGAGAAGAAATGGTCAGACAAGTAAGCAAAGTTCAAAAAAGAGGAGTATCACAGAAGCAAAGGGGAACAGACTGTTTATGGGGAGGGCATGGTTATTGGTAACAACTGATACATGGAGGTAAATGGAATAAGGGAAATAAGGAGGTAAATGGGATAAGGAATAAGAACGGATATTGAGGTTTAATAGTTTAGAGATCATTGGAAAACTTGGAGTTAATAACTTTAGTCTACTGATGAGAAAGGAAGTTGAATTATAAGGGACTGAAAATAAGTATTTAGGAAAGAAGTATATGTAGCAAGTGTAGATTCTTTTGAGGAGTCTGATGGTTTAAAAGGGAAGAGAGGTATAAAAGACAATGGAAGTCCTACCATGCAGAAAATCTGTTTGGTTTCTATGTAACATATTTGCTACATAATTTGGGCTTAATCTTGGGAGGGGAAACCTAAAACTTAGAGGAGAAGCTATTTATCAGTTAGACTGCAGTCAGTGAAGAAGCTAAGTGGAGATAGATAGTACAGAGCTAAAAAAGAAATAAGAGTTTGTTCTCCCATTATGGGAGTGCTGAAGAATAATTGGGTCAACTTAATACAATGCTTAGCACACAGTAGCTGCTTTTAAAATTCTGGTTGACTTACTACAAAGGGTCAGTATAAACCAGAATTTGAACCAGTTCAAGAACCAGATTTTTCTCAAACATATCAAATACAAGGAATAAAATTTTCAAGCTAAAGATAAAAAAGACAGAAATCACAAAGTTTGGGACTCTGTTTTCCAAAAGATTCTCCCTAATGCAGGCAACATGTGTTTTCCATGTTGTGCTGATGTATCAGGATGGTCATGTTCTGTGCCCCAGTATGCTCCCTCCTTCTTCAGCTCCACTGGTGAGGTCGTTATGGATTTGGACACTGGGATAAACAAATAAAGGAGAGGATTAGTAAAAGAGATTCCATTGACTCTTTGTCATCAAATAGACATACCACCCTGCTTTAATGTGGAGAAGAGAACATGACTGATAGAAGTTCTCTATGGGATTAACCAAAGATTGTTGCACTGAGGCCACCATGTCTTTCTCATGGAAGTCAATTCTCTCTTCTCACTAATTTATTAACCCTTTGTAATCTGGTTTCTGACTTCATTATTCCACTGAAACTGCTCTTTTGAAAAATATCAATGACTTCTTTGCTAAATTCAATGACCTTTTTTCAGTCTTCATTCTTCTTGATCTCTCAGCAACCTTTGACACTACTGGTCATTGTCTCTTCTCCCTAGGTTTTCAGAACATTCTTCTTTCCTGATTTTTCTCCTATATAATGGACTATTCCTCAGTCTCCTTTTGGGATATTATCCAGATCATGTCCTCTAACCATGTATGAATCACATAGAATTTTCTCCTAGGACCTCTGTTCTTTGAACGCTATACTATAATCAATCCTCAACTTTTGTGGAATGACATTCCTAGAAAATGGCATGAAAGTTTTTAAAAAGTGAATCTTAATACATTGAATCTATGAGAAATAAGGGTAGTTTTCCATAACCAACAAAAACTGTAATCTTTTGCTAAATTACTGAAAATATATTTTTGTGTCTCCAATTCTTTATAACAAAACATTAATTTTGATAATATGAATTTCTCAACACAGCAACCACAAAATAACCCATAAAATGCAGTTGTTGTTCAGTCATTTGTGTCATATCTAACTCTTTTGATCTCATTTGGGGTTTTCTTGGCAAAGAAACTGGAGTAATTTGCCATTTTCTTCTTCAACTCATTTTACAAATGAGGAAAGTGAGGCCAGCAGGATTAAATAATTTGCTCACGTTCATACAGCTAATGCCGGGGGCCAGATTTGAATTCAAGGAAATGAGTCTTCTTAACTCTGTGCTTAGTGATCTATTCCCTGTATCACCTCTATCCAACTGCCCCAAAAATGCAGTAAACAAGAGTGGCAGTATGAAAAATATTTTTTCTTGCTAGTAATTCCCTACAATTTCTTTTGTGTTCACATCCCAATTTTTAAAAAAATATTGATTTCAGATAATATTCACTTCTCTTAATGTGTGAAATCCATAATACTATAAATACTGTACAGCAAATAAAATACTTAAAACTAAAACATTTTTTAACCTAAATTTAATCTTTGACTGGGTCAGCTAGCAGTGCAAGGGCATTGCATTATATACTATACTACACCTCTCTACCTTATCTGCTCTGTGAAAACCACAGAAGAAGTTGCTGGGACTTTACAAGTCTGCTGTCAAAAGACATTGAGACTTGTAAGGTCTCAACATCACCTCTGTTACTTTGTTCTTCAGGACCAGTGAATGGCATTGGAGATCATGAAGAAGGCACCAGCTTGAAATAATCTGTCAGTGACATCTGCTTCATGAGCTATTTGAAATCTTTAAAAGTCTTGGAGTATGGGATCATAGTAGGGGCAAGATGAAGTTTAATCTTGAGGCTATGATCGATTATGGGATAGGCAGCTTTGATGTCTCTAGCCAATTGGTCAATTATGCCAAGTCACCCTTCAACCTTGGAAACTGTGAATGGTATGATCATTTTTTTCTCTATTGCATATAGTCACAAATGTGCATAATTGCCAATATGAAAATGAAAATAAGGTTACGAGTAAAATCACATGAAATCTTGAAGACAATAAAGTTAAATGTGCAAATGTTGAGGACTGACTATACTACAGTTGGTGATCTCTTCAACTTCCATGGATTTAATTAACATCTTTATGTTGATAATTCTCATATCTATTATCCTACCCTAGTCTCTCAGCTGAGCTCCAGTCTCATAACTCCAATTGCCTTTCTAAAATCTTGCAATAAATGCCCAGTAGACACCTTAAATTCAACATATCCGAAGTAGAATTTGGTATCTTTTCCCCTAAATCCTATCCCAGTTACTCTAACAGGAACTACCTTCCTTCCCAGATTCATAAATCAGGGATCATCTTTGACTTTTCACTGTCTCTCACCACTTCCTCTATCCAACCTGTTGCCAAGGTGTAAAGGGCAGAACTCTGGAGAAGTATACTGGAAAGAAGGTGTTAAGTCAGTGAAATTGATAATACAATGGTTATCTAGTTTAGCATATGATTAATAGTTCTCAAGTTCAGTACATGTACTTAGTATTTAATATAGTTCTACAAGATTGACACCTACGATGATGTAATTAAAATAGAGTATATAAGAGCCAACCAGGACTGGACCAGAGACATTGCATCTTTGATCAAGCTCCTGGTGGCTCTCCATTTCTCCACTGAAACCAAGTTCCACCTGAAGGCCCTCCAGAAAGCTAGCCAGGGCCCAAGTGAAGAAGACAGACTATTAAGGAGATAATAAAGAATTTGGACTTTATTTCTGGCTATTCTCGTGGTGATTACTCTGTTGAAACAAAAGCTGGTTCCAAGACCTGCAGAAACCAGAACATTACACCAAGGCCTATTAATTTCACCTATATAACATCTTCCAAAAACAACCCCTTCTTTCCTCTGATATTCCTACCATGCTAGTTCAGGGTCTTATCAACTCATGCTTGGACAATTGCAATAGCTTGCTGATAGGTCCACCTGCCTCAGATCTCCTCTCACACCAGTCCAGCTCCATTGCCTGCCAAAATGATTTTCCTAAAATGCAGAACCATGTCACTTCTTTATTCAATAAATTCAAGGGGCTCCCCATTCCTTCTAAGACCAAATATAAAATCCTCTGATGTTCAAAGCCTTCAAACTTACCATCCCCCTCAACACATGCACACACATGCATATGTACACACACACACACACACACACACACATCCCTTTGCAGTCTTCTTATACCTAATTGCCTGCACATATTCTTTCAGTGTAGTGACTCTGGCTTTCTTACTGTTCCTTAAATACATAAGATCACATATTTCAAAAAAGAAATCCCTTCCAGTCTAACATTTGTAAACAGCAAAGTCATAAGTTTGAGCTAATTTATGATTTGTTCTTTTTCATGGCCATAAATTGTATCCACACCCCAAGCCAAGCAATTGTCATTGGCCTCAGATGAGACCTCATGAGAGAATGAAAATGGTACCTGCTATTAGAAAAACAACTAAATTTAAGCATTTACTCTCCTGATGATGAGTTCAATTGCACTATCTTTGGAGACAAAGGACATAGGAAATGAACATGAGAGTCCTGGAGAGCTTTAGCACCACTCTTTACTCAATTGAAGCTAGAATTTAAGAACTTTAAATCTACTGTAGTAGATGGCTCATTAACTAGTAAGCTCTATTTGCTCTCCACCACTGAGTTCTTCTGTTTTACCCTTTTTCTTTAAGGATACACATCATTATCAACAGAACCATTTAGGAATCATCAGACAAAGACCAAACAATTTAATTTATGCTCCATATGTATCAGCTGCAGGGAGTTTGGGTTCTACTGAATAATGGAATTCCATTTGATGAATCACATGCTTGTGGTAAAAGGCAACATACTTCAGTTAATAGATCACTCAAAAAAGAACCTAAGGTCAGGGGACCTGTACTCTATTACCAGCTTGAGCAATGAAATTTTATGTGATCTCTTTCAAGCTGGGTAATGCCTCTCTGTGTCTTTGTCTTTCAATACTCTATAGAGAAAAAACAAAGGACTGGCTAAATTATTATCTAATCCAATTCCCTTCTACAACTATTTAAATCAATTCTATCAAATAATGATTTTCTAAATACTTACATGATATCTTCTCCAATAGAATGTGTCCTTAATTAAGGTCAGGACCATTTATTATACTTTTATGTATCACAAGCACTTAGCACAGTGCCTAACACGTAGAAAACCAGAAATGGAGGGAAAACCTGAAATGGAGGAAAAACCTGAAAGGGAATATTTCTTGAGATGGAAAGAGATGTCCTGTTCCTTTTCCACATTGACCATGTAATCAGAGTAGATCAACCTGAGACAATGCATCCAGCCAGAGACAAGAGAGCTAAAGTGAGGCTAGACAGATGTGAAAAGACAGTCACCTGAGAAAAAAGGCAGCTTCAGGGAACATGACCTCTCATGGGAAAAAGGAATACTGGAAACAGTGCTCTCATGAGTACTTTCCAAATGGCATTTCTGAGTGCCCAATGATTTCAAGCAGCTTAGTACAGAGAAAAAAGCTTCTTTTTGTTAATACTTTATTTTACATTTTTCTATGTTCATTAGGGATCTTATTATTTAGTTTTCTTTTCTACTTTGAGTCTTCTTGAATAATGTATCAAAACCATGTCTGTGTCACAGATGGAATCTGATAGGATGCCTTCTTTTGATATTTTTGCAAATAATTTATGTAACAGCATAATTAGTTGGTTTTTTAATGTTAAATAGCATTCATTTGTGAATTCATCTGGTCCTGGAATTCTTTAAATTCTTCTTTTGATAATGGATCATTTAACTTTATTATTTTTGACTTGCTGATTTAGTTATTTTATATTTTTGTAAATATTCTCTGAAATCCTTTAAATTGCCAGTTTTATTGGCATATCATTGGGCAAAATCATTTCTAATAATAGCCTTAATTGCTTTATTTATTATAAATTCTCTTTTTTTTACTTTTGATACTAATATTTTTCTTCTTTTTTTAAAATTAACTGTTCCCCCCTCCAAAAAGAAAAATGGCCTCTGACTAGATTATCATCTAATCCAATTCCCTTCCACAACTATTTAAACTAATCCTATCAAATAATGATATGCCTAATACTTACAGACTATCTCCTCTGGCAGAATGTGCCCTTCATGAAAGGCAGGACCATTTGTTATCTTTTTATTTATCACCAATATTTAGCATAGTGCCTGACACATAAAAAAATTCAGTGGAGTTTTAAAGTTTTTTTTATTTTCTTCTTTGATGTTAAGAATTTCTATTTTGGTGTTTAAATTTTTTTTAATTTGTGGATGTTATGATATTTTCAGTGGCAGTCCCAATTCACTGATCTGTTCTTTCTCTTTTTTGTTATCAAACGTGCTTAGAAATATAAATTTTCTCCTAAGGATTGTTTTGTCTGTCTGTTCAAAATTGTGTGATATTCTTTTATTGTTATTATTATCTTTAATGAAATTCTTGTTTCCATAATTTGTTCTTTGATTCATCAGTCCTTTAATACTAAATTGTTCAGTTTCTATATTTTTCAGCCCTTCTTTATTTAATATAATTTTATTGCATTTCAATCATTGCATACAATACTTCTGCATTTCTGCATTTATGAGATTTTTATTTTCTAAGATGATTTGTTTTTGCAAAAGTGTCATACACACCTGAGGAATATGGATGCACTTTTTTATTCCCATTCAATAATTGCCAGAAATTTACCATATCTAATTTTTCCTCGATCTCTGTTCAAGTCCTAAATTTTTTTCTTATTTATTTTTTTATATTAACCTAAAGCTGATATAAGGAAATTGAGATTCTCCAGTATTATAGTTTTATTGTCTTTTTCTCTGTATAATTAATTTCATTTTTTTCTTTAAGTATCTAGAAATTATACCACTGGCTACATATATGATAAGTATTGAAATAAATTCATTGTCACTTTTCAGCAAAATGTAGTTTTCATATTTATCACTTTTAATTAAATCTTTTGTTATTGTTGCCTTATCTGAAATCATAATTGCTTCTCCTGCTTTTTTGTGTGTTCAAGTGGGGGGGGGGGGGCATAATAGATTTTGCTCTAACTACTGTGTAAATATTTATGTTTCAAGCATATTTCTTGTAGACAACATATTGCTGAATTTTGCTTTTTAACCTATTTTACCAGCTTATGCTATTGTGTAGGTAAATTCATCCTATTCATATTCAAGAGTGATAGTCAATTAATTATTTCACTCTATATTATTTTCTTCTACTTTTTCTTCTCATCCATACTTTCTATTTATTCCTGTTTATTGTGCTTCCCTCCCTTATGCTTCACTATCTTTTTGTTAGGTTTTCTTTTGTTTAGGACTAATCCCTTCCTGAATCAAACCTGTCTTATATCTCCTTTTTTCTTCTTCCTATTCATATATATATATATATATATATATATATATATATATATATGTTCAGTCCTCTTTTGATCAATACAGATGAATATGAAGTTTAAATAGCACCTCCTCAATCACCCACTTCTTCAAGTTTGTATAATAAAGTAGTTCTATTTATACAACCTGATTTGTTCACATTAACAAGCTTCTCCATCTTTTTCCCCATTTTCTCCTAACATCTTTTCTTTGCTCCTTTTCTTTTTTCTTACATTTAAAACTGAATAACTATTATTAAACTATATTATTCATTATGTTAATATTAGAAATACAAGGTTGGTTTAATGCTAATAACTAATTAATTAATTTTAGAAAATCATAAAATTAATTATATTGATAACAAAATCAACAAAAATCTTTCAAGATATATATAAAAGCTACAATAAAGACAAATAATTTGAAAAATATTATTGTTCAGGGTTAAGTTGAGCCAATATGATAAAATGATAATATTCCCCAATTTAATTATGTATTCAGCAATATATCAATCAAACTATATAAACAAAGGATTATTTTAAAGAACTACAAAGAAAAATAAAATTCATATGGCAGGGGGAACAACAGTGAAAAGAAATAAGAATTAAGGAGGCTTAAAAGTTTCTGATCCCAAGTTATACTAAAAGGAAGTAATTATTTTAGAAAAATGTGGTATTGGTTAAAAATAGATCTATCAGCAGAACAGATTAGGTGCCCGCCATCCATAAGCAAACCTATTTAATACCCTAGTATTTCATAAACAGAAAGACCACGTTTACTGATATAAGAACTCACTATATGACAAAAATTGATGGAAAAATGAAACAATAGTATGGAAGAAATTACATTTAGATCAAAACTTTGCAAAATTTATTCATACAAAAACAAGCTCCAAGTGGGCAACTTAAATATAAAAGATTACATTATTAAGAAATACTATAGAAATATGCAGAAAATTACTCCTCAAAACTATGGACAGGAGAAAATTTCATGGCCAAAGGATGCAAAGAAACACAATCAATCAACAAACATTTATTAAGCACTTACTATGCTTCAGGTACTATGTTAAATACTGGGGACAAATAAAAAGGTAAAAAAGATAGCCTCTGACCTCCAGGAACTTATAATTTCATGGAGTTGGAGTGCTTAAAAAATGCAATAAATTTAAATGTAATAAAATGATATATCCAATAACTTAGAGTCATTATTATCCCTACTTTATAAATGAGAAGCTGAGACTCAGAGAAATGAAATGATTTGCCCAATGTCATTATTATTAAGTGGCAGAGCCAGGACTCAATTCAAGGCCTCCTAACTCCAATTCCATTTTCTTTAAACTACATCCTGATGGAAACAAAGACTATAAAATTAGTAACTTTGATTGCATAAAATAAAATTTAAAAACTTCACATAAGCAAACACAATAAAGGTTAAGATTAAAAGGAAAACAATTAACTGAGGGGAAAAATCCCTGCAGCAACTTTTATCTCCTAAAGGTCTCATTTCAACCTATAGTAGGAAATAATTCAAGTTTATAAGAATAAAAGCTATTCCCCAATCCATAAATGATCTAAGGATATCTAATAGATTATTCTCAAAGGACAAAATCCAGGTTATTTATAATCATGAACAAATCTTCTAAATTGTTACTAATTAGAGAAATGCAAAGGAAAGCAATTTTGAGATTCTACCTCACACTCATCAGAGAAGCAAAAATGAGAGAAAAGGAAAATGGCAAACGTTAGAGGAGCTGTAAGAAAGCAATTATATTGCCACATTTTTGATAGACTTGTAGATGGGAATAATCATTCTGGAATTACATCAAAAAAAAGTTATGAAAAATCACAGGCCTTTTCACCCACTTATACCACTGCTAGGCCAATACTCAAAAGAAGTCAAAGGAAAATTAAAAGGGCCTTAAATGCATTCAAATTTTTATAGCAGCTCTTTTTGTTGTGGCAAAAAAAACTAGAAACCAAGGAAATTCTCATAAGTTGAGGAATAGCTGAAAAAGTTATGGAATCTGAATGTAATAAAATAATATTGTGCTATAAGAAATGTACCAATTAGGTGGTGCAGTAGATAGAGCCTGGAACCAAAAATACTTATCTTCTAAAATTCAAATCTGATCTCCAACACTTACTAGCTGTGTGATCCTGAAAAAGTCACAGTTTCCTCAGCTATAAAATGAGCTAGAGAAGGAAATGGCAAAATACAAATATCTATATCAAACAGGTGATGGTTTTAGAACACAAAATAAGAAGTACATGTGTGTATGTGTATGTGCTTGTGTGTGTGTAATTATTTTACTTATCTAGATACAAACAGCCATTGAGGAGTTTGTTTTTTCTTGACTATGCATATTTATTACAAGGAATTGTTTTAGTGGGGATAGAGGGAGAAAAAATAGATTTTGGTTTAATTGTTTTTAATTGAGTGATACAATGCTACAGATATGAAATGCAACAAATGTTGCATGATGACTATAACAATATATAACAATATAACAATAATATAATAATAGTAGTACTTATATAGCATTTACTATGTTATAGGTACTGTGTGCTAAGTGCTTTTCAAATATTTCATTTGATATTTGATATGGGAGGTACATATTGATATTATCCCCACTTAATTGCTGAGGAAACTTGAGGCAAACAGAGGTTAAGGGATTTACCCAACATTACACAGCTAGTAAGTGTCTGAGACTGAATTTTAAACTAAAGTCTTTATTTCTTTAGACGCAGTACTCAGTCCATTGGGCCACCTAGCTGCCTTTACCTTCCGTTTATATTTTATGGGACTTGTGGAAAGTTTTCATATAAATATAAATACCTATGTAATTTTTTCCAAGATATTGTAAGTTCCTTGAAAGCAAAGATTATCTTTTTCCTCCTGTATACTTAGCACTTACCAGAATGCCTGGTTTTAAAAGTATTTGCTGATTGATTTGTATGTTGTCTCTTCTTTCGGAATGTAAGTTCCCTAAAGGCAGGGATCTGTCTTATTTTTGTTTTTGTACCACCAAAGCTTATCACTATGCTTATAGTACATAGTTGCTGGTTCATACTTGTTAACTGACTGAGACCAGATTTTCTGTCTTTAAATCCAGAAATCTTTTCAATTTACTATGCTGTCTCCCACTTGACTCTCCATCATCAGAACCCTAACTCTCAGGTTCCTCATCTATTTGTCTGGATTTTTTTTTTTTAAATCCAGACCTATGACTTCATCAGTGATCAGAGTTCATCAGTCTTCCCATTGTAGAAACAACTTTCATAGAAGCAGATCCTCTGGATGGCTATAATTTGTAGTTTTAGAGAATTGCTTAAGACACTGAGAAGTTTAGTCTGTATGTGTCAAAGACAGGAATTGAACACAAGTTTATTTGACTCTGTGAGAAATGGATGGGCATTTAGTTTCCACAGTTATGAAAATTAAATTGGAGAAATGAAACAAATTAGAAAATTGAACCCCCCCCCCAAAGAATGTAAGTTCCTTAAGGACAGGAACTGACTTTTGTAATCAGGGATAGTGGCCTAAAATTTGAAAAGAATCTTTTGTTCTTTGCTCTTAGCCCTCCTTTGTTATCTTCCCCCTTCTAGAATGGAAGCTCCTTGGGAGTAGGGATTGGCTATGTAATAAGGGATGGAGATTCATATCTTGTAACTTCAGCAACATCCAATTAATGGGGAATTAAGGGAAGGGCTTGTGTTTCAAGATTGGAAATAAAATGCTGTTTGAAAGGTATGTCTACTCACGTAAGCACTCATTCTTGCAAGAATGTAAAATAAATCTTTCCTGCATTCATCAGTGAGTCAGTAGAGTTCTCGGTAAGATATTTTGTTTCTTACAACTCCAAACCTCTTTATGCAGTAGACCAAACTATTTCCTTTTCTTATCAGTAAAAAAGGTAAAAATAACACTTGTCTTTTCTACAGTACAGGACTGTGGAGGAAAAGGTTTTCTTTATAGGCCTTTGAGGGCTCTAGATATGAGCTAAGACTTTATAATTGGGACATAAACAGGAGTCAACTTTTTTACTATTTTTAATAATTACTAAAATTTGTTTTTGCCCAGGTCCTTTGCCTTCTGGCTGTACAGCCAAATAACCCATCAGAAACCCAAAATAAGATTGAGTCACCAGGATGAAAAGGGAAATAGATTTCAGAAAGACATTGATTGTCCTGAGCCAATCTCACTGAGTTCTCAAGTGCTTTGTGCAGAGGAAGCCAACAACATTGATGAATATAAATAGGCCAAGCAAGTGACAGACCTTGCCTCAGAGTGATTTTCCAAATAAAGGGGGAAGCCAAGGCCCCTCACTCCTCCTTGACCACCCTGACCCTGCAATGAATCATCGCTTTCTGGTCCTGCTGCACCACCAGATTCATTGGGAGGGAAGAAGCAGCCCACTGCCTTTTAGGGGCAAAACATCTTCTATAAATGACTGAGTCGGGACTCATTCAAATACTCCTGGATCTATTCCCAAGGAAACAGTCAAGAGGGCTACTTTTTGCAGTTGTATATGACCTTTGCTCCACAGGGCTGAAGAACTTTCTGTATACTTGTCACAGCTGGGCTATGAGCTAATTCAGAGCCAGGCTTCAGCAGGCAACAGTCCACAAAACTTCAAAATGAACTTCAACACTGACAAAGTTCAAGTGGCAAACTGAGGCACAAAAGGAATGAAGGCCTTGGATTCAGTGTCAGACTCGTTCTATGTGAATTTATTACATAAGAAAAGTGTACTTTTCCAAAACTGGCCAGGATCTAGGAAAAATATTCTAGATAGTACTTATCTCTCATATACTATAGTCCATCAATGGGTGAATACCATTTACTTTTTTATCCATAGTCATACCTACTCCTTATTGACCAAGGCCTATCATCAGTAATTTAGTCAATAAACATTTATTGTTTACCTACTATGTATCCATGGACAGCTGGGTGGCATAGTAGAGTAGTAGCCAAGTCTGGAGTCAAAAAGACTCTTCTTTATGAGTTCAGATAATTATTAGCTTTATCACCCTGGACAAGTCACTTAAATATGTTAAACTCAGTTTCCTCTTCTGTAAAATGAGCCAGAGAAGGAAATGACAAATAACTCCAGTGTCAACCAAAAAATGCATAGATAGGGTCACAAAAAGTCAGATCCAACTGAAAAATAACACAACTATACACCAAGCAAAGTGTTAAATGATTGGATAAAAAGAAAGACCAAAGGCAGTTTCTAAACTAAATTTTTTTAATAAGAATATTTTAAAAGGCAGCTTGAACTGAACACTGGCCAATCAACCACAGTCTCCAAGGAACTATCTAAATTCAATTGAACATGGGATTTAGAGATGGAAGAAATCTTAGAGGTCATCAAATATGACTTCCTTTTATAGTTAAGGAAAGGAGGCATGAGAGGCCAAAAAACTTATCATAGGCTTATGTGATGCTTAACATTGAAGTTCCATTGATCTGAGTTGACTGCTTCTCCAGAGACAGGTGGGCTAAAGCTAATTCAGAGATGTTCAGCTAAGGATTGGCTATAAACAAGATCATCCATCTTATCACATCCTATATACGGTACTGTCCCTACATTGATATTATATTGTTGTTTTAAAAACAACTTTTCTAACATTTAAGTGATAGCCTTATTTTGCAATTAGCCAATATCTATATCTACATATTATTTTACTTTAAGCTGGTATATACTTACATGCATAGGCTTATTTCTAAAAATCCTTCTTTGAAATAACATGATGATCTCTACCTATAAATATAGTGCTAACTTTTTATAGAAGTGGGATTATTTTGCAGTGAACCATTTGAGGTACTACTTGTAACCAATGATATTTGTCAGGGCTCAGTTTGGGGTCTGAATAGTCACAATTTGACTCCTATTCCAAAACCCATTAATGACCTGCTCTTTGTGAGTGGCAGGAAAAGAATTGGAGAAACAGAAGAGCTCCATCCTTCTTCAGTCTTTCAGACTCAACTAGCTTTGAGCATTTCTGGCTTCAGGCTTCAAGAGGGAAGATGGAAGAAATTATCCCGCTTCAGGCTGCTGAAAGAAAAGATTCTGGAAAGAAATGAAAAAAATCTGGCATTCTCCATCATGATGCTTTCCCTTGTTATCCTGGAAACTGAGGTGCTTCCCTTTTTTTGGATTAGAGCTCTCTCTGTCTCTCTGTGCATCTTTCTGTCTTTGTCTTTGTCTCAATCTCTGTCTGTCTGTCTGTTTTTCTCTCTCTCTTCTCCCTGTTATGCTTCCTCTCCTTCCCCGCTCTCCCTTCATTTTACCCTTCCTCTCTCCTTCTCTCAGGTCTCTCACTCACACTTCATCTTTCTATCATTCATCTCCCTTGTTCTCTTTCATCTCTCATCTCTATTTCACTCTCATCTGTCTGTGTCTCTCTATCTCTTGTCTCTGTCTCTGTTTCTTTCTCTCTCTCTCTCTCTCTCTCTCTTTCTCTCTCTCTCTCTCTCTTTGTGTGTGTGTGTGTGTGTGTGTGTGTGTGTGTGTGTGTGTGTGTGATTATCTCACTTTCCATGGGAGCATTCCTTTATTCTGTATTATCTTGTATATATTCTCCTTTGTATACCTTCTCTGGTTTCTGCTTTGCTATGTTTTGAATCAATGTGTTCTTTGGCTAGTCTCTATGTGTGTTCATTGTAGAAATGATATTTGGTTGGAAAGGGATCAAGCTTTGAATATAGAGAATGGGATCCTGCTTCTCCCCAGTAATGACTTAGTGATCATAAGTTAGCTTGAACTCAGCTATATCACTCTAGACAAGCAAATTTGAGTGTACAGATAGTTATATTTCTAGCCCTTTACCCACTCTCTCTGAGGATAGCAGAGTAGCCTTCAGTCCTATCTTTTTTTTCTCTCTCCTGGCAGGAATTAAGGTCACCCTTGGAGAGGGGTGAGGAGAAAGGAGATTAGGGATGTCTCTTCTGCTTCTATCTAAGCCACTCAATGACTCCTATGCTATAGTCATTGGTCAGTCCTCATCCCAAATAGAGCTACTCTCTAGTGGGTTCTCCTTTACACTTGGACAAAGGGTGGGAAACTGCTCTTTCTTGTTACAACTGCCACATTAATTTACCCCTTATCATTTCTCATTTAAATTATCAAAATAGTCTTCCCAGTGGACTCTTTACTTCCTGTCTCTCCCCCTTTCCAATCTATCTTCTATATAATTACCAAAACAATCTTTTGAAAGCATAGTTTTTACCATATCAATCTTTTGTTCAATAAACTGAAATGGATCTCTACTGCTTCTAGAATAAAATCCAATCTTATTTAAAGCCCTTCACATGCCTCCACATTACTTTTCCAAACATTTCATATGACTTTTCTCTATATTCTTACCTAGATCCTAGCCAACTTGCACTTCTGTGAACTTAGCTTCCATCTCCTTACCTACCTGACTTTGGCTCGGATATCGATAACCCATGCTTGGAATGTATTGCTTTTTTAACTTCTTTTTAGATATTTAGAATTGAAGTTTAACTCTTCAGAGCCTTTCTGACTTCCCAGCCCCTCTACTAGAGTAATAATAAGTGTTTGTACCCTTCCTCTAATTAACCTTGTACTTATATGTCTTCTATGACATGTAAATGTCATATTCTCCAGCAGAATGTAAGCTCCAGTAGAAAAATACTTATCATTTAATTTTTTTTGTATCTTTGGTCTTGTGGACATATGTTATACTTTTGTAACAATAGACCTACATTGGCCACAGGGGGCCTAGGGAATGGAAAGGTACTGGATGGACAATATAGCTCAGGTTTAAGACACGATTCATTTCCCTACAGACAAAAGTAATGCTTTAAGATGCAAAATACTCAAAAGTATACAATAAAAAAAGATTTAAACATGCCTATAACTTTTATTATACTATCAGGATATTGATATTTAAAATACAAATACATGAAACATTTAATGGTATTATTGCATAAACCTCCCACCTATACTTCAGTTCCACACAATCCAAACAAATCCCTTAAAGTTTTTAACTTCTTATAATAAATCACTGTTGGCCACTTATGGAAGGAAGAGAGGGAGGAAGGGGAAAAGGGAAGCAGAAAGGAAGGAAGAAAGAAGGGAAGAAGGAAAAAAAGAAAGATAAGAACATTCATCACTCCAGTGGAGAGGTGATAAAGTCAGAAAGACTCCTAGGAATTAAGCCTAGGCCCTACATTTCTAAAAGAAAAAAAAAAAAAGAGGAGAAGGAGGAGGAGAAAAAGGAGGGGGAGAAGTTAGAATCAGAGCAGGTTTGAGAAATATGATTAAGTTCTATTTTATTTATAAATACGTGACTAGAATGTCCTTGACTCTTTGACATGATAGATGGAAATGTCTTAAAAATAGACTGACATGTTAGTATAAAATTTAGAATCCACACAAGGGCTAGAAATGCATATTTGGGAAACATCTTCATAGATGATAACTGAAGTGATGAGAAAGAATGAAATCATTAAGAAAGAAAGTATAGTGAGAGAAGAAAAAAGAGCTGATGACAAAAATCTTAAGGAAGACCAATATTCAGAGGTGAAAAAGAAAAAGAGGAACTAGTGAATCAGGCAAACAATGGGCTTAGAGAAGTAGAAGTTACAAAGAGAATGGAATATATCAAAAATCCAAGGAGGAGACTGTATCTAGAATGCAGAAGTGGTTGACAGTGTCAAAACCTAGGCAGTCCAAGGAGGATGAATTTTGAAAAGAAGCTTTTGGACTTTAGTAATAAGGTTGTGATTGAAGATTTCAGAGACAGTATTCTCTGAAGTAGTATTGTGACATCACAACAGTTTTAGGAATGATACAAGTCATATTTGTGTATATGTCTTAGATCATAAACTCCTGGAGGTCAGAGATTGTCCTATATTTCATCTGTATGGACAGTTCCTGATGCAGTACATATGTTAGACACTTTCAAGTTTTCCTTGCACATACTAGACACTTTAAAGTATTTCTTGTTGAATTTGAATAGTGATAGAGCAAGGAGGGAAAAAGTTCCAAGTGAGTCAAACACAAGCAAAGACAGAAATGTGAACATTCTTGGCATATTTGTGGGGCGGTAAAGAGACTACTCTGTCTAGATCAGAGAATGCCTATGTGTGGCAAATACAGAGAGGAAGAAGTTGTGGGGAATAAGTTTGGATAGATAGTCTTGAGAACATATCATGGAGAGGTTTGGCTATTAGGCAGAAGAAGTATATTTGATGCAGCAGAAAATAAAACTTTAAAGGGAACTTTAGATTATAATCTTTGAAGTACAAAGTGATGAAGGTGGTTTATTAGGAATATTAATCTGGGTGTCGTGGAGGAATAACAGAGAGTTTAAAAAAAAAAAAAAACAAGCAAAAACAGACGGGAAATTGTGGCTATGACTCGGGACTAAGATTGGATTAAGAACATTGAATGAATCAACCAGGACCCAGAAAACTGCCATTTGACTGGTCTAGCTCCTACTTATTCTCAGTACAAAATAAAATTCACTATGAAGATGGAATCTCAATTCTGAGTCCTTCAAAAAAAAGTAGGGTAGTTACTTAAGGGGTATGTTGTGGAGAAAATGATTTTATGGCTACAGAGTAGACTAAATACCTGGCCACTGGGGTTCCTTCCTACTCTGAAATTCTGTGATTCTGTTCCTTGCTTAGATGGAATTAAAATGAAAGAAAAAGCCAAGTTAATAAAATGTTGGGCTAGGTAGGATGAACAAACTAAAATTTGAGGACTTGGTGATTAAAAAGTCTTGAGTTGGAAGAGACCTCTAAGGACATCTATCCAGAACCCTTTTTGATTAGAAGAAATTTGGTTTTATTAGCCAATCACACAAAAGGGACAGAATCACAGAATTGGAAATTAAAAGGGACCCCAATGACCATGTAGTCAGATTTACATAAAAGGACTTACATATATTAAATGGTTAGATGCTCACAGTATAAATAAATATAAACATAAGGAAGGGTTATGTAAGCATAAAGAATGGTTGTTTATGTGTTTATTTATACAAGTACTTCTCTTCTTTATTTACTTACTTAAATCTCCAAAACTGCCTCAGTAAGAGACTGGAACAGAAAAGTATAAAATGAATCCTGTCAAATTCATCCTGCAAAGTATTTGGCTCCCTGGTATTTAAGCCAGGTCAGCCAAGCCGAACAACATTCCCTAAATGCCCATTTCTTGAGCAGGGCATGAACATTAGCAATGTGGGGAGATAGAAATGAAATAAGAGACAGGACAGTGGCATGTTCCAGCCAGAGAATGGAACAACCAGACGCTTGGCTGAGAGGGGGTATTTTGAAGTAAATATGTGAAATTGAGCAGTTTCCTGGTTTCTGTCAACAAGAGATTAGGAGTCAAAAGTTAAACACAGGCATTTTTCCCTTCCATAAATGAAACTCAGTGTTCAAAGAGTGCTCTCCAAAACATTTACTGGATAACTGTGATTTATGAAGCATGTGTACACAGGCTCCCAAACTAGGAGACAGTGGCCCTCTGCCCCACTTAATTTGTGCTGAAATGCTAATTGCACCAGAAACCAAAGAAGCAGGTAGAAAGACCAGAGCAACAGAAAACATTGACTATCTATCAAACGAAAAAGATGGACTATGAATTATGCTCCATTGTATTATTATTTGGATTTTTTTTTCTATATGTGCATTCTATCTTCCTAATTAGATTAAAAGCTTCTTAATAGCGGGTCCCTCCCCAAGCTACTTAAAATGCATCCATGCCACCAATCAAAGCTATCAACAATCATGTTTTTAAAAATGCTCTAAAATCACTTCTGATTAGAGAAATATAAATTAAAACAATTCTCAGATACTACCTCTTAACTATCAATTTGGATAACATGAAGAAAAGGAAAATTACAAATGCTGAAGGAGATGTAGAAAAATTGAGACACTAATTCATTGTTGGTGAAACTGTGAATTGATCCAACCATTCTGGCACTTTGGAATTATATCCAAAGGACTATAAAGCTCTACATAATCTTTGGCTCAGCAAAATCAATACTAGATCCAAAAAGATAGAAAAACAAAAGAGGAATGGAGAGAACCTATATGTACAAAAATAGCAGATCTTTTTTGTGCTGGCAAAAGATTGGCAATTGCGGGGTTGCTCATCAGTTGAGACATGGCTGAAAAAATTGTGGCATATAATTGTGAAGGAGTACTATTATGCTATAATAAATGAGGAAGGGGATAGTTTCAGAAAAAAAACAGGAAAGACTTAAATTAACTCATACAAAGTGAACAGAATCAGGAGAATATTATGTAGAGTAACAGCATTATTGCAAGGATGATCAACTGTGAAAGATTTAGCTACCCTGATCAAGACAATGATCTGAGTAATTCCAAAGGACCCATGATGAAAAATGCTATCCACCTCCAGAGAGAAAACTGATGAATTCTGAATGCAGATTAAAGTGTATTTTTTTTATTCTCTTTATTTTTACTTTTATTATGTTTGTGTTTTCTTCTGCAACATGACCAAAATAGAAATATATTTTACAGGCTTTCACTTGAAAAACTGAAATCAAATCACTTCTGGAGGGGAGGATGAGGGTATAAGGGAGGGAGAGAATTCAGAACTCAAAAATTCTTTAAATGATTGCTAGAAAATTTTTACATGTAACCAGAAAATGTATAATTAAATAAAATAAATTTAACTAGCTTGTCCAGACTCCTTCACTTCATAGATGTAGAAACTAAGACTAGGAAGCAGAAGTGATTTACATAGGTTGTAAATAACTAATCTGAGTCATGTAGTCAATTCTTCTGACTCTAAATTCAGTCTTCTTCCTACTATTATACCATTCTGCTTCCTATCATGTGTTTATTGAGTATGCATTATTTTATACTGCAATTAGGTGAGTGACAGTATGTGGTAAGAGGTTAGAGAGCTGGTCTCAAAGACAGGAAGACCTGGATTCATGTACCATCTCTGGCATGTACTAACTGATCAGCCAAGGGCAGCATCTCTACTGAGCAGGTAGGTCGTTCAGCTGGAACTGTTCCTCTCCACGGTGACAGCTGACTGCTAAGACTAACTCCTAGCTATTAAGTTAGCTGGTTCTCATCTTCACTACTATGGGTCACACTTCTGAGAGCTGCCTAAAATAACTAACTTTTAGGGCCCAATTCCTGATGTTTTTATTGTTTCCTACTAGGTAAGTAGTCTACTTCAAAATATCATAGAAGAAATAGAAATCTCTTTTTCTCTTTGCTGCCCTCTGTTAGAAATGCAGTGATAGGGAGAAAGGCAAAACACCATCCACTCTCAAAAGCCAAGATTTTCCTCCATATTTGTTTCGTACCTTGATTGTCTATCTGACAAGCTAAAAAAAATTATTATTATTATTTTTATTTTTGCTGAGGCAATTGGGGCAAAGTGACTTGCCCAGGGTCACACAGCCAGGAAACGTTAAGTGTCTGAGATCAGGTTTGAACTCCGGTTTTCCTGACTTCAGGGCTGGTGCTCTATCCACTACACCAACTAGCTGCCCCAAGCTAACTTTTTAGAGGCCATCTGTGCATTGCCAATCCTGTCAACCTCAACATGTTGTCCTTCCAATTCCATCACAGAAGTACTTCATATCTCATATAGAAGTAGCAAAGTAATAACCCTACTTTGCACTTCATTTAAAATACTAATATCTTGTCTCCCTTCTGTAATTTCATCAATTTGGAGTGGGGGGGGGGAGATGGAGCAGCATCTTTATTAAATCTCCCTTCCATTACATACATGTCTTTCTCCTTGAAAAAAGCATATCCCTACCTTGAGGTTTTTCTCAAATTAGATAAGACTGACAAGATTACCATTTTCTCTGAAAATGGTCATTCTGAACATGTGTCTGCTGTTCAGGAGAAACAGGTCTGTAAGTTATCTGTGGTTTTACCACTGGATATTTAGATATTGTGATAGATAAAACTATATATCATAGAATATTAGGAGTAGTTCTTTTTGCCAAAATGTGGTAACTGGATGAAAGAGACAATTTGCTTTTTAAAATGAAAATGACGATGGGGACTTCATTGTTTAGATTCTTGAATAAGGCTACAATCCTGCAGTCATTTCAGGTCAATGTGACCTAGCAAAAGATTCCATGATGGAACCAAGGACTAGTCAGTCCTTCCCAAAGTCAAAATTGGTGCCAAGAATCAGCTTCAGGATTTGTGCCATAAAAGCTACCATTCTTCACCAAAGCCTCTCTTCCCTTCTAACTACCATGGTTGTTTCATATGGGCCTGTGGAAAGGAAGTTATGAGACTGGTGGCACTGAAAAAATGGAACTGACATTAAATTCTCAACTGGGTTCAAATTCTGCCTTTGGTGTTGATCCCCTGTACCACATCAGGCAAGGCACTCAATTTCCTCTGTTTCCTCATCTATAAAATAATGAGATTGTTCTACATTGCACCTGGTGTCCCTTCCAGTTTTCAGTGTATAAAGCTATGAACTTCTGTTCTGCTAAAGCTAAATCTTCAGTTGTCTCAGCTAACTGTTTGGCTTCATAAATATTATATAGCATCTGCTTGGAGGTCTAAGGGAAAGGCTTCACCTGATCTTCCTAATGTCTATTCTATGCATAATGCTTAGTGCTTCAAATGTCCAAAGACTAAAAAATATGTGTGTGAATTAGATTGTTTCTAAGATACCCTTCCAGATGTAAGCATCAATGAATTCTAGAAGTGATATTTTATTAAAATTCATAAGCCAAATTATAGGTACTGATAAACCTTTTGCAGTAAAAACCTCATTTGTGTAGGTATCACATATCAACTGTTTTTATTCAAAACACAGTCAGAAAGAAGGATGAGAGAAAAAAGAAAAAGCTTCTGGGAATACAAATAAACACATCTCTTCCCCAAAAAATTCATGCCCCCAAAACACATGTATTTTGTCCTTCGGAGAGCACTCACTTCTGTCCTAAACTCTGGTTATACATACAATTCCAAAACTGATGAACATCTACTTTTTTTTAGCCATTTTCCCCTGTTTTCTTTGCCAAGAAGAATGTTTTTGGACTGGAAAGGACATAACAAAAATGGCCAAGAGGAAGGTGATAACCAATTAATGATATATATCTAAGTGTCCTTTATAAATGTAAGGTGATTGGCCCAGATGGACTATACCCTAACATAGTGAAACTGGCATATGTGGTTATTGAATTACTATTGGTGATCTTTAAAAGATCAATGAGAATAGGAGAACTATCAAAAATTGAATAGATTAAATGTTCTTCCAAGTTCTTAAAAAGGAAAGAGAATGGATTTTTCAAGCTATAACTCTATATTTAACTTTTATTCCTGACAATATTTCAGGAAATAATATTTAAGGGACAGTTGGTGAACACCTAGAAATAGAAGGACTTATTCCAATGAAACAGTATGATTTCATCAAGAGTATTTCATGCCAATTGTAATGTATAAAAGGAAAAGTATAAATAAAACTTACTTAAAAATAAGTCACACTAAATTGACATTTTTTTCTTTTTCTTTTTAATGTGATAATGGACAACTCATACAAGGTAGTGCTTACACAGAGGCCAGAAGCAGCAATCCAAGGGCACTTTCAAGGTCTCTTTCAAGAATTTGGTAATAATTGTGAGACTTTGAAGATGTTGGCACAGGATCATCCAGCATGCTGTCCTCTATCAGTAGAGCAGAATTGCAGTAGCTCAAAAGAAACACAAGTTTAGAGACATCTGTCTCCCAAATGATCATACAAACTATTTGTGCCAAGCTGTGATAGATCCTTCCAAGCCTATATTGGTCTGATCATCTATAGTCAGACACAATACATATTGACCCCAACATCACAAAGTGATGTTGGTTCTCTTTGAACTTAAAAAACAAATAACACTAACCTGGTAGATCAGAAAAATGTCAAAATATAGGTTTCCTAACTTTCAGTGAAGTATTTAACCTATATTTCAGCTTTTCTTATAGAAAAGTTTAAAAGAATTGGACCAAACTATGGTACCATTAGATTGATTCAGAACTGGTTAAATAGTTGGTCTCAAAGAAGAATCATTTATGTCAACTTGGGGATCAGTCTTCAACAGAGTGACTGAGGATTGTGCACTTGGCCAATGCTACTTAACATTTCTCTCAGTGAAAACTTAGATAAAGGTATAGATGCTTTCCTAATTGAATTTATAGAATTTAATTGAATTTATATATAGATATAGAATTAATTGAATTTATAGATGAAAAAATCGGTAGGAATAGCAAACACAGATCTTCTTCAGTTCTTCAGTCAGAATATTAAACCAAATCTAGTAAGGTAACATTTTTATAGGAATAAACATTTTATGTGACACTTTGGGTCAAAAAATCAATTCCATAAATACAAAATGAACAAAGTGCAACAAGGGAGCGTTTCATTTTCAAAAAGATCCTAAGATTTTAATGGACTGAAAGCTCAATATGAGTTAATAGTGTGACTTGATAACAGCCAAGAAAGTTAATGAAATGTAAGTTTACGTTAAGAAAGGACACAGTGTCTATAATTAAGTAATCATAGTATCACAAAATTAGAAAGGAACTTAGAAATCATCTTCTCCAATTGATTTTTTTGTTATTCCCTATCCTAATCAGACCATAGGGCTGCTAGGTGGTACAGTGGATAATGCCAAACCTGGAGATGAGAAGACTCATCTTCCTGAGTTGAAATTTGGCCTCAGATACATCTCTGCCAAGAAAACCCTAAATGGGGTCATGAAGAGCCTGACATTACTCAAACAATTGAATGGCAACAAAAAGTCACACTATACATGGAGAATTGAGCTCCTCCCTAAGTATCACATTTTAGGAAAGATAAAAATAAGCTACCTCCAAATGAAAGCAACAGAGCTGGTGAAGGGCACCATCCTGTCATAAAAAGATTAATTGAAGACACTCAAAAGGTGTTTAACTTGAAGAATAAAAGACAAGGATGAAAGGGGATATGATCACAATTTCTGAGGACTTATGTGTCACATAGAATATAGATTGAATTTACTCTGGCCCCAGAAATGAAAATTAGGAGAATAAATTAATTTAGCATTTTCAAAAAAAAAAGGAAATTAATCAATAGGAATGAGCATAATAGCTCCCTTCACCCCACCCCATCCCCAGTAGAGATTTTTAAAGTAAAAAGTGAGTGACCATTTATTGGTTATGATGTGGAGAACACTTTTATTCAGGTGTAAACTCCCTGATAGCAAGAGATTCTATGTTGCATACTTGTGCATCTCCCACAGTGCTTTATAGATAGTGAGTACTTTGTAAATAGATGATGAATGATCATCTTTCGAGATCAATATCTGCATTGATCCTGTTAGATATAGGAAGACTTGTAAACAAAATTCTGAATCTTTGCTCATTTAAAAGGGAAAAGTTAGCAAGATATAGATACGTGTATCTTCTTTAAAATAGGATTCCCAGTGAAGGAACTCTAATCCCTTTATTGATGGATAAATTATATACATCATTAAACTTAACACATATTTGCACTATACAGAATTAAACAAATATTGGTTTCTGTCAAAGGGGAATATTATGATTTATTTTGAGAGTTCATTATTGATTCAAGAAATGATAAATTTTAATTTAAAATAACATGGCTAGGCTTTCAGATAGAGTGGGCAGCTGTTTATCCAATGTAATTCTAAGGATCTGGAGAGAAAAAGTTGAGGCCTGCTCAAAAATTTCTTTCTTATTGACCTGACATAGTATCCAAAATTCCCATCTTTAGAATTATATCAACTCTTGTTTAAATATAAAGCATTTAGACATTAATTTTTTTAACATTTTTTATGACATGCCTGGTTCAGCTCTCCTCAAATCTACACACTCCTCATTCCACTAGAGTATTCTCACTCTGACCTACCATTGCTAGATGAATCATTCAGGGACTGGTCCTTTCCCTAACTAGAAGAATGCAAAAGATTCTTCACTGAGAAAGACAACTGCTTCTGTTATCAAGGTCATCCACTGTGTCAAAGCCTCCAGTCGGTTCTCCTACACTCCTTTGCCCTACCTGGATGTACATGTCTGCATCTTGTCTGCAAGGACTTTTGTTTGCCCATTTTGACTTTTTCTTCCATGTTCCTATCCTCTGAGCTCCTGCCTACTTATTTCTAATTCACAATTACTTAGTTCTCTGGTATCCAGAAGTACACTGATTTCTCCTCCTATTACTGCTTTATTTATTTAAATCTTGCCCCAACATTTCAACTCATGTACTTTCCTGGTTGGCTTAGATGCCCAGCCCCATTTTTTCCATTCTAAAGCTTCTATTGTATTCCCGTTTCCACTTTCAAGATCTGCAGTAACCCTTAATTCTGGTTCAGGAAGCTCATCACATAGATAAATCTGGTGATCTAAGAAAGGAATATAGGTTTGACAGTTTTGAAGGAGTCTGTCTAATATGGGGGTGGGAAAAAGAAATAGCAAGAGAAGTAGAAAGTAGACTAGAAGAATAGAAGGCAAAAGGTCTGGAGAATGCCAAAGCATATACAAACATGGGCCAGCATGAAGGTACTGAGAGAAGTAATAAGAACTTAGGCTAAAGTGGAATGCCATAGTGGAAAGGATGTAAAATACTTACTGTGTGACCTTAGACAAATTGATCATCTTTCTGGGAATCATTTTCCTAATCTATAAAATGAAGGGATTGGGCTAGATGTCCTTTAAGACATCTTCCAGCTCTAGAGCATGCTTCGTTGAACTTGCTCTACATCAATCAATCAGCTAGAATTTATTAAGCACCTATTAAGGGCTAGACACTGTGCTATGCATTGAGGACACAGAGACAAAAACAAAACAATCCTTACCTGCATCGAGCTTTGTTATTCTGGAAAGAAACACATGCTGTAAAATATAATATAACATAATTATTATATATTTTACACAATATATAATAACATGTAAGGAATATAGCACACATAAATAAATATATATACACACACAAAATAAATATGAGATAATTTCTGTACATGGGCACCATGGCACAGTGGATAAAGTGCTGAACCTGAAGTTATGAAAACTTGAAATCAAATCTGGCCATTGACTAGGTTATTATATATTATATAAAATATGTTATGATTATGGTATATTATATTTTATTACAGTGTTTCCCTTCAACAGAACAGTTCTGTGATATCAAGGACTGTTTTGTTTTTGTTTCTGTATCCTCAGTGCTTAACAGAGTGTCTAGCCCTTAGTAGGCACCTAATAAATCCTAGTTGATTGATTGATGCAGGGCAAGTTCAAAGAAGCATGCTCTAGAGCTGAAGATTTCCTGAAGGACATCTAGCCCAATCTCTTCATACTTAAATCATATGATTAGGTAGTTATGACCGTGGGCAAATCACTTCACTCCTACTGGCTTCAGTTTCATCATCTGTAAAATAAGGATGATCTTTATTATCTCATTTGATTCTCACAACAATCCTGGAAGGCTTGTGAGGATTGTTGTGAGAATCAAATGAGACAATAAAGATCATAAAGCACTTAGCACAGTGACTAGCACATAGTACATAGTAGGTGTTATATAAATGCTAGCTCAGGGAGTTTTGGAAGAAGCCAGGGATACTAAGAGAGAGAAATGAGGAGAAAATAAATTCTAAGAATGGGAAACAGCTCTTTACAAAGGCACAGTTGAGAGGAATGCTGCATATGGGAGAAAGTAAGCAGGCGGGCTTGGGTTTATTTATGACTCAAAATGTAGGAATGGTGTGTAATGGAAAGTTAGACTGAAGCCAGACTCTGAATGCCAATTAAAAGTCTATCCTATGGGTCATAGGAAGAAAAAAAATGTCCCTGGAGCTTTCTGAACAGGGTAGTAGTATCATCAGCGCTCTGCTTTGAGAATATCACCTTGGTGGCAAAATTGGATTGGAGAGGGAAGGAGTCTGATTAGAAGGTCATCACAATTATCCAAGTGAGAGGTAATGAGGGCCCAAATTAGAACATTGGCTGTCTGAGTGGGGGAAAAAAAGGGGATAGATTGCAGAGATATTATGGAGTAAGATTTAATGAAACTTGGCAACTGATGAAAGTGAAAGGGAAAGTAGAGAATCAAGACTTGACTTTTGACTCTGGGTAACTGATAAGATGATGGTGCCCTCATTAAAAAAAAAAAAAAGTCTACTTAGAACTTAGCATATGTTCTGGCAAATTTTATTTTAAGCACTAAGTTTTGAAAAGAAACTTTATCATTTATCATCAGGAATAATTGGAAACAAGTTCTTTATAATATATTGCTTTTGCAACATTAATCAATAAGAAAATGATCACAAAAATATGAAGGAAATGTTGAGCCTCTAAGTATTGGTCTTCTTGCCTTCAGTGTCTCTAGAGATGAAGCAATAGAAGGAGTACTGTTCTTGGTGTAAGAAGACTTAGGAATTATGCCCCTGCCCCTGCCACCTGCTACCTCTTCTGACCTTGATTATAACAAGTTTTCAATAGACTATAAATCAAGTGAGGTCCCAGGATAGTCAAACATGTTTAATAATATGTAATGAAATACGTTTCATCAACAAAACTGAAATTTTCCCCCAATTTTTAGTGCTCTGGTTTGTCTTGCCCATGGCAAGCATTTTCCCTTTATAATAATGGCTAGGAGCTATATTTTTATTGATTTATTTTCACTATCCTTCCAATTTCAAGAAGTCTATGTCATTGATCATACATATTTAACCTATATCAGATTGCTTGCTATCTTGAGGAGGGAGGGAAAATATTTGTTGAACTCAAAATTTTATAAACATGAATGTTGAACACTTTCTTTACATGTAATAAAAAAAACACTATTAAGTGGACTAAAAAGAAACCTATGTCACATTCTAGATGAATCAGTAATGACCCATGTCCCTTTGAAGGTAATTATGTATTTTAATAATTAGGCTGTTTCTCAACAATAATTTGTCAAATATTTTTTTTAATTTTATTTTCAATCACTCTTTCCTGATCTTGTTTCATTGAGGGTTTGAATGATCCTATGATCTTTGAAACATTTGATTTCCCCAAACCAACAGCCACTATAATAACACTATAAATTGAGGATGATAAGTGGTCCTTAAGAGCTACAACTTTTGCACATTTCCTATAATTTCTTAAAATCTACAGAATAAAAAAAAATGATGAAACAGAACAATGAAAAATGTGTGTGATCCAAAATCCAGTACACAAGTGATAGCGCTAATGAAAGATGGGGAAACCAGCTCACTCTGGTTCATCTGGCTACAGTCAGGCCTTGTTAGTCAACCTAGTGTCAATAGAAGCACATGCATGACCATTGGGTCACAGAATCCAACTGTATCAAAATTATTGCTCATCCCAAGAAACCCACCCAGTCCTATGTTTTTCCCCCTCTCTGATCCATTCTCAACACAGCTGCAGAAGTAATATTCCTTAAGAACTGTCTCTGGCTCAATAAACTCTAGCTATTCCCTGTTACCTTGAGGATTATATGTATTTCTTTGGTATTAAAAAAGTCCTTTATTAGGACTACAGCCTAGCCTTTCAGACTTATCATATATTACATTATCCTCATGGATCTTACATTCTAGCCAAACTATCCTTTTTGCTATTCCTTACCCATGATACTCTTATCTCCCATTTCTATGCCTTTGTACAGGTTACCAATCCCTGGAAAGTACTCCACTTTGCACAAGTCTCTTAGAACATTAGCTTGCCTCAAGGGTCAGTTCAAGTGTCACTTCTCATCAGAAGATTTTCCTGAGCTCCACAATTGTTAGTGCCTCCCTCCACAAATTAACTCATATATATTTTGTATATAATGTAAAAAAATTATTATATGCATAATATTTCCCAAGGTAGAATATAAGCTTGAAGGCTGAGTATATTTCATTTTTCTTTTTTGAATCTCCAGTTCCTAGGATATGATAGACAATTGAAGATTTACACATAGTAGAAGATTGTGATCACTTAGTATCCAATGGAAAGAAGAATATACGGAAGCTCTTTGCAGGCTCACATAACAAATGAAGGCCTCCTCGCTAGATCAAGGATGATAGATGTACTGGGGACAATCTGTCATGGCAAAAAAAAAGTGCTGAGTATGTTCTACAACAAAAATGATGTACAATAGATGGATTGCCCCATGGGACCTGAAATGGCCAAATGGAAGATCAAAAACTAGACAGGATTGTTCAAGTCTGGCTGTATGGATGAAAATGAAAAGAGTAGGTGTGAGATCATCAATTTGGAGACTCAGTGGAGCTGCCCTCACAGTATATTATGCCTTCAAATATAGAATTTAGAATATTTTTATGGTGCTAGAACTCTTAAAATGGCTGTACTTTCGTGCAAATTTCAAGATAACCTGAGAAATTCATTAAGAATATTATTTTTTGATTCAGAAGAAGTTCAAAAAGTAAAGCGGTGACCAAAAGTCATGGATTTAGAAAATACAATGGACTTTGGAAACTATCAAATATAATTCCCTCCCCATATATAGTGATTTTAATATGTGGAAACTGAGGCAGAGGTGATATAACTTGCTCAGGGTCATCCAGTTGAGTGTGGATTGGAATGTAAGATCTTCTTGATTCTAATCCCAACATTTTACCCACTGCACATCCTAGCTACCAAGAAGTCACAAAGATTTCTCCAAAACTATGTTGAGTGGAGAAATAAGATATTCATAGTTAATCATGATACAAGGAAAGGCATGATTGAGATAAAATATTTGAGATGTATTTGAGGAAGGAAATGCTTTTAATTGAGAAAGTCAAAAGCTATCCCTATCCCTGGTACTTCATGAAAAATGTGAGAACTAAACCCAGAATTCTAACATTCATCAAGTTGCAGATGCATTCAGTTGTTAGATATAATGAAATCAAAGGTCCAAAAACACCAGAATTAATAATGCCATGCTTATCATTTTCATCTCTATTAGAATGACTAAGCCACTGATTCAACCCACTAAGTTTTCAGCTAATTAATCCACTGTTTTGGTCTCATAAGATCCATCTGTTTGCCATCTGTTCTATAAGATCCAACTCAGAATGATTTCTTGAGCTATAGTTTCTTCAAATTATCAGCCACTCTTCTGAAGACTTTATTTTACCAGGAATTACAATAGTTGAACATACCTTCTTTCTGTAGACCTTGTAAGCTATTTTGTGTCCTGTATTTCCTACTCTGAGGAAATACACTATTTAAGAAAAATATTTTAAAATTCTACAATCCAATAAAGTCACCCATAGCCAAACATAAATAAAGACTCTAGGTTTGACCACAATTACTTAGGGTTCTTCTCAGTGCTATGTACTCAGAATTTCTCATTTCCAGTCCAATCCAACAAACACTGGGGAATACCTCCAAATGATGTCTTCTTTTGATGGCACTATTCCTGAGGTCAGCTTGTGTTTTTCCAATTATTATGTTTCTGAACTTCCCCTTGTGGGTTAAGGCCACAAGCAGAAAAAGACAGCTTTCCTTACTGTTGATTACCATCAGGAAATGAATGCATCTTCTGTACAGTTCTGCACACAATAACTAATAAAATAATCCATTGGGGGAAAGTAATCGGTTAACTATTAGATGAGAAGGTTAAATGTCAGACCAATGTCTACAAATAGGAAAGCAAAATTAGCACATTAATTATTTTTGTTTGCAATTCTATTGGGAAAGCAATAATTTCTTTGCTTAAGAAAAAAAACTGTTTTTACTATAGGTTTCTTATGAAAAAGTATCCAATAATCATGATTCCCTATAAGGCAATGTGTGATTGAGATTTATACATTCTTTTTCATTCAACTCATCATTTCTCATTGCCAAGGACAACTGAGAGCAATGAAATAAGGAATTCTAAATTTAAAAAAGGAAGGAATAAGTTGATGCTTAAATTGTAAATGTATTAGCGGTGTTCTGGGAATGAAATGAGATATTTGTAAAGCATTAGCACAGTTCCTGGCACACAGTAGGTGTTTAATAAAGATCCATTTCCTTTTTCCTTTCCTTAATAAATGTGCATTTCATCCATGCTTGTGGACATTAACTTTAGTTATGCGTCTCACCCTTCATTTGGCCAATGGAAAGCAGGAAGTCATGTTTTGGAATTTCCCATCATTTCCAATTTTTTTTAAAGGTGTCATTTCTTCACCTTATCTGATCCTTACAACCCCTGAGATGCTCTTATTTTACAGGTGAGGAAAATGAAGAAGATAAAAGACTTAACAGAGTCTGAGGCAGGATGTGAACCTGGGTTTTTCTTTCTGACATTGTTTAGATTTCAAAAATATTATGGAATTTGGTGACATCATTGGAGAAAATTTCTTCAAGAAAATATTTAAGAAGGAAGCCCAAGTGTAAGATGCTAAGGAGAATGAGTAACAAAGCAATGGGATCAGCAAGTTATTTATCTAATAGTTGGGTCAATGACTCTCCCTGCAATGGAATTTTTTTTATTAAATGGGTAGAAAGTTCTTTTAGTCCTAGATTTCCAAACCCATCATTTGCTTCTGATAGAAGCTAGTATTCAGGATCAGTGAGATGAGGAAGAAGAGCACTTCTATAGTGCTTTAGGATTTGCAAATCATTTTATCATTTTATCCTTACAACCACACCAGGAGCTAGGTTCAATTATTATAATTTTCATTTTACTGATGAGGTAACTGAGTCAAGCAGAGGTGAAATGACTTGCCCATGTTATTTGTGTTGCCCACAACACAAATTTGTGTAAACATACAATACACAAAAAATGTGTATTTGCCCAGCATTTATGTGTCTAAATAATTTGAACTCAGATTATCTTGACTCTTAGATTAGCACAGTATCTACTTTCTAGTGACCCTGAAGCACAAGAACACTCACATGAGGAATTGGCAGACCTAATATTCAGCTTTACAGCTCAGCTTAAAATCTAACACCATTAAAGAGTCTCCTCTACCCTTAGTACTACATTAAGAACATATTGTTCAAAGAGAAGAGACATCATGGCATAGCTTTTTCAATAGGCAAGCCTTTTTTTTTTCTTTAAGTTCTAGCAGCATAAGACAGGACAAATCCTGAATCAGCCAGCTTTGGGGATTATATCATAATCCTGATACTTAGCATCACAAAGTAAATAAAAGCATTACAGGATATTTTAATCATAATTCTTTAATAGTCTCTCAAATAGAGGCAGACTCTTAAAGTTATGCTACAAACAAGGCTGCCAGGATATAAAATTATGAATCATAGCTCATCTCTCTCAAGGCAGAGTACATATCATCCTCTTAACCATCAGGGAGAGGAGAATTTTAACTGAACAATTTTAAGTGAAACATATGCCACGTAAAAGAGAAATTAAGAAATGGCAGAGTGGATCACAATGAGTGTTGGGTAACTCATGAAATGGAGAGCCTAAAGTATATTTCACTGGTCATAAAGGTCTTTTGTGGGTCTTCTGTGTAACATCTGTTTACCCATTTTCTCATAAAACAAGAGTGATAAAATGCAATGTCTACCTTACAGGGTAGCCCAAATGAAGTAGAATTAGCAAAATGATTTGTAAATCTTAGCATGTCAAGTGAGTATTAATGGTTGCTATTGAATAAAAAAATACTAAATTTAGAGCCAAAAGATAGGTTCAATTCTGCTATTTACTATCAGCATAACCTTAGCAAGTCACATCAGCACTGTGGATTTCAAATTCTTTGTTTGTAAAATAAAGATCGACTCAGATGACCTCTAAAATCTCATCTAGTTCTAAATCTCAAAATTGTATGGTGCTACATGAATTAAGATGTGACCAATCAATCTATGGCTAATGGAGGATGGAAGAGAAGGTTGATGCATTGAAAAATAGGTTGGAGAACTAAAAGGTTAGATTGCTACCGTTTGTCTATATGAATATTGAAATAATTGAGATGGATGGATGTGGAGAGGTAGACTCTATATATAGGTCAGTTACTAAACTCAATGAAAAAAAAATGAAAGAATTAACTGGAAACTGGTCAGTAGCAGCAACAAGTTTGGGGAGAGGTTACACAAAAATTAAATGAGCCTTAAGAGAGACTGATGAAAGGATTGTGATAGAAAATGCCATGAGAATAGTCACTACAAAAGAGTGTGAATGGGGATGTGAGATTCTCATGGGAGCTCCGGATGTCCATTAAAATGAGTAAGTGGAAGGAAATTTGGCTGAAAAGAGTAAGGGATAGTTTGGACATAATAGAATAAGAGCTACAAAGAGGTATGCAGTGAATCAGTGCAAGTCTAGAGGGAAAGAAGAATAAGGCTGATGGTATGGACATGCTGGTGATATATTTACAATTCAGCAAAACAAGATAACTGAGACTGGAAAACCAGTTCAAAAATTAGACTGTCATGGCACAGTCCCCTATACACAACTAAGGCAATAGATGATAATCCCCTCAAGAATGTGAGAGAGAATTTAGAATCTTGGTGTTTTAGAGATCTCTAGCTTATCTCAAGGCTCAGCCTCTTACATGATGTCTTTCTTGACATCCCCAGATTCTGATGCTTTCTTCACCCTTAAAAATTATATTAATTCATTCACTTGGGGGACAGATGAAATAAACCTATGATTTCATTGATAAAGGGAATTCTTATTGAGAACACTTTTACTACAGCAGGTCAGCCTCTGCCCAGTAATTTATAATCTTAGAGAATTGTCTATAAGAATGGAAGGGTATGTGATTTGTCCACAGGGTCCAAGTACTGCCTTTGAAACTTATTAGTTGTATAACCATAGGCAAAGCCCTTAAAACTGAATCTTGGTTATTACCTCATCTGTAAAACAGATGGTAATGGTGGCATAATAGACAGAACACCACACCTAGCATAAGGAAGTTCTAAGTTCAAATTCAGCCTCACTCACCTACTAGTTGTGTTACCCTAAGCAAGTCACTTAACCCTGTTTGCCTTAATTTTTCATCTATACAATGAGTTACAGAGGGAAATGTCAAACCTCCAGTATCTTTGCTAAGGAAACCTAAAATAAGATCACAAAAAGTTGGACAAAACTTCAACAACTGAACAAAAACAGCAAAGAAGGTGAAATTTAATGATGCATATAATATGATTAGTATTATCATTATTATTACTGTGGGGAAATTGAGATCTAGGGAATTTAAATGGTTTTCCAAAATCAAATATTTCATGACAACCAAAATTTAAGTCTTCTGATTCTAATTTACACTATTAGAACTACAAATGACCTATCTCCACTACTAACAGCATTTTGGAAAGAAACATCTAAGAATGGCTCAAAAAAGAGTGACCAGAACAATTCATGTTTCACAAACTAGGACTAGTTATTTACCCATGAGTTTCAATCAGCTCAGCATGGATTTTTTGGAAAAGTCTCTGGTTTTGATTTGGTCAATTACTGATCAACCACATCCATTGGTGGAGATGATAAGCCATTCATTGGAGGAATTAAGCTAATATATTGTTTCACATTCAGAGTTGTTACTGTGACTAGACATGGTATTGTTTTCCGGAAATATTAATTGTTTCAGCAGCCTGAGAACATTAAAAAATAAATATCAAGTTATCCCTGCCCCCACCCTCTCAACACTCCTATAATGACACGAATTTTTAAAAATCACAAATCCAATTTTGAAAATGAAGCAGAAAGTCTGGGAGTCTATTCTTGCTTTTTATAAAGTGATTTTTTTTTTGTCCCACATATAGAAATGGTGGAAACATGGTTGGTGGAAACACTTACTAAATCTCCTAGATCTAATGATGATGATGAATTAATTCAAGATGCTGGTAATATTATTTCAGGTAATTACTTTAAAAGTATTAAAGAAAACAAAAAACATATTATTTTTTTCTTGATCTTCATTTCCAAAGGGAGTTTTGCTTTTGCTTCTAATCTTTGCTTCTGATTTCTTGGATTTGCTAGTACAGCATAATCTAAGACTTCATTCATAGAAGGACCTTCATGATTCATTTAACTTAAGCTCAGCTTAAATGAACATCTACAATGTCAGCTACTGATGCAAATTCTCCAGACCTCTATAAAGTGAAACTGAGTCATCTAAAAAGAAAATTCCTTTAAAAAATTTTTAGGTTTTATATATATGTATATATATATATATATATATATATATATATATATATATATATATATACACATTCATTTTTATGTATTTTCATGTGAATCATGTGGGAAGAGAAAAATCAGCACAAAAGGGGAAAATCAGGAAAAAAAAAAAAGGTAAAAATATATATATTTTTAATCTGCATTAAATCTCCATAGTTCCCTCTCTGGATGAGGGTGATATTTTCCATCTAAAGATTATTGGAATTGCCTCAGATCACTGAATTGCTGGAAAGAGTCGTCTATCATAATTGGGTCATTACCCAATCTTGCTGTTGCTGTGTACAATGTTTTCCCAATTCTGCTTGCTTCACTCAGCATCAGTTCTTGTAAATCTTCCCATATTTTTCTAAAATCAGCCTATTCATCATCTCTTATAGAACAGTAACATTCTATTACTTTCATATACCATAACTTATTCTGCCATTCTCCATTTGAAGGGCATTTACTCATTTTTCTATTTCCTTGCTACTACGAAAAGAACTGTTACAAATATTTTTGTACATGTAGGTCCTTTTCCCTCTTTTTGTGATTTCTTTGGTTTATAAATTCAGTACAAACATTGCAAACATGAAAGGATTTGAAGAGTTTTATAACCCTTTGGATATAGTTCCAAATTGCTCTCCAGAATGGTTGAATCAGTTCCTAACTCCACCAACAAGGTGAAAAGCAGCTTTCTAATGAGACACCACCTCCTCTCCTCCAAGGGGGAAATCACTCTATGTCAATTGTTTAAATTGTTTCCCTGTATTCAGGAAGACCTAGGATTACCATGGCATTATTGAGATGCCAGACTCCTGGGGTAGTTATGTTATTACTTCAACATCTCTAATAGGAAGTAATGACCTCAGCAAAGAAGCCCTCCAAGAACTCTTCACTCAATATGGACAAAAGGCCAAGATAGCAGTCATTAAGTATTTGAAGGGCTGTCATATCTCAGAGGGATTAGATTTATTTTGTTTAGCTCCAAACGGGAGAACCAAAATTAGTGGATAGAAGTTGCAAAGAGCGATTTAGGCTTGATATAAGAAAAGCCTTTTGTCAGTGTGTCAATAAAGATTTATTAAGCATCTCAGAAAAATGAGATTTAAACCCAAGCTTCCAAGGAATATTGTCTTAGACTACTCAGCCATGGGAAGACTAATACCTCTAGTGTGAAGGCTGCCAAGCCCTTTACAAGGCTTCTTTCTACCTTTGCTGTCCACCTGATCTACCCAACTCCTTTCCTTCTTACCTCTTTCCTTCCTTCCCTACTTTCTTCTGAAAGAGTATATCTTCTAGGGGAAACAGCAGTAAGGAGCCCCCCCCCAACTTTAGAATAATTCTGTTCTAAAAACCTGTCAATGATTGTAAAGTCTTCTGGCTCCTCCTTACTGATTGTTAGAGTGCTATTGTTCTAACAATCTAATCTGTCCATCAATGATTGTAAAAGTCTTCTGTCCTAAGATTATAATAATATGTCTTCCCTTAGACTTTAGGGAAGATATATTAATGATCCTGAGACTCTCTAACCTTAGGATGCTACTGTTCTGACAATCTGTCAATGATTCTAAAGTCTTCTGGCCTTAGGATAGTCCTAGGTCTGTTGGCCAGTGATAACCAGATTCTTGAGACCACTCTTCAGTTCCACCTCTAGGCTATAAAATTATCATATCAATGACATGAAGAACTGGATAAATGTGTCATCTTGCTCCCGGTCCTTTGCTAAATTCTTTTGGAACTTAGTCTGTTTCAATTGGTGTTATAATTACAATAAGCTTTGTCCCTTGACTTGGAGATGGGTTCAAGTCTGCAAATTCTTTTGAGATACCTCATGACACCTATCTGTGACCCCCCAACCTTTTGGGATCCCTTCTTAACCTCAACACTTTCTTTCTTCCTCCCTCCTTTTCTTCTTTCCTTCCTTTCCTCTCTCTTTCCTTCCTTCCTTCACTCTTTCTGCCCTCATTCCTTCCTTTCCGTTCTCTGTCCATATCATTCCCTTTCCTACAGATGCTCTGAAAAGCATTATTTTCTCTTTTGCATTTCTGAACCCTCCCAAGGTATCTTGGGATTTACTGGCTAGATTTTTTCTTAAGAACCAGGCTTTAAACCAAAACCACTCTGATTCCAAGTGGGCACCAAGAGGACCTAAGTCAATCCCTATTTGGTCATTGTTTGGGTCCTGATGATTCAAATTGAATGTAAGTATACATGCTTTGGCCAGAAACCTTGAGGGCCTTCCCCTTCCAGATTTATTTATTTTTAGAGGGGTTTTGTGGGGGTTTTGTACTAGATGAAAGAGATGTTTTTGCCTCAATTGCTACCTAGCCTTAATCACTGAATGGGTGTGGCCTCAGTCAGACTGAGCCCTGTTGAAAACCTTAGCTTAAAAGGCCAAGGTCTCCTACTATACCCAGCACCATCTCTAGCCCTCTTGTTCTATGTCTGGTCCCTGGACTCAGTGAAGGGGAAGTGAGACAGGTAATCTTGCCTAGCCCACCCTCCCTCAGATCCAATTCACTCGCATGTCACACACAGCATTGCCTCCCTGATGTCTGATCCTTTTCCAAAAGGAAGGACAAACAGAAACAATGTGCACAGAGCCACCGTCCAGTAAACATTTCAATAGATGAGCTAAACCCAATTGAGGGTAATAAAAGGGTCTCAAACCCTATGGTGAGTTAGAAGGTGTCTACACTAGGTGTATAAAGACTTCCCCTACCGAAATGGGCGGATGAGAATGATTTGTTCCAAGGGCCATGAAGGCAGGAGAAGCTGCTGTGGATCACTTAGAGCTTGGTCAGACATCAAAGACACCAAGGTCTTCATCCACAGCATCTTGGATCAACCCCATCCTCCTGCCTCTGTCCTGCCCTGGACAACTTTAGAAGAGAGAGTGAGGATGACTATCCTGTGCAACTGCCTCACTTAAATCCAGTTTATGCACAAATCAACAAACATCACCGGACCATCTTATGTTTATTTGTCTTCAGCCCATTAGAACATCCTGAACTCATGTTGGGCCAATCAGCCACAGTCAGTCACATCAGCTTGTGTTAACATGCCGATGTCATTTTGGTCCTCTCTGAGAATGAAGGGCAACAACCAACCGACCAAGCAGCCATTAAGCATCAATTATGCACCAAGCAAAAGACAGCTTCTATCCTCAAGGAGCTCAAAATCTCAAACAATTCTGTACAAACTGTGTTGTTGCTCAGTCTTTTTTCAGTCATGTCTGACTTTTCACAAGCCCATTTGGGTTTTTGTTGGGGTTGTTTTTTAATGCCAGAGTGATTTGCCATTTCTTTCTCCAACCCATTTTACAGATGAGGAAACTGAGGCAAACAGGGTTAAGTAACTTTTCCAGGGTTATACAGCTAGTAAGTATCTGAGGTAAGATTTTTGAACTCAGGATGATTCCAAGCCCAGTGCTCTATCCATTGCACCCCTTAGCTGGCCTTCTATAAGAAAAATAAGAGACAATTTAAAGAGGGGGGGATTAGTTTTAGGAAAAATAGGAAAAGGCTTCTGTAGAAGATAGAATTTTATCTGGGATTTGAAGGAAGCCAGAGAAGTCACCCTCTTCTCCAAGACATTTTTTTCTCTCAGTTTTCATGACATTTCTTGGTTCTCCCCCTACTAATTTCTTACTTCATATTCTCCTTTACTGGGTGTCCATTTCATCATTCCAAGAAAGAGAGACAGACAAGGAGACACAGAGAGTGACACAGACAGAGACACACAAAAAAAGACAGAGAGATGTGGGGAAGGATAAAGGAAGAGAGAGGGACAGAGAGGGAGCAAGAGGGACAAAAAGAGGGAGAGGGGGAGAGAGATCTAGCTATATAATCTCCTCTGTTAGACTGCAGGCTTCTTAACTATGGAGACTGTTTTATCTATTTTGGGGTATTTTCAGAATTAGGTATAATATCTGACATAATAAACAATGCTTGTTGGCTGGCTGTTGATTGTTGTCTTTAAATACATAATTGTATTAAATAAATTTATTATTTATTTGATTTCTCCTTTAATCTATCAATTCATATTAATCTCCCCAAATTTCTTTAAATTTTTTGTATTTGGGGTAGCTAGTTGGTGCAGTGGATAGAGCACCAATCCTGAAGTCAGGAGGACTTAAGTTCAAATCTGACCTCAGAAACTTAATACGTCCTACCTGTATGACCCTGGGCAAGTCACTTAACCCCAATTGCCTTAGCAAAAAGAAAAGCAAAAAAAAAAAAAAAGTTGTATTAATTATTTGCAATTATTGTTTAATAATATTCCATTACATTCCTATATATTATTTCATCATACCCCAATCAATGGATATCTCATTTGTTTTCATTTTTTTGTTACTACAAATAGCACTAAGAATATTAAGAGAGAAATTTTTTTTTCTGCCAGTAACTTCCTTTTTTAGTGGACCAATGAATTAAAAGATAGGCATATTTTTAACTTATCTTCCAAAATGTTTGGACCAATTCCCAACTCTTGCAACAGTATAATAGCAAACCTGTTTAACCACTGCCATGGTAGCATTGAATTTTGTCACCTGTCCACTTGTAGGACTCAGGAATAATCTCAGTCTAATTAAACTACATTTCTTTGATTAATAGAGTGTTTGATATAATACTTTTTCCACATAATATATAATACCCTGAGTGTCTTCATTTGAGAATCACCTAAAAGAAAAGAAAATGGCAAACTCTTCCAAGTATCTTTGCCAAGAAAACCCTAATTGGGATTACAAAGAGTCAGCTAGGACTGCAAGAACTGAACAACAGCAGGGCAGCATTTTGAAGTGCTATCTTTGACTTCAAGTCAAGAACTGACTTAGAATCTTGTTTCTGATACGTAGTTATATGACCCTAGTCAAGTCACAAACTGTCAGAGTCTTAGTTTCCCCATCTGTAAAATGAAAGGTTTGGGCTCAGTAATCTCTAACATTTCCTCCAGCTCTAAAATCTATGATTTAGAATTCTAGGATCTGATATCTATTCTTTGGTCATAGAGGTATAGGATGTGGGTCTTAATCATAAATTTTTGCCAATTCCTGGAAAATTTTGAATGTCAGACTTTTATCATGTGTTTACTAAAAAGATTTTTGTTTCAGTTTATTTCTTCCCTTCTTATTTTAGTATGCATTGCTTTTTATGGAACAAAAATCTTTTTATTTTAATGGAATCAAATTCATCTATTTCCTTTTTGTCATGGCTTATTAAGAATTTGCCCCGACTCCATACTGATGAAATATATAAAAATCACATATCCTCTAGTTTTTTTGCAGTAGTTTTATATTTTCATATCACTAATTCATTTGAAAAATATTATAGCAAATGGCATGAAGGTTGATCCAATTTATCTTTCACTAACCTGATAACCAGTTTTTTTTAACAAAATTTTTGAGTAATGATTATTTTCCCCAGTGTTTGGAGATCCTAGATTTAATAAACAATAAAATACAGCGGGCATCTAGCTTTAGTTCATTATTGACTAACCTATTCAACTAAACAATTTTTCTATTTTTTTTTAATCTGTTATCTAGGAGTTCTGATCATTATTGCTTTGTAGCAAGAGTTCCAAGAATACAAACCCTTTTAAAAATGTAATTTGTCTTTGTATTCTTGACCTTTTGTTCTTCCATATGAGTCATATTATTATTCTAATTCTATAAAGTGTGCTGTTGGTACTTTGAATGATAATAACATTAGATATCATCAGTTTAAATTGAGTAGTGGTAACATCTTTACAATATAGAATTTTGGCTTTACAATGAACAAAGACCAGAACTGTTTAATTATGTAGTTCCCTTTTTATTTTTGTAGTTGTTGCTTAAGTGTCAGGAAGTAAATTTCCAGATATCTTACACATTTCATCATTATTTTAAGTAACATTTCTCTATTACCTTTTCTGGCTTTATTGATTATACATAGAAATGTAAACAATTTGTGTACATTGGAATAATTTTTTATTCTCTTGAATAATCTAAATAACCCATAATATCATTTACAAATAGACATTTAACCTCCACTTTGCCAATGTTTATTATTTATTTTTTTTTTTTTTGCAAAAGGGATAGAGTTGTTTACATTTACAGAAGCATGATTTATATCAGCTTTTGGAGGCACAGGTCAGGTTGGAAGAAGTGTACAAAGCTTAATGCATCAAGATATTAGTTTGCCATCCAAGCTCAAAATAAATCTTTACACAGGTACCCAAAGAACCTATGTATTCCAGGATCTAGTCCCTCTTTCAATCCCTCAAGAGGTGCATGGACAGAACTAATCTGGATTCTGGCATTTTCCAGGTTTTTTGATAAGAGCTCCAGGTTAAGAGGGTAAAATAGAAATTGAAAGAATCCACCGATCACCTCCTGAAAGAGATCCCAAAACGAAAACTCCAGGAATATTATAGCCAAATTCCAGAACTCCCAGGTCAAGGAAATATTGCAAGCACCACAAAGAAACAATTCAGATATAGCGGAGCCACAGTCAGGATAACATAAAATTTAGCAGCTTCTACAGTAAAGAACAAAAGGGCTTGGAATATGATATTTCAAAGAGTAATGGAGCTAGAATTACAACCAAGAATCACCTACCCAGCAAAACTGAGTATAATCCTTCAGAGGAAAAGGTAGTCCTTCAATGAAATAGAGGGTTTTCAAGCATGCATGATAAAAAGACCAGAGCTGATTAGAAATTTTGATTTTCAAATACAGGATTCTGGAGAAACCTAAGGAGGTAAATAGTAAAGTGATATCCTAAGGGACTTAATAGGGTTTATCTGTTTTCATTCCTACATAGGAAGATGATACTTGTAACTCATTGGCACTTCCTCATTATTATGGCAATTAGAAGGAGTAGATATAGACAGAGGGCACAGGTGTGAATTGTATATAAAGTGATAATATCTTTTTCAAAAATAATTGATGATATTAGATTTTGGGGGTCCCAGTCAGGGAACCAAATGATGAGATTAGGGTTCCTGGTGATCAGGAAGTTAAATGATGAGGTTAGTGGCAGATTTGGGGTTCAGGGAACCAAATGAAGAGATTTGGCTTCCCTAAATCCCTTTAGGATTCAGCACAGGGTAGGGAGTTGTGGGAACCCCCTTCTGGTGGCACAGAGATCCTTTGTAAAGGAATTTATGAACCCAAAAAGCTAGACTGGTAAAAATAAGTTTATTGTCGGCATTGGGAAGTCAGCCTTTGCTATGCATGAATAGAAAGACTGAATTCCCTAGTGGCAAGGTCTGACAGAGAAGTAAAGTTTCTAGTTGAGACATCCCAATAGAGAGGTATAAAGTTTTGTTAGGGAAATAGATGAGGAAGATAAAGAGAGGGTAACACTGAAAGAGAATATCAATTCAGTGGGCAGATGTTGCTGCTATGCCAGGGAGAGAGATTCGCTGGCATATTAGGTCCTCTGAAAGGACTGAACCCCAAATTGGCTCATTTTATCAGCCTTGGCTACAAGCTGGGGTTTGTTCTTGATGGGGGCTAGTTTCAGCTTGAGCTGGAATTTGAATAGAATTGAATGAATGTCTTTAGGTTTGATCTTTAATTCAATGGGAAGCTTAATCAGTAGTGAGTGTTATCAATGGGGGTGATGCCCTGTCTCTCAGGATAATAGAATGAAGCTGTTTATCCTGTTTCCCTCCAGCAGGGTCTTTTACAGAGGCCAGGATTCAAGGAGAATCTGTCCTTCAAGGAGTTTTAGAGTTCGGGGGGTGAAATTAAGGGATGAAAGAGGAATGTGCTGGGAGAAAGGGAAAGGGAGAAGTAGAATGGTGCAAACTACCTACCATCAAAAAGAGGCAAAAATAGCTATTACAATGGAGGATTGGAGGAGAAGAGGGGGAAGACCCTGGGAGTGTGTAAGCCTTATTACTCTCATCAGATTTGGCTCAAAGAGGAAAAATATACATACTGAATAGAGGTATATAAATCTATCTTATCCTGCAGAAAAGGACGAAGGGAATGGATATGGGAAGGGAGGAGGGTGATAAAAGAGAGGGCATATTAGAGAAGGGAGTGGCCAATACCAAGAGCCCCAAGTTAGGGTGATATTAGTCCAGTTTAAGAACATGAATATATTTTTAGCAACAATCCATAATTTATTTGGTTCATGTTGAACTTTAAAATCTTCATAAATTTGAGAGACCTAATAAGATTAACTTAAATAGATCAAACTAAATTTTATTAAATCAAAGTATTATTATTATCCCAATAGCTGCTTTTAATAAATTTCCATTTCATTGGTGACCAATAAAAAATAAAAGGGAAAATACCAGGAGAAACTTTCAAGTGCCTGAGGTTACCAGAAGACATCCACAACAAGCCATTACTCTTTATTTCCTTGTTTTTAAGTATGAAGTATTTTATAAGCTTCAATATTTCTACTTTGAGGAATTCTAATAGCCATCATCCTCCTACCCAGAGATGTATGTTATATTAGCTATGAAACCTTAGCTATGTCACTTTAGCTCTGAGGACCCACCTGGTCTTTATGGGCCCTTCTAGCTCCAAATCATCTGATCCAAATGATTAGTCCTCAGTCTCTGCAATTATAAACTGAAGGAGAAATTAATTCTTTTCCCTCTCTAATAATTTTAAAATTCTAAATATTCTGGATGTTGTATTTTATCAAGGTTCTTTTAGATCCAGAAATATAATCATATGTCTTTCATATGGTATATCTTGTCTACCTACTATTGAAACATCCTTAAATTTCAAAAATGAATGCTACATGATCATGAGTGATTTTTTGAATATTTTGTTGTACTCTATTTGCCAGTATCTTTAAATATTTTTGCATTCATGATAATATTATTGGGCATTAGTTGTTCTCCTCCTTTATTCCACCTTGGTTTGGAAACAAAAACTATATTTATCTATGACTTGGTTAGAGTTCAATTTTTCTATTTGTAAGTTTAAATAGCATTGGGATTACTTGTTCCTTAAAAATTTTATTGAAGTAATTTATAAATCTACAGAGTAACATGTGATTTTAACATGGTAGTTTATTAATGGTTTGCTCTGTTTCATGGTATTTGACATTATAGTTTTTAAAAATTTATAACTTTATAGTTTCAATTTTAATTGCATAGTATTCTCTAAACCTCATTTCATTGATAATTATTGCAATAATTTCCTTTTACTCATTTATTTTCATAATTTGCTTATTATTTAATAATTAAGAATTTATTATCCTTTTAAAAATATTTTATTTTGTACAATTTTTCTTTTGCTTTCAATTCTATTCATGTGTCCCTTGATATGAGTGATCTCTTCTTTGACTTTCTAATTTTGATTTATTGACTTTCTAATTTTTTAGAAACAAAACATTCCTTTTAATTCTTGTTAACATAAGCATGGGAGATATAAATTTACCTCTAAAACTGTGAAAGCTACATTCCATACATTTTAATGTATTTATTTTTGTCATTACATTTATTGTGTTTTTATTATTTCTTGATCTGGCTCTTTGATCTAATATTCTTATAAAATAATATTTTGTGCTTTATGGAAGTTTGCATATTGAGATTTTATTTTTCTTAATTAATATCATAATTATATTGTAATCTCTAAAAGTAGAATTTAAAACTTCAAATAATATTTTTCTACATATATGAATTCCTTATTCCCTGGAGTAAGATCAAAAATTGTAAAGAATTTTTTAGTGCACATTTGAATAAAAAATAACTTTTCTAGGAAACCTATATCATTCTTACTTTATATCTATCAAATCTAATTTTTCCAGAATTCTATTCTGTTTTCTAATTTCTTATTTAGTTTTCCAAATTCAGGATGTTAAACTCTCTATTAAAGTGTTTCTACTCAGTTCCTTTTGCAATTAACTTTCATTTAAGATTTTAGTTATTATGCCTTCAGGTACCTACATATTACAGATTTATCTTGATTTTCTTTCTATCTTGATTTTAAACTGGAAATCAATTTATCTTAAATCATAACCACAACCACCGGTGGGCATTCTGTGAGCCATTTATTCTACATAATTATCACTCTCCTAATAAGCACAACCTTAAAACCTGGAGTACTATTATAATTTCGCCTGGACAAATGAACTGCCACTGGAGCTACAGTCTCTTCTCTTTCTCTTATGCTAGAGAAGAATGTAGGCCTTGATGGAGAGCTGGTCAGCTCTGAGCTTGCCGATATGTGTGGTTGTTGAAAATTTTGACCATGCTTCCTTTTTGATTAGGAAAGGGCAGTGAAGTGAAACCAGCTGTTTTCCACAGACATACCTATTGTTTGCCTATCTATGAAATGTCATGGATAAGCAAGTGAGCATAGGGAGCCATAATTTATCATACAGGATGAATAATCCTGAGTAACTGGCATTGGATGACAAGAGTCTGAATCCAAAAATATCTCACCAAAGGAGTGAGCTCATAAAAGGATACAAAAAAAAAAAAAAAAACTATCCAAAAGTTGAACAGGATATCTTTATAAACAGTGAGTTGACTTTATTAAATAAATAAAAATTGGATAGTCAATAGTCAGTTAGGTATGTTACAGAGAAGATTATAATTTAGATAGAGGTTGAAGTAGAGTCTTTGTTTTAATTCTGAGGTACTATTATTATTCTAAATCCTTCATTTCTTTTTTAGGACATCTCATAAATACTATTGATCGATTTCTGGGAAATTTTTCTTTAAAAATAGTGGTGAGGCTCTTTGCATATTTCGGGCAATTTGATATCTCAGATGATCTGCCCAACTTCTTCTTCTAAGTCCATCATCTTTGCATGTTTAATTTTTTAAGACTTTTCCCAATCAAAGTTGTCCTTGTTTGGGGGACATTTTCCAGTTTCTGCTCATTTATTCTTAGAAAATTTGTTTCTCATTAACTCCCATTGATTGCAAATCTTTATTCGTATTTTCTATCATTTTTCTCCAAGTTGTTGAATTTTATTTCCACTTCATCTTTTCCTGCTTGTGCATTGTCACATTCTCCATTTTCTTTATTATCCAATTTGATATGTTTTGAGTTACATCCAGTTTCATTTCTTGAGTTATTATAGAAGTTAATTGGCTTTTTTTCCCTTCTTTTGGTTTCTTTTCATGATTTAAAAATCTACAATATTTGTTTATCATATTTTATTTTTCTCTCTCGAACTCCCCTCCTTCCTTATTTGAAAATCCATTTTGGTTCCTCTCATTCATTCTTTTCATTCCCAATCTACATATTTATTTGAATTTGAACCTATGGTAAACATTAGAGAATCATGCTCTTAAACAATCTTTTTTTCCACCATATTGGAAAAGCAAAAATAAATTTTAAAAGAACATTTTTTACCTGACTTAGTTTATCCACTCACTACCTCCTATATTACCCATTTCATAAGCCCCCAATGGGTTTTACCAGACCACAAGACATTAATTCAAAGTAAAAGGCACTTAAAAAAACAAAGGCAACCAATTAATGAATGATCAAAAGATATGATCTATGCCCAAAAGGCTATAAATTCATGCATATCCTTTGACCTAACAATACCACTATGAGGCATGAATCCACAAAGAGATTTAAAAAAAAAAGAAAAAGGATCTATATATACAAAAATATTTATAGCACTTCTCTTCTCAGGGCAAAAAATTGGAAACTTAGAGGATGATTATCAATTAGAGAATGGCTGAATAAATTGTAGTATGTTATTATGATGGGATGTTATTGTTTTATGGGAATAATGAGCAGGATGCTCTCAGAAAAAAACTTGAAAAGTCTTTCATGAACTCGAGCAAAGAGAAATGTACTATATACAAAGTAATAGCAATGTTCTGGGATGATCAGCTGTAAATGACTTTGCCATTCTCAGCTGCAGAATCATTCACGACTACTCTGAAGGACTTATGATGAAAAATTCTATCCATTCCTAGAGGAACTAATTGTGTCTGAATACAGCCTGAAGCATTCTCATTCTCTGTCTATGTATGTGTGTGTGTCTATTTTTTTAAGGTTTTTTTTAGGATAATCTGTTTTCTTTCACCACATGACTTGTGGAAATATTTTGCATAACTTCACATGTGGTTTCTTAATGGGGGCTGAGGTGGAGACAAGGGAAAAAATCTGGAACTCAAAAGTTTACAAAAATTTTTGTTTTTAATGTAATGGGGAAATATTAAATAAATAAAAAGAATATACCTTATACCTATAAATGTAAGAAATATTAAAAAATAAAGACAAGGTAAAAAAAAATAACAATCAATCAATCAGAAGCAATCTCAGCTCTGGTTCTGAAAATGTTTGCCTCTTCCCTACATGTGCCTTCTTGAGATAGAGGTAGAGTTCAGCTCAAAACTACAACTTCTACCTTACAAAAGGACTATACATCAAGACACTTACTTCATCAGTGTCTGCATCAACATTCATTGTGCAGCATTTGGGCACCAACTTAAACAATATGAACTCTTTTAGAGATGGAGGCACATACACATACAGAAACAAAAATACAGAAGCACACACAGACATAGAAATGCCCACAGAAACAGAGAGCAAAAGAGAAACAATGAGAAATACAGTGAGACACAGAAAAAAGAGAATTAACTCACAAACTGGTACCACATCTTGAGGTCCATTAGGCTTTGCTAGTTGAATATCCTTTCTTTATGACTCCAGTAAGAATAAAGAGCACTTATCAAGAATTGAGTTTCCAATACACTTTCTATTCTATTCTCTATAAACTTCTGACATTTATTTCAGGGATTAAATTGTATCCATTTTGCATGGCACTATAAACTAGTAGAATGTGAAGCTTCCTTCATTACACTATAGGCTAGGCAATAGTGAGGAAATTGTTACCACATTTCCTCTCCTTACAGCTCCCTGCTCTCTAAAATTTTTCCAATTTAGAGGCGTCCCCACTATCCATGTCTATCCACAGCCTCCTGGGGAGAGTCAGATTTTCTAGTCCATTTATGATCACAACACAAATCTATGAAGAGGCTCCTTAAATACATTCACATTAAGTCTATTCCTCTGCAACTTCCACTTTTTTTTCTTCTACCTCTCTCTTCTGTAGCAATACAGAATTCTCTTTCCATAAGAGACTCCTTAAAAATCTTCAGATAGCTATTCCTTCTTCTCCAAGCTAAACATTCCAAATTCATTCAACTAATCCTCAAGGCTTTTTATCACCTAGATTATCCTCCTCTGAGTTCTGCAAAATACAAAGACCTACCTATAAATAACCTATCAACATAAACCACTGATCCTTCTCTAAACTCTGTTTTAGAATAAATTGATAAATATTTTACCTCCTTAGTTTTTCTTCAGAAGCATCTGCATTTGTGCCATTAATTCTATTGACACTGTGTGTGATGGCAAGTAGAAGCAACTAGGGTAAGCAATTTTTAAAAATCCCTTGTCCAATCTAAATAAGTCTTGGAATAAAAAAAAAAAAACTAATTGTAATTTGTCTCTCACAGACTAATGCTCTTGTGTCCTTTTTTACAAATTAAAGTTCCAATGAATATCACTAGGTGATTTCTTGAAGGTACTTTCCAATTTAAATATATTGTCCATATATTTCATAACCTTTGGCAGCTAGGTGGTACTACAGATAAAGCACTGGCCTTGGAATCAGAAAGACATTGATCATAAACTCAAGAAAACTCCAGCCTCAGACACTTACTAGATATGTGAGCCTGGGTGAGTCAATCAACTCTGTTTGCTTCAGTTCCTCATCTGTAAAATGATCTAGAGAAATAAGAAGCAAACCATTCCATATCTTTACCAAGAAAGCCTAAATGGAATCATGAAGAGTTGGATATGACTGAACTGACTCAATGACAACAACAAAACTTTACAATCTCAATATCTTTAACTGTTGGCAACCCATAGGGACACTATGTATCAACTGTCCAGGGCTCTAGGGTTTATGGTCTACTCAAAATCCAAAAATATTATTACCAAGCTTAGGTATCTAGAACATTATCTGGCCTTGGAAGGTACTGAAGATATGCTTAGCAAATCCAAATCAAATAAAGAAGATGAAGTGATGCTATCAGAGAAAACCTAAAAGCCATAAACCAGGGAATTAAACTAGGAGTCCAAAGCACAGAGGAATCAGAGGGGAGAAGAACTGGGTTTACAGTTACCCTGAGAGGTTATTGTTCATTCTGTTTCTTGTCCCCTAGTTTGGGGGCACTGCTCCTTAAAAAGCCTGGAAGTCATTGAAACCTCTGAGCTCAGACGCTGAGCAAATTCTGTGAAGGTAGAGTCCATTTAACACAAAATATTCATGAGTTTCAGGAGGAATTCTTCAGTCTGAAATGCAACTCAGTCATGCCACATTTCCCAATGCCTGCAAGCTTTTATTCTGTGCATTGACCTCCTGTTTTCAAGGCAGTTTATCTTGTAGTTATAATTGGATGCATGCTAATTGTTCTGTCTTGTCTTAATTTTGTATTACTCAAGGTGGACTGGATTAAATTTCAGTTATTGTATTTGTTTCCTTAATTGTGACTGAGGGAAGAATTTTAGCATTCCCCACATTCCTTTAAATGTTTCATTGCCATTGTAAGCCTTGGTATCTGGTTACTTTGAGTGTGTGTGTGTGTGTGTGTGTGTGTGTGTAAGTGCATGCATGCATGTGCATGTATATGTGTGTATGTTTATGGGAAAAATAGAAATTTTAAAAAGGAAAATTAAGGTAGGAGCAAATGAAGTACAAAAAAGTACAGCAGGATCATGAGAGATCAGATAAGTTGGTAATTTTATTAGAATCATAAATTTGGGCAGTCAATTTTTATTAAGCACCTATTCTGTACAGCATCGTACTAACCTCTGAGGATAAAAATAAAAGTGGAAAAACAATCTCTGCCCTCAAGAATCTTACAGCCTAATTGGTGGAAAGGGGATGGAGAATATGCAAATAACTATGTACAAACAAAATATAGACAGACAGGCAAGGTAGGTAGATAGGGAAGTAGGAAGGTAGATAGATAAAATATAAAATGAGATGATCAATTGAGAGAATTATTTCACCTTAAGAAGAATCAACAAAGGCTTCTTAGAGATGGGCTGTTAACTGGTACTTGAAATAAGCCAAGGAGCAGAGATGAGGAAGGAGGGTATTTCAGAAATGGGCCCTCGTCAGTTGCTTTTAGTCTTTACATAGCCCACTAGTCCATATCTCTTCTCCCCTTTGTGACTAAATGCTTTGGGAAAAGGCCATCTACAATATATATGCCTCCATTTCCTTTTCTGTCATTTTTTAATCCTCCTGTCTAGCTTCCAACTTCTTCATTCAACCAAAATTACTTTATCCAATGATCTCTTCATTCTCCTCCTTCTTCATGACCTTCCTACTGCCTTTGATACTTTTGCTTTTCCTTTTCTTGATAACCTCATCTCTTTAAGTTTCCTTTACAAGGTACCATAGAAATCAACTAATCCAACCACTTTATTTTACAGATTAGGAAACCGAGATCCACAGAGGTTAAATATCACACAATTAGTAAGTGTCTGAGCTGCTATTCGAACCTAGATCCAACACCAAGACACTCTCCCCTGAGCCTTTGAATTTTTCTAAGTCTAAAGGCAAAGGTGATTGGGACTGGCTTTAATCATGCCTCCAAAAAAGGAGGCAAAGTGACATTGAAGCAGGAGTGTGCTGGCAAATGTTTAACTGACTCTCTAGAGAGATATAGATACACACATACACACACACACACACACACACACACACACACATATATATATATATACACACATACTTTTATGTTTAGTCTGCATTATTAATATTTTGTTCATCACTTTAACTCTAGACAAACAATAAATCAAGTGCTGATGTGTAGCCTTTGTCAATTTCCAAGGAATAAACACTTCCATTGAAAATTTAACCATCCACAACATAGCATTTTCACTCTTCTTGTTGTTGTTTGCTTGCATTTTATATTGCTTCTCATTTTTTTTCTTGTTTGATTTGATTTTTCTCATGTGGCAAGATAATTGTATAAATATGTATGCATATATTGGATTTAATATATTTTTACCATGTTTAACATATATTGGATTACTTGCCATCTAGGGGAGGGGGTGGAGGAAAGAGGGCAAAATTAGTACACAAGGTTTTACTAGGGCTAATGTTGAAGAATTTTGTCCATTTATATGTTTTGAAAAATAAAAAGCTTGAATGAAATGAGCAGGACCAGGAGATAATTGTATACTTCAACAACAGTGCTATATGATGATCAATTCTGATGGGTGTGGCCCTCTTCAGCAATGAGATGAACCAAATCAGTTCCAATGGAGCAGTAATGAATTGAACCAGCTACACCCAGAGAAAGAACTCTGGGAGATGACTAAGAACCATTATATAGAATTCCCAATCCCTCTATTTTTGTCCACCTGCATTTTTGATTTCCTTCACAGGCTAATTGTACACTACTTCAAAGTCTGATTCTTTTTGTACAGCAAAATAACTGTTTGGACATTGTATTTAATTTATACTTTAACATATTTAACATGTATTGGTCAACCTGCCATCTGGGGGAGGAGGAAGGGGGAAGGAGGGGGAAAATTGGAACAAAAGGTTTGGCAATTGTCAATGCTATAAAATTACCCATGCATATAACTTATAAATAAAAAGCTATAATTAAAAAAAAAGAAAACAGGATGAATATAAGGAGGAGCTTTCTCCTTAGCAAGTGAAAAAATAAATTCTTAGAGATAGAAAGGAATCAATATTTTTCTATTTCAATTTTTTATTTTACAAATGAGCAAATTAAAAAGCATTTGCAGAGTGAAAAAATGAAGAAAAAAAGCTTTAATAAAGAAAAAAAGACAATTTAATCATCATTTCTCCCAACCCAGTATGATCTCCATGTTCTCATTCCCAATAGAAATAGTTTGACTCAGTGTCTCAATCCTGAGGGCCAGATATGCCACCTATCCAACCGCCTATCTAGCTAAGCATTCATATTCATTTGGGGGAGCTTTCCTCATCTGTAATACTGAGAAAACATGTAGTATCTGCCTTATAGGATTGTTGAAGACTTAAACTTGGAATATAAAAAGAGACTTTACAATCTTTACAATGATCAATATATGTCAGCTATTGAAGCTATTGTTTCCTTATCTTTCAGGTGAGGGAACAAAACTAAATTAAGCTCTCAGATCTACTTCAGTTTAGATGAGGATCAGTTAGCTGAGGGATCTGGTAATATTTATTTTGAAGAATATAATAAAAATAATAGCTATCATCTATATAATACCTTCAAGCTTTGCTTCAAGCTTAGCTCATTTGATCCTCATCATAAATCTGGATAGTAGATCTATCACATATGCTCATTTTACAAATGAGAAAATTGAGTATTAGAGAAATTGAGGAAACTTATACAGGATCATACATTTAATATGTGTCCAAGGTAGAATTTGAATACAGGTCTTTCTGTTTCCAAACCTTAATACTCTATCTTAAAGAGCAGTCATATAACAGAAATGTTCATTTTATTCCATGTTGCCCAGAGGAAGGTAAACGAGTAGGAAGGAGAAATTGTAAAGCAGCAGATTTAGTTGTTATATAAGAAAAGGATAGCTATACAAAAAGTAAAAGGTATTGAGGGCTTTGGAAGGTTGAAGGCTTACTCAAAGACAAAATGATGGCAAAAGGTTTTGGCCTTCATAAAGATAATTCTATTGACATAACTGTCAGAAGACTTGTGTTCCATGGATTTCCACTAGTAACAAATGAATTTCAATTGATCTGTCTACTTCTCTCCTGTGACCAAAAGTCCATATGTGATCAGTTTTAGCCAGGTTTTAGTAATGTAGATGTGTCCGCTGCCAACCACTCTTACCTAGGGCTAGGACACTAGTAGTAACCTGAGCTGAAACATTTCAGATAAGCAGCTCTGGGCTAGATCCATTCCAGTCTTCATGGGATCATAAATCTACAATTAGAAAAGACCTCAGAGTCTCTCTATTCCAAACCTCCCTTTTTTTAGATGAGAAAGTCTTGGCCCATACTCAAGTTTATACAGGATCCTTACATACAACTCTAAAGATAGTGCTCTTTCCACTGGACCATCCTTCTTCCATGCATCCCACTTCCAAAATTAGTTGTAGTTGAGTCATTTCCGTCATGTCTCACTCTTTGTAGACCCATTTTGGGATTTTCTTGAAAAACACTGGAGTGGTTTACTATTTCCTTCTCTAGTTACAGTTGAGGAAACTGAGCCAAACAAGGTGAGTGACTTGTCCAGGGTTACATAGTATTTGAGGTCAGATTTGAACTCGGAGAGATGTGTCCAGAGCTCAATCCACCATGTCCCCTAGCTTCTTGTAACTTTGTAACTATTTCATTAAATAATATTTCCATGTATATAAAATGTATTTATCCACACACATATACATATATATGTATCTTTTTAAATTAGTGACAGTTCACAGTTCTCATACAATCGTCTTGCTTATTCTTTGTTGACATGTTTGAGGAAGGAAGGAAGGAAGAAGGGAAGGGAGAATAGAAAGAAGGAAAAAAGAAAGGAAAGAAAAAAAGAACTTAGATTTTGAGAAGGAAGAATAATCTAGGGTTCTGATTTTTAAAGCCAGGCTGCCTGTGTTTGTGGACTTCAGCTTTCCTGCATAGCTGACTATTTTAGAGTGTTAAATCAGGGTAATTTTACAATTATCCAAACTGTTTAGCTCGTGAGTATATGAACACGTTTAGGTAATTCAGTTACATTAGGGTCTGGCAACATTGTTCCTACTCTTTCAACCAAAGAGAATAAGTTAATTGGGACCAATTATCTCACCTAACAAATGGCAAAACTATTGTGATCGATGAATTAACACTCTTGGAGGAGAGGAGAGGAGAGACTTAGCTTCTCTTACTTATCTCCCTCATTCTTCCTTCTTCCAAACCCTCGCTGTCCAATTAGAAGGCATAAACCCCCAAGCACTCTCACTAGAAACCACAAGGCCAGCTTTGGGACAAAGGGATCAAATTTTCCCTGAGGCAAGCTAGGAGTTCAACTTCACCTTTATAGGAAAGCTAATCTAAAGTTAAACTATTTATTTTTTTCTTAACAGGACCTTGTGTGAAAGTCATAGAGGGAGCAAGGGAAGTCCTTTGAGTTTCTTCAGAGCACAGTGGCCGATCCCATCAGAATATTCCCACTGATAAACCTAAAAAGCTAAATGCCAACATTCTCCATGGTCTGGTTCTTGGCCCTGACTCTCAGCATTTATGCCAACAAACTCTAGCTAGCCTATATAGCTAAAAAAGGTTTGGAGTTGGAAAAGTTTGGAGATGTGTTCAAGGACCAGCATGGTAAAATAGAGAGAATTCTTCACTAGAAGGCTGGCCATAACAAGTTAAGAAACTGTTCTCAGGTATCCAATGGTTGCAATTCAAATTAGCAGAGTTTCTACACTGACAAAATCACAAATCTTTTAAAGTACTGAAGAAAACCAGAGCTTTTACTCAGTGTAAAATTTGAATAGTCTAAGATACCTTATTTCCTAGCTCACAACAGATGAGAGAAAGTAATTAGAAGGGATTTGGGGACACTGGTAGAGATAACAACACCACAAGCAATGAAAAGGGATAGCTAATAGCATGGTAGCAAGGACAGACATTTAAGAAATATTAAAAATTGTTCAAGATATTTTATTTAAGCTGATTGTTCATAAGAACATTTATTTAGCGTTTAAAAGGAGGGCAAAACTAAATTAGCAGAAGAAGTATGTATCATTTGTAACAAGTTGTTTTTTCAGGCTCAAAATAAAGGACCAAGTCTTCTTAGAATTGGAAATATTGTTTAAATGGATTCTATTTTTTTTAATTTCCATGAACTTTAATGGATACTATGGGCACCAATGGAATTTTTTTTATTTGATAGACTTCATATTTGTATGAGGAATTATATATTTATGTCTGGTCAAAGGACCATAAAAACTGGGAGTGAAAGAGCCTCTCTGGGTTGGAGGAAAGGAAAAAAAAATCTAATGAAAGAAAATATAAATTGATAGTCTGGGTACCAGAGTAGATAAATAACTAATATTATGGACAGCTGTGTGTCCTAGTGAATAAAGTACTGGGCCTGGAATCAAGACGATTTGAGTTCAAATCCAGGTTCAAGCACTTAGTAGCTGTGTTATACTGAGCAAGTCACTTAAATCTGTTTGCCTCAGCTTCCTTATCTATAAAATGAGCCAAAGAAAGAAATAGCAAGCATTTCCAGTATCTTTGCCAACAAAACCCCAAATGTGGATTACAAAGAATTAAAGACAACAAGAAACACTGTAAAATATATTTCCAAAAGTACAGGAGACCAATCAGAATAACTCTGTACAGATGAAAGAGTTCTCAGTCAGGTTTTTACTATATAAGATTGTCTTGGCTAATAAATATATAGGTAATCAAGAATGCCTACTTTTAAATCAGGCTAGTTTACTAGGCTATTAGATCCTGGTTATTTTAAATTACTCATTCTACATGTTTAAATGTCATTCATTTTACATTAAGTTTCTCCTACACCCAATATTTTGATTTCTGAATATCAGAAATTTTTTTTTACTTTTAATCTGGATTATTTGAACCCATTATTAAAAAGAGGGTGCCATTATAACTGACTTTTGGTTTTGTATTTTTAAACTTTATTTTTACCCGAGTGAATTGTTAGTATTCTAATTTTACATTCAGTAAAAGGAGTTTTAAATATCATTCCCACCAAACATCTATAGCATTCATTGCTGAAGAAAAATCCAAAATTCTATTATTTAAAAATGGAATTTATCTGGGACATTGCCCTTATGAAATAAAACAAAAGCAAGTAACCCTGAGTAGAAAAGTTAGTGACAATGGAAGACACTTTTAAACAAAACTCACGGCCAAGTATGTGATATACATTCAGCCAATTTAGTCTTTTAAAGCAAAACACCCCCTACCTCAAAGTGTTCATTTCAGTTGCAAAAATAAAATTAAAATTCTTCCCTAACACTGAAGTTTTGGTGAAAACCTTCCAGTGGCTGGCTAGTTTGTTTGCACTATGGTAATGTCTTTTATATCACAAATATGTAGCTATATCAAGATGACTTCTCAGCCAGGTCACACTGGTCAAAATATTTACCTCTAAGCAGATGAATAAATTCGTAGCAATTATTCTCTCAACTTTTTGCTCCACTAGGAATCTCACCTCTTACGGCCAGCTTGCATTAAGTCATCTTTTTAATTTGCTAATCAATCAGTAAACATTTATTAAGCATCTACTATGTGTCAGGCACAATGTTTAGTATTTCCCAATTCTGGATTAAATTCCTTCCTCCAAACCCAGTTATGGGCAATAGGTATTATTATGGGATTCATTCATCCTTCTGGCAGTCCCAGATTTGCGTAGAAGGGTATTTGATATCCAGAAAAATGGATTTCTATTGACTTCTAGGTCTGTCCATTTTCTTTCGACTGAGAACCGGGATCATACCTGTCTGTATTAAGAGAACATTCTTCAGAAGCAAGCTGGCATCCTAAGAGTGAAACATTCACACTTGCCTTCCTTTTCAGTTTCTTGGGGGTATTCAGGCCACAATGTTCAGACTTCAGTCTGTTTTATCTACTTTAAATATCTCTGAGTAATCCTGGTAGGCTGCCAGAGGTTGAAGCAGCAGCATCAGTTTTTTCCTTCAACTTCAGTCCTCCATTGGTCTAGTGCATGCATCAGTTCATTCCATTTGGATAAAGTAAAAGATGTTCTGAAAACATAGATGCTAAAAATGAAAGAAGCAGTAGATTCCCATGTCATTTGGTGCAGGGGTGAGTAGCAATAGCTGTTACCACTTTAGAGAAGCTAGATTTGTGAGTGGATCAAGCAGCACCTGCAGGTAATAACCTTGTATAGAAATTATTAGGGGTATAAGGCTCTAGATAAAAGCAAGTAGGAAAATAGCAGCTAGTGAGCTATTGCCACAATTCCATTTTAACTGCATTTGCAGAATTAATGACCTTAAGTTCTTAACTTTTTTTTTTGGTCATAGATCTTTTTGGCAATCTGGTAAAATCTATGGATCTCTTTCTCAGACTTTTTAAATGTAGAAAATAAAAAAATCTAAAAATAAAAATACCAATTTTATTAGAATACAGATATCAAAATAATTTTTAAAACAAGTTCACCGGCCCCTTTTAACAATCTCTAAAATAGAAGGAGGAAAAAAATCTGTATATAAACATGCATTCGTGTATATACATGGAAGTGGAAGAAATGGAGAAAAACTACACAGGCGAATAGATTTTGTTCAACTTAAGGGAAATTTCCTAATAATTAATGGTAACTAAAATGTGAATCAGAGCAGCTAGCTAATGCAGTGGATAGAGCTCCAGGTTGGAGTCAGGAAGACTCCCTTTCATGAGTTCAAATCTAGCTTCAGACATTTAGAAGCTGTATAACTCTTGGCAAATCACTTAATCCAATTTATCTCAGTTTCCTCATCTATAAAATGAGCTGCAGAAGAAAATAACAAACTTCTTCAATATCTTTGTGAAGAAAACCCCCAATAAGGTCATGAAGAGTCAGGCATGACTGAACCAAAAAATGGGAATAAGTAGCTTTGAGATTGGAGTGAGTCTCTTTCTCAACCTTCCAGATCTTCAAATGAAAACTTTACTTATTTCTTGAAGATGATTCCTGTTCCAATACAGCTTGGACTCTTGATTCTGTGACTAAGAGGAAAAGGAGAAATAAGAGAGGAGGTGGGTGAAATAGAGCCCTGAGAGACAGGACACTATTAATAATTGGGAAGGCAACAAACAGCACTCATAACCAATAAGTGAACAACACACCAGGTGATTTGGTGGATAGAACTTGGAATCAGGAAAAACCGAATTCAAATCTAACCTCAGATGTTTACCAGCTCTTTATGATCCTGAGTAAATCTTTTATGCCTCAGTTTCCTCATCTGTAAGATGGCAATAATGGCATCTATCTCATAGGGTTGTTGTAAGACTCAAACAAGATGACATATGTAAGCCATGGTAGAATGACCCATTATACCATAATTACAGAGCAGACTAGCCTAAAAATAGGAAGGGGGAGAGAGGATAAAAAGGAAAACAGGACAAAGTGACTTTCTTTCTCTGGGCCCTATGTTGTTTATAAAATGAGAACACTGGATTAAATGACTTCTGTCCATTGAGGTTTCCTCCAGCTCTCAATCTATGCTCCTATGAAAAAACTTTTCATGGCAAGGCAGTCCAGCTGTGAGACAGGGAGGGGAAAGGGTTGGTCTGTTTGGTCTGAGTAGTTTTGTCTGTATGTGTCCATATGCCTCCTCCTGTGTCCCCATTGCAAGGATCAGGCCCTATATCTAACACTCACTAACTGTGTGACCTTGGGAAGCACTGGGAAACAGGAGTACAGGACTAAATCTGGGTTCAAATCCAGCCTCTGCCATCCTGGGCATCTTCATCACTTTGGACTTCAGTTTTCTCATCTGTAAAATAAAGGGAGTTGGTTAGATGCTCTCAAAAGCTGCTTTCAGAACTAAATTCTATAAAAGTCTTATGTGCAGGATTGTTCTGGCAACCACCGGAGATCTGGGGTACTGAGAATGCCAGAGGTTGGGGATGATGACTATTTCACATGGTCAGCAGTAGCTGTGCCCTCAGCAGCACCATCTGAGCTCTCTCTGCTGTATTTGCCAGGATCAGAAAAAGTTATGTCAGTTGAGCAGTTCAGAGGTCATAGGACCCTGATATTACACAGCTCAATAGGCCCAGAGGAAACTACTTCATTATGCACAATATAGCAACTGAAGATCATAATGAAGTGGTTCCCTGAGTTATCAAAGACCATTTAAAAGTATCCTCTAATAAGACAGAAAGCATTTAAGAAAGATTTCCATCCAGATGATTTAAGGAAAAAACACTTTTAAAATTCAGGTGCTTGAAACAATAATCTTCAGTTAAGAGGAAAATTCATTTTATGTGGTACAGGTCAGCCCCCAGGAGGCCAATAAAGCATTATTGTATTTGTTATTTGTCCTGGCTTCTATAACCAGAAACAATTCAGCCAAGTGTGACACTCTGCTGTTTCCCTGCCTTGCTCCACCATTACTAGGTGTTATTGCAACTAAAAACACCCCATAAACTATTTTCTTCTTCAAACAGAACCACTTAGCAAGGAACCACTGGGTCATCTCTTAGACAAAGAGGCCATGTTTGCAAATTTAAACCAGGTTCGAAGGTTTCCACTCTAAAAGAATAAAGAAACCTGGGCACATGGCTACCATTCAGGGAGCCACTCAAACCCCAATCCAAGGAGGTCTGCTTTTGTTTCTGTAGTGCTAAGTATGTATTGGATTGGCTAGGACCCAGTAAAGAGATTTCTGGATTTTCTTAGGAGTTCTGAGTTTAGCAATGGAGAAAGGAGGAACTCCTTTCAGAATGTGGGAGCTAAAGGTGGGGTTAGTTTGAACAAAAGCAGGTTGGCCATAAGGTTGTACCTAGCTACAAAGCAGTTCCTACTTTCCCCCTACAACGTGAAAGCCAAGTCTCATCCAATGTCCTGTCTCCTAAAAGGTCCCTCCCCCCATGTAGGTGTTTTCTCCCTTCTTCCTCTACCTTCCCCACTTTCCCTTTTTATACATGCTGAAGTTAACCTATTACCATGGAAACAGAGCAGCACAAAACAGAAGAAACCTGAAACATCCATTTGCTTCACACCGAGTAGGGAGACAGCAATGGCATTCCCACGCCTTTTCTGGAAATGTATGCCATCATCTGCTGGAGGATGGGGAGGCAGGATGTCATTCTTTCATCAGGGGAAATATCAATAACCGATATTCGCTGTAGCTAGAGGACAGGCCCAACTGAGCACTAGGCAGACCTGGGTCTTTCTGGAGAAAGCAAAAGAGTATTCAGTGGGAACTGATGTCAACCTACAAAACCCTAGGAAAAGAGGAAATGAAGTGACAAATGTTTGGATTGAAGTCAAAAAGGCCAGGTTGTTCCCTGTTCCCTTCTATTCTTAGAATGAGACTCTCTAAGCTCAGCATATGTATGTTTAGCAGATTCTAGACTACCCAGATCTTTGAGCCCTGCCTTTAGATCCAGAGTACTAGAAGGTACAGACTACTAAAGTCACTATACCTTGTTGCCTTTCTTTAAGCATTGCCAGTGCTAGATAGATAGATAGACAGACAGACAGATAGACAAAAATAAATAGTTCTACCATTAACTATTAATAGAGATAGCACCTAGATTTGTAATTTTGTTAATATAATGAACTACCAGATGAGGAAACTCCCTTTACCATTGAAAATAGGACTATCTCTATAACTTGAAGTCTTAAAAAGTTAACCTAGAGCAAAGGACAAATAATTTACCTGGGATCCCATAGTAAATATGGGTCAGAGATGGGATTTAAACTCCTATCTTTATAGCTAGATCTTTATGCCCTACATCATCACTGCCTCTTAGATAACTGTTAATATTCATGAATGCCACAAATAATTCTTCATCCTTGATTCAGCTGGTGAAAGCAAAGATATGAGGTATATTGGAATAAGCACCAAGTCTGGAAACAGAGGGACCTAAGTTTAAGTCCTGATCTTGCTGCTGAGCAAGTTACTTAATCTCTCTGGGTCTTAGTTTACTTTTCTGTAAAAATGAGGAAGGTTGAATTAGATGATCTCTAAGTTCTCTTTTAAGTCTATGTCCCATAACAGAGAAAAGCTATCCCCTCTCTCCATCTTAAACTGGGGAGGAGGGATGGGGAGTAGAAGCGGATGCTGAAAGATGGAATATTAAATCCAAGAGAAACCTTAGTGATTTAGAACAAAAGTTATAAATTTTTATGGGTATCATAGACTATTTGTCAATCTGGTAAAAACTATGGACCTCTTCTCAGAATAATGCTTTTAGATATACATAAAATACAAACGTCATAAAGGAAAGCAATTCTATTGAAATGCTGCAATGTTTTCTCCTTCAAGTTCATAGCTTCTCTGAAATCTAAGGTTTCTTTGGCTTTTAGATTTAAAGCCCCAGACCTAGATCAATCCCATGATATAAAAATCATGTCTTGTGGCTCTCTTCAACAATGAGATGATTCAGACCAGTTCCAATGAACTTGTGATGAAGAGAGCCTTCTATACCCAGAGAGAAGACTGTGAGAACCGAATGTGGTTCACAACATAGGTCTTTCATTCTTTCTGTTGTTGTTTGTTTGAGTTTTATTTTCTTTCTCATTCTTTCTGGTTTGATTTGACTTTTCTTGTGCAGCAAGATAATTGTATAAATATGTATGCCTATATTGGATTTAACAAATATTTTTACCATGTTTAACATATATTGGATTACATGTCATCTAGGGGGGGAAATTGGAATACAAGGTTTTGCAAAGGTTAATGTTGAAGAAAATTATCCATGCATATATTTGGAAAAATAAAAAAGCCTTAATTTAAAAAAGAAAGAAAAATTATGTCTTGCCCAAGGCCACAGGGTTACTTAGTGGCAAAGAGAGAAACAGAGTGCAAGTGTTCTCATTCTCAGGATTCTTTATCTATTTGAAAGGAAATATTGGGCACTTTTTTTTCTTTGTATCCTTGGCACCTAGCAGAATACTTGGCAGTAAGTACAATTTTTGTTTGTTGATTTATTGATATTATGCTATTTGCCTGCTTAAGTGCTTAACTTTGTAGGAAGACTCCAGTCTTTTTCATTCAAGTCATTGAGCAAGTAACAGACAATGGTCCTACCATTGCTTCTGCTCTGTGAGCAAGAATGTAGACTGACAAATGTACACATCAGTATTATCACTACTATTTCCTTTTCTTAAAATTTCTTAAATATTTTTTAAATTTTCTTTAAATTTGTATTGCTATCTTTTAACAAAAAATAAACAAAAAAAAGTAAAACAATTCAAGGCAATACTAATAGATTTTGGACAGAAAATGTCATCTGCATTCAGAAAAAGAACTTAATTGAATGTAATTGATTGTGATTGAATGTAAATCAACACATGCTATGTTCACTTCTTTTTTCTGATTTTTTTTCTCTCTCATGTTTCTTCCCTTTTGTTCTGATTTTTCTCTTCCCAATATGATTCATAAAGCAATGTGTATTAAAAATAAATTTTTAAAAAAGGAAAGAAAAACAAGCAATTTAGCAAAACACATCTATTGTGCTTAATAGTGAATACAGTATTACACTCCCATAATCTCTAACATTTGCAAAGATGTATTTTTTCAACTTTTTTCCAAGGTCATGCTTCCTATTTATAATTAGAATACATATCTATTTTTTAATTCTTTCCATTTGCAATGCTATTAAATTGCATATGTTGTTTTCCCAGTTCTGCTTACTTTATTCTACATTGGTTTGATTAAGTTTTCCTATGCTTCTCTGAATCCTTCATATTCATCATTTCTTATGGCACAATAATATTCGATTATATGTGTGTGCCACAGCATATTTGGATGTCTCCCAATTAATATTTGTCTTATATGACTTCCATCATAGACTTCTCATCTCAATCATAATTTTTGCTATTTGTTTCTTTGCTCCATCTCTTACATTTCACTGGAATGCTGGGTTTCTCACATATTCTCCTTGCTACACAATTCCCAGAACACTTTACTAACTATTGCTGCCTTAGAAATAAGTCCTAATTTTTAATTAAGAGAGTTGTCATTCAAAAGGAGAGCTAATAACTAGCAAGGATGAAAGATGGATTCCCAGACTCATCATAAACAGGCTGTATGTCTTTGGAACAATCACCGGACTTCCATACTTTCCACAACTTGGAACTAGATTAATGATGGTGACCAAGAGAGACAGATGAACAGTGTTCAGGTGCAGAGGTACTTAAATCACTCTCTTCCCTGCCTCCACTTGAAAGGAGAAAAGGAAGGCTGAATGATGGAAATAAATGATGCATGTACTATCAGATATGGTTAATGTATGACTTTTTGCAGAAGTACTTCTTTCCTTCTTTTAGAGGGAAAGAAACTGATACAAGATAAAAAAGATAAGACACAAGATAAAAAAGAAAGAAACTGTTACAAGATACAGCTTTCTGGGTAGGGGAGAAAGAATGAACTTAATTCTGAAATTACTGTGATATAAAAACAAAAGGTATCAATAAAAATACTTTAAATACAGTGTTCACTTTTCTCAACCTTCTGCTCCAGCCAAGCCAACCTACTCATTCTTCCTCAAACCTATTATTTCCATCCCACCGTCAGGCCTTTGTTCTCTACCTCCTCTGCCTGAAATGCCCTATGCCCTTCTCTCCACTTGTCCACATCCCACTTCTCCTTCAAGGCCCAAATCAAGTCACACATCTTACAAAGCCAGCCTGCCGAATCCAGTTCATATAATTGATCCTTCATCAGGACTCCTGTGGAACTTATTATCTGCCCCATTCATTTAGCATCTATTGTATGTACATTCCCTGGCCCTGTATGCTAGGTTACAATACTGTGTATCTCATTGTATAGCTGATTCTAATACAGCTTCCTACAGAGCAAGAACTCAATCCCTTGAGGTTGTTATTAGAGATGGAGGAGGAGAAAAGACAAATTAATGGGTTCAGAAGTTAAGTTTGAAAAAACTTCCTGGTACAGAGTCATCCATAGAATGTTTCTTTATAGGAAAAATATTGTCAAGTGACTCTATCATTTCAAGAAATGGAAAATAACACCGATAGACTATCCTCAATTGTGGGACAGGCATTCTATACTCAAGACCAAATCACTTACTAATTCAGGGACCACAACTTCCTTCATTCATGTGGGAGTTCCTTTACTGAGGCAGAATGCTATCCTTTTCTGCCTCAGCAAACAATCTTCATGAGCCAACTAGGCAGCACAGTGGATAGAGTACCTGGCCTAAAGTTAGAAAGATTCATTTTTCCAAGTTCAAGTCCAACCTCAAATACCTACTAGCTGTGTGATACTACACAAGTCACTTCATTCTGTTTGCCTCAGTTTCCACATCTATTAAATGAGCTGGAGAAGAAAATGGCAAATCACTCTAGTATCTTCTCAAGGAAATCCAAAATGGCATCACAAAGAGTTAGATATGAAAGAAATGGTTGAACAACAGCAAACAATCTTCATAAGTTACTATAATACTTTGAAGGATCTGTGATCTCTTCATCATTATTACTTCCATTAAGCAGCTAAATGATACAATGGATATCATGCTAGATCTGGTGTCAGGAAGATCTAAGTTTAAATCCAACCCTGAATAGTACTTGTGTAAACCTGTGTGACCATTTAATCTCTGTCTCAATTTGCTCATTTGTAAAATGAAGATGATAATAGCACGTCCTTCCAAAAGCCATTGTGAGGCTCAAATAAGATATATGTGTCAAAGCTTCTGACAACCTTAAAATACTACATAAGTGCTAGCTTTTACTTTTGTTATTATTATCATTATATTGTTCAAAAAGCAAATCATAGTGTCATATTTCCATCTTCTATCCATATCTTTCTAAAATTGGAATGAGATACTAAGACAAAGTGTCCCTTTCCACTTTCATCAAAATTATGTACGTTTGAATTCTCCCAATTTCATTCTTGAGAATCACCCATCCCTCTTGAGTGGATAACCCCAATAGAATTTTAGACTCTGAGATTCTATTATTTTTCTGAACTCTTTGAAGTCAGTTTTTTCTAGAATTTAAGAAACAAACCAGTCCTAATGTTCCCCACCTAGTGAAAATGCTTATATCATCTTCTTTCACCTCAGCTTGCTTTCATTTCCTCATTTGTAAAATGAAAATAATAATAGCACTTACTTCCTACTGTCATTGGGAGGATCAAATTATAATAATCACTGGAAAATGCTTAATACAGTACCTGGTACATAGTAAGAACTATATACATAGTAGTTATTATTAGGAAAGTGTTTAAATCTTAAAATATTATACAAAAGCATAGTCTTTGTTATTATTTCTCTCAAGCTCTGAGAATGGTTAGTACTTCCTAATAACCCCATCATTTCTATTTTATTAAATAGTTCTGCCTTATTGCCAAAATAGGATCCAGAATAGCAGTAACTCTGATCATTTTTTCTACCTTTAAGTTATGATTAATGCTAACAATTGCTAACATTTATAGAGCATTTTAAAGTTTGCAAAGCACTTTACATGTATTATCTCATTTCATTTTCACAACCTTGTGATAAAGGTACTATTCTCGTCCCAATTTTACAAGAAAAAAAAAGGGGGAAACTTAGCCAGGTAGAGTTTGTCACTTGGCCACAATCACACAGCTAGTGATTCAAATTCAGGTCTTCCTGATTCCAAGTCTAAAACTCTACCTACTACATCATCTAGCTACCACCAGGATTTATCTTCTGCTCTAATTTTAGCAGAGAAAGACCTCAAAAGATGTCCAGATTGTTGAAATTTCTCCCTCTCCCCAACTCCAATGCAACAATATTTGGGCTCCATGCCATCTCTGTGGTCTGGATCAGAACACAATCCCTAAGTTGTCTTGTGGGCCTATAGTTTACTACTACCACTTTATTACAAAATCTTTTTGTCCTTGTAAGTCTTGCTCAATCCTACCTACCAAGTATCCCTCCAGAGATTCAGGGATTTCTACATGGACGAATAACCTCAATGCACAATTCTGGGTTACTTTCTCTCATATTTGTTCTATTCTTCTTGAACAATATCAGCCATTCCATTGCCCTATTGCAATAATGACTCACATCCCAGCAAGTATATGTGATATATGCTAAGATACAGTCAAGATTATTCATTTATTTTATTACTCATATTCTGTTTATTGTTATACAGGCATTTAAAACCATCAGCATCAGTATCATTGCTATCCCTCCTGAATATCATTCCCACCTAAGAATTAGTAAGTTCTTCTAAAATATTCTTCCTCTCATACCAGCTGCCTTCTATAGAATCAGATTTAGAAGCTGAATATTTAAACGTCTCTTCCTCCCTGATGTCACCACAACCAGTTCACCACCATTTTAGTTTAAAGTATATAAATCAGGTCAGTCTCCAAATCACAGAATCACAGGTTTAGAAGAAACTTTATCCAATTGTACCCAAAGAGGCATTTCCTCTACCATATTTCTGAAAAATATTTTTTTTCCTACCTCAACACTTCCAGTAAGATTAGAATAAATTATTATTGTTATTATTAAAACTGACATTTATACAATGCTTTAGGGTTTGCAAAGCACTTTACTCACATTATCTCTTTGGATTATCACAAACCTGAAAATTTATATTATTATGTTATTAGAAAGTAGAATGTAGATATTTTTATCCCCATTTTATAAAGAAATTGAAGATCAGTGATTTACTTATAATCAAACTATGAGTGTCAGAAGTGGGATTCAACTACTATGTAATTTCTTCTAATTACAAGCCCAGCATTCTTTTCTACATACTTCACTTACTCCTGAAGTATCCTATTTTTTCTAATCAAATCAATCTAATAAGCATGGAATGATGATGATAATGATGATGATGATGATGATGATGATGATGATGACAATGATACTAATAATAACTAGCATTTGTATAGCATTTAAGGTTTGTTGGGCACTTTAATATTTAAACTCATTTGGTCCTCACAATGACAGTGTAATGTAGATTTATCCTCATTTTACAGATAAAACTGAGAGGTGAAATGACTTGTCAAGATCATTCAGTTAGTGTCTGAGGCAGGTCTTCCTGACAAAGTCCCATGCTCTATTCACTAAGCTACCTGGTGATCTATAATAAGAGTCTGCTATGTACAAGATACTATGTCTGGAAATATAAAGACAAAAATTCCCTTGCCTTCAAGAAATTTACATTCTTTGGAAGAATGGGAAATTCATACATGATAATCTGAGAACACTCAATTTCTAGCACTAATTATTTGGGAAATTTTCCCCTTATATCTGACCTGAAAAATCACTCTTCAATGCATCCAGCCAGTTCTGCTCTCTGAGATCAAGAAAAACAAATTTAATTCTCTTCCACATAATAGACCTTCAAATACTGCAAGATAGCTATCACATTCCCCCTAAGTCATCCTTTCTCCAGCCTAAGTATTCTCAGTTCCTTCTACCTGGGGCAGAAAAAATACCTTCTTCCCAAGTTTCATTAGATGTACCACCCTTCCAAGACAAAAGCCCATGATCCTGTTATTTTATATTACAGTTCATTTGTTGATATTGATATTGTTAATGCATTTATTATTATTTGTTTTCAGTAATGCCTGACTCTTTGTGACCCCATTTGGAGTTTTCTAGGCAAAGATACTGGAGTGGTTTATCAATTCCTTCTCCAGCTCATCTTACAGATGAGGAAACTGAGGCAAACGGAGTTAAGTGACTTGCCCAGGGTCACATGACTAGTGTCTGAAGCTAGATTTGAAGTAAAATATTCCTGACTCTATCTAAATATCTAAAGTATTCCAATGCCCTATTCACTGAACTACCTGGCTGCTCATTTCTTAATAAATTGTTTATTAAACATATTGTCTTCTATGATTTTATCATCTTTTTAAGGTCACCTCACAGCTGTGATGAAAATGCCATCTGCGCTCCTCATGTCCTTTAGTTATCTGCCCAGGACTTCATAATCCCTAGAGAATCCTTCCTATTTATTTTTGGCAGTCTCATGTGTTCCTGCATGAATTACCACTAGTGGGCAGTGATCCTTAAATTTGATAAGTCTCAAGAGAGTCTGGGTCACATCCCAGATACATGCCTTAGTTAGATTGGACACATCAGGGCACTTCATCCAAGGACCAATGTGTCCGATGGCCTCGCTTTTAATAGTATCTACAAGATCCCTTATAATTTTTATGTGGAATATAAGAAGCTGCTTTTTCTGAAGGTACAAAGCTAGCTACTTCTGCCTGTTTAGTTCAGCACCCTTGAACCAAGGCATTTCCATCCCAGAAGTTCCTTTCAGAGAACCATTGCCTTGCCTATACCTTGTCATTTTTGATATTTACCTCTGTCATGATCTCTGGGATCTGAAGAAGCTGACATCATCTGTAACTTTATAAAGAGAGGAAGCTTCTGCCAGGTATTTGGGCTACAAAGGGCTAACTGCACTATGGAATCCCTTTTCCACAGCTTAATGTCTCATTTTCTCAGGTTTGCATCAGAAGCTCTTGCTTATGAAGGTACTGCCTTCCTGTGTTATTTTAAAAGGTTAATGGACCAAGTTGTTTTACTGTTCTATATAAAGCACCATAATGGTCTCTAAAGGGGAGAAATTAGAATTGCTTCAAAACACAAAGAGGGCTATAAAACTGAGTTCCGGCTCTGGGGTTTGATTTTAAAGACCCTCAGTGACTCAGATGTAATTTACTTTTTCACAATTTCAAAAACTGCATCATTACCATTTTATCCTTATAACCAGAGATAATTAAACAGATGAAATCTGAAAGGAGAAAGGGCACTAGGTTTGGGGCAGGTATTGGGGAAAGAAAGGGCAAGAAGAAAATGCTTTGGGTTTGGCTAATCCTGGATTTGGTAAGTATCCTGATATCTGCTGTGTGTTCTTGTTCTTTTCCCAGAAGTTCATCTTCGTATAGTCTCAAAATCCCAATGACCAAGTTTCAGATCTGCTTCATAGAAGATAATGAACCCACACAAGCATTACATGAGTGATTAGCACTATTCCTGGCAAATAGAAAGTACTTAATAAAAGTTTGTTGTTGACTAATCAGGAAGCCAAGAATTCAGAACACCCATAATGTCTCACAGGTCTTTTACACTAGAAAGAACCTTAAATTGCACAGTCTAACCCCATAATTTTATAGATGAAGAAAATAAAGGTTAAACGATTTGCCCAAAATCACACAGCTAACAAGTGTCTCCCTGACTTTAAGACTAGCAATCTGTTATGCAAAGATGTGTCATGGTCCATGTTGAGAGAAACAGCCATTGAGAGAAATATTGAGAGACCATTCCAGAGATACCCAATAACAAACCAGTCAGCCTACTCCTTGAAAAAAATAAAAAGGCATGTAAATTGGCTCAAAATGTTGTTGGGTCGGTTCATTTCACAGTTTGTATTATCTTATGTTGGCTTGGTAAGAATAAAACTCGAGTTTTAGGACTTCAATTTCATAAAATTCTGGGGTTTTAGAGCAGGACTTAACTATAGGAACCATCTAGTATATTCTTCCCTTTTTCTTTCCTTCTTTTCCTGAAGGATTAAAAAAGAAACTTGAAACTGTTATGAATAGACTGTCCAATATTCCCTAGTTAGTCTCTGGCAGGACCAACACTTGAACTCAGATTTTCTGCCTTCCAGGCCCCCATACTTCTATGCTTTCTTTTTCTCCTTAGAAAGTTTTAACCTAACTGTTTGTTGTGACAATCTATTCTCTGACAAAAACCATGCACTTCCTCTAGGAGACTGAAGAGCTCATATCAATGGCTTATAGCCATTAAAGCAAAAAATAAAGAAATTACCATCTGTGAGGTGTCACAGCTGATCTCTGCTAATGCCTGGTGGTAATTCTGAGAAATCACCTTTTCAAATAGCATGGAGAGCTAATACAGCAAAGAGAATGGAAAACTGAAGTCAAAAGTCTTGGATTAGAAGTTAGGCTCTCACACTAGTGAGTTAGGAAAACTCATTAACCTAAGTTGCAATTTTCGCATTGATAGAACAAGGACAGGAATGATCACCCTTATTTGTTTCTCATATTGTTGTCATGAAAATTGTTGAACCACATAGCCCCAGATGCATATAAATAGCAATGATGGTGGTGATGAAGGAAGAAGTTCTTTGCACAACAGTCACTGCGGGCTAATTCTATCAATTTTGGACAGAAGGAAAAGCTGACCCTCAATAATCAGGACCAATGGAAGGGAGCTTTGGTATGAATAATGGAAAATTTTGCCATCTACAAATGCAGTAAGTAATAACTGTGCCTCCACAAGGCCAAAAGCACCATCAAAGCATTATGAAAATATATAGGAATGGTTAACTTTAATCTCTAAACCTCTATGTACCCACTAGAGCCACAGGGAAAGAGTAAGCAATTATTAGAAAATTCATTTATTGAGGTTTGAAGAATAATCATTTATTGATTTGATTAATGCCTTTCCATAGAACAGAAAGCCAGATAAGTTATAACTGCAAGTGGGCCAATCCATTCTCTTTCATCAATGCCATGAGAGCAGCTGTTTATCCATCTTTTATAACTACCAAAATTTACCCCCCAATGCCAGAGTTACTAACACCTTACTCTGATAAAGCCTTCCCTACCTTCTTTTTTCTCTCTTCTTTCTATCTCTGTCTTTCTTTCTCTGTCTCTCTTTTCTCCTCTCCCTCTTTTTCTCTATCACTGTGTCCTTTCTCTGTCTCTGTCTCTCTCCTTCCCTCTATGTCTCTGTCTGTCTGTGTCTCTGCCTTTCTCTCCCTTCCTCCCCCCATCTCTGTTTTTCTGGTCTGTCTCTTCCCTTTCTTCCCTGGTTCCCTACTTTCTCTTCTCTCTCTGTCTCTGACTCTACCTTTCTTTCTCTCATCACTCTGTTTCTACAAGTCTCTGTTTCTTTCACACACACACACACACACACACACACCTGAGACTCTAACCTGCATATCCTGTTGTTTCTATAACCTATTAAAGCCCTCTCTGATGCTCATCATGGTACAGGGGTGACCCTGGGTTTCCCACAGGTTATGCCAGCCAAGTACAGACTCTAGCACGTCCTGCAAAACTGCAAAGACTCCAAGTACAAGCTTAGTGATGTATTAAATGTCTGTCATCCAAGGACCAGTCTGGCTAAATTCAGGGAGGCTCATCATCAAATTAGCTGTAGAGTGATAGGGATTTTTGGCCATGGCAACTCTCAAAGACTTTCCTCTAAGTTATGGTGTGACAGTGGTGGGGGAAGAGGGATGGAATTCATTAGTGGAAGGAATACCTACAATGATGAAAGCACAGTTTACTGGAGTATTGAAGAAAAGATTCTGTAGGAAAATGTGTTTTAAATTTCAAACTTATTTACAAATGCACTTTTTGAACACAATCCATTTGTCAGCTGAGGACTGCCAGTACTTGTGAATTTGAAGCATAATATCTCTTACAGGAACAGTGCTAGCTGTATCAAATGAATTAGTATAATCCAAAGCAATTTATAAACTTTAAAGTACTAGTAAGTATCATTACTATTAATTGCTAACTGTAGACTATCATTACTCATTAACCAAGATCTCATTTTAAAACCACTGATTACTTTTTGAGAGGAATGTAAATTTGACTCAAGGTACTGTAATAATTTTGCTAACATTTGAAACCCATATAGGAACATTAGCTAACACCTTTCAGCTAAACAATGCCATCTAGATTTGACTGGAAGAAACATTTCTGATTTCCATACTTAGATTAGAACAAGATAAAAGCAATTGGGACTACTACCAAGAGTGGATTCCTGCAAGGGACACAATCATAGGGTCCTCCCTATTGCCAATGAAACTATGAACTTCCTCTGTCCTGATTAGACTAAGGTAGAGCCAGAAACAGCATGTGGAAACTTTCTAGTGGGTGGACAGGGGACCCACGTCATACCTTGAACAAAAAAGTTTGAAAAATCTGTCCCTAAAAAAAGCATCTTTCAAATCGTCTTGTCTTTATAAAAAAAAAAAAAAATTAAAAACAAACTAATCCATTAAAATCTTCACTCCAGGTTATTGTAAGTGTTCACTGATGCAGAAACCTAAGTGTTCTTTTGGAATCACTAGCTTCTTCTGGATACATTATTATCACTCACATGGTCAAATACTTCATATTGTGTGGGAAGCAACTCCCATGCTAATTCTCCATTATTGACTTTATCTTGTGACAACAGGTGGAGACTCCTAAATGAAGAGAGGTGAGAAATAGACAGTTTTCTAAGTAATTAAGCCATCTCCCTGCTTCTCAGGAACATTGTTGACAATTAATGAGATAGTGTTGACACAATCATGTGTTCTCCTAAAGAGAAAAAGAGGCAGATTAACACCAAAGAATTACAATGACTGGTGTTGAATCTTTGCTGAGTTCCCACAGTGTTTCGGGAGCCAAAGTGCCCAGCAATGCCAGCAAGGGAAATGATCAGCTGTGGACACATTCTGGGTGAAGCCAAAACATGATCTGGAATGAGGTCTGGTATCAACTTTTGAGGCTCTCACAGATCCCATTTGGGATGGATCAGTCACAACCAGGAAAGCACCAATCCTTCCTCTCCCAATAATGTCTCAGGATGAAAGGATGAATCACAATGCAATGAGGAGAGCACTGAACTGAGAATCAGAAGCTGTATTTCATGTTCTGATCTGCCATTAATTCACTGAGTCCTTAAGTAAATACCTCTGATTTTCAGTTTCCTTATCTATAAAATGAAGATAAAGAGGAAAGGATAAGAAAAGTGAGAAGGGAAGGGAATGAGAATTTACATAGTACCTATTTTACACCAAGCATGCTATTACTTTTTTTTAAATTATCCTCACAACTCTGTGAGATAAGTGCAAAATTGGTATCCCCAATTTACATTTGAGAAAATTGAGTCAGCAGTTAAGTGACTGGTCCAGGGTCACAAGATCAATATGTTTGAACTCGAGTCTTCTTACATATGAACTCCTGTTCACTGCACCACCAGTTTTACACAGACCAGAATATACAGTAAAGGCCCAGAGTTTCATGGTGGTATTGCCAGCAGACAGAAATATATAATAAAGATATGAATATGGACCAAGAGGGTAGAAACAGTTTTTGCATATATTAGGCATTTTATAAATGTTGAATTGAATTAATCTCATCACTTGAGAGACTGTCTCAAGTGAATGTCAATTAAAAGGATTTTTTTTTTGGGGGGGGGCAGAATGTGGACTCTTAACCCCTGAATTCTACATAATTTCCCTGAGATTTGAATGTAGAGGAGGGTGGAGAACAGAGTCTTTAGACACCAAAATATTCAATATATTGCTAGCCAGAATGCTTACTTGGGAGCTGAGAGTCCCTGTTTCCATTTCTTGTACAAACAAAGATAAAATCATATTCTAGCATTCCCAGGAAAAACGCTGGATGGGGCAAGACAAACCAAATTCTGACATTCCCAGGGAATTCTTGAATAGGAGCATGAGGCAAAGAGTTACTTAGTGAACTCCCCCCAAGACTGAACCAGTCTGGGTAAATCCAGAGCTTCGGTTCAGAGATATTGGTCACACAGGGCTGGCAGCACAAAGAGAGTTTTCTCATCGATCAAAAAGCTTCAGCACCCCAAATACATGACTGGTTTCAAAACTAGGTTTATTATTAAAATCCAATGAGGAAAGAAAGCACCTGACCCATTTGCCTGTGTTGTAATAATAGTTAATATTTAAGTAGCATTTGATATGTGCCATGCACTGTGCTTATTCTCATTTGTTTTTCACAACAAACCTAAGAAACAAGAGTTATTAATGTTATGATAATAATAATAATAAACATTTATAAGGTGTTTTACAAATGTAATATCATTTAATCCTTACAAGACTCCTGGGAAATAGGTCCCTATTTTACAGATGAATAAACTGAGGCAGACAGAGGTTAAATGACTTGCCTAGATTCATACAGCTAATAAGTGTCTGAGGCCAAGATTTGCATACAGGTCTTCCTGAGTCCAGGTCCACATTCTTTTTACTTTGCCAGCTAGTTGCCTCTATTCTCATGATTTTTCTACATTAAAACTTTCAAGAAAGTGGGAGGGGAGATATAAAGCTTAGTATATTGCCCTGCACATAATAGGTGCTTAACAAATGATTCTCCTGTCTAGAACAAGAAGGAATAATAAGGGGAAAAATTAAAATTAACATATAATCAAGTTCTACATGTGCTTCTAACTCCCTTTGATTATAGTGAAAACTTTAAAGGAAAAGTTCAGTTCTGTCCTTCCCCAATAAGGTGTTTTATTTTAATACACCAAGGCCAAAGGGCCTCCCTGCCTGTCACTGACATGATAACCATTGGAAGAACAACAACAAAAATGAATCATTTCTGACTTTTACAAGAACTGAGACTCACAAGACATAACATTGCATAATGTCAAGTTATAGAGTTGAACTGCAAAGCTTATTTCGTACAATCATCTCACTTTGGAGACAGGGACTAAACCTGTGGTTATTTCCTTGATATAAGTTCCTGGGTGAAAAGACAACTTTTACTAATGCAGTTTGCCACCTTTTTCTACAACTTATATAGTTACTTAGCCTACTGACTTGTCCAGAGTCACCCAGCCAATAAGTGCCTAGACACAGCACAGGAAGCCTGGTATTCCTGGTTACAAGACCATCTTATGCTATGCTGCTTCCAAGAGGTGTCGCATTATTCCCCTCGTCCTGAAAAAGCCATTTTTGATATCTATATTGTTTTTCAGTCGTTTTGAGTCATGCCCAATTCTTTATGATCCCATTTGGAGTTTTCTTGGCAAAGATCTTGCAATGGTTTGCTATTTCCTTCTGCAGCTCATTTTATAGATGAGAAAACTGAGTCAAACAAAGTTAAGTGACTTACCCAGGACTACACAGATAAGTGTCTGATGTCAGATTTGAACTCATGAAGATGAGTCATCCTAACTTCAGGCCTGGTATCCTATGCATTGTAGTGCCATCTAGCTGCCCTTTGTTATCATAGCTAACAACAAATGATGTCTTAATATTTTTATTTTCTTATAGAACTACTAATTTTAGAGTTGGAAGGAACTTCAATGAATATTTTTTTCTCGCACAACATAACAAATATGGAAATATGTTTTAAAGGTTTGCACATATTTAATCTATATCAGATCCTGAGAAGGGGAGAGGTAAGAGAAGGAGTGAGAAAAAATGGGAACTCAAGATTTTGCAAAAATGAATGTTAAAAACTATCTTTATGTATATTTGGAAAAATACTTTTGAGAAAAAAAAACATACCACTTAAGTGACCATCCAAGCCTCAGCTTGATTTTTGTCAGTGAGGGAGAACAGACAACCTCCCTTTGAAACATCTCTGCTTCTTAGGAAGTTGGGGTTTTTTGCCCCAGATTTCAAGCCTAAATATGCTTTATTACAACTTTCACCCATTGCTCTTGACTCTGGCTCTCCCCCTGTGGATGAAACAGACAGTTTGATCCAAGATGCAGACATGGGGATCTCTTAAAACTGTCTTCTCCCTAACTTGTTTGCCTTACTCTTAGACATTTTGCTATCTTTGTTGGGATTTTCTAATCCTTCCTCATTAGAAACAGGACAACTGGGGTGTTAACTACAATCATGGATGCGTGATAGTTGATAGGTGAGGCAGGAAAGTAGAATTTGTTGTAATAACCCTAGAAAGAATAGCAACCCCTCTCTCATGCTGAAGCTGCAAGCAAGGCTCAGGAACCAGTATTATGCACTAATCCATTTTGCTGCAACTGCATATGTTAGAAGGAGGGAGACTAAGAAAACCAGATGAGATCTCTTCACAGCTACCTAGTACTTCTTGGGAGGAGGAGAAATTTAAGGGAAGGGAACAAGCATTTAGTAAACACTTGCTATATGCCAGGCAATGTACTAAGCGTTTTACAAATATTATCTTGTTTGATTTGTACAACAACCCTGGAAGTGGGTACTACTGTTATCCTCATTTTACAGTTGAAGAAACTGAGGCACAGTTTAAGAAACTTCACCCAGCTGATAAGCATCTGAGGCTGGAGTCTTTCTGACTCCAGATCCAGCACTCTATCCACTGCACTGCACCACCCAGTAATTGCCTCTAGCAGTCTCTCTAGGGAAGAAATATCCAGAGGGTTTTTTTGATGGTCAGCTGGCATATATAGATATATCTGGTCCTTGTAGCTACATGTTTCTGAGAAGGTTTTGCAAATTGCCACATTCTGTGAGCTGTGAATATGTCCCCCTTGGGCTACCTTACTAGATCAGGGACAATTGTAAATCTGACAAGATCCCTTAGACAGATCTGTATCAGGGATCACAGGATTCTTGCTGTCAGAGATCAAAAGACCCTAATGAGGGCTGCCGGGTCCCAGTGTGGCAAGCCAGCTTGCTGGGAAGTGCATTCCCATCTAGGAAAAAAGCACTGGGTCCCTGGAGTTTCTGAAATATCTCTGACTAGAAAATAAAGGAAGCCAATCACCTCTCTAAATGGCTAGTAGCCCTTTGCTGCCACCTACCCTCCAATCCCAGAGCAAAGACTCTCTTTATAAAAATCTTAAATTACTTTCATCTACAGAGTTCCAAACACATGCTGTGCCTCAACTAGACTGACAATTGAATCCAATAAACATTTACTAAGCCCCTACTGTGTGCAAGGCACGGTTCTGGGTGATTTTATGGATAAAGCGAAGATCCAGAATAATCAAGTGATTTAGCAGAGCCAGGATTTAAATCCTGTTTCTCTGACTCAAAATTGCAAGCTCTTTTCATTCTGTCTCCAGTCCCTGATCAGAGGAGACTCTTGAACTCAGGAAGAGTGACCTTAGCCTGAAGAACACCTGTCAGACTGGGAATGTTGTCACTTTAGATTCTGCTTCTAAGCAGGGAAATGAAAAAGGGTCCGTAGATTCATAACACATCGGAATATCCGTCATCAGGGATAACAGTAAGTGAAGGGGAATGCCTACAAACCGACTACTGGAGTGTCTGGTTTTAATCTGGCATTTTCCCCTCTGTAAGCTTTGACAGCTGGCTTTTCTAAACTCTATTGAAGATAAACTCATGATTTACATCAGCACTAGTATGAAAAAATAGCTCGACAAAAGCTCTTGCATGCTACTCGGAGCTTTATTACTTATGGACTGAGTACCCCCAAAGCTCACAGCACATCACAGCCAGATTACTGCAACAGCTCTAGACTGACCTCTTGACCTCCTTTCCTCCTTTCCCGTCATCTTACCGATTTATCTTCTTAAAAACTACGTTTCACATGCCATACCTCTGCTCAAAATGGTTTCTAACTGCATGCAGGAAATCCCAACTCAGCTTGGTATTTAAGCCCATTGCTGACTCCAATCTACCTTTTTTAACTTGTCTCACGTGATTTTCACAGTATCATAGATTTTTAAGGAGCCCTAAAAGTCATCTAATTTGACCCCATCATCTTACAAATGAGGAAATAAGACTGAAAAAAAGCAAAGATATCTGCTCAAAATTGTATGAATAGTAAGTGGCAGAGTTGGTTCCTTTACCCCAAAGCTACTTCTTTTGGTACTGTGCCCCCAATAGTCCATAACAGAACTATTAACTTGAGACAAAATAATCTACACATTGTACCTACAATATGTCTTTGATTTTCCTACCACAACATCTGTTCTCAAAGCCCTTCCCCCACCTAGGATATCCACTTCCCTCCTTTCCAGCTATCCAAACCCCCACCATCATTCAAGATCTAATTCAAATCACATCTTATCTAGGAAATCATTCCTGTTAGCCCATGTAGAATTTTTCTCCCACCCTCAGAACCCTGTGGAATACTATAAATTATCTCTAAGTTCTCTTCTAGAATTAAAATTGGGGACAGAATTCTATCTTACTCATTTAGAATTTATTAGCATATGCTGTCTGTTTGGTAATGTTTTTCATGTATATATACATGTCTTAAAACCCCTATCTAGATGATAAATTTCTTCAGGGTAGCAATGGTGCTTCACGTGTTTTTATTCTATAGTTCCCTTGGGCTACTAACAGGCACATGATAAAAAAAATTGCTAACATAAATAATAATTTAAAAGTGGATACATACAACTGCTATATAATGAACATAAATATTCAATTGTATACAACTAGTTTTATTCCACAACCTCAATTTTATTCTTACTTGCAGTTTTTATTCTGTCCTCCCTGAACTTTCTCAAAGGAAAATTTTGTGCCCTGAAATATTTTTGAGAGACAGAAGGAAGAGGGAGGGAGGGAGGAAGGAAGGAAAGAAGGAAGGAAAGAAAGAAGGAAGAAAAGGGAGGGAGGGAAGGAGGGAGGGAGGGAAGGAGGGAGGGAGGGAAGGAGGAAGGAAGGAAAGGAGGGAGAGAGGGAGGGAGGGAAGGAAAAGAGGAAGGGAGGGAGGAAGAAAAAGAGAGAAAGAATTTTTCCTTGGAGGAAAAATTAAAGTCTGAGCAGGTTTCATTTTTTTCCCCTAATTCTGAGAGTGGCAAGTTCTGAGGAAATCAGAAAAAGCCACCTAGTGGTTGCTATGGTAACTCACCAGTAGAAAACCCCAAATCTTCTGAGAACAAGTTTCCTGGGCAATATTAGAAGGATGGAAGTGGGAGTTTAGAATACAGAAAAAGAGGTCTCCCTTCCTAAAAATGTTTTCCCAAAGCTAATGTAATCCCTCGAGTTTGCTTTGAGGCTTGTTTGGCCTCTCTAAATCCTGGAGGCAATTAGTCATTGAACAAACATTTATAGTGTTTCTGATTTGCAGGTACTCAGTAAAGTGCTGGAGTTGCAAATAGAAGCAAAAAATCAGTCCCTGTCTCCAAGGAGATCACATCCCCAATGTTCTCCCATTTTCCACCCCAACATTCTAATGGGGGAGAAACATGAAAATAATTATATATATACAAGATATATGTGACCCAAGCGTCCAATCCTGGAGAATTTTGCAGGTCATTGTGTTGATAGAGAGAATATTGCTATATGTCTGCCTGAGCAAGGTGAGCTGGTATAAGAATATTTTTGAAAGGAGAGACATTCCTCAAGAGAGAAATATATAGTTCCAGATTTTCTTTGGGACACTCAAAGGAAGATAGAGAAGAGGATTTTTTTAAGCTTCAGGCATTTAAGGAAAGCAACTTCCTCAAGATGTCCCTGATTTCCCGCATCTTTTCCTCCTTGAAACTTCAAGAAATTTCCCTTAAAGCATAATTGAGTTTTTTTCTGAGTTTGAAGTAAAAGATCTCACCCACCCACCTACCCCCAGCTAGAGAGCTCATTCACTTTTATTTATTTTCCAATATATGATAATCTGTAAAATGTCACTAATTTATGTTTGCTATTTTGCTTGGATATAATGGTTCCCTCACTACTTACTGTTTGTATAGCCAACATTTGGTGTGAAGGGGTCAAACTGACAAGTATATAAGCTAAGGACTACTCCCTCCCACCCTTGCCCTTAGGATCAACTTCTGTTTGATTTGACTGAAATTTTTTAAACCTCTAGAGGTTTAAACAACAACATTTGAGATAACAAATAAAATACATTTCAAGACTACTATTCCCCTCAGAGAATAGAGAAAAGAATGACCAGACAAGGTTCTCATCTATTCTCCTCAGGACAAGTTCAGTCTCCCTTAGAAATGGGATACATAAGATAAGAGCAAGAAGTTCCAGATCTAGCAGAAAGGAACATACACTTATATGGGGTGCAGGAAGAGGTGACAACTTAGTTCTGGACCAAAAAATCTAGAGCAGATTGAAGAGGGGACATGCATTCCAGGCTGAGGAACTATCCATACCTGGAATGTGTACAGAGCTAAAAACAAGTTCAGGAACAAGCAGAAGATATGTAGCTCAAACCCCAGGAAATGAGTAGGGTCTAAATTCTATTCTAGCTCAATCTTAAACCTACTAAAAACTAGTCAGAGCAAGAATCACAGAATGAAACTATGAACCAACAGAGCTTCAACAATAGTCTACTGGAATTTCAAAAGGGGCAAGCCCACAGACCTATTGCTCACACCCAAATTCAGGTCAGGAACTTGCAGAGTTTCAGAGAAGCAGTAATAAGATTTTGCCCTAGATGAGACTACTGTAGGATCACTAAAAGCTTTCAAATTCCCAACCTAAGTTGTCCCTGAGATCTTAGAATGATATGGTACTTAGTAACACAAAAGAGTAACAGTATGACCAGCCAGGTCTTCCTTACAAAAGTATGCAGTGCTCAACCCTAACAGAAATTCTAGAGTCAGAAAGTAGGCTGGAAAAATAAGCAAGTAAAGAATCAATCCCACTATTAAAAAAAAAAAAAAAGCTATTATGCCAACAAGAACACACAAGACATAAATTCAGAAGACAATTACTCCAAAAGATCTATAAGAAAAACCTCAAAGAAAAATACAGTTTGAGCACAAGTTCCAGGAAAAAATGAAATAAAAGTTTTTTAATGTTTTTTTTATAAATGAGAGTATTAAAAGAAAATAAATAGAAAATAAATGAGAGTTGTGGAAAAAAGAAAAGGACTTAACTGTAAGCACATTTATTAAATATGGAAGAATAGGCATTTCAGATATTTCCACTGAAATTTGCAAGGATAAGTTACCTGTCAAGAAATGGGTCAGTGTATTGCCTCCATTTATGCTAAAGATCCTGAACAACAGAAACGTTCCCTTTATGTCGATTTTGAGGTATATACAACAAAGAACCGAACAGAATTAGATGACATCATGGAATTGAGGGTGACATGATTCATTTCAAAACTGAGGCACAGAGAATAACAGATTGTTTGGAAGTTTGGTAATGGGAGCTAGTAATGACCCCCTCTTTCTCTCATGAGATTAAGAAGTGCTCATTTTTGAGTCCAGGTGTAAGATATCAAACCCAGACTTTTGAACAGCAAACCAGACATCCTTAAAGGATCACTTGGTGAAATAAAGATATCAAACCTGATTCCCTTTCTTTCTCATACATTTCCCAAGGTTAGCAAAATTCCTTGAGGCAAGAATAGTCCAGCAAGCAGGAGAGCTGGATTTCTAAAATTAATTCATTACAGGCCAGCTATAATCTGAACTAATTCAGAGACAAATCACCATAACTTAAACAGTTACAGGACAAAAGCAGTTAAGGACAAAATCTTGTAAATAATATCAATGAGAAAATTATACAGAATCAATCTTAATCTTCTCACAGAGGATGCTACAAAAGGGTTGAACAGATCTAAAGTGGGTCAGCATAGGAAGAGAAGAATTAGTGCATGAAAATAAAGAAGGAGGTAGTTGGAGCCATGTAATGGGGTTTGTACATTAGCAACCAGGACTCCAGAATCCCTGGAATAAAGAGAATAGAAGTGGATGCATACTAATGAATGAGAAATGGGTCCACTCACATCTTCAGCAATTGGAGAGAAGTCCAGTGAAAGAGTCATATGATTAGAATGCTGAAAGTGATCCCTCAGAATTTCCTTATTGACCAGTGGGCTCATAGCAGGTAGGAAGAACTCCAGCTATTGCCCAAGGAGTCAGGAAAACCAGGAGACATTAGGTAGAGGTGAGAGGTGGGCCTGTCTAAAGAAGGGTGGCTGGCTCTTGATCACCCAGGCTAATAGGAGAAAGCTCTGGGTATAAAGATGGAAATTCATAGGACCATAAGATGATAGTATCATAAATTTCAAGCTGAAAGAGTTCTTAATGATCATTTCTTTCAATCTCCTAATTTTATAAATGAGAATGATGATGTTCAGGAAATTTAAGTGCCTTATAAAAGGTCACACAGAAAAGGGAGGCAGAATTTAAACCCAAGTTCTCTGACTCCAAAGCTAGCTCTATTTCCACTGTTCTGTACTTTCAATAAAGAGAATATAGTCATCCCTTCTATATCTTGCAGGTTACGGGCATAGTGTTCCCACAATCTGGAAAATCCACATAAAAGTTTTTGGCCATCTCTTCATACCATAGAATATGTCTGAATTTTTTTTTCTTTTTCTTTTTCTTATGAGGTGTTAACAGTAATTTATTGTAAAATTTTAGTTAAGTATTTGGTTAATAGTTATTTTATGTAATACTACATGTCTATTTTACATATTTCTGAGTTTCTAAACTTTTCCTATATTGTCTAACTTTCACATGATGTCTGCAACTTCCACAAAACTCCTCAAAAATTCCCATTTAATTTCTTCTGCCAACTCGCTATATATCAAAACCACAATGGGGAAAATCATGATGTGGAAGGAATAACTGTATTCCTTTAAGAAGAAGGCCCACGGGGAAGAGTTCAACAGCAGAGTATATTAAGGATATTGAGGGAGTCTATAGTTAATAGTATATCCAAATATGATAAATGTTTTATCTATCTAAGTACCAACCACCTCAATTATTCAATTCTAAAATGGATCAATGGCACAGATCAGTCCTAACACATTTATTTTATAACATTTTAAATTATTCTTATTTAATAGCAAATATAATTTTTGTCTAGGGTAAAATAACACTAAATTGGGCATGATTCTTTTTGTAATCACTTGTAAGAGTTGGTGGAGGCAGCTCAAATGAATGCTGGAGAGACAAAAGGAAGTTCCTAATTATCACAGTCCTAGTCCATACTGAGAACAGCCTAAACAGAAGTTTCAGACAGGTACATCATGTTCAAATCTAGAGATGCCTGGGCTGAATTATACAAAAACTATGTCCAAAAGGTTGTAAAGAGATAGAGCCATTTCCCATGCCTATTTAAGAGATACTAAGACATGTTTTTCCTACAGAGATCCCCAAGGATATGATAGAAGATACTAGCTCCTAGAGCTACAGAAGGAGGTTTGAGGCTCAGTGTGCTCATACAAAAGAGAGAATATAAAGCAAAGAAAAAAGAGGTTCTGTGTGAGACAAAGCAAGAGAAAGCAAAAAGACAAGAAACAGGCGGCACAGTGAATGAAGTCAGGGAAGACTCATTTTTATGAGTTGAAACCTGGCTTCAGACACTTACAGTTGTGTGAACCTGGACAAGTCACTTAACCCTGTTTCTCTCAGTTTCCTCATCAGTAAAATGAGCTAGAGAAGGAAATGGCAAACCAATCTAGTGTCTTTGCCAAGAAAACCCCAAATAGGACTGTGCTTAAAACAATGGCACTACACCCCCCCAAAAAAAAAGTGGTGGGGGAGAACTGTTTAATTCTTTGTATTTGCATCTCCAGTACTTAGCATAATATCTGGACCCATAGAAAACAATAAATGTTTGTTGAATGACTATTAGGAGCTTAGACCCCAGAAGGATGAGCAAGAGAATTAGTGGAATTTGCCATTCTTATGGGGTGGCTGGGACCGAGTGCAAGGGAGAAGGAGACAAGTCTGAACAGCTTCTATGTCCTGGTGTCCTTATTGGGACCAGCTGGAACAAGACTGCAAGAACCAATTTTTAAGTTTTCAGTATGAGCATTAACAGCTCAGAAATCAGCAAGCTACAAATCAGGGTTTAATTTATTATTTTATCAATCATCTCTACTTAAGGAAGTTATGGATAAAATATTAATAATGCAAATTAACTTAAAAGTATCTTTTGTCAACAAATTTTTTCCATTAGAGAATCTGTTGTTTAACATTTACCAATACATCGTTGCCAGTACCCATATACAGATTCATACTCATGTAGTGATACAATACTGGAGGACTGTGATTAAAAAGTCCAATCAGATTCTATATTGCACTGAACATCTGAGTAGAAGTTTCTGACTTTCCTATCTTGTGTACATGAAAAGAAAACAATAGAATATTTGTGGGAGGGATTGTGTCACAGAACGCAAACATATCTACAGTGTAGGGCATGATGGTGACTATTAGGTCAAGAATGTTTAGCATCTGTTGAATCTAAAGACATTAAATCATTACAGATTCTTCCCAAATGCTTATCCCAGTTCCTAGACCCTAGGAAAAAGTATTAGCCCAATCACAACCTAACAAGATACCTGAGCATAAAAACATCACCAACTTCTCTGAAGGGAGAGTCTCTCAATATCAACTCTGATCTAACTCAGTTTCAATTGATCAAGGATGGACAGAAGCAGCTACACCCAAAGAAAGAATACTGGGAAATGAATGTAAACTGTTTGCATTATTGTTTTTCTTCCCGGATTATTTTTTACCCTCTGAATGCAATTCTTCCTGTACAACAAGAGAACTGTTCGGTTCTGCACATATATATTGTATCTAGGATATACGGTGACATATTCAACATGTATAGGACTGCTTACCATCTGGGGGAGGGGGTGAAGGGAGGGAGGGGAAAAGTTGGAACAGAAGTGAGTGCAATGATAATGTTGCAAAAAAAAAAAATTACCCAGGCATGGGTTCTGTCAATAAAAAGTTATAATAATAAAAAAAATTTTAAAGCCAAAAAAAATAAAAAAAAAAACAAACCAATATCAACTTTGAAAGTTTCAGTAAAAAAGGAAAAATGATAGAGAGGTAGGTCATCGAGGATCTTGATCCATGAATCTACAAGTAACATACTACCTGGCTCCTTTTTTCTCTTCAAAATCATAGGATCATAGATTTAGAAGGAAGGAGAGGAGAGGGGAGAGAAGAGGAGGAGAGGGGCAGAGAGGGGAGGAGGGAGGGGAAGAAGAGAGGGAGGAAGGAAGGAAATAAGGAAGGAAGGATGGATGGATTTATTAAGCAAGTGCTTATTTTATGTCAGGCAGATAGCTTTGGGAAGATAAAGACAAATAAACTAGTTAGCACCTACATTCAAGGAATTTACATTCTAATCAGGATAACAAGACATAAAAACCACACTTAGAGGGGATGGGGGAAGATTAAGCAAGTTATAGAAAGTAGCCACAAGCAATGTAAAACAAAATGGGAGTAGTAGACTATAAAGCCAAGGAGTAGAATACAAGTTTTACTGGTCTAAACTATTAGCTGGCTTGCTCCAGATAAACAACCCATTAAGTAGATTTAAATCCCTTACTGCAAATCCTGTCTCTTTCTATTATACCAATAAAATTGTATTCACAGAATAAAGTAGAGCCAATCTCACAGATCAGGGATGCCCACTTTACTTTCTTTCTCTAAATATGCTGAATGAATACAGCATAAAGCAAAATCAGAGTAGAAACATGTGTTGTTCAGTCATTTTAATAATGTTGGACTATTTTGTGACCCCATTTGGGCTTTCCTTGGCAAAGATGGTGGAATAGTTTGCCACTCCCTTCTCCAGATAATTTCATAGATAAGGAAACTGAGGCAAGGACTTGCCCAGTGTCTCACAGATAATAATAATCTGAGACCAGCACTCAAAAAAGCCCTGTCTACATGCATTTGCCAATATTCTAGTATTTGATCAAGAGAAAAACCTTAACTACTGAGCAAAGGATCCACTATTTGACAAAAATTGGGAATATTGAACAGCAATATGGAAGAAATTGGATTTATTTTTTCTTTTTTATTTATTGATTTGAAACAACTACAAAACAGAAAAAAGAAAAAAGAAACCATTGTCATATGTACAGTAGAACTTGAACAGATTCAAAATATGTAACAACAAATATCCATTTCAAGAAAGCATTTATAATAATAGAATACATTGTATTCAGAACATCTTTTCTTTGCTTCCTTGTAGGTTTTCTTTTGTTCTCTGCTATGGACTTTTTACTTTATCTTTTTTTTCCTCTTTCTAACCCTCCCAACCCCACCCCACCCCCAAGCAGACTATAGTTAAGCATGGCTATATTTATAAATGTACATGCACACATATACACACACAGACATAAATATATATGTACATACACATACCACACATTTAAAGTATGACATATAATGTAGATTTCTGTTTTGACAATCTTTTTAAACTTTGACTTTGTCTGAGATAAATAATTCAGTTCTTTTTTTTTTCCTAATAAATTCTACTCTTGATCATTGTTATTGTGTTTGTGTATATCTCTTTTTTCCTAACCTTACTAACTCTTATTTTACCTGCTAACTTTGCCTTGCTATTGCATAACACCCCACCACTCCAAGGATCCCTCTATTACCTTCTCCCCTAATTCCTTTCCTCTCTGTTCCTTCTATTCCCATTAATCTATACCTTCTATACCTGCCTTATACTATCCCCTTCCCCCCCCCCCATTTCTTTATACATTTTGGTGAGTTTCATATTCATTCTGTGTGTGTGTATGTATATATATATATATATATATATATATATATATATATATATAATTCCCTTTTTAATCCATTCCATTCCTGATGTGAGCAGGATTTCAGAACTACCAGTCCTCTTTACCCATCAAAATCCTCTGTGTCAATTCTAATTCCTCACAGCTCATTCATATAACATAATTACTGCTTTTACCTTTTCCTACATGGTTTTACTTTTTAGACTCATTCAGCTCTACCCCAATCTTTCTTTTGAACTACCCAATTACTAATGACAATTTTAAACATATGGCTTACATTTCCATGTATAAAACATAAACAATTTGTCTCTATTGAGTTCTTTGAAATTCTTTGATGTTGACTCTTCTATGTCAAATTTTCTATTAAGTTCAGGTTTGTTTGTAAGAAAATCTAGCGATTCACTGAATATCTATTTTTTCATACATTTAATTTTGCTGGATATTATATTTTTTCATATACCTAATTTTACTAGAAATAATATTTTCAGCCACAACCTTCTTTTGGTCTGCAATATATAGTATTCCAAGATCTGTGGTCTTTTATTGTAGCCACTGATAGGTCTTCTGTGATTCCGATTAAAGCTCTAGTGTATTTTAATTAGTTGTTATTGTTGCTTGTAAAATTTTCTCTTTAATCTGAGGCTTTTGAAATTTAGTAATAATGTTCCTGTATGTTTTCCTTGCAGGATCTCTTTCAGGTGGTGATCAGTACATTTTTTTTCCATTTTTTCCTCCTCTTGTTCTAATACTTCAGGACAATTTTCTTTAAATAACTCATATTATTGTATGCAGATTCTTTTTTTTTTATCATGCTTTCAGATAGACTAACTATTCTTATGCTTTTCTCTTCTTGATCTCTTCTTCAGATATTTTGTTTTTTCTTATGAGATGTCACATTCTCTTCCATTGTTTCATTTTTTATATTTTCTTTTATTATTTATTGATCTTTTATACCTTCACTACTTTCTTCTGCCTAATTCTAATTTTCAAAGAATCACATCTAGCTCTGGATCTCCTTTTCTAATTGGTTGACTTTCTTTTCACAGTCTTCTTAGTTTTCTTGGATTTTTAAAATGTTTTTCCTCAATCTCTTTCATTTGATTTTAAAGTCTTTTTTTCATTTTTTTGAATTCTTTTTGCACAGATAACCATTTGATGTTACTCTTTGGGGTAGAAAACTTTTTTTTACTTCAGTATCCCCTAAACATGAATCCAGGTCTTCCCTAGTTCCATAGTAACTTTCTATGATTATATTCTTTCTCCTTTGCCTGATCATTTTTTTTTTTTTTTAATGAGAGCTTATTAAGATAATCATCTCTAGTCCTGAGAGGAGGGGGGAAAAATGATGCCTCTGGCCTCAAATCCTCCCTCCTCAAGTCTTTCCTCAGGCCTTGAACCCCAAACAGAAAACTTCACCCTCCTTTAAGTACCCTCAGACAGCATGGTCCATGCCTGATAGCTTCTGCCATCACTGGGTATGTGTGCTGGTTCCTTCTCACCCAGGGCCCCAAGATTGATTCTCAGAAGCACAACTGGGCCTGACATTCATTATCAGCAAAGGTTTCTTCAGTCTTCCTCAACTCAGACACCTGACTCCCCACAATGTCTGGGAAATGAAAGTTCCTATGGCTGTGGCCCAAGGCTAACTTACAATCCAGATAGCAGCAGGATTCACTCCTTGTTTCATCGGAACTAGCCTGGGGGTCCAAAACTGTCCAATATTATCTTCTCAGATTGTCCCCCTTAAAACCTCTTTTCTCCCCCAACTCCTATTTGTTTTTAACCAATCTATGTCCTCCTTGAAACAGTTTTGTGTTGTTTGTGAGGGAAATCTGAAAAGCTTGGAATTTTCTGACCTACTACACCATCTTACCAAAAGACTCCAAGAAATACTATTTAAATCAATATCTTCCACCTTTTACAAAAATAAAATCCAAATGGGTAAATTACATTATAAGCAATTTAGAAAAACATGGAAAAATTTATCTATAAGATCTATATTTAAAAATTCACTACTAAATAAAGTAAAAATAAAGAAGATAAGCTAGTTTTACTTAGGTAAAATTTAAAAGATTTTGCACAAACAAACCTGACACAAATAAAATTAAGAGAGAAACAAGTGGAAAAATCTTGGTAGCAAGTTTCTCTAATAAAAGTCTCATTTCTATGGAAGGGATTGATTCAAATTTATAGAATGAGTCATTCTCTAATTAATAAATAGTCTAATAATATGAACAAGCAATTCTCAATAAGAGGAGAAAACCAGGTTGTTTATAACCATATTTTTAAAAATGCTCCAAATCACTATTAATTATAAAGATAAAAATTAAAGCAATTTTGACATTCCACCTTACACCTATCAGATTTTTGTTGGAAAACAGACATATTGATATGCTATTGGGGGACCTACAAATGAATACAAGCATTCAAAGAAGCATTTTGTTACTACACAGCCCAGGCCCTTCTATCTAGCTATACCACTGCTAGACTTAGACCCAAAAGAGATAAAAGAAAGAAGAAAAGCACAAAAACATTTTAGTAGCCCTTTTTGTGATGACAAAAAAAAGCCCTGAAAAATAAAGAGGTATCCATCCTTTAACAGCTGAATAAGTTGTAGCATATGAATATAATAGAATACTACTATGTTACAAGAAATTAAGAAATAGATGGTTTCTAAAAGTCAACTAAGCAGAATGAGAATTTATATTGTAATATCAATATCATAAAAATCCAAACTTTTATAAACTGAAGATTAAAATGAGTAGAACTAGGGGAAACATTTATAAAAATAATAATGTATATAAAATAAAAACAAACTTTGAAATCTGAAATAACTATAATCAATATAATGACCATTCATGATTCTCAAGGACTGATAATGAAAGATGTTATTCATGAGAGATGATGGATTTAAGGTACAGAATAAGATATAAATATACAGACACACAAATATTTTCTTATAATTATGTAACTAACTTAATATGCTCCAATTATATCTTATATATTTCATAATTATCTATATAAACATATAAATGTGTGCATATATGTCTTATATATCACACATACCTAGCACATGACCACTGAAAAAATTTATATATTATATTGCATATGTGTATGTGTGGGGAGAGAAAAAGAGAGAGAGAGAGAGAGAGAGAAAGAGAGAGAGGAGTATTTAAGTATTTAACAACTTGGGGAATTGGTTTTGCTTGACCATGCATTTTTGTCACAAAGCATTTGTCTCTTTTTTCTTTTTTCCTGATGCAGTATAAAGTGGGAGGAAGGAAAAAAAAAAAAAAAAAAAAAACAGATTTCTGCTCTTGATTTTCCAAGGTTAGAAGGGGAGGGTTACTACAGATGTGGAATGTTGCATGCACTTTCATATGGCATCACCACCCTAATAGTTTTGCTTACATGTTGTACTTTGTCAAAAGAGACCTAGTGGAGTGGGGGGTAATTTTTAATTGTTTGTAATATAAAAACAAAACATCAATAAAGCCTGAAAGGAAAAAAAATACAGCCCTGTCCGCCCAACTAGAATCCCAACTAGGGGATGCAAAACAGACACAAATAATTGCAAAGGTAAAAAAAATCTTTGGGCACATAAATAGGAGTTGACTGCTAAATAATTCTCCAAAGTATTAAAAACTATTTGTTTTATCTGAAACTTGGCCATAGAAATCAGAAAAGAATTATGTCTATTTGTTCCTGGCACATAGTAGGACCCTAATAATTAATGCTTGTTGACTTAACTTGACTTCAAGCTTACATAGTCTAAAAGTAAACTTCTCTCAGTCTCATAGATCATAAAATACTCAAGCTAGAAGAAACTTTAGAGATAATCGAATCTAAGGATTGGCCAGTGGCAGTTCTTGTGCTACATGAAGCTTTTTAAGTGAAGACATGTGGGTCTTTAAATAGACATAAGCAAATTATTCTGTAATTGTGTGCTAATTCTACTTGTTAACACACAAATATGAAGTATGAACTATAAAACTCTAGGATTCAAAATTAGGAGATATTAGATTTGGAAATCTTATATTTCCCCTTCTGCAAAGCATAAAGTGCCTCGTGGGCTACCCTATTTCAGTCTCCTCTCCCTTTCCATTTTCCATATTGGGCAAAACCAATTTTCTCTTCTAATTTGTACCCTTCCCTGTGCCATCTTTTTTGCTGTCATGTTTCCCTCTCAACCTTACTCTACCCTCCAAAGTGACAATTAAACTGGCACACTCAGATATACTGATGGGCTAACATTAGAAGCTCATATGTGTTTCTCAGGGCCCTTCCTCAAATTCCTAGCATAGATATGTATACATATATATGTATATATATGTATACATATCTATGCTAGGAGTATATATCTACACATTATGAGAATCAAATGAAAAAATAAATATATATGTAAATACACATATGTAAAATAAAATTCAGTTCTTCTAAAAGTTTTAAGACTGTTAGAAAAATTGGTTTTTCTCTCACTAAAAACAAAGTATCAGTTTTTGAGTTAGTGTCTTTAGGATTAAGATTCAACCTGAGTGGGCCCTATTCATTCCCTTTCTAATATCCTTTTCTACTGTGGGAGGATTAAATGAGGAATTTCCAAGTTCCCAAGCTCCTACTTCCAAAGTGCTTCTTCTCAATACTCTCTAATTTGCTTTTGCTGCTTACATTGTTGACCAAAAGTAAATAATATAGACTGAGAGAAAGTTAGTGAAGCAATAGCAGGCTGTTTTCCCCATAACTGCAAGCAAGTTTAGTTAGGAACTAGCTGAGAAAAAGCAGATGGAATTAAAATTCATGCTTTCTATACATCATTACCTCCAACTTAATTATAAACATGAATTAGGAGGAAGTAAAACTATAAAGTCTCAATTCACTTTTTTTGATAGTAACTCACATTTAGGTGGTGCGTTAACATTAGCAAAGTAGTTTACATTCATTGTCTCATTTGATCCTTATAATAGCTTTTATGTGTTAGATACAACAGGTGCCACTCTCCTTATTTAACAGATGAGGGAACAGATCCAAGGGACTTAAGTGATTTGCTTATGATCACACAGATGAGGAAATTGAGACTCAGAGATTAAGTGACTTGCCTGTGGTTATACAAGTGATAAATATCAAAAATGGGATTGAATCCAGGGCTTCCTGGTTCCAAAAGGTCACTCCTCTTAATCTAAGAAATTCCCAGTGAGATGTCAGCTAGGCAATGATAATGCAGGAGGTTTGGGGGGACCTTTCCAGAGGGAAAATATGATTCATTGCCATTATGTAATCTAGGTCTCCTTGAGTAGAGGACAGCTATAAATAATAGTAGGGCTCTTGGACTATCTGGTCTGGATTTTAAGGGACTTTTCAAAGAGAATTCATCTCCCTGACTACATTAAAACAGATTGGTATTCTCATTTGGCTCAGTTGATGATCTACTCTTATTCATCCTTAAAAATGAAATTCATATCCCAATCTTTTCCCAACTCTGGGCCCCAGAAAACCTTATTCACTATAGTTTTCAACCACAAAATTATCATATATATAGATATAGAGAAATGCATTTACAGGTTTGACCGTCAACAAATTTTTTTCCTGAGGCAATTGGGGTTAAGTGACATGCCCAGAATCAAACAGCTAGGAAGTGTTAAATGTCTGAGACCATATTTGAACTCAGATCCTAATTACTTCAGGCCTGGTGCTCTATCCACTGTGCCACCTAGCTGCCCCATATTAATAGTAATTTAGAAAATTATCTATTGGTTTCAATTCTATCATCATCGTCATCATCATGATATCACCTTGCTATTTGCACATCACACCCCACATCTCTCTGGTCCTCATCTTCTCACCTTTCATTTGTCATCTGCCTTCTCCCATTAGATTGCAATATTCAGTTTTAATGTTAATCATATGTTATGTGTTCTACTATATTTTTATTTTTTTAAAAATATTTCCCAATTACATTTTCATGTGCTTCTGGTACATTAGGATATATTTTATGATAACAATGTTTGACACCTCTACAGCACACAACCCGGCTTCCTTCTAAACTATCTAGATCTGGCCCTCTCTTTCTACATAATCATGAGGAACCTGAGGTTAAGGGAGATTGCTCCTTAGATTTGAACCTAGCCCTTTCCCCCATGTTCCTAGTGGTTTCTGTCTTGGATTATAATCTCTCATCAGTATCCTTTACCTGTAAATAACTATTTTTATAGTAACTATACTTTACTTTTGTTTCCATAATTTGAATGCTTTTCTCAATATAACTTAACTCCTTTCCTACTTTGTATATCCAAGAGATACACTTCTGTGATGTCAGCCCCAATAAGCCTCTTGTGGCTTTAGCACTTTGAAGAGCCCCTTCCCTTCACTAAACAAGGTAATGACAGTTTAACTCTGCATACTCCACTCAACTGTATTCTCCCTTAGGGAAAAGAATGATAGCTGTCCTTCAACTCTATTAGCCTAGTGGAAAACTGACCAAGCAATCCTCTCCTGGGTGTGAAGAGTGAAATACAACCTATGGAATAGTCAGTTTATTGACAAAAATGATCATCTCTCTTATATCTAAACACTATTTATTGAATTAAGATTAAGTGTTTTTTTCCATTTTTCTACTTCCTCACTCATCAAGCCCTGTAGGTTATTAAGGCTGACTATGAAATGTCAAACTAAAACTGAAAGGAGGAGTTTATACCTGTTCAAAAGATAAAGTTAGGTGAATTGATGGATTACATGGCCCATTGTGTTTTACTTAGAGTTAGGAAAATATGGATATAGATAAATCTCTGACCAAAACTAAGTAATTCCATTCATGGTCCCCAGGCTTGCTTTACAATAAGCTTACCTCTCATTATTATCTTCATTTTCTCATTACTTGTTAACCTATCAGAGTTGATTTCCATCCAGAAACATCCATTCTTCTAAGGACATATAAGCATTGAAAGGGTTCCATAAGGAGTTTTTCATCTAAGAGAGATGGCCAAATGGCCACCCACTTATTAATACCATGATAGCATTATTAATAAAATGATTATCCAGAAACTATCTCTTGAACTTTTTATACATCACAGAGTCATAATGTAAGATCCTAGTATAAGAAGGGTAGAGAAGTATGAAGAATCCTGGGAATAATAATACAGTCAGGAATTTACTAATTCAGAGCCCAACACCCTGACCCAACACAGGAGAGTCCTTATAAGATTCAAAAACTAGAAGGACCTCAAAAGCTATCTAGTCTAATCCTCTTGTTTTACAGATGGAGAAATCAAGACTCAGGTAGAGAAAGTGATTGTTCATCAACCCTTCCAGGCTTGATCTATATGAACCCAAATTCCCAAAGATAAGGGAACTAATCTCATATATGTTCCATTAATTTGATTTTTAAAATCACCTTATGCAGAGTAGGGGTGATGAATTTCATTTCTGGTGAAATATTTCAAAAATCAAAGAAAATCTCCCAAATCCCAGGAAAGGTCAAATTCTAGTCTCTAGAAGGATCACCCCTAAAAACTTATATCTTGGCCTGATATCATGGAAACTTGAGTAGTTTCCTTGGGAAAAAGAATAACCTTGTCTTCAATAGCCTCATCTGACAACCTCCTTTTTGACTGTCCCTTATTTAGTTGTTGATGGAGAAGCGATCAAGTGGTAAATAGCAATATATTTTACATGAAGTCACACAAAATACCAAATTCAAGGAGAATATTCAAGGCCATTCATACTGTATACAACTGAGTAAAGAATACAGATAGGAAGAACCTTATTGAGTAGGTTAAATAGGTAACCAATTTACTTGATGTAATCATAAAGGGGTGGCAGATGACACCTTCTATTATAGAACACTTATTTCACTACCTACTGTTGCCATTATTATAGTTGTGTTCCCATTGGTCTTAAATGTGTATAGATTGAGCCCCCTCTTTTAAATTCAACCTTCTGTGCTCTTTGTGACCACCAGGTGGTGCTGATAGCTACCAGCTGGGCAGTAGGATGCTCACCTTGGCAGTTCACACCCTGTTGGGTGCCATCTTCTCTTAAGTTTACCAGAGAAAGTCTAGAAGCTTTTATTCCTGTACTCTATTCATCATTATGGGGCAGTAACACTCTTTTCTGTTAAGGATTCGCAGCTCTACCAATAAGATCTTTATTCCAACTACCCACCAATTCATACTATGGTCTGTTTGACCATGCTATTTTTTCAATAAGTGCTAATCACATGATCTTGACATAATAAAATTGGTGTCCCACAAAATGGCCATCTATGTGACACAGTAAATAGAGTGCTGGACTTGGGGTCTAAAAGATTTTTATTTAAATCCAGCCTCTGACACTTACTAGCTGAGTGATGCTAGGCAAATCACTTAACCTATCTCTGTCTCAGTTTGCTCATTTGTAAAATGGAAAAAATAATAATAATAACAGGGTTGTTGTAAAGATAAAATAAGATTATTTGTAAAGTGCTTTGCATACCTTAAAGCACTAACATTTATTAAAAACAGATATGCTGGAGTGCTACATGTAGCATTTGTAATCAGCATTGTAGAAGAAAAAATATTGGAAGTAATACTGCACTCTCTGATTTAGGCTTAAATCAACCAGAAACAATTTTACTTAATTTAACATTAATCTATATCTGAGACATTTCTAGTTTGGAGAGAGATGATCCAATTGCTTAGTCTCCTCCTCTCCCTATCATGCTCTCTGACAGAGGAAAATGTTTTCCTTTAAATTTTTTCCTCTAATATAATTGGGAAAACCCCTCAGAAAGGCTTCAGATGCCATCACCTGAATCCGGCAAGTAGATTAAATTCTCCAGGGCCACCACTCTATCAGGCAATTAATTATAAAAGAAACCAGTGAAATAGTTATTTAGTGATGGTGTAAGAAAAGTTTGGCTTTTCATCCTAATTACATTCCAGTTTTTCAACCTAATAACATTCCAGCTGCTAGGATATTATAAATCAAGCACTTTAATCTCAAATCAGACAGGAGGTAGTCATTTTCTAGCTCCTCCAGACCTTATGTGAAGTATGAATCAGAGGAACTCTGGAATACACAAGGCCAATTTTGCAGCAATTCCTAATTTAATTGTATTTCATTAGTGGTTGAGAATTATTCTCAAAAAATAAATATTCAAGTGCTCAGGTCTCTGCCATTGGCTAGTTAGGTAAGTGGGAAGGAGTTTCATAAACCCTGCTTCTCTTTGACTTGATTTAAGAGAGGAGAATTTACTGAATCATCATTTAATCTAGATGATTATAACCATTTTAAAAGCAGAACACATTCTTTTAATACTGGAAATCTTATTCCTCTGTATAAGTAGAAGCAGATTATTATTTTAATTGGCACTGTTTATTGATATGGGGATAGGAGGGTTTCCAGATAATAAGGAACAGTTCATTTGTATTTGGAAATCAATTCTGACCTTTGGTCCTTACCACCAGACAGATCTGATTGCCACACAACCCATCGCAACCCAACATTCCCTTTCTTTTCCTCTTCTGTCTACACTCTTAATTATAACTAGTAGAGAATAGTAAATATGATTTATTCTGTGGTGGGTAATTATTTATTTCCATTTACCAATCCCTCAATTACTCTTTGCAGCCTATCTCAGGGATGTATTACTGATACAGCTTGTTATAAGGAGAGTTCATGGGTGTTCATTCATCTTCCACAACTGTGATTGTTTTGTTTTTCTGACAGATATGTGCAGATATAGAGATATATACACATATGTTTATGGAAACACATTCTGTACTTTAGAGGAAAAAGCAAAAGCATGAATCTGAGACTATGAGAAAGAGGACCCATATTTAAATAAAATCAAATTTAATCAAAATTGAGAACAAGGAAGGCACAGTTAGGCATTGTGATTTACTTTACCTCTTCTTTCTCTCACCTGTATGGACAATCTGAGGCTCTGTCATTATTTCCAATCTTAAATCAGTGCTAGTAATCATCCAACTTCATATTGAGCTGGAGTTTCATATGAATTAGATGTAGATGTGATGATTTACATAACACCATCCACAAAAGTGTCAATCATCTTAGAATCATAGATTTCCAGGAAATCTCTAGTTCAATTTCTTCATTTTCTAGGAAAGAAAACAAAACTAGAGAGATTAGGTGACTTTAAATAAAAGAATCAATGAGACAGGACTAGCACCCAAATCTAATCATAGAATGGTAGATAAAGAACTGGAAGGGATTTTGGAAGCTTTGTGGTCTAACTCCATCATTTCATAAATGAGGAAACTGAGGCTGAGAGACATTGAGTGATTGTTACCACGGTGACAAAATTTGAATACATATACTGTGACTTCAAATGTGTGTGTCTGTGTGAGAGAGAGAAAGGGAAAGAGAGAGAGGGAGGGGGAGAGAGACAGAGCCAGAGCCAGAGCCAGAGAGAGAAGATTGAAAGATAAGGAACAAAAGGCATTGACCTAAAACAGCTAGAAAGCATTTGTAATGAAATTGCATTCCGAATAATTAGGGAGTCTGAAAGGATATCACAATGTTTTCCCAAATTTCTGTTCTTTTCAATTCAAATGAAGAATTATTCATTCACTGATCAATAAGTCTTTATTAAATTCCCACTTCATTTCCTATTCCGGAAGAGGAAATGCTAAAGGAGGATCAGGGTCACCACCAGGATCATGTTAACTGCAGTTTTCCTTCAACTCCCTAATTAGATGTGGAAATCTTCTCAGAATGCCCAAGCTCTAACAGACCTTATTGGAACTGAAAAAAGACTTAGTATGGTGTCAGATGATGTTGGTACATATATTGTTATTGGAGGAAAAGGAATTTAGAGAGGTTCCTAAAATGCCCCATCTCTATGATACTAAGAAGTTATATTTATCAGTTTGACCTCAAGGTAATAAATTTCTTAGACATGAACAACTCTCTAAGACCATCTATGTCATAGAGAGGCTTTGGTCCACAACCACACTAATAAAATTCACTGGTCCAAGATGTAGACTCAGAGCTACAAACTTTCAGATCTGGACTCCCATATTATGAAACTTCTAGATCTGGATCCCCATTTTAGAATTGTTTAGATCCAGATAGCACATCTAGAAACTTCTACATCCAGAACCCATATCTAGATACTTATATGTATATAGGTATTTATATCTAGATCTAGACATACTTATATCTATATCAACAGAGGTAAAGTTATATAGGCATGTGCAAAATATATGAAATATATTGAGTAATTTCAAGAGAGAATCAGCACCAATAATTGGCAGAATAGGATAGGATTTTGGTAAAAGTTGGCACCTAAGTTATGCTATGATGGACTTTAGGGATTTTAATCAAAATAAAGAATGTTTTAATTCAAGACCTTACCTACATAAGGACAATTACCTTAGCCAGATAAAATACCTCCATTTAATTAATCAAAGGTATGAAAAGTCCTTAATTTTTAAAAAATGTCCTTAAAACCCACTAGATGTACAGAGTGATATTGCACAGGAAGTATATTATCACTGATTGAGAATATCTGGTTATGCCCTATGGAGCTTGTATAAAACCAACAAGTTAGTTTGGAATCAGATAGAAGACTTCTAGTTCACTGAAAGAATCAGCTGTGGGGAGGAGAAAAAGAGAAATATCCTCGTTTCTTTCTGTATCATTCGATTGAATTTCTCTTTGTGAGTTCCAAAGCTTACTGAAGATTTTGAATTTCCCATCCACATTCTAGCAGCATCTTCAGAACAGCTGATGATAAAATTTGCTTTAAATACCCAGATGGATTGAACTCCATGAGGAAAGACAGCTTTAAGATGCTACAAAAAGCCTAGAAGAAAAACTACAACAACTTAAGGAATCCAGCAAAAGGACCTTAAGGAATTGTTACCCTATTTGCTACATATGTTCTTGAAACTTAATACCACTTTCCTTTGGACTCTGTACATGCTTTTGAGAAAGTGTATCACAAGACTTTCAGAGAATATTTTGTATCAATTGTTTTTACTCTATTACTTTAATAAATTATCTTTTTGTAAAAAAGCAATGGTCTCATTAACTAATTCATATCAACTTATAATCTTGAGGGGAACATACTAGTGGGGCTTATGACCAATAGCATTTGACATACAATTCATAACCCCTTAAGGATACCTTAGGGGATCCAGTTTGATAATATGAGTGGGGTTTGAGAGATTAAGTCTAGAGCATGTATGCTATGCATGAGAGGAAGAAGAAAGTCATACTCAGAGACCAGCTAGCTGCAGTGAGAGTTCTCAAACTTTTGTTTTCAGTATCTTTATCCTATTAAAAATTACTGAGGATCTCTCCAAAGCATTTTTGCTTATCTGGACATTTACCATATTGGAAATAAAAACTATTTTTGAATTTGTAGACCTTCTAAAAGGGTTTCAGAGATCCCCAGGATTCTCTAGACCATACTTTGAGAACCACTGAGCTAGCAGATCAGTCTGACTTGAAGGAAGTGGGTACATGAAAGGGAGTAATTTTTAATAAACCTGAAAAAGTTAACACCTGATTTCAGGCAACATAATCTTCAAGACTACCGCTATAGCTTTTTAACTTCTTTTCACTGATGAGAAAACTTTTAACTGAAAGAAAATGCCACAATATTAACTCTGCTCTGTGTAGTTTTTGAAGTCAGTATATACTTTTTAGTCATAGGCTGCTAAAAAAAAAAAAAAAAAAAAAGGCAAGCCTCAAGAATGAAATGACTGTGCTGTTCATCTGTCACAAGAAAAAAGGGGATTCCTAATCCTATGAAAAATCTGAACTCTTCATTATTGTGTAGCGTCAGAGTTCAACAGGCAAGAACTCTTTCCTCATTTATAGACAACCAAAGGGACTCAACTGAATTCAGTGGAAAGGACTATTGTCCAAATAATTTTTGCTTCTCCTCATCCCACATATAAACTGTAATTCTAGAAGATCTTCCTTAGAGGGAAAGTTAAACATCATTAGTGCATATCTTGTTACCATGGTTATAAAATGATTTATGCAAAATATATAACATGTCATAGGAGGGAAAATCCATTAGACTTGGAATCAGAGAACTTGAGTTCCATCTTTAGTTCTATAACTTATTACCTGTATGATGGTGATTAAATCAATTGATATCTCTTGAGTCGTAATTTCTTCATTTGTCAAGTGCAGATAATAATACTTGCAATCAATAATTATTTCTTGTGAAGCTGAAATAACTATTTTGTTAAATTCTTTTAAAACCCTATAGATGTTGTTTAATTGTTTTTCAGTTGCAACTGATTCTTCATGAACTCATTTGACATTTTCTTGGCAAAAAGGCTGGAGTGACTGGCTGTTTCCTTCTCTAGATAATTTTACAGATGAGGAACCAAGGCAAACAGGATTACATAATTAATATGTCTGTGGTCATATTTGAATTCAGGTCTTCTGGACTCAAGGTCCCTAAGCTCCTTCCATTGCACCACCTCATTGCCTCATACCTGTAATATTTACTTAACAGAGTTGTTGTGAGGCTCAATTGTGTTGAAGGGTCTGAGTTCACCTTCGATTCCTTCCTGGACCCTATCCTGGTTTCTGACTTTCAAAAAGTATCCTTCCCCTTCTTTTCAGCTCTCCTTTGAGAGTCTTCTTTTCCCATAAGAATGTGAGCTCCTTGAGGGCAGAGATTTTCATTTTTTTTCCTTGTGTTTGTGCTTACCAAAACTTAGCAGAGTGAGAATATACTTCATAAATGCTTTTCTTTCAGTCTGCCTAAAATTTTAAGGATATTAGAAAGATAAAGATGATAAATGTTGAAGGAGATGTGAGAAAAATGAGGTACCAATATGAAGTTGTAAAATTATCCAACCATTTTTGAGAATAGTTTGGAACTATGCCCAACGGGCTACAAAACTATGCATACCTTTTGATCCAGCAGTCTCACTATTGGGTCTATATCCCAAAGAGATCATAAAGAGGTAAAAGAATTAATATGTTCAAAAATGTTTGTAGCAGTTCTTTTTGTAGTGGCAAGGAACTGGAAGTTGATTGGATGCCCATCAGTTGGGGAATGTGAAAAAAGTTATACATAGAATACATAGTTGTACATAAAAAGTTGTACATAGTAACAACTAAATTATGTGATGATCAACTATGATAGACATGGATCTTTTTAACAGTGAGGGGATTCAGGCCAATTCCAATAGACTTGTGATGAAAAGAGCCATCTGCATCCAGAAAGAGAAATTTGAAGACTGAATGTGGACTACAACACGGTATTTTGGGGTTTTTTTTCTTATGTTTTTTTTCCCTTTTGGCCTGATTTTTCTTGCATGACATGACAAAACACAGAAATATACTTAAAAGGGTTACATATATTAAACCTATATCAGATTGTTTACTACCTTGGAGAAAGGAAGTAAGGAAGGGAGGAAGAAAAATTTGGAAACAAAAAGTCTAGCAAAAATGAATGCTGAAAACTATCTTTCTAAGTATATGGAAAAATAAAACACTATTGAGAAAAATAAAGTGGGTGTCCAGATCTAGATCTTTCTAATTGTTGGTGTCTGAATCTAGACATTTCTAGGTGTAAGGCTCTGGATCTAGATGTTTTTAGGTGTGGGTATCAAGATCTACATGTTTCTTTATGTAAGTGTTTGGATCTAGAAGTGTCTAGAGCTAGATATAAGTATCCAGAACTAGATATATAGATATAGATAGAAATATATCCCTCAGGATAATATAAACTTTTTGAATACAGAACCTGTTTAATTTTTGTCATTGTATTGCTAGTATCAGGATTAGTGCCTTATACCTAAGAAACATTTAATATGTTTCCTATATGTGAATTTTGGGGCAGCTAGGTGGTACCTTAGCTTCCACTACATAGCATCATTTTCAGGCCTACAGTCGAGAAGACTCATCTTCCTTACTGACCTCAGTTATTAAAGAACTGGATGACTAGGCAAGTCACTTAATCCTTTTTGCTTCAGTTCTTCATCTGTAAAATAAGCTAGAGAAAGAAATGGCAAACTATTCCACTATCTTTTCCAAGAAAACCCTAAATAGGCTTACAAAGAGTTGGACATGATTGAAACAACTGAAACAACAATAGATGTGAATTTATACACTTTTACTAATGAAACTAATCTTCACCTCACAGCTGCTCAGTAATGCAGTGGGGTTAAGTAAATAGTATAAGATTCCTATTCCACCAATGAGGAAGCTGAAGCTCAGAGAAGTTAAATGAAAGAATACTGGGTGGAGATCAAAAGATCTAATCTCAAACCTTAGATAGTGGTCTCATGCAGCCCCCATAGCTCTAAAAATGAGAAGGTTGGTCTAGATGATGTCTGAAGTCCCTTCCAATTTTTTTTCTACAATCTTTAAATTTGCCTAATTTTAAACCATAAGTACAATGCAGAGCCAGAAGTCCAGTACACGTTTCCTGTCTCCTGGTTCAATGTTCTTTCCATTATACCAGGCTACTTCCTAGGTACTTGCAAGATGCTCTGTGTAGCAGATAATACACTAATACAACAAAAATCCTATGTATTGATCAGATAAGCTAAAGCCTAAAAGGCTACTAATTTAAGTTTTCACAAGTCATGAGAACAGTTTAAGTATAGCCACTGAGGGTATGTCTTGACCCAGACCAGAAAGAACTTAGTATTAACTAAAATTTTCACCTAAACTCTTGGCATCCACTTCAACACTTCTAGGGGCAGGATCCATCCTGCATCTTTGGAGAATATCCTCCATTTGTATTATGGGTAATAATTCATCCAATTTATAAAATTTTGATGTCCATGGCTTAATACTGGTCCTCATCCATACCATCTTAATGAAGTAATAAACATTTACACAGTAATTATGTGCAAAGCCTTATAGGTGATACAAAGATACATAAAACTCTGTCCATCTTCTCTGGTTTGTTTGGAAACTGATAAAGGAAACAAGAAGAAGGAAATGTTCACAGGGAAAATTGAAGTCATTCAGGACCACTTAACTGAAAATCATCAACATAGCTTGGACCCTCCACCATAGGTTAGGGAGCTCTTTAAGAATATTTTACCAAGACTGATTGTTTTCTCCTGGGAAAGTTGCCAATATTTAAATGAAAGAACGGGAAAATAGTTGACATTTCAAACCATCTGAGAGAATTTAGAATCCAGCAGATAATCTGTTTACTGACTGAGAATTTCCTCAGGGACACTATATTGATCAAGAAAAGCCCTGCTCCAACAGTCTCAGTGGAATTTCTGACATGCACCATTTGTCCTGGTTCATCTCCCCTGCTTCTTCTTTTCTTTCAAACAAAAAAAGATGGCCCATTGAACAGGTCATGAACTAGCAAATGGGACAAGAAAATCATTTCAAAAAATAATGGTTATCTGATGAGTATGGTGGAAGTTGGTATGTATACTCTACTCAGAAGAAGCCTTCATTAAGTGAATTTTCATTAATGAGACCTGATACTAATAAACTCATAATTAGAGAATTATGATGGCATTCAGGTGCTCCAAAGCTTTATTCTCCCTAGAAATCATAGCTCAAAATTCTCTAAAAGGACTGAAACTCAATTAACTGGCTTTCCTTAAATTCAGTTCCTCTTCTGAGGTTAAAGATACCTCAGAGGTAAAGATACAGAGGTATCTTTGTAAGAAGTAAAGATACAGAACACCCTTGGGGCATCCAACTTAACTTACACTGCCTGTGACAGCAAATTTATTCATTCATGAGCCAAAAAGATTATAAGGGCCAAAATCTGATGGGGGGAAGAGGCAAACATGTCATATAGCAGTCATTTATAACAACACCTAACAGGTGCCTCTATAACTTTAAGCAAGGCTGTTATGGAGAAAAGGAAAGGGAAAAAAGGATAGAATCCCCAAAAACAGATCAGTGGCTAGTATAGAACTTTCTTCAGTAGGGGCATAAACTCTCTTCAAAGTACCTTTGAGATCTACTGAGAACTAAAAGCTCTTGAGTATCTATGACACAGCTGAGGAACCAAGTAGACCCAGAAATAAGATGACCATGCATTAGGGATAATATACCTTCTCTCATAATAGATAGTAGACTATAATGACAATGAAGGGTCTACATACCACTGAAAACTGCCCCAAGTGTCATGTTTGTCGTGGGTTCCATGGGTCACCAACTGTATCAAGAAGCAGCAAGATCTTGCTTGTGTTTCTTATAGTACAGAGTATCAGTAACTAATGCAAAGCTCTAAACAGAAAAAAAATCTTGTTTTACATATTTCCCCTATTATGAGATAAATAAATAATGGAATAAATAAAGAGCTGGACTTGGACTCTTTTTAAAATCTTTAGAATTGATTGCAGATTCCATAAGCAAATTAGGAAAATAAGGATAGTTTACCTATCAGATCTTTGGAGAAGGAAGGAATTTATGGCCAAAGAAAAACTAGAGTATGTCATGAAATGCAAAATGGACAACTTTGATTACAACTAAATTTAAGTTTTTTGCACAAACAAAAGCCAACAGAAACAAGATTAAAAGGGAAGCACAAAAATGTGGGAAATTTTTTTCAGCCAGTGTTTCTGATAAAAGCTTCATTTCTTTGATTGTACAAAGCTGCCCATTTTGCATTTCATAATGTTTTCTATGTCTTCTTTGGTCATAAATTCCTCCCTTCTCCAAAGATAGGTAAACTATCGCTTGCTTTCCTAATTTGTTTATGGTAGCACTCATTTATGCCCAAACCCTGTATCCATTTTTATCTTATTTTGGCATGGGATATGAGTTGTAGGTCTATGCTGAGTTTCTGAATATTGTTTTCCAGTTTTCCCATCAATTTTTGTGAAGTAGTGAATTCTTATTCCAGAAGATGGAGTTTTGGGGTTTATCAAATGCTATATTTCTATGTCATTGATTATTGTATCACGTGTATCTAACCTATTCCAATGATCCACCACTTCTCAGCCAGCACTAACTGCTGCTTTATAATATAGTTTTTGGTCTGATACTGGTAGGTGACTGTCCTTTATTTTGGGTTTTTGTTGGTTTTTTTCCCCCATTAATTCCCTTGATATTTTTGACATTCTGTTCTTCCAAATGAATTGTTATTTTTTTCCAGCTCTATAAAATAATTTTGGCAGTTTGATGGTATGGTATTAAACAAGTAATCCAATTTAGGTATAATTGTCATTTTTATTATATTAGCTCAACCTACCCTTAGGCAATTGATATTTTTTCCATTTTTAGGTCAGACTTTATTTATGTGAGAAGTATTAAATTATGTGAGAAATAATTGTGCTCATATAGTTCCTAAGTTTGTCTTGGCAGATAGACATCCTAATATTTATTTTAATGGAATTTCTCTTTCTATGTTTTGCTGCTGAACTTTGTCAGTAATATATTAAAATGCTGATGATCTGTTTGGGTTTATTTTATATCCTACAACTTTGCTAAAGGTGTTATTTTTTCAAATAGGTTTTTGTATGATTTTCTAAGTATATCATCATATCATCTACTAAAAGTGATAGTTTCATCTCCTCATTGCCTATTCAAATTCCTTACACTTCTTTTTCTTTTCTTATTGTTAGAAGCCAAACATTTCTAATACAATATTGAGTAACAGTGGTAATAATGGGAATGTATCCAGCTTCTCTCCATTATAAATAATACCTACTAATGGTATTAGATAGATGCTGCTTATCATTTTAAGGAAAATTCCCTTTATTCCTATGCTCTCTGGTGTTTTTAATAAGAATAGGTACTGTATTTTGTCAAAAGCTTTTTCTGCATCTATTGAGATTATCATATGATTTTTGTTAGTTTTGTTATCAATATGGTAATAGTTTTCCTGATATTGAACCACTTCTGCACTTCTTTTATAAATCCCACTTGGTCATAATGTATTATCCTGCTGATAAATTGTCATAATCTCTTTGCTAATATTTTATCTAGAATGTTTCATCAATATTCATTAGGGAAATTGGTCTGTAGTTTTCTTTCTCTGTTTTGGTTCTTTCTGATTAGGTATCAGTATCATATTTGTGTTATATAAGGAATTTGATAGGACTCCTTTACCTATTTTTCCAAATAGTTTTACATGGTTTGAAATTAAATGTCCTTTAAAGTTTTGGTAGAGTTCACTTGTAAATCCATCTAACCCTGTGGATTTTTTCTTAGGGAATTTGTTGTCTGTAATGGGCTGAGGTTTGAGTTGATGCACTGAGGTCCCAAGTACATGAGGCTAAATAGTAATTGGACTCTACTCTATTAATATACATGATTGGATAAAGAATGGTCCCTGCCCACTCTCTGTGCAAGTCCTGGTGTGTTGTATAGGAAATGACGATTTTGGTGGGTGGAGACAGAGAAACAGGAAGGGAAGCTGGGAGAGATTGACCTTGGTTGGATTCTCCTTGCTGCTAGTCGTGTGGCTGCTGGTCTAGCTAGCTTCTTGACTCAGCTGCACACATTGCTATCGCCGATTCCCTTCCACCTCTGATCTTTCTTCACTGAGAATAAAGACTGACGATTTTCCCCTAACCTGAATTCCTGACTCCTGCTGATTTTAAAATACGCGATCTTCACAGTTGTCCATTCATTCAATTTCTTTTTCTAAAATGGGACTATTTAAGTAAATTATTTCCTCTCCTGTTAATCTGGCAATTTATATTTTTGTAAATATTCATCCATTTCAATTAAATTGATGGATTTGCTGGCATACAATTGGGCAAAACAGCTCCTAATTATTGTTTTAATATCTTTTTCATTGATGATAAATTCACCTTTTTCATTTTTGATTCTGACAGGTTTTTTTCTTTTCTTTTTCTAATCAAATTAACTTGAAAAGTTTATTTTGTTGGAGGGTTTTTAATAAAATCAACTCTGTTTTATTAATTAGCTCAATAATTTTCTTAGTTTCAACTTTATTAATCTCTCCTTTGAGTTTCAGAATTTCTAATTTAGTATTTAATTGAGGGTGACTCACCTTCCTGAGTTCAGATCTGGCCATAGACATTTACTATTATTATCTGTGTGACTTCAAGCAAGCCATTCAGTGTTAGCTCACCTAAAAAATGAGCTGGATAAGGAAATGCCAAACCATCAGTAGAGCTAGTTTTCAGAGAAAACCCCATTTCTCTATCTAAAAGCCCATTACTTTAAAAAAAAAAAAAAAAAAAAAAAAGAAAGAAAGAAAGAAAAGAAAAAAAGAAAAAAAAAAAAAAAAAGGAAGATTCATCCAAAGTGAATCAAGGATAGCATCGAGGATGTCCTGTGCTCACTCTCTCAATGGTGTCATCTATAGGGTCAAAAAATCTCAGAGTTGGAAGGACCCTCAGAGAACATCTAGTCTACCTTGTCCAAGAACCAGAATTCATTGCATAAAATTGCCAATAAGAGGTCCTTAAGTGAGTAAGGATCCCACTCTCTCCTGAGACAGCCTATCCCATTTGTGAGAAACTTACTTGTTAAGAAGGTTTAGAGCCAAACATTATGTGGCCATGCACAAGTCACTCACTTTCTATGTGCCTCAGTTTTTCTCATCTGTAAAATGGGTGCAAATAATAAGACCTACCTCCTCGGGTAGTTGTGAAGAGGCAATAATCATCATAATAATTATTAAATAATTCATTATTAATATTATCATTATAAATTTGTGAAGATATAATAATTATAAAGTGCTTAGCACAGTGTGACACATAGTAAGCACTGTATAAATGTAAGATATTATTATAAGTATTATTATTAAGAAAGTGGAGAAAATACTATTAATATAGATTAAATTTAATAGTATGCCCTGCATACATTTCCCCTCTCCCCCAAAAGCTAATTATTAAAACATTTACTAGCTCACCACTATGACACCACTGGATGTGATCTTAAAATCCTTCACCATTCTGGTTTCTCCTCTCTAAATACTCTCCAGCTTAACCACAATCCTTCCTAAAATGCATAAAGTAGAACCAAATACAATACTCTAGCAACATTCTAGAGCAACAAGCAACAAGACCATCGGTTCTCTTGTATTATAGTGAAAGGAGATACTGCAGTGTAAGGAAAGTAATGCCAGACTTGGAATCATAAGACCTAGGTTCATATACTGACATTGCTGCTTGTTAGATACTCTTTGTGGTCAGGAGCAAGTTACTCATTTATAAAATAAAAATAATTATAGTTGCACTGTTTTTTATGGAAATTGCATGAAGTAACATTTGAAAAATCAAAAAAAAAAAAAAAAGCCCTCCAGAAATATTGACTGTCCTCATTTTTTTTACTTGACTGTGAATATAGACACTGATGGAATTCTGATTGTTGCCCCTCCAAGTCCAAACTCCATAGAAATTCTTAATCACTTGATGACAGATATAAATCTACATGGTCTATAACCACATCATCCAGTTTAGACATCCAGACATATCACAGAAATCAGCTGATAAGAAAGTAGCACTTACAAGGTGTAGAAGAACAGGACATTTGAACTGCAAACCTCAATAAGTGTTTTCCCCAACATACCAGTACACTATCCTCCTTTGCAGTTCTTTGTGTCAATTTATAATGAAGTCAGGTTAATTATAATATCATTACTATACATTAGACATGTGCAGTGCATAAAGGCTTTAGGACCACCCCAAGTGGGCAAACTCCTCCTGCAATCTCAAAATCTATATATTTTATGGTATAATCAGATGCCATAAAAATCTCTGTCTTGTTTTGCTGGGCTGCCAATTCTGTAAAGAAACACAGCCTTCTCTGAACATGTTCTTCTCAATAAATTTTTAATAAATTCCTTTCTTGATTTGGAGATCTGAGTCCTGAATGTCAGAATGATATTACAAATTTCCTGTTTGAATCCTAACAGGGATTGTTAACTTGTTAAACGATAGCCCACACACAAGACAGGAATTTCACAAGTGACTGTTGAATAGCATTTTCCTAAATATTCCAAAAAGGACAGCATCATTTGATTCCCGTATTTTAGATAACAGGAACTATCAAGATTGCTGCAAGATAAACAAAGCCTTGTTTATGTGTGTCATGTGTGTCATGTGGAGACTACCTAGCTCTAGGCTTTCATTGATGTGTAATGTGTTAGACATTGTCTCAAAGATCAATAAATGATTAAAAATAATAAAACAAAAAATACTGAAATGTAGCTCTGATTATGACACAGAATGCCATCCTGTCACAAAGCTGGCAGACTGAATGATCAATATGAACATCAAAAAATGAAAATCGGGCCAGTTAGATCAGTTTTAACAGACCACCAGAACATTTAGCTTTTTTCTGTCACAAAAGTGGATCTTATTCCTTTAGGTAAATTTTTTAAATTTTTATTTATTTTATTTTTAAATTATGAAATAGAACAAGAACTTTGATAATGTAGTAAACTTTTTTAAAAGGTGATTTCACATGCACATGAATAAATAAATAATAAAGTTATCCTGTAAATTTCTTTTTTTTTCTTTTTTTGTCCCCCCCCCCAACTCTGCCCTAGAGATGGTTTCTAATGGAAACGTGTATGTGTATGTAAAATCATTCTATATATACTACTGTTTATCAGATCTTTCTTTGGATTTCCTTCACAGGTACTTTGCAGCTAATTTAGGTATTTATAATAGTCAAAAATGATTTAACTACTCAAACTTGTTCTTAAAACAATTTTGCTATTACTCTATACAGTGTTCTCTTGGTTCTGCTCATTTCACTCTAAGTGAATAACTTTTAGTTATTTCATGCAAGATTATCCATATTTTTCTAAAATCAACAAGTTCATCATTTCTTACAGCTCAGTACTATTTCATTACAATCAAAGACCACAACTTGTTCAGCCACTGTTTTCTTTTGGTTTTAAGTTGTGAGCAATTAAGCAGTGGAGAAAATAGAACTCTCCACATTCCCAGAAAAACGGAACTCTCATAGTTCCCAACAAAAGTAGTTCACTGACAATGGTTTTACCAGGATATGTGACCTCAACATTATATCTGGTTATTTCTTATTCTTCCTAATGACTGTAAACTTCATGAGGAAAAGAACTGGATCTTATATCTGAAGGTGTTTGAATTATAGAATTTCCAAGTTGGAAGGGACCTTGGAGGTCATCTAGTCAAAATAATACCTGCCAAATTCACAGCTTTTTCTTGCTATCCTAATCACCATCTTTCTTTATTGTCTCAATGCTAAACTTCCTGAAAATAACTGTCTACAGCTAAATCCCTCTTTCGTTACTCTGAGCATCTCCTTAACTCCTTATAATTTGGCCTTCATCCCGACTATTGAAATTGTTCTCTGAAAGGTTACTAAATGAGCATTAATCACAACATTAAAGGCATATTTCATTCCTCATCTTCATTGACCTCTCTACTACATTTAATATTGTTGGTTCAGTATTACTAGTGTAAATATAATTGATCAGATCTTCTTCTAAACATTACATTAATTGATTACCTCATTAATTTTCCTTTCCAAGTAGGACTCTACACAAGGACTATATGAACTGCTTTCTTCCTTTTCCAACAAGAAGCATGCTTCAGAAATCTGCACTGGGTTTCTTTTGTCCTTTCTTTATATCCACAATACTTACTTTAGTGCTTTGTACAGTGGTACTTAATAAATGCTTGTTGGCTTATTGACATCTCTCTAGAAAGTAGAATATCCAAACTTATTCAGGAACTCTAGGACTTAAAAGAAATTCTTGAAGTTTGTGCTTCCCAGAAAATCTTCCTTTTCTAATAAGTTAGATATTAAAATTGTGCTTCTTTGTGCCCTTTCCTTTACAGAGGATATTGGGATTCAGGGGAAAAAAATGGCTTTAAGCTCCTTTCTCAATCTACATATAAACTCATGTTATGCTTCTCGTATGATACTATATTGCATGGAAGAGGAGAGGACATTTTTCTCTTCACCTCTATGCCCTTGATGCACACTGGAAGGAGGAACATGGGAAAGGAGAGCAAATCTATATGAGACAAAATTTTCAGAATATAATCAGTTTTCTTTAATAAGCCACAAAAGGAATATCAGCTTCTTCATTTAGTCAATAACTTGAATCCCATTTGATATGGAGACTCTTCAAATTGATCAAGGAATAATAATGACTTGTGCCATGGTAATTTCTGTCCCCTTCTTTTTAATCAAGTTGCCTAAAAATTTATCCATTTTGCTAAATATGTTTTCAAAGCATTAGCTTTCATTTTTAGTTGCTATTTCCATAGAGTTTTTAAATTTGTTTCCAATTTAACTATTTTTCTTCTAATTTTTAATATCTCCTCTTTTTTCTTATTTCGGAGTTCTTATTGTATTCTATTTTTATGCTCATTCAACTCATTAATTGTTTTATTTCTTACTTTCTTAATATATGTTTTAGTTATATAACTTTTCCCAAAAAATTGTTTTGGTTTTATCTCCAGAAATTTTGCTATGTTATTTAATCATTATATTTTTTCTCACATAATTATTGTTTCTATGATTTATTTTGACCTTGCATGTATATATTTACTATTTTTATCTTTTTTACATTTATCTGTACTATCTGTACTCTAATACTTGGTCAATTTTTGTAAAAGTTCCTCATGGTGCTTAGAAATATCTATATTCTTTAATAGTCCAATTTAAAGCCTTTCATAAAGTCTTTTAGCTCCAGTTTCTTCAGCAATTTGTACAATTCTATATTTTCCTTTTTGTTTATCTTTCTGTTAGACTTGATCAAAACTAACAGAGGTACATTAGAGTTTCTCTACTATTATTATATTACCATCTATATATGTCCTCTTATCATTCAAATTAAATTTTCCTTTATGGATTTTGAAGCATATAAATTTAACACTGATATTGGTTTGTTGTGTCTGGTTCCTTTTAGCATATAATTTTCTTTCAATCTCTATGTTGTGAATTTTTTGCTTTGTAGATTTTGCCTCTTCTCCTTTATTTCTATTGTGCCTTATCTTCCTCAAAAACCCACCCATCTTTCTAACCCTGTCAGCACTGTTCGGGATACTACCATTCTCTAATCAATTTCAATCAAAGTTTTATAACCATCTTTGACTTTTTCCTCTATCTTATCTCCCATAACCAAGGACTTATAAAAGGCTATTGCTTCTGTCTCTGCATTACCCCTCATATCCATTCCCACCTTCCTTTTTAATCTAGTCCTTCATTATTTCTCATCTAACTATTAAGATATTAACTTATTATATGTATAAAGTATTATAAGCACAAGGTATTAACTATTAAGGTCTTAAAGTATGCTTGGGGTGTTCAAGGAGAATTAACATCTCTTGGATGAGGACTAGTTGAGCATTTTTCAGTGTTGCACATTCACCTTTTGTGTCTACCTACCACTCACCTCTTACCTGTTGCACATGCAGTGGCCATACTCCCATAAACTATCTTGGGAGACAGGCTAAGACAGGTGAGATACCTGGAGTTTGATGGCTCAAACCCATTGGTGAGTTACCCAGTCATGTGAAGACTTCCCCCAGTAGAATGGGAAGATGAGAACAATTTGTTCCAATGGCCATGAAGGCCATTGAAGAAGATGCTATGGAGTGCTTAGATCTATCAAGATACTATTAGGAAATACTCTGTTTTCCAGAATCCAGCTCACCCTGAGCTTGAAATAACAACAATATTTTGCATTCACCTTTCTAGAACTGATGGTCCCTAAGCTTGGGCAAGCACTAACATACCCAGACATGAAGCCCCACAATGCATGAATTTTTTGACTAGACAACATTGCCTCACTGTTGCTGTTGTACTCTACTGTTGATGCACTACCCTGACTCTTTATCTAGTGAAAAGTATAAAAAATCAAAATTCAGTCACATTAAAGCAGGTCCTCCCAGGAGCAGTACTCCAGGAAGTTAAGAAGAGCTGAGTGAAAATCCAGCTTCAGACACTTCCTAGCAATATAGCTCTGGACAAGTCATTTAATTTTTGTCTGCTTTAATTTTAAGGATAAAATGAGATAATATTTGTAAAATATTTTGTAAATCTGAAGAGCTATATAAATGCTAGTTATTATTTTTCCCATGGATCTTAAAAGATTCTCCTACTCAGAAATCTCACTAGCTTCTGCTGTGTTGTGTTTTTTTTGGAGGGGCGGGGTGAAACTCTTTTATCTGGCATTTAAAGCCTGTCATAATACAGCTTTAGTCAAATTATCAAAGTTTCTATCTTTCCAAAATTATTTTATATCCTTCCTCTTCTCATATTTCACATTTCATTTAAAGTGGATAATTGATTGTTTTGCTGTTCTCACCACCCTCTACTCTACTTTGCTGCTACCAGTCATTTACATGTGCCATACCAAAAACTAGAATGGATTTTCACTTTTTGAAATCTTTTTTCTTTCAAGCTTCTTCCAAGAAACCTTCCCTGAACATTTCACCCAAAAGTTATCATCCTTTCCCAAGCACTTATATTCTAACTTGCATTTTAGTCATATGTGTTAAAGGAGCATTGCCTCTACTGAAGTGTTAGCTGATAAGAACAGTAGCTATAATTTTTCATCTTTGTATTCCCTGAACTAACAGAATGTCTTCTATGAAATAATTATGTAATAAAAATGTATTGAATTGAAATGAAAGACGTTTTTAAAATAGTGCATATTCACACAAACACACACACATACAAAATTCTCATACAAATACAGTTTCCCTAAATGGAAAAGAGGAAGGGGTTAGGTTTCATTATCATGTATAATTATATTATCCCAATTAGCTTAAAAAAAGAGTAGATAACATGCCCATTTTATGAAGGGTAAAACTGAGGCCCATGAAGATTTCATGATTTTTTCAGAATCAGTGAAGAGCCAGCACTAGAATTCAGGTCTCCAGATCTCCAAGTTCAACTCCCTTCCCACAGGACTGTGTTCTCCCTTCTCATCCTGCCTCTAATGCTGTTTCTTAGTGGTCTTTTCCACCTTGGAAGAATATTTCTCAGGGTGCTGATCCATAGAGGAAATAAGGGTCTGGCAGAGTATTCCCCAGTCTTCCTGATGATGAATGCACAAAGACAGCTAGCTATAAAATCCTCTCAGACACAGCTATATATAACAACTTCCCAAATTTTAGTTGGCTGGGAAGCAAGATTATATACCAGCAAGAGGAATCCTCCAAACTCAAAATTAAGGAGGGAGGGATGGAGAGAGGGAGGGGGAGAGAGAAAAGGGAGGAAGGAAGAGAGGAAGAGGGAGAGCAGGAGAAAGAGAGAGGGAGGGAGAAGGAGGCAAGAGGGAAGGAAGGGAGGAAGAGAGGGAAAGGGAGAGAGGAAGGGAGGGAGGAAGGAAGAGAGAAGAAGGGAGGGAAAGAAGGAGAGAGGAAGAAGTAGTAGTAATAGTAGTCATAACTTCTGAAAATACCTTTGACTACTTGCTAATAAGAGTAACTGTCAAGTCCTTCTGGATGTCTCTGTGGCCCTCAATCCAAATCTTTCTGTTCAGCTTCCTTCTTCTATGATCCTGTCTAGATCATTTTCTGGACCTTACTTTCCACTTCTATTTTCCCTTTCTCTTTCTAATCCTCCTGTGGCTCATGTGTCATTCATAAAAGAGACTGGTTTTTTTTATATATATAAATAGTCTCCTGGATGCAAAAATCTTAAATAAAATATTAGCAAAGAGATTACAGATAATCATCCTCAGGATAATACATTACAACCAAGTAGGATTTATACCAGGAATGCAGGGCTGGTTTAATATTAGGAAAACTATCAGCATAATTGACTATATCAATAACCAAATTAACAAAAACATGATAGATTTACATGTGAAGTCTACCAAACATTTAAAGAACAATTAGCCCCAATGCTATATAAACTATTTGAAAAAATAGGGAATGAAGGAGTCCTACCAAATTCCTTTTATGACACAGACATGGTACTGATACCTAAACCAGGTAGGTTGAAAACAGAGAAAGAAAATTATATCCCAATCTCCCTAATGAATATTGAGGCTAAAATCTTAAATAAGATATTAGCAAAAAGACTACAGAAAATCATCCCCAGGATAATACACCATGATCAAGTAGGATTTATACCAGGAATGCAGGGCTGGTTCAATTTTAGAAAAACTATCAGGATAATCGGCCATATCAATAACCAAATTAACAAAAACCATATGATCATCTCAATAGATGCAGAAAAAGCATTTGATAAAATCCAATATCCATTCCTATTAAAAACACTTGAGAGTATAGGAATAAATGGACTTTTCCTTAAAATAATCAGTAGCATCTATTTAAAACCATCAGTAAGCATCATATGTAATGGGGATAAACTGCAACCATTCCCAATAAGATCAGGAGTGAAACAAGGTTGCCCATTATCACCATTACTATTCAATATTGTATTAGAAATGCTAACTTTGGCAATAAGAGATGAAAAAGAGATTCAAGGAATTAGAGTAGGTAATGACGAAACCAAATTATCACTCTTTGCAGATGATATGATGGTATACTTAGAGAACCCCAGAGAATCAAATAAAAAACTATTTAGCAAAGTTGCAGGATACAAAATAAATCCACAGAAATCATAAGCATTCTTATACATAACTAAGAAAATCCAACAGCAAGAGATACAAAGAGAAATTCCATTTAAAATAACTGTTGATAATATAAAATATTTGGGAATTTATCTGCCAAGGGTAAGTCAGGAACTATATAAGCAAAACTACAAAATACTTTCCACACAAATAAAGTCAGATGTAAGCAATTGGAAAAATATCTAGTGCTCGTGGATAAGTCAAGCAAATACAATAAAGATGAAAATACTCCCTAAACTAATCTATTTATCTAGTGATATACCAATCAAACTCCCAAGAAATTATTTTACTGACCTAGAAAAAATAACAACAAAATTCATCTGGAAGGACAAAAGATCAAGAATTTCAAAGGAATTAATAAAGAGAAAAGCAAATGAAGGTGTCCTAGCTATGCCAGATCAAAAACCGTATTATAAAACAGGAGTCATCAAAACCATTTGGTACTGGCTAAGAAATAGAGAAGGTGATCAGTGGAATAGGTTAGTTTCACAGAACAAAATAGCCAATGACTATAACAATCTAGTGTTTGACAAACCCAAAGCCCCCAGCTTTGGGGATAAGAATTCACTATTTGACAAAAACTGCTGGGAAAATTAGAAACTAGTTTGGCAGAAAGTAGGCATAGATCCACATCTAACACCATATACCAAAATAAGATCAAAATGGGTTCATGATCTAGACAAAAAGAATGATAGTATAAAAAATTAGAAGAACATAGCATAGTTTACCTCTCAGATTTTTGGAAGAGGAAGGAATTTGTGACCAAAGAAGAACTAGAGATCATTATTGATCATAAAATAGATAATTTTGATTATATTAAGTTTAAAAGTTTCTGTATAAACAAAACTAAAGCAGACAAGATAAGAAGGGAAGCAATAAACTGGGAAAACATTTTTACATTCAAATGATCTGATAAAGGCCTCATTTCTAAAATAGAGAATTAACTCAAATTTATTAGAATTCAAACTATTCTCAAGCTATTCTCCAGTTGATAAATGGTCAAAGGATATGAACAGACAATTTTCAGATGAGTAAATTGAAACTATGTCTTATCATATGAAAAGGTGCTCCAAATCATTATTAATCAGAAAAATGCAAATTAAGACATCTCTGAGATACTACTACACACCTGTCAGATTGGCTAAGATGACAGGAAAAGATAATGCTGAATGTTGGAGGGGATGTGGGAAAACTGGGACACTGACACATTGTTGGTGGAATTGTGAATACATCCAGCCATTCTAGAGAACAGTTTGGAATTATGCTCAAAAAGTTATCAAGCTGTGCATATCCTTTGATCCAGCAGTGTTACTACTGGGCTTATATCCCAAAGAGATCTTAAAGGGAAAGGGACCCACATGTGCAAGAATGTTTGTGGCAGCCCTCTTTGTAGTGGCCAGAAACTGGAAATTGAGTGGATGCCCATCAATTGGAGAATGGCTGAATAAATTATGGCATATGAATGTTATGGAATATTATTGTTCTATAAGAAACGATCAGCAGGATAAATACAGAGAGGCCTGGAGAGACCTACATGAACTGATGCTAAGTAAAATGAGCAGAACCACGAGATCATTATACACGGCAACAAGACTATACAATAATCAATTCAATGGAAGTGGCTCTCTTCAACAATGAGAGGATTTAAACTGTTTCCAATTGTGCAATGATGAAGAGAGCCCTCTACACCCAGAGAGAGGAGCGTGGGAGCTGAGTGTGGAACACAACATAGCATTCTCATTCTCTCTGTTGTAATTTGCTTGCATTTTGTTTTCTTTCTCATTTTTTTCTTCCTTCTTGTTTTGATTTTTCTTGTGCAACAAGATAATTGTATAAATATGTATACATATATTGGATCTAACATCTATTTCAACATACTTAAAAATAATAATAAATGGTCTTCTGAATCTCCTGCCACATGGTACAATATGTGTAACCTGCTTCTCCATCAATGTGCCCATCAGCACCTAGAAAATGTTGACTTTTTAGAAGCTGGTGGGACCACATGAAGACCAAGTTTTACCGACTTCTTCTCATCTCCTACCAAAGTTAAAAAAAGCAAAAACAAAAACATTGCTACATGTCATAAAACATCCTATAGGAGAAAGGGTCCATTCCAAAAGGTGGGCCAAAGGAAATTTTCTCTGCTATCACTTTAAAGATCTGTTTCTCATCTGAGGGTACCGGAAGGATGGCAGGAACACTATTACTAGTCTATGGGTCACTTTTTTTCATCTCCTTTATATTTTGAATAAAACTTATCATTGAACAGTGCAATTTGGAGAATAATTGCTTGTGAAAGGTATATTCCTGAAATTATCTAAATAAATTTTTGTTTTCTGATTGGTTCCAGTCTAAAGAAACAAGGTCAGCATGAAGAAATTTTATTTATTCTGGTAAGACTCAAATGGCATTTTAAGCTATTCACCGATAGAACTGTTGGTTTTCAAAGAATTGAGCTGCTCTCAAAGACCAAATGGACCTCTGTTTTCATAGGGCCAAACCCTTCCCCACATCACCTTCAGTCATATTTATCAGGGATCAGCAAGAACTCCTGAAGCAAAGAGAGGGGGAAAAAAAGCATAACCACTTATTTTTGCTGTGATAGATTAGTTGCATCCAATTCATTTGGGATTTTCTTGGCAATGATACTATAGTGATTTGCCATTTCCTTCTCCAGATCATTTTGTAAATGAAGAAATTGAGGCAAATAGGATTAAATTACTAGTCCAGTAAAAAAATTTACTCAACTAGTAAATGTCAGAGGCTACTTTTGAACTCAGAAAAATGAGTCTTCCTGACTCCAGACTGAGTATTCTATACATTGTACCACCTACTTGCCTTCCTGGCTTTTAATCCTACAAGCCACTTAGATAGTGGTCTTGAATGAAATTTCTTCTTTGACCAATTTGGTTTCTTATACAGCTCCTGTTGAAGTAGTAAAAGGTGAAGGGAATTGGGAGGTAAGGAAAGAAAATGTTTTGTGCTAATATCAAACTTTAGGAAAAATAATTGTAATGATCAATATTTGTCCTAAAGAATAGATAATGAAACAATACCTCTCATAAGAGTCATAGTACAGAATTGTGTATGCACTGACAGATGTGGTCACAATATTGCAAGAAAAATTGGAAAAAGAAATGAGAACCATGCAAGAAAATAAAGGAAAGAGAATTTTAAAACTTGGTGAAAGAAGAAAGAAATTAAGAAACAAACAAACAAAGAGGAAAAAAAGGAAGAAAGAAATACTGAGGGAAATAACTCCTTAAAAATCATAATTGATCAAATGCTAAAAGAAGTACCAAAAATATTGAAGAAAATAACTCCTTAAAAATTGGAATTGGTCAATTGGAATCTAATCATACCAAGAGACATCAAAAAGCCATAAAATAAAGTCAAATGACTGGGAAAAGTAGAAGAAACTGTGAAATATTTCAAAGGAAAAACAACTGAGCTGGAAAATAGATTAGGCTTTCTGGAAACCATGATTTAAAAAAAAGACCTTAGACATCAAATTTCAAGATATTATAAAGGAAAACTACTTTTATATGTTAGAAATAGAGAATAAAGTAGAAATTGAAAGAATCTACCAATCTCTTCCTGAAAAAATTCTAAGGTTAATATTCTTAGGAATATGATGATCAAAACCACAAGCTCCCAAGTCAAGGAGAAAATACTGCAAGCATTAAGAAAAGAATGATTCAAATTTCATGTAGATACAGTCAAGATCATACAAGATTTAGCATCTATTGATTGCTATGATAGAGCAGAGGACTTAGAATATAATATTCTGGATAGCAAAAGAGTTAGGCCTACAACCAAGAATAATCTACTCCACAAGACTAAATATAATACAACCAGGGGAAATAAATATTTAATGAAATAGAGGATTTTCAAGGAACCTGATGGAAATCTGACTTTCAAATACTCAAAGACTCGAGAGAAACCAAAAAAAAAAAAAAAAATGTAAAAAAATCTTAAGGAACTTAATGAAGCTAAACTGTTTACATTCTTATATAGACAGATGATATATCTTAATTCCTAATCATCATTAGGACAGTTAAAAAGAATCTACTTACACAGATGCCTTGGGGTGAGTCTATTAGACTGAATGATTTGAAAGAATAATGAAAAAGTGAGAAAGAAGGATGTACTGAGGAAAGAAAAAAGAAGAATGGGGGAAATTATCTCGCAAAAATAAGCACACAAAGAAGAATCTTTACAGTAAAAAGTAAAATGCAATCAGAATGAACCTCACTTTCATCTGACTTGGTTCAAGAGAGAAAAGAGTGTGTGTGTGTGTGTGTGTGTCTATGAGTGTGTGTGTATGTACAAGCAGTGGATGATAGAAATTCACCTCATTCAAAATAAAAAAGAACCTAATAGAAAGGGGAGCATGATAAGAGGGAAGGTAATTTAAAGGAAGCAGTAGTCAGAAGCAAGGGAGACTTCTTTAGTGGGGAAAGTATAAAAAAGAGAATAAAGAAAAGAATAAATAAATAAATAAATATAGTACATATATACATACTAAGTATAGTATATATATACTAAATATATAAACATATTTACTATATATAAATATACTAAAATAGTATAAAGGGAAATACACAGTAATCATAACTGTGAATATGAATGGGATGAACTCACCAATAAAATGGAAGAAGATAGCAGACTATATTAAAAATCAGAATCTCACAAATCTCACAAATCAGTCTTCACAAAATTGAATAATCTAATCTTAAAGAACAAATCAAACATCAAATCATAGAAACAATAATTTTATTAAAGATCATGAAAACAATGAGACAATCTATCAAAATTTGTGGAACTCAGTCAAAGCAATACTTAAGTGAAAATTTATGCTTCTGAAACTTATATCAATAAAAGAGAGAAGTAAATCAATGAATCAGACAAACCAAAACAAAATGAATCAGACAAACCAAAAAATAAAAAAATTAAAAAACAAATAAAAAAGCCCAAAATTAAAAGTCCCCAATTAAATATCAAAATTAAAATCCTAGAAATCAATGAAAAAAATTAATAAAATTGAAATGAAAACAAATGCATTTATTTAATAAATAAAATTGAAATTCAAACAAATGCATTTATTTAATAAATAAAAGTTGGACTTGGTTGTAAGAAAGGCAATAAGACTATTGAATAATTTGTGTTTTTTAAAAAGAAATAATAAAATTAAATTACCATTATCAAAAATGAAAAGGGTAAATGCATTACCAATGAGGATGAAATAAAAGCAATTATGAGAAGGTTTTTGCCCAGCTACATATCAATAAGACTGACAAGTTAAATAAATGGATGAATATTTACCAAATTATAAGTTGTCAGACTTATAGATTAATAGAAGATTAAGTAATACTATCTTAGGAAAAAAAATTTTAACAAGCCATCAATGAGCTTCCTAAGGAAAAAAAACAAAACAAAACTCCAGGACCAAAAGGATTTAAAGCAAATTCTACCAAAAATTTAAAGAATAACTAATTTCAGAACTACATAAACTATTTGAAAAAATAGGCAAGGGAAGAGTCTTACCAAATTCTTTACATGAAATAAATATGGATTTGATACTTAAACTAAAGAGAACAAAAAACAAAGAAAGTTATAGACTAATTTCCCTAATGATTATTGGTGCCAAATTTTTAAATAAAATATTACCAAGGAGTCCATAGCAATAGATCCTAAAGTTCATATACTATGATTAGAAATTTGCAATAAAAATCCAAAACTGGTTCAATGTTAGGAAAATTATAAGCATCATTGAGCGCATCATTAATAAAAAATAACAAAAATCATGATTATATCAACAGATGTAGAAAAATCCCTTTAATAAAATATAATACTCATTCCTATTAGAAAAAAACTAGAAAACATAGGATAAATGAAGCTTTTCTTAAATAATAAATAGTATCTATATAAAACAAGAGTAAACATTATCTATAATGGGGATCATCCAAGATCCTTTACAATAAGATCAAGGATAAAGCAAGGGTTATCTATCAACATTAATATTCAATATTATACTCTAAATGCTCATTATACCAATAAGAAATTATTGAACAAAAGAAATTGAATGAATAAATATAAGCAAGGTGTCATGTGTCTTACCCAGGATCACGAAGCTAATAAGAATCGGTGGTGGGATTTGAACTCAAGTTTTCCTAACTCCAAATTTAGGGCTCAATCCATTATGGAACATCATCTTCCAATTAATAAATCTTGTTTGTAAAAAATAACTACAAGAATGAATGAATGGATAGAGAGATGAATACATAGATAAATAAATAAATGAATGGATAGAAAAAGAAAGGAAGAAAAAGAGAAAAAAGGAAGGAATGAAGGAAGGAAGGAAGGAAAGAAGGAAGGAATGAAGGAAGGAAGGAAGGAAGGAAGGAAGGAAGGAAGGAAGGACTGATTAGGCTCTCTTTGGATAAGACTCATTCTTGTCCTGGAAAATTCATTTGTTATCATCTTTTCTAATCAATATCTGTGGCTTAATAATAGCTGACATTTATACAGCATTTTTAAGTTTGCAAAGCCTTATACATGTTACCTCATTTGACTTGAGATAAAAATGAATCCATCAAAATGCCCGTTTCAGTAAGTCACATACAATTAGCCCTTGGGCAATACGACCTTCAAAAGACAGCATGTTTTCCATCTTCCTGCCCATAGGAAACAGCATCCAAGTCCAATCAAGCATTCCTTTCACTAGATGGATGTTTTTTCACCTTCTAATCTATCTTGCCCCTATATCCTCTTTAGAGAGGGCATACTTACATGTCAAAGACTTTTTGGTCATGCAACTCTCTTTCTGCCCTGGAGCTCCATTCTAATACTATTATCCAGCAACACAACCCCACAACCCCTATCCCCACTTTCCATTGTGTCAGCTATATCAATCTTGAATTTTTAGAGTAGGGAAAGTTCCTTGTAGCTTTCTATTTTGGTAGCAGGCTGATGAAGTAGGTCCAAGAAGGCCACACACTGTCAACATGCAATCAGCTAATGACTTGATGATAAATAGGGTCTGAACCATAAATCATGATCTCTTAGCCTAGAGGCAGCAGCTACTTCTCCTGTTGTCACCATTCCACCTATGCAGGACAGTTTCAAATAAGATTTATTCTATATTATTCCATGATGCTTGTAAGTGCCAGCCTTTTTATGACCCTACACCTCTGGTTTTTATTCTGGGAACTGTTCAGAACTTCAAAAAGCTCCCTGGCTATTTGACACATTTCTGCCTGGACTTACTTAATCATGTCCCTATAAGAAGCTAGTCCTGGGAAATGGAAATGGACCTAATACTCCGCAGGGGGTGGGGGGGAAATGAATATTGCAACGGTACTCTTAGAAAGAGAAACTAAAAAAAAGACATTATGAGGGAGTCTCCTTTGTGAAGCTGTTTGGGGAGTTACATTTGTATTACTAACAAGGAAGAGACTGACCTTCACACATCCCTTAATTACAGAAGGTCAAGTGTCTCTAGGAAGGAAGAAGAAGGGAAACCAGGATTTTTTGTTTACTGTGTTCCAGATATTGTGCTGATTGCTAAGGCTACAAATACAAGTTTAAAAAAATAAAGACAGTGCCTGCCTGTGAGCGTTTTACATGCTAATTAAAAACAATAGACAAAAGGAAGGAGGGGGTACCTATCTGGCACAGAACATGGTTTTAAAGTCCAGAAGCCAGAAACAGTTCTGAGAAGAGAATGAAAGTTAACCTGGGCTACTCCAAAAAATGGAGGCTCCAGGAGAAACTCACCAATGGAAGAAAAGGCCAGACCTTACAGAGGGATGCAGGTCACAAAGAGTGAGATGCAATTGAAGAGCAACTGAATGAACAACCACAGAAAGGGGGTGTTAAATGTTGCTATAAGGTGAAAAGGCCCCCATGCTGAGGAAAGTTCCATGATGAGACGATGAATTGGATGTTTGGAAGATAGGAACAGAGCCAGGATATACATCGACAACATATTTCCAAAGTCCTCTTATCAGAGATGAAAATTCCAGCTGAAGAAAGGCCAAGGTAAGACCTATCTCTTGTTAAAGTTTTTCAATGGCATGCATTTCTCCATGCTATATTCTCTATGCTTTAGAGGACCTTTCTGAGACTTGTAGGGTTCATTTGTGACAAGTCACCTCTACGCTGGACCTACTGTCTTTTTTTGCTTCATATGACTATTCTACACTTAATGGTATAAACCTAGGTTTATACAATTTGGATCTTCACTAGACAATACTAAATTCATTTTACTCAAAACCTTAGAGATAAGAAATCCATTAAGTACAAATAAATTATATATTTCTCCAAAACTGCCTCCTCCCTAAAAAGTTCATGACCTTTGTCAAGCTATCTTGTAGAAATAATGGAACTCCAGTCATTTCCCACATTGATAAGTAGGATAAGGAACTGCTGAGCTGAGTGAGCAAAGTCTGAGAGCAGACTCTCCTGATGACCACAGTACCTACTGCTCTAAAATAAGATACCCTGAATAATCCATTGGTGTCTTCCCTAATCTTCTTTCCTCCTGCTTTCAATTACAAGTTCCTGGAAGACAGGACTATCTTTCTATTAAGTATATCTCCAGAGCTTAACACAGTCTCTGGTTCATAATAGGCACTTAATAAATATTTATTGGATTAGATTGGAATTAAATGAACCATAATCAAGATCTTCTGATTATAAATGTTGAGAAACCAAAGACATAAAGAGTTATGATATGTGACTTGTTAGAAAGCTGCTTTTTACCTTGTTGGTTGAGCTGTGAACTGATCCAACCATTCTGAAGAGCAATTTGGAACTATGTCCAAAGGGTTATAAAACTCTGCATACCTTTTTATACAATAATGCTACTGCTGGGTCTGTGTCCAGGAAATCATAAAATAGGGGAAAGGACCTACATGTGCAAAAATGTTTGTTGCAGCTCTTTTTGTGGAGACAAAGAATTGGAAAATAAGTAGATGCCCATCACTTGTGGAATGGTTAAACAAGTTGTGGTATATGAAGGTAATGGAATGTTATTATTCTGTAAAAAATGACAAACAAGCTGATTTCAGAAAGGCTTGGAAAGATTTACATGAACTGATGTTGAGTGAAACAAGCAGAACTGAGAATATATTGTGCACAATAACAAGCAAGAATATGCAATGATCAACTATTAAAGAGTTCATTCTTCTCAGCGGTTCAGTGATACAAAGCAATCCCAATAGACTTTGGACAGAAAATGCTACCTGCATCCAGAAAAAGGAACTAAGAACACAATGGAAATCAACACATGCTATGTTATTTGTTTTTTTCTGGGGTTTTTCTCTCTCTCCCGTGGATTTTCCCCTTTGCTTTGATTTTTCTCTCCCAACATTATTTATAAGGCAATGTGTATTAAAAATAAATTTGCTAGAAAAAAAGACTATCGAGGAAAAATCTGTCTTTCCAGTAGAGAAGAGCTATACTAGCCACATAGTCTCCTAAATATCTTTGATATCTTTGAAGATGACACATGAGCTGAAAGTTATATGTGAGGAATAATGTAAGATTAAAAGAGATATAGCCCCCCTTTTCTTACAGAAGAAAGATTTCTTAACCACACCTGCTTTCTATCTTTCATCAAAAGTGAAAATGATTTCAAGAAAGAGTTAGCAAAGATTATATCCTCCTCTACAACACCCCTAATGGATATTGGATAGATTATTAAGTCATCCTGATGAAAGTTGGTTAGCTGAGGGCTAGCAAAGGGTTAGTGGAAGTGGAAGTACAGGTGGTAACCCGTGGAAAAAATTTAAGGTACAACATTAAAATGTGGTACAGGCTTATCAGAGCAACATGATGGTGTGTGGGATGTAGAAGACCGTTACCCAAAATGACTACTCAGAGATCACCCAAAATAGAAAGCAGAAATATCTTTTATTATACCTACAGAGGATGAGCCATTCTATCACGAGATAAGGGAAAGAGAAAGCTCGTGGTAGGAGGGCTAAAGAAGTAGTAAAGATACACAGCTTTTATACAAGAGATTACATCACAAGTAAGAGAGCATTGAGAAGGTGAGGGGAAGGCATCTAATTGGTTGTTACTATCCGGAAAGATTGGAATGGAAGGTTTCTGTTTCCCTGAAATCACCTGATTTCTAGGAAACAGAAAATCAGGCCTTCAGGCTTCAGATATAGTTGGCCAAGGCTCAAGTACAAGGGCTTGCACATATTACACAGGTCATAGGGGAAACACAGAAATAATGAAAATAAAATACAGAAAAAGAATCTACATGTTCCTGTAAGTTCTTCACCTTATCTCTCTATTCCAGACAATGGCAACATCATATGACAATGGAACATTGCAGGCATGAGTTACTCCTCTACACAAGATCCCCTTCTACATACTTGCTATACAAGTGCCCGTCAACATGAGTGCCTTAGTCATACATATTTCCCATGTACAAATACTTCATTCAGGACTTTTACCCATGTTCCTTCTTCCCACTGAAGACTTGTCCTTCTAATAGAGTAAACATAAGGTTTGAGGGTACTTTTGCTTCTATGCTATTTTATTTACTTTAGTTAGGTATGGCTTCTGGATGACTAGTTTAAAAAAAAAAGATGTTGGTGGGAGCCCATAGGCTATGGTTTAAAGAAAATTCTAAAGCCACAAAGAACGTAGAACCCTGGGACAGTTAGGTGGTGCAGTGGATTAGAGCACCAGCCATGAAGTCAGGAGGACCTGAGTTCAAATCCGGCCTCAAACACTTAATACTTCTTGGCTGGGTGACCCTGGGCAAGTCACTTACCCCCAACTGTCTCAGGGGGACAGAAAGAACCTAGAACCTGGGGAAACTGACTGAAGATTCATAGGTGAAAGAGGCCTTCGGGTTAATGCACATGCCTGGCCAATCTAACTTTTGTGAAGATCAAGGTGTGCTGGAGTCAATTCATACCTGTTCATGAGACTTAATTGTTAAACATTTAGTGTGAACATTTACATTTATGAAATCCACAAATGGTACAAATCAGGGCTTGATTTTTTGTTTTGTTGTCTAGATTTAACCTAAAGTAATGGGGGAAATGTTTGTGCAGGTTAAACTTAATAGTATGTTATGCACACAGTTTGGGGAAGGGGGCAGAGAGTCAGTTGCTAGTTGACCAGTTGCCACCCTATCCCTGGCAAAAATGACTTCTACATTACGAAACTGTTAGTAAGGGCCCTTACTAAGACATATTGGGTATTTACATTTATTTCTATGATAGCAAAGTCTTCCAATGATCTCAAAATGGGATACATGAAGGATAGAGTAAGCTAATAGCTCATGAGGGAGCTGTCCTTTAGAACTTCAACAGCACTGATGGATGTTTAAGTGTGTAGTTCTTCTGAAAACCAATCCTTTAAAAAAAGTGATTCCTGCTGGTTCTCCTGTCCTTCCCCAATTTGAGAAATTACTAGTTGTGCATCACTGAACAACTATGTTTTCTGCTCATGAGGGAGAAACAGCTAAAGCTGGAAATCTCCCTTGGGTTTATTTTCCCCTAGTACAATTTTGTAGTCTTGGGAACTTGTAAAGTATTTCAAGTGACCACCTTACCTCTATAAGAGATGGGAGTTAAATGATGTCAATATAAACTAGAATAATCCAATCTTACTATCTCTGAAGAAGAAACCATTAAGAAACTGAATATCCATTTCTTGTTTGACCAAACAAGGAATTTCATGGGTTACTCCGTGAAGTAAAAGACTCTTCACCCTGAAAGATATTGCAAAATGGAAAAGACCATTTATCTGGCATGATTTTAGCAGGAGAGCAGTGGACCATAAAGTCCAGCCCTGTGCTTCCATGACTCTACCTAGTTTCACATGATTTGCTGTAGATGAATTTCCACTCCCCAATCACAGCATCATATATTTCAGTGCTCTCATTGAAGTAAATTAGGACAGTTCAGAGGATATAGATTCAGACTTCTTTATGGAGTATTTGGGATGAAACAGATAACACAAATTACTGGAGAATGGGACAAACAGCAAGATCTCACTTTGGATAAACCAATTAACTAAATCACTGAAAGGTAGCCCTCAGAAAGCAAGGAAGTACAGATCAAGAACAAGAAATAAATAAAGCTGTCAACAATTAAAGATTTATATGAGAGTTTAAGAAACTAGAGCCTATTGCTTTGCTGCCATGTTCTAGACACCAATATTTACAGCCACCCAACGACAAAATTCTGGGCAGGTGGTTAGGGAGGTGCAGGTTGGGAATTCTGGATTTTTGGACTCTAAAATCTATCCAGGACATATCAAAAGTTTCTGTTAAGGCCCTTTTCACATTGATTTTCCATATGCTCTCATTTCTTCTCCTTCCTCTTATGATAATGCATCAGTCCTGACCTTCCCAACTCCTCAAAAATTGGCATTAGAAATTAGAAAGTAAAGTGAAAAGAAAACAAGACAAAGTGAGAAAAATGAGAAAAATATACCTACCCATTATGGGTCTGATTCATTCAGGATAGGTAAGTCCAAACTAGGGACTAATATACTTTTTTATCAGGAATTCTCTTATCCAAGCAACTTTATTTAAATGGAACAAAACCAAAAACAGGAGAGAAGTTTTAAAAAATCCTCCACACTGTCAAAACAGATGTCACAGAGGCTCTATACTAAAGTTCATGTGCTTTGTTCACAAGTAAGACTTTTGGGCCCTCCCTCACAGCTTATGTATTTTTATTTTACCCAGACTTACTTAATCCTACCTTTTTTTCCAAGTCCCTTGTACTTCTCCAAGTCAACATATCTCCCTTTAAACCTCTAGCTTACTATGGACTCCTTTTCTCTTTTCTTACAAAGACGTTTATTCTTTTTCATCTTTAAAAGCAATAGCAACCTGTAAAAATATCTACTCTAGATTCCACCACCATCTTCATATCATCTCTGGACTTCTTATCAGCAATTTATCCTCAGTTCTTCCAATTCCTTACCACTCCCTCACTTCTTACCTTCCTACAGTTTGGCTTCTTATCCCACTATAAACTGAATTACTTCTTCAAGGTCAAATGATTTTCTAGTCACCAAACCCAATGGTCTTTGATTAATTCTTTGACATCTTGACCTCTCCACAGCACTTAATCATGATAACTTATCTCTCTAAATTCTCTCCTCCCAGTTTGGACACTGAACTCTTTAGATCTGGAAAAGACCTTAAAGAGAATTTAAACCACCCCTCCCAGAAAAGTTGTCATTTGCCAAAGATTAAACAGTAAGTGGCTGAGTTGGGAGTCTAAACCAGGTCCTCTTACTCTATATGCTCTAAAATTTTATAATCATACATTCATAATAATGACACTGAGTAATTAAGTCAAGGCAGGGAATGAGGGGGTGGGAAGGAGAGAAGATAGACCAGAAAAATTAATAATTTAGTTGAGAAATATTTTCACCTAAATCTGTTTAAAATTTAGGACAAAAAGGAAAGATTAATGTTACTTTTAGCTTTAGTTATTTGGACAATTCCCTTATATAGAACAATTCATTCTCTAGAGATGCCAGATTGATGGGGTATGACTGTATTACTTGTAACAAAATACCACAAATACTGTATTACTTAAAACAAATACCACTTGTAACATGTCAGATGTGGTTATACCCCTGAGTCAAGGTTGCCATGGGAGACTGCCTGAGCAGCTCCATCCCACACACCCATCTAACCACAAAAAAGAAAAATGCCATTGGCTGGCCTCCATCAGATGCGGTGACCAGATAGCCCATTTGCTTATTTAAAGGCTATCACTTGCTCCCTGACCACAAAGCTCCTCAGAGTCTTGTGGAAAATCCCACAGTATCTGGACTTCATGTAAGACTCAGAATTAGTGCATGCAATTACTCCTCTCAGTAAGCCAACAGCCTGGTCACTGCACTCAAATAGAAGTGGAATTTAAAGCAAGAAAGCCATGAAAACATCTGCTTTCCCAGTAGCCACTCCAGTCTCTTGGAGCCTCTGATTTTCTCCTTCCCCTTTTTCAACATATTGTTTTTCTTGGACATAGGGAGACATCCCCACTTTCTGGACAATATTCCGACATTTTAGTTGAGTATAAACTCCTTGAGAACAGAAATTGCTACTTTTTATCTTTGTATTCATAGCAAAAAAAATTTTTCCCTAAATTGAATTGAGTTTTTGCCTCAATGTCCTGCCCTCCCTGATACACTATATCACAGGCAACAGACTCCTGCCCAGCCTTCCTTTGGAAACAAATACAAATCACAGCATGAAGTTTCCACCAAGCTCATTCTATCAACTGGCACTCCCAGGTCTCTGTGAATCCTCAATATGTTGTTGTCTGGGCATTGTGTGAAATAAGAGCAAGGTGGCAGTGAGAGAATGAGTTTCTGATGGATGGCTGAGCCATCACTATAGCTCATGACACAGAAAATCCATTCAAGAATTGCAATGATGATAACCACTTTACGCTTCTCTCTAAAAGACCCACAAGGACTCTAGCCATTATCTGGCTCTTAAGCAAATCACAGAATCCTAGGACTAGCAATGTCTTTAAATATAATGAACAGGTACTCAAAGTTGGCCAGGTGAATTCCCAAAACTGTAGATTCTTAGGCAAAATTTCTAGGGAATATTGTTCACACTCAGCAAACTACCCAAATACATTAAGTCACCCAGACTATTGCCTTTTTTGTGCTACCTGGATCTAACTTTAGAAAGTCATCTAATCTATCTCAGTTCCTTTAGGAATAACCCACCCCAAAAACAACCCCTGCAGACAAAATGCCACTTCAGTGTATGTTTTAACCTACCTCTTAGTTTTATTGATCAAGAGACTTTGGGAGAAGAGAGTACTGTAAGGTAGGAGGCCATCATTTCCTAAATGTTTGGGGGGGGATGGAGGGAAGGCAGGGGAATGAGGCTCCTCCCCAGACCTTCAAGAGAGTGAGTGACTGAATTTAAAGAGTTTGCTGAACTGAGACGAGGGCCATAAAATATGCAATGATAGTGGTAAGATTTGATCAACAAAATCAGTTTGGAAATATCATGTAAGGGTGTCTGGGTGGGAACGAGCAAGCAACATAGGACTGAGAGAGTTGCCCAAGAACTTTTCATTTCCCTCCATTCATCATCACCATTGTGCATGATTACAGCATTTGCTGTAGTTCATTTCACATCCTTACATTAATCCATCCAATTTGGGGCAATTTTCCCATATTGTGTTTGCTAAATTCCCCATTTAGAGCAACACGGAGGCAGGTTCCCATTGCTTCCTGAATGGCCCTGAAGCCAGCTGAATAGTTAAGACGCTGGAAGTCTTCACTTTTGGAGTCTGTATTTTGTGACACATTATTAGCTTTAAAAAACAGACACACCACAAGTGCAGGGAACCAGCTGCTTCCATAGAAAATACAAAGTGTGTTGTGGGTAGGAGGAGTTAGAGGAGAGGGAGGAGATTCTGGGAAATAGAGTGTTATTAAGCAAAACCTTTATTTTGGCTCACAGCTCAGGAGTTTCCTCATGATAGGTGAGAGTTTTACATCATCTCTTTTCCCTTATCTCGCTAAATGTTCCTCAGATACTTTAAGGATCTGTGATTTCACTAGCATAGTCACTAATGTTAATCGCAATCCTTCTACATGGACTTCAAGAATTGATGGAGTTAACCAAACTTGGCCTAAAGGAGAGAAGACACAGTGCTCTCTCTTCTTCCACTTTTTTACACAAGTGTCATAGGTGTGGAATATAGCATATACTGTCACATTAAGTTGAAATGTTGATTAGTTTCACTGAATTTTTTTCTTTCTTTTTTTATTTTGTTTTACAAAATAATAGAGAGTTAAATTTGGAAATGACAATTTTTAAAAGATATTCATAATAAAATATATTAATAGTTTTGTGGATGTGAGTGTAGGTGTGTGGGTTTTAAAGAATTAATGTGGCCACATACATAAAAAAAAATCAGTACACTATAGCAGACTTGGTGGTGGTCCTTAGACAAAAGGTAAACTATCCATCTTTGCCCCACACCTGAAGATTTTCCAGCTTGGCACAATCACTGGCATAATCTTTGAGAATCCATGATCACACATTGGAGTAAGCATCCAACTAGATAAGGTCCTATTTTTCTTGTTCCTCTTTTGAAGTGGGGAAGCACATTATTTAAAGAATATGTAGGTACATCCAAATTACCCTGGGAGGAGCAAGGATGTACCTGTTTTCATGATTCTGTACCTAAATAGTACAGAAAATGGTTGGCACCTGAAGTGAATTAAGAGAGTAGCAAGTCCAAGACACTGGATGTGACATAGTTAATTTTATTATATAATGTATCAAATCGTCTATATATTTGGGAAAATGGCATTCCCTTAGCAAAGTAAATAGGCTAAAAGAATGGCACAAAATTTCCCCTTCCATTCAAATATAAGCTTTAGGGCATTGTATCTCCCATCCTCCTTAGCACAGAGTAAGCACTTAATAATTTTTTTCATTCATTCACCTCCCTCTTACATAACTTTAGCTGCCTTTTCTGTTTGGATGCAACAATTTACAAGCAGCTGTGCTAGATGCTAGAAATACAGTGAAAAATACAAACTATTTGATCCAGCAGTGTTACTACTGGGATTATATCCCAAAGAGATTATAAAGAAGGGAAAGGGACCTGTATGTGCACGAATGTTTGTGGCATCCCTTTTTGTAGTGGCTAGAAACTGGAAACTGAATGGATGTCCATCAGTTGGAGAATGGCTGAATAAATTGTGGTATATGAAAATTATGGAATATTACTGTTCTGTAAGAAATGACCAACAGGATGATTTCAGAAAGGCCTGGAGAGACTTACACGAACTGATGCTGAGTGAAATGAGCAGGACCAGGAGATCATTATATACTTCAACAACAATACTAGATGATGACCAATTCTGATGGATCAGGCCATCCTCAGCAACGAGATCAACCAAATCATTTCTAATGGAGCAGTAATGAACTGAACTAGCTATACCCAGAAAAAGAACTCTGGGAGATGACTAAAAACCATTACATTGAATTCCCAATCCCTATATTTATGCACACCTGCATTTTTGATTTCCTTCACAAGCTAATTGTACAATATTTCAGAGTCTGATTCTTTTTGTACAGCAAAATAACGTTTTGGTCATGTATACTTATTGTGTATCTAATTTATATTTTAATATATTTAACATCTACTGGTCATCCTGCCATCTAGGGGAGGGGGTGGGGGGGTAAGAGGTGAAAAATTGGAACAAGAGGTTTGGCAATTGTTAATGCTGTAAAGTTACCCATGTATATATCCTGTAAATAAAAGGCTATTAAATAAAAAAAAAAAAAAAGAAAAAGAAAAATACAAACTATTCCCTGCCCTCAAGGAACTTGTATTCTACAAAGCTGAGCAAATAACTATTTGTAAAGTTGTGCTGCTCTATTCCATCTTAAAGTATGAAAATATTGAAAAATAACTCATGAAGAATCTTTTGCAGACAATCAATGAGACATGGTTCTATTTATCTATGGGCTTTATAACCTATGGATGTGTAACAATAATAAGTACTGTACCACAGTGGTTAGCTCATTAGATTCTGAATCTCACTGCTTCTCTATATTAACACTCAAGTTGCTTAGTTGACAGCTGAAGATCAGTCTCTAAATCTTATTCATTCTATCTCAGCATCCTTCTTATTCAGTCTCTTTTCCTTACTCACATAGCTCTAACCTGCTTCACAAATTCATGATATCTTTGCAATAGCCTCGACCTTGTTCTTGCCTCCAGGTTCTGCCTTCTCCAATCCATCTTTCATACAGCTGCCAAATAAACATTCGTAATGCATGAATCTGGTCCCATCACCACCCTACTCAAAAGTCTTCTGTAAACTCCCATTTCTTCTAAGAAAAATACGAACTCCTCTATTAGTATTTAAATCCCTCTACAATATGACTTCCACATGCCTCTATGATCTTATTTCATATTCTTTTATACCCTTGACTTTGTCAAATTGGCCTGCATCTGTTACTTCCTACATAATATTCCACCTCCACACCAAACACAGTTGATTCCCACATGTTTAGGATTAATCTAAGTTTTCTGGGTGGAATTTTGAGGGGTTTTTATTACTTATTTATTGCTAAGTTATTTGCCTAGGGCCACACAGTAAGTACTAAGTGTCTGACCACATTTGAAGTCAGGTGCTCCTGATGTAAGGGCTGGTGCTCTGTCTATTGATCTAGCTATTATCCCTGTTTGATTTTTAAAGAGAATCCAATCTCTTTCATCAGAGAGAGTTCTCCAGGATTGAACACGCTCTGGAGTTTGTGCCTGGGTCCAGAAGAGAAGAGTCCCTATGTGGTGAAAGGGTAATAGGAACACCCATCCCATAGGTCCCTGCTTAGAAAGGAAAAGACCTATAATTAAAGTCCCTGGTGAGGACTTCCCCAACCATTTTAGATGTCCACTTTCTCTTAGAAAGCTGCCAAAAGCATTGAGTGTTTAAGTGATTCATATACTGTCAGATAGTTCATATGCTTCCGTCAGGACTTGAAATCAAGTCTTCTTAGCTTCAGTGCTCTCTATCCATTGCTACTTTTTAAATATGTTTAGATATTTACCTATGTATATGTGGTATTCCCCAGCAGAATATAAGCCACAAGAGGGCAAAGACTGCTTTGTTTTTCATGTTTTATCAGCAGTACCTAGTTAAAAGCAGGAAACATAATAGGCACTTTAAAAAAAATTGCAGAACTGAATTTAACTTAGGCACTGAAGGAGTCTCTTTCCCACCAATCAACTCACAGATCCCTCTTGGTCACAGTGAATATCCTGTTTTGGGCAATGGTACCTAAGGAATGATACCTTTCAACACCCTTTGTTGACTGAAAGAAATTGGAATTGTTTAGATACTAGCCTGCCCATGGAAACAGTTTATTGGGAAAAGAGTGGGAAGAGGGGAAAGTTAAAGAAATATAGAATTCTCTGCCAAATGACACACTCTTTGGTAAGCAGAAATGTGCTCATCTTTTTCTTCATGCAGAACTTCAGGAAGCTACTCCCTTCTGTCAACCAGATCCTGGCATGGCAGCCAGCTTCCTGCTGCTTGCCAACTGCAACAAGCTTTCCTTATGAATTCCCTCAAAGATGAGCCACACATCACCTGCCTCATTATGACAAGGGGAGCCAGAGCAATTAAAGGCTTCTTGTTGCTACTGATTATGAATACTTTGTGTTCAGGCCCATTAACAGCACTTGCCAGCCTCTTCATCAATACAGAGCTACAGTAAAATGAGCCTTCTATTAGGGGTTATGTGGCGACAGAGCAGAAAGAACCCAATCCTAAGACTATGGAAAATTGAGTTCAAATCCCAGGTCTACCACAGACTAACTATGTGGCTTTGTATCATTCAGTTCTCCTCCATGGACATAATTTTTCTTGTCTGCTTAATATAAATATTGGACTAGATAATCTCTGCCTCTGACTCTATGATACTATGATTTAGTACTATTCAAAATGTCATAAATAAGTCCAAAGTAAGGAAGTAAGGGGTTCAAAGATCTAGAAGTTTTCCCTTAGCTCTTTCATATGCTTCCAGCTAGGACTGATAAAGAGCACCAGACTGAATTCTGATCAAGAAAGACAAGAAAAAGTCATAGAACATCATCTTTCCAGCCCAGGGCAGCTTAGGTAAATAGGAAAACTATTTTAAAAGTAATTTGGTGACCAATTAGCACTGATGCCATATGGCAGAATTAGATAACATTTGCATGACCTTTGAAGTCTTTTCCAACTCTGATATTTTGTGATTCTGTCATTAAACATTTCCTTTCTTTTCTCCATCTATTCTACATAGATCTTCTAGATAGTTGCCTACAAGTTGTCTCCCTGATTATAAATTATCTCCCTGATTAGAATATAAGCCCCTTGAGGTCAGGGACTATGTTTTGTTGTTGTTTTTGTTTGTTGTGCATTTTTGCCTGTATAATCCCAGTGAATAACACAGTACTTGGCATATAATGTGTTTTAAAATACTTATTGGCCTGATTTGGCTTGACTATGACACCTATCCAGTTCTTCAGTACAATGATGAACAATACAGTTCAACAAACATTTCACAGAATCATAGACTCTGAGTGGGAAAGTACTTTCAAAAACTGTCTGGATCAATCTATTCCTGACCAAAATTCCTTTCTACAACATCTCAATAACCCTCTGCTTGAAGATCTCCAGTAAGGCAGAACCAACAACCTCTGGACCATCCAATCCACTTTGGGATAGTGCTGATAATTAGGAGTTAGTAAGTAACCTATTCTAAGCTTCACTCTCAATTATGTATTTCAAGGGAGAGAAATGCTAACATGAATAATCAAAAGCTGTAGACATTTCACACATATGGCTTAGAGTAACTTTGTCCCTCAAGAAAGTCTACTGATGATGTTCCAAAAATCCAAAATGAGCTTGAACTGTGAAGACTGTCAAAAGTTAACAGTGTTACATATGTTTTATATAATAATTCTGAAATACAGTACATGTTTGGGTGACTCTGGCTAAGGTCAAAATTAATCAGGGCTCACTATGCTTTTCTTCTTATTGAAACAATACTGATCCTTTTCTTCATATATTAAAACAATACTGGCCCTTTCCTTCATATATTGAAACAATACTAATGCTTTCTCTCTGGGGCATGCACTATGAAATGTTTTTGAAACAGTGATATTGAATTACCCAACCATTCTCATTCTTATCCATTCCCCTTGTAGACACATGGAATGCATTTGTGAGATGCTTCCTTCAGGGCAGGGAAAAACTTTTCATTTTATCTTTTGATCCTCAATGCCTAGCACAATATTTTGCACTGAGTAGGCATTTTTGATAATGAATGGAGATTGGGTTTGATTTGATTGATTGACCAAGTCTTGAGAGCATAAAGGATAGGCAATGCAAAGGCAAAGATAAGGGAAATAGTATATCATGGGTAAAGAGCACTGAGTACATAAATAAAGTTTGATCATGAAGTTCATAGAGAGACTAAGTTTTAAGATGATTGGAAAGGTAAAATGGGGAAGAACTTTATGTGCATATATACATGATCTGAGCAGTACCAAAGAGTCACTAGATTTTATTAAGTTGGTGAAGGAGGTATGATCAGATATCACACATTTTTGATGAGTAGGATCAGAAAGAAGAGTTGAGAAAGAAACTAAGCAAGTAGATAATGGCTTAGACAATGGATAGAGTGCTGGTTGCTGGTCCTGGTGTCAGACAACTACTACCTGTGTGACTTTGGGGAAGTCCCTTAACCTATTGCCTTAATCCACTGGAGAAGGAAATGGCAAAGCACTCCAAGGAAAGTGCTTTGCCAAGGAAATCCCATGAACAGTATAGTCCACGAGGTAACAAAGAGTTGGACACAACAAACAATAGCAAAATTAGATGATGAAAGGTGATGACTTCAGCAGTATTAGAAAAGTTCAGAAAGGTATGTGTTTGGAGGGGGGGAAGATAATGAATTCTATCTGGACAAAGTGAGCGTGAGATTCCCGTAGAGAATCCAGTTCAAAATGTCTAATAGAAATAAGTGATTTGGAGCTAGAAGAGGGGCTAAGACTGAAAATATAATCCTATGAGTCACCTGTATTGAGGTGATAAATGAACCTATGGCAGCTGATGAAGAGAGAGACAGAGACAGAGAGAAGAGACGGACAAAAAGAGAGAAACAAAGAGAGTCAGAGAGACAGATAGACAGAGAAAGAGAGAGAGAGAAAGAGACAGACAGACAGAAGAGGAGAGAGAGAGACAGAGACAGAGAGAGAGAGACAGAGACAGAGACAGAGAAAGAGACACACACAGAGAGAGACAGAGAGAGACAGAGAGAGAGAGAAAGAGAGACAGAGAGACAGAAAGAGAGAAACAGAGAGAGAGAGAGAGAACATTTTGAGGTCTACTCCCAATGAGTATGACAGAAATGTTGATCCAGCAAAGGAAACTGAGAAGAAGCAGTCAGATAAGTCAGAAGACAGCCAATGCCATAATAACTTGAAAAGAAGAGCTAATCTAAGGGGAAAGGGTAGTCAAGAGTCAAAGGTTGCAGAAAGGTTAAAAATTGAGAGAACTGAGAAAAGCCATTAGTTTAGGAAATTAAGAGATCACTGGCAACTCTTAAGAGAGTAGTTTCAGCTGAGAGCTCAGGTCAGAAAATTAAGAAGATGGACAAATCAACAAAATCCTTTTTAGATCAGACAACTAACTTAAAACCACCACATATATTAGCTCACAGGCCCAGGACCAAAAAGAAAGTCAATTGCAGCAAATAAAAATAGCATAATACTGATTTTTCATTCCCTGTACTCAATGATATGAAAATAAGCTTAAAAATGAATATTTGAAATCTACTGCTGGCAAGAATTACTTTTAAAGGGAAGAGGAAAGAGCCTTTTTTGGAGGCAACTCTCAAAAAATAAATTCACTTTTCTGGTTGTTGAATGTTACCCCAAGATACTAATAGAAGTAGGTCCTCAAAACTACTAAGAAGGTAATTCTCTCTATTCCCATTAAAAAAGGAAGGAAGGAAGGAAGGAAGGAAGGAAGGAAGGAAGGAAGGAAGGAAGGAAGGAAGGAAGGAAGGAAGAAAAGGAGGGAGAGAGGGAGAGAGGAAAGGAGGGAGGGAGGAAAATGAAGGAAAACAAGGGAAGGGGAGAAGGGAAGGAAAGAACCTAGAGTCCCATGTCTCTGTCTGTGACTCTCTCTGTTTCTGTCTCTCTCTGTGTGGGTCTCTCCCTCTACCTCTCCCTCTAACCCCATTCCCATATGTCTGCCTGTTTCTTTCTCTGCCTCTCTCTCTCTCTCTCTCTCTCTCTCTAGTCAACCAAAAGTAAGAAAAATTAAATATGTTCTGTAGACAAACAGATTATGTGGTTGTTGGAGTCCAGAGAACATTTTTATGGACCTTCAGATAAAGCCAGGACTTTGCTAGAGGTGAAGAAGTCACAAGCTAGAAAATAGACTAAAAAGATCGGATAGAACTTAGATGTTGAGTCAAGTTTCTTCAGGAGTTTCTAGTGGAATTGTTTTTATTTTTATTGGAAGACTAAATGTCTCCAAATGGTTCGGAAACCAGCAGGTTTGGTCTATTTAAATCTTGGAAATCAAGCCTAGCCCAAGAGGATATGAGTTACTTTGATCGTCTGCTTGCTGTCTGTGTGTATTTCCTGACCCTCGGGAGGAGGTACAAGTTAGACACAGATGCACGGTGGTAGTGCCAGACTTAGCTACATCCTGCACACTTCACAATCGTACGGAGGTTATCATTTTCCCCAAAGAGACTAGTAGCACAGCTCAGGAAAGACAGGGTTAAGGTTTGGGGAATTATGCAACAAGGAAGCGAGGCTCTCCATAAGGTCACACTCCTGTGAGAGTTTGCTGGCTGGGAAAAAAGCATTTTAGCTTTCTCCATTTTTTGTTGTGTGTTTTTTAAGCAGTTTTGGAAAACTGGGATATAAACACATCCATGCAGTACCTAATGTGGTATAGCAGGGGATGGAGAGTGAGCTTTGGAATCAGAAGACCGGAGTTCAAGTCCTATTTCTGACATATATCCTCTATGTAATCCTGGAAAGTCTGTGCTCTCAGCCTGTGCTCATGACAACTCTATAAACCTATAAATTACAGAGAAATTGCTGATCTGCTTCCTCTAGGTGGGGAGGGCTTCCATACCAGCAATGATAAAACATAGTTCCAGACAAAAAATGAAAATTTTAGGCACAGATGATTGAAAGATAAAATGAACAACAGGGCTTTTCCTAAAGAGACATATCTTCTACCAGTAGGACATGATATTTAAACAGATAAGTACAAGATAATTTAATAATAACTGAAATAATAGCTTGCCTTTATATAGTACTTTAAGGTTTACAAAGTGCTTTACAAATGTTATTTCATAACTTTGGGAAATAGGTGCCATTATTATCTCCCTATTCCCCAGGTAAATAAATTGAGTCAGAGAGTGGAAATGGTCACGCAGGTTGGATTTAAACTCAGATCTTCTTGAATCCAGGGGCCCAAAGAAGAAAATGTCAACATCTTAGACGTCACTTCCTGTGGGAAGCCTTTTCAGCAAAAGCACTGTCATCCTTTATCCTTGAGATATAATATAGCTCAAGGAGATCAAAGATCAAAATAGTAAAGTTTTTTATGTATCACAATATTCAGAACATCACTTTTTGTGGAAGCCAAAAACTGGAAACAAAATAGATTTCCATGTATTGGGAAATGGCTCAACAAATTGTAGTACATGAATGTAATGGAAGATTTATCATTGTTGTTCCATCACTTACAGTCTTGCCAGTTCTTCTTGACCCCATTTGAGGTTTTCTTGGCAAAGATACTGGCGTGGTTTGACATTTCCTTCTCCAGTTCATTTTATAGGTGAGGGAACTGAGGTAAACAGGATTAAGTGACTTGTGCAGGGTCACACAACTAGTAAGTATCTAAGGACATATTTGATCTTGGGTCCCCTGACTCCATAGTTATTGTTCTATCTACTGTGGCACATACTGACTCTGATGGAAGATTATTGCACTATAAAAAATGATGATGATGATGATGATGAAGAAGAAGAAGAAGAATTCAGAGAAGCACAGGAAGATTTAAGTGAACTGATGCAAAATGACAGAAAGAACCAGGGAAATAATACACCCTGTAATTAGAACAATATAAATAGTAACAAAGAAACGAAACAACTCTATGTAATCATAATATCCAAGTAGATTGGCCCCAGAGAAAACAAAACACACCTCCGTCCTTTCTTTATGGAGGTGAGAGACTATGGATGTATAATAATGATTGTACTATCAAACACAGGTCAGAGCATTATCACCTCATGGTACTGGACTTTGAATAAAAAAAACTCAGGTTAAATTCTAACTTAAATACTGCATTATCTTGGGCAAGTAATTTAAACTATCTAGATCTCAGCTTCCTCATCTGTAAAATGAGAGGGTTTGAATTAACGATACCAGCAGTTTTTTTTAATTGTCTTTTTTCTAGTTCTTATTTATGAGAAGGGAAGATGGATGGGTAAGGAGGGAGGGATATAATCAAAAATGAAGGGAATATAAAATGAAAAGTATCAATTGCCACTTATATCATCCATCAGCCCACAAAAGTGAATTTCTCAATTCTAATAGATGTTAAGCAATGCTCACAAGCAACTTTAGCCCAATCATCACCAACCACATTGTCTCCACTTCATCCTTCTACATTCAGGTTTCCTCTAATCCAAGGCATACATTTACATTGCTAGTTCCCAGGTTATACCCTTTCCAAGAAAAGGCAGAATGACAAGGCTTCAAACCTTAATGAACTGCTAAGCCTGTACTTTCCATCATCACTGAGAGACCCTTGCAGGCTTTCCCCTTCTCCATTCTGCTTTGAGGTCAGGGAAACAAGCACCAGAATCCCTACAGCTCCCTTGCTCCAGAGACACAAGAACCAAGTTGCTTCAGGGTATTCCCCATGCCCCTTCTAAATGAAGTGCTGTCCAAGAGGTTCCCTTTTCTGCACAGAGGTCTCAGAAGCATGACAAACACAGCATCTCATTTGCTGCTGCCAAAGCTGTTCCCTGGGCAAACAAGGGCAAATTAGGCAGAAAATTAAGCCTCTGTTCTGTCTCCACACAGAGGCTCAATTAATCCTTTCCATCCAAATTCATGAAGAAACTTCCATACAAATAGGATGAGTGTGAAGTGAATCTAAAAATGAAAGCTGAAGGCAACATATGGTCCATGGACTATCCCCAGTGTCCATTTAATGCTGCATCATTTCATGACTAAATAATGAGCGCATCTGTAGCATCGTGTCTCTTCCCCCACTGCCTTGTGCTCTGTTGGAGGCAGGAACTGATTACTTTTCCATAGTATTCAGCAAATCCCAGTGTTCTTTTGGCTCACCCTGACAGGTGAGATGATTAAATGGCACATTAAGCCTTTTCATAAAGAAAAAGAACAAGGAACTGGCTACTTTTGATGCAAGGTGGCATGGAAGATAAATTTTCAAGATGAGGACATAAGAATCTGAGGAAGGCTACTAAGTATTATGTGAACTGGGGCATATGAGGAAAGAAAGAAGGAAAGAAAAGAGGAAGGAAGGGAGGGAAGGAAGGCAGGAAGGGCAGGAAAGAAAGAAAGAATAAAGAGAAAGAGAGAAAGAAGAAAGGAAAAGAAAAAAAAAGAGAGGGAGGGAGGGAGGAAGGAAAAAACAGATATCATATGTATGTATATGGTCCAGTATGTAAGGATTTAACTGTGACTCATTGTTATTTGTCCTTCCTTCTCAAAGAGGACCAGACATCAGGGAAGTGATTCCATGACATGTAAGTGAATGGGATGTAAGTGAGGGAGGACTGTGCAAGGTCACATGCTTCACTTTCCTCTCCAGAGCCCTCAGGGTCCAGTGACAAGATGTAGACCAGACTGACAATGGGAGACGTCAGTTTTATTAAGCTAAGATCTTCCTCGGGTCTGTTTGTCTGAGGCATCAGCCATTTGGCGATTAAGGACAGATAAGAAATGAGGCCAAAAAATGACCTCTTTTACTAGTCTGAGAGAGGAAGACCCTCAGGGTTTCTGGCCAGAGCAGAAACCAAAACTGGTTATGTCATTGAGTCCAACTGTCTCATTTTACAATTAAGGAAACTGAAATCTAGATAGGTTAAAAAAAACTTATCCAAGATAGTCAACCCAACATAGTGTCTGAGGTAAAATTTGAACTCAAGGGCATCTTAAATTCGACAAAACTTGTTATTATTCCCCCCTACACCTTCTCCTCTTCTCAACTTCCATATTACAGTTGAGAACATCATGCCAAGCCAACGACTTTGCTTTCATTCTCCCCATATACCAAATCCATGGCCAAATCTTGCTCTTTCTGCTTTTAAATTTCTCATTTCATCCTCTTCTCGCCATTCAGAGAGTCATAATCCTAATTCAGAGCTTCTCAGCTTTTGTAATGGTCTGGACTTATGCATTAGCTTTCCTCCTGGTCTCCCTACTTCATCTCTCTCACTGTCTGACCATGTTTCTCCTTGCTCATTGGGCTCCACTGGCTCTATTATCTATAGGATCACATATAATATCCTTTATTAGCACTTAAAATTCTTTATAACTTGGCTCCTGCCCATCCTTCTGACCTTCTTACACTTGATTCTCTTGTAGAATGATTGCCAGGTCTAGAATCAAGAAGTCGGACCTAAAACACTAATGGCTTTGTGATCTTGAGCAAGTTGTTTCATCTCTGTCTCAGTTTTCTTAACTGGAAAATGGGGACAATAATAGTCCCTACATTCCAGAGTTATTTTTAAGGATCAAATGAGACATTTAGAGCACAGCACAGTAGGCTAGCACAAGTGCAATTCAAACATTAGCTCTAGGTTCCAGCAACATGGCCTACTTGCAGTTTTTCAAACAGGAAACTCCATTCCTCATCTCCATGCCATAATTAGAACAATCTACTCCCCTCCTTCACATCTTAGATTTTCTATCTTCTTTCAAGATTCAGTACCAATCTCATTTTCTACTGGAGGTATCTTCTGGTCCCCTTAGCAGTTAATGCCTGCACCTCTCAAAGGATCTTCCTTCTGCTTTGAATATATCTTATATCCACCTAGTTGTTTACATAAATACTGGTTCCCCTTTAGAAGGTATCCTCCTTGAGGGCAAGGACTGCTTTTCTTTATTGATTTTTTCCTTTATTGATTTTTTCCTTTCATTGCATTCCCAGCATTTAGCAAAGTACCTGGCACATAGTAAACCCTTAATAAATTCTTATTTATCTTTTTTTTATTAGGACTGTCTGACAACATAAAAGTTACAGAATAGTTTCCCTTTGCATTGGTAGAGGGAATCTCCAGTGGAACCACTGGTGGAAAACTACTTCCTCATCCCACCCTACCCCCAAAATTTATATTTAGGTAATCATTTACAATTTATAAATCACTTTATTTTCATCATCTCATTTGGTCCTCACAAGCCATGAGAGTAGGAAATACAAATATTATCCTCATTTTACAGATGAAAAACTGAAGTCCATAGCAGTTGACAAGTGACTTGCTCAAGATTGCACTATGGCAGAGCTATGTCTCTTGACTGCAAACCTAATGTTCTTTCCTCTATAGCATATATTCTTAGAGTACATAATATTTTAAATATTGAGTCAGTAACCAATAATTCTCATCAAAATAAGAGAAGGTTCATTTCTTTCAAGAGATATAAGGGTATGCATAAATGTGCTGTCATATGCACACATTATCTGAACAATAGGTTATTTTGTTCACTCCTGAGAAATTATAAATCAGTGGGTTCTACATAATCAATATACATAATTTAAGATAGATTGATGTTTTTAATTCTGTGATTTGGGGAGTTTTTTAATGATATGTCTAAATCAAGCCAATTCACTCCCAATAAGTAAGAATAAATCTGACTTCAAGTAATAAAGTCTCAGTAACTAAGTTTTCATGCCTGGAAATCCAGTCCAACTCTATTCGGTTTTGAACTTCATAACTTGTTTGGAAGGCTGTACTGTATTTGACCCAGAGCCTCCGCCAGCTGGGAGGGTGAGAAAATCAACATTCAAGCCAGGACCTGGGGCTTAGCTGCCATAGCTTATTGGGAAAGCTAAAATAATCAACCTATCATCCTGTAACTAGCCAAATAACTCGTCCTCTTTTTTCCTCCTCCTCTTCTCTTGTGATTTGGAATCAGTCTACCTAGAAGAAAAACCCCTATTTCTGATACTGCTGTCTGCTCTCTAATGCCCATTTAACTGAACTTAACCCTTCTCAATTCCTACCCCACCCTTCCTTCTACTTCCATTGAGCTCTCTTGAACCCTGGACCTATAATTAACAATCTGCCTTTGTATTATCCTTTTTTCTCCTATCTTACTTCCTTACTCTTTGAGGAAAACTGTGCCATACTACCCCTATATCACAATGGAAAGGCTAGAAAAAGAGATCTATATTCATTTCCTCACCCTTCACATATTTCCCAGTATCTTACAAAATCTGGCTTCCAACCCTACTACTTAAATAAAACTGCTTTCTCTGGAGTTACTGCAACCACCCCTAAGAAAAATACAAATTAGGTCAGGGACTGGTTCATTTTATATGTGTCTTCTAACAATATCTGCTTTATATAAGATAGTTAATAAATGCTTATTAAATTAAAATAAATTAATTCTGGAGGTTCTGTAGTGTCCTTTAGTTAAAGGCATTAAAGTTTTAGATTTATTATCTATATAATGTGTCTGAGTGGTATATTTGAATCTATCAAAGATGCTCAGATTCTCTTTCTCTCTTTGAGGTTCATATAAGACAGCAGATTCATATTATGCTTACAAACCACTAAATGACCTCAAATCTATATATAACTAATATGAGTTATTACACAACTCACCTGTCCTATACTTTTATTTAGTCATTTTTGTAACTTATATCAATTTTATATTTATCTCTATTGTAGTTATTTTGTTCTAAATATTTGGTCCTTCATTCTAGTCAGTCAAAGATCTTTTTTGGCTTATGATTGCATCATCCACTATTTTAAGTATCCCTCTTAACCTCACGTCACGTGAAAATTTGATAAGCATACCATCTGTGCCTTCATCTAAGTCACTGATTTTTTTTAAAAAATGCCGAATATCACAAGACCAATGATTCCTGGGAAACTCTATTAGAGACTTCTGTCCAAATTGACATCATTAAATTAATTACTATTCTGAGGATCTGATCATTCAACCAGTTCTGAATCAATCTAATTGAACTCTCATCTATTGCACAAGAGTGACATGAAAGACTTAATCAAATACTTGGCTGAAATTTCAGCTTCTGATCTCTATGGCAATTTCCAAAACTACCAATCTAGTAAGACTGCCTAATAGGGAAATAAATTTAGTCTTCCATGAATTATTAGTAATCCTTGTTTTTCCTTCTAAATGCTTCTAAACTACCCCTTAATAAGTCTAAATTTTTGCCATTAATCAAAATCTGTGAGTTTTTACCTTTTTTTGTTTTGGTTCAGTCATTTGCTCAACTCTAGTCCTTAGACACCTCTCCTGTATTCCTTTTTTTTTTTTTCCATTCATCACTAGCAGCCGTTCAACAATTATATACAAAAGTCTTCTCAGTACTGTGCTTTGTAATTCATCTGATCAGCTGACTTTTATTCACTTCTCTTAGCTTTTATGTCCCAATCATTTTATTTTATCATCTCCAATGAAATTATTTTCCTTAGTAGAGAAAAAAATCAAATTTAAATAGGCCTTCTTTCTCTTCACAATTCATTAGTCTCATTCCATATTCCTCAAGCAAAAATCCTATAATACTTTCAATCTTTTTCTTGTCCCCAAAAACACTTAAAGAAATATATTATTTTTAGCAAGCAGTTATCATCATCTAAGGACTTGTTATGAGTTTTAGGGATATTCTTTTTTTTTAATAATATTTTATTTTTTCCAATTACACATATAGTTTTCAACATTCATTTTTGTAAGATTTTGAGTTCAAAATTTTGCTCCTTCTCTCCTTTCCTTCTTCCCTCTCCAAGACAGCAAGCAGACTGATATAGGTTATGCATGTACAATCATTTTGAACATGTTTTTATATCAGTCTTGTTGTGGAAGAAAAATCAGAACAAAATGGAAAAATTATGAGAAAGAACCCCCCCCAAAAAAAAAGGTGAAAATAAAATGCTTCAACCTGTATTCAGTCTCCAATTCTTTTTCTGGATGTAGATGGCATTTTCCTTAATAGTCTCTTATAATTGTCTGACACTATTCTTGAAGGACTATATTCATTATCTATGGTACCCTTTAATAAGATATAGTTTCCTTCCTTATCTCTTTTAATTAGATCAATTTTTGCTTCTACTTGATCTGAGATCAGGATGGCACCCTGCTTTTTTACTTCACCTAAAGAATAATAGATTCTGCTCCAGCCTTTTACCTTTACTCTGTATGTATTGCTTTGCTTTAAATATGTTTCTTGTAGATTTTGAGTTCCAATTTTTTCTCCCTCCTTCATTCCCATCTTCCCCTTCTCAAGATAACAAGCAACTTGATCTAGATTATGTATGTGCAATCATGTAAAACACATTTCCACATTAGTTATGTTGTGAAAGAAGAAACAGAACAAAGAAAAAAACATAAAAAACAAGAAAAGTAAAAACAGTATGCTTTGATCTGCATTCAGACACCATCACTCTTTCTCTGGATATGATTGAATTTTCCATCATGAGTCTTTTGAAATTGTCTTGTATCATGTTTGATTTGTATCAGAGTGCTTGCTGTCTTGGGGAGGGGAAGGAGGAGAGGGAGAAAAATTTGTAACACAAGATTTAGCAAAGGTGAATGTTGAAAACTATCTTTCTCTGTATTTGGAAAAATAAAATACCATTAAAAAAATAAATAAATAAATAAATATGTTTCTTGTAAACAACATATTGTAGGATTCTGGCTTTTAATTCAGTCTGCTATATGCTTACATTTTATGGGAGAGTCCACTCTATTCACATTTACAGTTAAAACTACTAATCCTGTATTTCCTGCCATCTTATTGGCCCCAAATTATACTTTTATCTTCCCTTTTCCCCTTTCCCTCCTTCCCAGTATTTAACTTATGAGCACTACTTGCCTCAAGCAGTCCTCCCCCTTTAGAGACCCTCCCCCCCTTTCTTAATGCCTTTACCCTACTATTTCTCTTTTCTCTTCTATTTAGCCTACTCCTTCCCTTTCCCATCCTACTTTTTTATAAGATGAAAGATTTTTCTTGGTGAGATCAAATATATCTAATAGTCTTTCTTTGGGACAAATCTGATGAGAATAAGATTCACATAATATTTGTCACCCTGCCTTCTTTCCCTCAATTATATGTTTTCTTTGCCTCTTCCTGAGATGTAATTTCCCTCATCTTACCTCCACTTTCCCCTTTTTTCTGTTACAATCCCCTTTCCACCACTTGTTTCTTTTTTATATTGTAACAGTAAAATCAGATTATACATGTAATCTCTATGTATACCCATAACAGAAATACAGTTCTCAAGAGTTTTTTTTTTTCTTTTTACCTTTTTGTGCTTCTCTTGAGTTCTATATTTGGAGGTCAAATTTTTTGTTTAGCTCTGGTCTTTTCATCAAAAATACATGGAATTCACCAGTTTTACTGAATGTCCATCTTCTTCCCTGAAAGAAAATGCTTAGTTTAGTAGGGTAATTTATTCTTGGCTGCATTCCAAGTTCCTTCGCTTTTCAGAATATCAGATTCCAGGCCTTTCGGTCCTGAGTAATCCTTATTGTGGCTCTTTGGTATCTGAATTGTTTCTTTCTGGCAGCTTGTAATATTTTTTCCTTGGTCCAATAGTTATGAAATTCAGCCACAATATTCCTTGGGGTTTTAATTTTGGGGTCTCTTTCAGAAGGTGTTTGGTGAATTCTTTCAATGGTCATTTTACCTTCTGATTCTATGATATCTAGGCAGTTCTCTTTGATGATTTCCTGAAAGATAGTGTCTAGGTTCTTTTTTTTAATCATACATTTCAAGGAATCCAATAATCCTTAGATTTTCACTCCTAGAACTATTTTCCAGGTCAGTTGTTTTCCCAATTTAGGTATTTAACATTTTTTATATTTTTTTTCATTTTTTTTATTTTACTTGACTGATTCTTGTTTCTCATTGAGTCATTCATTTCCATTTGTTCAGTTCTAAATTTTAGTGAATTATTTTCTTCATTTACTTTTTTTTTACTTCTCTTTGTATTTGTCCCATTGAATTTTTAAATGAGTAGTTTTGTTTCTATGGAATTTTTTCCCATTTCACAAATTCTGTTTTTAAGGAGTTATTTTCTTTTTCTGTTTCACAAATTCTGTTTTTCTGGGAGTTGCTTTCTTTTTCCATTTTATCAAATTTACCTTTTAATGAGTTATATGCCTTTTCCAAACCCTCTTGCAAGGTTTTCATTTCTTTTCCCCATTTTTCTTCTAGCTCTCTTTTAAAATATTTTTAAATTTCTTCTAGGAGAGCCTTGTGTGTTGGGGACCAGGTTATATCACCTATTGGGGCTTCATCTGGAGATAATCTGCCTTTAGTGTCCTCAGAGTTTGAATTCTACTCTTCTCTTTCACCATGAAAGCTGTCTCTCATCAAAGTTCTCTTTATTTTTTTTACTCATTTAAAAAAAAAATTTAAGGTTTGCCTTTAGGGCAGGAGAGGTTTTTCAAGAGACTCCGACTACACTGGGTCAATGCTGTTTCACTTCCAGTGCTGGGTGGGCATGGCCAGGTCCCATAAGATTTTGGCATTTCAGGTTCACTCTTTACTCTCTGTGTTTATGTTGGAGATTTTATAACTTCTCTGCTAATCTATTGGCTTGCAACCAGGACAGAGTGGCCAACACTGCTATAGATCCCTGTAGATTCTTCCCCCTAGATTCTGTTTGCACTGGCATTTGTGCTCAGCTGTTTGTGTTAGACTGCCTCCCTCCCATTTCCAATTAAAACAGACCTTTTCTGGTCTGTTCCCTCCCCGTAAATTCTCCGCCATATGAAATAGCCCTTTTCTGTTGATCTTCAAAATTATCTTCTGCTGATAAATTGTTACACTCCCAATATTTGTGGCTTCTGCTGGTCCAGAGCTAATTCAGAGGCTGTATTCGCTCATTAGTTTGAGGATTGTAAAGAAAGTCAGAGAGAAATGTATGTCATCTCCATCTTGGCTCTGCCCCCTGGAAACTACCACTCCTACCAGTTTTGTTTCTGAGATTTTTGAATTTATGCCCTCTCAAACTCTACTTGGTATATCCAACTACACTTTCCTTATATATACTTTTTTCTCTCAAACTTTACGATGGAGTCATCATTTCCCTCCATGATTAATTTCCACTTAGTGATGCATTTCTCCTTACTGACCAGGATCAGACCAAGAATAGCAATTTCTCTCAGTGGTTTCTCTAACTTTTGAAGAGTGAGGTCACCATCAAAACAGATCAAGCAATGATCAGATACTAAACATTTGGCAGAGAAAGAGCTACAGCTTATACCCAAATCATTGCTATACTTTATTTCCATGATAGGTTGGTAATATTTCTAATGTGGCATCTCCTCTGAGACCACTCCCATAAGTGTTCACTCACACTCATAATTTAGCATCATTGGAGAAAGGCTAACTACTCTTCCCCTTAGAGTTCTAGTTCCCACCAGTGTACTTCCTATTCACTAAACTTAATTATATTTTTTAAAGTTATTTACTAAAAAAAAGCATAGAAAGAATAGTTGGTATAAAAATATTCTCTCCATTGTTGATTCTTTTCTCAAGCTATTACTGGTGCTCTCTACTAATATTCTTCTTCCTGTATTACAGCCATTATTCTCTGTGGTCTAGCTTGCTAGATCTATATATGAACTTAATTTTCCATTAATATTCAGCTGAAAGCTATGGTGAAAGAGCATTAGGCTATTTTGGCAAGGCTAGAAAAGTCTTGTCAGGAACCTAAGGCTGGAGAGATTGGCTGAGGTCAGATAGAAGTTAGGGACAAAACCCAAGGAATTAAAATGCAGTATCAGCACTTAGCTTTTGACAGCTTATGTAGATTATCTCATGAGATCACTGGTTTATGGAGCTAGTGGTTTTTTATGAGAATTTTAAGCAGCAAAATACCCATCCCTGATAATAATAACAAGAACAATCAGTGAGTCACCTGAAAAGGAAGAAAAGAAGAAAAGAAACAAAAGGACAAAGGCAAAATAAACCAGCAGCCCTTCCCCATGGCAAGAGAACAGACCTCTAAATCACACAAGCCCAAAAGAATCCTTTGGGAAACTGAAAATACAAACAGGGATAAAATGCAAACATAATAGAAACTGATTGGCCAAGATCTTTAGTCTGAAAAAAAGGGAAATGTCACTAATTGATTAAATCTGACATTCACTAGCCTACTCATACCTCATAGACAATTTACATATAACTTCATTTCAGCAATGGGTTCAGCTTTGAAAATAAATGAATGGCTCTTATGGAACATGCTTCTCACACTCTGTTTGGTTAAAGGATAACATCAAAGGAATCTGCTTGCTCCAAAGAAGGGCAAAAAGATGTGCAGGCCCTCCATCTCTCTCACATATGTTTATCTAATACCAACGGCCCATACTGAAGACCCAACAGAGATACACACATTTCCATAACCCAATTTCAAGAGTCTCATTATACCACATAACAATTCTTACCATGGTGACCATCTTCTCCCTCTGACCTGATCAAACTCCTGAGTACCATCTGAAGACGCTTTCCATAGTTGATTTCACCAATTCATTAAAGCTAGCATTTAAAAAGCACTTTACATTTTACAAAGTATGTCACAAGTGTTATCTCACCCAAGTTTCCTGAAAAGACTTGTTAAAGTCTATATCTAATATACATAATGGATTCATACTATATACATATATAGAATCTTTCTCTAAATTAAAGAAATGCATGAGTAAAATAAAAAATTCCATTCAACTTAATAAGCCATGATTAAGTTCATACTATGTCCAACTCACTGGTCTGAGTACAGGGGGAATTCTAGTCCAATTGATTCAGTCCTCCCAAAAGAAATGTGCTGATGAGATGCGAATTAAAAAATTCTGAAGTGCTACCTCACATCCATCAGATTGGTGAAGATGACAAAAAAAGGCAAATGATAAATGTTGAAGAGCCTATGAAAAACAGATTCACTGTCAATGAAGCTCTGAATTGGTCCAGAGATTCTGGAAAGCAATTTAAACCTATACTCAAATAGTCACTAAATTGTGCATAGCTCTGATGCAATGATACAACTACTGGCCTATGTCCCAAAAAGATCAAACAGATGGGGAAAAGACCCATATGTAGAAAAAATACTTATGGCAACACTTTTTTATAATCAAGAAGTAAGGAAAGATGGGGACAAGTATTTATGAAGCAACTAGTATATGTTAGGCTCCATGCTACATGTTTTACAAATAATCCTATTTGATCCATAAAACAAACCTGAGAAGGTACTATTTTACAATTTGAGGAAACTGAAGCAAATGGGTTAAGTTCCTTGCTCCAAGGTCACATGGTTAATAAAAGTTTGAAATCAAATTTAAATTCAGGACTTTTTGATTCCCAGGACTGAACACATCCACTGTATCACCTAGCTTCTCAAAACTTGGAAATAATAGGAATGCCCATCAATTCTGAGTTGGCTGAATAGCAATATGGTATATTGATGGGAGGATACAAATTGAAATGAGAACCAGAAAAAACAATTTACACAGTATAAACAACATTGTAAAGAAGAATAACTTTAAAAGTCTTGAGAATTCTGATTTATGAAGTGACAAATCATGACTTTAGAAGAATCAATGATAAAACATACTTACCTATGTCTTAAAAAAAGGGTAAAGGACCAAAAGTACAAATGAGACAAACAATTTAGGACAAAAAAATTGCATGGATTTGTTTTGCTTGATTATATCTGTTTGTTAAAAACCATGTTTTTCTTTTTTTACTAGGGGTCAGGAAGGTAAGAGGGGAAGAAAGCTAGGAATATTCTCCCTAAAAAAATTTTGCAAAAGGCACAAAAGAAAGTCATTGATGCATTTTCCAAAATGAACAAAAGAAAAGATAAGGAAGTTCAGAGAGAAATAAAAATAAGCAGGACAGTTCTGAAAGTCACGTGTTGAATTTATTATATACTTTATAAAAAGAAAGCAATATATAATAGAAAAGTAAGATTTTTCCTGTTCTACTTTTTATATGAAAATGTTCTCTCACACACACATACACACAAACACGCTTTGGTATTTATTAAAATCATCATTTTAAAAAAGAATAAGGAAAGTGCTGGTTTGGGATTAATAGATAATCAATAAAAGACTTTAATTAAAAAGACCTGTTGAGCATAGTTTGGGAGTTGGAGTTATCAGCTACAGAATGTTTGTGTTAAAAGAGACTATAGAAGGGGCAGCTAGGCCACTCAGTGAATAGAGCACCAGTCCTGAAATTGGGAGGACCAAGACACTTAACACTTCCCAGCTGTGTAACCCTGGGCAAGTCACTTAACCCCAATTGCTTCAGCAAAAAAGAGAGGGGGGGGGGGTGGGTAGAAAATATATAGACAAAGAAAGTGAGACCCAAAGATATTGACAGAGTTATCTAAAGTCAAGCTAGTGAAGTGGCAATCCAGACAAGAATTCAGTTTTCCCAACTCTATATTGCCATGCTAATGTAGACCTGTGTCCCTCTAGATGGAGATACAGTAGAAAAAGTGTCAGGCCTGTTGTCAGGAAAACATGGGCTCAAATGTGATCTTAGACACTTAGTAATTGTATGATCCCATAATTGTATGGGAAAGTCACTTAATCCTGTTTGCCTCAGTTTCCTCATCTGTAAAATGAGCCAGAGAAAATGGCAAACCAGTCTAGTAACTTTGCAAAGAAAAACCCTCAAAGAATCAGATATAACTGAACAACAATCTCTCCGGGGATATATCCTACATGCCAGCACTTTAGCATTCATATTTGTCTATGATTGAAGTCCCTTTAGGTCTAAGTTTACAATGGAAAAAAATTGAGAAAATATGAGCATTTTCTTTGTTTCTTCATGAGTTTTTCTCACCTATTTCTAACTAATAAGTCTAGTAGACAAAGTACACTGGATTCAGAGCCATAAGACCAGCATTCAAGCTCTAGGTCTTGCCTCTTAACTATCTATAAGGTCTTGGACAAGTCACTTCATTTCTGTAAAACTCAATTTCCTTTGTTGGGAGAATAAGGAGACACAAGGGATAAGCAATTATACAATATCTATCTCATTTGATCCTTATGATCACCCTCGGAGGTAGATGTTATTTATTTTCATCTTACATTTATTTACATTTTACATTTATTTTTTACATTTTGCATTTACATTTATTTGCGTTTTACAGATGAGGCAGACAGTGTTAAGTGAATTGCCCAAAGTCACACAAGTGTGTGAGGCCATATTTGAACAAATGTCTTCTTAACTTCAGGCTGAACATGTTATTCACTGTATCACCTTACTACCTCTGATAATAATATTTGCAGTGTCTACATCATGGGGTTGTTATAAGTCTCAATTGAGATAATGTGGATAAAGTGCTTTATAAATCTTACAATGGGCTTGGAATCATGAGTTCAAATGCAGCCTTAGACATTCACTAGCTGTGTGAGCCCCTCAGCAAGTCACTTAATCTCTGCCTTTCCTTATCATAATATAAAGACAATCACTGCACTTATCTTCCAGGGCTCTTATAAAGAGGAAATGAGGAAAACATTTTGCAAACCCTAAAGAACTTCATAAAAGTTAATTATCACTGTTATTATTATAATAATGAGAGTGATATCCTCTTTCATCCTTTTTATTTGACCTTTCTATACATTCATCTCAACTCAGACTTAAATTATAATTGTTGCTACACATTTTTCACCATCTGCATTTAGAGAAGGGAATAAGCATTTGTAGCATCTCTTTTGTGCCAGATACTAAGTGCTAAGTTCTTTTTACCAATACCATCTCATTTGATTCTCACAACAACCTTACAAGATAGGTGGCATTATTAACCTCATTATAGCTGAGGATATCTATAAGTCCATTAAGGTCAGAAATTGCATTATTTCTCATCTTTGTGTCATGGCTCCTGCACATCTGATAAAAGGCATGGATAACTGAATGGAGTAAGAAAGCAAAGAAAGCCATAACATATCAAAAGAGTTTCTCAACTCTGTGCCTTTGTACTGGTTATCCCTTATGTCTGTGATGAATTTCTTTTATTCCTCTCTACCTGCAAAATGCAACTCAAGCAACATCTTCTGCACAAATGTTTCCCTTATTTCCCTCCCCCTAAAGGTTAGTGACCTCTCCCAATAACTACTTATATTTAGCTACTTTACATATATTTGCATTTATTAATGTTATCTTAGTGTTGATTTTTTTATATGTACTTGCCTTCTTCATTAGAATCCAAACTCATTATCAGTAAAATTATTTCATTTTTTGCACTTACATCCCTAGTAATATAGTATAATGTTTGACATACAGCAGGTACTTAATTAACGTTTGATAGATTGGTTGAAGGGGACAAAGACAACCCTGAAGAGTAAAGGCCTTTTGTGTCTATCCAAAAGTTAGACCCCTGATTAAAATGAGAATCTAGTTGGACTGGAAGCAAACTTTGCATGGAAAACTACTTCAGAAATCATATTTCTATGTGAATCCTATATTTCTGTGTGAATCCTGTCTTCTTTTATGAAAAGGATTCCAAGAGAGATATACATGAGCCTTCTAATTTTTCTAGTACTTAAGTAATAGTCTGTGTGGGTACCTGGTTTGAGAAAATCCAATAAACCTGATAAAATCCCAGTAGATAATTGGAGTTCACTTTTGAAACTAAGGATAAATATTGAGTTTAGAAAATCACAATTGTCCTAGTTTGATCTCCTATGACTACAAGAGGAGTAAATGACCCTTCTGAGAGGGAAACATTCTGATTATTAGTTCTTTGAGGGAAAAGCCTTCTTCAGCAGAAAACTCTATACCGATGACAGCCAGATGGAAACAGTAAAATAATGATCATCCCCAGAGTTTTTCCAAAGAGGTGCCCACGTCCTCAAATGAGGCATTTGCAGGCCCAGTGCCGTCTCTTTGATGCAACACTTCAGCTATGTGTCCACATTAGAGCCTAAACATGACCCAGATCCTGGAAAAATTGTCCCTCAAGCCACCTCATTTCCAGCCTATTCATGCAGAGTATAAATCTTGTACTGTGCTTTGGTGAGTTTCCAGCTGTTTTCAAGTGTTAACTAAACATAACTTTAATTACACTGCTGGGCTATATAAATATTATGCTCCACAAAATGGTACAAAGCAGATATTTTTAGGAGTTAACAGATGTTCACAGTGATTAGCCAAGTCACAGGTCTGGAGAAGAAAGGAAAGGGAAAAGAACTTGTCTTCTATAGCCATTTGTATGGAGCATCCTCCCCTTCATTTCTGAAGAGCATAAGATCAAGAGAAATACAGTTGTACCTCAGCACTTGTCTGCTTTGAAACTCCTCAAATTAGGGTTGCAACACATTTCCACAAGAAAAGAATCCTCAGCACTGGCCACTTGCTCTTGGTTGTTGTCTTGGTTGAGCAGGGAGGTTGGCCACTGTTGCCCTCAACCTTGGACAGCTCCTCCCCAGGGAAGACTACCCGGTGCATAGGACTGTCAGATTGGAGCCCACCATGCTGAGGTTATGCCCTTCAATGGGCAGATCCTGGGGCATTTCCTACAAGACTGTGTGGCAAGGTATGGTCCCCCATCTCCCAAAATAGTAGTCCTGAAAAGGGCGCAGAGTTGCTGGTGTGCTGGCAGGAGAAGCAACAGGAACAGGAGTGGAGGCAGCTGTGTGAACAACAGCAGCTGGAGTCCAGAGGTACCCAGAAATCTGGCAGCCTGAGCCCTGGGTCAATGCATATGAATATTTTTAAGAGACTCAACACACTTTTAATGGTTTAATCCTTACTCTTGGTAGACAGAATGAATAGAACACTAAGCTTGGAGTCAGGAAGACCTGAGTTTAAAGCCAGCTTCAGCAACTTCCCAGCTGTGTGATTCTGGACTTGTCACTTAATCTGTTTGCCTCAGTTTTTTCATCTGGAAAATGAGCTGGAAAAGAAAATAGCAAATCATTCCAGTATCTTTACCAAGAAAACTCCAAGTTGGGTCATAGGTCAGACACAACTGAAGAATAACCATCTTCTGAGAGATATCATTAGGATTGCTTAGGGTAAGCTGACACACACCAAAAAAAGTTAAGTGAATCAGTCAGCATCTCACAGCAGATTGGCTTTAGGGTCCAAATTCAGTCACCCCAACTTGAATTTTGTTATTATCCATCTTGAGCTGTCCTACAGCTACACTGCAATTATAATAGACTGTCCCACAGAATAAGCTATCCACTGAGAGTGAGTCCTCCTTCCAATTGAGTTACTGATTTGGAGAAATGCTAGTATGACCCAGATAGGAGGTAATGTATTATGGACTACTGAATTTAGAGTAAATTCATTTTGAATCCTGACTGCTACTTAGTACTGATTTAATGCTGAACAGCTCATTTAGCTCCTCTTGATGTTTCTCTTCACTTGTCTTTAGTCCCTAATCAAGATGGAAAGTTGTAGTTTCTCAAAGTTGAAAGGAAGAGCTGAAGGATCATGGGAGTTGGAGCCTCATAGAACAGAGGAAACCAAGAAACTTTGGGTCTCTGAGGAGAGGGGAGGCAGGGTACAGATTCACTCCAATAGCAAATCCATGCTGAAAAAAGTGCTCCTTCCCCAAATTGAATATAAGGCGTGGCTCCTTGACTCACTTAATGAGAGATTCGACTACACAGAATTTGCTGTTTTCCTGGATGTCCCTATAATCCTATGTTGTAGGGACATGATAAAGTTATCCATCCTTTGCTTTCTTGAGATGTCTCTATGTAGTCAACTGATACCACTCCCTCCAGGGATTTCCTGCTCTATTGAAACCATGTTTCTTTGGATCCATATTTTTGGAAAGGGTTTATTATCTCTGGTTAAAGGTTAGGTGATTTTTCTTGCATTCTGAGCTTGTGTTTGCCATAATAGAGAAGTTCAAAAGAGAACTGTAATCAATTGCCTTGAACTTCATGGTGAGCTTGTATTAAGGTTCCTCCAATGACTGAACAAAGAGGGTCTCTGTATAAAATGAAGGGGTCATACCAAATGATCTCTGAGCTACTATTAGCTCTAAATCTAAGACATCATGACCAGTGAATCAAGTATACTATATGGGAGATGAAACTGTTGGTCATCAAAATCTTTGAAACTCAGGGATAAGTACCAAACTTCTAGGAATGTACATTGGGGAATTAAGTTTTAGATATGAAAGTACACTTAGAAGTCATCTAGTCTAACTCTCCTATAAGAAAGTGAGCTTCGCGACTTATTTATTACAATCCACAAAAGGACAGTCCCCTGTCCCTAGAGGCACGATCCCCATGCACCTGGCAAAGCTTGGAACCCATGGGAATGGACCCCCTTCTGCACTGACTTTGAGAGAGCTGTTTCCCCCCATCTCCCTGGAGGACACCACATCAGAAGAGGAAGAATTTGAAAGAAGCAGCAATCATAGTCCTCTCCCCACCCCACCCCAGGAGGGAAAGGGCATTTTCTTTTACCTTTGAAAGGCATTGTTTCCAAACAAACAAGTCTTATGTCCACTAGTGTTTTTCCTGGTGACATTTACAAGATTCCTATTTTGTGTGACTGACCTCAGCCAAGTCTTCACGGCCAGCATTCTCTTCCTGTCCCCCTTCAGCACCCACCTTTTTATGCCCATCTTCAGTTTCAGTTTGCATTCTCCTCTGCTATTCCAGACTCCACTCAACTCCTATTTGCCAAAAGATAACACCTCCAAGACCTTTCCTCCGGGTTTCTCTTCTTCTTCCATTTCCATTTCTTCTCCCCTTTCCTCACCAGTTTTGGTCTTCAGTATAGTTCAGAGGATCTCAAAACCACAAGTGTCCTGCAAAGATGCCTAAACATTTTTCTTAGATCCTTGTGGATATTTTATCTTTTTTTATTTTCAAAAAACTTAAAAAAAAAAGACACAGACACACCCCTTTTTTAGGCACTCTTGTTTGAAAACATTTTAGCCATCAACGTTCACATGTGGCATCAGTCCATGCAGGCTAGGTTTATGTATTTATATATTAAATATGCATATTTAAATTATGTATTAAACATTGTGTATATGTATATATATTTATATGTATAAATGTATATTATATATATTTATATATTAAAGAAAAAGTTAAAACATTTAAAAATTGTTCAAAGCTTGGGGGGAAAGCTTTCTTCATTAGTCAAGGTGTTTTGATATGGTATTAAAATAATGTTCAATAAAAAAAAAGAAAGTAAGCTTCAAAGAGATCTTAGGACCTTGAGGATTTGGTCACGGTCACATGAGTAATAAGAGCCTTTGATTCCAACCAAATTATCTTTCCATTATACCAGTAACAAGTTAAGACTCCACAGAAAAAGAGACTTTCCCTATTCACAGAGAATCATTTAGAAATCTTCAAAACCAATGGGAGTATAGGACTGAAAGATAGCTATCAGGATTCAAAGACTTAGGCAACCTCAGAAAAGCTAAATAGAACAAAAAAGTAATGATCCTATTTAAAATATGTTTTTAGAACCTTCAGGCTAAAAACATGAATAACTTTGAAAAGAAAGTAGACTCATTCAGGCTTAGGGATAAATTGGCCTATTTTGCTCATAGCAAGCCAAGAGATAGAAGACAGCCCTGAAACCAGTGAAAAGCAGGAGGCGATATCCATCTAGAGAACCATTCCTGTGTTCAATCATTTCAGTCATGTCTGACTCTTCATGACTCCATTTAGGGTTTTCTTGGCAAAGATACTGGAGTGGTTTGCCATGTTCTTCTCCAGATCATTTTATAGATGAAATGATATTTTTTTACAGGATTAAATGACTTGTCCAAGGTTACACAGCTAGGAAGTATCTGAGGCCAGATTTGAACTCAGGAAGATGATTCCAGGTCTGGTATTCTATTCACTCCACTATCTACTAAGATATCTAAGAACAAATTGGAACTGACAATATCAGAATTAAAGTCAGAAAGGTCTAGATTCAAATGCTACTCAGACACTTAACTATCTTTGGTCAGACCTTAACAAAATCTATGATCCTGACCAAGTCACTTAATCTTTCTAATCTTGTTTCCTTATTTATAAAATGGGAAAAATAAAAGCATCTATTTTTCAGGGTTGTTGTGAAGATGAAAAGAACAACAGTGCAACAGGAAAAGTACTAAATATGAAGTCAGAGGCCTTGGGTTCAAATCCCATCTATCATTACCTGTGACCTTGTCAAATCTTGTAACCTCTGAACCTCAATTTTCTCATTCATAAAGTGGAATGGGTAGAAATACTAAGATTCCTTCCAGCTCTAAATCTATCATTTTACAATGTTTATTAAATGATTTTAAAATCTTCTAAAGTCTCTTCTTCTTCAGTCATTTTTTCAGTTGTGTCTTACTCTTCATGATCCCATTTGGGGTTTTCTTAGTAAAGGTACTGAATAATAAAATGATTTTAAAATCTTCTAAAGTCTCTTCTTGTTCGATCATTTTTCAGTTGTTCCTAACTCTGCATGACCCCATTTGGGGTTTTTCTTAGTAAAGGTACTAGATTATAAAAATGATTTAAAATCTTCTAAAGTCTCTTCTTATTCAATAGTTTTTTCAGTTGTGTCTTACTCTTCATGATCCCATTTAGGGTTTTCTTAGTAAAGGTAGTGGACTGTTTGCTATTTCCTTCTTTGGCTGTTTTTAACATATGAAAAAACTGAGGTAAACAGAGTTAAATGACTTACTCAAGACCACACAGCTAGTAAGTGTCTGAGGCCAGATTTGAACTCAGAAAGAAGAGTCTTCCTCATTCCAAGCCCTGGGCTCTATCTACTGCACCACTGTTTTATTTTTGGATGTATGAGTTTATGAATATGTAGTCTCCCCTTCTTAAGGGCTGAGAGTATTTTTGCTTTTTTCCTTTGTACCCCAGCATAATGTTTGACATATAAGTGCATAATAAATTTTGATTGACAAAGATCTATTATTATTATTATTATTATCATCTTGGCATAATTGACAGAAAGCTGGCCTTAAAAGCAAGATCTAGATTCATGTATTCCCTCTGGTATATCACAATAGACAAATCACTTATCTTCTCTAAAAGACTATAAGCTGCAGAAAAGGTGCCAACATAAATTAGTGAAAGGAGTTTGAGTTGTTCATACCAAAGAAATCACAGGTTCAGTTGCATTCGTTATTATTTGTATTAATATTAGTAATTCACCACATAGCTCTGTAACCGAAAGATTCCTTTCAAAAAATTCAAAAATACTACAGATTGGTATTATCTTTGCAAACTCCCTGAGGCATAACAGGGAAGGCAGTTAATTTACTTCTACATGTTATAAATAGCAATTCAGGATGCTTGGAATTTATATGCTTGTCCAGTACTAACCTAGAGGGTTCAAAGGTAACCTATTTGATGAGGCATGCAGTTAGATAACTACTTCATCCCTCGGGCTCAACAAGAAAATAAGGAGGAGGAGGCTGGGGACTTTGCTGAGGCAGCAGGAACAGGGATCAAAGGTCACCAACTCTGTTCCTCCCCTCAGTGTTCCCAAGAGCATCCCTGGGGCTTATTGAAACTTCAGGGCAATTTAGTGGCCCAGTCACTAGCTGCCACACTCCCATCCCATGCATTCTCTTCCCAAAGAACCATAAATCAAATAGTAATGAATGCAACTGGGCCAAAAGAGCAAAGTAAAATAATGGAGAAAATCAAATAACAGAATCGTTCTCAGCCTCCACCCCCATAACAATGGGATGGGTCTCTCTCCCAAGATACATCAAGATACATCAACCCTGGAATACCTATTACAGCTCTGTATCCTGACAACCAATTATGCCTCATTTCTCTGACCAGCCTCTCAAAACTTCCTGGGAGTTTAGCACAAGCCTGGGAGGCCTCTTTGCCACTATTCTATTACATGTTATTAATGAGTTTTATCTTTTTTTTAAAGGCAATAGCCCTTATTTCATAGGTGAAATACCTAAGTCGGAAAAACAAAAGATACCCAAAGTGGTAGGGAGTGTCAGGGACTAGAACCCTAGTATCCTTACTCCTGGGACACAGCTTTTATGCCATAACCAACTATTGCCAGGAAATTTAAATATAAATATGAAGGGGTCACTATTTTCTAGGGAAAAAATGATTTTGATTTTCAAAATGAGTCACCTCCTTTAAACAGCAGTTACCCTACTGAACAGGAGCATTTTATTTGCACAGTGCTTAACTACTTGAAGGAGAAGGTAAGGGGAAAAAAATTTAAAATTTTAGTATTCAGAATGAACTAAAATTCAATGTGAAATATACACATAGAACATGTTCTGATTCTTGTTTGTCCTTTTGTTTTCAAAAAGAACTAATAACATCATGGGACGACATCTTAACTCTTGTGTGAATTGGATTAAAATGAGGTAGAGTTGCTGTACCCCCACATTCCACTCATAATGGGAAATTGGATGACCATAAGGCAGCTCTCGGGTTAATAGGAAATGTTATGGTGGCTAAGGAGGTATCTTTCTAATGCTAAGTCAAAAGTCGCCACCAATATGGTTCTGATTATAAGGTGACATCAATTAGTATCAGCCAGCCTCAATTGGCTTTTACAAATAGACATTTACTACAGTAGTACAGTTGATACAAAACATCTCCCCAGATTCAGGGACACAAACTCCTTCAGAATGTATAAATCCCAGAGAAATGTGACCTCCATTTTAGAGCATAAAGTGACAAAAGGGCAACTCCATGGAGTTCAGGAGGTGTGAAATTTCTAAAATTCTTTTGTTGGAGTCTTCATAATGTTCTAATAACAAGTAATAATAGCAATAATAATAACTATTACTTTATGTATCACTTTAAGGTTTACAAAGCATTCTACATATATTATTATCTCATTTGGTGTGATTTTCTGCTAGGCTCCTTGCAGAGAAGTGAAATTGGCCTTCTCCATTCCCCCAAGTGATTTCTTCTCAAGGGTTTGGCTGAACACTTCCAAACACTTGGATCCCTTGTTCTCAAACTGCTTTCTTATTTTCTACAATATTTACAGGTCATGACTAAGTCTCCTCACAGAAGGCCAATATATTTCCTGTATGGCATTATTTCATTTCACTCAATAGCTTTCAAGTATTTCTAAAATATCAAGAATTTTTGAGCCTAATATAATGCCTTTGAATGATTGATTGATTATTCTCACCTGACAAAAGCATCAAGGCACAGTATCACATTCCTCACTTTAAGCTGACTGCAGGTAAATGATTGATAAACTCAGTCTTCTCCCACTCATACGCAAGATAAAGAATCTCTAAAATGATTCCAAGTCAATGGTAAAATATCATTAGTTTACAAAAACCATTGCTCAGAAATACTTCTGTTCTGATAAACTATATACATGGATTGTTTGGGGCACTTAGAGCAATAATGGTGGAGCTATTCCTAGGACACAAATGCAAAAATTCAGGGAAGTAGGAGATAGAAAGGGAGAAGAACATAGCTCTATTAAACCTGCTTTTAAAAAATAAAACAATAAAAATAAAATACTTGAAGCTCCTATATATACAATAATTTCAAAATCATAGGAGCTTTGTCAACTGGATGGGACTTTGGAAGTTTCCCTTTGGAAACTAAGACCCAGAAAGAGTAAAACCTGATCATGTCTCTCCCTTGCCCAAGAACCTCTAAAAGCTACCTGTTGCCTCTAGAGTAACATTTTAACTACTGAGCTTGACTCAGTAGCAGGACAAAAAGTAGCTGCCACACTCCCATCCCATGCATTCTCTTCCCAAAGAACCATAAATCAAATAGTAATGAATGCAACTGGGCCAAAAGAGCAAAGTAAAATAATGGAGAAAATCAAGTAATAGAATCGTTCTCAGCCTCCACCCCCATAACAATGGGATGAGTCTCTCTCCCAAGATACATCAACCCTGGAATACCTATTACAGCTCTGTATCCTGACAACCAATTATGCTTCATTTCTCTGACCAGCCTCTCAAAACTTCCTGGGAGTTTAGCACATAGTAAGGAGGAAGAAGAAGGAAGCAGCAAGAAGTGGCCTGAAGCCTGGATTTTTTCAGATGATCTTATAGGCCATAGCTGATCGCAGTTTCTCTGTCTTTGGGAAGAAATTCTTCAATTACAAAGAGCAATTCATTGATTCATCCAAAGACTTTTAAAATTTTTAACTAAAAAATGTGGGGAAATGAAGTTTAAAATGCCCCTCAAAAGCTTCCTGACACTCTTCCAACCTTTCCAACCTTCACCACCAGCAGACACCGTAAATAAAGATAGCAATGATTAGCAAGGACTAGAAAGCTAAAGTTGCCTTTCAATAGGTATGGAAAACATGGGAATTTTCTGGAACTTTGTAGAACTTATGCTATGTTTGTGTTAATTGACCCAGAGTCAATTAAGAAATTATAGAACAATAAAATAATCATATTCATAACTCACACTATACAAAAAGCAATTTTATTTCCCTATAATAGGAATAAGTGAAAAGGGAAGGCTACTTTACACTCTGGGATATGTGAGAGAAGAGAGTGGTTTTTGGAAGAAACATTTCAAGAAAATAATTAATCTTAGAAGAGGCAGGAGGTATTCTAAACTAATATTGGGGATTAGAAGGTGGAAGAATATGACACCAGAAAAAAAAAAAAAGAGGAAACAACTAAGCCACCAGAGATTATATGATAGATTTAAAGATCTTTCAATGAGAGGTGGAACTAGAATTCCCTGCTGGGGGGAAATAGCTTGCCATCCTCCACAAAATGATGAGGTTCTACCATAAGACACTGATCTTGAAAATAGTTGACAACTCCCTTCTAAGATGTGGCCAAATGTCAACTTGTCAAGAACCCAAAGAATCCAAGTCACAACCTTCCTCTTTACCCCAATCCTTATACTCATAATAAGAGATTTCAATATTCATGCTGATACCCTCTTAAATATACTGGTCTCTAAATTCATTAATCTCTTCAACTCCCATGATTTCCAACTTCAGTATACCTCAACCATTCACAGCGATAGCTTAGATCTTGCTATCACTGTTATTTGTGCTACCTCCATAATAGGGAATTCTGAAATTTCCTTCTGTAGTCATCACCTCCTATTATTCAATTTCATCATAGCCACCACTCCTTATCTGAGAATACATTATAATCCCCAATAGAATATAAGTTCCATGAAGCCAGGAACATGATTTGGAGAAGGGAGGTTGAAAAAAATCACCTTTAAAGTCCCTTTCTAACTCTCAATTCAATGATCCTATAATTGTAAAATATGTATTGAGTTTGTTCAAGTCTACTCATAACTGAGCAGGGTAGAAAGTCCTTGAGGGAAAGTATAAAAGTTAAAATGTAAAGAATGCCTGTGAATTGATTCAGTGGGAATTAACCTTGTCAACTTTCTGACAGAATATGAAACTTTTCAAGCTCCTGCATGATTTACTTACAGTTTTATCTCATTGCCTATTTGCCAGAATCAAGGCAAAACTGGAACATGTGAGTCCTCTTAACACCCACATAAAATACTGGGAAAGCAGAAAACGTACCTGGAAAAGAGATACCACTGAAAAGAAGACAGACACAAGAGATGAGGGGGGGAGTAGAGAGGGAGAGAGATGAGAGAGGAGAGAGAGAGAGAGAGAGAGAGAGAGAGAGAGAGAGAGAGAGAGAGAGAGAGAGAGAGAGAGATTTGTCATTACAAAGAGATTTGACAGGTCTTTTTCTCTGTACCAGGCAGACAAATATAATCCTTTTGCTGCTAAGAAACTTGTGAAGCCTATGGAGGGATGGGAAAAGGGTTAAGTCAAGGCATCTTTTAAAGCCAAAGGAAGAAAATCAAAAAGTGTATTTCCTTTCAGATAAGCTATAAAAGCTCTGCTTCCCTCCCTGTTGGCCTCCATAACAACTCCCTGAAGTGCTTGCTGTACGTGGGAAAATCCAGACTGCTGCCAAAAGCAAGTCAAGGTTGTTCATTTTACCACCTAACCTTGTCTTCTCCCAGTCATAGCAGTGCCCCCAACTTCCACAAAACCACAGACAGGAAACACAGCTGAGCGGCATTCTTTTTTGTCTGTACTTTTCTTTTCCTATACTTAAAATATGAATTATCTTCTCAATCAATCAACAAATACTTATCATTAAATGCCAACTATATGTCTCATACTGTGCTAGACACTGGAGATACAAGTACAAAAATTGAAATAGTCCCTACTCTCAAAGTGTTTACATTTTGATGAGGGAGATGTTTCATCCATACAGGCAGGAGTTAGTTTGAGAGCAATGGCACTAGAATTTGGAGCTACTTGGGAAAAGCTTCATGCAGAAGATGATGCTTTAGCTATTTTTAAAGAAAGAGAGAATCTATCAGGCTAAGGAAAGTAGGAGAGAATCCTGGAAGCAGCAGACACAACACTCAGTGGAGATCTCCAAGTTTCTGGATAGTTTCTATGAATACTGCAGTGGTATCAAGTGTCCCTTGGCATGTTTGCATTTTGCTTGAGATATTCCACAGTTTGTCTTCTAGTTGGGAATGGGGAGCTGGCAGGTAGACATTAAAAGGAATAGACACTTCAAGGTTTGGGAGATAAACAGGCATAGGTGATCTGCTTCCAGAGTGTGTGATCTACTGATCCAACCACTTTAGAAAGTCAACCATTTACATTTTCAGTGAGCATTTACACTTCAGAAATTGGAATATTCTTCAAATCGGGACTTGGTTTGTTTTGTGAATTTTCTAGACTTAAGAAAGTGATGAGGAAAATATTGATATTGCAGATTAAATTTAAAAAGTGTGTGTCTCACAAATCCAACCTCATTTCTCTATTGATATGGTCAAACCCCCATAATTTTTGGACAGACCTTTATAATAGCCTTGATTTCTTTCCTCAAGTGTCTTAATCCTATTCAACTCACAGAGTTGCCGCAATGACTTTCCTGAAGCACAAGATTAACTGTCATTCCACTCAGTGATTGAAAGTCCTTTAAGAGGTGGACCCAACAGATCTTTCCAGCCTTATAGGATATTACTTTCCTAGAAACTGGTAGCTGAGTGGCACTATAGTGCACAAAGTGCCACCTTTGATTCTCCCAGGTCCTAGTGCCTCCCTCCTCAAACTACCCGGTGTTTAGGAATAGAATTGAGAACTTGACCTATGATTTCATTAGTATAGAAAACTCCTCTATCAAAACAAAAAATTATATTCTTGGGCAACTAGGTGTGGCAGTGGTCAGAGCACAGACTTTGGAATCAATAGGACCTAAGTTCAAATTGGCTTCAGACATTCACTAGTTCTATGACCCTGGACAAGTCACTTAAGTAATTGCTTCCAAAAAAAAAGGAATTCACATTTTTAAAGTTTCCTAGAGCAATGAGAAGTTGAGGTACTTGCCTAGTCACATAGCTAATACACATAAGAAGCAGGATTTAAAGCCATGTCTTCCTGAGTCTGAGACCAATTTTCTATCCACTATGCCTCTACCAATTTATTTTGTATATATTTTGACGTTTATCTACATTTTGTCTTTTGATTGACTGACTGTATATACTCCTTGAGGGAAAGGACTGTGTTCCTTTTTATCTTTGTATCCTAACATCTATCACAATGTCTGTTATACAGTAGGTATTTAATAAATGCCTATTTATTGTGTGATCATAATTTATGGACTCTCACCCAAGAAACAAAGTTATTCCATAACAAAGATAGGACTGCTCCCAAGGACAATGAATCAGTGCTGGCTTGTGGGGTTAGATACACTTTTCAACATGACTAATGAGAATTGACACCCCCACTGAACTGTAACTTTCATTATAGTATTTCATCCTTTTACCTTTACAAGGACAAGCCCAGTGAAAAATATTAGCATGCCCTTCTGCCACCTCAGTGCAATGTAGGAAGCAGTGGAGCTAACAAGAGAGAGCACATGTCTTCGAATCCTAGCTTTATCATTAAAACTACATTATGATATTTATCATTTCAGTTTATTTCATATGGCCTCAGTTTCCTCATCTATGAAATAAGAGTTGAATTAAATGGTCTCAAAGTCCCAAAATCTGATTTGGAAACATGCTTAGAGGGATATTATACTATCTTTGACAAATTTGAGGCTCTTTATCAGTCATTGGAACCCTGTGGTTCTGCAGTATTGACTCCTAAATTCAGGGCGAAATGTGTGGCTACTTTTTCAAAGTCTCAAAGTGTGGGTACCCCACTGTAAGCCCATCCACCATTTCCTGAAGTCTAAGAACACATCCCATTAACGTGCATTATCCCTCAGCCTCGGCTTTTGTTTTTGGTTTTTGGTTTTGGGGATTTTTTTGGTCATGACTGCCCAGAGTTCCTATGCATTGCCAAGAAGCTAATTAAAGGCCTCTCTTTCAATAAGATTTGCTTATGGAATCCTAAAATTATATCTCTAGAGATATAGAGATAAGAGAAAGAGACATTAAGGTGATTTAATCTAGTCTTCTCATAGGTAATATGAATCAGAGAAGTGATTTAGTTTTGGGATTCAAGCTGAGTTTAAGGACCCCAATTTCAACACTACCTCCACTGAGCATAGCTACCTCCCATACTGCACTGGAGGGAAGAGGAGTTAACTTTTTCCAATGGGCATGTCCCTATAAACGTGAGGGGAAATTTGAATAAACAGGACTATAAAAAAGTTACAGATCAGTAGAGAAGCCAACTCTCTTTGGTTATGTTGAAAAGTACAGCTACCCACAAAAGCCAGCAGGCAAATGACTCATTGTCCTTGGGGGCAGCCCCACTCTGGTTCTGAGGTAACCTCGTTTCCTAGACAACCACCCATAAAATTCTGGAAATTGATTATTCAATTTCACCCTACTCAAGACCAATCATCTTTTTGATTCTTTATTTCACAGACTATATGCCTTTTTTTTCACCAAGTCTCTATGTTGATCCTGAGGTAAATACTCTCAAAAATATTCTAATCTCCCAGCCCTTCATCCTAGCTCTTAAATTGTATCTCAGATACCAATTTGCCTTCAGGTGCATAGCTTAACCCTGGGGCTAGATGATTTTTCATGATTTTGCTTTTAAGGAGGTATGTTGTGGAGTCTTCCATATCTTACAGTATGTACTTATATCAAGGTATATCACACTTTATTGCACTTTACTGATAAAGCTTTTTTTTTTTTAAACAAATTCAAGGTTTGTGGCATCCCTGTATTGAGCAAGTCTACAAATGCCATTTTCAAACAGCATGTGCTCTCAATGGTAATCCTCACAATATTTCAAACTTTTTTATTATTATAATATCTATTATGATGATCTGTGATCAGTGATCTTTGATGTTACTATTATAATTGTTTGGGGCATCACAAACCACACCCACAAAAGATAGGTTAAATGTGTGTGTTCTGACTGTTCCATCAACCATTCCCCCATCTCTCTCCTCTCTCCCTCTTCTCATTGTGATGAGACATATCAATATTAATGGTTTCTGCTACAATGATTTCTCAATGTGCATGTAAAAGGAAAATTCATATGATGTAGCCAATTCATTATTATCTAATTTTTTTAAATTGCCATGGTTACTCCAGCCTTCTGCAATCACTATCCTGATCAATCAGCAACCAACAACATCAAGCAAACCTCTGCCAGAAGAAAGATTACAAGTCACTAACAGCTCAAATTAGCTTTTGTTTTATCAATACGGTATTTTAAATTAAGGTATGTATATTTTTAAGACATAATACTATTCCACACTTAATAGATTACAGTATAATATAAATATAATTTTTATATGCACAAGGAAATCAAAAAATTAAGTGTAACTTTATTGTGGTGATCTAGAACTGAGCCCCACAATATCTTCACCTGGACCCTCTATCTGTCATTCTGGATTTGCTCTAGTAGTTGTTTTACTTCTGTCTGTCTTATTTTTCCATCATACTTGAGTATTCTCAAGGTCTATTCATGTCGCTGATGAAAAAAATGGCATTCTAAAATGTAAATTTATTTATGAAGATTGAGAATTTAAGGGAATATTCAAAGGATCATCAACCTTTCAAGCAGAAAAGGATTGGAATCCAAGAGCCAAAAGATTTTAAAGGTTATAAGGTACTGGGTTTATTCTGCTTGGATAAAAGAAGACTGAGGAATCCCTATACAGTTGGAATGTTACTGAAACTGAACACTACTAGAACCATGATGTAGGTACGCTCAACATGGTACAAAAGAAACATGTTATTTGTTCTCTATAAATAGCGATTTGTGCATATTGCCCCAGAAGTCACTTCTGAATTTCTATCAGGGCAAATCCAACAGCACTCACACTCATATATGGAAATCTAAAGTGATTTTACAGAAGGTGGCAAATCATTCCTAATCTTTACAAGTAAGTAATCTTTACAAGGCATGGTAAGAGGAGGATGTCCAGATATTACATCAAATGTAAAAATAATTGCTGACAGGGTTGAAAACACAATCTATGGAACCTGCTTGAAAGGGTTTTTTAATGGAATATAGTTTTCTGACCTATTATGGTTTAGATGCAGTCATTATTGAAGGCAAGAGCACTCTCCTGACCTTTCAAAATAGCCCTTTTAAACCATGAACATATGTTTTAAATAACTCTCTACTTCCTTAATTTCCTCCTAGTTGTAAATTTGTCTCTTTTGGAATCTGCACTAACTAGGCCAGAATTTGTCATACATTAGTCATCATTTCCCCCTTCTCATATGCTAACATAAATTTGACGGAATCCTCTTTAGCTTTAAACTGCCTCTAATGGGATAAAAATAACTGAGTCAAACCTAAGCTTTCACCAATTTTTCTAAGACTTTCCCCCACAAAATCAGACTTTTCTAAAAAAAAAAAAAAAATTAAGTAAAAAATTTCAACAAATTAATTAGAATATTAATTTATATTATTATTATAAGCCATTTCCATACAAAAATGTATGTTTTAAGAAAAAACATACAAATTTCCATGTTGCCCAATTTTATGCCACTGAGAGTAATTTAATTGTGACAGCGGAATGGAAAAAGAAACCAAGATTTAAGGCCATTCACTCCAAGATAGTTTACTGCACTAGGAACACACCCGTGGCAAATTACACATCAGCAGATCAAAACTCGTATAGGAAGAATTTGAGTAAAAATATTGGATTTTTTTTTTTAATCTTCAGTTCGAGCACTATTTCTGTGCGGCTAGGAAATTTAAGAGATGGTCTTGGTCACTCTCTTGGTCTTTTTTCCTCTTTTAGAATTTAGCACAGTCTTTGAAAATCTTTTCCAGCTTCTGTCCCAGCATCACCTTGCCACTGACTTTGAGCTTACCAGCAAAAAAAGCCCTTTGAGGATTGGTTTTTCCTAGCACCAGCTCCATAAAAATATGGTCTGGAATAGTAAACACGGTGTCTGGTGGGCTCCTTGCTGATCCTGAGTATACTTCTCCAGATCCATTCTTCAAGTCAACCGTCCACTGGACAATGATCTTTCCATCTTTAGTAATGTCCAACTGAAATATAGCGTTGACCTTCTTGACCAGTTGGCTGCCCACCTCTTTGACCCGACGGCTAATTTCTTCAAATACTAGGTTACTCCGGAGTTCTGTGACTTGAATGGATTTGGGCGCTGAAGGATCCTGAGCTGAATTTAGCTCCACATATTGTCCTGTACCAGAAACTCCTTCAGCTGCTTTGATCTTAGGCTGATGATGGCTTCTCTTTCTTTCTTTCTTCCACATCCTTCTTTGCAGATCCTCCTGAACTTCTGGTTGGTTTCTAGACAGCTTTGACAAAAATAGTACTGCCGGCCCCATTGTGACATCAGAAGTCACTCATATACAGGTAATTTGGGGCCCCTGTATACTGTAATCCTATTGGCTAAAATGAATGTATGAGTTTTTTTTAATGACAGGGGGAGGCAAATACCCAAGTAATTGTGAGGCAAATTTATGACCTCAATTCCTCGTGACTGGATGGTCTCATTAACATCATTGGATCATAATTTCGATCTTTTCTCAGCTCCTATGCTTATGTATAGTGTGCTTTATCAAATTTTCTTTTATTGTTATTGTTAGTAGTAATAATAACCATCATTTACAACAACCCTATGAAGTAAGTACAAGTATTGTCCCCATTTGACAAATGAGGAAACTGAGGTTCAGAAAGGGGTTAGGTGACTTGTCCATGGTCATAGCACAAGTAAATTTCAAAGGTGGAATTTGAAACCTAGGTGCCCAGGACTTCAAGCCCAGCATTTTATACACAATGTCACCCCTCCTGTCAAATCCTTAGGTGCCAGAGAATCAAAAATGAGTAAATAAATAAAGATAAATGAACAAATTAATAAAAATATTTTGACATGCTTACTATATGGAGAACACTGTACAAGATGTTTCAAGAAAACCTGTGGAGACAGTCTGAAAGTGCCTGGTGGATGTGGACTTTATCACAGATGTTCTGCCATCCTGGTACCATTTCTGCAGATTCGGTCATCTGATTTCTTTTTACCATAAACTATCCTCTTTCTAATGAAGGGTAAATCATTTTTTAGAAGAGATACATGTCTTCTTTGCTTACTGCCATAAAGCTTCTGACCACATATCACAATGGGCAGTCCAATTCTGGAAAGGGTTACAGAAAAAAAAAACTACAGCTTATAACCACACAACTCTCCTCATCATTTCACAACCCCTCATCCTTCAACACACAAACAAGCCAAAGGGCAGGTGAAATGGGCCAAGCAAGACATGAACTATTTCTGAATATCTACTCTCTGCCTCCCATCAGAAGGACCACCAGAACTCAATTTGTCCGACGCCCATCTGCAGGATTGTTGGGAGGCTCAAATGACATAATGGATATAAAGAACTTTGCAAATCTTAAAGCACTATATAAATGCTTATTATCATCATCATTATTATTATTTGTTTACAGTCATCAGATCTCTAGTCAGATGATTATTTCAACCCCTGAGCCTTCTACTAAACTCCTGTTGAGTTCAAGCAAGGGTTATATAAAGCAATACATGTGCTGATAAAAGTCTCTGGAGGGAAAATATATTCACATACACTTTTAATCTGCATGTGAACAATTTCCTAACTCTAGAAAAGCATGTCTTATAAAGTCTTTTCCAGGCCTGGGATATTTGCATAAGAATGATGTCTAGAAGTGATATGAAAAATAATTTAGAAGGGACAGAAAATACTGGTGCCCCTTGAGTCTTCCTTTATCTTACTGCATCTCAATTTGCTCATTTAAAAATGATGGCGTTGAATCAGATCTGGACTCCTTGAGCATTCTGGTGAAGCTTCTGGACCCTGTTTTCAAAATAATGCCATTAAATATAGTAAGACACATAATTATAAGGGAAACCAATTATGTTATGGATTTATTCCATCCAAATTCAGACCTCTTGAAGTTAACAATGGAGCCATTAAGAGCTGGTACATCCCAAGTTAAAACCCTTTAAGGTGTCATCCTAAATTACATGATCTGATGATGGTTTGGCTTTTCCAATTCCTGACACTATGTCTTCAGCACCAGCTTCTTTATCTTTACTTCTGGAACTGCCTCAAAGCTATAATTCTATATAACTTAACCTTTCCTATTTATTTTATACAAGGGTCTTAAGAAGCTGCCAAGTGAGACGCAATTTAATAAGGCTGTGTTTGGTACAGTCTATTTCAAAGCTCTCTACTAGGTACTAAGGATGCAAAAACAAAGATGAAAAATAGCTATTGCCCTCTAGGAGTATGTAACCTATTTATTTAAATAAATAAGTAAACTATAATATGATTTGAGGATGAAAGTAGGAAAAAAACTAAAGAGATCAGGGCAGACCAGACTTCCCTGGAAGCAAATGAACTCTAAACTGAGTTTTTGAAGTAAACTATGGTTTTCAAGAGGTAAGTGAGGAGAGATTATTCTAAACATTCTCTTTTAGAGATTCTAGAAATTCAGAAAAATCTAAGTTAAGGCATTAAAGCAAAAGATATAGAATGCTGAATTTAAGAAACACCAAATTAGCCAGTTTGGTTAGAAAATAGCTTGGGTAAATAGGAAGAATATGAAATACATGAATACTCTTTCACAATATTATATAATCCATAATGTATTATGAATTATGTTAGAACGTATTATGAATTATAACATTTTGATCATCAACAATCTCTCTTAATTATGTGTTACAAATATATTCTGGATATTATTCATATTTATAGTATTATATAAATAAGTATGATAATAGGAATAGTAAATTGGAGCTGAATTGTAAAAGGCTTTCAGTGTCAAACCAAGGAGCTTGTATTTTGTCCCTGAGGCAATAGGAAGTCATGACAATTTTTGAGTAGGGAAATGACCTGGACAGATCTATCCCTGCCTTAGAAATATTGTTTTGGCAACTTTGAGATTGGAAAAGGGAGAGAATGAAAAATATTGCTGTGTGATGTAGCAGTTGAGTCAACTAATGCTAATTTGGGCTGCACTGGGAGAGGAATATGGAAGGATGCAGGAAAAAGGAAGTCCAAGTTTTATTGTACTTTGCAGAATCTGGTCAGACCACATCTACAATATTGTGTTCTACTAAAGTTGCAATATTTTAAGAATAAGCTAGAGAATGATTAGAGGATAACAACTAATATGGTGAAGAGTTTTGTATTTATGAACTATAGGGAATTAAAAGAATCGGGGTAGTTTAGTCTAGAGAAGGGAAGACTAAAGGGGAATATGATAGCTGTCTTCAAATATTTTAAAAGTTCTTATATGGAACAGAAATTATTATATTTGTTCTGCCTGAAGCCAGAGGACAGAACTAGGAATGATGGCTGGAAAGTTTTTACATAGGGGAATTAGAACTATTCCCAAGTAGAATGCCTGAGCTGTCTCAAACAGTAAGCAAATCCCATCCCACTGGAGGTATTCAGGTAGAACAAATGTAAGAAATCATCAGATAACCATCATAATTCCTATTTTGACTATTAATAGCTCTATATATTAACATGATTGTATTAAAATCTTCCTGGAAACAAATGAAGCTTTGTATGTTCAGGTCAATCAATCCACAGTTAGGGAAAATAGTATTGCAGAAAGGAGGCATTGACTGGCATTTAACACCCTATACCATGATAAGGTCAAAATGGTTGATTATTTAGATATAGAGGGTGGCACTACAAGCAAATTAAGAGAACAAGGAGATGTTTACCTTCCAGATCTGTGGAGAAGGGAGAAAATTATGGCCAAAGAAGAACTAGAGAACATTATGAAATGCAAAATGGATAATTTTGATTACATTAAATTAAAAAGGGTTTGCACAAACAAAACCAATTCAGCCAAAATTAGAATGGAAGCAGAAATCTGGAAAACATTTTTACAGCCAGTATTTCCGATAAAGGCCTCATTTCTAAAATAAAGAGACAATTGACTCCATTTATAAGAATACAAGCCATTCCCCAATTGATAAATGGTCAAAGGATATGAACTGTTTTCAGATGAAGAAATTAAAGCCATTTCTAGTCATATGAAAAATGCTCTAAATCACTATTAGAGAAATGTAAATTAAGACAACTGTGAGGTACCACTTCACACTTCTCAGATTGACTAAGATAATGATAATGTTATAGGGAAAAACATTATCTGCAGTGATAAAATAATGATAAATGTTGAAGAGGATATGGGAAAACTAGGACATTAATGCATTGTTCGTGGAGTTGTGAAATGATCCAACCATTCTGGAGAGCAATTTGGAACTATGCCCAAAGGACTATCAAACTGTGTATACCCTTTGATGCAGCAGTGTTTCTACTGGATCTGTATCCCAAAGAAATCATAAAAGAGGGGAAAGGACTTATATATGCAAAAATATTTGTAGCAGTTCTTTTTGTAGTCACAAGGAACTGGAAATTGAGTGATGCCCATCAGCTGTGAAATTGCTGACTAAGTTATGGTATATGTATGTAATGGAATATTCTTGTTCTATAAGAAATGATAAACAGGCTGATGTCAGAAAAGCCTGGAAAGACTTACATGCTAAATGAAGTCAGAAGAACCAAGAATATATTGTACACAATAACAGCAAGGTTATATGATCATCAACTCTGATGGACGTGGTTCTTTTCAACAATGAGGTGATTCAAGGAAATTTCAAAAGATTTATGATGGAAAGAGCCATCCGCATTCAGAGAGAGGACTATGGAGATTGAATGTGAATCAAAGCATAATATTTTCATCTTTTTGTTATTATTGTTTGTTTTTTCTCTTATGTTTTCTTTTTCCCTTTTGATCTGATTTTTCTTGTGCAATATGATGAAAATGGAAATATATTTAGAAGAATTGCACATGTTTAACCTATATTAGATTACTATCTATTTAAGGGAGGGATAAAGAGGAAGAGAGGAAGAAAAAATTAGAATACAAAGTTTTGCAAAGATAATTGTTGAAAACTATCCTTGCATGTATTTGGGGAAAAAATAAAATACTATTTTAAAAAAATCAATCCACAGTTATTTGTTAGATGCCCAGAGGTACCCATGATGTCTCCTGGATTTCTTGACATTCACTGTTCTAAGATAAAATGTGACATTCTCTTCAGGCGGGGGGAAGAGACAAGAACAGTAGGTATTGTGGAGTTAAAAGAAATAGTTCACTTATGCAAAAGCAATGTCTCTTAGTCTGAAATCATGGTATTTCTACAACTTTTTTCCCATAGCAAATTATGGAAAATCTGTTGAGTAAATAACATCTGAATCTCTCTTGTACTCTAGGGAGTAGACATCTCCCAGATGGAGAAAAGCTTCCTCCATGGTTAAGTTCAAGATTTTGCCCTAGCACCAAGCTTAAGTTCAATGATAGGTTTGAATAGCTAATATAAAGCAACTCAAATATCATTTTGTATATGAAGGTTTTCCTGATTCTACCAACTAGTAGTATACTCCCTCCTTGTCTTTGTCTAATTTGTATTCTTTGACCTTATAATAATGCTATATATGTTTACATTTATACATATCATCCACACCTTCCCCATTAGAATATAATCTCACTTTAGATAAGGATAGTTTTGTTCTTTGTATTTTTATTTCCAGGGCCTAGAATAGTGTCTAGCACAGCGCAGATGTTTAAAAAATACTTGTTGATTGACTAAGAGGAAAAGTGAAAGATTTGTGGATTTTAGTTTCTACGATTCAGTAATAAGGATATAAACAACACTGACTCTCTAGGAAAATTAACAAGATGGCTCCCTCTACACCTCCTGGGAAGTTGCATCAGAAAGGCAGGCCTTTGACTTTCCTTCCTGCTCCTCACCCTGACTTTGTCCACCCAAAATGCATGCTCATGCTTGAACAGGTGAGTCTATTCTGTACGGTTGTACTTCCCCATCACCAACATGACTAATTGATAGCAAGGTACATTCACTTTCTCTTCTTTAGGTCTATAAAGCAGAAAAGGAAACGGGGAAGCGTGAGAATGTCATGGTTCATAGTTTGAAAGAATTCAAAGAGATTCTCTTAAAGTCACAAGAATTTATTTAAGTCATAGCTGACGGGCTAGTTTCTAAAGAGAGTCTAGCAATTAGAAATAGTTTGGAGAGAGTTTTTTATACTGAAAGTTTGGGGCTTAGCCAGGTTAGGCCTACAAGATTGTAAGTTATAAAAGAGAAAAGAAGATAATTTAGGGAAGGAGACAAGTAAGAGCTTTTACAGAAAGACAAATAAGGTAGAATGGGGATTTTACAGGAGACAAATAAGGAACAATAGATAAGAGGTTTTAATTGCTCTACATTCCTTAGCTAGATATAGATTTTTTTTTATTACACCACATTCATTAGCTACACATACACTTTAAGACCCTGGGCTATGACCATCAATAGGAACTATTATAGTTTTTAGAATGATAAACTAAGCTCCCAAGATCAGTAATTTTGTCTTCTTTCCCTAGCATCTAAAAAAATAGAATTGCTGAGAGATGATGAAACATTTTTCTGTTGAGGCAATCAAAGAAAGCATTTATGAGGAGCCTACCTTGTGCCAAGTCTTTATATTAGCAACATGCTGGGGATACTATGTTAGAGACTATGTAAGAGACTAGTTAAAGTTTTACCTTCAAAGAACTTACACATGAATATATAATTGTAAGAATACACAAAATAGGGGCAGTTAGGTAGAGCAATAAATAGAATGCTGGTCTAGAGCCAGGAAAACTCACCTTTGATTTACACATCTGTTCTAAAAAGCTTACCACCTGGGTGACCCTGGGCAAGTCACTTACCCCTGTTTGTCTCAATTTCCTTCTTTGTAAAATGAGCTGGAGAAGGAAATGACAAACCTCTCCAGTGTCTTTGCCAAATAAACCCCAAATGGGTCACAAAAGTCAGATACAACTAATAGACTTAACAATAAAATATACAAAATAAATACAATATAATTTAGAGGAAGGAAGAGAGGGTGAGTTATCAGTTAGTAGCTGGAGTAGAGATCAGAAAAAGTTTTATGTAAAAGGTGGCTCTTAAGCCAAATCTTTAAGGAAACTTAGGAATCCAAAGGGCCATCTCAGGGATGGAAGATAGCCAGAACAAAAGGAGACTGCAGCTCAAGTGCCTGCTCAGATCCTGGAACCCCCTCCAATTGATGAAGAAGCTTTGTTGCTAGAATAGAAGCTTAGGCTTTATAGTCAAACAAATCAAAGCCAGCTATCCTTTCTCATCTCTTTACTGCTTAATGTGTAGGGGGAGCAGGGAGTGCCCTACTACCCTAAAGAAAGGCTTACTTCCGACAAGGAATGTCACTTCTGAACTAATGAGACCCAGGAAAAAATTCTTGATGTTTCTAAACTAAAAGGCTTAAGTAAAGGGAACATGGACCAGGGTTTCTGGCTATTTTTCGATCAATTTGTGAATACTTATTTATTTGTGAATGGCTAATCCTACCCAGATAGGGAACCTGATGTCTATGCTACTTAAATTCTGTCCATCCACATGAAGGAAAGTACAATTGTCTGTCCTGATCCATCTGATGATTGATTATGCTGGGGGGGGGGGGGTAGCATAATAACATTAGATAAAAAGATAACAGATAGATAGATACTTTCACCCTTCCACAGTCATTGTCAGTTAAATTTGAGTATCTTCTATTGTAGTTGGAAGAGAACTACTGGTCATGCAGCTTTTCTTTGGAGACCTCAAGAGGGGAGGAATCAATTACCTCCTTAGGCCTGCATTTCCACTCTGGGGTAGTTTTTAAGTCTCCACAAAGCCATGAACTTTGCCCAGAAGGACTGCTTGTTATATTTGAGATGCCTCGATCTAAAAAAGGACAAATGCTTTCTTCACTAAGGGTCCTTGAACTCTGTATGAATGCAACTGACATGCAAGAAGAAAAGGTAGAATAGACAGAATCTACAACTGATCAGAAGAAAAAATAATTAAATCAGTCAAAAGGGACTGATATAGGACATCTCATACTTGGGAAAGAGACAAAGACAGAAAAATAAAGACAGTCACAGAGAGACACAGAGTACAAAAGAGGATCGTATCTCAGAAAATCATTTCATCTGTCCTCCCAACAATCATGGGAGTGAGGTATTATTATTATTATTATCCTCATTTTATGCTGAACAATCTAGGCAGATAGAGGTTAAATGACTTTCTAGTAAGGGTCTAAGGCTGAACCCAGTCTTTCTCTCTGCAGGCCCAATGCTGTATATATTCTGTTACTCAGATGCCATGATAATGATCATGATCATCATTGATAGACTCAGAATTGGATCTGCAGTGAACTTTAGAGACCATCTAGTCCCACTGTCTCATTTTTTACAGATGAAATTTTACAGAGACTAGAAAGACAAATCACTTTGCCAAGATCAAATAGATATTAAGTAACAAATCAGAATTTGAAATTAGGTTCTCTAACTCCAAATTCAGCAAACTCTTCATTGTTGCTTCAATGAAAATGATAATAAAGGAGTCAGATCCCAAGTACATGTTTGCTTGCCTCCTACACTCAAAGGAATAAATATGTACATATACACATGAACAAGAATATATCACATACTTGCCAAGTTTAAAATCAGATACTGAAAAGGAAGAAGGGAAGCATCTCATGGGTTGGTCCTCAGAATATATATTCCATTTTTAAAAAATACTCTGAAAATAACATGATGTGAAATTTTCATTATACCTTGAATTTGACATTTTCAAGTGAAAAATTACTTCTGTTCTCTGCTTATTGATGGTTTAAAAAAACATTCATGCTTATGCAACAGCTGGGCCAAAACATGTGATATTTCAGGTTCTGACATTTAGAAGGAGGAGAGATTTCTTTTCCAATTTGGTCCTCCTGGAACAAGTTTCTTCAGTTGACAGAACAGCAAATCTCTCTCCCCAAGTCGACAGAATTGTTTTTGTCAAGTGGTTTCATAATTTTCTATGTTGGCATTTGAGCCCTTAAAAAATAACCAAAATAAATAAACAAATGGGCTGGCCATGCATCCCTGCACTAGGGAGAGCTCCTTGGCAAAGCCTATATTCTCCTGGAGCAGCTGGAAAACTCTTTTAACTGGGCCAGGCCCACCACAGGTGAGGTTGGTTGGCAGCTGCTCAAATCCCTGGGAGCAGTCTTACTGTGCAGTTAATCTCACTGTTTGGGGCACAGTGAAAGAGCTGGATGTCCTAAGGATATAATTATTCTGGGTCATGGAGAAGCCAAGATTCTTTGAGATTAAATTTTCAGACTCAGTGGCACATTGCAGCAAAGCAGTTAACATCCAAGGAGGGAACATGAACAGAGTATTTATCCTACTATCTTCAATGCTGATAGTGGGAAGCTGAAACTTTTCAACCAGGTCACCCTGAGGAACTCCCAATTCTAAAATTCTAAAAAGAAGCTAGCAAAACTGGTGGGGTTTGAGGTATCTTGATCTCACAGGACTTCAGTTATTAGGTTGCTTCTAATGAATATGAGGCTTCCTCCAGTGAATGATTTAATGTCAATGGGGTTGTCAACATGCCTTCCTGAAGCTGAATTTGGTTTCACTTGGGACAGAAAGGAGAAGATCATAGAAGAGGGTTATAAAATCACATATTAAAAGATGGAAGAAAATTTAGAGGTAATTTAGTCCAACCACGTTGTTACATATAATGTGAATTGAATTGCTGAAGGCCAGTCAGACCTAAGTAAGAAAGCTAACATTTGAACCCAGATTTCTTACATCAATGTCCAGTATTCTTTCTACTACATAAGCCAGTCTACTTGTACAAGGAAAGTCAATGTTAGCTAAGAAATCAGAGATTTAATCATTCATTCACAAAGGACCATTCAACAAGGCAAGCCTAAAAACTGGAGTAGCCAATGGAGATTCCAAATGATTCAATAGTGCTGCGTGACTTTCTGTATGTTCCCTGAGAAATTAGGGCTGTGGAATCCATCAAAATCAGGGGCATCCACATCATAATCCCAAACTGTTGGAAGTCACAAAAGTTCAATTATAACAACACTGCTCTCATGTTAAGGCTATGTGGCTATAAATCACAGAACACTAGTAACCTGGAATATTACACATAAGAGCAGTAATCATCACATAGAACACTGCACTTCTACACACACTTCATAATTTAGCCTTTACAGCAAACTGATGAGAGTTAGTAGTACAAGTAGGATCCCAGGGCTATAGATCTAGAACTAGAGGGGACCTCTAAATTTTCTAATCTAACCCATTTCATAAGAGAAAAAGATGAGGTCCAAAGAGCTCGAAAATGACTTGCCAAAGGTCACATGAGCAGTGAGTGAAAGCTACGGTCCAAACTTAGGTCTTCTGACTCTAAACCCTATGCTCTACAGATGAGAAAACTGAGGCTCATAGAGGTTAAATGAATTTTCCAAATACAAGTAGTAGACTGAAGACTCCAGGCTATTTTTTTGAATGAATGGCTAGTTGGATGAATGATGAAAAGGCATTTATTAAGCGTTTAAATCAAACACTGCAAGCTAAAAGGTATTATATAAATAGAAAAAACTAAACAGTCCCTGTTCTTAAGAAGCTCACACTTTATATGGATGGTTGGAGGGGCAGATAGCAAATAAAAATTCAGATTCAAGATAGATGGAAAAACTCAGAAGTCTTGATAGTGTAGCAGAAGTGCAGATGGCAAGGCTTCAGAGGTCCTTAGAATACATCAAATAGGTTATTAATGACAAAGATCTTCTGAGTATAAAGAAGGAGGAGATAGTAAGGCTTGAAGGATATTAATAGGTAGCAACAGGGCAGCTGGCAAGCCCTAATGGAAATAATGGAGTTTGGTAGAAATATTGCAAAGCAAGGAGGAAAACTGATGTGTCACATTAAAAAAATACTACAAGATTCCTGGATGTGTCCAAAACTGGAGGTCAAAGATCAAGGGTCCTAGCATTACACTAGGTCTTGTTTCAGGCAATCTAAGAAAATATTGCTCATATTTGCCTGCAATTGAGCTATTCAGACATATGCATACAAAAGGGTACTTAATGTCAGTGGGAATGTGGAATCTTTCAGGCTTCACATAATACTAACATTCTGTACTTCATTTTTTTTATTTCTAGTATTAGGGTATTGTTGAGAGTTTCTTAAACTCCAATCATTTTAACTGAGAGGGAGTTTTCAATGAAGTCCATTCAATTGTAGTCATTTATATCTAATGTCCTTATGGAGTTCTAGGAAGCAATTTTATCTACGTAAATAACTTTACTAGAATGGTCTCTACTTGTCTTTAATTACTAAAGTTTATAACTTGTGCAAGAGGAAAAAAAACTCAGAAATGAAAACATACTAATTTAAATTGTATGAAGTAACTTAGAGCTCCTGGGAGACTCTGATACTATGTATGTCAAGCTACCTATAGTTGAAATTATTAAGACAGAAATTCTGCCAATACCCCAAAAGATTACTTTTCCGAGAGCAGCAAACTGGCTCACAGGGGAGACAGAGTAGCCTGGACATAGGAGGAAGGGAAAAAGCATTTATCAAGTGCCTAATATGTGACAGGCATTTTGCTAAGGATTTTACAATTATTTTCTCATTTGAGCCTCACTACAATTCCTGGGAGGAGATGCTATTATTATAATATCTATTTTTTTAAGATTGAGCTAGTAAGTGTCTGACGGCAGATTTGAATTCAGGTCTTCCTGAGCTGTGTTCCTGGCCCAGTGCATTCTATCCACCAAATCACTAGCCGAAAATTTTAAATTTCAGATAGTTAGGTCCTTATGACTCTTTCTCCCTTTCTCTCCTCATTGTAATGGGCAAAATTTCTACATCTTCTCAATGTAAGGTTTTGTACTCCCTAAGAATTTTGAGAACCCAATTTAACTATCTTACTCGTCTTGTTGTTTCAAATATTTACTATTCTGGTTCAGTTTAATAAGAAAACTAAAGAGGGGGGGAGATCATGATATACCTATTTCTTCTCTTATTCCAGAGTAGTTGTGAGAAAATCACTTTGGAAGTCCTAAAAATCTCAAAATCTTGTTATTTTTGTTCTTATTATTAGAGCATGTAGAACTCCTGACACGTGGTGGTGGTGGTAGTGATGATGATGATGATGTATTTATATAGTACTTTAAGGTTTTCAAGGCATTTTATAAATATTATTTTATTTTGCCTTCACAACAACTCTGGGATGGAGGTACTATTACTACACCTATTTTGTCTGAGGCTGTACCTCCGCTGTGCCACCTAGCTTGATTCAAAATTTCCTCATTTGTTGTAATAAATGGTTCCACGTATCTATGATGTGGTACTGGATGGTGGAGAACTTCTGTTTTCTTGGTGTTGTGATTATCAGGCCAAAATTAACACAAGTGTCAGAGAAAAATCCATATTCTGTTGCATCTCAGCCTGAGAGGATGCATTAAATTCACAATCATTTGCAAATAAAATGTCAAGAGCACCAACTCTTCCTCTACTTTAGCCTTTCAACTTAAATAATACCACCTTGTATTTGTTTTACACAAACCACATGAGATAAATAGAGCAAATGTTTTGTCCCTCCATTTTATGGGTAAATAAATTGGTGCATACAAAGATTTAAGTGATCTTTTCAAGCTGTCCATTGGCTATCTCTTACCATGTAACTAGTACGTTCAGACATTTCTTTTAATGATATCCTTGAAACTACTTCTGTTTCACAGTTCCTTGTCTGTGATGTGTAGTAATGGACTGCTGCCCACCATGCATCTATGGTGGTCCATTCTCAATCTTGCTATTGTCATCTGTTTGCTTTTTCCCTACTTGGACTTCTATATCCTGTACCTCTAGAATTCAATTCCCTAATTCAGGAGAAAATAAGAAAATCATCTTCTGAAACTCCTTCATTAGGGTTCAGCCCTGTTGATCGGTGATGATACAAGTGCAAACCAGTCCATATATTCTACTTTATCTACTAAGGGACTCTAGACACCAAACCATATATCAGCAGACACCCCATCCAGCTATCTAGCTGTCTATTCTGGGAATTTTGCCATCTATCTGCTACCCCATACATATCTCTTTCTTCTAATCCCTTTTCTACTTTTTCCCTAGGCAAAGCAATCAAAAGTAATGTACTTCTGAAAAAAAGTATGACACAATTAATTTTTCCATCAACTCACTGTTTTGATGACACCACAAAGCAATGTTCCATTCCTCAGCCACTATTTCCATGCATGTATGATCTTTCTCTATTAGAATATAAATTCTCTAAAGATAAGAACCATCTCTCTGTTTATATTTGTATTCCCAGCACTTAGCACAGTGCTTGAGATATAAGTTCTTAATACATGCTCTTTAAATTCATTTGTTTATTCAGTCCTCCAGATATCATAGGCTTCCATAACTCATAGTCATAGAACACAAGAACAACAATAGAATTAAAAAGATGGACCTTGTATTTGATAAACTCAAGAATCATAATTCCTAAAGAAAGATCTCCTATTTGACAATAACTTCTGAGAAAATTGGAAAGCTATTTGTCAGGAATTAGATTTAAACCAGCAAGTTCATGGGAGGATAATTAGTCAGTCAATAAACATTTATTAAGCACTTACTTAATTAAGCCAGAAATTGTATTGAGTGATATGGAGACAAAGAAAGGTAAAATACAATCTCTGATCTCAAAGATCTCATAATCCAATATAGAAGACAATATGAAAATAAGTACAAACCAGCAATACACAAGATAGAAAATAATCAACAGAAGAAGATATTAGAATTAAGGATTGTAGCAGATAGGATTTTAGCAAAAGGATTGGTAGGAAGCATCTTGTAGGGAGAGATGAGGAGATAGGGCATTTCATGCATAGGGGATAGTCAATGAAAATGTCTAATTAGGATATGTCTTGTTCAAGGAACAGTAAAAAGGCCAGTGTCCCTGAATGAAAGAGTGTTTGGGGGTAGTGAAATCTAAGAAAAGTAGCAGATAACAATTAAAACGGGCTTTAAATGCCAAAGAGAATTTTATATTTGATCCTGGGAGGTGATAAAAAAAAAAAGCCATTGAAGTTTATTTCAATGGGGTAGGGGTTAGTGACATGGTCAAAACTGTATTTTAGGAACATCACTTTGGTGACTAAGAAGAGGTGACTGGAATGGAGAGAAGCTTGTGGCAGGGAGACTAGTTTATTGCAATAATTCAGATGTGAGCTGATTGCCTGTACCAGGGTAATAATAGTATCAGATGAAAAAAGGAAAGCATGAGAGAGTTACTAAAAAAGGTAAAATCAACAGACTTTTACAACCAATTACAGAAGGTATCTATGATACAAGGAGGGGAAAAGAGGGAATTCTAAGTGAATAACTTCAAATTCTTTCTTTTCTTTTTTTTTCCTGAGGCAACTGGGGGTTAAGTGACTTGCCCAGGGTCACACAGCTAGGAAATGTTAAGTGTCTGTGGTCAGATTTGAATTCAGGTCCTCCTGACTTCAGGGTTGATGCTCTATCCACTTCGATGACTTAAATTTATTTCTTCAGTGAAATATTAAGACAAGGTTTTTTTTCTAATTGAAGAAGGAAAGTTAGAGGAGGTTTGAAAAGGTGTGGAAGAGTATCTGAGGTAAATGGTATAGTAAGTTAATTAAAGAGATGTAAAAATATTGCCTTGAAGCAGTGAAGGCCGAGATAAGATTAAGTAATATAACTTTGTAGCGGACCCAATCAGTCCCTTGACCTCAAGAAATTTGCTCTTCAACCTTAGGCAGGGCCCTACCCCAGTGGAGACCTAACTTCTGTTTAGAGTAGAAACAAAATTCAATCTAGGTGAGTTCTTACTCTGAGAAAAGAAGCTTCTGTCCATGTACCCCTCTTTTATTAGAGTTATGGATAACCTAAATCATAAAGGAGAAAAACAACCAGAATGGCCTGGATAGATATGAATTCCCCTGTCCAGAATGCTGGTGGCAGCTGAATCTCATAATCAAATCAGTTCTCAGCAGGAGGAGCTGAAGATTTTTAATCTACCTCTACTTTTTAACCTAACTCCAACTGGAGTTGATTTTCAGGTGTCAAGGGAATTCCCTTTCAAGGATTATTTAAAGTTTTTATGCTTTGGTTGCTAAAAGAAACCACTATCAATTCATTGATTGTTAGCTAGCCTAATTAATAAATTGATTATTAATTACCCAGAAAGTCCATTTCGGGGTATTTCATTCATTTCAATAGGATGGGAAATCATGATGAGTCACAATCTGTATCCCTGGAAAAGAAGCTTCTCAGATCCATGAAATAACAATCCATTTGAATACCTACCTCCTAGGATTATTAAGAGATTTGTTGAAATTATGAATATAAAATGCCTTGCAAATATAAAAGTCTGTTTCAGTTGTTGTTGGTCCAGGAAAGGTGCTGACCATGGATAATGGTCATGAATGAAATGAAATTAATGAAAAATTAATTAATGAAAAAATGTTCACTACATTAACAAAAGGCTATCTTTCAGTAAAGACAGTCTGGATTTTTTGGATGGTATAGAAGCATTGAGTTCTATACCATTTTTTTAAAATGATAGATTCAGAGACTTCTTAAGCTCCAGGGTCTAAAAATGTTCTGGTATAGAGCTCCCTCTGTAGACCTGATTCAGTTTTGATGGTATCACTGCCCTTTGAGATAGGATCAAAATAAAGCTTGAGTCTGTAAGAATCCTTTAAATGAAATGTTCTATATTCCTGCTTCAGTTTCCCTCAAGATAGAATCCCAAAGGGACAACTAAAACGTCTGGACAGAAGAATGGAATACGGCCACTTACATTTTTCAGTGTTAGAAGTCAATTAGAGCTTTGTTTTCCTCTCTTAAATGCCACTTTTTTTGCAACAACCTGGAGGGAGAAAGGATTTTCCTGCCATTTGGAGAAGTGTTTGAGGGAAGGCTTACTGTCTAAAGACCTACAGAAGTATCTAGAGCCGTCTCCTCATGTCTCTATTACCCATGGCCCTCTAATCTTTTTGGAACTCCATCCACCTTGAGGGGGCCTTATAAATCCCCTGTATTCTTTTCCTCCCATTTGCAAAATGATAATACCATGGGCAATGTATATGAAGGTCTCACGATTTTCCTTCCATTTGGAAAAGTATTTCAGGGAAGGCTTATTGTCTAAAGACCTCAGAATTATCTGGAGACCAGAGCTCTCTCTCCTTATGTCTCTTATCATCCATAGCCTTTTTGGAGCTTCATCCACCTTGAGGGGACCTTGTAAATCCCCTGTATCCTTTTCCTCCCATTTGCAAAATGAGGATCCTGTAGGTAACGTATATGAAGGGCAACGAAAGCCTCAAGCTGCAAGGCTTGTGTCCCAAGACTAGAGTAGCCAATTAATTTTCTTGTTCTTCTTGCATACTTTCTATATGCCTCTGTCATTGTTGTTTTTGGTCTCAGGACAGCCTGACAGAGAAATGAGGCTAACATTACAGTCAGCAAAGCAGAGTGAATTTCCTCCCTTCTCCTGTTTCAGGGGAAGTGTTTGGGGTTGAGGGAAAACCCATTATGGTTCTTCACTTTGGTAACATGTTGTACTCTCTCTTCTAATTAGGTAGAGCAATGTTGGCACTCCTTAAATGCTGACTACTCCCACTCACTTGCTTTAGTCACTCACTGCTTCTTCCTCAAAAGTTCCATGAGGACGATTCATGTTCACACAATAACAGAAATGAAGTTTGGGGAAGCATTTCAAAAAGTCATTTAATCCATCTCACTGTCTTTCTAGCAGGTCAACACTTACTAATGTAGGGTAGGGGATTGTTAATTTTTTTGCATCATGAGTTGGCAGTCTGGTACAACCTATCTCAGAATATTTTTAGTGCACTGAAGAAAATACATTGGATTATAAAGAAAATCAATTATACTGAAATATAGTTATCAACAAAAAATTTAAATAAACTCATAGTCTGCAGGTTAAAAATCCCTGACCTAAATCAATCGACAAGATGTTTTCATGTTTAAATGCTTAGGAAAAGTGGTCTCCCAGTCTTACTTAGTGATTTGACTTTCAAACTAAAATCAGAAAGGGAAATGATTTAAGATTATTGTACCCCATAAGACCCAGAGGACCACAAAGAGTAAATGGTGAAGACTATGACTTAGTATGGGAAAGAAAAGCCCTGACCCTGAGGTCAGAAAGTGTGGGTTAAAATTCTGCCTGACATTGCACAAAACATAATTTCTGTGGACCTCAGTTTCCTCCTCTGTAAAATGGGGGACTTAGACTAAGAGATATATAAGATCTTGTCTTCCTTTTAATCCTATTAGCTCCAAGGGGCTGGTGGATTTTCCTTTATTATTTTTCCTTATTTATAACAATTGAGTGGGTTTATTGGGTAGGTCGTGGAAGATAGGCAAGTTACTGGTGAGTTGATGTGATATAAAAAGATCATTTATTATGATAAAATGTAATAAGTAAATCCTATGACTTCAATTTAAACTAAGGATGGGGGTTGTTCAGTTATTTCATTTGGGTTCATCTCTTTGTGACCCCATTGGGGGTTTTCTTGTCAAGGATAGTAGTGGTTTACCATTTCTTTCTCCATATCATTTTACAGATGAGGAAACTAAGATAAAAAAGGTCAAGTTTCTGATTCAGGGTCACAAAATTAGTAAACAATTAGGGCAAGATTTGAACTCAGTTCTTCCTGATCCCAGGCCCAGTTCTCTATCTGCTGCACCACCCACCTGCCCCAAACCAGCTTCTCTATCTTAAAATCCAGAGTGCTTTCTACAATAACATGCATAAATAAGATATTATCTCTCCTTTCATGGCATCCAGGAGTGAAACAGCCAGATGGCCCAATGGATTCAACAACAAATCTAGAATAAGGCAGCCCTGAATTCAAATATGGCTTTAGACACTTAATAATTGTGCAATCCTGAGCAAAGCATTTCACCTCTGCCTCAGTTTTCTCTTCAGTGAAATGGGGATAATGACAGTACCCACCTCCCAGGGTTGTTGCAAAAATCAAGTGAGATAACACTTATGAAATTGTCTTGCAAATCTTAAGATACGACATAAATGTTATTTATTATTATTAAAATTATTATCTTCCCCTAGCTTGAAGAGCAGTAATGGTAGCTAGCAATATAGCAGAATAGAAGGAAAAATTAGTACTTTGTAAAGAGCAACAAAATTTAGAAAATGCTGACAGTGCTTTATCTTCATAGGTAAAAACAAGTGAGCTTTGCACATAGCAAGAGCCAGTATGAAGCTACCAGGTAGCAAGCTTCTCCATACCAAGACAGCTAAAGCCAAGAGAAGCCTCTTCCCAGAGCCTAATCCTATCTTGCTGCTTCCTTCTTGCTGCCTCAGACTCTTGGGATCTTTTCCTTTTTCTTTCTTTTTTTCTGATAGCAGCCCAAGATCTCTTCCCTCAATCAAATTAATTTTAAAAGTTGATTTACGGTTGCTTTTATCACTGTTCACTTTGGAGTATGCTTTCTGGTGGTTATCCCAAGGCCCCAGAAGTGCTTCTTTATAGCTATAGAGTCTGAATGGTGCTGTATACATAAAAGATGTCTTTTCAATCAATTAACAATAGTGTATCAAGTATCTACTATGTGCCAGGCATTATGCTAATAATGCAGGGATACAAATTCTTTGGAAAATAATTTAATAATTTGGAAAGAAAGGATTTTCCCTCTCTTTTCTATGTGAATTACATGGTATTAAAGCACTAAAGAAAAGTCTTGTAGGTGCACCATTGTTTGAAGATTTAAAAACAAAATTGAGATGCTTTAATTTCCCTTCATAACATCCATCATGATATAAAATAACTAGGGTTGATTTTAGAGAGCAATTTGAAACTATGCCCAAAGGGCTATCAAACTGTGCATACCCTTTGACCCATGTTACTACTGGGCCAATATCCCAAAGAGATCTGAAAGGAGGGAAAGGGACCTATATGTGCCAAAATGTTTGTAGCACCCCTTTTCATAGTGGCCAGAAACTGGAAACTGAGTGGATGCCCATCAGCTGGAGAATGGCTGAATAAGTTATGGTGTATGAATGTTATGGAATATTATTGTTCTATAGGAAACAACCAGCAGGATGATTTCAGAGAGGCTTGGAGAGACTTACATGAACTGATGCTAAGGAAAGTGAGTAGAAGGAGATCATTGTACATGGCAACAACAAGACTATAAGATGATCAGTTCTAATGTATGTGGCTTTCTTCAACAATGAGATGATTCAGGCCAGACCCAGATGAAGAGAGGCATCTACATCTGGAGAGAGAACCGTGGGAACTGAGTGTGGATCACAACATAGCATTTTCACTCTTTTGCACTTTCGTTTTCTTTCTCATTTTTTCCTTTTTGATCTGATTTTTCTTGTGCAGCAAGATAATTGTATAAATATGCATGTATATATTAGATTTAACATATATTTTACCATGTTTAATATATATTGGACTACTTGCTATCTAGGGAAGAGGGTTGGGGTAAAGGGGGGAACTAGAACACAAGGTTTTGCAATGGTTAATGTTGAAAAATTATCCATACAAAGTTTTGAAAATAAAAAGCTTTGATTTAAAAAAAGGGGAAAAAAAGAAATTATCTCTCATGGGGAAAAAAAAGAAATATCTAGGGTAGGTGATCAACAGAGGGCTTCCTTTTCTTTAACATCCTCTAGAACACTGCAGTTATCACAAGACATGGAGCCTCCCATGTGTTCAGCCTCAAAGCAGTATGCTTGTGCATACCAGGGTAAATCCAAGATGGCAGGCCCTGACATCCCAAAGTTTACATTTTAAGATAGATATAGTGATGTAGAAATCCAGGGCGATAGCAACAAGGGAATTCACTAACATAATCAGTAATGCCTGGCATTTTAGTCAAACACAGCAGACATACAGCACCTAACATTTTGTGAGAAAGACAGATTTTTACATGTCCCACTGTATGCTATTTCAAGCCAACTCTTAATAGCAGAAGGAATGGTTCTCTGCTACTGAAGTCTTGCAGTAAAGATTCCAACTTTTTTGAGCTTCAAAACTTTTAACTACTGTGCTAAGGCACTTATATTTACTTTTAAAGAGGCCTAATTAAAAGAGGCCAGAAAAAGAATATAAGAAACTATAGTTTGAAGAGTATAGAATGTCAGTCCTAATTTAATCACATTATTTGATAAGAGTCAATTTATCACCTACACTAATAGTGGGGAGAAAAGTCATGATTGATACAGAAATAAGGCATTGTACAAAGGTTATGTGTATTTTTATTTTGGAATGCAACTGGACACACACAAAACCCAAAAGAACTTTTGGACTCAGAGGCCAAATTCTTCAGTACATGGAGCCCAAACCACTTCCTTCCTGGCCCAGCTATGAATGGGCTGGGATCTGGTGGGCTCTCTGAAAGGCCTCAGGTGATCATGGCCAATGCATTAAACATCTGACAGTGATGGCTGGTTCTGTTATGTCCAACCATTTTCTATCCTGAGGCAAATCTGGACATCAGCTACAATCCTTTAACTCTTCCATGCCTGTCTACACTTGATAAGCAAATGTCTGGAAAATGAATAAACCAGAGCATATGTGAGTAATATTTGTTAAAAAGGAGAGGAACCTGCTCTTATTTGAAATTAGTACATACAGTAACCAAGCACTGACTATCAGAGAGGTACAGATTGATGTGTATCTTTTCAAACATAGCCAGTGTTTAGATTTGGTTTGCTATTGGTAGTAAAGAGGGTGAACTGGTAAGGTGAATTGTAAAAGGATAGTGATGTCTCCTCCCAAAATGAGGGTCATTGCAGTATGTTTTTTTAAAGCAGAGGCTCAAAAGACATTGACAAATAGGATAGCTTTAACACTAGTTAATTTTTAATAATGCAAATTTTGGTAGATTTCTCAGGTTACTAGTATTGTGCACTATAAACACTGGTCCCTATTTTAGCCCAACTAAGACATCAATTATATAACTAGGTAATGTAATCATTTAACCTAAGACTGTTTGTTGTCTGTAAAATGAGGATGATAATATTTGTCAGAACCATATTCTCTCAGAACCAGTTCCGTGACCTGGGGCATACAACACTAAAGTTATACACAAATCATTTTTTTTCTAGACATAAAATTCAACTGGGGAGGAATGTGTAGGAACCTTGAATCTTGGGACACATGGCCTTGTTGAAAGAAAGAGATAGGGACAACACAAAGCTACTAGGGAAGGAAGCAGGATAAGACCAGAGTTCCCATAGAGTGTGACTGCCTGGGGAGAGGAAACCATGTGGAGCTTCCTATTTTTGCTATTACTCCTAATAAATGCTAAATGCAGTTATTTCTATCTGTTTGAGACCAAGTGCTGACAACAAGTGCCTATAAATGTGGGACATTTCCATCACCTTGGCCTAGCTACAATTCTAATATATATTAATTATACCCACTCAATAGGATGTCATGAGATACAAATAAAATAATGCATGTATAGCACTTTGAAAATATTGCAGTACTATATTATTAAGTAGCTAAATAGCAGAGTTGTTAAATCACTAAGCCTGAAATCAAAAGGTCTGGATTCAAATTCTGCCTCAGATATTTTACTTACTAGCATGGTTATCCTGGGGAAGTCCCTTTACCTCTGTTTGCCTCGGTTTTCTCATCTATAAAAATGGGGATATCTACCTTCCATAGCTATGGTGAAAATCAAATGAGAGAGAATTTGTAAAGCACTATATAAGCATTTATTATTTTTAATTATTATTGATAACTCATTTTCCCAGCCCCTTAACTGAACTAGTACAAGGCAGCAGAATTCAGGAGTCTGGGATCTCTCCCTTTTTAAAGGCACTATTATGTTTCAAATATTACCCCACAGTCTTGCTTACATTCACATGCTACATTCTCTAAATACAAGAGAAACAATTCTTTTTACATGCTTCTTAAAGAGTTGCTGCTTTTTTTTTTCTTTTTCAAATATCAAGTGTAGACATATTCTGTTTATACAAATGAGAGCATTTCATTTCTCCTATGAAGTCCTACCCTCACCTCCAAGAAAATAAAACAAACAAAAGGAAAAAAACATAATTATAACTGAAGGAAGCAGGCTGTGAGGTTAAGGGGGATCAATTGACAGGGGTAATCTTTTCCACCTTATCGCACAGGTTATAAGAACTTGAGACAAAATAAATGGTGTTTATATTTTCTGAGTCTGTCAGGCTCCTGCTTTTATAGCCCTTTGCCACAAGCAGTCTATAAAATGCAGTTTATGAGACAGATGGAAAGAAAGTTATTGACTCTTGAGACCAAGACCTCCAGGGAGGGGCAGAAAAAAATGAATAAACTAAATCGTTGGGTTTTTACCATATCATTAATACTGCAAAAGCCTTGTATGAAATGAACTGAAATCAGTTAAGATCTAAGTTCTAAAAAGAGATTAAGAGATTAGGGTTGTAGAAAATGAACATGACTAACTGTTTTACCTTCAAAAACAACTTCATCTCTCTGGGCCTCAGTTTCCCCATATATAAAAGAAGGTAGCTCTTTTGGAGGCATTGAATAATCTCAAAGCATCTTTTTACTCCTGAGATAATATAATTTCTCCAATGATATTACTAAGGTAGCTTTTTGATGGGAAATAGGATTAAATATTATTGAAGACCTTATACTAGGCACAGTAGGAAACTCAAAGACAAAAAAAAAAATGTTACACCCCCCCCAAAAAAAAAGTTTACAATCTTGTTTAGAATATGTGACAAGATTAAATTGTTTTTTTTTATTTTCGTTACTGTTCAAGACTAAAATAGAAATGTTATTGTTAAAATATAAACTCTTTGAGAGTAGGAATCGTTATTCATCTTGCTGTGTATACCCTGTGCTCAGTCCAATCCTTGAATAATGTTGGCATTTTGTAAATGCTTATTGGATTAGATATCAGATGGTGGTAACAACAGCAAAAACTTATGAAATAATATATGAGCAGCATATATGCAAATACTCAAATTTATGATTTCTTCAAGAAGGAGAAAATTCCTGGATAGGAAATAAGGCTCTTAGCCATTAAAACATTTGCTTGTGGACCCAGAGCCAATGAGCATCTGAGGCAGGATTTGAATTTATCCCTGCCTCCAAACCCAACACTTCCATGGTACAAGTGATTAACAGGTACATTTTATCTCATGGTTAACAACTGCTCTAGGAACTTTAAGCAGGGATTAATCATGTTTGGCTAGAATGGTCAAAGCGGGTTTTACAAAGAAGGTGACATTTGCCTGAATTAAGAAGATTTAACTAAGATTGCCTGGGGAACCAGGAGCATCCTCTATGAAGTGTATGAGGCAGGAAAGCAGAAGGGTTATTTGGGAGACAGTGACAAGCATTTTGGACAGAGCAGATAATGTTTGGAAGAACCCTGAATATCAAGCTGGGAAGAATGATTTTTACTCCATCAGCAACAGTGGGCCATTGAAGATTTTTGAACAGGATACTTAGTAGCACTGTAGAAAAAGAAGTTTTAGAAGACTGTTCTGATAGTCTTTTGTAAAAGAAATTTAAAAGAAACAGCAGTGGGGAAAAGAAGACTTGCTATGGAAGAAAGAAAGCAAACATTTATTGAGCTTACTTCCTGTAGGCCATTATGTTAAGAACTCTACAAATATGTCATTGATCTTCGCAACAACCTGGGGAAGTGGATACCATTATTTTCCCCATTTTATAGCTGAGGGGAACTGAGGCAGACAGAGGTCAAGCAATTACTAAGTATCTGAATTCAGGTATTCCTGGTTCCAGCACCAACATTCTATCCATCTAGTAGCCTCTAGGAAAAAATGTAGTAGAATGGAAAGAAGCTTAAGTCAAGAGAGCAGGATTCAATAATAGCTCACAAATTTAGAATCTGCAAGTCAGTTAATCCACCTTCATTTGTTTCTTGATCTGTAAACTGGGAATGCTAACAAAAATTAGCAACTGTTTTGACATGGTGATCAGAAAGAGAGGAGAGTCCACTATGGACATGGGGGTTTGAGCCTGAGAAACTGGAAGAATAGGGATACTGTTCATAGAAATAGCAGACAGGAAAGCAGCTTGTGAAAGCAGGAAAAGGTGAAGTTTTTAAAAGTATGCTTTGTGGTATGCCCAAATTATAAATGTTTGTATCAGATAACTGAACATGAAAAATCAGAATTAAGAGTTTCTGGGTTTGGGGCTAGAAAAGAGATTTTGGAGGTCATTTAATCCACCTCCTTAATTTAACAAATGTTCCTTCATCTGTAAAATGAGAGTAACAATCCTTGTTAGAGCCACAAATGAACTTTGTAAGACAAATTCAGTCAGGAATGGTGAGTAGAAAGACTTTAAATCTTGGGACAGCAAGCTTTGTTGGGGGAGAAAACAAGGGACACAATAAGACTATTTGGGAATGGGGCAGTGTTGGACCAGATCAGTACCCTAATTTTACAGATGAGGAAACTAAGGCTCAGTTGAGTGACTCACTGAAGGTGGTAAAATAGTAGAGTTAACCTTTGAATCCAGGTTTTTCCACTATAGTTGGCTGAAAATGACTGAACAGCCTGAACATTTAGGAATGTTAGGCTGAACATTTAGGAATTATCAGCCTAGACATATCACTTAACAGGCACATGACAAGCACATGTTAAGTGCTTTTCATTCATTCCCTCAATCCTACCACCTAATTTAACCAAACACTTAAACATGAATAAAATAGATGTTTAATGCATAAAATTAAATTGAAATTAATGAATGAAAAGTTATCATTTCCCTTTAATGATAATTTCCCTTAATGATACTTTAAACTTGATTCCCAGAAGTGGAACAGTCCCATTAAATGCCCTCTATCTCAAAGTCAGAAAAGAAAGGTAGATTAAGACTGAAATGGATCTCAGCTGCAAAGAGTACTTAAATAAGGTCACAATATATCTGTGACTGAGACAAGAGGACTAATTCTATTATATTGCACCTGAGCCTGGCGCCTCTTGCTCAGATTGCAAAGCAAGCACCCATGCCTCCATTCAGTCACAGGATATTAATGAACAGGAAAACTCATAGCCAATCTTGCCAAACAGAGGACATCTGAGACCTTGTATATGCAATCAATACAACCTCAGGTGAATGAGCCAAATAAATCATCACTCCCTAATTCCCCACTCCCATCACCTTAAAAATGTGTCATGTTTCTTACCCTAAAGTAGATGCCTTAGTTATCCCCAGAATTTTTTTTATCCTGAGCATCATATACACCTTCTCAGACTTGCAACAGTGAGCTAGCTCTTGCCATTCATGGTTATCTTTCTCAAGTCCTTAAAATTCCCTCCTATTTGAAATGTTAGACCATAACTACAGAGAGGATGGTATGTCTGACCTTTCATCCCATGACTTCCTATATGCTAAATCAGGCGTTCTTAACCTGGAGACTGTGAATTTGGCTATTTTTTTTTTGTGTGAATTTGGGTTTTTTTTTAATATTTTAGTATTTTAAATATCTGATATTTTAGCATTTAAGTATTTTAATAAATATCAATAAAATACAAATTAAAATATCAAAAATATTTTAGTATTTAAATATTTAGAATTTTTAACTGTTTTAATACAGTTTAATTGTTTTAATACAATTAATTTCCTTTGTAATTTTGTTTTATGCATTTAAAAATATAATTCTAAGGAGTCCATAGAGTATAATAGATGAACAAGGGGCTTCCTTGTCACATAAATGCAAAAAAAGCTACAAAAACACTAATCCTAAAGCAAATAATTCTTTCACACAAAATAGTCTAAACTTTGCCAATATCACTCAGCATAAATTGATCTAGTTTTCCCTTTTAATCCGTGCCAAATACTCTCTCCCTTGAAACTCAACAATTCCAGTGTTCTGGTCCTGGCCCTATTGTCACCAATGTTACACCTACACTCTCTTGCTAACACAATGGTCAACATCAACAATTGACAACATTCCAAATAAAAGTCATAGCATTACCCTTCTGGCTATTGTTATCCTCTGCTTTTCTTCTGGTACTATCATTGGTGCTATTCAGCAATACTGATTCCTAAGCATTTCTTCTCAGATTTTTAAGAATATAAAGGAGAAAATGATCAATAGAGCATGAGAAAAGGTTTATGAGGTGGGGAAGGCTGGCCTGTCCCATTCATGTAGGCAGTGGTGGGCTGGTAAATGTGAAATAATTGGCTCTCAAGGGAGGTGGAGGAGGGGGAAGTACACACAATACACTTTTAAGTTTAATCTGCATTATTAAAATTTTTTCCATCCCTTAAGTCTATACAATCAACAAAACAACAAACCAAAGCCTGACTTGTAGTTTTCTGATTTCCAAGACAAGCACTCATGCTAAAAACTTAATGTTCAGCTTTCATGAGCCCATTCAAGCCGGCTCCAATCCACCTCCACAAATATGCCATAACTCTTCATTATGAACACCACCAAACCATTTGGTCTTTTGGCATTCTGGTATCCACAACTCAGTCAGAATTTATCTTTATCAACATGGCTAATATGGAAATGTGTTTTACATGACTTTACATGTATAGTCAATATCATATTGCTTATCTTCTCAACAGGAGTGAGAGTGAGGGAAAGAATTTGGAACTCAAATGTTTAAAAAACTTTCCATGTAAAATGGAGGAATACCTACAAAAATATAGGTTGCCTAGATTAACAGAGGAAGAAGTAAATTGCTTAAATAGTCCCATTTTAGAAAAAGAATAGAACAAGTTATTAATCAACTCCCTAAGAAAAAATCCCCAGGACCAGATGGATTTACATATGAATTCTACCAAACATTTAAAGAACAATTAACTCCAATACTATATAAACTATTGGAAAAAATAGGGAATGAAGGTGGTCTACTAAATTCCTTTTATGACACAGACATGGTACTGACACCTAAACCAGGTAGGACAAAATTATAGAGAAAGAAAATTATAGACCAATATCCATAATAAATATTGATGTAAAAAAATCTTAAATAAAATATTAGCAAAGAGATTACAGAAAAATATCCACTCAATAATACACCATGACCAAGTAGGATTTATACCAGAATGAAGGGCTGGTTCAATATTAGGAAAACTATTAGCATAATTGACTATATCAATAACCAAATTAACAAAAACATATAATTATCTCAATAGCTGCAGAAAAAGCATTTGATAAAATCCAACATCCATTCCTATTAAAAACACTAGAGAGTATAGGAATAAATGAACTTTTCCTTAAAATAATCAGTAGCATCTATTTAAAACCATCAGTAAGCATCATATATGTAATGGGGATAAACTAGAACAATTCCCAATAAGATCATGAGTGAAACAAGATTGCCTACTATCACCATTACTATTCAATATTATATTAGAAATGCCAGCTTTGTCAATAAGAGATGAAAAAGAGATTAAAGGAATGAGAGTGAGTAATGAGGAAACCAAACTATCACTCTTTGCTGATGATATGATGGTATACTTAAGAGAACCCCAGAGAATCAACTAAAAAGCTATTAGAAATAATCCACAACTTTAGCAAAGTTGCAGGATACAAAATAAACCCACATAAGTCATCATCAAACTTATATATCACTAACAAAATCCAACAGTTAGAGTTACAAAGAGAAATTCCATTTAAAGTAACTATTGATAGTATAAAATATTTAGGAATCTATCTGCCAAGGGAAAATCAGAAACTTTATAAGCAAAACTACAAAACACTTTCCACACGAAGTCAGATCTAAACAATTAGAAAAATATCAAGTGCTCTTGGATAGGTCGAGCGAATATAATAAATGAAAATACTACCTAAATTAATTTTTTTTATTTAGTGCTATATTAATCAAACTCCCAAGCAACTATTTTACTGACCTAGAAAAAATAACAACAAAATGCATCTGGAACAACAAAAGGTCAAGAATTTCATGGGAATTAATGAAAAAAAAAGCAAATAAAGGTGTCCTACCTGTACCAGATCTAATGCTATATTATAAAGCAGCGGTCATCAAAACCATTTGATACTGGCTAAGAAAAAAGAGTAGCTGATTAATGGAATAGGTTAGGTTCACAGAACAAAATAATCAATGACTAAAGTAATCTAGTGTCTGACAAATCCAAAGACCCCAGTTCTTGGGATAAGAATTCACTATTTGACAAAAGGTACTGGGAAAATTGGAAACTAGTATGGCAGAAACTAGGCATTGACCCACACTTAACACCATATACCAAAATAAGGTTGAAATGGGTTCATGATCTAGACATAAAGAATGAGATTATAAATAAATTAAAAGAACATAAGATAATTAACCTCTCAGACCTGTGGAGGAGGAAGAAATTTGTGACCAAAGAAGAACTAGAGATCATTATTGATCACAAAATAGATAATTTTGATTATATTAAGTTAAAAAGGTTTTCTACAAACAACATTAATGCAGACAAGATTAGAAGGGAAGAAATAAGCTGGGAAAACATTTTTACATTCAAAGGATTCTCATAAAGGCCTCATTTCCAAAATATTGACTCAATTTTATAAGAAATCAAGCCATTCTCCAATTGATAAATAGTCAGAATATGAACAGACAATTTTCAGATGAAGAAATTGAAAGTATTTGTAGTCATATGAAAAGGTGCTCCAAATCACTATTGATCAGAGAAATATGAATTAAGACAACTCTAAGATATCACTAACCACCTCTCAGAATGGTTAAGATGACAAGAAAAGATAATGACAAATTTTGGAGGGGATGTGGGAAAACTGGGACACTCATACATTATTGGTGAAACTGTGAGCAAATCCAACCATTCTGCAGAGTAATTTGGAACTATGCTCAAAAATTTACCAAACTGTGCATACCCTTTGACCCAGCAGTGTTGTTACTGAACTTATATCCCAAAGAGATCTTAAAGGAGGGAAAGGAACCCAGAGAGGCCTGAAGAGACTTAAATGAACTGATGCTAAATGAAATGAGCAGAACCAGGAGAACATTATACATGGCAACAAGAAGCTATACAATGATCAATTCTGATGGGCGTGGCTCTCTTCAACAATGAGATGATTCAAACTAGTTCCAATTGTTCAATAATAAAGAGAAACATCTAAATCCAGAGAGAGGACTATAGGAACTGAGTGTGGACCACAACATAGCATTTTCACTCTTTCCGTTATTGGTTGCTTGCATTTTTGTTTTCCTTCTCTGATTTTTTTTTTCTTTCTAGATCCAATTTTTTTGTGCAGCAAGATAACTGTATAAATATGTATACATATATTGGATTTAACATATATTTTAACATATTTAACATGTATTAGACTATCTGCCATCTAGGAGAGGGGATGAGGGGAAGAGGGGGAAATTTGGAACAGAAGGTTTTGCAAGGGTCAATGTTGAAAAATTATTCGTGCATATGTTTTATAAGTAAAAAAAACTATAATAATAATAATAATAATAAATAAAGCTTTCCATGTATAAGAGAAATATTTAACATTTTTTAAAATTTTCCTGCATTCTTCATGAGGTATCCAGTATCCAGAAATAGAAATATTGCCCTCAGTTGAAGTTCCAGTAATTTTCAACTGTCTTCTCCCATATGGCAGTGGTCTAGAATCCTCAAATTGCAAATTATTATAAAAGCAAAAAACAAAAACAAAACAATGAATTTAAATTTGAGTGTTTTAATGGTGACTCTAATAATACTTTTAAACTGGTAGAAATTTCAACTGTGAACCTCCTTTGGAAAAAAGTAGTTGAGAGGGCCCATTCTGGGCCTTGGGTCAGAAGAGGAAAAGAAGAAAGGTATATAGGCATGATGGACTTCCTTATCCCCCAATTAAGAACTGGGCTTTCCCTTGCATTTGAAAATTCCCTGAGAGAAAAGACTTAGATCATTGTGAGGGGTTTTCATTAATTAAAGATGGCTGAACAAAGTAATTTGTAGTTCCTTTCTAGTGCCTTTTTTTTTTTTTTAAGGACACTTTTTGCTCTTGTCCTAATAATTTGCTGGCACTGAACTGGAAAATCTCTAAAAAAATAAAAAAATATAAGCTTTTTAGGAGAATTCTGAAAAACTTATAAATTTCGTCAGAGTTGGAAGAGCTACAAAAATTCAGGCAATTTCCCTTACAGTTCTAGCCAAAACCCCGAGCCTCCAAAGAGCTGGTAAAAATGAAACACAGAGTAAGATTTGAGGGCAAATATGGAAGGGGGGTGAGGGAGAATAAAAGGAAAGAAGGGTAAGAACTTTCTGAACACTGAACTTTTTCCTACAAATGTAAAAAGCAGTAGAAGACCAAGAAAACTATGGCAAACAGAGAATATGTTTCTTTTGACTTAATAACCTACATGCAATATTTGAGGTAAAAATAAATTGGCCTGGACTAATGGGATAATAACTTCACTGGCCTGATTTACTTTGGCAGCCAGAGTTACATACTTCAGATTGGCTGCATTTCTGGTTAGGTTAGAAGTGTTTATTCCTTCAAACAAATGGCTTCGTGGACAAAATGACTGATTTTCTTGATAACAAAGTTTGCAAAGCAATTTATAAACAGCATCTAATTTGAGTCTCATAAGCACCTTTAGGGCTCAATACTACAGATCTCATTATCATTTTATAGATAAAGGAAACTGAGGCTATGAATATACTTAAACCATAGCTGAATCCCATTGTGTCTTTCTTCCTATAATTTATTAACAGCATTTCAGGAAACTGACATTATAATAATGGAAACTGGTAAATTTGTGACCTCAGAAGTTCAGCCCATCAGTTCCCTTCCCAGTGCATTATATCCAAATAAAACAGTTCAAACTCTTGATTAAAGCACAGTAATAGAAACAAAGAATCTAGAATGCATATGTTTCAGGAACCACCACAAATCCAGACTCATAGATTACACAGCTTTTCCTATTACTTTGGTTTCATTATTTTTGCCTGCTGTATATTACAAAGAATGTCAATCTTTCTGTGAACAAGTTTAACTATTTTAATAAAAAAATGTGCCTCAAATATTATGTGAAATTTCATATAAAATTTCTATAAAACTCCACATAATAATTCACATATTCATGTCTAAAAGTCTTAGTGCAGTCATCAGTTTTAGTAACTTAAAACCATGTTAAGGTTTGGAGACCCCCAATAAACAGTGCTTTAAGCTGTGTCCTCATCACAACTCTCCTTCCTTCCCTCCCATTATTTCATTTTTAATTACAGATATCTTGTGTTTATTTGTTTCTTAAAATTTTGTATATTTGTATCTTAAAAATAAAGTTGAAATAACTCTAAAAACCCCCAAAAAAGGATTTATCTAAAGAAATGTACTAGTCTTAAAACAAAAACTGAGTAATGTCTCCATCTAGTGGCATTATTTTTAAATAGCAGACACATGATCCCTGGGATTAGTGTTGGAGTCAATTTTTATATTTAATTAAATTATTTAACTAAACATATAGAGATGGCAAAAGTCTTATTTTTCGTTATAATTCGCCAAAGCTTTAAGTTGTATTATTATTATCTAATTGTTCTTTTTCTGATGAGATTCAGACAGGAGCGTGCTGGTAAATGTTGAGTAACTGGCTCTCCAAAAATACACAATGCACATGACTCTGTTTTTCCATTGCCTCCTTAAGTCTAAACAAAAGAAGCCCTGATTTGTAACATTAGTGATTGCTGAAAATTTAACAACTGACTCCCAAGCTAACTACAGAACAAGGCAATCTAGGACCAGTCACAATCATGCTATATAGTATTATATAGAGTATTCCACAGGTAGATAAAGTTACTGGTCTTGTAGTTGAATGCAAATATGAGGATGTAAGCTCATCCTCTATATACTTTACTGAAAGCATCCTTGGCACCCATCTAAAAGCATATAGGATTACAAGAAGGATAGGCATTTCATTCTGTTCCCACGTGATTTTAACATCCTCAGTCAGGTCTCTAAAAATTGAAAGCTTTTTGTTCTGTGTTAATATGGAGATTATAGGTACTAGGAATGACACCGTTAAGTCTTTATGAATCTATGATATATCCAGACAATTATGGGCAATATTCAATTAGAATTTGGGTGAATTTTATGCAATTATATAATGGTTATTTTTATCATTATAATCATTACAGTGGCCTTCCTGACACCATTTTATTTGTGTCTTAGTATTCAGCCTCTTTTCATCCTTTTTACTTGTCCTTTTTCAGTGACTTCATCAGAACATTTCATGTTAAGATTACTGTAGATGTCTCCTTCCTTTCTCATGAGGTTCCTTTCCAGTTGTATAATTAGGATTTCTCTTTTAGAGCTTTCTAGTACCTAGGAGTGGTATTCTCTCTACATTAAACATGTATTACCATCTGCTGCTAAATCCTATGTAACTAATAGGCCATTCCATTTCCAGGGCTTAACACAGTATTTTGCATAGTGTAGATTCTTAAAAATGCTTATCTATTCATTCATTCATATATAGGCTCACATACCTAGTATTTTTCATAATTCAAGACTTCAATGGATCCTTCAATATGGGTAGTCCCCATCTCTCCATTCTCTCTTATCCTATGCAATTCTTTTCCATGTCTTTCTATAAGTCCTCCATAAAGGATGTTTTCAATGTACTAGAGATCTTCCTTATGAACTTTTAATATTCTATGGATATCATTATATTTGTTACTACCCATCTATTATATTTTACTCTCATCATAGGACCAGCTCACCTTAGTGATTAATTTTAGAGCATTAGCTAAAAGGTATCATTGTTAATACCCTTGCCTTATACACTACATATTTTTCTGTTGCTCTTTGGATTCCTTGGAATTTTAACTGTTCTAAGATTGTGGCATTTATTATACATCAAGAAGAGAATACTAAGAATTTCTCAAGTTTTGATATTTATTTGTTCTATTAAAAAATAATGTTCATGCACTATTATATCCGATGGATTCCTAAAACACCACAATAACTTTCTCTCAAATTTCCTATCATTTCCATATCTTCAAAATTAATTCATTCTGATTTATACTTCATTTGATAAATTTCTGAAATCTACAATCTTTTATAAGGAAGGGAAGAGGTAGACTGTGTTCAGCTGCAGTCTTGTGAGTAAGAGTTTTAAAGTATAATCACAGCTTTGATATGAGTTTGCTGCATGAGTCAGTAACCCTGTGCCTCAGTTTTCTCATCTCGAAAAATGACAATAGTAGGAAGAATGTTGGTCAAAGCAATGCCAATAAGTGGAACCTATCATAGAATTTTAGAGTTTAAAGAGACCTTACAACAGATGGTATGGTATAGTAGGAATAGTACACAGGAGTACATACACACACACATATCATAAACTTACAAATAAATAGTTGTAAAGATATTTTTTGAAAGTTAATGGGCTTCAGGCCAACTATTCATTAATAAGATGATCATGCTACAAAATTTGGAATCAAAAAGGACCCCAGAGGGCAGCCAGTTAGGTAATTCAATAGACCTAGAGTCAGAAAGACCTGGGTTTAAATCTGACCTTGGATACTTACTTGCTGTGTGACTCTGAGTAAGTCACTTAATCCTATTTGCCTCAATTTCTTCATTGGTAAAATTAACTGGAGAAGGAAATGGCCAATCACTCCAGTATTTTTGCCAAGAAAACCCCAAAGAGGATTACAAAGAGTCCGACATAACTAATTAACAAACACTATTTTTTAAGACAACTTATTTCTATCATTTTGATTGTTAGGAAGTTTTTCCTTACATCATGCCCAAATTTATCTCTCTATAACTCACCCATTACTCCTAATTCTGCCCTCTAACATCCAGCAGAACTAGCTCTCCAAGATTTTCCATGTGACAAACTGTCAAATACAAAAGAGTGCTACCATAATCTCCCCAGGTTTTATTTGTTTTTTTTTCTCCAGGCTAAACTAGTCTAGTTCCTTCAGCCATGTGAAATGATCCTAATCACTCCACTCTAAATTCTTTCTGGATTATTCATGTCTTTTGAAAAATGCAGAAATAACCAAAGTTCTGACAGCAGTTTCTATAGCATTTTTCATTTCCCTGTTAATTTTTTTTTTTATTTGGGTCTAAAGTTTCAATAAATTTGATTAAAAACCCACATTCCCCAAAATTGAGTTTTTCTGCCACTCTAATACCTTTTCTTTCTCTAATCTAAAAAAGGAAAGAAGGCAGGCAGAAAGGTAGGAAAGAAGGCAGGAAGGAAGGTGGAAAAGCGGGAAGGTGGGAAGGAAGGAAGGGAGAGAAGGAGAAAAGGAAGGGAGAGAAGGAGAAAAGGAAGGAAGGAGAAAAGGAAGGAAGGAGAAAAGGAAGGAAGGAAGGAAGGAAGGAAGGAAGGAAGGAAGGAAGGAAGGAAGGAAGGAAGGAAGGAAGGAAGGAAGGAAGGAAGGAAGGAAGGAAGGAAGGAGATAGACAGGGATAGAGAGGGAAGGAAGGGAGGGAGGAAGAGAAAGTCTTATTAAGATCATGGTATCACAAATTACATTTGAAAGTGATAGAATTAGTGAGATGCTTATGTATCTTTTTGGAAAAGGATATGAAATATATTCTCTCTTTCTTTCTCTCTCTCTCTCTCTCTCTCTCTCTCTCTCTCTCTCTCTCTCTCTCTCTCTCTGTCTCTTTCTCTCTCTCTCCTGGCTGAGGCAAATGGGGTTAAGTGACTTGCTCAGGGTCACACAGGCAGGAAGTGTTAAGTGTCTGAGACCAGATTTTAACTCAGGTCTTCCTGACTTCAGGGCTGGTACTCTATCCACTGCACCACCTAGCTGCCCCTAGAAATCTCTTGTTAGGAAAACATGGCTTCATCCATACTGTTTTTAGAGACAAATAGCTACAGGCCCCTGAATTATTATAATTATGCTCCACATAAATAAGATTAATTTCACTAAACTGAAGAAAGCAAAGACTGATCATAGTTGTTCAATAATTCAAGTCAAATTCCCCTATGTACAAAGCCTTATTTCTCAGGAATACAACCAAATTGTCTAGAATTACAATTTGTGTCTATTCTTCTCATTGATGTTGTACATACTTGTTTCTCACTCCAGCCTTCTTATGTGTGTCTACACACATAAATACACACACATATATGCACACTATAAATATATGTATATACATACTCATATATACAATATGTGCTTTTTAAAAAAAAAATCTAAGTTGATCAGGTATCTAGGGTGTTCTAAATATATCCCTCCATTATCTACTTAATCAGAATAATTTCTTTTTGTTCTGAAGATAAAAAATTTCATCCTTGAAAACTCTCATTGTTCCTAGAATGATTTCACTTAATACACTATATCTACTGGGGCAGTTAGGTGGCTCAGTGGATAGAGCACCAGCCCTGAAGTTGGGAGAGCCCAAGTTCAAATCTGATCTCAGACATTTAATACTTCCTAGCTGTGTGGCCGTGGGCAAGTCACTTAACCCAGTTGCCTCAGCAAGTTGGAAGTCTCTCTCTCTCTCTGGCCCCCTCTTTTTGATCCACAGCATTTAGCACGTGCAATAAGTGCCATTAGACCACAGGTTCCTACCTACCAGCAGATATTTAGATAATAAAGGTCATCTTTGCTATTAGCATACTTCCTTGTTATTTTGAAATTAACTCATCCATTCTTCTGTCCAAGAGATCTCTAGCAAAATGGGATATTCAAGGAGAACTAGCACCTCTGGTGTGAAGTTTGCTAAAAGCCCTTTAAAAGCCTTCTCATCTCTTTTGTGTATGCTTTATCCTCAACTCTCATCTGTGGTTCCAAGCTGTAGCACACAGGGTGGCCATACCCCAGTGAATCATCTCGGCAGACAAGGTAAACCAATTTGAGGGTAACCAAAGGTCATAAACCTGTCATTGACTTAGGGGGCTGCCTACTCCAGGTATGTAAAGACTTCCCCCTCCTGGAACAAGCAGATGAGAACAATTTGTTCCATTGGCTAGGAAAGTAGCTGCAGCAGGTGCTGTGGAGCACATGGAGCTTGGGCTGACATTGAAGCCTTCAAGGTCATCTTTTCTTTTCAGTTTATTCTGTTGTCTTCCCCCATTAGACTATGAGCTCCTTGAGAACAAGGCCTGTCTTTTGCTTTTATTTGTATTTCAAGCAGTTACCATACTGCCTGATGCAGACTACTTAATGTTTATTGGCTACCTGACCAACTGAGAATTTTTTAATCCTTAGTAAATGCATTCTAGATTCTTCCCAGCAGCATCACTCAATTCCATCAGAATCACAGAAGTAGATTAATTACTTACTTCTTATGTGACAGGATAATAATAATAATTTAGGAAGGAAGTCACAATGAAAAACAAATTCAAAGATGAAAAGAATCAAAATCAGTGTCATATACATGTAAATGTATACACATGTACATTTATTCACACATACATATATTCATATGTGGCAAAAAATACAAAATTTATCTATTTATATGCACAATTTTAGATACATTGTACAAGTGACTTCCCAACTTATATTCCACATACACACACAAGTGCTGTCTCCTTGCTATTGGTCATATTGTTCCCTATGCCTCGAATCCCCTCATTTTGTAGTACCACAGTTCCCTTTTATTGTTCTGCCTTAGTTTACCTAATTGTCCTGCCTCAGTTTCCCTAAATTGTTCTACCTCAATTTCCCTGAATTGTTCTGCCTGGTTGCAACATCCCCCCTCCTAATCATCATGATCCAGATAAGGAGAAAGCCTATAAGTCCCACGGTAAACTTTATTGTCTTCTCAAGAGCATACCACATTGTTAAAATCATCAGAATGCATTCTCATTTCAGAATGAAAGACCCCCTCAGTTACAAATATGTACAGTCAAATAAATCTTTTGCATTGGTCATGTCCAAAAATTGTGTGATTCCACATTCTGAGTACTTCATCACTCTATCAGGGGGATCATGTTTTATTACTGATGCTTAGGAATAATACTGATCATTATGATGAAGTTTGTATGCCCTCGATTCCCGTTGGTGATGAGGTTAGTGACAATAAGAGAGTTGTTAAAATCCCCTTTTAATCAGCCACAGGTTTAAAGTGAAAGAATTCACTTATTCCCAAATTATTAATTGCAAAATGAAAGTTTATTGTTGGATAGAAACCAGTTTGCTAAGAGACTGACTTCTATAGTGGCAGAGTTCTATTGGGGAAATGGAATTAACAAATTGCTTGGCCCTCTGCAAGGAGTGAGTTAAAGGGAACCTATTATATGGGTATCTTGGTGGGGGCTGGGACAGCCTGAGCTGATCAGACTAGGATTTCTCAATTGAATGAGAATTTTGAAACTATTAGAATCTTAGAAAGATCTATGGGAGTCAATTTGCCTTTGAATAGTGTTGCTTCTCTCATCCTGGGAAGATGGGCCTTCTCTAGACTCCATGGAGCCTGGGAGAGATCCTGATCTCTGAGATCAAAAAGGGGACACAATTTAATTTTAAAGGGAACACAGTTTAGTGATAATCTTAAAGGGAACACAGCTTCAGCAAAGGGAATAGTTTCCCTCCCACTTCAGTTACATTATAAGAGTTCCTAATTCTTTCAAAGTTGTTTGTCTTTACTGTATTGTTGTCATTGTATATATTGTTCTCATTCTGTTCATTTCACTATTTTCCATATCTGTCTAAAACCATTCCCTTTATCATTTCTTATACCATAATAGTATTCCGTCAGAGTTATATACCATAACTCATTCATTCATTCACCAATTGATGGGGACTTTTGGTCAAATTTCCAATCTTTATCACTTCATAAAGAGCCATGAATTTTTTATGTACTCTCATTCAAAGTTTGTCTTACTTGCAACTAATCCCTCTTTTAATCAATCCTCTAATTCATTCTTCTCCCCTTTCTCTCCTATTTCTCGGTTGGGTGAAATGTATTTCTGTACCTCACCTTTATGTGTTTATTCTTGCCTCTTTTGAATAATTGAGTTAATAGTGAAATTTGTTAGCTGCTCCCCACTTTCATACATATAGAGAGAAATGTGTATTTTTTAATTTGTTCATTCTGATTATGAAATAATTTCCCCTAACTTTCCTTTCCATTTCTCATACTCCCAGCATATTCTTTTTTACCTCTTCCTACTTTTTTCTTAAGATTATCAAGACATAACAAAACACTTCAGGCCTTTTTTCTCATTGTACTCTTTCTATGATCCCTAATGATGATAAGGTCCAGAAAGTATGTTACCTATTCATATTAGAATTCAAGTAATTAATCCTTACTTTGTCCCTTATGACCATTCATAGTTATCTTTTTATGTTTTTTTTTAATTTCTATATTTAAACTTCAAAGCATCTACAAAGCTTTGGTCTTTTCATCAACTGTTTAGAAATCCTCTATTTCACTAAAAATCTACATTATCCTCTGTATAATTATACTCATTTTTTGTTGGGCAAATTATTCTTAGCTGTAAACCTATATCCTTTACCTTCTGAAATGAAGTATTCCAAGATCTTTATAGTGGCGCCTATTAAACCTGACTGTGGTGCTATAGTACTTGAATTCCTTCTCCCTGACTACTTGGGCTATTTTTTCTTTAAAATAGAAGATCTACATTTTGGCTATAATGTTTCTGGGAATTTTTATTTTGAGGTTTCTTTCAGGAGACAACAAATGATTTCATTTCTACTTTCTATTTCCTCTGGTTCTAAGAGCTCTGGACAATTTTTAAGATTTCTTGAAATATGAAAAAAATATAAGATCTTTTTTTTGGTTATGATGTTCAAGCATTCCAAAAATTCTTAAATTTTTTCATTTTCCATTTGTTTTCCAGGTCAATTGTTCTTATTATAAGGTATTTTACATGTTCTTCCACTTCCTCAGTCTTCTTTGTTTTAATATTTCTTATTATCTCACAGAATTATTGGCTTTTATTTAGCCCATTCTATTTTTCAGAATCTTAATTAATTTTTTAATGTTTGCATGAGGGAATTGGGGCTCAAAGAATGGAAAGTATTTTGCCCAAAGTCACACCCAAAGTATTAAGTAGAAGAGCTAGAGTCAGAACTAGGATTTTGACTCCAAATCTAGTTCTTTTTGCATCATATCGTGTTGATTTACTGCAAAATACTTAATAGTTATGACATATTGTACTCAAAAATCTAAAAATAAATGATTTAATAAAAAGGGAATTTTGTGTTGGAAGGGCTGTGGGAAAACGGGCATACTTGATGAAGCTGTGAATGGGTGTAGCCATTCTCTAAAGCAATTTAGAAACTGTTACCAAAATGAGAACACCCCCTGATCTAGCAATAAACTACTACTAAGCAAATATCTCCAAGAACAAAGAACTCCAAATTGAAAAAAAAAAAAAAAATTGAAGCACCTTTTTGGAAGAGGAGGGATATTAATCTTAAAGAACTAAAAACTAAGATGATATCTTATCAACTGAGGAATACTTGAAGAAGCTATGGTCATAAATATATTGATATATTCCTAAACCATAAGAAATGATGAAAGGGATGCTTTCAGAGAAACCTGAGGGGTTTGTAAGAACCAACTCATAAAGGAGTGTACAGAATCTGAAGAACAATTTATACAATAACAATATTTAAAACAAAATCATTTTAAAAGACTTAAGAACTTTGATCAACATGACCAACCACAATTCCAGAGGACCAGTGTTGAAAAATGCTACCCTTCTGATAAAAGATGACTCAGAGTGCAGTGAGCTTTTCAGATTTTTCAAATTTTCAGTGAAATACATTACTATACAGTGTCACCATGGGGATTTGTTTTGTTTGACATCCTCTGATACAAGGATTTTATTTTTTTCCTCTATTTTTTAAGGAGGGAAAAGGGAATAGTGACAGTTACCAAAAATGGGAAAAAAATAAAAGCAAGAAGAGAGTCATTAGGCATTTTTTTTAATGCACAGAAGAGAACTGAATGAAGAATTGTTAGAAAATATAACAAGAACTGCTTTGGAGATAACATGTTAAATTTATCATATACTTAAGAGGAAAAGATTCATTACATGGATTTGTGGTTTCATGTAATGACCTTTTTTGGCTCTGCCATGTAAATGAAAACATTCATATAATTTTTTTGTTAAGTTCAGAATTTTTTAAAAAAAAGGAAAATTATGAATTTTAATTTTTTTCTATGACTTCCAGTGCACCAGCATCTCTACAATAATAGTTCTTTTAAAAGATCATTTCTACTATGAGGGATAATATTCCTTATATAATAATGAGGACTTTTACTTCTGGAGTTATCCTCTGTCCCGTGTTATGACGTAGCTTTAATCTGCTTTAAAACTGCAATAACAATATAGCCTCTCACCAAGAAAATCCCAGATGGGATCATGAAAAATTGGACACAATTGAAAACAAACAAATAACAACAAATACACAGCCAAGAGTTTTTGTTTAAAGTTCTTTAATGAAAGGGAATCCCATTTCCTATCCAGTCTTACTCAGCCAAAATCTACCCTTTGACCTTTGAGGCCTCTTTCTTCCAAATGACAGTACTTCAAATAATTAAGTACTAAGGACATGTTCCCCTCTTTTGTTCTCTTCCTCAGTCATAACATCCCATTATTTCAACCAATCTTCTTATTGCTTTACAATCTGGTTCCTTAGAAACTCTAGCATTTAACAGATTCCTGAAATGTGATATCCAGAACAGAATACAGTATTCTTGATGAGGCCTGAACAGGGAAGAATAGAGTGGAATTGGTATTTTAATAAAAACATATAGTTTTGCAAGCCACCTATTCTTCCAGAGATACATTATCACTTATAAAACTAAAGAACTAAAAGCTTGTAGCATTTGTTCTCAATTAATTTTCTAAAACATGCAAGGTATTTTACAATGACACTAAGGAAACAAAGACAAAAAATGACCCTAAAGCACTTTACAATCTAGTAGGGGAGGGATAAGATAAGGATACAAAGAACTAAAATTCACTTTCATATGAAAGATTCCAAGGAAAGCACCAGTGGAGGAGATAACATCTGAACTAAGCCTTGAAGTAAACCTATAAGAAGCCTCGGGCTGAAAATGCAGGGTGACACCAGATAATGAGGATCCATGAAAACTGAGTTTGTATTTTATTCAGCCAACATTACAAAGGCTCTCAAAGATTGAAGTGATGTAATAACACCTGTGCATTAAGCACATTACTCTGGGTTGGGGAGGTGCAAGAAAGAAGAAGAGAAAAGAGAAAGGGGTAGGATTAGGAAGGGGGGGGGGGCAAGGAGCAGAAACACTAAGCAGAGTCCCCCAATCCCACCCTTAGGACTAGAGATAAGGGAGAGGAAGAGACAGAAGGTTAAGAGAACAAAGCTGGAATCATGGACTCTGGGGGTTGCTAGAGCTCTCAGGGTCATGTCTGAAAATCCTTTCTGCTCCCTACATATCTAGTGTCCATTCCAGCCTTGACAGGAAGAGAAATGTAGGCACTGACTGAGCCATCAATTCCTCTTGGGGACACCTCTAAGTGGGAGGAAGTGGTTTCCTTTCCTTGAGCTGAGATTGTCCTTTTTTATTAATTTATCCACTGGACTCAACTCTCCCTCCAGGGCCTGAACAAGCTTAATCTTCCATTTTCTAGACTTGAAGAGGATCCAATCCATAAGAATTCATCTCTTCTGAGGGCTAAACCCCCGTGGATCCTTCCACTAATGCTCAGTTGACCTATTTGGTCCTTGCCCTCAACTGGAGGTTTTGCTGAGGATGTGATCTGACCCCCTGTGGAGAACTTTGGCCGGTGTCTTTGCCCTGCCATTCCACCATCTTGGGCTGGATGGTTCATTTCCTGACCTCAATTTTCTTCTCCACAAATTACAGTAGTTGTACAATGCAAAGAGCCAACTAGTCGTAGGACACAGATTCAAATCCTACCTGAGACTTATTGTGTCATGTTAGGCAAACTATTGAGCTTCTCTGAAATTTATTTCCTCATTTGTAAAGCCAAGGGGTTGAATAAAATGGCTATCTAATAGCTCTTTTAAATATGTGCTCCTATGATCTCAAAAGTCCTTTTCCAACTTGAGACTGGATAAATCTAGGACAAAGAATGCAAATAAAAGAAAGCATCATCCCTACTCATAGGGCTCAGGTCCTCTCAATCAATCAACAAGCATTTATTAACTCCAACTATGTGCCAGGCAGTAGGCACAAGGTTTTGTTTTTTTTTTTGGGGGGGGGGAGATTGGGAGAGTGGAGGATAGGAGGTGAGGATGGGGTAGGAGTAGTGGTAGTGCCTAACACAAAAATAAAATAATCTGAACTATCAAAGAACTTGCATTCTTTCAGGGAAACATGTGGGGAGATGCAAATATACAAAATAAATAGAAAATAATTTGGAGAGGGAGGAAAGAGGTACTGGCAGCTTGAAAGATCTGAAAAATCTTGATAATCGAAGTGGGCTTTGAAATGGGCTTTGAAGGAAACTAAAAGTACTGGGGGGCAGAGGTGAGGAGGGAATGCATTCCAGGCATTGGTGGACAGCCTATGTCTATCCATGGGAAGAGAAAGGAAATAAACATTTATTATACACCATGTTAGGTGCTTTACAAATAATAGCTCATTCCATCTTCACAACTCTTTGAGGTAGATGCCATTGTGATCCCCATTTCACAGTTGAAGAAACAGAAGCAAACCAAAATTGTCTTGCCTAGAATAATACTGTTGGAGGTCTAGGCCCAGCTCTGAATATGTGGGTACTAAATAGTCTTGCCCAATCTCAACCCTGGATTACCTTAATTATGTGCCTCAATTCCTAATGCAGGAGAAGAGAAAGGAAAATGAAGGAAGTCACCTTAACTAAATCAATCTAGAAAAAATTAGAAAACTGTGCTAAATCTACTTCATATTTATAATTTACTTATATCTAACCTCAACTGGACCCTCACTTCAGCAAGGCAGTCCTTTTCCCCGCAGTTGCTATTCCAAAGCTCTTTCCTCAAGAGTTCCAAAACACCACTATGTCTCCTCTGTCAAGGATCTCACCATACACCAAGAAATTGAAAACTTTTAAAGATGACTCCTCTCTTCTTCCCTCTTGTTCTCACAACCTCTTGACATCATCCTCCACTATACCACCATTTGTTTTGGTGTCCAATGAAAACATGGCCCTTCTCCTTGCTAAGGCCAACCCTGCTACATGTACAGCTGACAGGCAAACTATGCTTATTCGGATGAATATTTGGCAGATATTTTCTTGAAAATGAAAAATGAGTCTGTCACTGCAAAGAAAACAACCGAAAGTATTTGCTGTCAATGATAAAATTCAAGCTTTCAAGTGAAAATTAGAATTTTGGAAAACTTGTATTTGTTTCTGTAAGTTTGATAGCTTCCTAATACAGACTTTTCTGAATTGATGAGTGGTCATACTAAATAAATGAGATTGCTGTGATATTATAGTTGACATTTAATATATGTGTGTAGATTTGGAAATTTATAAAAAGAAACATGTCTTCATTTTGAAGATCTCCATAACATAATAAACCATTATTTTCCAAATGATCATTGGATGATATTACTAAATCATGCACACATAAAAGATTCATTCAAAGTTCTAGATAATAAAAGCTAATATTTGTATAGTATTTACTATGGCCAACCATTGTGCTAGGTGCTTTACAAATAACCTTATTTCGTCCTAACAACAACTCTGAGAGGTAGGTACTATATTATTTTCCCTATTTTGCAGATGAGGAAATTGAGGCAAACAGATTTGCCAAAGGTCTCACAGTTATGAAATGCCTCAATACAGATTTGACCCTTCGGACTCCATTTTCAGCCCTCTATCCATTGTGTACTGGCTTACCTTGCTGATAGAGAGGTCTATCCAATTAAGTTCATCTGAGGTTTCAGATTCCTCATTGCAATTAATCTTTACAAAATTATCAATTGTCAAGTTTTGGCATAGTACCAGAGAATATCCAGAATTATCCAAAAATATTACTAAAATATTCTTTCCTTTCCCAACTATTTATCTACATGAAACTAGGTTTTCTTCATATACTTCAAAAAAAACCAACATACCTATCATTAACAGATTGAATGCAGAAGCAGGTTTCTAGCTGCCTTCTATTAAGCTAGACTTGAAGACATTTACAAAATTGTTAAACAATGCCATACTTGCTAAATTTTTTTAAATAAGATTATTTTTCATTAAAATGTTGTCAATATGAAATGGAGTTACTGTTATTTTTAATAAGTAAATATTTTTAAAGTTAAAAACAGAGTAAATTACCCTGTAGTACAATGAAGAATGGATTAGAGAGGGGAAGACACTAAAGATAATGGCACCAGCTAGGACAGTACTAGAATAATTCAAGGGAGAAGAGAATTTGTGGCTGAAGCAGGGAATTAAGAAAAAATGGGAATGGAATATGAAATTTTGGAGAGGTAAAAAAACAGGATTCAACAATTTTATGTGCTGGATGAAAAAAGAAAATATCAAAGATCACTCTGAGTGGTAGCTATATGGCACAGTGAATAGAGTACCAGCCCTGAAGTCAGGAGGACCTGAGGTCAAATTTGACCTCTGACACTTACTTAACACTTGCTAGCTGTGTGACACTGGGCAAGTCACTTAACCCCAATTGCCTCAGGGGAAAAAAATTACTCTGAGATTTTAATTCCTGGAATTAAATTTAATTCCTGGGGGGAAACAACATTATCAACAAAAAAAGAAAAGAAAATGGATAGGCCTGGGGGAAGTGGGGGAGTGGGGAAGCTACAAGTTCTGTTTTAGATATATAAAATTTTAGGCCAATGATATGCAGGTGGAGATATCTCTGAGGGGAAGGTAAAAACTGGTGATGCACATTTTGGAGTTATCCATATAAAAAGGATAATGTAAAGTTTATACAAGTGAATTAAATTGTTGAAATAACATAAAAAGAGAAGAAAGGAGCTGAGGACAGTCTTGGAGTGTCTACTCCAAGTTAAAGGACAAAATAAAGATGAAGTAACAAATTAGAGTCAAAAGAATGACTTAAATAGGAAGGAAACCTAGTTAAAGAAGACATGGGAATAGATTTTTAAAAAGGAAGATGCTCCCTACAGTGGTAAATCCTTCATAAAAGTCAAGGATGAAAACTCAGTAGTGTCCATTGGCAATCAATAATTATTTATTAAATGCTTACTATGTGCCAGACACTGTGCTAAACAATGAATATACAAAGATTTTTTTTTTTTAAGTTCCCACCCTCAAGGAGCTCATAATATAACGGGGAAGAAGACATGTAAACATTATGTACAATCAAGCAACATATGGGATAAAATGACAGTCAGGGGATGAATGAGAGGACACTAGTATTAAGAGAATAAGGCTTCCCGCAGAAGTTGTATTTTTAACTGGAACTTGAAGACTGCCAACAGGAGGAGATGAGAAGAAAGAACATTCCAGATATGGGAAGATAGCTAAAATTCCTAGAGTTGTAAGACAGAGTATTTTGTTGGAAGAACAGAAAGGAGGCCACTGGATCCCAGCAAAAGCAATCAAGTTATTGGTAATTTTTGAGAGAGTCATATCTTTAGACTAATGACAAAAAAGGGGCCCACTTGCAGGAGGTGGAAGAATATGTGACTATCAAGATGGAGGTAGTAAAGTTAGGTAATTCTTTCTAGATAGGGAAAAAGTAAACAGAAGACAATAAATTGAAGTACTATCAGGACAGGGGAAGTTTGGGTTTTATTTTTAGATAATGGAGACAATTTAGATTTAGATTTAGATTGTTTTTCCCATTTTGATCTGATTTTCCTTGTGCAGCATGATAAATGTGGAAATATGTTTAGAAGAATTGCACATGTTTAACCTATATTGGATTACCTGCTATCTAAGGGAGTAGGGAGGAGGGAAGGGAAGAGAAAAATTTGGAATACAAAGTTTTGCAAGGGTGAATGCTGAAAATTATCTTTGCATGTATTTTGAAAAATAAAAAGCTATTATTATTTTTTAAAAGAGCAAAAACTGTCTTTCACCTTTCTTTGTATCCCCACATAAGACCTAGTACATAGTGTATGCCACTTAATAAAAGCAAGTTGACTGAACCCTTTAATATACTTTTATGACTTTTAGTAGCACTTTACCGTATAGAAAATAGAGCAGAGATGACAGATGATGGAGTTAAACCTTCTATTTATTCATTCTTTATACCTTAAATACTTCAAGTTTTTCAACATTTCAATTTATATTTCAACATCTGAAATATTAAATATTTTGATTCATGAACTAGGTTTTCTCCAATAATATAGATCACAATCCTATGGTGCTTTAGTAGATGGTTTTCTTGAGTTGTTGTGACTCAAGCATTCATCTCTCCATTTAATCCTAAATCCTTAAACAAACAAACAAAAAAATGCATTCTATTACCAGGGCCACACATAAAATCTTTCTAATTTGGAAGGGCTTACCAGAGCTTGTTCTCTGCTGGGATAAACTTTGAGACCCTAGGGCCAACTCCTTCCTATGATTAAGCCTCAAGGTAGAGCTTTTTTTTGTAGAAAAATTCCTTTCACAGCTATCAAAACAAAAAAATCTGAATGTCAAGATAGCTGTTGTCCATCCATTTTCAAAGAGGACCAATGACATCATGGGTGATGGCTTGACTTGAATATGAATTGAATTTAGGTAAGGCAGAGCTTGCAAAGACATCAGCCTCATAGCTATAATTTAATAAAAAGAATTTACTTTTTCTACCAATTAGATGGATATGAGTTGGAGTTTCTAGTCCCAAGACATGACTTCATGTAGTTTACATTTTAAATGGCGGCAAGGGCTTTAACCACTAAAAAGGTAAACTAAAAAGAAAAATTTACTAAGAAGTAAATCTGCAAAGGGAAGATTAAATGAATCCTTTCAACTAGTGTTATCTGCATTATTGTTCTGTTTAAAGAAGTAAGTTTCAGGTCTGCCAAGGCCTCCAGAGAGCCAAACATAGTATGCTTCAAAACTTCCATCTCCATTCACATGCTTTTATAGACAATAAACAGTGAGTTTTAAAAATAAGCAGAAAATACTTGGACATATTAAATGAGTTCCCCTCTGCCACCCTGCCCCCAAAAAAACAAAGCTGATGTTTATATTTTACAGAGTTGTGCTCACTATCTAAATTCAGTCCTTGATCCTACTCTGAATAGTTTGGAAACAATCTATGGCCAGAATGGATGAGAAAGCTTAAATTAATAACTTTATCAAGACCATATATTTCAGGGAGAACTTTTGGCTTTTCCTTCATTACCTTCTACAGTTTTAGCTTGTCCTCAATTAGCACATTAATTACAGAATCACGATAAAAGAGGAAACTTTACTACCATGTGAAAATAAAATATCTCTATGTTGTATATCTTTCACTATAAGAAAAGCTAAGATGTGCTAATCTCCATCAATTATCTTGAAAACATATGTCATGATGAAAAGCAGGCAAGACATTGTGGAAAGGCTAACAAAAATGTAATATTATTCCAAGTAAACTCAAAATATTTGGGGAGACAATACCATCAAACTAAAATGAAGTCAGAAAGTATTGCCATTGTTCAGATATTTCCTAAACTTGGCAACTTTCCTAACTATTCTATCTCTGTTTCCTATTAGAACAGAATAATGAAGACTATAATGTATCTGACTACCAAATCTTAACTAATGATGGAATCTCTAACAATGTTCTGTCCTGGAAAGGACATCAAAAAAAAAAAAAAAAGCATAATAGGGAAAGTGCATCCACACTGCAGGATTGCTACAGCTGAGTCCTACAGTATTCAAATCACTTTGAAGTGAATTTGAATTTAATTGGCAAAACAATGTCTAAATAAATGGTGTCAAATTCAAATAGAAATGAGTTGAGAGGCCAGTGATGTATAGATATAGATATTTATATATCTATAGACACACATATACATACATATATATATAAAGATCCCTATGGGCCACATGACAGTTCTAAAATGCAGTATTATCTATGTTTTAATGTATTTTATTTTGTTACACATTTTCCAATTACCTTTTATTCTAAAGTTGCACTTAGGAGTGTTGTGGCCCACAGACCATAAACCTCTGGTTTAGCTCACCTCTTCAAAAAATGCTTCTTTGATAAATTACAACAATGGAACTAATTGTATAAGATGTAAATGGAATATTATATTTCAATCAAAAAAAGAACTTCACAAGTATTTTGAGAGAAGCAGAGTTAAACACTAATTTGTCTGAAAAAGATCTAGAAGTCCTCAAAGACTGGAAGATTAATATGAATCAACATTGATATGGCAGCCAGAAAAGCAAATGTGATTTTAGTTTCCATTGAGAGGCATACAGTCCAGGAATAAGAAGTTGATGATACATGCTGCACTCAGCCCTAGTCAGAATACAACTGGAATATATAGTTCACTTCTATGTATCTGATTTAAGAAAGGATATTGAAAAGCTAGAATGTCCCTATAAGTCAACAAAGATGATGAAAAGCCTTAAGATTATACCAAAGGAAAATTAGCTGAAAGAAGTAGGTGTGATTATTTAGCTTTTTAATTTTTATTGAAGTTGTGATTTCATTAGTCAGAGAGCAGATCCGTACTATTCCTGAAATTTAAGTCTTAGAAAATTGGAGGTGGAGGATGGGGGAGGAGCGGGGAAGGGAATAACGAGTGGTTAACTGAGCCACCTACACGTCAGACAGTATATGTCAAAGACAGGTCTGATCAGCGGTTTTCCTAAATCTGGGCTCAGTACTCTAACCGCTACGGAACACTGCCTCTCAAAGCATAATAGCAAACTCTGAAGTATATGAAGACTAATACATCAAAGAAGGATTCAATTTGATCAGCTTGGCACCAAAAGGCAAAACTAGGAGCAATAGGTTTGATGTAAAGAAAAATATTGTAATAACTACAGTGATATAAAAGAATAGGTTGCTATAGGAGGCACAGGGTGCCCCCTCAGTGAGTGTCTTTAAGCAAAGATTGGATGGCTATAGTTGTGTAAAATAGAAAAAAGTATAGTTCAAGTGACAAGTGAACCAGATAGCCACTGAGAGTCTCTTCTGACCATGATTCTGGGAGGAGTTAAGAATGTCAAAAATCAAAGATATCATATCTCAGAACTATTAAAGTGAATAGTGATTTACTCTGTAAAATAGTGATCTTCTCATAGACTTATAAGCCCAAAATTTAAACTAAAGGATTTTTACCGAGTTATTTCAGAATAAAGAAATTAGAAAAACTTTTTTGGTCACCCAATTTTTAAAAATAATCAATGCATTTTTGTGAAATTATTTTTTTTCACACTTAATTTAAAATAAATACTTTGACTCCAGAATTAGACAGTAATTAAAAACTAAACTTCATAAAGTGCTTAAAGGTTTGCAAAGCACTTTACATATTTTATCTCAGACCTCACAACAAACTTTTAAGGCAGGTACTGTTATTATCCCCATTTTACAAATGAGGAAATAAGCTGAGAAACCTTCCCCAGAATCATACTTAATAACAAACATCTGCGGCAGGATTTGAACTGAAGTCTTCCCGACCCCATATTCAAACACTCTAATACTATCTGCTGCAATGCTTGCCCCTCTAAATAAAAGTAACAAAATTGAGTTGATGGTCTTGTATAAATCTAGTTCAGATATTACAAAAATATCAAATAAGAATTGGATCTTCTCTAGGCACAGAGTATATATTTAAAGACAGGATGCAATGTGTAAAAACCTATGACTAAAAAGCAAATTCTTAAGTTGTTCCTTAAAATTCTTATTGAAATTATGACATTTACTTAGATAAATGGGAAACCATTCATCTCCTGGAAAAATAAGAATCAGTAAAGAAAAATCTATTGTAACCTCTCTAACAATTCCAAATAATTAATTAGCTACAGTCAGCTACCCTCTAAATTTTGGCCTTCTACTCTATGTCATCAATTAATTTTGTAACAAAGTCTATCTCTCACATGACTTTTGGACCTATTCTATTCCTAACTAAATTTGGTTTTCCCCTCCCCTCTTTAGAAAAACCAAGATGACCCTCTGCTCCTGAGTGCTAACTATACTGATGCCCAACTTTGTGTGGGTATCTGATTCTACTAGCTCACTCATTGCAGATAAGAACACCCAAACTCAAGAGATCCACCAGCCTCAGCTTCCCTGGGAAGTTGAAATCTCAGGCGTACATCACACACATAAAAATTCCCAAATTATCTATTTTTTCACTTCCCCCAAATACTTCTATCTCACTTCTAATTAAAACATTATCAAATGCAAATGATGGTAAAAAAGATAACTTCTCTTTAGATTCCATCCCATGAGAGAAAGGAAGGGAGAAACTAAAGAAGAGGGATAGGGGGGACCTTTTATATAATTTAACCCTGTTTATATCAAGAAAAGTTAAAAATACTATATGATGCTTTTGTCAAAATATCATTCCACATAGAAATCAGTAGTATCATTTGTTAAAAAAAAAAAAAAAAAAAAAATCAAGCTTAATGCATTATCTCGCAAAAAAATACTATTAGACAGAAAGGTAGCAGAATTTCTTTAATAACAAAGTGGTTTGTTGTTGTTGTTGTTAGAAAAAAGAGAAACTTTAAAAGATACACAAGGCTCACACCGTAAATTATCAATGATGATTGTTCTTTTTTATACCTTAACATTGACACAATAGTAACATACTACCCCAGTGTCATGTAGAGCATGAATAGAATATACACACCACTAATACAAACACAACAGAAGATGCAATGAGTATCCAGTTTTAAATGATAGAAGACTGTCTCTTTCAAAATGCAAGCCAAAAATATCTGAAATTAAGAAATGTTAATTATGTGCTTTTTGCTACATATGTATTTAAAATGCTTGCCTCTTATTCAGGAGCCAGGATAAACCAAATGAAGAATACAATGAAAAAGATATGACTCACATTCACTATTAGGCCACAGCAAAAACAGAAAATAGTAACATTCCTTTGGTTGATTTTTAATGCAGAATGACATAAATTTCTAATTTCTGTCTTGCTTTTTTCCCTTTTTTCCTTTCCAAATCCTTTAATTCACATTTCTGAGGTGTAGGTACTTTATGTCTTCTGGGCATTCTTCAGGTTCCACTTTTCTGCCCAAAGATGATGCAACTAAAAAGAAAACAAACATGATAAGATGAATAAAGACTTTCTTTTTGCAAAATTGTTTTTCAGAATGACTCAATCAAATTTAATTTGTAAAATACCTGTCATTTGCTAGGACTCTGACCATCAAATTTCATTCATTCTTCTAGGTTTATTCTCTTAGTTTGGAGTCTTCTAAGAGAAGTAACCTTATGAGGCCATTTTTCCATTTGGCCATTCATTTTGACATAGTATAACTGAATAAATCATCTATCAGGAATTGACTCATCTCCTTTTATTAAGGGAGCCCTCTAGCTCCTCAATTTATATTTTATTTATTTATCTGTGTACATAGCATATTCCCCTTGGTAATGAATGTAAATTCCCTTAAAGCAAATAGTTTGTTTATTTTTTTAATCACCAGAGCTTATACCCAGTGTTTAATAAATTTTCTTGGATTAAATTATTCAAGAGAGTCAAAAGAATATCTCTGAATCCTTTGCAAGGAAAAAAAACAAAAGAAAACAAATTTCTTTCTTAAACTGCTAAGAATCTGACTTATAATATATTGACAGCCCCCACATTGCCAAATTATCAACTATAACCAACATAATGAAATTTGGGGGGAGGGAGGGGTGACGACGACTATTGTGTCTCCTCCTTAGAAAAATGTGAATCTCTCCATTTTCCAGGACCTCTAATATCTAACTTTACTGACACTTATCAAAGAATTCAGAATAATACAAATGTTCAATCACTTCCACATCTTATTTCCTGACTTCCTTCAAGACTCAGTTCAAAGCCCATCTGATAAAAAAAAACTCCCAACCTCCCCCTGAGCTGCTAAGGCTGTCCTTTCTATACTATTTTTATCCATGCCGTTTGTACCCAGTTGTTGCATCCCAGAGGGCAGGATCTGAGGTTTTTTATTTGGGGTTTGGGGTTTGTTGGTTTGGTTTGGTTGTTGCTATTCTTTGTATTCCCAATGTTTATCAGTGTCTGTCATATAGTTATTTCTTTAACATTGTTTGCTGACTGACAAACTATTGTGATAAAAGCAGGTAAAAACCAATGGTAAGAGCATTTTAAGTACTGTAAAATATTTCTCCTATTACACTCAGGATGGGTCAGCTCCTGAATAGGACAAATACACAGGCAGGTAGGTGCCCATATTAAATTAACAATGTGAGCTGGAGAGCATTCCCGTTCTTCTGTCACTCCTATACTCCAGGATGTTTCTAGGTCCTCTAGGGCAATATTAATCATACAGATTTGAGGCAAGAGTTAGCCCAGTTTAACAAAAGCAGAAGAGATTAAGAAAAATGGCTGTGAAAATATAAAACAATTCTACAAGAAATATCTTAACATCACTGATAACCATGATGGCATGGTTACAATCTACAGTCAGACATCCTGGAGAATGAAGTCAAGTGGATCTTAGAAGGCATTCCTAACAAAAAGGAAAGAGGAAGTAACAGAATTCTAGCTAAACTATTCAAAATCCTAAAAGAGGATGCTGTTGAAGTGCTGCACTCAATAGGCCTATAAATTTGGAAAGCTCCACAGTGGCCATAGGATTGAAAAAGATCAGTTTATGTCCCAATCCTAAAGAAGGACAATGCCAAAGAATATTCAAATCCCCAGATAAATTGTGTTCATTTCACACACCAGCAAGATTATACTAAGACTCTGCAAATGAGGTTTCAGTAATCTGTGAGCCCAAGAATTAGGAGAATTACAGGCTGCTTTTCAAAGGAGAGGAATTAGGGATCAATTTGACAATTGTCATTAGCTGGATTATGGTGAAAGAAAGGGAATTGCAGAAAACCTTCTGCTTCAATAACTAAATCAAAGGCTTTGACTGTGTAGATCACAGTGGCAAGTCCTCAAAAGAGATGGGAGAACCAGATCATCTTACCTATCTTCTTAGGAACCTGTATGAAAGCCAGGAAGCAAGAACTGAACATGGAACTGATTGGTTTAAAACAGGAAAAGGAGTACAACAAGACTGTAGAGTATCACTTTATTTATCTTACTCATATATCGAGTACATTCATGCAAATGCTAGATGAATCAAAGGTTGGAATTAAAATTGCTGGGAGAAACAACAAAAATCTGATATTCAGGTGATAGCATATTCATGGTAGAAGTAAAAAAAAAAAAAAAAAGTAAAAAGGAACTCTTGATAAGAATGAAAGAGGAGAGTGTAAAAGCTTGGCTTGAAGCTTAACATAAAAGAAACTTAGATCTTAACAATCGCTCCCATCACTTTCTGGCAAACAGAGGGAGAAGAAATGGAAATGGTATTTTATATTCTTGGTCTCAAAGATCACTGCAGATAGAAATTACAGGCATGAAATTAAAAGGTGTTTGCTTCTTGAAAAGAAAGCCATAGGAGCAGCTGGTTGGTGTAGTAGATATAGTAACAGCCCCCAAAGTCAGGAGGACCTGAGTTTTCTGGCTTCAGAAACTTAAAACTTCCTGGGTGTGTAACCCTGGGAATGTCATATAACCTCCATTGTCTCAGCAAGAAAGAAAGCTATGGCAAATTTGGAAAGCATAATAAAAAGCAGAGACAGTACTATGTCAACAAATGCCTGTATAATTAAAGGTATGGGTTTTTTTTTTTTCCAGTAGAATGTATGACTGCAAAAAAAAATGAACTATAAGGAAAGCTGAGCACCAGAGAATTGATGCTCTCAAATTATAGTGCTAGAGAAACTTTTGAGCATCCCTTGGTCAAATGGTCAAATCAGTCAACATTCAAAAAAATTAATTCAAGCTATTCACTGGAAGGTCAAATACTGAAGCTGAAGCATAAATAGTTTGGCTATATAATGAAAAGGCAAAACTCACTGAAAAAGACCTTGATGTTGAAAAATATTGAAAGTAAAAAGAAGAAGGGACAGCAGAAAATAAGACAGATAGATAGTATCATGGAAACAACAAACATGAACTTGGACAGACTTTGAGAATTAGTGAAAAATAGAAGAGGATGGCATGTTATGGTCCATGGGATCACAAGAATCAGACAAAACTGAACAACAACAAAGCTGCTCAAGCAACTAAGGACAAGTCTGGGCAATCCAAGAAATTAGTGGTTATATGAAATAAGATCCTGCCATATTCTGCTGGAACCTCAAAATATTGATTGAATTGAATGTAGGAAATAGACTCTGTATGGCAGAGCAAATGTAAAATATATCTACTTATAGCCTACAATGCGAATATCAGGAATACATTGTATCAATAAGTCAGGAACAACAACCCATTTGCTTTTAAGTACAAAGATATACCCATATATAATAAACTATAAAATGCCTAGAACTTCATAATGATTCATTCTCTGTGTAGCACCATGACAAATTAGATGTTATTAATAGTTCCCACATTTGCTCTACAGGGCACTGATAGCAGGGAGGTTGCTGAAGACATGCGTTTAAATCATATGAAGGCTATTTTTTTCCTAACATTTCAATAATATTTAATTTTTTAAATTACATGTAAAGATAGTTTTCAACATTCACTTTTCTAAGATTTTGAGTTCCAAATTTTTTCTCCTTTTCTTACCCACTTCTCCCCCATGATACATGATCCATGTACAATCATTTTAAACATATTTCCACATTAGTTATGTTGTGAAAACAAAATCAGAACAAAAGGAGAAAACCACAAGAAAAAGCAAAGAAACAAAAAAGGTGAAAATAGTATGCTTTGATCCAAATTCAATCTCTATAGTTCTCTCTTCTAGATAAGGGCAACATTTTCCATCCCAAGTATATTGGAACTGTCTTGGATGCCTGCTTTGCTGACAAAATGTAAGTTCTTCATACTTGATCATCACACAATCTTGCTATTTCTGTATACAATGTTCTCCTAGTTCTGCTCACTTCACCCAACATCACTTCATGTCATTTGAAGTTATTTTTAATCAGCCTATCATTTCTTATAGAATAGTAATATTCCTTTACATTCATATATCATAACTTATACCACACATGCTTAATATTTGTTGAATGCTGATGTTGTTCTAATGGCATCAAGTCTAGAAGTCCTAATGGATTTGGGAAGCAACATACGATTTTTCAATGATCCAAACTATTAGCTTATTCAAACCTCATCTTATGAAAACAGTAATGTTCCTTCTGACTTTATATGAGTGTGAATCAATCTCAGAAGAATCAAAATTATGAATGAGGTAAAAGAAACAGGAGACAATAATGATTGCCAATGTTAACCTACATACAAAATATGGTATAAAAGACATTATCAAGGTCAGGTTATGACCAGAAGAAGAGATGAGCTGACCATGTTGTAAGAGCAAGGAATATAGATGGATATTCAAAACATTACATTGGCACATTTTTTAAAATTACCCACATAATGGCTTCTAGTATACTAAAATAGATCCTGATGATGATCTTTTACGGAAGAACATGGACAAAAATCTCACAGGATGGAGGCATTGCAACCTGCACCAATGGATCATAGAGCTACTCATTCATTCTACTGAATAATCAAAAAGGCCTCTAAAATCCCTTTGGACTTTGAGATTCTGATTCTCCTCTGCATAATTTTGTACTAGTTGGTGAAAAAGACACAAAGTCTATGTGATACATGATCCTTTCCTATGGGGAGTCTGCAGTCCAGTTGAAATAGGAAAACATGAAGGAAATATATATATATACACACATAATTGCCTTATGATTCATTATGGAAAGAGGAAGGAGTAAATATATTTTACATAAAGCCTTCACACATGGATCCTATTAAAAGGAGGTTAATTGGACTCTTTTCTCATTATTTATACTTCTTCATATGTGACTGTAGAACAAGGAACTGAGGAAGTCCACCCTTCCATTTTAGATTTTCTTGACAAAGATGCTGGAATGGTTTGCCATTTCCTTGTCTACCTCATTTTACAGATGAGGAAACTGAAGCAAACAGAATTAAATGACTTGCCCAAAGTCACACAGCTAGTAAGTGTCTGGGGCCATATTTATACTCAGATCCTTCTGACTTCAGCACCAGCACTCTATCTGCTGAACCACCTACCTACCAAGCTTACTAGTCATTTATTCCTATGAGATTCTAGGTGTAACCTCTTAGAACAAAACGTCTAATGTACTCCAAGGTTATAGAGGATTTTGTACCTTGGCCCTAGTACTAATGTTGCATACCCTTTGCTACTAGAGGCCCCTCTGATTGTAGGCTGACATAAAGAGTTCCTCCCTAAATCTGTACTTGAGGAAGAGGGCAAGCCATTTCACTTATGACTGGGCTACACTCATCATGGCCCCCAAACAGTCAGGTACCTTCCTTTCCTCCCCACCTCCCTTAACTGTGCCCTTTTAGATTCCTTTAATCCAAACATAAAAAGAAAACTTTATTAAGCCATAAGCAATAAATAGTTGTCCAGCTTCTTCTTGAAGGCCTCCAATGAGAGGCCTCCAATCCCTTACCTCCCAAGGCAAACACTTTTACAACTAAACAACTCATATTATTAAGGAATTATTATTGATTTTAGTACTGGAAGCAGAGGCAAGATAGCAGTGAATAGACAGTTTTTGGCTCAGATCAATACCAGATCAAGCCTCTGAACTGGTTTTGGAGTGACAGAACGCACAAATATTTGGAGTGTAACAAATTTCTAGCAGAAGGAAGAACTTCAGGAAAGGCCTGTCTCAATTTTTTTTTAAATTTAATAGCCTTTTATTTACAGGTTATATGCATGGGTAACTTTTACAGCGTTAACAATTGCCAGACCTCTTGTTCCAGTTTTTCACCTCTTACCCCCCACCCCCTCCCCTAGATGGCAGGATGACCAGTAGATGTTAAGTACATTAAAATATAAATTAGATACACAATAAGTATACATGACCAAAACATGATTTTGCTATACAAAAAGAATCAGACTCTGAAATCTTGTACAATTAGCTTGTGAAGGAAATCAAAAATGCAGGTGGGCATAAATATAGGGACTGGGAATTCAATGTAATGGTTTTTAGTCATCTCCCAGAGTTCTTTCTCTGGGCATAGCTGGTTCAGTTCATTACTGCTCCATTGGAAATGATTTGGTTGATCTCGTTGCTGAGGATGGCCAGGTCCATCAGAACTGGTCATTATATAGTATTGTTGTTGACGTATATAATGATCTCCTGGTCCTGCTCATTTCACTCAGCATCAGTTCGTGTAAGTCTCTCCAGGCCTTTCTGAAATCATCCTGTTGGTCATTTCTTACAGAACAGTAATATTCCATAATATTCATATACCACAATTTATTCAGCCATTCTCCAACTGATGGACATCCATTCAGTTTCCAGTTTCTAGCCACATACAAAAAGGGCTGCCGCAAACAATTGTGCACTGTGTACAGTGTTAAGTGTGGATCAATGCCTAGTTTCTGCCATATTAGTTTCCAATTTTCCCAGCAATTTTTATCAAACAGTAAGTTCTTATCCCAAAAGCTGGTGACCATAAATATTGACCGGCACTTAACACCATACACCAAGATAAGGTCAAAATGGGTTCATGACCTAGGCATAAAGAATGAGATTAAAAATAAATTAGAAGAACACAGGATAGTTTACCTCGCAGATCTGTGGAAGAAGAAGGAATTTATGACCAAAGAAGCTAGAGATCATTATTGATCACAAAATGGAAAATTTTGATTATATCAAATTGAAAAGCTTTTGTATAAACAAAACTAATACAGACAAGATTAGAAGGGAAGCAATAAACTGGGAAGATATTTTTACATTCAAGGGTTCTGATAAAGGCCTCATTTCTAAAATACAGAGAGAATTTATTCTAATTTATAAGAAATTAAGCCATTCTCCAGTTGGTAAATGGTAAAAGGATATGAATAAACAATTCTCAGACGAAGAAATTGAAAACTATTTCTAGCCATATGAAAAGATGCTACAAGTCATTATTAATTGGAGAAATGCAAATTAAGACAACTCTGAGATACCACTCCACACCTGTCAGATTGGCTAGAATGACAGAGAAAGATAATGCAGAATGTTGGAGGGGATGTGGGAAAACTGGGACACTGATACATTGTTGATGGAATTGTGAATACATCCAGCTATTCTGGAGAGCAATTTGGAACTATGCCCAAAAAGTTATCAAACTGTGCATACCTTTTGATCCAGCAGTGTTTCTACTGGGCTTATATCCCAAAAAGATACTAAAGAAGGGAAAGGGACCTGTATGTGCCAAAATGTTTGTGGCAACCCTGTTTGTAGTGGCTAGAAACTGGAAACTGAGTGGATGCCCATCAATTGGAGAATGGCTGAATAAATTATGGTATATGAATGTTATGGAATATTATTGTTCTGTAAGAAATGACCAACAACAAATGAACAACAATGATTTCAGAAAGGCCTGGCAAGACTTACATGAACTGATGCTGAGTGAAATGAGCAAGACCAAGAGATCATTATATACTTCAACAACAATATTGTATGATGATCAATTCTGATGGGCGTGGCCCTCTTCAACAATGAGATGAAACAAATCAGTTCCAATACAGCAGTAATGAACTGAACAGCTATACCCAGCGAAAGAACTCTGGGAGATGATTATAGAATTCCCAATCCCTCTATTTTTGTCTGCCTGCATTTTTTATTTCCTTCACAGGTTAACTGTATACTGTTTCAAAGTCCAATTCTTTTTGTGCAGCAAAATAACTGTATGGACATGTATACATATTAACATGTATTGATCTACCTGCCATCTGGGGGAAGGAGTGGTGGGAAAGGAGGGGGAAAATTGGAACAAAAGGTTTTGCAATTATCAATGCTGAAAAATTACCCATTCATATATCTTGTAAATAAAAAGCTATAATAAAAAATAAAATAAAAATAAAAAAAATAAAAATTAGAACTGAACAAATGGAAGTGAATGAGTCAAAGAGACATTAAGAATTAGTCAAACAAAGCCAAAAGAATGAAAAACTAGAAGATTTTAATACTAATTTTCTTCTGCAATTTTTATCAGAGCTTCTGATCTGTTCTTCTTCCACATAAGAGCCCTGCAAATACTTGAACATATATATTATGTCCCTCTTATATGTCTCTCCAGGTTAAACATCCCCAGTTTTTCAACTGATCCTTATCTGACATGGCCTCAAGATCTTTCCTTTCCAAGTGCTTCCTGGTCCATCAATATCTTTCCTAAACTACGGTACTCCCAATTGAATACAATATCACACAAGTTCCCTAACCCGACCTTACTCCGAAAAGATAGGCAACCCAAGGTATCACTTTAGCAATTCTGGCTGCCATGTTACACTACAGATACATATTAAACTTGTAGTCAATACTTTTCCAGATTTTTTTTTCACAAACAAACAGGCCACATACCCCATCCTACCACCCCCACCACCCCCACCACCTCAATCTCATTCTTGGTCAAAAAAAAAAATTTACAAGTGTAAGATTTTACATTTAATCCTAGTGAATTTCTCCTAGTGAGATTCAGTCAAGAGAAAGAATGGCAAAATGGACAGAAAGCTGGTCTTGGAACCAAGAAAATTAGGAAGCACAGAGTTCAAGTTCTGACATACTTGCTGGATAATGGATTCAAGTTATAACAGATACTAGCTGTATAACTGTGACTAAATCATTTAACCTCTTATAGCTCTAGTCCAGTGGTATCAAACTCAAATAGAAATGTATCCTTACAGGGCACACATTGACTTAGAAAATATGACATTATTAACATTAATAATTAACATTATTATGTTGTACTGTGTTATTATTTATTTTGTTAAACATTTCCCAATTGCATTTAAAGTGGTTCCCATGGAAAGCCCTTATTTTGACACGTACTCAAACCAATTCTTTAAGCATGTCAGTTACATAGAAAGATGCTGACCTGCACTGATAAAGGGAGTTTTCTTACCTGCGAGTACCTTGTATTAATGAAATTAGATGACCTATTCCTATAGTTCCCTAAGAATCAGTCATTATTCTACCCTGTAAAGAACTTCAGGGATACTGGTTGTTATATAGTGAGTCAGCTCTACCTCCAGCCTTTGTGTTATCTGAAAATTAAATAAGCATGCTTTCTATGCTTTTAAATAGGTCACGGATTAAAATGCTAAACAATACAGAACTAAGCATGGATCCCTGGAACATTGCACTGCAGACATGATTCCAGATCAATCTTATACAGGCAAAGAAAGAAGGGCTCATATATTTTCCTTGTTTTTGACATGGTTAACTTCATCTTGAAAAATATCCTTCATTTAATACAAAGTAAGGAGACATATTTCTATTGTCCTTATACTTTAAAAATCTTTCCAATGTTCTCTTTGCTATTCAATTTCTCAAACAGACAGTTTTACTTGTAGAAATACAGATTTGCAGGCCAAAAAAGCCAAAACTAATAGAAAATAGACATGGTTTCTCAAAAACAAACTTTAGCCTTCAAGATCTGAAAAGAGGTTCTATTTCCTAAAAGCAGTATTCTCTTGCAACACATTTGTCTGTGTCGTGTTTTCCTGTAATAAACTTCTATTGATCTACTGTAAGCAAGGAGTAGTCTTCTTACTCAATGATATACTCTCTGAGTCCAATTTGTCTAGTCTGTACTAAATACAAACAAGTTTACCATTTTCTGACCACAACTCCTTCAGTTTTTTCCAAAAAGAACAACATGAATTGCCTGGATAAACTATATCTACAGAATTCCTCTGAGCTTCTAGTTTGATACTCTGTCAAAAAAACAAAATACTTCACAAGTATAAGACTTTATATTTAACCCTAGTAAAAATCTCCTAGAAAGAGCAAAATGTGACTGTTTTTTCCTAAAGCTATGTTGAGTCTTTGTAATCACCAATTCTTTTTCTATATGCTTACTAATAAACATCTTTTATGATCCATTCTAAAATTTTCCAAGGAATCAAGTCAAGCTTACAAGCCTATGGTTTGCAAACTCTATCCATTTTCTTTTTTAAACAATAAGAACATCTGCCCTCTTCACTATTATGACAGCTGTACCATTCCCCATGATTTTCAGCTATAGCTAATATTTGGCTCATTAATCACATCAGAGCATCAGTTTTTTCAGTACCCAAGTATGTAGTTCATCTAAGTAAGATGACTTGAATTCAACATTGGCAGCTAGATGTTTTCTTATTCTCCTTGAAGTGACCATGGGTACCAACTCCCTAGTAGCCAATTTTGTTCTATTCTTTCCTAAATGACACCTCCAAAGCTGAAAAAATAAAAGGAAAATAAAAATTCATAAACTTTGTCTATTTCTGTTGCCAACTAACCTCTCTGAGCCTTAGTTTCCTTATCTGTAAAGTAGGAATAAAATAGTATCTACTCTACAGGGTTTTTCCAAGGATAAAATAATACATTTAAAGCATTCTGCAAAACTTAAAGCTCTATATAGATGTGAGCTACCATCATCATTGTTGCTACTGTTCCCATTGACAGCAGCCCTAACTTTTCTTTGATCCTCCTCTTTCTAGCAGTACTAACAAAAATAACAACAACAAATATTTAATAAGGAAGAATGAGAGGAGGAATTGACTATTAGTATATATGTATCCTTAGGGAAGCTGTTCAGTCATTTTTTACTAATATCTGACTTCAGAGGCTCTGTTTAGGGTTTTCTTAATAGAGATACTGAAATGGTTTGCCATTAACTTCTCCAGCTTATTTTATAGATGAGGAAACTGAGTCAAATAGGGTTGGGTGACTGGTCCAGGGTGACACAGCTAGCAAGTGTCTAAGACCAGACTGAATGCAGAAAGAGGAGTTTTCCTGACTGCAGGCCTGGCACTCTACCCACTGCACCACCTAGCTGTCCCTGAGAGATCATGCATAGCAATTTCTTGAACTATCAAGAATAGGAGAAACTCCCAAGATTTGTTGTCTCAGAGGATAACCACACACTTTAGATGATTTATGTCAGAGGAAATCTAAACAACCCTATTAAAAATTACAAAGACTTAAGCAAGAAAATGGAAGCTTGAGGGCACCAACAGGGTTTTTAATCACTGCTGCTAATAAAGCAAGATTACCAACAACACGAAAACAAGAAAAAGTTTAACCATAATCAAGGTAATTATATCTCAGTCCTAAAATATTAGTCATTCAAAGTTATTAAACTCCTCTATGTATCAGCAGCTTTGCTAGATGTTAAAGATAACACTAAAGATGTGAACCTGGGTGACTAGAAATATGTACAGCTGATTTCTTAAACTGAAAAGAAAAATTTTAAAGTAGTCACTGTTTTCCTCTAAATACACAGAAAACTCCTTTACTAGTACCTTTCTCAGTTTCAAAAAGAAACATTGTTTTCTGACAAACAGAATAATAATGCCCGCAAGTCACTTACTAGCTATCTTTCTTTTTTTTTTTTTTTTTTTTGCGATGGATTGATTTTGTAAGTTATAACAATAGTTGCTTTCTATATGGTATTCAAAACTAAAAAAGTCTCAGTTATGCAGTGCTTTTATGAAATTCAAAATAACTGAATTTAGGCTTTGCTTTATTTTTATATTTTATACATATATAATTATAGAGAGGATATATATATATGTGTGTGTGTGTGTATATATCCTCTATAGCAAAGTAATATTTCAGAATAACATTTTTATAATGTCTCAGATCATTACAGTTACAATGATCTAACCTTTATATAGTGCTTACTATTTTCGGACCCTGTGCTTAAGCTCTCCACAACTATTTTCTCAGTTGATGGTCACAACAACCCTGAAAGGTAGATGTTATTAGCCCAATTATACTGATGAAGAAAGTGAGGCAAATAGAGATTAAGTGATGTTACACTTAAGCTAATAAGTGTCTGAGGCAAGATAAGAATTAAGGACTTCCTGACTTCAGGCCTGGTTTATCTACTACACCACCTAGCTGTACTTGAAAAATAAAATGAGAGTTTAAACTGAACATAATGCAAAATGGGAGCTACCAACAATTCTTGAATGAGACAACAACAGGGTAAAAACTTTATCTTAAAAAGATTATCTTGAGAAGAGTATGACAGATTGGAGTTACAAGACACTAGAGGCAGAAAGACAAATGATGAACCAATTGCAGTAATACAGACTTGAGGATCTAGGAGCCTAAACTAGAATAATGGAAATGAAGAGTAGAAGACAATAAAGAACGCAAAATGTGCTCTTTTCATTTCAAAAATTCAAGTCATTGGATATTTATTAAGTACCCTCTATGTGCAAACCACAGAAACTGAAGGTATAAAGTAAAAAAAAAAAAAAAAAGACACCATTCACTTAATAGTAAAAGGGCTTATTTTTATATATTATATATATTTATATATATTATAATAGTTTCATAAAGGAGACAAAATATGTGCACAAATAGGTAGAATTGAAAGATATAATTGAATTTACAGCTAAAGAACTTCAGATAAGTTAAAATAAATAGAACCTCTCATTTTATAGAGAAGGAAATTGTAATGACAAACCAAGAATAGATAGACAATAACTATCCAAGGCAGTATTTGAACCTAGGTCTCTAGGTCTTCTGTGGCACAATGAAAAGGGTCTTAGATTTGAATTGTGGCTCACTTACTATCTATTAAGCCTCCATTTCCTCATCTGAAAAAAAGAAAGAAAGAAAGAGAAGACAGGGAGGGAGGAAGGGAGGAAGGGAGGAAGGAAGGAAGGAAGGAAAGAAGGAAGGAAGGAAGGGGAGGGACTGTGGAAGATTAGAGTAAATAAGTTCTAAGATTTCCTCCAGTTTTAAACCTAACATTCTTTCTTTTACTCCAAGGTCAAAGGAAAAAACCCAAGGTTGATGATGGAAATTAAATTCTATATAGTTAAAGGAGATAAGGAAAAGCCTCATGGCAAAAGTAGTGTCTAAAATGGGTAGGGACAGAAGAAAAGTATTTCTGTAAATAGGAATAGGGATGGAATGCATCTTAAGCACAACCATTGATCTGCATGAGCACAAAGAGGTGAAAAGTAAGACCAAAAAGCAAAAAAACAGCAGTTTTCCTGAAAAGGATAATACATAAAAGGATGCAGAGTGAGGTAAGACGAGGATATATACCTGAAAACAGTATTTTCTTGATCACGGTTCTCTTTCAGAAGAAACATCTCCCTCTGCCCCACTGCTAGCACTAGGATCATCTTTGCGGGAGACATTTCTTTCCTTACTTGACTCAGAAGGTGCTTTTGCTCTGGTTTTTTCCTTTCTCTGTTGCTGTTTTTCAAGTTTTGAAAGCTGGGAAAGGAAAGGAAAATATATTTGTATATATTTTACATATATATACATATGCAACATATGTATTTCTCTTCAAAAATACAACATAACCTCAGTCAGAAGCAAGCTATAGCAAAATAATATTAATCATAAAACAGATTCATTTTAAATAGCTCAGTCCCAGAATCACAGAATTTTAGAGTTGAAAGGGTTCGGAGAGGCCATCTTGTCCAATCCAGATCTGATCTGCTGATAATATCACACTTACCTGCTTTTCTTTGAAGACTCAATAATTAAGAAACCATGAATGTATGTTTTAAAGTATACTATAGAATTTTCTTCTATGGAAGATCTTAAAAAAAAAAAAAAAAAACACATAGCAATCCAAAAGAGTTACTTGTCTCAAAAAGATAAATTATATGGTTTCTTTAATCAATTTTTCATGATTTTTTTTAAAAGAATGATGGCAAATTTTAGTTTTTAGGGAATCTTGTCTAACAGTTTATTTCTTAAATGATATAACATACATATAAAGAAATTCTGTATTCATAAAGTACTAAAGATATGAAAGGTATTTTATATAGAAAGAAAACCAATCAGATTTCAGTCAATTTTTTGTTTGTTTGTTAACTCCCAAAAATATAACTTGGCAAAAGATGCTTAAAGTAGCCTAAAAATAATGGTTTGGATTTACATAGTAATCTGTAACTTATATAAAGTCCTTTTCATATAACTAATTCTCTAAGGTAAGGCATCAATCACACTCAGAATTATTGATCCCTAGGCTTCAGTCATCATCTTCTTATTAATCTTCACTATTCTGAAAAGGTATGTCAAGAGAAAATGTTATTATTCCCATATTATTTGGGGGAGAAACAGAAGTATGCTGTGGTAATGGAGGCCTGCTCAGCAAGTCAGCAATAAAGCAGAAAAAAGTTGTAAAAGTCTCTTAATCTTTAGTCAAGTCTTCAGTAAATGACTTCTCTTGAATCAAATGTTTACTTAGAAAGATAATGTACAGATTTTCCTCAATCATATGGTTGTGAATGTTTTTTTTTTTAAATTCTTACTAGGAACATGCCAAAGTATGGCATTGTTTTTGTACTATTTTAATTTAGCTTTTATCTCTCAAATTGGTCTGTTCTACATATGAGCAAAATCTAATTAGAGTGAGAAGAAAATAACTAAAGGAAAATGCAAGACCTGAATTTTTGTAGATTATAATACAGATGGAAATTTGAGCCAATTCCTTGTTAAGATTCCAAAGAAGTCTTTTACGATATAAGTTAGACAGATCAAATGGCTACTATTATTTTTTAAAGACTACAAGGCATTAATTATTGCTGAAACTGACTACACCTGTACTGTAGTCTCATTTCTGTAAGAAGATAAAATTATTCATGGCATAGTGAGAGATCAGGAACTTCCAAATTAACTTCCTTAATTGAGGACATTAACTATTAGATATAGAACATTTTCTTATTTTTTTGGCCACCTCTGCCACTTTTAGTTTTACAGAGCACAGAGAATATAAGGGGCTTGCCCAGAATTGCATAGCCAATATGTTCAGAAGTGAGACTTGAAGCCTTATCTTCCTGACTTTAAGGCTGATACACTAACCACTATATACATAACACTGCCTCTCAATGCATTCCATACATTGATTAACCAATCCATATCTTTGGTTTTAAATAAAGTCTTGACTTTATATGAATCATATTTCCCCATGCCACCATTTCTTCATTTTAAAGATAAACTTTAATATATACTATTCTTAATGAAATGCAATTTCATTATACTGCTATCAAGTTATAATCAATAAAAATTAAAATGATTTAATATACATATAAATGTATAACCATTATTTGTAATTAACAATAAATGAAGCAATATTTAATAAAATTATTCTATGTCACAGATCATGGTACTCAAACTCTTTGTAGATCCATATCCTCAAGTGAAAAAGGTTAATCAGTGAATATTAGATTATAAGTGAGTTTAAAGGAAATCTGCAATTAACACCATTGAGATGAAATAACAGTAAAACCAATACATAATCATTTACCATGATATATGCATTTTGGTACTCAACTATGATGTTTGCAATTTCCAGCAAATGTTAATTTTTGCCTATTATATGAAAGGTATTAGGCTAGTAAACAAAGACATAAAAATATGAAAAGAAGCAAGTTCTACCTTCCAGGAATTTACAAATTATTGGAAGATACAACAAGCAAAAAAGATTAACAAACAGAAAATAATCTAAGAAAGAAAACAGCACTGGCAGCTAAAATGATTAGGAAAGGCTTCAAGAAGGAGGAAATACCTAATCAATACTTGGAGGAACTAAAGGATTCCAACCATTTTGGAGAGTAGTTTGGAACTATGCTCAAAAAGTTATCAAACTGTGCATACCCTTTGATCCAGCAGTGTTACTACTGGGCTTATATCCCAAAGAGATTATAAAGAAGAGAAAGGGACCTGTATGTGCACGAATGTTTGTGGCAGCCCTTTTTGTAGTGGCTAGAAACTGGAAACTGAATGGATCTCCATCAGTTGGAGAATGGCTGAATAAATTGTGGTATATGAAAATTATGGAATATTACTGTTCTGTAAGAAATGACCAACAGGATAATTTCAGAAAGGCCTGGAGAGACTTACACGAACTGATACTGAGTGAAATGAGCAGGACCAGGAGATCATTATATACTTCAACAACAATACTATATGATGACCAGTTCTGATGGACCAGGCCATCCTCAGCAACGAGATCAACCAAATCATTTCTAATGGAGCAGTAATGAACTGAACTAGCTATGCCCAGAAAAAGAACTCTGGGAGATGACTAAAAACCATTACATTGAATTCCCAATCCCTATATTTATGCACACCTGCATTTTTGATTTCCTTCACAAGCTAATTGTACAATATTTCAGAGTCTGATTCTTTTTGTACAGCAAAATAACGTTTTGGTCATGTATACTTATTGTGTATCTAATTTATATTTTTAATATATTTAACATCTAATGGTCATCCTGCCATCTAGGGGAGGGGGTGGGGGAGTAAGAGGTGAAAAATTGGAACAAGAGGTTTGGCAATTGTTAATGCTGTAAAGTTACCCATGTATATATCCTGTAAATAAAAGGCTATTAAATAAATTAAAAAAAAAAAAAAAAGAATGAAAATAAAAAAAAATAAAAAAAAAGAACTGTACATGATCAAAGAATAAGGATATAGACTGGAAACATGAGAAAACCTTTGAGGAAAATTAAACAGAGAGCTTGTCTTTAACACACAAAAAAAAAAAAAATTAACCATGCATATGTTTTGAAAATAAAATATTTCAATAATAAAAAAAATTAAAATTAAATAATAAAAAAAAAAAAAGGAACTAAAGGATTCACAGAAATAGAGGTAAAGAGACAGTGCATCCCAGACATGGAAAATAGCCTATGCCAGTAAGCAAGGTTAATTGTAATATAAGGTTAATACACTAATACACTATTGGTGGAGTTGTGAACTGATCCAACCATTCTGAAAAGCAATTTGGAACTATGCCCAAAAGGCTATCAAACTGTGTATATACCCTTTGATCCTACAGTGTCTCTACTGGCCCTGTATTTCAAAGAGATCATAAAAAAGGAAAAAGGACCCACATGTGTAAAATATTTGTAGCAATCTTTTTTGTGGTGGCAAGAAACTAGAACTTGAGTGGTGCCCATCTGTTATATGAATGTTATGGAATATTATTGTTCTGTAAGAAATGACCAGCAGAGCTTTGGCAATAAGAGCTGAAAAAGAGATTAAAGGAATTAGAGTAGGCAATGAGGAAACCAAATTATCACTCTTTGCTGATGATATGATGGTATACTTAAGAGAATCCCAGAGATTCTACTAAAAAGTTATAAGAAATAATCTACACCTTTAGCAAAGTTGCAGTATACAAAAATAAACCCATATAAGTCATCAGCATTCTTATATATCACTAACAAAATCCAACAGTTAAGAGTTACAAAGAGAAATTCCATTTAAAGTAACTACTGATAGTATAAAATATTTAGGAATCTATCTGCCAAGAGAAAATCAGAAACTTTATGAGCAAAACTACAAAACACTTTCCACACAAATTAAGTCTGATCTAACCAACTGGAAAAATATTAAATATTCTTGGACAGAGAGGGCAAATATAATAAAGATGACAATACTACCTAAACTAATCGATTTATTTAGTGCTATATCAGATTCCCAAAAAACTATTTTAATGACCTAGAAAAAATAACAACAAAGTTCATATGGAAAAACAAAAGGTCAAGAATTTCAAGGGAATTAATGAAAAGAAAAATTCAAATGAAGGTGGCCTAACTGTGCCAGATCTAAAATTATATTATAAAGCAGCGGCTACCAAAACCATTTGGTATTAGCTAAGAAATAGACTAGTTGATCAATGGAATAGGTTAGGTTCAAAGAGCAAAACAGCCAATAACTTTAATAATCTAGTGTTTGAAAAGCCCAAAGACCCCAGTTTTTGAGATAAGAACTCACTATTTGACAAAAATTTCTGGGAAAATTGGAAATTAGTATGGCAGAAACTAGGCATTGACCCACACTAAACAACATACATCAAGATAAGGTCAAAATAGATTCATGATTTAGGCATAAAGAATGAGATTATAAATAAATCGGAAGAGCATAGGATAGTTTACCTCTCAGACCTGTGGAAGAGGAAGGAATTTACGACCAAAGAAGAACTAGAGATCATTATTGATCACAAAATAGAAAATTTTGATTATATCAAATTGAAAAGTTTTTGTACAAACAAAACAAATGCAGACAAGATTAGAAGGGAAGCAATAAACTGGGAAAACATTTTTACAGTCAAGGGTTCTGATAAAGGCCTCATTTCCAAAATATATGGAGAATTGACTCTATAAAAAATCAAGCCATTCTCCAATTGATAAATAGTCAAAGGATATGAACAGACAATTCTCAGATGAAGAAATTGAAACTATTTCTAGCCATATGAAAAGATGTTCCAAGTCATTATTAATAAGAGAAATGCAAATTAAGACAACTCTGAGATACCACTACACACCTGTTAGATTGGCTAGAATGACAGAGAAAGATAATGTGGAATGTTGGAGGGGATGTGGGAAAACAGGGACACTGATACATTGTTGGTGGAATTGTGAATACATCCAACCATTCTGGAGAGTAATTTGGAACTATGCTCAAAAAGTTATCAAACTGCATATCCTTTGATCCAGCATTGTTACTACTGGGCTTATATCCCAAAGAGATCCTAAAGAAGGGAAAGGGAACTGTATGTGCAAGAATGTTTGTGGCAGCTCTCTTTATGGTGGCCAGAAACTGGAAACTGAGTGGACGCCCATCAATTGGAGAATGGCTGAATAAATTGTAGTATATGAATATTATGGAATATTATTATTCAGTAAGAAATGACCAACAGGATGATTTCAGAAAGGCCTGGAGAGACTTACACGAACTGATACTGAGTGAAACGAGCAGGGTCAGGAGATCATTATACACTTCAACAATAATACTATATGATGACCAATTCTGATGGACCTGGCCATCCTCAGCAATGAGATGAAACAAATCAGTTCCAATGGAGCAGTAATGAACTGAACTAGTTACGCCCAGGGAAAGAACTTTGGGAGATGACGAAGAACCATTATATTGAATTCCCAATCCCTATATTTTTGCCCACCTGCATTTTTGATTTCCTTCACAAACTAATTGTACAATATTTCAGAGTCCAATTCTTTTTGTACAGCAAAATAACAGTTTGGTCATGTATACTTATTGTTTATCTAATTTATATTTTAATATATTTAACATCTACTGGTCATCCTGCCATCTGGGGGAGGGGGTGGGGGGAAGGAGGGGAAAAAATGGAACAAGAGATTTGGCAATTGTCAATGCTGTAAAATTACCCATGAATATAACTTGTAAATAAAAAGCTATAATAATAAAAAAAAAAAGAATATATATTCCTTGAAAAAAAAAAAAAAAAAAGAAACAAAGAAATGACCAGCAGGATGATTTCAGAGAGACCTGGAGAGATTTACATGAACTGATGCTAAGTGAAGTGAGTAGAACCATTGGACACAGAAAAATTATGTAATTATGTAATAATGATCAACTTTGATGGATGGATCAACAATGAGGTGATTCCAATCACAATTCCAATAGAGAAAGAGCCATTTGCATCCAGGGAGAGAACTACGGGAACTCAATATGGATTACAACATAGTATTTAATCTTTTATTGTTGTTGTTGTGGTTGTTTGCTTTCTTGGTTTTTTTCTCTCCTTTTTTTTCCTTTTTGATCTGATTTTTCTTGTATACCATGATAAATGTGAAAATATGTTTAGAATAATTGCACATGTTTAATCTATATTGGATGTTTTGCTGAAGGGGGAGATGGAGAGAGAAAAATTTGGAACAAGGCTTTGCAAGAGTGAATGTTGAAAAAAATCTTTGCATGTACTTTGAGAAATAAAAAACTAATTTTTAGTAAAATAGTAGCAATAGTAGTGAGGCAAAATGAGTTGAGAAAGGGAAACTGCAAGCATAGAAGTTATAAAATGCTAGATTGAAAAAAATGTAATTTTTTATAGAAACAACGAAGAACACCTGATTTTTTTTTTTAGATATAAAGATAATATAGTCAAACTTGTGCTTTAGAAAAATTATTTTGGCACCTGTGTGGATAAAGGAATGGAAGGTCAGAGACAAATTAGGTTTGTAAAACTGATAAGGTAAGAAGTTACAGCCATGTGAGTGGAGGAAAAAGAAGAGATGCTATGGAGATAGAAGTGAAAAGATTTGGAAACTGAATGTGAAGATTAAAAGAGTCAAGGATGAGATTAGATGATCCAAAGAGTAAAGACTTTCAGCAGAAAAAGAGAAATGTGGAGGAGAGAACACTTTAAGTAAAGAGTTAAAGTAAAAAAAAGTAATACTGTTAATTTAAGATGATGACTAAAAATCTGGGACTGGAATTCCATTAGGCTAGGTTGCTAATTTGGTGTTTAGGCTTTAAAGGAAATTGTGAAAGAAGTGGTATTAGGAGGCCAACCAAACAAAATATACAGAGCCATTGTGCTGACCTCATTGCTGGATGCCTCTGAAACCTGGACAGTCTATCTCAAAAATGCCATTTTTCCATTTGAATTGTCATAAGAAGATTCTGAAGATCACCTGACAAGATAACTAACAGATACTGAGGTCCTTTCTCAAACTACACAGTCAAACACTCAAACACTACTGCAAAGAGCACAACTCCAATGAGCCACCCATATTGTTTGTTCAAATGCCAAGCCTATTCTTGCCAAAAAGACTATATTATAGAGAACTCAAACTGGGAAAGTGTTAAAATAGTAGCCAGAAAAAGCAATGTCAAGGTCTCTCTTGAGAATTTTAGAATTGATGGTGTGATCTCGATCACCCAGCACAGTGTACCATCATCAGAGAAGGTGCCGGGCTCTATGAGCAAAGCAGAACTAAAGTAGCTCAAAAGAAACACAAGATGCATAAAGTTAGAGAATCCACCCAAATGTTCATGGGAATTACTTGTGGTAGAGCATCTTAAACTCATATGATTCTACTATGGAGAAGTAATTTTGGTCCTTTATAGGAACAAAGGATAACAACCAAGACTGGATATTGAGTTATAGGAACACAGAAAGAAAAGTGCCTTAGGAAAACTCACAAGAACACCTAGGGAAAGAAGGCAAGAGATAGACAGTGGTCCAAAAAAGAAGAATGAGGAGGAGTCAGTGGGATCAAAAGAGAATCCTAAGAGAAAGCCTAGGGAAAGAACATTCAGGAAAACCCAGGGCCAACAGGGTTAAGTGACTTGCCAAGAATGAGACAGCTAGGAAGTATCTGAGACCTGGTTTGAACTCATGAAGATGTCTTCCTGATTCCAAGCTGGGTGCTCCATCCACTTGCCTCCTAGCTGCCCCCCAAACATGTCTAATTCTCCTTAATTCTTAAAATACCTTCACTAAACCCTTAAACTATTATTGACCAATCTCTCTCCTCTCTTTGTCAACCAAACCCTGAAAAATGTGTCTACACAGTTCCTTCCACTTTCTTTTCTCTCACTTATATCAATCCTGTAACCCATCTTTTGACTTTTTCATCCAACTGGCTGTGTCCTTTTCTCAAATAATATCTTAACCATTCCATCTGATGGTGATCTTTTCCCAGTTTTTACCTTCTCTAAACAGCCTCTATCCCCAAGCTTTGGGCTCAGTCCTGTGCCCACTACACTCTCTCTTCCTGTTGACTCACAGACGCATGTGGGTAGCTACCCATCTCAACTTCAACTGTCTATAGGACACTTCAGACTTTATGTCCCAAAGACATCTCAAATTCACCATGTCTGAAATAGAATTTATCTTCCCCTCTTTTCCAAATATCTCCAGTCTATAGTAATGGCATTAGCTTCCTCACTCCCCATATTCAGTCAAATGTCAAATCTTGTCATTTCTTCTTCCACAGCATCTCACACCCCCAAGTCTCTCTCTCTCTAGCACCTTAACTTAAAACCTGGTCACTTCTTGCCTAGATTACAGCAATGTTTTAATTGTTCTCCCTGGAACAAATCTAATCCCACCTCAATTTATCCTGTTTCAGCTGCCAAAATTATTTTCCTGAAGGATAAATCTAGCACTTATTCAATACTTTCCAGTGACTCCTTTTTTCTTCTGTGATCAAATACAACCTTCTCTATTAAAGATATTCATGTATCCTGCCAGTCTCATTACACATTATCCCCTTCTCTCTCCCTCCCTTCCTCCTTCTCCCTCCCTTTTATTTTTATTTATTCTTTATATGCTTATACATGTACTCATCTCCACTGTTAAGATTAAAGCTTCTGGAAGGAACAGAATTGGTTCATTAATTATATTTGTATCTCCAACACCTAGAGTAGTACCTGGCATATGTAAGTACTTAATAAATGTTTGTTAAATGACTACTGAGAATCAATATAATAGCTTCTACATTCTGTCAATCTTGTATTCGGAGGTATATATTTCACCAATATGTAGATAACCCTGGACCTCTCTGAGTGCTGCTGAATTAGAAGCTGACAACTCTAGTCACTATTGATTCATGTAGGTTACTATCTCTCAGAGCAGATGTGCCAGGTCTATAAGCTTAATAAATGCTGACTGACAAAACTGATTCTAGAAGGGAAAGGTAATAATAAGTAGGCAGGTAGTCTTTCACCCTAGGAATTCAGATACTTTAACCAAAGTAAGTTTTGCCTTTTCTTTTCTCCTTCACAACCCTCTTCCCCATATTTGTAGGCAAAAGTTAATACCTATATCTCTTACTCAATATATTCATATTAAATTATTTCTGTTTAATTATAATAAAATATGATGTAGATAAAATAGCTTTTTAAATAAAATGAGTTTTCTGTAATCCAAGATATAATTACTTATAGGAGACAGTGTGCCTTTATTGATACAAAACATTCATAAGAGCCATAAGGAAAAAAACAATTATCTCCTTTCTTCTGCATTTGGCCCCCAGTGGTAGCAATGTCCCATTATACAGAGCATCTATCTGTGAATCAAAGAATTATACTTGAAACACTCCAATGGATCTGTAAAGTCAGGATATAAATGCTTCCTCCACTGATTCAGATCATGTCTCATCAATGCCTTTCCATTCCAAGTCACTCTTATCCATATCCTTCCTAGAATTCAACACAAGGGGGGCAGATAGTTGGTGTAATAGATGGAACACCACCTCTGAAGTCAGGAGGGCCTAAGTTCAAATCCAGCCTCAGACACTTAACACTTCCTGGCTATGTGACCCTGGGCAAGTCACTTGACCCCAATTGCCTCAGCAAAAAAGAAAAAAGAAAAAGAAAAAAAAAGAATTCAGCACAAGGGGTCCACTCAATGTGTACAAGAACACAGTCTTCCTGATCTCAAAAACACAGCAGTGGAACACTCAGGCTACCACTATATTTCTCTCAACATGTGAACAGTCCATTTTTATTTCCTAGCATGAATTTCTTGGATGAAAACTTTTACTCATGTTCTTTAAAATTCTTCATTGATTATACTTGCATCTAATGCACATTTCATACCACAAGTCTTCCCAGTAGTCTATGCATGATTTATATTTTCAATTATTTGGAGACTGTGGTATTCCATATTTCACTACTATACAACAGCACCAGCAAAATAGTTTATTAACAAATGGAGAGTAGCAATTTTCTGAAGTCATTCTCTTCCCCCCCCAATTAATTTTGAGTATTATTTATTCACTTGTACTTCATACCTCTGATCTATCTACTAACTCATTGTTTATCTGATTCCAAGTGATAAACATTATTGATTTTTCCTACAGAGAATCAGGACCAAATTCTTTTGAATGACTATGAATCTCATATAAGAGGGTCCTCAATGGTCTGAGACTTAATATAACCACTATAACATCCTCTGAAAACAGAAGCATTTGGAAGACCTCATCATTCAGTAATTGTTATCCTTCTTTAGATCTGGTTACTTTACACTCAATTTCATCTATCATAGTAGCAAATGCTTTTGGTGAAAATGCATTTTCCTATTTTATACCTTGTCAGGTGTATATCATTACTGAACAAGGTCATTTCTGCTATTATATTCTAAAAGTAATAATGAATTATTCTTATGTATACTGAAGAAATATTTTTGAAAAATATTTTAAAGCAGCATTTTCATTTACAAAATCATTTTTTTTTCATTTTTTTATTCATTTAAATCAGATTAGTATCAGCTAATACATACTTATGTACATATGTATATATATTTTTTTCATCCACAAACAATCTAATTATACTAAGGTCTTTGGGAATAATCCTGTTACATTCTGATGATCTTAAAAGAAGAATGAAAAAATTGGGGAAGAAGAGTATTGGGGGAACATAAGAAAAAATCGTTTTATACAACACAGAAGAAATTAGGCAGTCAGGATAGTAATAGTGGGTGGCAACAGAACATCTGTAATATAAACTGGATAAATGGGGAAAGGCCAGGGAGAGGGAGAACAACAACAAAAACAGACATGATTATTAAAGATAAACAGGAAAATTAAACATCAACCAAATGTCAGAGCATCAATATTTTTAAAAGTTAAATAAATGATGGAAATTAACAGTAAAACTAAAATAGCAGAGAGGGGAGAATCAATTTAGCCTTCTTAGACATAGATAACTTTTTTAAAAAATTTTTTAAGAAATAAAGCTGAATAGAATTTCAGCTAATATAATTAGATATGATATGATAGACCTCTGGAGAATTCTGAATGGGAATAGAAAGTAATAATACTTATTCCAGGTTGTTAAGGCATCCTCATAAAAACTGAGTATGTACTGGGGGCCCCCCAAAAAAAGAGCGAAAGAGGAAAGAAAACACCTCACAAATAAATGCAGAAAAGCAGAAATATTAAATTCAGCATTACCACTCATACTGCAATAAAAATTACATTGGACAAAGAGCCTTTGGAGCAGATTAAAAATTAATTGCAAACTAAATAACTCAATCCTAAAGAATAAATTCAATCCTAGGTCATTGAACAAATCATATTCATTTTATTAATGATAAGTATTTTATCTAAAACCAAGAGCTTATCTAAGAGGAAATACAAAAAGATCAAGGATAAAGCAAGGATGTTATTGAAAATAGTGACAGAAATGCTAATCAGAGCAATAAAAATTTTCAAAGAAATTAAAGGAATAAGTATAGGCAAAGAAGAAACAAAATTATCATCTTTTGTAGATGATTTCATGAGTTACTTAGAGAACTCATGAAAGTCATCTAAAAACAAAATGAAAACAATCAGCAACTTCAGCAAAGTTGCAGGATAAAAATAAGCCCACACAAATTACCCATATTTCTGTATGTTGCCAACAAAACCCATCAGAGAAAATAAAGAATTTCCATTTAAAATATTTATACACACAGTATAAAATACTTGGGAATCAAACTGTCAGGATACACAGGAACTATTAAGAACACAATTGTAAAATGCTCTAAATCATATAATTAAAGAAATATAAATTAAAATAACTTGGAGTTACCCGCTCACACTTGCCATACTGGCTAAGATGACACAAAAGGAAAAGTGACGAATTCTAAAGAGACTGTAGGAAAACAGGAAAACTAATGCACAACTGGTACCATTATGAAGTGGTCCAACCATTTTGGAAAGCAATTTGGAATTATGCTCAAAAACTATTAAAGTCATATGCAGGTATATCCTTTGACACAACAGTACCACTACTATGTCTCTATATACACTAAAAAGACCAAAGGAAAAAAGAAAAAAGTCATATGCATAAATATATTTGTAGCAATTCTTTCGGTGGAGGAAAAGAATTGGAGGTTGAGGGACCATGCATCAATTTGGAAATAGATGAACAACTTTTGTTCTATGAATATGATGGGAAACTCTGCTATACTATATAGAAATAATAAAAATCATGATTTCAGAGAAACTGAAGACGACTTATAGGACTGAAACAAAGTGAAATAAATAGAACCAGGAGAATAATTTATATAAAAACAATAATACTGTAAAGACAAAGAACTTGAAAGACTTAGGAATTCTGATTAACACAGTGATCAACCACAATTCCAGTGGACTCATGACAAAACATACTATCACCTCAAGATGAAGAAGCAAACTCAGAGGGCAGACTGAAGTACTTGTTTTTTGACATGGCTAATGTGGAAAATTTATTTTTAAGTGGAATTGTTTATCTATACATAGTTGTCTACAATTTTATATTTCTTGTCCTTTCAATGGATAAGTATAGAGAGCCAGAACTCTGAAGAAGCATACTTGAAACAATGTTTATCTAGTTTAGCACAGTGATTAACAGTTCTCTAGTTTAGTACATGTACATGAACATGTACTTAATATAGTTCTACAAGATTGATACCTACGATGATGTAATTATAACAGAATATTATAATTCAAGTATGCTTCTCCAGAGTTCTGGCTCTCTACAGATAAGGAAGGATGGGAGAGAAGGAGAGGAAGAATTTGGAACTGATAAAACAAAATAAAACATTTTTAAATGCCTCCAAAGATATTAGGGAATAAAGAGTCTAGTTAGTAAAAAATCAACATATCTACTTACATTTATTCATATCCATAGTGTTCTCTATCCTCCATCAAAAAAACAAACAAATACCAGGGTAATCTTATATTTTCTATAACAGTGCTAGCAAACACAATTAGAACTGAGGACCATTGATAAGAATCCCTGCAGACTGCCAATTGACTTATTATTAAAATGCAATGTTATCTATATTTTACTGAATTTTTCTTTATTTTGTTAAATACTTATCAATTACATTTTAATCTGATTTGCACAACACTCAAGAGTGTTATGGGCTGGAGGGTTTGGGGCTATATATTTGACCTATCTGCTCCACATTTTTCAGTCAGCTGGAAGATAAGAAAAGATTAATGCTTCTTATGAGCAAAAATGGTTTACTATTCAAAATAACTGTCTTTACCATCTACTGCACAAAGATAAGAATTTAAAGAAAGGTATTCAAATGGTGCTAATTTTTAATACAAAAGGCAAATTTATAATTCTAATTGAAATACTACTGGGATATTTTAAAACACAGGCAGAAGTACACTAAGATGAAATGGTTGCCAAAACTGTGATGAGTTTTTATATTTTTTTATTCAATTCAATTTTATTTTTTTAATTCAATTGCTACTATGAAGGATCTAAAAGAATTGTCTACCTGTAAACATGTAGACCAACAGATATATATATGGAATAGAAAACCAGCTTTTACTTCAAGTACAATTTCATAATACTATTTAATTATTAAGCAGAGAGAAGTGAATTTTTAACTATGACAATAAACTCCATTTTATAATTTTCAAATTTATATTCCATTTTCTAAATTATGTCTGAAAGAAAAATCAAAGTTGATTTTACCAGCAAAAATAAAATTATCAGATTTTAGTCTTTATTATTATTATTATTCTTAGATCCTTATTAGATCCAGAAAATTTATATTTATAATGAATTAGGCTTTCAACATTCATCCTGAGCAATCTTATGTTTTGTCCATTTTGTTTTAAAAGAAATTATTCAGCATCCTCTGTTCCCTTCCTATTGAACACCATTCTAAATAATTACAATCTATAATGAACATAGTTTGCCTAATTACATCCAAGAAAATCCAGACATAAACCAGTGTAGAATTGCATAATAATACTAATCATCAAGACTGGATTGCATGTTTTAAATGCTTTATTATAAAGTAAGACTTTTAGCAGTACCCTTCAAACTGCTCAATGCCCAAAAAAGTACCACTACTATTATCATTTTAAATATTTCTAAAAGCTTTTAATTTGGGGGCTGCTTTTTGCAGTAGCAAGGAACTGCAAGCTAAGTGGTTACCCATCAGTTGGGAAATGGCTGAATAAGTTACGGTATATGAATATAATGATATTAATTTTCTATAAGAAACAATTAGCGGACTTATTTCTGAAAGACCTGGACAGTTACATAAATTGATGCTAAGTGAAGTGAATAAAACCAAGAGAATATTGTACACAGCAACAAGATTATGTGATGATCAACTCTGATGGGACTTGGCTCTTTTCAACAATGAGGTGATTCAAGCCAATTCCATTAGACTTGTGATAGAGCCATTTGCATCCAGAAAGAACAATAGGGACTGAATATGGATGACAACATAGTATTTTCACTTTTTGTTGTTGCTGCTGTTATTTGTTTGCTTGATTTTTATCTTTTTATTTTTTCCCTTTACGATCTTATTTTTTTGTACAGCATGCTAAATGTAGATATTTGTTTAGAAGAATTGCACATGTTTAATCTATACTGTATTACTTGGTTGTCTAGTAGAGGGGGTGCTGGAAAGAGGGAGAAAAATTTAGAACACAAAGTTTTGCAAATATTTTGCGTATATTTTGAACATAAAAAGCTATAATGAAGGGGTCTATAATAACAGATTTCAAATTATACCACAAAGTATCAATTTTCAAATCAAGTTGGGAGTCATTAAAAAAATAGAAATGCTGTTTAATAGAACAGATTAGGTAAACAGGACCCAAAAGCAATTGAGCATACTATCATTGAGTGATAAAGCAAAGGATACCAACTATTATTAGGGTAAGGATTCCCTATTTTAACAAAAATTTATAGGAAAATTTTCCCAATGGATACAAGACTAAAATTTAAAAAGTTGTATCATAAAAAAAAAATTAGAGGATAACAGAGAGGATAATACTTCATAATTATAGCTAGAGAGAGAATTCTTTATAAAATAAAGGCAATCACAGAAAATAAATGGACCATTTCAATTAAGTAAAATTGTAGGTTTCTGCAAAAACAAAATAATTACAACAAAAACAAGTAGGGAAATCTTTACAGCAAATATTCTTGGTAAAAATATGCTACATAAAATATACAAGGAATTTGCACAAATATATAAAAACAAAAATCATTTCCTAACAGATTAGAGGTGATTATGTTGGAACAAAATGTTATTGCAAAGAAAAAGAAAACAAAATCATATCATACTTCATTCCTATTAAGCAAATAAAGATGATTTCTCTTTTTTTAACTACACCTTACCATCAAAATGAGGGGAAGGGAAAATGAAGACAGGGAAAGATACTATGGAGATGTGAATAACTTATATGCACTTTTTCTTTTATTCTTAGTGGTAAAGGACTAGTTACTTAAGCTTCTTCAATTTACTAAGCCTTGATAAATAAGAAATTAAAGATTCTATATAGTTCTTATTTCTTTTCTTGATTGTGTGTGTGTGTGTGTGTGTAGAAGATGAAAGAAAATATGCAAACAAAAATATTATATCCAAAAATATATCTGGGAAAGAAATCAGGTGCATATAGTACTCAAAATCAGAAGCATCAAATAAGTCTCCTATACTCCCCAACTGCAGCTTAAATCAAGTTAAAATGTAACAGGGAATATTTTCTAACAGGAGGGAGGGGTAACATGTAAATAATTACTATACATATTCTATACATACAAAATAGAAAGAACATATTCCATGGGAGTATGTCAATAATGACAATGATGACCTCTCATGGCTTGTTCTTATACTGCAAAATATAAAGTAGATTTGTGTAAGTGAGAATGTCAGTGTATTAGATATCCACATCATAAACAATACTTCTCTACGCAAAGTTAAATGCAATGCTCTTTCCACTAGAGAGTACTTTTTTTAAAACTATACTTCTTCTATCCCAACAGGTGTGTTTAAGCTACATAATTAAAAATGATAACAATAGCTAATGTGCCAGGCACTATGCTAAGTGCTTTAAAATTATTATCTCATTTGGTCTTCATAAAAACCTTGGGAGACAGATGCTATTATTATCCCCATTTTACAGTTAAAGACAGTGAGACAGAGAGAGATTTGCCCAGACTTGCACAGCTAGTTAGGTTCTGAGGCAGAATTTGGAATCAGGTCTTCATGATTTCAGGTCTGATATTCTATCCAGGAATTGAAAGTATATAAATGAGAGATATTGTAGAAGCATCAGTAGTTTTCAGGAAATAGGAAATAGAAGATAAATGGGAGAGACAGAGATTTTTCATATACTGGAGATAGTATAATTATACTGAGTTCAAATGGGTTTAAAGACATGCCAAATAAGAAAGAAGGAGAGGAAAAGAGGGAAGGAAGGAGAAGAAAAGGGAAAGAGAAAGAAAGAGACAGAAATACAGAGACAGAGACACTGAGATAGAGACAGAGAGACAGATAAGATTGGTGTAGGAGGAAAAAGGGGAACACAGAACTCACCAGGTAGCCTTGGTAGCTGAATCCTACTGGCTCTGGGAATTAAAGGAATTAATCTAAAGCCATCTTTAACTTCAATTACTAAATATAATGCAAACACTAATAAATATAGTTTGAATACTAAATCAAAGTCAAAGGTTAAAATAGAGATTCTAGTACTTTGATCCATAAATTGCAACCTCTCCCTGAAGACCTAAATATGAGAATCAAAAAACCTTAGATCTGATACAACCAACTGCCATTTCCCTCTCAGCCACAGAAATGTAGAACTAAAGGAAGTTCTCTATCATTTCTCTTCAATATCTTGTCCCAAGATTGGAATATCTAGAATACTAATCCTTTTAAATGGGTTAATAGTCAGGAAAGTTGAAGACTAATCTAATCCATAAACTATCCCTAATCAGGTAAGTACTTAATCTCCCACAACCTCAGTTTCTTTATTGTAGAACATATATTGAACTAGAATTACAGAATCTGATTTAGAAGAGATCCTTATCTAATCTATACCTGAAAAATAATGTCTTCTATAATATAACACTACTACTACTATTAAGAATAATGAGAATAATAATTAGTTAGTATTTATATAGCACTTTAAAACTTGCAAAGCACTTTACATGCATTATTATCTCATTTGATCTCACAACTTGTGAGGTATGTATTATAAATATCACCATCCCACATAGGAAAAAAATAAAAATTTCAGTGATTTGCTCAGCATCACAGAGCCAATAAGTATTTAAGGAAGACTGGAATCCAGGTCCAGTACTCAATCCACTGCTTTGTAGAACAACTATGTGAAGATATGCAGGAAAGTGGAATCAATTTCTTCTGGGAGTAGTACATTCCAGTTTAGGAACTTCTAATAAAAAGCTTTTCCTTCAATCAATGTCTTTCTCAAACTTACATCTAATGGCATAGTTCTGTCCCCTGAAGTCGAGCAAGGAAAATTTAGTATTTTCTTCCACATCATGCCCTTCTAAGTCCTCTCTTACAAACCCAAAATCTCTCCAATTACTTCAGCTGATTCTCATATGGTCTCACTTCTATGTATTCTTTGGCTGCCCTCTAAGTCTCTTATAATTTTGTCAAATCCGTTCCAAAAGTGAAATACCCAGAACTGAATACAATATCATCTGACCTTAGGAAAGTACAGTGAAACTATCATTTCCCCTGTTTTGCCTCTCTCAGTGTGATCTAAGATCTCCTCAGCTATCTCATTCACTGTAACCCAGTCAAGTTATATTTGGACTAAAAAAAAATGTATAAAAGTATATGTACATATGTATATATAGACATGCATATAGAATATGTATATGGACTTATGTGTCAATCAATTAAATTTATAATCTAGCTTAACTATGGGGAGTGAGTTCTGATTTCTTGCTTCTGTGGGAGAAGGCAGAGAGAAAAGTAGGAGGAGAGAACTTAAGAATATAAGGGGAGGGAATGTTTTGGATTAATGAAGATGAAAGATTGAACTTGGAGAGCAGAAATTTAGATAACAATCTTCAAAGCCAGATATTAGAACAGATTCTACTAAAGTTGAAAGAGGGGCAGGATAAAGATTAAGGAGGATATAAAATGATTAAAGAAGATTAAGAAGGATCAGGGCCAATTAAGTAGTAAAACTTGAAGAGAAAAATCAAGAAGGAAAAAGAGAAGGTTATTAATAACAAAGTTTTTAAAAAGTTAGAAGATAAACAAGGATGCAATTGTTGAAGGAACGGGATTAGAGGTAAATTCAGAGGCTGGTGCAAGGGTAAAGGGGAGCTGGCTATGACCATGGAATTACTAAAGAGATTAAGAAAAGAAGTTGAATCAAATTATTATTAGATTATAACTTGCTGTAAAAATTGTAAGCTGATATTTAAGTTATGATATAAATATTCCCTACTTTTTAAAAACAAAACTGAATTTTGAAAAATAAAACTAATGCAAACAAGATTAGAAGGGAAGCAATAAACTGGGAAAACATTTTTACAATCAAAGGATATGAATAGTCAATTTTCAAATGATGAAATTGAAACTATTTCTACTCATATGAAAGGGTGTTCCAAATCACTATTCATCAGAGAAATGCAAATTAAGACAGCTCTGAGATACCACTACACAACCTGTCAGATTAGCTAAGATGACAATTATTGGATGGGTTATGGGAAAACTGGGACACAAGCATTGTTGGTGGAGTTGTGAATGAATCCAACCATTCTGGAGAGCAATTTGGAACTATGCTCAAAAAATTATCAAACTGTGCATACCCTTTGATCCAGCAATATTTCTACTGGACTTATATCCTAAAGAGATTTTAAAGAAGGGAAAAAAACCTGTATGTGCAAGAATGTTTGTGGCAATCCGTTTTGTAGTGGCCAGAAATTGGAAATTGAGTGGATGCCCATCAACTGGAGAATGGCTGAATAAATTATGGTATATGAATATTATGGAATATTATTGTTTAGTAAGAAATGACCAGCAGGATGATTTCAGAAAGGCCTGGAGAGACTTACATGAACTGATGCTGATTGAAATGAGCAGGACCAGGAGATCATTATATACTTCAACAATACTGAACAAGGATGTATTCTGATGGAAGTGGATATCTTCAAAAAAGAGAAGATCTAATTCAGTTCCAATTGATCAATGATGGACAGAATCAGCTACACCTAGAACACTGGGAAATGACTGTAGACTCATTTTTGTTTTTCTTCCCAGGTGAATCAAATTCTTCTTGTGCAACAAGAGAACTGTATGGTTCTGCACACAAATATGGTATCTAGGATATACTATACCATGTTTAACATGTATAAGACTGCCTGCCCTCTAGGGGAGGGAGTGGAAGGAGAGAAGGGAAAAGTCAGAACAAAAGTGAATGCAAGGGACAATGTTGTAAAAAATTACCCATGCAAGATGTGTTCCATTTTTTTCTAAATCTGCCTTCACTGAATATTTTTATTTTTTGAGAAGCAGCATATTTAGATTCCTAATCTGACCACAGAAATCTCTTTTTGTTGCTCTAACATCTTCCATTCAGATAATATGACTCATGGAGGGAAAACGGTGACTTTGTAAGATTCTCTATTATGCTGATTTAACACTGTTGAAGCATTGTCTCATTTGGAATCCTGTCATTTTTGTAAGTTGCCTTATATAGGCAATGTATATGAATGGGTCAAGCTTTTCAATGTAGTAAAAATCCATATGTAACTCTCATATGGCAAAATGGTAAGTATTACACCACTCCATTCAAATTGAGACTTATGGAATTTCAGAATTCTAAAAGGTATTAGAGATCACTTCTTCATGTTGAACGTGGAAAACTGAGAAAGAAGTCAAAGGTCCAGAGATGCTAAGGTGATAAAGCAACTAAGGCATGGTAAGAAGACCAGATCCCTAGACCATTCCTCCTTCTATTATGCCATTCCAACTTTAAAATAACAAGACCACTTTCATAAGCAACATGTAAAGCTGATCTTATTTATTCAGATTCATATTTTATATGTATAGTATAAGTACTAATTATATATGTATATTTCATCTTTATTGTTTGTTCCTTTTGGACTTGCTGAAAAATAAAATGGTGATTTCAAATTTCAAATGGAACAGACCTGTAACTTATAGGATGCTGAAAGCTGTCTGCTTCAAAATCTCTATCCTATTCTGAGAATGATTTGTAATACAAAGAAGTCATTTACCATGTTTTTTTGTTCCACTTAATGAAATGTTTGGCAATATAAATATACTGGAGATAGCAATCAATTTAAAGCATTATTAACCACTATTAAGTCTAATATATATATATATATATATATATATGATAACAAAGACTAAGAACATTAAAAAGAAAATTTAAATATATGGGGGGGGGCAAAAAGTCATAAAAGCAGATGCAAATGTTGAATGGTCAATGCAACAAAAATTTTATCTAGATTAGTTAAAAATCTCCACCTATAAGCTTCATATTCAATCAAGCCTGAAAGAAATGGTACAGTATCCAGACAACATATAACCTTTCCTTTTCCCCTATTATCGATCTCCATGATCCCTCAATATTCTTTGTTTTATACAATTTGTTTCTTATTGCTCATATACTTTCATATTACTATTCTCTTATTGCTCTTCCACTGATGTTCAAGTGATCCAATAGAATATCTAAGTATACATAATAAAACGCACAATAATCTCTACCACTACATGGGAGAGGTATCCTGAAATCATACTTGAACTGATGACTTTGTATAAAATTATATTTTGGTCTAGCCAAAGAAATTAAAAATAGGCTGTTTTTTGTTGTTGTTCAGTCTGTCCAACTCTTCATAACCCCATGGATCATGGCATGTAGTATCTTTCCATTCTCCACTACTTCCCAAAATGCATCCAAGTTGATGTTTGTGGTTTCCATGACACTATCTATCCATCTCATCCCCTAAAGTCCCCTTTCCATTTTGTCAGAAATTTTCCCCAAAATCAGGACCTTTTCCAACGAGTTTTACCTTCTCATTATGAGGCCAAAATATTTAAGCTTCAGCTTCAGTATTTTTCCTTCCCATGAATAGTCTAAATTAACTTCTTTAAGCATTGCCTGATTTGACCTCTTTGTTGTTCAAGGGACTCTCAAAAATCTCATTTCAGCACCACAATCTGAAACATCAATTTCGTGGCACTCAGTTCTCTTTATAATCCAAATTTCACACCCATACATTAATTACTACTGGAAAAACCATAGTTTTGACTATATGGACCTTAGTCAACAAGGTCATGTCTCCACTTTTTAGTATGCTGTCCATATGTGCCATAGTTTCCATCCAAAAAGTAAGTATTTTTTAGTTTAATGACTGCAGTCACCATCTGCAGTGAACTTTGAACCCAAGAATATAAAATCTGACACTGCTCCCATTTATTCTCCCTCTATTTGCAGGAAATGGTGGGACTTGCCATGGCAAATCCAAATACACTTTCAAAAAGTCAACAGTTTACAATTACACTTGAAGCAAATTGTTTTCTAAAAGGTTCCAGAATCAGGTTTAGGAACCTGCTCTTCAAGTTACCTGCCGACTGGGAAGTGATTTAGCTCATTAGGATTTGAGTTTCCTTCATGTCAAATCAGGATCTTATCCCATCTATGTTCAGAGGGATGCTATGGGGACAAAAATCAAACAACAAAAATGAAAATTCATAACAAAGGGAAAGAAGAAAATTTTCATTGGTTACTAATGGAATACAATGATCATTTGAAAAGGTTTTATATAAGAAGGGGCATCTAAGTTGAGGTTTAGAGGATGGATAGGAATTCAACAAATTAAGAAAGGAAGGGAGGAATTTGTGGACCTAAGAAATAAATAAGCAAAAGGAAGATAATAGGGGACAAGAAAGTAATTCGGTTTATCTGAAACATAACCAATAGGTTGGGCAGGACATAAAAAAAGAATAGAGAGGTAAGTTGGCTGTGAAGTTAAGCAAAAGAATTTGAACTTCACTTAGCTGACAATGTAGTTACTTCCCAAGTTTTTTGGGAAGAGCTTTGGCTTTACCAGATCTATTCATGAAAACGCCTACTTTGATAACTTTAACAAAGCTGTATTAGATGGCAAAGAGAACTTGTTGTCGAGTTATTTTTCAGTCTTGTCTGACTCTTTATGAGCCCATTTGGGGTTTTCCTAAGGAAAGCAAAGTTAAGTGACTTGCTCAAGGTCACACAGCTTCTAAGTGTCTGAAGACAGATTTGAACCCATCGAGATGAGTCCTCCTGACTGTAGGCCTGACACTGTATTCACCCTGCTACCTAGCTGCCTAAGATCTATTACAGAGAAAGAAGATGAAAATCTGAACCAGAGATGGGATGGTAATGGAGATAGGGAGGATGCATGGCTATATCAGATGTTTTTGTATAAGTGCAATCTTTTACACTGTATTGCCAGGGCATCCACTTAAATGGGAAGGCAGCAGTAAATCTGGGGCAACTCTGCTGCCTTAGCTAGGCTCCTCTGCCATCATACTCCTTCCAATAGAATAGGGGGTTGGTGCACAAGTTCACTCTGGTAGCTTTAGCAATTATTCTGGATGAAGCAGTCCATTTCTCCCTATAATCCCTTATAAAATGGAACCGGACAACAATGTACTCTCTCCTGCTCAATAGGGAGGATGATTATTATAATTGTCTTCTATTTTACAAATTCAAGAAAATCCACTTTATTGGAAAACTTCACACAGTTTTATATCAATTATATTAATGAAGTTTTTAATCCTATGCTAACAAGTGGTAAATATAAACCCAAATTAATTGCATAGGATTGCATCACATTGTTGGTGGAGTTGTGAACGAATCCAACCATTTTGGAGAGTAGTGTGGAACTATGCTCAAAAAGTTATCAAACTGTGCATACCCTTTGATCCAGCAGTGTTACTACTGGGCTTATATCCCAAAGAGATTATAAAGAAGGGAAAGGGACCTGTATGTGCACGATTGTTTGTGGCAGCCCTTTTTGTAGTGGCTAGAAACTGGAAACTGAATGGATGTCCATCAGTCGGAGAATGGCTGAATAAATTGTGGTATATGAATATTATGGAATATTATTGTTCTGTTAGAAATGACCAACAGGATGATTTCAGAAAGGCCTGGAGAGACTTACACGAACTGATGCTGAGTGAAATGAGCAGGACCAGGAGATCATTATATACTTCAACAACAATACTATATGATGACCAGTTCTGATGGACCTGGCCATCCTCAGCAACGAGATCAACCAAATCATTTCTAATGGAGCAGTAATGAACTGAACCAGCTACGCCCAGAGAAAGAACTCTGGGAGATGACTAAAAACCATTACATTGAATTCCCAATCCCTATATTTATGCCCACCTGCATTTTTGATTTCCTTCACTAACTAATTGTACAATATTTCAGAGTCTGATTCTTTTTGTACAGCAAAATAACATTTTGGTCATGTATACTTATTGTGTATCTAATTTATATTTTAATGTATTTAACATCTACTGGTCATCCTGCCATCTAGGGGAGGGGGTGGGAGGTAAGAGGTGAAAAATTGGAACAAGAGGTTTGGCAATTGTTAATGCTGTAAAGTTACCCATGCATATAACCTGTAAATAAAAGGCCATTAAATTAAAAAAAAAAAAAATTTAAAAAAAAAAAAAAAAAAGGATTGCATCAGGTATCAGTACCTGGGAGAAAATTCTTGTGACTCTACAATACTTAACAGCTCTGTATCCTGACAATTTCTGACTTGTGGTATTTGGGAAAGAACTGGACTTTGGCAAAAGAAGGATAGCTAGGGCTGGCCAGATATTTCTCAAGCACCTCCAAGAAGAGAGAGAAAAATAGCTTGATGTCATAGAAAGAAAGATGGAGTGGGAGTCACATAATCCTGTGTTCAAATTCTGGCACTTACTGGTTGTGTGACCATGCCAAAGTCACAACTTCTCTGAGCCTCAGTTGTAAAAAGAGTAGTAAAAATAATACCTTTAAATATCTATTTTCATGTTTAGGGAAATCAAATAAAATAATAGATAAAAGGCTTTGAAAATCTTGATAGTTTATAAAAATGCCAGTTGTAGCTACAGCTGTTATTGATACCACATTAAAGTTTACCTCTAAAAGAAGAAATAAAGAGATGAATATGGTCTATCATAAAATAGTATTCCATAAAATAAACTTTTAAGGAATAGTGAGAAAAATACACACATGAATTTTAAAAATTTATTTCTAACAAATTATGCTTTAATGATTTGATTTTATATTTCTTATAAAGTTAAGTTAGGTAATTTCAATAGAGATTCATTTTTTAATAAGAAGTTAAAAACATGTGACTAGAAATTCATAGGGTAAGTTTAACAAAGAATCACCATCCTGAACCACAAGAAAAATATCAAGTTTTGTGATGTCACTGTGTAGCATGTCACTGTGGCAAAGGGATGTCATTTGCTGGAAGCATACCCAAAATGCAGCTGCAGTACCCTCGGGAATATAATATTGTGTGTAAACAGTTGAAGCCTGAAGAAGTTTAAAAAAAAAAAAAAAAAGGAAAAAGGAAAAATGTTTGTAGCAGCCCTTTTTGTAGTGGCAAGGAGTGTATGACCATCAAGTTGGGAAATGCTTGAATAAAGTATGGTATATGAATATAATGGAATATTATTGTTCTATAAGAAACAATCAGAAAGATGATTTTTAAAAGGCCTGAAGAGACTTAACATGAATTCATGCTAAATGAAACGAGTTGAACCAAAGGAACACTGTACACAGCACCAACAAGATTATATGATGATCAATTCTGATGCATGTGGCTCTTTTCAACAATTTTCAACAATGAGATGATTCAGGCCAAAAAGGGTTAGAGATAGGACTATGGGGACTGAATGCGAATCACAACATAGTATTTTCATCTTGTTGCAATTTGCTTGCTTGTTTTTTTCTTATTTTTTTCTCCTTTTTTGATCTGATTTTTCTTTTGTCAGATTAATAGAACAGTAATGCCAGTAATTGTGGAAATATGTTTAGGAGAATTGTATATATTTAACCTATATTGAATTACTTGTTGTCTAGGGGAAGGGGTGGGTGGAGGAGAGAGAAAATTTTGGAGCACAAGGTTTTGCATGGGTGAATGTTAAAAACTATCTTTGTAAATATTTTAAAAAAGAAAAAAAAGTAAAGTAAAAGGAGTTCAGGCTGTTAAAAAAAATTTATAAAAGTCGAAGAGAATATTTTACACACTATTATTTGATCATAAGGGCAATAAGATACTTTCTACTTAAATAAAACAAAACAAAAAAAACTTCCCTTTTGTTCTCTCTAGGATTGACTGCCTTCCACGGACCATGGTTAGGTAATGAAAAGAAGGGAGGTTGAGAGCTTATCAATAAGTATTATAGTAAAAAAAAAAACTTGTCAAAACGCTGAACCATGTTCAAAATAGCCATCATTAAATCTATACCCTGAGAAATGAGAGAAACTTATTTTCAAGGTCCATGAAAGGACAATGAATAACTTTAAGACAGACTTAAGTTAATTCAAAGTATAGGTAACTAGAATCTTAGAGGGAAATGAACAGATAAAAAAAAATTCATTAACTTCAACTTTTTCCATCAAGCTAAAAGTACTAGAAATTGTTTTTAAATTAATATTTTAAATCAGACTGAGTAATTTGAACTTGGTCCTTCACCCTTTCTTCAAATTCTCATACAGAATTATGGAATTATCTTGGTTTTTTAGACAAGGACCCATGTATGCCAGAATCATTCAAGTAGCCAAACTAATTCCCACACAAAAAGTGATACCCCTGCTAAGAGGTCCATCCTCAAATCTTTACCATATAGTGTATTGTTTCCAAGAAAAGCGTCACATTCTGTTCTCTAGCTATTCCATCTATAGAGTGAAGATGAAAAAGGGGGAAAGGATAGAGATAAATATGGTTCTCAACCTCATCAAAAAAAAAAAAAAAAAAAAAAAAAGCATTGTGAAGATTTAATGAGAATATTTTTGAATGAGTTCAAGATCTAGGAAAGAAAACCATTGTCTAAATATAAAGCATTATTCTTACTGGGCACAAACCTAAAAGTCAGAACACTATATCAAATAGTTTTTAAATGCCAATAGGACATGAGCTTGGAAGGAAAGGGTGACTCAGAAAATCAAGCAAAGGGCACCTTTCAATAAATAAACTCTTGAGAGGTAGCCTTCTGAATTAGTCTCAACAAGGGGCCTGCCCTCATTGTCAGCAAAAGTGAAAGCCTTTATTATAACTCACAAGCAACCTCTTCTGGTAGGCCAGTGATTTAAGAACCTTAGGGAAATTAAAACCTGAATGAAGTCTTTTGCAGAAGCTATAATAAACAGAAAGTTAAAGTAGTAATTCCATTACCAGAGGGATCTGGTAACATTTAAACACAGAGTTTACCAGATCCTCTGCTAGAATTATAACTAAACATGCTGTTGTAGAAGATCTTTTTTTGATTTATTTTATACTGGACTAGATCTAAAGAAGAGCAGCCAATAGTACTAACACATTTGTGGGTAAAAACCATTAAATATTAATTTGTCTACTATTTTCACTGCTTTATAGGAAACTTCTAGATGACTAGAACAGAAAATAACAACTTATTAATTATAAATCCAAATCATGTATTTACATCAGCACATTATCTGCCCTTGAGACTTCTACAGATGCAAAGACTCTACTGTTAAATCAAAAAGGTGGACAGACATGAAACTCTTGTCTGACAAATCTACCTACCATAGCTGTTGAGTATTATCTTTCAAATGTACATCTCATGTCATGCTCCTCTCCTGATGTTTCAAAGCGACATGTTGAATGAAAGGGCACCTCAAACATAAAGTGAAGGCACAAGGAGGAATCCACCAACCTCCACATTCAGTCCATCAACAAGCATTTATTAGGTACCTCCTCTACACCTGCTACTCTTAGGCTCTAGGGACTCAGAGACAAAAGCAAAACAGCATCTGTCTTCCAGGAGCTCAGTTTTTTCAGGGAAAACAATGTGTGTCCATAAGTAGTGATCAATCAATAAACATTTATTAAGTACCTCCTCTGTGCCAGCTAGCTTGGGTGAGACAATGGAGAAAGGGCCTGGAGTCAGGACTCCTCTTGCTGAGCTCAATCCAGCCTGACTCTTATTAGCTATGGGATCTTGCAGAAGTCACTTTACTTTGTTTGCCTCAGTTTCCTCAAATAAGCTGCAAAAGGAAATGGCAAATTATGCCAGTGTTTTTGCCAAGTAAAACCCAAACACCACCACAACGAGCTGACATGACCAAAACAATTGAACATGAACAAATGTGCCAGGCCAAGAACTGGGGACACAGAGACAAAAAAACAAATAGTTCCTAATCTCCAGGAGTTTATAATCTGATGGAGAAACAACATGCAAACAAATGTGGTTCATCTTTCATATTACCAACCACAGTAAGACATTGGGGTCAAGGTGTGTAACTGTGGCTGGCCATTCCAACAGAAATTTGGAAGGGTCTTACACAGTTTGAGTACAAACAATCCATCTGAACATTTGGTATGGAGATGTCTCTAGACTGATGCATCTCAAGCTCTCTTTGTACTATTTCAATTCTGTTTTGATGCAGGCACGCCAAGCTGGGCAGTCGCATGTCTTAAAAGAGACACTAAAGTTCTTCAGAGAGTGCTATCGAACTATTTCTTCTGACCTCCATGTGAGTGCTTGTACTTGCCTTGTGCAAGTTCTCCATAAGACAGTCTTAGGTAAATTTAAGTTTGGCATTAGTTATATGACCAGACGACTGGAGTTGTACTCTCTGCAACAGAGTATAATTGCAAACAAATATATTCAAAGCAAGCTATATACAAGATAAATTGTAGATAATCAACAACTAGGTAGCACAAAGTATACAGTATTGGGCCTGGAGTCAGGAAGACCTGAATTCAAATCCAGTCTCAAACACTTACTAGTTCTGTGATCCTGGGCAAGTCATTTAACTTCATTTACTTCAGTCATCTGTGAAATGAACTGGAGAAGGAAATGACAAACTACTCCAGTATCTTTGCCAGGAAAAGCCCAACTAGGGTCACAGAGTCAGATGCAACCAAAAATGGCTGAATAGCAATAGAGGGAAGGTTTTTTTTGTAGAAATCTAGAGTTCTTGAAGGAAACTAGGGAAATCATTAATCAGAAAAGGAGGAGAGCATTCCAGGTATAAGGGATAGCCAGAGAAAAGGTCCATTTGTGAGAGAGAGTCTTCCTTTGGAACCACCAGGAGACCGTGATCACTGCACCAAAGAGTATGTCAGGGGAGTAAGAGAATGATGGGGGGAGGGCTTTGGGTTCTAAAAGGCCAAATGAGCCTTTTTATTTGATCATGGAAACGAAGGGGAGGCACTGAAGTTCACTGAGTAGCAGAGGGGCATGATAAAACCTGCCATTAGGAAAATCACTTTAGTGGCTAAAGAGAGGATGTATTATTGGAGGGATAAAAGTTTGAGGCAGGGGAACCCATAGGCAGGCACTTGGCCTAATCAGGGAGTTGAAGATGAGGGCCACACCCATACAGTGGCAATGTCAGAGGATAAAAGAGGCCACAGTTGGGAAATGTTGCTCTGGCAACAGACGGGATGTGTGGTAAGAGAGGTTTGGGAATTCAGCATGGTTCCCAGATCGCAAGCCTGAGGTATGGAGCAATGGAGACAGCCTCTACACAATAGAGAAAGGAAGTAGGGGGAGAGTTTCATGGGAAAGATAATGAGCTCCATTTTGGATATATTGAATTTAAGATATTTACTGGACATTTAGTTCTGGATGTCTGAAAGACTTTTGGAGATATGAGTTTGGAGGTTAGAAAAAAGTTTAGAGTAGGATAGACAAATCTGAGAATTCATCAGCACATGTAAATAATAAACTTGTAAGTTAATTTTATTGGGCATTGATTATATATTAAGGTCTACCCTAAGTGCTCTGGGAGAAACAAAAATGTGTACAAATAATCCCGGATTCTAAAGAAGATGACAATTTAATTAAATAGATAAGGACATTAAATAACAGCAAAGAACCCTAGAATATCCATAAATTATATAGAAATTGAGAAAAACAAGATAAATAAGAAATTCAGAATTAAAAAAGAGATTTGAACTAACCTTTACAGAGTTGGGTTAGTGTAGAGTTGCTGCATTTTAACTCAAGTACAAAACTGTACATTAATCCCTACTAATTTGCCTTCTAGTTTATAAACATATTTTTAGATCTTAACTCATCCAAGATTTTAACTATACCTCCTTGCTTTTTTTTATCTGAAAATATAATGTGATATCAGTGTTAGACTGATAGATAAGAGAATGAGACTGACAGAAAATAGAATAATATATTTGGATTTCAGCAAATTGTGGGTCAAATTCCTTCATAATGTTCTTTACAAAAAAAAAAAAAAACAGGGGGCAGCTAAGTGGTGCAGTGGATAGAGCACCAGCCTTGAAGTCAGGAGGGCCTGAGTTAAAATCTGGTCTCAGACACTTAACACTTTCTAGCTGTGTAACCCTAGGCAAGTCCCTTAACACCCCTTACCCCCCCAAAAAAAAAAAATTCAAAATTTTCTTTACAAAGATAGTATAGCGGTTTGCTATTTCCTTCTTCAGCTCATTTTACAGAGGAAACTGAAGTAAACGGGATTAAGTGACTTCCCCAAGGTCATACAGCAAGTAATGTTCTCATAGACAAGGTGGAAAAATAATATTAGTTGAGTTTGCCACTGATTGAATGACTACTGATTAAAAGACTAATGTCAACGAGGAAAGAGATCACCAGCAGGGTCTCAGGGAGCTCTCTTTGACCCCAATTCTTTTCCTCACCTTTATCAGATTTGAAAGAGGGCATACTGGGTAGGGTTTAGATAGGTAAAATAAAGTGGGAGATCATAAAGGGCAGAAAACACAAATATTATTTGACATAAAAGAAACTAAAGTTATCTACAATTCTATAAAGAAAAGCTACACTCAAATCAAAGCAAGCATAGCTTTTCCCTTGTCTAAAACATGCAGAGCTCTCTGGAATTTTAAGTAGGAGAGAGAAATACAAAAGAACTGCCACTATTCTCTCAATGTATGAGAATTTCCTGAACTAGCATCTTCCTAGTAGCACACATTGAGTCTCATAATCTTTCTCAGAAGATCCAGCTGAGCTTATTACACAAAATGGACTTCTAATGCAAAAAGCTGTGAAATTCCCAGTGGCAAGTTGTCATTTTACTAAATTTTTACAGTAAGTAAGCATCAAAAACAAGGTACAAACTTTCATGATACTTTTATATTTTAGCATTCATTTTTGACAACTATTTTTCAACGTTATTGTTAACTTTTCCTTAAATGTCTTTATTGCCCATCAACCTAGTCAACAGCAAAACAGAGTAACTTGAAACTTAAGGATTAATGCCACCATTTTTACCCATCACAAAAGAAAACAATGATGTCAAAGAGCTCAAGAACAAAACACAGTTTAATTAAAAATAGCTCTAATTTTGGGAATAAAGTATATGCAGTCGTTTTGTTATACAAGATAGGAAGAATTAGGAAATCAGTGTTGTTTATGTAGAACTCGGACAGAAACATGACAAATACAAGGCCAATTTGCTTGGACTCCAGATCTTTGTGTGAAGACCAGAAATGCCAAGAGTAAGGCTCAAGTCAGATCAATCATAAAATTTCAACAGAACCTGAGAATGAAAACTGGCAGGTTAGAAAAATTTATTTCCATAACATCAGAAAGACATGATGAAAAAACTAAATGGCAGAATAACTTATTTTGTTACTTATAGTTATATTATTCTTTTCATCAACCCTACCAGTGGTCCATAAACTACTTGTAAGCAAAGAATGTTTTATTCTCATCTTTGTTATCTTAGCACATTGCCTTGTACAAAATATGTTAAGATCTGTTAAATTCAATTGAATGAACAAGGGAGGGAAACCTCTAAAAACTCCTTAATGAAAACAGGTTTTCATTTGGAAAGATTTTTTTTTTGTCAAATTCTTCTTTTTAAAGTGTATAACCAAGAGGTGAGACATCTGTATTAGCACAACCATGAATTTCAAAATGTTAAATATACAAAATTTTCTTTTCAATGGAATATGGACTTTTTTTCATTATATTGAGTTCAATATAATGAGGTCAAATGAAACATTTTTATTTGACCATGGAAACATGATCATACATGAATATTTATATAGCATTCTCATGATACTCAATGACATTAGCAGAAAGAAACATACCTGTAATAGAAAACTTCTTTCCTTATAAATCAGCATTTGGTCACCTTAATCACAAGATATTGACCAATATACCAGCCAACATATTTACTACCTCTTTGCTTAATATTGCATTGAGAGCTTGATACTATTTTTTAAATTAAGCTTTTTCTTTTCTTTTCTTTCTTTTTTTTCCCCTGACACAATTGGGATTAAGTGACTTGACCAGGGTCACACAGCCAGGAAGTGTTAAGTATCTGAGGACAAATTTGAACTCAGGTCCTCCTGACTTCAGAGCTGGTGCTCTATCCACTGCACCACCTAGTTGGCCCTTAAGCTTTTTATTTTCAAAACAAATGCATAATTTCCAACATTCATCCTTACAAAACCTTGTGTTCCAAATTTTTCCCCTCCCTTCTCCTCACTCTCTCCTCTAAAAAGAAAGTAATCCAATATATGTTAAACATGTGCAATTCTTCAGTACATATTTCCACAATTATCATGCTGCACAGGAAAAATCAGATAAAAATGGGGGAAAAATGAGAAAGGAAACAAAATGCAAGCAAACAATAAAAAAGTGAAAATGCTATGTTGTGATCCACATTCAGTCCCCGTAGTTCTCTCTATGGCTGTAGATGATTCTCTTCATCACAAGACAATTGGACCTGGCCTGAATCAGAAAAAAGCCATATCCAGCAGAATTGATCACTGTATAATCTTGCTGTTGCTGTGTACAATGATCTCCTGGTTCTGCTCATTTCACTCAGGATCAGTTCATGTAAGTCTCTTCAAGCCTCTCTGAAACCATCCTGCTGATTGTTTCTTATAGAACAATAATATTCTATAACATTCACATACCATTTGATCCTATTTTCAAAGAGTAAACTAATCATATTTAAAAGAGATTTTTATTCTTTCACAAGTATCTATAGCATTACTGAATTGAGCAGCAATATACTTTGCTATTTAGTGTCTAATCTACTGATCTAATGGATTAAATACAACCATAAAAAAGTGATTAGCTTTATTTTAGTATATTAATAGGATCAAGTCTTAAGAAGAAGAAAACTTAAAAATACAGACATTCACACACTGAATAGATTTTTAAAACAACAACAAAAAAAAAATTATACTCATTTGACTTGATGAAAACCATCCATACTTAGCACAAGAATTATTTAAGTCTAAAGAAATTCAGTGCAAGTCAAGCAGCATTTTTGCCTTTTGCACTATCAAATACAATATTCTTTACCCAGTGAAATTCCAATTTACTCCTTATATTTACTTGCAATCCCACAAAAGTCAGGGGGAGCTGAGAGCACATGCATAGTTAAAGTAAGTTTAGCCTGTGACTCTTTTGCAAAATCACAGTGGCACAGAGGTGATGATTACCTAGGTAAAAATAACAGACAGTACATAAAGAAAAAAACATGCTTGACGTCACCAAAGCTGATTCACTCTCCGCCAACACTATTTTCCATTCTCCTGTTTACACCGTTATTTATTTTCTATTTTTAGATACTCTGCAGTGCACACCTGATGGGATATGATGCATATACCCTCAAAATGCCACACATGTCAAATACTGGAACATCCAATAAAAGAAAAATTTAATGCACAACAGGATATGAAAGACTTTAATTATAAAAGCAGCACTTTCATTTAAAGTTAGAATACTAGGGTTATACTAATTGCAGGGGGAAATTTTACAGTTAGCTTCATTGTATTATTCACACAAGATGTTTTTCTGTCTAAGAAAAACAAACCACCTGATATACCTCAGAGAACATAAGTAAAAGGGCATTTTCTGTGTTATTTTAAGAAAGATTAGTTATTAGTCCAACTATTTGAAAATAGCTGATTTTATCATTATTAAAGTTAAGAATTATTTTTAAAATGCGCATGTCATCATAGATTTCCCAATAGATTTTTTTTTTTATTTTACAAAGTAAACCAAGACCCCAACTGATTAGTTTATATCTTAATACCAAACAACATATACTTTCAGAATGCTTTCATAGCTGAGATAATGGGAAAAGAGCTTTAACAACACAGAAGAGCTAAAATATTTTTCAATAAACACACAAAAATGTTCTTTGGTTTCAAAAGGAGAACTTTTACCCTGTAATGCTGGAGAAACTGAGGCAAGATAGAGATTAGAGAGTATTTAATAATTTATTAAATGGAGAGATATACTGGGACCAAATGGATCCATGGTTTGGTCCCAGGGCTGAACGAAACTATTGTCTCCAAGAATCCAGCAAACAATGTGAGTTCTATGACATATACATATATATATATGTGACTCAGACTCGGGGGGTAGCATGAGATGGGGGCAGAGTCAGGGTGCTGAGAGTGGGAACAGGACTCTGACAATTGGATTCTGACAGGGTGAGGGGAGGCATGAGGGGAGGAACCTTAGAGATAGGGAGAGGCATTTTGATAAGCCTGTATCTGACATTCCAGTAGCTTGGGATGAAGAGAGGCATTCTGATATTCCAAAACATAAGATCTTTTATCCTATCAAATATTTTGATAAAGAGGGAGGGCAGGTTTTGCAGGACTGAGCTTTGAGCTGAAGCAGGGAAATTGAGTCAGGACTGGGTCAGGATAATTATGGAAACTGAGAACTGTGGCATAACAACCCTACGTATCAAGAAGTATCAACTCTCCCAAAATAAATTTCATTAGGAGAAGTAAAATAATCTGATGAAAATAGCCCCTGGTACAACCTCACCTTGTATAGAAACACATGGAATGTGATTTGGTTTTGGTTTATCCTCAGGAATGGAGAAATTAATTATAATCACTAAAGCTATTTTAAAAAAAAAAATCTAGGACTTCCCTGTTCCCAGTACAAAAAGTAGTCAACTTTCAGGATCTATTTTAACTCTAACTACAACACTGTTAGCCTTTATCCTCTTTAGCTAAGTTTGAGGAAAGTAAACCTTAAAAACTTCACATATTAAGATAATCATCTTTTCCAGCCTAATACTCAGCTAAAAATGTTATTGGTCATGGTTCTACTGAATATAAACAATAAAAATGAAAGTCCAAATATCTGAGGCTAAATCTGAACTCAGGTATTCCAGACACCAGGCCCAATGAGATGATGATGGAGATGGAGATGAGAAAGATGGAGGAAAAGGAGAAGAAAAAGGAAGAGGAAGGAGAAGAAAAGAAGAAAAAGATTGCTAGTACTTATATAGTGCTTTAAGGTTTGCAAATTACTTTGCATGTCATCTTATTTTATTTCTCTTAAGTCTGAAAAGTAGGTGATATTATTATTTCATTTTACAGTTGAGAAAACTAAGACAGAGTTTAATTGAATTGCACTAACAACTAGTTGGTGTTTGAAGTGTTTGAACTGAAGTCTGATTCCAAATCCAATGTTCTATCTCTTCTGCCATTTAGCATGTTTTAAAGATTTTTTAAAACCATTTTTAGCCACTTTCTAATTTTAGCTAACTGATTTTGTTTGTGCAAAATCTTTTTCATTTTAAGTAACCAAAATTGCTCATTTAAGTTTCTGTGGAATGATGGAAAACAACTGAAAACTAAGAGGGTTGCTATCAATTGGGGAATAGCTAAACACATTATGGCATATAAATGTAATAGAATAGTATTGTGCTTTAAGAAATGAAGGGACAGCTTCAGAGAAAACTAATAAGACTTTCATGAACTCATGCAGAGTAAACAGAACCAGCAAACTGATCAACATAACAATGGAAAACACTTTGAAAGACTTGGAGCCACCAATCCACATAATGATCAATCATGACTCCTAATAAGACTATTTTCCTTCTGACAGAGGTGACACTATACAAACATACATGTCTACACATGGTCAACATGGGCACTTGTTTTTTCTTGACTAAATATATTTATTAAGTGACTTTTGGATCTCCTTCCCCTCCTTAAGAGAGCAAGAGGAGTGAAACAAAAAACTTAACTGAAAAAATGGAATTTTTTTTTAAAAGCCAAACAGGAAAACTAATTGCATATAAGCAGTGAAGGACATTGAAAGGTTGAGGATGGCTCCTAAGTTGCAAACCTCCTAGGCAAAGAGAAAATAGTGGTGCTTTTAGAGAAATGAGAAAAAAGGATGAGTGGGCTTTGGACAAGCTGAGTTTAAGGGGTCCAGAGACATCCAGACATACAGGATGTTAAGGGAGGTGGCAATAGTAGATAGAAATTCATGAGGTTCTCACCTGGACAAATAGATATGGAAGTCAGGTACATAAAAATCATAGTCAAATGCACGGATGTTGATGGAATCACAAAAAAAAAAAAAGTGTATATTAGACAGAAAGGAGACAGATTTCTGAGTTACACCCATGCACAGTAGGCAGAATATAAATGATGGACTCTCAAAGAAAACTGAGAGAAGGAATTACCAAGCAAATAGGAGAACCATGACAGAGCAAATGACTTGAAAATCCAAGGAGAATTGTGCAGAAGGATGAGGTGGTCAATAATATCAAAAACTAAAAAGTCAGAAAGGAGAAAGATATAGCATTTGCCTTTCTAGATTTTTCAATACAGAGATCACCAGTGTCTTGGAAGAGAACAGATGTAGATGCAAGTCAAATAGTAAGAACATAAGACTTTAGTTATGAAAAAGGAAGTTGAAAAAGTAAAGACAGCTAGAATGTAGAGATTCTTACAGAATCTTGGCTGTCAAAGTGAAGAAAGAAAAAAACTTCAAAAAATTGCAGAGTCAGATATAGTCTTGCATAATCACAACAATACAGCTTGACAAGAAAAGAGCTTAAAAAATATATCTCTAAAGCGCGTTGTGGTCCCTTTAAGAAACTGTATTTCCTATTGATCTGTGATTCCTTTCATATTCCCAGCCCCTCCTGGCTAAAGCATATCCTCCCCAGACAAATTGTCTTTCCAAGATGCCAGAGCCTCTGATTCAATTACAAATCCTGGTCAAAAAGCATCCCTTTGAATTCCAAAAGGAGATCCAGGCTTGTCCCAGCCCCCACTAGGTCTGAGCCAACTTAAGCTCTCCCAGTCCCCACTAAGACAACCAATACAATAAGCTTCCATCAACTTCCATCTTACTTTTGCAGATGGACCTTGGCAGCTCCCTTTTCTGTCAGGATCTTCTGTCCACTGAGAACTGCATTCTCAGTGCAAAACTCCATTTTCCATAGCCATAGATCTGCCCACTGGAATAATATTCTTTTCCAATGTGATCCTCTCTTTATCCTCACCTATTTCCCTAACCAAACTTTATGCCTCTCTGTCAGGATTTCTAACCTTACTTCCAATCCCCATAATAAACCTCTTCTATCAGTCTAGGTTTTGGGGTCTGTAAATTCCTTTACAGAGAACCTCTGCACCACCAGAAGGGAGTCCCCAAAATTCCTTACCCTTGTGCCGAATCCCAAGGAGGTGCAGGGGAGCCAAACCTCTCCATTTGGTTCCCTGAACCCTGAACCTGACACTAGACCTTATCATTTAACTCCCTGACCACCAGAAACCCTAATCTCATTTTGGTTCCCTAAATCTAAACCTTATCACCTCCATGCTTTGTTTTACAAAAGTGGAGGCCTATAAATGTGGAACATTATAAATACTATCAGATTTCAGGACGCTGATTTTCTTCAGTTTTTCCTTTTTTTTCCTTTTTTTTTTTTTTGTTGTTGTTGTTACAAGAGATAGCATTCAGATGGGGGGGGGGGGTTAAAAAGGAATGGAGATGGTGACATAAAAACACAAAATATCCATTTTTTAGGAGAAATATCAGCATCCTACATTGTGAAACATTTACTGGCTACATAGAACAAAACAAATTGTGTCTTATTTTGGAAGGGAAATATGATGCCATTTACTCTTTCCCTTTTGCTTTTAGGGAATAGAATGATGGGTTCTTTTTCACCTGTCATTCCACCTCTTCTATCTACTTTGAAGGCCACATAATGATCTGCATTTCCTAAAATACTTTGGAATTTATGTGAGTCTTGCTATATATTTATTATGTATGCAAAAAATGTAAATGAATGTAGACCAATTTCTAAGATTAATGTTGTGAAGGCATGATCATGAAAGCATATTTCAGATATTGCAATATTAGTCTTCTATAAAAATGAACAGTTCTAAATTACACTTAAAATCAACTTGCAAATGAAGTCAACTGTCAATGCTGAATAGATGTTTATTTTTATTTTACATACTGATAGATTTACAAATCAACCAGCAGATTATGCAAAGTAGAAAACAGCTACAGTAAACATTCAAAGGAACTATTTAAAACTTCCAGTGACCCTGCCTTACCATTCCTGCCCTTCTATCTTTCCTATTTAATCATATCAATTCATAGTCAGGCATTCTGGCCTTTTGTTTCCTATTTCTTCCCTCATTTAGCAAAGTTTTCTAAAACTCACTTTTATCTAGGTATGCACTGTATGCAATTGCACAGTCCATGATAAGCAAGAAAGAATCTCTAATACCAGCCAGTTAATGCCATCCAATTTTGCATATTAAACATAGTGGGTAAGTCACTTATCTACCATATACTTCAGTTTCTGCATCTGTAAAATTGGATGAGGAAGAAAAGCTAGTATTTACATGTCACTTTGCAATCTGCAAAAGACTTTACAAATATCTTATTTTGTCCTTACAACTGAGAGGTAGATGCTATTATTATCATCATCATTTTACAGATAAAGAAATTGAGGCTGGAAGAAACAAAATCATTTGCCCAGAGTCACAAAACTAGTAAGTGTCTGAGGCTGGATAGGAACTTGGGTCTTCCTGACTCCAGGTCCAGCAATCTATCAGGAAGAAAGATTAAATAATTTTACAGGGCTGTCATAAGAATAGAATAATATTTGTAAATCACTTTCAAACTATAAAATCTATATAAATACTAATTGTCCTTATTATAACCATTCTGCAAAATTGCAGAGAGAGATATGAAAAACATAAAGAAGGGTCGCTAGGTGATACAATGGATGCAGCACCAGCCCTGAAGTCAGGAGGACCTGAGTTCAAATCCGGCCTCAGACAATTAATACTTCCTAGCTGCGTGACCTTGGGCAAGTCACTTAACCCCGACTGCCTTAGTAAAAAAAAACCAAAAAACTACAAAGAACTAACAAGGTCTAACAAAAGGCAAAATGAATTACTAAAGACTATCCAATTTCTCAAGGAATATTCAAGATTTATAAACAGCTTTAGAATGAGTATAATTCAGTAAAATACATAGTTGAGGTTGAGGTTTTATTTTAAAGGCATTTATTAAACTATTCTGATATTTAAACATTCCCCTATATCTAGGTGATTTTCATCAATTTGGCATTTCCCTACAGTGATAGAAAATATCCACATATATTCATCTCATGAGATTTTTGTACATGTTCACCCAAATTCTGAACATGCTTTAAAACATGCTTTTGAAGGCTTTCCTCACTTTCTCTTGATACAACAAGGGTATTTGTGAAACACTCGGAAACACTTGGACCATCCACCTGACATCTTTCACTCTTGCTACATGGCCAGCCCATCTTCTCTTTCTGTCACATAATTTTTTACTTATATATTTTTTTCTGATATGCCAAGTTTCTCATTGGTTCTACATTGTACTTTTATCACACTCATTATACATCTTTCCTTCACTCTCTGTGATTCTCAACTTTTAATTCTTCAAAGTAAATGATCTAGAACCCACTGCTATAAAGCAATACTGACAAAACTATACCTAAGGATAAAATAATTAATTTCTGAAAAGTCCACTAAATTGAATCCTGAAAATAATTCATGAAATAATAATTTCCCTCCATATAAGAACAAATCTCAAATATAACAGAATTTCAAGGACCTGTGCCTCATTCCTGAGTTTATGATTTAGTAGCTGATGGCAAAATATAGAGGTCAGATTCCTGTGGCCACCGATTCCTAACAATAATGTGTATTTTGCCATGTTTAACAAATGTTATTTTGTACATCTCTAAAGAAGCAGTGATCTATTAAAATACACAAACCATTAAGCTGTGAACACAAGAGTAAGATTTGCCCATTTTTAGTGTTTAACATTTAAAGCATTTTCCAAAATAACTTGAGCAAATAGCAACTATCAGACAAAAATTGTTCATTTATATCAAGATTTAGTTTTATGTCTCTTCATCTTACCTTAAGAATTCTATATCAAATTATTTTTTTATTTTTTTTATTATTATAGCTTTTTATTTAGAAGATATATGCATAGGTAATTTTTCAGCATTGACAGTTGCAAATCCTTTTGTTCCAACTTTTTCCCCCTTCCCCCAGATGGCAGGTTGACCAATACATGTTAAATATGTTCAAGTTCTATATCAAATTATTACAAAAACAAAGATTTTTTTCAAGAAGTTAGAAAATGCAAATAAAAAGGATTAAGAAATAATTAGATCATACTATTCTCTTGCTCAAGAAGCTTTAGGATCTCCCTATTTTCACTTAGATTTTAAAATATATACAATTCAATTGGCATGAAAGGGTCCAGACTTTCTACACATTATTCCCTTTTGTAACTTTGCATTATACACTAACTGGTCTTCTTGGTATTGTCTGCCTGCAATAATTCTATCAGGAAGGCAGTATAGTATGGTGGAAAGATCATTAGGTTCAAGAGTAAGAAGGCTTGAATTCTAATTATTTGCTCTATCCCTAATTACATGTGAGACTTTGGGAAAGTCATCAACCATTATGGGTCTCAGTTTCTTCATCTATAAAACTAGGTGGGGAACACTGGACTAAATGTCTTCCAAGGTCCTTTCTGCCCCACAAGGCGGAGACATTTCCTTTTTTACCTCAAATTCTTCAAATCCTCAATTTCCTTCAGTTTCCTCAGCTGCCACATCCTACAGAAGTTCATTTATTATATTCCTGTTCCCTTCCCTTCAGGTATTATTATCTTCTCCATTTCATTACTTTATATTATCTATATTTTGGATATCCTCATTTGTGTACATGTGTTTTCCCCAAGAGAAAGCATGCTTACTTTTTTATCTCTGTATGCATTGTGTCTGGGATACAAGCTGGAACTTTACAGCGATAGAAATAAGGATAGGATCTATTTCTGGATTTTATAACCACAGGGAACTCCCAGATTAGGGAACTCCCTCTGCCACTGGTAGATGACACCTTTGTATTATTTAAGTGATTTCCCTAGGATCACAGTCATGTGTTATCATTAGTAGAATTTGAATTCAGGTCGTCTTGGCTCTGAGGTCAGCTGTTCTGAATTCAGTTTAATACAAATAGTTTGATAATGATGAGAAATTAAAGCAAATTACTAAAGCTTTAGAGATTGCTGCTGCTATACAAGGGACAATTTCTTAGACAAAATAAGGCAGGTTATGATCAATGTTTCATTTCCTCTTCAATGTACATGACTTTAAAAAGCTTACTGAAATCTTAAGTATTATTTAATTCTATCCAAAAACCAAGTTTTTCTCCAATAACTCTCAACTTTTAAAGAATCAATATAAAAATATAATTCTACTAAAACATGTATAGTCCATTTAAATACTAATATCTATACTTCTCTGATTACTTGTCTTATTGATAACATTATTATCACAAGGATCTGGCTAAACACCATCTAAAATCTCTCCTCCATTATTACCTAAGATGGAACATAGATACTAACTTGCTAAATTTTTTTAAGATAAGCTGAATTGAGTTCAGAAAGCAATTACAGGATAAAAAAATCTAAAACAGGGATGATTCATGCTAAAAATGTTATTGTCAAATGGCAATAAACACTGTTGAAACTACTAAGTATTACTGTGAATCACCAATAATTTTTCTTCTTAACTGAAATGGGTGATACAAAATAGAAAATAAGTTAAAAGAATACTGCTATATGAAAAAGAATGGCAACTCATACCATGTTCTTCCTGATCAAAAACAAAGATAACCTTGTTATCAACAAAAGTATATAAAGGTTCTCTCTCCAAAAAAGAAAATAAGTCATTCTGTTGATATGTTTCCAGAAATCATCTAAATATAAATGGTGAGTATATAAAATTAATAACCATAACTTAAGGGAAGAGAAGAAGTTTGATTTATGCATCCACTTAATTCTGTTTGGCAGGAAATCTAGTAGAGATGACTTGCAGAAGGTGAATACTTTCTAGGCTTAGGATATACTTCACCAAAGGTGACATACTTTGCCTGGCATCAACCTAGCTATCACTGATTTCTTTCCCCTTATTCTTCCCTTCCTCACTATACTTAAAACTTTGCATAAATAATTTTGTGGAACAAAAGAGATAACTGAAAGGCAAAACATTTTAAGATTTATTGCCATATTGGAGAACTATAAGCTAGCCAATGTGTGATGCTGTCTCCATTTCTCCAGTCTGGAAAGAGGAAGAGCTAAACCCTCTTCAGTCATCTGACAGCCCACTGCATTTTCTCCTTTCTGGTGGGGTCCCTTTCTCCAGGTTCACCTATTGTTCCCTTGCAGCTCATTTCATTAAATCCCAAGTGAGGCTGGCACCAGTAACTCCTTATAGATGCTTGCTGCTACTGCTTAAGCAACGTTCTTGCTTCTACTCTACCTTCTTGAAGAATGAATGCATCTTTTTCAAAACTCCTGGATGTGACAAAAATCTGACAGTCCAAACCTCTTCTCAAGACTGAAAGGAAATGCTTGAGTTTCTGAACCAAAAACTCCCAAATGTCATTTGTAATACCTATTACTTTACTAAGCAAAGAAATTTCAAATCTAAGAAACAGCAGGAAAAGAAAATATGAAACACTAAAGAGGGAGTATTACTGACTACTATATGTAAGGTCAATATCTGTATCTAATATAATTATTATTTGATACTTTTTGGTCATCTTAAGGGAAAAATACAAACTTAACTAGAATCAAACTGGCTATTAACATGATGAATTGTCAAAAGGGAAAAATGAACAAAATCTAAATATAAGCAGCCTCGACAGTTGAAAAAGAGGCTGATTAAAAATACAGCAGCTGTGAATTCTAATTCCTCTTTTGTTTTTACTCACTAGGTAAATAGGACAAGTAAGGACTTGAGAAAGGATGGCAAAAAAAAAAAGAAAAAAAGAAAAGAAAGAAAAGTCTTTGCTAAAAGGTAAACTCTTTTAGAGTTAGGGTTCTTCTCATGTCAAACTTCATGTAACACTTTCATTTCTATTTTTTTTTTTTAAACCAAGACTTTAATATTAATGTTAAACTTACTAAATTTTCTCAAAATGCCAACTTTGGGTTAAAACAGAATATTCCAGTAAATTTATCTGGGCAAATGAAAATAATGAAAAATTCATCAAATTTTTTCAGTGCTTCATAATCTTCTCCTATAACCCAACACAGTCACTGTGCTTTATTCTTCCTGGAGGTTCAGAGCCTCAAAATTTCATCCTTTTTCATTCTGAGACAGAAATGGTACCAATGCCAGAATCCAGAATTAGAAAAACCAGGATTTTATCTAAGATGGTTGTTTTAGGGTCCACAAAAAGTTTAAAAAAAAAAAATATCAGTCCTACAATTCTGATCTTATTTAAATAACAAAATATCTTTTTCTGTTATTACGATACTACTTTCAAAAAATTCTAAAACAACAAAATGAGGAGTTGAAAGCATCTGTGCCCTTTGCTCAGATCCTAAAGACTGAATTTTTACAGAAATCCTACAGAACCCCCCCAGTTCAAAAAGAAGAAATCAAATCCTCAAAGCTACTTACCAAAGCAGTGCAATGATGGACTCCATGCAATCTCCCCAAAATTCCAAAATTGGAATAATATCATTTTGTGCAGCTCAATCACAGTGGTTACAAAAATATAGAATTTCACTTTCCAAATGTTAGAAGAAAGGATAAAAACTAAGGACTTACAGACTATGTAGTAATTGAGTAATAAATAGTGACATACAGAAATCCTTAAAAAAATTAAATACTATTCACTAGCTTCATTCATTCATTATTACCTTCAAAATAAATCATGGAACTCCTCTTACATTAAATTTTTTTTTATTTTATAAGGTATTTTATTATATTATTTATTTTATAAGGTATATATATATGTCACATATTAATCAACTAACATATTACGCAGCTTGATTAAGGCTATATTTTCCTAGCAAAACATGTTCATGTTTGACCAAGTACATTTTCTCCATTAGATTGACATCAAAAGATAAATAACACTAACATGATCAAATATTATTCTGGGCATCCTATTTCCCAAAGATGATATTAGCTAACTTTTAAATAACAGTGCAGCCTATTCTCAGTGATCCATAAAAATGAAGATAGTAAAGAAATAGATCTGAGGGAAGAAAAAAATATCATGAACTAGATAGAGATTTAATCATTTTGTTTTCATAACTTCTGCCTTGAGAAACCCAAAGTTCAGCTTATTGGCAGCTTCACTTTAGCATAGTATTTAAAGCAAACTTTAGCCATGTAACCCTTCATTCCCTAAAATTCCATGTTCATCTTCTAATTGCCCTGTCAAACAGGAGGCTACTTATTTCCCCTACATTATCTCTACCTTCACCACACTCCCAGTTCAGGAACTCTGATCAAACATTCTGAACCATGATTAAAAACAATTCTGCCATGTTTCATGGAAGGAAGGTGTCAATCTCTATAAAATTTCTACCAAAACTACTACAAAATAAAAGAATAATTTTTATAAAAGAGATTAATTTAAAAGCATTCCATTTTCCTTTCCTACTCTATTTAAAAAAAAAAAAAGCAAAATAGGAGGAGGAAGAAAGGGAAGAAGGAAAAGTAGAAAGAATTACATAAAATTTAAAATAGATAAGTGAAGATTGAGTAAAAAAATTAGAATAAAAGTAAAATATATATTTATTTAAAACATTGTCTATAATCTAATTTTTCCTGATAATTATATGGTATGTCATATACAATGGCCAAGCTATTTCTTTCCCATTTCAGATTTCATGCACATTGTAGTTATTTAATAAATGTTTGCTGGTTAATCAAAGAAGAAATAGAAAATCTCACTTCAGGGTTCTAATCCTACTGAATTCTCTAATTGTAGTGTCTAGTTCTCAAATAAGAGGCTAAAATATAAATCAATTCATTTCCTTCTCACTAGTAATGGAACAAATGGGACCATGGAGATCAATTCAGTCTTCTATTACAGTCAATGCATTAAACATTAAGAGCGCTGCAATCTCTTTCCTAGTAGAAATATTAAAAATGCACATGTTTCCAATTTCAATGCTCATTATTATCTACAAAGCTTTCAAAGGGTTTTGAATTTTTGATCTCATATTATATCATATCATACCCTTCTGACCTCTAACTAACTACATCTGCTTCTAGTTATGCCAACCTTCAAAATTAAAGTTATGGGGTTTTTCTCTCCCAGAATTTGTTATAAAAACAACAATCTGTGAGAATTTCTTTCTAGTCATATCCATTATTCAAGCATACATATTTCCTAGTAAATACTGTAACCTAAATCATGTTTATGTGAAAGCTAAAGATAATTATTTAAGATTCACAATGAAGAAGAGCAATCACTAAACTAATATATAGTGACATTTCAGTTATTAGGAAAAGTAGGATTTCAAGTTAATGACGTTTCTTAATGTTTTAATTCTTCCCATTTTTAAAAGCAAACGTATATTTGGGTGGGTGGGTATGTCTAAAGAATGCTGAACATAATTTAACACCTTTTAAGAGTGAGGGAGAATTTCAGAATTATCGTTCATGAATTAGAATGCTTTTCATTAGAAAGGACCTTAGAAAGTCATCTAATTCAACCACCTAGTCCTATAAATTATCCTGGTAATTCTCCCCCTAAGGAAATCATGAAGCAGCCCATTCAAATTCTGAACAGAAATCTGACTGTCACAAGTAGATTGTCATTTGTCATAGTTTGGCCCTCAATAACTGCAGTCTTCAAATATTTTTTATCATATATCTTGATTAATTTTTTTTAAAAGTTGATTCCCCCCCATTATCTGTGTGTATGTGTGTGTATATACACACACATACACACAATTACACTAACATATATACATTATAAAATATCTACAACCCAAAAAATTAAGATAAAGTAAAAGAGAATTTTAGGTTTTTTTTAAAAATTATATTTTTCTCCTATGAACATAACTGAATGTGCTTCATTATTTTCTGGAAATCCCTATGAATATCCTCAAGAATTATCACATTTGCAAACCAACTATTTGTTAGTAATTAATTTAGTCACTTAATTTGAACAATGCTAAACAAGCAGATGAATCTTTTATCATGCTTTTTGTTGGAAAATAAACAATATAACAAAGGTCATAAATGATCATTAAGTATAACAGTTTTCAAGGAGTCCTTTTTCTTTTCCATATGTAGGTATTGATCATACACAATGAAAAAGCAACAAATATAAGCAAATTATTTGATTTCAACTCAAAGTTTTCTCACAGTTTTCTATGTTAATCTTTCTTTACATAATTCTACTTAATAGAATTGTATATATTTATTGTTTACATTCAGATATTTTAATTGTATTTTATATGCACACAAGGAACAGCAAAAGGGCCACTTTGGCTGGATGGTAGAGAGCAGGAAGGGGAGTAATATGGCTATGAATGAAGAGTTGGGCATGTGATAAAAGATCTTAAATGAAAAACAAGGATTGAATATTTGATTACAGAGACAATTATGAGCCATTAGATTTGAATGAGTAGAGACATGCAAAGACTGTGCTTTAGGAAAATCATAGAAGGCTGAAACAATAATCCAGGTAAGTGATGACAAGGGCCTGTACTAGGATGGTGCTGGCATGAATGGAGAGAAGGCAGGTGTGTCTGAGAGATGGTGTGACTGCATCACAAGGTTTGTTCACTCGTTTCCAACTCTTTATGACCCATTTCAGATTTTCTTGGCAAAGATACTGGAATGGCAATCATTGCCATCTCCTTCTCCAGCTCATTTTACAAATGAGGAAACTAAGACACCCAGGATTAAGTGATTTGCCCAGGTCACTCAGATGTCTAAGGCCAGATTTTTAAGTCAAGTCTTCCTGACTCCAAACCTTACACTCTACCTATTGTACCACCTAGCAACCTATGAAATAAAACTATGAACTCTAATGAACAATTTTAAATTAAAATTAATTTGATTTTAAATTAAAGCATAGGAATAAATTATCTTTTCCTTAGCATAGAAAATAGCAACTATCTAAAGCCATGAACAAATAATTAAATAATGAGGAAAGTTTGGAAGTCATTCCAAAAAAATTTTTTAGAAATCCAAAAAAACATGATGTTCATTATTGCTTATTATTATTTAATATAAAACAAAAAATAACTGTAGTAATAAGATAAACTGAAATATAGGCAAAAAAAAAAAAAAAACAACTTTTTACAAATGAAAAGATGGCCTATCTAGAGAATGTCAGATACTAAAATATTAACAAACAATAAACACATATCCACATTTCTGATAATTGACAAAATCTAGCAGGAAAAGATTTTTTTAAAAGAAATATCAATCAAAATAACTGCAAAATGTATAACAGGAATTCAGATGCCAGCTAGGAGACTGGGAACAAATTGATATAATGCATAGAGCATTAGAGTAGGAAAAAATAAGACCTAATTTTAAATCTGGCCTCAGATTGTGTGACCCTGGGTACCTTTCCTTAACCTCTATCTACCTCAGTTTCTTCATTTGTAAAATGGGGATAATAATATTAACTACTTCCTGGACATAAGGAATAATATTTATAAGTAAAAGTTATTTCATAATTCTAACTATTATTATTATTATAATAATAATGTTATTATTATCAAGACACACATGGGAACTATAGGAAAACAATTACAAAATACTCTTTACAGAAATAAAGACAGACCTAAATAACTAGAAGAAGCAGCTAGGTGATTCAGTGGATGGAGGCACTGGGCCTGGATCAGGAAGACCTGAATTCAAATTTTGCCTTAGACACTTAATTTGCTCCAAATGGAGCTAAAGAAGAATCCCCCTTTTACCTTGTATTTCCCCATTTTACACTACAGTCCCCCTTCATATGTCATCTTTCCCATCAAAATAAAACCTCTTTGAAGGTAAGGATGATTTGTTTTGCTTGTTTATATTCCTCACACCTGACATGGTGCCTGTCTAGTATATGGAAACTGCTTTACAAATCTTTACCTATATATCTGAAAATTTAACATAACATAATTTATTATTATCAATAGGACAATTCTTTTATAGCCCAAAAGAATTCAATATACACATACTAAATGTCTTATTAGAGGCAGCTAAGTGGTACAGCGGATAAGAGCACTAGCCCTGGAGTAATGAGGTCCTGAGTTCAAATTCAGTCTCAGACACTTAGCTATGTGACACTGGGCAAGTCATCTAGTTCCAACTGCATTCCCATCCCCACCCCAAAAAAAAGTCTTATTATAAACACTCTAAAGTCTAAGAGGGAGAAAAGACAGTGAACCTTTATGTAATGCTTTCAGCTTTAAAAAGTACTTGAGGGACAGCTAGGTGGTGCAGTGGACCAGCCCTGAAGTCAGGAAGACCCAAGTTCTAATCTGGCCTCAGACACTTAACACTTCCTAATTGTGTAACCTTGGGCAAGTTCCTTAACCCCAATTGCCTCAGCAAAAAAAAAAAAAAAAAAAAAAAATTAAATTATTATATTTCTTTTGGGCTTCACAATAACTTTGTGAAATAGGTGCTACTATTATCACTATTTTACAGTTAAGAAAATTGAGGCTGTGAGGGGCCAACTCCCTTTTTCAGGGTCTGAGATATATATCTGAGGCAGACTTGGTATTTTCTCATCTACAAAATCATTATTCTATACTGGCTAGTTGGCTAGCATCTAAACTACTTATAATAGCAAGAGATATTAATTTATATAAATATTAAAAGATGCAAAGCACTATACTGTTATGGGCCAGAACTCTGAACTTGAAACAAGGATGTATACAAGGTACTAAGTGGAATTGATGAGACATGGTTATCTAGTTTAGCATGGTTCAGTATGATTGATTTAATCTTACAACAAATAATGGTTTCCTAGTGATATAATGATTGGTTTATACTCAGTGTGGAGCATATAAGTAGGGACTGAGAGCCACAAAGGACAAGCGCACAAGAAGCTCGCAGAAGCAGAGAAGACAAAGGACTGGACTATCTTCCTGGTGGCTGGCCTGGCTTCCTGCACTTCCCCCACTAAGACCAAGGCCAGACCGAAAGGTTCTCCAGAAAGCTGCCCAGCATCAGGCAAAGAGATAATAAAGGATTTGGACTTTAACCCTTGGCTACTTTTCTGGTGATTACTGAACTGAACTGAATGAAGGCTGCCTCAGAGACCCCAAGGAAACCAAAACAGAGAACATTATACATAATCTCATTTGACCCTTATAAATCAACCATATGAAGGTCTTAGATCTCATTCCTATATCCATCTACATACATGCACAAATACAAACATACATTATATATTATTCTGAAAAACAGAAAAATGAATCTTAAACTAAATTTAAGAAGCATTACAGTCCAAATCATCTGACTCCAAATCCTACATGATAATGGGCTCATAAAAGATGTTCTAGGAAGACTGGAAAAAGAAAAGAACCCTAAGAAGTATAGGTTAGAAGTCCCTCCAAGAATGGAGGAACAGCAACAAATTTCTAATGAAGGAATTTCAGTCATCCATGAAAGAATAGACGAGAGTGTTTCTGAGGGCTCCTGGCAAAAAGGCACTCCTCAAATCACAGTTTAGTTAATTTGCCCCAGCTACTGGGATTTGAAGTACTCCAATTTTTAATTTTTAATGCATCCTTATGAAATTTAAAAGGCTTTCTTTGAAATACACAATTGGCAGAAACCAATTCACACTGGCCCTTAAAACAACTTTGTTCTGCTTTTCAAACCTGGTCTTATCAAATTTGTTATTTTCCATTATTAACATTCTTGGGTGATAACAAAGACCAAAATCCATGACACTAAAGACACTAAAAAAGATGACAAAGACACTAAAATCCATGTTGTATAGCCATATGTATAATCTAGTTACACTAAACAATGGGTTTTTTTAATGCTATATTAAATAAAGTGATTCCTGGCCAATTTCTCACTAACTTTAGTAAACCAACAATATTTTAGCTGCAGCTTCAAGGTATTCTATTCTTTCTCTAAGACTGATGTTTCATTTTTAAAACTCTAAGCCTGAAGTATGTCACATTTTCCTAATAAAATATACTATTTATGGGTCACATAAAATTCCTATGGCAGTAAACTTGATTGATAAGTGCATTTTAGGCAATTAATGAAAGCTCTGATTGATGAAATCTTGTTGTACAATATACTAAGTCCCAGAGAACACTAAATCGCCCTCAGTCCCAAAACCTAGTGTGCTAACATAGATGTTAACTGAAAAGATTGGAAACCTCTAAAAAGAGAAGGATGAAAATTCCTGGAATTTTTATCAGGGAAGATAGAGATAGAAATGAGCCAAAGAAAACTTAAGTGTTGTAAAGAGCCTTCATGATATAAATCAAGGGTAGCTATTATTGACTAGAATCAAACTAATTATACTTAAATTCTACCTAATGGGTATTTTGCTTGAAAGAAGAGTGGTATTCCTGAAGTCATGTGCAAACCAAATTTTAATAAATCAAATCCTATTCTAAGGAAAATTGTGCAATAAGGGAGACTGTTATCTAAGCAAATTTAGTGATGAATTATTTCTTTCCTAAAAAACCTTTCTTATCATACAAAGAATTACACCCACTAAATGATTTGCTTTGTAAATTCTAATTTCCATATATTAGGTCTTCCTTAGAAGATTAAAATTGAAGTTCTCTACAACACAAATCAAGATTTTTAGATTCAAACTCTTACAACTAGAAAAAAATACAAACACAAGTAGGTCAATTATCAAATAATGAGTATAACACATAACCTTTTTTACAATAACAATAACAAAACCACCCAATACAAAATAATTTGAACTTTCAACTAAAACCTGATTGTATAATCTACAAATTCCCAACTAGGATCACCAAATCTTCAAGGAACATTGTGGTATTTAGGCTGCAAATAACAAGGTAATCCCAATAGCTATATTACAGACATATGGAAGAAAACTAAAATAAAAAAACAAAAGGTTTCCATAAAACTCAAAACATTTTCCAAAGGAGTAACATTTGGCAACTAATTTGGAAGAGATTTTAAAAGGAAAAAAACATGTAGAGTAAACATTAGGTAGCATCTACTGAGAAAACTTTCCAAGTTTTAAAAAAACTTGTAAAAAGTAGACTTGCAATTGAAAAAAGACAATTTCACATTACAAAGTCACACTTTGCAAGAGACATATTCAGCACCTACTAGGTGATCAAGCACTGTGCTAAACAGCCAAGAGATACAAATAAATGTTACTAAATGAAGGTTGTTAAAGAGTTTGTCCTATTTCCCATTTCAGTTTCGATAAACACTACGCATATTATGTAAAATGTTCCATCACAACTTCTTCCAGGGCTTAATGGACTCTTAAACATTCAAAACACAATAAAACAAAACAAAACAAAACAAATTACTATTAGGAAATTTTGGAATAATTTTTACCTAGTTTTCGTGAAATTTATTTTTCAACCTGGATTAGAATTGGAATTAGAATTGCCCAGCATTATTAAGAACTTTTCTAAAGAGAAAAAATTTTGCTAAAAGATTAGCAATTATACAAGATGGCTTTTAAACACATACTAAAAAACAGATACTTGAAAATCAAATAGCCAAATATGACATCTTGCCTTTTCTTAAAGAACTTAAAAAGTGAATTTCTGGAGGTTTTGTAGCCAACTTTCTTTTTTGCTTTTTTTTTTTAAACCTACCAGGGTTTTTTTAAATAATAATTAATGGAAATGAAATAAGGAGGGAAAAGGAATAATTAAGAAAGGAATTAAATAATATACAGTTGACACTACTAATTGTTAAATAATCTTCTAATATGTAAATTTTTTACATACAATCCAGTGTAAGTCATTCACTATTTAAAATCAAAAAATACAGAAAGTAAGCCTGATTCTACCAATAACAAAGACAGAAGACTTAATTGTCATTATAAACTACCTCTACATCCATTAAACAAATCTGAATGATTCAGTCATCTGTTTAAAGCATTTTTTCTGACATGATACTGACTAAGTGAGGGATTATGGGAAATTATGTCAAAATTTGGTTGCCTCAAGTTCATCAGCATAGTGTCTCAGTTTCATGAAGGCCAGCTTGTCTGGGTTCTGGACAAAGGGCAATGCTCTCAAGCTTTCCCAGTTACCAAAGGAGTGAAACAAGGCGAGGTACTTGCTCCCATGATGTTTTCAGCCATGTTGTCAAACAGCTTCAATGAGGACAAATATGGAATCAAATTCAGCTATTTCTTCTTCTTCAACTTGAAAAAGGCTACAAGTCAAAATGAAAGTGGAGGGAGCATTGGCACATGATTTTTTGTTTGCAGATGATTGTGCACTCAATGCAGCCTCCAAAGTCAAGATGCAACAAAATATGGATAAATTTTCTGCTGCTTACACTAATTTTGGTATTATAGTTAACACCAAGAAAATACAGGTCTTTTTTAGCTCACTCTATATATTTCAATCTAGTCACATGTAATAATTTTGGACACAGTCTAAAACTGGCATTTTGAAATGATTTCATATATTTATTGTGTTTGAGATCTGATCGTTGAATTCTGAATTAAGCTTGTATTTTATTTTTTTGACTTGGTTTACCTAAACGTTTTTATATTTTTCTTTTGTGTTTTTGGAATACAAATAGTCTTAAATTCACACTGCCACTTGAAAAATGTTTTCATAGGTGATCTTAATATAAAATAATATTTTAATGTAATTTTATCCCTCAAGCTATAATATGTCCCCAAAATTTAAAAACATACCAGTAAGCTAATGTGTAATTATAAATGTAGTGGAGACTGAAATGCATTCCATCTACTCAGTCATTGTCGGTTGAGGTAGTACAATTAACTAAAAAGGTTATGTGATATTAAAGGAGGTTGACTGAAAATGGTAAGACAAAGCCATCAGTCATTCTGTTATTGTATTTCCATGATGCAGTTTGATTGTTTTTCTCCTTCTCTGCCTAACCTGACTGACTTTTAGAGAACTAAATCAAATAATAGCTTGTGTGTCACACAGGCATAGCCGAAATCTCTGCTGGCAAAATCTTTGTTTATGAGAAGAAAATAAATAGAAAAGTTGTGTCAATTTTTGCCAATAATAATGGGAGGAAAATGAATCTTCATAAAATATGTAAATGACAAAAGCTATTTTCACACTTCTAGTATACTCCTGTGTAAATTGAAGAGTAACAGAATACTATTGAAAGTATTTCAAGATATCTTTAAAAATAAATCATAAAGGAAAAATTGTTCTCATTCTATTTGGTACAGTACTCAAAAGTTTGGAAGGCAAATCCTTAGGTTAGGAAACAACTACAGAATGAAAAATAAATTTTAAATCTAGAATTTCTGAATAAGCCATTTAAGATCAGCTATCTTTCTCTTAAAGTAAACAATGTGTCAAAAAGCTAAATTATTTGAATATGATGAATAACAAATTACACAATAAACATTACTTTATAATTGCTGAGTCAGTATTATTGAAACAGGATAGAAAATAGTAAAGTCTTAAATAAGCAATGAATATTCAATGTCTCAAATTTCGCTGATGCCACAAAAGTCTAAATATTATTTTTCTTATGATCACTGCTTCAGAAATGCCTTTTTAAAAAAACGTATATTTTATTGTTTTCATGATAAGAGATACTACTTTGTGATTAAATCAGAAAGATAATTTTATTTTAATCCTAACTGCATTTCATAGTATGTGAATTATGAACTTGAAAATGGAATCACACTATCAGCAATAGTTAGTATTGTTGAATATATTAATAAGGAACAATCCTCTGTTCCAGGAATAATTTTTAAATTCTAAACTAAAATTACTAGTATGGTAGTAATCACAAATTTGGTTTCTTTTAATACTTTTTTAATCCTGTAAAGAATGTTTTTATAAACATCATTTTTATTAATAATTAATCACAACATGGAAAAATGTTGTGAAGTTGCTGTATCTGAAAAGTGTTCCAAATGTTATATCTATAAATCATGAAAAATTCTTACAGAATTTTATATTAAGAATACATGCTGGATAAAAAGAATTTTATAGTGCTAATGGAGGGCCATGAAATTAATATCTGCATTCCAGAATGCTGTATTTTATACTTTTCTGTATGTTTCAAAAGAGGTGTGTATCATTTGTATTGAGCACATCACAGAATGAGAACTATCCAAAGTTCATTGATTTTCATATGTTTTGTTTTGTGAATAAAATTATAGTAATTTCTTGTACATTTTTGGAAAATAATTTTAAGAACTTATGTATCTGCTTCTAGATACATAGATACATTATGTAAATAAAAGTTTCATTTACCAAAAGAAAAAGAAAACACAGGTCTTCCATCAGTCAGCATCACATCACCTATATGCAAACTCAGCAGTTATAGTAAATAGTAACTCATTTGCCAATTAAATTAAGCATTTTCATCTAACCAACTAGTAGGAGAATTTGGCCCTCCTTGTGTTTATATGTAGTCATTACTTTGAGGATAACAAAAAAAAAAAAAAAAAAAAGCTTAATCTTAAAATAACTAGAATTTTTTTAACCAACATTTACAAATAGCACCAATCTTATTGGCCTTATTCCAATCCCTCATTATGATCCTATGTTAATGGAGTATAGGCTATAGAAAGTCTTAGCAAGACAAAGACTTCAATTTGGGATCCACTGCTGTCTGAGGGGAAAAAAAAAAACCTCACTTTATGGAGACTCACCACCAGACTGGCCACAGTGTAATTTTTGGTCACACAAAAATTTCCAAAAATCATTTACTAAAATGGTAAAGGGTGAGTTTCAGTAAGTGTTGTTAGGGGAATGATCTATACTGACAAAGTTATAGAATTCATCTGGGACAGTTGGTCACCAACAAGAGCTGCTGGAAAAATGCCAATGGCCCTCTCTTTTGCCTTTACCCTTTATGTAGGCTTACTTCAGACAGGACTTGGATGGGTTGCCTGTTTCTGATGGCACTATCTGCCTAGCTAGTGAGTCCTAAGGTTCTCTACACACTTGCCTCTAAGCCCCATCTTCATCTGGCATTATCATCTAAACAAACAGCATAACTTAAAAGAGCCTGTGGCTCTGTTCATCCATCCCACCCTTTCACCCTTAAAACTTCTGGCCTTTTCATCTACACTACAGCTACACTTTCTTGCATGTATTTTCTCTCCCACTTAGAATGTGACCTTGTTGAGAACAGGAACTGTTTTCTGAAAAAAGCACAGGATTAGGAGATGAAATGTCTTGTTCAAGGAATAGCATAAAGGAGAATCACTGAAACATAGAATGTGTGAAGGGATTAAGGTATAAGAATCCTGAAAAGGTAGCAAAGGGCCACATTATTAAGGGTTTTTAAAATCAAATGGAGGATTTTATATTTTATATTGGAGCTAATATGGAGTCACTAGATTTTATTGTATAAAGGAGTAATATGATCAGACCTTTGTTTTATGTCATTCATAGTTCTTTACAAGAGTAACAATAATGGGCGGAAGGCTAAGCAAAACCATAAAGGATTTAAACTATCTCTCTGGAAGATGACATTTTATATCAACTACTCAACATTATATATATATGATATGTGTCATTATTATTATTATTATTATTATTATTAATTGCTACTGTTTTAAGGTTTGCAAACCCTTTTACAAATTCTATCTCATTAAATCCTCCATCAACAATTCTGAGAAGTGGTATTATATCCATTTTACAGATAAAAAATGAGGCAGATAACTGGCTTAAACAGAATCACAAAGCTTTTAAGTATCTGAGTTAAAATTTGAATTCAGGTTTTTTCAGACTCAAGATTAATCCACTCCCCCACTTTCCCACTTGTACATCAAATATTTTAACAATTTTATCATATTTGGATTTATTTCATATATTTGTAATACATGGTTAAACCATAAGAAAGGAAACAGAATTAAAGGCTTCCTGGTAATTAATCAATGCAGTGTTAATGCCAAGGCATTTCCAGGTGGCTTCCTCAGTAATTACCAAATCAATAATAAATTGCTCATTATTCCCCCAGCACAACCTTTTCATTCCTAATCCAACAGTTTCCTTAAGTGTTTATAGATTTTTTTTTTGTAGATCAAATATGTGAACATTTTTGTATAAAGTACATAAATACATAATTTATCTATATTTGGAGGAAAATTTCTGGTTTTTTGTAATACATATGTAATACCTTCCATTAAAAATGTTGGGATAGAGGCATCTAGGTGGTACAAGGGATAGGAGTATCTGCTCTGGGATAGGTCTCAGACACTTGATACTTACTAGCTGTGTGATTCTGGTCAAGTTACTTAACCACAATTGCTTTACAAAATTAGAAGGAACAAAAAAAAAAGAAAGTTAAGTGGAATCAAGCCAGCACAAGAGAAGACAATGGTTAAGTGCTTAGTTAGTAATCCATGATCTATGTTAAAGTATTTGAGCCAATAATTACAGATCTTATCCAGACTCAATGCTTTCCAGTTATGCACAGAGACTGTAGTTTCTGTCACCTCCCTTGATGTATCCACTTTGTCATTCATTATATAAATGGTACCCAAGCTTTGTTTTTCACATTTTACCAATTTACATAATTCTGGTGGATTATTTTTATTGTTATTGTTTTCTTCATCAGCACAACACAATGTAGAACAACGAATGCAAGAAAGAGGATAAATCTGTTTAATGTATGTGCTTATGTAACATTAGAATTTTTTCCTTTGTGAAGTCTTTTTAAATTTTATTTTCAAAATATATGCATAGTTTTTAACATTCACCCCTGCAAAATCTTGTGTTCCAATTTTTTTCTCTCTCCTTTTCTCCCATCCCCTTCCCTAAACAGCAAGTAATCCAATATAAGTTAAAGATATGCAATTCTTCTAAACATATTTTCATAATTATCATCTGCACAAGGAAAATCAGATCAAAGAGGAAAAAATGAGGAAAAAACAAAATGCAAGCAAACAACAATTTTTAAAAAAATGAAAATGCTATGCTTTAATCCACACTCAGTTCCCACAGTCCTCTCTCTGGGTGTAGATAGCTCTCTCCATCATAAGACCCCTGGAACTGGCCTGAATCGCCTTGCTGTCCATTACAGTTGATCATCACACAATTTTGTGGCTGTATATGATGTTCTCTTAGTTCTACTCACTTCACAGCATTAGTTCGTGTAAGTCTCTCCAGGCCTCTCTCAAATCCTCCTACTGTTCATTTCTTATAGAACAATAATATTCCATAACATTCATATACCATAACTTATTCAGCCACTCTCCACCTGATGAGCATCCACTCAATTTATGAAATCCCTTTTAATGCTTTAAAGATATTTTGAGTTTCAAGGAATATATTTTGAGTAATTGTGGTTGAGCAAATTGGACAAATTAAAAGAAAGAGCATGGTTTAATAGAAAGAGTCCTGCACTGGGAATCATGAGATGTAGGGTCCAGTCTAAACTCCACCATTCATTTAATTTCTCTGAGATTCTCATCTTCTATAAAATGAACAGGTCAGATTAGATGATTTCTCAAGTCCCTTTATGAAAAAAATTCCCATATCCAAGAACCAATGTACAGAAAGCACACTGCTTCCCACATTAGCGCCTTCTTAACTACATATCCTGAATATGAAATCGGAAAAAAAAATCAAGGGTGACATAAGGGGTCACTACATGCAAACTAACAGCCCATTCACAAAGCTACAATAACTACTTCTACTTAGTACCAGAACTTTAAGATAGGCTTGATAATTTCCATAATTAGTGCTCATGGAGAAGACAGGATTTAAGGAAATGACTCCATATGACCTAGGTATATACTTAGTTTAAATGAAGAATCGTAAAACAAAAGAAGAAAAATGTTTCTTCTTCACCCTTTAAAGAATTCAGAAGTGATGAATAAGACCTCTCTCCCACAAAAAAAAAAAAAAAAGCTAAACCCAATAACACTTTTTTATGAAGTCTTTTCTCCATAAAATGTAAATAATCACAGGAAACTAGCAAAGACAACACAAGAAAAAAAAAAAAAATTCAGTTTCAGTGCAAGAGTACCAAAAAAATGATTTAGACATTATGAATGATGAGCCAAATATATCCTGAAAAAAAGTAATAATTACATATGGCTATTAACATATTGTACTTTGGAAAATGGTACATTGCCACTGTGCATGTCCTACCCACATATTTCACAAGTACAGTTTGCTACTTTTAAAAATAGGAATGCCTTGGCATAAGCAGTACAGATGAGTAGTAAATAGAGAGCCAACAGAATTGTAATACCACAATATTCTTGTCTTTTGCACATACTATATGCCAAACTATGTAATCTAACTTCAAATATAAACCATACGAACATGCCAAGAAGAAAAAGTTTATAGTCTGATTTTCTTAAACGACTAACAGTAAAGTCTAGTTTTGATTTGTAAACTGAGAAAACGGGTAAATGTTACATTTAACAAAATTAAAAGCAAATTTCTAACTTTAATATCATAACTCCTTCCAAGAAACAGATCCATAGCCACTAAAGTTATCTGCCAACAATATTCTGACACAAAATAAGTGAATTCATGAAAGCATTCAATTATTGGTTTTTAGGGTTTCACCAAAACTAACAACGCACTATTTCTAAAAATACAAAGGCACGTTTTGTCCTAGGCACTAGCATTGTAAAAGTGCTATTCATCATCTGGACCTTAAAGAATAGTGCAAAGTCGTGTGGTAAACAATAAAGCTTCCTTTAATGTTAATATGTAAAAGGTGAAGATTTCACTTGAGGAAATACAAATACATGCCTACAAATATATCTCAGTCACAGCTAACCAATGGGACAAGAAAAATGTTAAATTCACAAATTATCTTGCTTTATATCAAATGCAACAATTGATTGTTTAGGTAACAGGTTGTGTCAACTATAAGCTATTAATAATCACTAAAAAAAGAGAAACTTGCGATATTATAAGCTTCACATTTCAAAGTAAAAAGGTAAGCTCAGTTAATACTATCATCTGCTATACTCCCGTTAATAAAATATGTAGCTTGGAAACTAATTTTGGGATGTATAAACTAAACCAAAAATAATCAGTGTGATAATGGTTTATTCTGAGTATGGAAAAAGAAAAAGAGATGGAAGGGAAGAAGGGAAAGATGTTCTTGAAAAGATATAAAAGTACTCACTTTATGAGCACATATACTAAAACAGTGAAGATTATTAGTATGACACACAAGGATGACATGCAAATTTGTGATATGTTCTATATTTTTTCTGAATAAGCTGTTTGGAATGAAAGGAATTCAGAAGTGCATCCACTATATTACTGGAAGAGTAAAGAATAGGTAGCCAAATTCTGCCTTTATAGAACAGGGACAGAAATGAAGCTTTAAAGTAGTATACATGAGTTTAAAGATGGATACTGCATGCATTTGCTAAAAGAATTTGATGGGAAGATCCTTGTCTCTTACTAGGGAAGGGTTAAAACTTCAGGGAAAAAAAGGTGAAATTAAAAAAAAAAAATAGAAAACAGCAAGGCAAAATTTGGGAATTTATGAAAGTTAATGAAATAAATTCTGAATAAAAATGCTAAAAGTGACAATCTCCAATTGGTTGTCTTCAGCCTTAATACATTATGACAATCACATATGTTTGAATGACTAAAATGCAACTGACAAAAATGACAAGATTGGGAAGGACCTGATTTTTTTCAAGAAATTCCTGCTATCTTTTGGAACCTTCTTGAGTATCCCTAGATTCATTCATTCTAACTTTACTAAATTAGCCATTGGCATTGATGAGAATGAGGTGATAGCCGAAAAACCCACGCTGCTCTTCTTGATGAGGTAGCCTCTTTTCTACACCAGGCCTCTTGCTCTGTAATTCCTCATGTTTCCCAGAGTTAATAGGAGCAGTGCACTGTCCTGCCCAACTCCATCTGCCTCTGCAGTGTCTAAGGGCAGAGATTCAGGGTCTCTCTGCTCCCTGTCTGCTGCCCTAATGAGGAAGAGGCTGTTTAGTTATTTATTCCAAATTAAAGTATGTAGAATAAAGAGAATACGGCTTTCCATTTAAAATTTTTAAAAGATATGTGAATGATCAGCAAAGATGGAAAAGTGGAAGTATCCTAGTTCTCTACCACTACTCCACTGAAGACCAAAGAAAAGCATCAGATTATATCCAAATGTTTATACAACTTAAGATATAAAAGACTACCTCAAAAAGAAATTAAAGAAACAAGGAAGAAATTACCTTTTGGATCTAGCAATATGAACAATAATAATAAAAATAATAACTAGCACTGATATAGTCATTTAAGTTTTCCAAAGCACTTTATATATATTAACTCAATCTGTAAAAAGGGAAAGAAAGATTGGCTCATAGAAGATTTAAATGAACATTTCTGATCATATAGAGCAAACTCTTTCATAAATAAAAGAGATGCAATTAAAATTAAAAGGGAAATAGTCAAATGGTTAAAAAAAGATCTTTGCAGCAAGTTTCTCCAATAATAGTCTAATTTATAAGACTGATAAGAAATTAAATCAAATTTTTAATGAGTTATTCTTCAATTGATAAATGGTCAAATGATATAAATACAAGGTTCTCACAGGAAGAAATCCAAGCTCTCAATAATCATTCAAACAAAATATAAGGAGCAACTACGTAGTGCAATGGATAGAACACCAACCCTGAAGTCAGGAGGACCTGAGTTCAAATATGGCCTCAGATACTTACCACTTGCTAGCAGTGTAAATCTGGGCAAGTCACTTAACCTCAACTGCCTCAGCAAACTAATATATCTGTGTGTGTGTGTGTGTGTGTGTGTGTGTGTGTGTATGTATACATATATATATACACACACTCCACATTATTAATGATTACCAAATATATATATATATATATATATTCTCCATATTACTAATGATTATCAAAAATGTATATTACAGAAGTTCTGAGGTCCTCATATCTCACCCATAAGATTGGCAAAACTGATAAAAATAGAGGAAAAAGGAGGCCTAAAGAAAAAATGTACACTTAAATGTAGTGTTAGTAGAGCTTTGAATTAATCAGTCATTCTGGAAAGTATCTGAGACTACTGGGACCATAACTAGACCTATAAGCCCAAAGAACAAATAAAAAATAAAAAGACCCATATGTACAAAAATACTTAATTAGCAGAAAATATGGGCTTAAAAAATAAAATGAAATTTTTAATTTAACACATTTCATCACACTATCCTAGTATAAAAGAGCACATACAGCCTAATTGATTATGTTTACAATCTTAGTGTTATTGTATAAATTGTCCTCCTGGTTCTTCTCACTTCACTTTGCATCACTTAATATATCTTCCCAAAAATACAAAATCTTTGTCAAAGTACATTCCACATTCACCATATCTAAAAATGTATATCATTCTGCATTATGAGGCCATTACCTTTCTGTGAGGAGATAAATAGCCTATTTAGTTATGGATTGTCCATTGTCATGGAATCCCTGGAATCGTCACAATGTTGATTAGAAATCTTAATTTTTTTTTTGAAAGCTGTTTGTTTTTACAGTGTTGTTTTTATATAAATTATTCTGGTTCTTTTCCCTTCACTCTGTATTAATTCATGCAAGTCTTTCCTAATTTCTCTAAAACTTTCATTCCTTTCATCATTTTTAATATTCTAATATTTCATTACCTTTTTTTTTGAGGCAATCAGGATTAAGAGACTTGTCCAGGGTCACAGAACTCCTAAGTGTAGTGTCTGAGGCTAGAATAGAACTCAGGTCCTCCTAACTCCAGTGCCACTATTCTAGCCACTGTGCCACTTGGTCTCCCCTTTTCATATTCTTATAACATTCTTATAACATGATTTGCTCAGCCATTTCCCAGTAGATGGGAAAATTTCTAGTTATCTGATGCATTTCATCAGACTACCAGTAAGAGATAACACATCCAATCTAAAGCATAAAATCACACCAAGAACAAATATAAAGATACAAAACGACAGTCACCTAAAGGAGGAAGCAGTTCTAAAGCAAATAATCCTTAGGTCCAGAAAAGTCCAGTTATGGACTCAAGAAAGAATTTCCAGTAACCAACATTATGAATTAGGTCACATGTGTTCTTAATCCTCCTCATACTTGACATCTTGGTAGCACTTCACACAAGTAACCATCTCTCTTCCTGGATACTCTCTCAACTGTGTGTTATCAATATCCTGCTCTCTCAGGTCTCTCCCAACTATCAAAATGATCATTCTCAATCAAACTAAAGGATCATTACTCACATTCATCTTCTCGATTTTGCATGTCCCATGATAATCAAGCCCTCTTTTGTTTATATCACCTCTCTTCATGATCTTATCAGCTATCACTTTTATGCATCATAATTACTCTCACTACTCACTTACTTTAAGGGAAGGTAGGTGATGCAGTGGAAGGAGCATTGAGCCTTGAGTCAGAAAGACCCAAGTTCAAAACAGGTCTTAGACTAGCTGTAGGATACTGAGCATGTCACAACTCTCTTTGCCTCAGTTTCTACATCTGTAAAATGAGCTGAGGAAAATGGCAAAACCATTTCAGTCAGTATCTTTGCCAAGAAAATTCCAAATGGGGTCATAAAGGGTCAGACACAACTGAATCAACAAAAAATCATTAACTTGGATATGTGCAAGTAGTTTTCTTCTTTCCCCTGCATATTGCCAGTTGGGGAAAGGCAGCCATTAGAAATATATCATATGTGCCCACTAGTTGTGGCTCATTTCTGCAACCAGAGAGCAAATTTTGCTATGGTCATACATCATAGAACCTTTACAGAGTATATTGTTGATCTAATACCTAGGGCGTGGCTTTGTAAAGGGCTTGAGAGGCCATTTGAAATTCTTCTGTTCCCTTCAGCTAGAGTCCTATCAGAAAAGAAGTGATATTTTCTCACTTAAAGAATACTATGAGACTCCCCAATAGTAAGAGAATGCAAAACCAGAGTCTTGGAATTTTAAGACTGATTAATAATTGTTTACAAGCTTGTTTGCTATTTAAATTATATTGAAATTTAATTATATATAATATAATCATGCATAAGAAGGTTCTTCCCTACAATAGGTTAGATTAGGTAGCAAAAGGGTACAGCAAGAGATGGAAGTCAAAACTGCAGCAGAAAGAAGTTCTATTCCCCACCAACTTTCCTGCTCTTATTTAAAGTAGCACAAGAGGTGGAAAGCCTGAGGTGACAGGGAAGGTTGTTCCTCTCGGCAGTAGTAGTTTTCCATATCCTGTTTGGGATCTGAGCTGGCAGCAGGAGGCAGAAGTTGTCCCAGGCTGGCACAGATGGAAATTGTTGCTTTGGGGCATATGGAAGATACTTAGTCTAAGCCCTTGCCACCTTCCTCAGGGAACAAATTGAACCCAATACACAAGTCCAAGATATAAGGCATTAAGTACAGGAATACAAACATAAAAGTAAGCTAATCTCTGTTCTCAAGGAACTGGCATTCAAAAGGAGTATATGACACACAAGGAAGACTCCAGGAGCAAATTCAATGTAAAGATACTTAGGGTATAGCAGCAAAGCAAATGGTAATATCTCTTGTTTAAAATAAAATAGATAAAGTCCCAACTTCTGTCCAAAGATCTTCTCAATTACCTTTAATTCTGTGCCTTCCCTTAGAGCAGCTAAATGGTACAATAAATGGAGCACCTACCAGGAGTCAGGAGTTCAAATCTGGCTTCAGATACTTAATATTTCCTAGCTGTGTGACCCTGAGCAGATCACTTAACTCCAATTGCTTCACACACAAATATATATAATTCTATTGCCTTCCCTCTGTTGATTATCTCAATTTTATTGTGCATATCTCTTGTATGTACATAGGGGTTTGCATGTTGTCTATTAAATCATTACTAAAGTTCCTTGAGCAGGGCCTTTCTTTGTAATCCCTAGAACTCGGTATAGGATCTAGTACATAGTAGACACTTAATAAATATTTGCTTGTTGGTGGTGACATATGAGCTCTTGAGACTATAGATAAGTTATTTCACATGTAAGTGCTATATAAGTTATAAATGATTTACTGATCTATATCAGTTGAAAAAGCTTCTACATTGTGAATTCACTTCACAAATGAAATAAAAGGTCCGTTATCATCACCATCAGCATCACTCTCTCCAAAAACAGCAGCTAAACTACATGTAGTCTGAGAACTTAAAAGATTAAGATGGATTATTTTAGATCAAAGCATAACAATTCAATAATGATTTCTGAGCTTCCAGATATTTATGATAATTTTGTTTTTCTCATTCTTTCTAGAAATATGAAGTCTTTGGCACCACAGGCAATGTCATCCAGGTGCCTCAGATGGCTGTTTCTATAGGTCTTGGAGCTTTAGAGATTATAGTTTAATAAGAAACAAATTTATATATACGTATATATACTCCAATAACACTCCAAGAAAAAGAATGATGGAGAAAATAGGCCCTATTTGAGCAGAGAAGAGGACTAGGCTAGCCAGATTAAAACTTTCCAATACCATTTGCCTCACAATCTATGTAGAATTTTGATCAGACACTTCACTTTTATTTGGCAATCATTTTGTAAGACATCATAATGCAAATAGTAGAAAATAATGTAGGTTTAATTTTGTTATTGTTTGGAATAAAAGAGGCATTCAAAAAAAAAAAGGAAAAAAAGAGGTATTCTTTTGGGTCGAGATTACAGACAACACATTACATAAACTTTCACAAAGAGATCATTACTACATGAGTTCTTTATTCTAATTTTGTGGCCAAAGTATTAAGCTTCAGCTTCAGTTTGTCCTACCAACTAATAGTCTAAGTTAGTTTCTTTAAGTGTTTTCCTATCTGATCTTGCTATCTAGAAGACTCAAAAATCTTCTCTAGAACCACAATTTGAAAGCACCAATTTTGTAGCACTGTTTTCCTTATAATCCTACTCTCACAGTCATACACTGCCACTAGAAAAACCAAAGTTTTAATGATAGGAAGCCTTGTCAGCAAGGTGATGTCTCTGCTAAAACTGTCCAGAATTGCCATAGCTTTCCTTCCAAGGAACAAATTTCTCTTCATTTCATGGCTACAACCACCATCTACAATGAACTTTGGGACCAAGAATATAAAATCTGACACTGCTTCCATCCATTTCTTCTCCCTCTATTTGCTTGGAAGCGAAGGGACAAATTGCCATGATCAAGTTTTATTTTGTTTTGTTTTTGTCTTAAACTTCAGGATAACTTTTACACTATTCTCTTTCACCTTCATCAAGAGGCTTCTTCACTTTCTGCCATCAGAGTAGTATCTGAGTGTTTATGAGATTGTTGGTATTACTCCCAACAGCCTTAATTCCAGCTTTCAGCCTGGCATTTCATATAATATACTCTAAAGAAGGTGACAATGTCAAAATTTTTTCCATTTTCACTTTTAACTACTGCTTTTTGGCCCACATATAGGGTCCTCAGAAGATAAATAAGATGGCCTCATATTGTCATTTCTTTGAGGATTGCCACATTTTGTTGTGATCCATATAGTCAAAAGTTTAGTGATCAATGTAAGCATAAGATGTTTCCTAGGACCCTCCTTGCTTTTTCTATAGTCCAGCAAACATCGGGCAGTTTGGTCTCTTCTTCCTCTATCTCTTTGAAAACCAGCCTACAATCCCAGTAACTCTTTGTTCACAAATTGCTAAAGCCTAACTTGCAGAATCTTAAATATAACCTTGCTAACATGTGAAATGAGTAAAATTAGTAATTGGAACACTCTTTGGCACTCTTTAGGATTGGGACATAAAGTAATCTTTCAATCCAGTGGCTACCATTGAATTTACCAAATTTGCTAACATACTGAGTGCAGCACTTTAACAGCATCATCTTTTAGGATTCTGAAAATGGAATTCTATCACTTCACTAGCCTTTTTGTTAGCAGTGCTTCCCCACTTGACTTTATTCTCCAGGATATTAAGATTTTTCTTGCATTGGTTTTCTGTATAATCTCACCATCTCTTATTAATTTCTTTTGCTTTTATTAAGTCCCTACCATTTTTGTTCTTTATCATGCCCACTTTTACATGAAATGTTCTCTTGATCCCTCTACTTTGGTTGAAAAGATGTTTTATCCATTCTATTGTTTTCTTCTATTTCTCTGCATTGCCCTACTTCATTTTGTACTCCAAGGCCAAACTTGCCTGTTATTCTAAGTATTCTGATTTCCTACTTAAATATTCAAATCCTCTATGATGGATATGACATATTTTTGTTATTTGTTAAAGATATTTTAGTTCTTCATAGAAGTGAGCAACTTTGGCCTCTTCAGCAAAAGAGACTGGAATACAGACTTACATTACTGTGAAGCTGAACAGTTTGTTTTGGATTCAAAAATTTATCATTCTGTCATTTTTGAGATTATATTTTTTATTAACTATGAGAACTACTCCATTTCTTCTGCTCACATACTATTCACAGTAGTGTATATAATGTAGTATTAAATTCAACCATTCCCATCCATTTAAATTCAGTGATACCCAAGATGTTGATGTTTAAACTTCTATTTTTTGTTCAATCACATCCAGTTTACCTTGATTCATAGACTAATAGCTGTTATTCCAGATTCCTGGGCAACACTGATGTTTCCAGCATCACTTTTCTTTTATCAACAGATCCATCTGTAGCTAAACTAGCTTTCAGCTTTGACCTAGTTGCTTCACTCTTTCTGTAGCTAGTAGAAGTCATCCTCTGCTCTACTCCAATAATGTGTCAGATACACCTCTTGAGTGGAAAGACTCATTTTCCAGTTTCAAATCTTTTACCATGCTAATATTATTTGTGGGATTTTCTTGGCAAAGACAGCAGAGTGGTTTGCAATTTGATTCTCTAGTAGATTTCCTTTTGCCAGAATTCTCCCTGGTGACCAGCCCACCTTAGGTACCTCTGCACAGTATAGCTCACCATTCCCCCATGCTCCTCCATTTAACAAGGTAGTGATCCAGGAGGGGCATCATCTCTTACCTATACTTATTGCAGTAGCCTCCCAATTAAGTCTCTCTTTTAAGTCCCCATCCTCTCCAACCATCCTCTATGTATCTGTCAAAATGGTATTCTTAAAGTAGAAGTCTACCCAGGAAGCTTCAGTAATTCCCTTTTGCCTCTGTGATAAAATATGAATTTTTCTATTTGAGATTTTGTTCTAAACAAGAGAGGGAAAGAGGGAGAGGGAAAGGAGGAACAGGGAGATTTAGAGCTAATAAGGAACCTGGAAGCCATCTATCTCATCTTTACACATGAGGAAACTAAGGCCCCAAGAAGTTATATGACTTGTCCAAGGCCAATTACCATAAACTGACTTGTTCAGTCCTAAAGTGAGCTGGTATTGGAAGATGAGAAAAGCATCTAGGAAAAATCACATATACACAGCTTAAAAGTGGAATGACTGAGGGTAAGGAGATATTATTAGGCATTTGAAGAAGAAGCTACTAAAGGCATGGCCTTAATCACTGCCCAAAAAGTACAAAAAAGAATCACTGCCTCAGACCTGTGCAAAGATTGCTACCTGTGTGGGAACCTACAGGACCCCACAGATGGAAAGATGGCCTCAATTAAGTTAATCTGGACTTACCATGGGCCTCTGACTCATTCTGCTGACATGGCCTTGGGCAGGGAACCAGCTTCCCATTTTCATAGACAACTTTCTAAGACTACAAATGATTGAAAATTTTCAAATTGCATTGGTAGGAGGAGGGTCCTCATCTATAACTATCTTCTATCAATGAAAGCATAGATCCCATCCCTTTCCTATCCATAGAAACTTTTATTACAGCAATATTGTACATATACACACCATCACTGATAAAAGAATCACAAGGGAACAGATAAGTTTCTGTTAGCGATATTGCAGAGTGGATCTCAGCTTTACCATCAAGCAGTTAGGTCAAAGAGGTAAATCTAAACTGTTAAGAACTCTACTAACTGGGGGCTATGAACTATTGTGTTTATTAATAACTGATAGCTAGATCCCTAATTAATGTGAATAATGAATTCCACAAACTGGCCCCATTATTTGAATGTGTATTGCATATTCCATTGAGCTGGAACCAATTACCATATTTTACACATTATGACTTCAAATAGTGCAAATTCAAATATGCATAATCATTTTATAGGCTTCATTATTCATCCTAATTGGGACCTAGCTACAGAGAAAGAGATCACATAGACTTGAAAGTCATCCTATTGCCCCCTAGACTAAAAAGATAAATGCTATGCCCAATTTAAATTTCATCCATTTCCAGCTAACCCTTGGCTTTTACATATCTGAGGAAAAACCAAGATAGAGGGGTAATCTCAAGTAAAAGAAGCTAGTGAATAATATCATCATGCCAGTTACCAGACAGGCACAGAGAAGGGAAGTTGGAGGGAAAATATCTTTTAGTGTGGTGACTTCTTTTTTAATATATATGTGATGGTTCTCTGGGAGCAGGTTTCTTGGAGAGGTTTTCTAAAAGCAGCCTTAGTTTCAATTCAAAGTAATAATCACCTCAAATGCAGCCAGGAGTTAAAATCCAATCTTTTATTGTCTCTTCCAAAATAGCCCAGTTAGGGACATTGATGCATTGTTGGTGGAGTTGTGAACGAATCCAACCATTTTGGAGAGTAGTTTGGAACTATGCTCAAAAAGTTATCAAACTGTGCATACCCTTTGATCCAGCAGTGTTACTACTGGGATTATATCCCAAAGAGATTATAAAGAAGGGAAAGGGACCTGTATGTGCACGAATGTTTGTGGCAGCCCTTTTTGTAGTGGCTAGAAACTGGAAACTGAATGGATGTCCATCAGTCGGAGAATGGCTGAATAAATTGTGGTATATGAAAATTATGGAATATTACTGTTCTGTAAGAAATGACCAACAGGATGATTTCAGAAAGGCCTGGAGAGACTTACACGAACTGATGCTGAGTGAAATGAGCAGGACCAGGAGATCATTATATACTTCAACAACAGTACTAGATGATGACCAGTTCTGATGGATCAGGCCATCCTCAGCAACGAGATCAACCAAATCATTTCTAATGGAGCAGTAATGAACTGAACCAGCTATGCCCAGAAAAAGAACTCTGGGAGATGACTAAAAACCATTACATTGAATTCCCAATCCCTATATTTATGCACACATGCATTTTTGATTTCCTTCACAAGCTAATTGTACAATAATTCAGAGTCTGATTCTTTTTGTACAGCAAAATAACGGTTTGGTCATGTATACTTATTGTGTATCTAAGTTATATTTTAATATATTTAACATCTACTGGTCATCCTGCCATCTAGGGAGGGGTCAGGGGGTAAGAGGTGAAAAATTGGAAAAATTGGAACAAGAGGTTTGGCAATTGTTAATGCTGTAAAGTTACCCATGTATATATCCTGTAAATAAAAGGCTATTAAATAAAAAAAAAAAAAAAAAAAATAGCCCAGTTAGCTTTCTTTGGTTCCAAGAGCTCTCATTGATAGTCTTTTGCCTCTGCCAGCTTCTGCCTCTAGCTCAACTCCAACTCCTGGCAATCTTCCAAACTGAACTCACTCCACTAACTCAGCTCCTTTTATGCTCTTTTAGAGGTGTAAATTCAAAGGTTGACTCCTCATCCGAGAGTGGGATTAGGAGAGGTGTGAATTAGAAGAGGAGAGTTAACTTTGTAACTTTGTGAATCTCCCCTAATTGTGAACTCCAATGTGTGAGCTCTAATGTGAAAACTCTCTTAAACATTATTTCTATCAACTCTAATGACTTAACACCTTGTTTCAAGTTCTGGCTCATAACATTTTAGAACTTCCTTCAGTCCTTGAAAAGCTAAGTATGACCAAAAGCTTCACTCTGAGGCTTCTCTTCACAGATGCAAAATTCACAAAATTTGTCTCTCTTAACAAAGAACATCTCCTTGTTCCAGTTCACTCTTTTCAGTTTCTCCTTTCAAATGCTGCCCCTTTGCCAAAGGGCACTAAAAGTTCCTAAAAAAAAAAAAAATGAAGTCCCAATAAAGCCTGGAGACAGGTTAAATAATATAGTTCCCCCTCCATTTCAGTCCGCCTTCCCACAATTACATCCCTTAAAAATAGGTTTTTTTAACTGCTTTTATAATGGATTCCTTTGCTATTCTGGTGAAACCTATGGGCCACTTGCCAAAATAATGTTTTTAAATGCATAGGACTTGAAAGGAAATTAATTATATTAAAATACAATTATCAGAATTTTTTTTTTAAAACAAACTCACAGACCTTGGGTTAAGACTTGGACATGACTCAAGTCCATCAGAAATCATCATGGTCCAAATTGCTCTCTGGACCAAAAAAAAAGAAATGCTTTTCCCTCTGAATCATAAATAACAGTATGCTTGTCAACCCTCAAACCTGTAACACAAATGTAAAATATTTGTAAACCTTAAAGTCAATCAATCAATAATCATTTATTAAGTGTTGACTATGTACCAGGCATTGTGCTACATTACATGCAAAGGATATAAAAAATCAGCAACAATTATCCTCAATATCCTTACAATGTAATGACATGCTATATAAATGTAATAAATTTAAATATAATAAAATACAATTTAAGAGCTAACTATTATCATTATTTTCATTCTATAGATGTTCTAGAAAACTGAAGCTCAGAGAAATGAAATTATTTTGCCCAATGTCTTCACATTACTACCACTGGCAGAGACAGAACTCAACCTTAGGTCTCCTCAGTTAGGATACATTTTCTTTATGCTACACTCTGACAAAAATAAAGGCTATTTATAATTATTTCAGATTTATTATTCTAATATCTTTTGCTTCTTTATCTTTCTCTTCATTATTTGAAGACCTAGTAAGGAAAAAGAAATAAATGGGAGAAAACAAAAATAGGACTCATCTCTATCTCTTGGTATTTTTTATTAAATGATGAATATAACATCTGTACCTATGAACATTATTTTACCTAAATATTAAATAGAAAAATTACCAAGCTTATAAGTTTAGTTTAAAATATATAAGTTTATTAAAAGTGTCTATGAACACAGAGACTAAGGAGAAACAAAAAGAGACTTTTCTTAGTGGAATATAAAGTGGGTAAATGTGTACCATTAAACTTCAATAAATCCACAGGGAATAAAATGTAGATCCTTAGTGGAGATCATACATTAATTATCTCTCTACACTACTGGTTTCATGATGACATCATAATGACCTTGGAAATAAATAAGAGGATTTTGCTTTTGTGTTTCCATTAAATAACACTGCTTCTCTGTGAATACTAAACATTGCTTTGAGGATTTCATATGGACAGAATGATCCTGAATGGAAAAGGGAAAAGGAAAATTTATATTAAAAGGTGTAATGTTCTCTCTTTTTCGGTTTCCTTGGGGTCTCTGGGAGCAGCCTTCGTTTCAGTTCAGTAACCACCACAAGTGTAGCCAGGTGTTAAAGTCCAAATCCTTTATTATCTCCTTGCCTGGGGCCTGGGCCAGCTTTCTTGAGATCCTCCTGAATGTATCTTGGTTTCTGTGGGGGAGGCAGGAGGACCACCACCACGACCATGGTCTCTGTCTTCCCTAGGTCTGATTCTAGCTGAGTTTGTCTGAGCTTATATGCTCCACACTGAGTATAAATAAACCAATCATTACATCACTAGGAAACCATTATTTGTTGTAGGATTAAATCAATGCTAAACTAGATTTAACCATTGTTTCCTCAATTCCACTTAGTACCTTGTTTCAAGTTCTGGCCCATAACAAAAAAGCCATAAACTTAAAAGGATCTTTCTGCTACATAGAAATTGGTCTTCAAAGTTCTACTTTCATGATTATAAATTTTTTTTAAAAATTTATGTTACATGAAAAATACTGCAGACATATCACTGGTATTTTGAGTTTCATATTCTCAAAAATAAGATAGGTAAACAAGTCAGATTTTTATTAGGGCAATTAAACACTTCCGACTTTCTACAAAAAAAACTGAGAGAAAACTGAAAAATTAAACTGAAAGCAGCTCAAAGAAATTATTATATTAAGATCTCTTGAGTATATAGTTTCTCTTCTATTTACATTCAATAAATTATAGACACTGAACTCTAAGAAACATGTTTTCAATAAAAATTTTTATTTTTACTTCTCTGCTACAGGTTAACTAATAGGTGGTTTCTTGTGCTCAAATTTTAAGTCTATTGACAGCAACAGCTATAGTAACATCTATAAATTTAACTCATTTGGGGAATGTATTACTTGAGTCTTTTTTTCTTTTAAAAAGCCCCATGCTGATTTAGGAGAAGATGCAAGATAAGTGGCATTGATCAGATCTAATTGATATTCCTGAGCCTCTACCTTTCTTGACTGACATTGCTTTTGAAACTTTCAAGCTCTCTCCCTCCAGGAGTCCTTCTCTTCCCTCAGCTTCCATCCCCATGTGTTCCTGCTTCCATGCCCTTTGCTTGATCAATATCCCAAGTTCCATCCATTATCTGTATATGTCCCACCAGAATTCTATACTGGGCCCTCTCACTACAAAAATTCTTAACCTAAAGTCAATGAACTTTTGTTTGTTTTTAATATTCTGATAATTTTAATTCAATATAACTGGTTTCCTTTGTCATCCTACAAAATTTATTTTACACATTTAAAACATGATTTTAAGAAGAGGTCTATGGTCTAGGTTTAGAAACTCTATCTCATATAACCACAGATTTAGAGCCAGAAGAAACCTCAGAGGTTATGAGGCTCAGAGAAATTAAATAGCTTCCCCAAGGTCAGATAACTTTTAAATAGTGCATAAGATGTAAGTACAAGTGCTCCTGATTCCAAGTCTAGTACTTCCTCTGTTATACCATCTTCCTTTGACCTCATCAGCTCCCATAGGTTTAATGCTTATCTCTATGCAGATGATTCCCAAACATAGATGTAGACATACACACAACAACAAAGTTTCCAGTAACTCCAGCTGCACAGCACTAATTGTCTACTGCAGAACTTCTTAAACTTTTTCTATTCACAACTCCTTTTCATTAAGAAAATTTTACACAATCCCAGATACATAGGTATGCTGTCCCAAGCTTCCTATGCAGCTCTGAGCCTTGGCTTTGAGCACAGGGGGCCCTTTGTGTTTGTAGGAGGTATATCAAGCAGAAATCAAACATTTACTGATAATAAATCACAAAGAAAATTATTTAAACAAATATTTAGTTTATATATACTTTTATCATTTATTAAAGATGAAAGCAAATTTGCATACTAATGAGATGGATGTTTGTTTATTTTCATATAAATTAAATCTTGGAATATTTGATACTATAGAACATAAAGAATCTTCAATGTTTCCATAGTTTATCAATATTTTGCTATTTCATGATCCCCACATTTGGTTATGTGACCCAATAAGGGGTTGTGACCCACAGTTTAAGAAGCTTTGGGCTACTGGATCTCTTCATTTAAACATCTCATCTGCATCTAAAATATAATATTTCCAAAAGAGATAATTATCTTCTCCCCAAAATACATCCTTCCTTCAAACTTCCATATCTCTGCTGAGGATGATAGCATCTTCTCAGTCACTCAGGTTCACAACCTCAGAATCAACTTTTCACTTTCACACATATACCCTCCATAGCTAATATTACTCATAGTTTGTCATTTCTATTTCCAAACCAGTAATACCCTCTTTTCTCTATTTACATGGTGGACACTTTATTTGGGGGTCATTAGCTCTTTCCAAAGCAAATAAATACCTTGCTCACAAGTCTCTATTTCTCCCCCATCCAATCTATCTTCCTAAAACTCCCAGTCACCAAGGCTCACAACCTAAGTATCTTCAACTCCCTGGTCTATCTCACCTCTATATAATATTTGTGACCAAGTCTTATAAATCCTATCTTCACAACACCTCTTGAACACTCCATTCTCTCCTCCTGCACCACCCTGGTCCAGGCCTTTATCACCTCACATCTGGTAATTGCCTTTCCTGCCTCCTCTGGTCCAACCTCCAACCTACCAAATTGATCTACCTAAGGCACAATTATAACCATCCTCCTACTCCATCTCCATACTCTAACATGGGTCAAACATAAAATTCTTTTGTTTAGCTTTGAAAGCCCCTTTCTACCTTTTCAGTATATACTTTCTTCCCCTCCATGAGCTCAATAATCAGTAACACTGATCCTCACCATTCTTTATACAATAAACTCTCGCTCCCTGGCTCACCTCCATGCCTATAATGTTCTCCCTCCTCATCTCTGATCCATGATTTTTGCCTTCTTTCAAATCTCAATTAAAATAGTGTCTTCCTTTTGGGAATACCTCCAATTTACACTTTCTGGTTTCTCCTTAGTGGATTGCATATTGTCTCCCAAATCAAAATGGAGCCCTTTTGTCTTTGTTGGTATCCATAGTGCCTGACACCACCTAAGTGCTTAATAAATGCTTACTGGATAACAACAAATCTGAGGAGCTTACAATTCTACAATGAACTTTCAGTGACTACAGGCTTAAAAGCAAACTCCTCTTGTTTGTTTAGAGTCCTTCAGTCTGTACCTTGACTGCCTTTCCCTATTTCTCCAGTGTCCTTCCACTCATCTCAGGACTTTGCACAGATGATACCCCTCACCTAGAATGTCCTGCCCACTAACTCCTGGCCTCTACTTTCTCTGGGTTCCTTCCAAACTCAATTCAAAACACATCTTCTGCAGGAGGCCCTCCCAGACTTCCTCGCTGCTAGTTAATGCTTTCCCCTTCTTCCTTTTGGCATCAACCTTCTCAATATCTAGTACCTGAAATGCTGTCTCGCCCCTTTAGATTATAAGCAAGGATATTTCTGCTCTTGCTCTGTATCCTTAGCACCCAACACAGTGCCAGGCACACAGAGGTGACACAATGGACAGAGGCTGGGCCTGGAGTCAGGAAGACCAGAGTGCAAACCCTGTCTCTTTCTAGAAAATTGATTTCTAGCTGTGAAACTCTGACTTGCTAGCTATGTTAACCTTGGGGTGCCTTGGTTTCATCAACTATAAAATAGAAATAATAATACCTACTTCACAGAGTTGCTATGAGGATCAAATGAAATAGTATTTTAAAAGTATACAGCAGGCACTTTAATAAATGCTTATTCCTTTCCCTGACTTATAACAGGCACTTAATAAATGTTTACTGACTGATAAGACTTATCTAACCTATCTAACATATCTATTCCATCTAACCTAATTGAACAACCTAAAGGCCTCTTGGCCATGACGAACCTCAACATTTGACAAAATGAAGATGACATGCCCTGGGGAGTAAAGGATTTCTTCTCAAGGAATTTCAACTGATGACTTGATGATATGTTGGAAAGTAAATTTTTATGCAGACATTTATTGGAAAAAATTTCTTCTGAGGTCTGGGATTCTTATCACAGTCAGGCCATTCTTCTTTATATATACATGGGTATTAGAAGAAAAGAAAGAAATATGATGCAAAAAAAATACCAAAACAAACAATATAAATAAATTCATGCCTACATCTTTTGAAATGCCCCAAGGGAAATTGTAAAAGCTGGCTTTTTACCCTTATGACAAAACCCACAGAATAGGGTTAGAAAGATCTCAGTGTTCATCTAATACAAAACATAAAAAAAAGAAAGCTTTATTATAACAAGCCAAGTAGTTGTCAAACTTTGTGCCTTGAAGACCTCTAGGAAGGGGAAACCCAGAATTTCTCCAGGAAGCCACTTTGGAATAGTAATAATTAACAAGTTGTTTTTTTTCCCCCCTAACATTTTCTTTTGTGAAGAACTCCTGAAGGTTAACTTCAGCACTGCATGGCTTCACAACAAGCCAATCCTAGCACTAGGATAAAAATCAAAAAAGGAATGTTTTCACATTAGTCACTATTTTAACTTAAAAAACTAAACAAAACAAATTTATACAAATTTCAACTTTTAGGATAGTTCATTAATTTAGTTTTTATTGGCAATAATCCAAAATAATACAAGGATATTTATAAATCTGACTGGTAAAAGACTTCAGTAAAAACTTCTAAAAGATTTTTTAAAAAAATATATTAACCAAAAGTATGTTTCATACTCATGAAACATAAGTAATGGCTTTATTTATCATAATTAAAGCAGGTTTCTGCTATGCCCCAAGGAGTTGACAATGCTCTCTAGAATCAAGAAAAAAAATTTACTTTCATTTTTTGACTCTGGTGAAACTATGAATATGCAAAAGATATGCTGTCCTCTTTTCATTATTTCAAGAAAAAACATTCAAAAAAAAATTCACATACTCAGCAAAGGTTCTTTTGCATTCTTTTTTTTAATATATAGAAAACAGAATAACTCAAGCTAAAAATATAAGAAAAAAAATTAGACCCAGTTTAAAAGCAAGAAGAAAAGGAAGTTGAAGAACTGTGAGTGAATTCAGAGTTAATTTTTCCAATTCTATAAGAAATTAAATATATTATTATTCCCTTTCCTTTGATTTCATTACTATAATTTGTAGTCTGAGAGAACTGCTTAAGGCTCAGAAAAGTTGTATCTTTCTCATGGTCACATAAGAAGGAAGTATTAGAGATGAAAACCATAGGTCTTTTCTTCTAGCTTTCAAGACCAGAACTGCATACACTACACTATACTGTTTCTCATTTAATCCATTTTTTTTTAAAGACACCTAGATGCAGAGGGAAGGTAAAGAGAGGTAAGGGTAGAAAGATTCACATTTGGGACAAGTATAATAATGATGTATCCTTATATTTGTTTAGTATTTTACAATCTTTTAAAGTACTTTCAAATATAGAATGACTTTCTAAAAGTTGAAACAAACAAAAAAGAGAATGAAATGAGTACACTTTAATAATAATAATTACCTTAGACATTTCACAAGATCAAGGGCAAAAACTGGCAAAAAGCACTACTCTTTTTTGCTTTCTTTGAATTAAAGGGTTTGATAACCAAATATTAGCTATAGACAAAAGAAACACCATTTGAGGAAATCTTAATTTGAAATAACCAAACATATATGAAAGAAAATAGTAATTCAGCAAATATATTTTGAGCACTTACCCTATCTAGCACAGTCACCAATATAAGCTTCTTAAATAGGAGAGAGGACACTTGAAACATAAATTCTAATTCAAACTCTTTCACCAATTCTGACTGGCCAGCAGCCACTTCTCTATGCATTTCTGTCTATACAAAAAGAATTCTCCAAAAGAATTCAGGTCCCTCAGCACACATTAAGTTTAAACAATATTTTCCTCCCAAGACCATAAAGAATTTTAAGAAAATTAAGTCAACTATTCAAAAGAAAAGGGGAAGAAAGGGAATTTCTCTTTGACTTTTCCACCTGCTTATATAGCTCAAAATCTATTAAGGTCTTTAAAATAGTTATCATTTTCTAAGAGAAATGTAGAATTTGTCTTTGGTTTCTAAACCTTCTCCTTTATCATGGAAGACATAATTGTCAGCAAATCCAGGACAGATATTTCTTGTGAAATCATGAATTAGGGAAGACCCTCATAATGCCACATTCCCACTTTCCCGGACATACAATCTGTTCCAGGAACACTACTCAGCTGGTCTAAATTGAAAATACAAAAAGAGTAGAGAATATGATGTTACTCGACTGCCCTCTAGTGTCCTGGGATCTCCATGACACTCTGCCAGGGAACAAAAATTCATGATATTGGAAGATTAGAACCACCATCTTCCAGAAGCATTCCCTGATCCAACTGCTTTATAAGAGATAGCATGTAAAAAAGTGATTAAGATTCTTAGTCAGAAAAATAATATTTAAAATAAAGAATTATCACACATAATGATTTGAAGAGGCCTACGTAGTGAAGGCAGTAATGGATAGTTAAGAACTAAACAAGCCTTCCTCTTTCTCCAGCATGTAAGTCTGTAGAAGGTTTACCTGCTTGGGATCTGCAGTGGCAGCCAGTGGGGACTCAAGTTCTATAGTTACAGGCCCATCATTCTGGATATGTACTTGCATGTAGGCTCCAAACTTGCCATCTGAAACATTAATAAGATATATTAGAAAAAGTGAAGATAGTTTAATAACTACCAAAGAATCTCATTTTAAAAGCACAAAAATAACTTCAGTTCTGGACACTAAATTTAAGAACAACCAATAAGCTACATAGTGTCCAGAATGTGGCTCTTTCCAACAATGACATCATTCAGATTAGCTCCAATAATCTTGTGATGAAGAGAACCATCTGTACCCAGAGAGAGACTGTGGGAACTGAAGTGGATCAGCAGCATACATAGCACTTTCACTTTTTGTTGTTGTTTGCTTGCATTTTGTTTTCTTTCTCAATTTTTTTCCTTCTTGATCAGATTTTTCTTGTGCAGCAAGATAACTGTATAAATATGTATACACATATTGGATTTAACATATATTTTAATATATTTAACATGTTTTGGATTATCTGCCATCTAGGGGAAAGGGTGGGGGGAAGGAGGGGAAAATGTGGAAAAGAAAGTTTTGCAGAGGTCAATGTTAAAAATTACTCATGCATTTGTTTTGTAAATAAAAAGTTTTAATAAAAAAAAGATTTTTTTTAAAAGTATCCAAAGAAGGGCTACTAAAATGGTGACAGTCTATATGATATATGAGGCTCTGAGGAAGGATCTGGACATATTTAGGTTTTTAAAAGAAAAGACTCAAGAAGAAGAAAAGGCTCAAAGAAAAGACTCAATTCTTGCTGCCTTCAAGAATTTCAAGGTCTGAGTTGAAGAGAGGGATGACATAGCTTGTTCTTTTTGGCCCTGGAGGGCAGAAGAAGGAATTATAGGTAAAAGTGGCAAAGATGCTAATTGAGGTATGACATCAGGCAAAATGTCCTAACAATAAGCTTCAAGAAGCAGCAGGTTTCCCCTCCTTAGGAGTCTTCAAGTAGAAACCATATAACAGGTATGCTATAGGAATTTCATGAATGAAGTAGGCTAAGTTTTCTAACTCTCAGATTCTGTGATTCTGTGACAAGGTTACCCTGGCTGGGAAGGTATCAGTATCCTGAGTGACCTCAAACACTTTCAAACAGAAGGTGGTACTTTTTAAAATGTTTGAAAGCAAAAAGGATTCTAAAAGATAGAGAAGAGAAAGAAATACTTTCAGGGGCAGCTATGGCGCAGTGGACAGAAGTCAGGCAGACCTGAGTTCAAATGTGACCTCAGACACTTAACACTTCCTGGCTGTATGACTTAACCCCAATGACCTCACCAAAAAAAAAGCGGGGGGGGGGGGGGGGTAGAAATGCTTCCAGATTGTGGTGAGACAGCCAGGATAAAAGTATCAAGATAAGAAATGGAGTGTTGTAGGTGAGGAACAGCAACAGCAAGATGGAGAGTCTGCCTGGACTTCAGTTTTCATTAGGAATGACTGATCATCAGATAAATGCCGATATCTCAATGTCTGAAACAACAATGGCTCTCTCAGACAGGGCAACAGATTACCTAGATCATGGACTAATAATTCTAATTAACAGTTCTAATAACAGTTGTTATTACCCATTAGCTTCATTCCCTCCAATTCATCCTTTCCTCCTAAGCAGCAGAAACAAAGTTTGAAAAGTAGCTCTTCAAAGACTCCTGTCAGAACCATTAGTTAAGTCAAATGTTACCAAAATATTGAAAAGATCACTAGCTTAGAAGTTAAAGGATATAGGTTCAAGTTCCATTGCTGACACTTAATACCTGTGTAAACTAAAGGGTTTCTTCACATGTAAAGTTAGTGAGTTAGACTAAATGGTCTCTGAGGTTCCTTTCAGGTCACTCACTTATTCTATAATCCTAAATTCTTAAAAACATCTATACCTTTGACATTTCTTATCAAAAACTAAATTTCAGCCATTAATATACAGAATAAAGTGTTCACACTTGAATAGCTTTATACTAGTAATATTTTTAATAATGGACTTTATAACTTTTTAGTTTTAAATGGTCATTCAAATAAATACTTCATTTTTATCCGTGTACCAGCCATGTCCCACTGGCTAGAAAGGCATCAGTTGAAAAGGTAACTGTGTATTTAATTGACAGTTAAAATTAGAGCTATAATTAGTAACAAATTTCAAACACTGTTCTTTTCTGAGGAACAAAATACAGGCTCAAAGGCAAAGGTATTATTTCCAACCTTATCTATTTATAGTATTCAAAATCACATGACATTTGTTTTCTTTTCCTACTTTTTCTCCAGTTAAGAACAGAAACTAAGAGTACCTACTAAGAGTACATCAGTTCATATAAGTCTCTCAAAGCCTCTCTGTATTCATCCTGCTGGTCATTTCTTATAGAACAATAATATTCCATAACATTCATATACCAAAATTTACCCAACCATTCTCCAATTGAAGGGCACCCATTCATTTTCCAGTTTCTAGACACTACAAACAGAGCTACCACAAACATTTTGGCACATACTGGTCCCTTTCCCTTCTTTAGTATCTCCTTGGGGTATAAGCCCAGTAGAAGCCCTGCTGAGTCAAAGGGTATGCACAGTTTGATAACTTTTTGGGCATAATTCCTGATTGCTCTCCAGAATGGTTGGATTCGTTCACAACTCCAACAACAATGCATCAGTGTCCCAGTTTTCCCGCATCCCCTCCAACATTCATCATTATTTTTTCCTGTCATCTTAGCCAATCTGACAGGTGTGTAGTGGTATCTCAGAGTTGTCTTAATTTGCATTTCTCTGATTAATAGTGATTTGGAACACTTTCATATGAGTGGTAATAGTTTCAATTTCATCATCTGAAAATTGTCTGTTCATATCCTTTGACCATTTATCAATTGGAGAACCATTATATTTTAAAGAAGAGAACACCACAGGGACTGCCTTGGATCACTGAACTGCTGGTAAGAACCAAGTCTATCATAGTCAACCACTTCATAATCCTGCTGTTGCTGTGTACGTTTTTCTGATTCTGACTGCTTCACTTAGCATCAGTTCATATAAATGTTTCCAGGCCTTTCTAAAACCAATCTGTTTTAGAACAATAATATTCCATTATTTTCATATTCAACCATTCCCCAATTGATGGGCATCTACTTATTTCTCAATTCTGTACCAACACAAAAAGAACTGCTACAAATATTTTTGCACATGTAGGTCCTTTTCCCTCTTTCATTATTTGCTCTTTTAAAGTTCATTGTACTTATCCTGCTTTTATAACCAAGACCTCCATAAGGTTGTAGAAACAAGCTCTCAGATCATCAGTTTATTATTCACCAATACCTGTGCTCTGGGTTTAATAAGCTTCAATTTTTCCCTAGCTCTGAATTGTTTATTATATGACTGGTAGCAGTTCCAATCAATGGGTCCTTAAACAATTTTCGTCACAGAAATGATTCAAATGTACGGAACAAAAATCATTCCCCAATCGATATTGTGCAAATGATTTGAGCAAGCTATTTTCATAGAAAAAAAATCAAACTGAAAAAGGAAAAGAACCTGTAAATTCTAAAATATTTATAGCAGCTCTCCATTGTGGTGGCAAAAAATTGGAAATTGAGGGGATGACCATCAAGTTAGGAATATTACTATACTATAAAAAAACGATGAACTGATTAAGAAAAATATGGAAAGACTTGCATGAAATAGTGAAATGTGCAGAAATAAGAAAACATTGTACACAGGAACAGTAATATTATTTGAAGAACAATTGTGAACAACAAAGTTATTTTGAATACTGTAAATAATCAACTAAACAGACTTATAAAGATGATGCTATCTACCTCCAGAAAAAGAAATGATAAATAGAAGTGTACATGATATGGTTTTTACATATATAGATGTGTGTGTTAGGGAGAGAAAAAGAAACAGAGAAAAAGACAGAAAGAAAGAGAAAGACGGTGGCTTTCTCTATTGTGGAGTGGTAAGAGGAGAAAACAATTTGGAACTTAAAATGTAAAAAGAAAAAGTAAAAGAAAATTAAAAAAAAAAAAAAGAAAAACAAACTAAACAAACATGAAAAAATACTCCAAGTCAATAAGAAAAAAAAAAAAAACTCACATTGCAAACATATCACATTTGCAAACTGACCCTCAAAAATTATAATTACAGAGATTACACAAAAACAAGCACACTATTGTACTTGAGCTGAAGCTGTGAATTGGTCCAATCATTCTAGAAAACAATTTGGAACCAGTACCTAAAAGTTACTATAGTATTACAACTCTGACTCAAGCGTACTATTACCAGCACTACACAAACAAAAAGAAAAAGAAAAAAAGGATCCAAATATACCCCCAAAAAAATGTAATTAGAAGATTTTTTTGTGGTAGTAAAGAACTGGAAAATAAGGAGATTCCCATCTCACATGGAATGACTAAGTATATGGATGTAACAGAATATTATTGAGTTATATAAGAAATAACAAAAAGGAAAAACAAGGAAAGTCCTTACATGAACTGATGCACAGAAAAGTGAGCAAAACAAAATAAATTATACAGTAACACATTACCAAAAAAAAAAATTTTTTTTGAAAGGCTTATGAATTCTAATCAATGCAATGATCAGTAATGATTAGAAAAGACCAATGAGGAAGCATTCTTTCTGCTCTTGACAGAGAGACAAGACACAAAATAAGAAATTTTTTTTTGGAAACAGCCAACTGTGGCAGTTTGATTTGTTTGACCACATATAACCTATGTTATATAGGTTAAACAGCTAGATGGTGCACAATGGATCTGAAGTCATAAAGATCAGAGTTTACAAATAGAGCCTGAAAGACTAGATGACTATTCACAAATCACTTAATTTCTGTCTGTCTCAATTTCCTCATTTGTAAAATGGATATAGAAATAATACCTACCTCCAAAGGTTTCTATTAGAATCAAGTAATATATAACATTTGTGTTTTAGAAACCTTAAAGCAGTATACAGATGCTACTTTTTTTTTAGCAAGAATTTTCCCTCCAAGTGGAAGGTTAATAGTATAAAAGGATTAAGATAGCCAAAACAAACAAACATCGAGCCATTTTTTAACGTAAAGAAGAAAATGGAAGGCCAAAAAGAAAGACAAGCAGAGTAGCTTTGAAAACTACCAAGAGAACATATATGTGCTGAAAAGGAAAAGAAAGTTGTATATAACAGATCTAATTTCTTGCACAATACTTTTTTTGTTCTACTAAATATATGTAAATGTCTATTTTATGTGGTTTTTCTAAAGTTCACAATTTTAAAAAATAGAAATAAATTAATTAAAATGAATGGAAAGTTTGGTTCAGAAATTATTTTAGACCAAAAAAAGCCTTATTTCTTATCTATAAGGATATCTATTGGATTAGATACCCTCAAAGTTCTCTTTTAGCCAGAAATCAATTATAGTAAGATTTAATATTTTTAAATAAAGGTTCATTCATAAAAAGAGGAGAGTTGAAAGGAAAATCAAATTTATTCAATGCTAGTTTAAAACAGAGATTCTTAAAAAATGCTAAGGATTTTGAAACATAATGGACTTAGCTCTTAACAATACAGTGTGATCTAAGACAATTCCTATATCTATATATTGGATGGAAGATGCCACCCACATTCAGAGAAAAAACTATAAAGCCTGAATGTGATTGAATGTAGATCAAAACATATTATTTTCAACTTTTTGTGGTAGTTAGTTATTATTTGTTTGCTGTTGTTGTTTTCTTGTGGTTTTCCCCTTTTGTTCTGATTTTTCTTTCCCAAAATAACTCTCATGGATATATGTCAAAAACTGACCTGAATCTTTCAGTCTGTTTGCTATCTTGGTGATGGATGAGGTAAGAGAAAGGGGGATGGGGGTGGGGAACTGGAACTCAAAATGAATGTTAGACAATTTTCAGACAAAGAATAAAAGCCATTTCTAGTCATATGAAAAAATGCTCTAAATCATGATATAGATAAGAGAAACGCAAATTAAGACAACTCTGAGGTACCACTACACACCTGTCAGATTGGCTATGATGACAGGAAAAGATAATGATGAATGTTGGATGGGATGCGGAAAAACTGGGACACTGATACATTGTTGGTGGAGTTGTGAAATGATCCAGCCATTCTGAAGAGCAATTTGGAACTATGCTCAAAAAGTTATCAAACTGTGCATACCCTTTGATCCAGCAGTTTTTCTACTGGGCTTATATCCCAAAGAGATCTTAAAGGAGGGAAAGGAACCTGTATGTGCCAAAATGTTTGTGGCAGCCCTTTTTTGTAGTTGGCTAGAAACTGGAAACTGAGTGGATGCCCATCAATTGGGGAATGGCTGGATAAATTATGGTATATGAATGTTATGGAATATTATTGTTCTGTAAGAAATGATCAGCAGGATGAATACTGAGAGGCCTGGAGAGACTTACATGAACTGATGCTAAGCGGAATAAGCAGAACCAGGAGATCATTATACACGGCAACAACAAGATTATGTAAATGATCAGCTGTGATGGACTCTTTCAATAATGAGGTGATTCAAGGCAATTCCAATAGACTTTTGATGGAAAGAGCAATCCTCATTCACAGAGAAATCTAGATATTGAATATGGATCAAAGTATAGTATTTTCATCTTTTTTTTTTTTTTTTGGTGGTTGGTTGCTTGGTTTTATTTTCTTTTGTTGTTTTTTCCCCTTTTTATATGATTTTTTTTGCACAGCATGACAAATGTGGAAATATATTTAGAAGAATTGCACATGTTTACTCTCTATTGAGAAGAGGTGGGGAAAAGGGAGGGAGAAAATTTGGAACACAAGGTTTTGCAAAGGTGAATATTGAAAACTATCTTTGCATGTATTCAGAAAAATAAAAAACTATTTTTAAATGAATGTTAAAAACCATCTTTATTTGTAACTAGAGAAATAATATTCCATTAAAATTTTTAAAACTTTTTTAAAAGAATTTTGAAATAAAACTGTTTTGCTCATCTACTTTCTGTTAGAATCTTACAAACTGTTAAGTCATTAGAATTGACAGAGACAATAATTATCAAATTTAGCATGGATCAGATTGATCTGATCTTACAAAGAGAAGTTATGAGCCAGAATTTGAAACAAGGTGATAACTCAAGGGAGATGTTAGAATCCTAGTGTTAACTCAGTGGAATTGATACAATGCTTATTGGTTCACACCTTAGAGTGAATCCTTACAAAGTGATAAGTCAGTTGCCTAAGTTAGTATGGTACTTAGCAAATTCGCTAACTCACTAATGTATTTAAGTACTCATTGGAGTTCACAAGTATGGGAGATTCACAAAGTTAACTTTGTAACTTTGTGAATTCACACCTCCCTTAATCCCTCCCTCAGAGGAGGAGTCAACCTTTAAGAGATCATATATAAGAAGCTGACAAGAGGTTCAGAGTTAGTTCGGAACATTGCCAGGAGGTGGAGAGGAGGACTGTGGGAGGAAGCCCACAAGCCCACTCTCAGAGGGGAAGTCAGATTCATTCCAACTTTCACCTTGGTGCTGGCTGGAGACATTCGGAGTTAAGCTAGAGGCAAAAGACTAGCAACCAGAGCTCTCGAAACCAAGGAAAGCTGAGGCCTCTAAGAAAGCTACCCGGGCCCAAGGAAGGAGAAAATAGACATTTGGATTTTATCAGCTGGCTGTATTTGAGGTGATTAATACTCTGAACTGAAACTAAGGCTGCCTCCAGAAACCTCCCTAAGAAACCTGCTCAGAGAGAACCATCATATATTTTATAAAAGAAGAGAACATCACGACTTTCTACTACCTTTTTTTTTTTTTTCTGCTGAAGCAATTGGGGTTAATGACTTGCCCAGGGTTACACAGCTAGGACGTATAAAGTGGATGAGCCACATTTGAACTCAGGTCTTCCTGATTTCAAGGCTGGTCCTCCATCCACTGCACCACCTTGCTGCCCCTTTCTACTATCTTTTCAAGTCAGTTATCTTTTTACCATTCAGAGAGAAATTAAATCCTTAGAATTAATTAACAGACAAATGTTTTCTTCATTTTAGTTGCTTAATATTACTTTGCTTCATATGCAGTTAACAAACATTTATTAAAACTTGTTCCATGAAAATCACTGTTCTAAAAAGTTAAGAATACAAAAGAAAAAAATACAGGGTGGAATCAGATCCATCCTGAAGAAGCTTGCATTTTATTTTTAAATATACATTTTTATAAACTTCAAAGAAATGAAACCTAGAACAATGATTAACTCATGCATGGAATCATGTGCAATCATCTTTTTTATTGTATTATATGTTAGGGAAATATTTGTTTTGTTCTGTGAACTGAAAATAAAATATTTTTTCAAATTACATTCCCAATAACTGATTAAGCTCTTAACACCCGCTTAAATAGAAGTTATATGGGAGGGGGAAAAGGGAGAGGAGAGAAACCTGTATAGTTTAAAAATATATTTTCATGACCATTTCTTGACAAAACATGTTGTTTTTTATCTAAATGATATGATATATGAAAGTATCCCATTTCTCTAAGTTCTAGTTAACTACAAAATAATATCCTTGTTTTCAACAGAACTGTTTAAAGCTTCTAGAGTTATTTTTAAAAATTTTATATTTTAAAGGGGAATAGTGAAAAGTAGTATGTGTCAAAGCTAGGAATTAAACTTCAGAGGTTATGAGGTGCAGAAGACCAAAGGAAAAAACTAACAAGTGGGATAAATCAAGAAAGGACTCATGTAGGAAATGGTATTTAAATTGAGCTTTGAAGGAACTAAGGGAGTCAGTCTAAAGGCAGGAAGAGAGCATTCTAGTCAAAGGAATACAGATAGGAGCTAGAATGTATGTATCAGGAAAGCAAATAGGCCAATCTGACTCAGAACATAGAGTATATGAACAATGTATAAGCCTGGAAAGGTAACACAGAACCTACCCAGAAAGGTAATTCTATAAGCAGAAGGAAGAAAATATTTGAATCTTAGTTAGAAAAGCTTCTAAACAGAAACAAAACAAAATCATGAAGTTTTCTAAGGAGAGCAACAACATGATCAGGCTTGTGCTTTAAAAATATCCATTTAACAGTTTTGTGGAGGATAGATAAGAGAGAGAGAAAAAGCTTATTACAGGAGGATCATTTACGCTATTGCACTAATTGTACAGTCAAGGATAATGAAGGTCTGAATAAACATAGTGGTCCTATGAATGGAAAAAAAGGGGAAAATACCAGAGATGTTGCAGAGACAGAATTTGAAAATTCATATGTTATTGGGAGGGAAACAGGAAGGAAAGAAGAATAAAAAGCAGAGGATGACTGAGATTATAAACCTGAATGATTACAAGAATTCTGGTGTCTTTGACAAAAAACTGCCTTTTGACTAGAGTCAAAATGCAGAGCTTCTAATTCAAAGAAAAAATACCGTAAGCAATACTGAAAGTATCAATGAGCCAGAGTTGGAATCAACAAGGATCTAGCAATCACTACTTTAAAAAACTGAGTTTTCATTTTATGTTTCTCCTGGTCTATAAATTACTATGATTTTTTTTTCTGGACTTTCTGAACAGAACTTGTTTTTGTGTCTTTTCTAGATCTTTATGGAGGAGATATGGTAGATGAGCTTAACTGTACTTCTTACTATTCTCTCTGTCTCTCTCATAAGTATATATATACATATATGTATATATATTCTCACAGTTTTGTTTTTGGTTTTTTGTGGTGGTGATAGTGGTAATAACATCCAAGTAGGGTTGTTGTTTTTTTTTTTTCCTATATCTTTGACATTCCCCCAACTCTTTAAAATATCTTGAAACTTTATCCCTCAATGATCTTACAGCTTGTCACATCCAACACAGCTTTGTGTACTTGATTTAGTCTATCTGTTCTTCTCAAATTCATTTTATTTAGTTCCAGTACAACTTCCTCATATAATACAAAGCAAACTGTTTCACAATTTGCTTAGAGTTCAAATGTACCCGGCATGTTAGATTCGAAAAAGAATTACTTATGCCTAAAATCTGCCTTACTTGTTTTCCCATTTTGTATTTGTTTTATATTCTAAATGCTAACCAAAATCTAATTTAAGAAAAAAGTTGTTTTTTTACTCAAATCATAAAGGAGAAAGGGTTAAAGAAGAGCTCTATTGGGGACAAACTTGCAAAGGAAGCATTTTTCACTGTTACTCAAAGCTACTGTTTGTCAACTCCTTCAGTTTTCACAGATGTTGCCTTTCAAGAGTTTATTTCTATCTTTCAGATATCAGTGTCTCCTCCATACATTCTCAAGCATCTGATCATGAACCGTTTTTCCATTTGGCAGAGGAACTGAATGAATTATTTTGTCTCAAACCCCTTTTCTGCTCAATTACAACTTCAAGAACTGTAGACCCCAGGAGTGCCAACCAAGCTTTAAAGATGATGTAACAACTAAAGATATTAATGAATGTGTTAAAGAAAGGAAAAAATTCTAAAACTATGAGATTCCTAATGACTTATATGCCCTTTTCTGTCACTGTGTCACAGAAAGGGCCCGCATAATACTATTGGACCATCCTGGGTGTTTTTCTTTGTTTCAAGAATTGACACAAGTCAAAACTTCATCACCAAGTGCCCAGCTTCTAGGTGATGAACCTATATGTACTTACAAGGCTCGCCCTTATGAAGCATCCCTAGTCTACTGCCAAGATTATACTAAAAGTACTTCCATCCCAGGGGAACCTTCTAGAGGCTGAACCCCCAAATAGGTGTCACAGTAGGACCTGAGGGAAGGTACAGAGTGCTAGCTCCTGTACTCCATCTCTTCTGTGTCACATTAACTTCAGGGCCTACTTTGAAATAGAACTACTCACCAAAAAGACAGAGCTTCAGAAAAAGTCTTGATGCAAGCTCTACATGTCTATCCTAATTTCCCTCTATCCAAGACGTCAATAATTCTCAGAACCAGAATTAAAATGAAGTGACCTTGGTTTTACACTAGGCATCTATCTGGGGAATGTATTTTCTTCCTGCAGTGAAGAAGAGAGCACGATTCCTCTATGTCTTACCTTTCACTACTTCATGACTTTATAGAGAAAGGATGAGCTGCACCCCACACAGTGTGAAATTGGACCTACCACTGTAATCAACATTACAACACTCTTTCTTCATGCCCCACATCATCTTTGTCCAAGGAAAAAATATTTTACCGAATATCTCTGACAGAAATCCCTCTCCAGTAAACAGGTATTGAGGGCTCGATAAAGAGAAACATTCTATATCACTGATTTAGGTTCAGTAATGATGAAAATAACTATTTTGAGAGGCAGCTGAAGAGAGTTAAAAAGCAACTGTCTTTTAAAGGGACTACAAAGCAAAAAATAAAGGGCTTTGCCATGAGACACCATTCCATCAATGGACTAGACAACAGACTTTTTTCAGAAATATTTGGAGAAGAATCCAATTATTAATTTTGTTATTGAGAGCTTGAAATCCTCATGGGTTCTGGTAACTTTTCAATGTTCTTATGTTATTATATTCACCTCCAAAATCAGTGAATGTTTTTTGTTATTTACATCTCCTCAAGTAGCTTTACTGCTTGTATATTTGTCTATTGATACTGACAAGGAAACTTGGAACCAGAATCTTAAAACAGGTTACTTTGGAGGTCAGCTAGATAGTGGAGTGGATAGAGCACCAACCCTGAAGTCAGGAGGACCAGAGTTCAAATCTGACCTCAGACCCTTAACACGTCCTAGCTGTGTGACCCTGGGCAAGTCACTTAACCCCAATTGCCTCAGTAAAACAAAACTAAACACACATACACACACACACACACACACAAACAGGTTACTATGCCTTACTCTGTCAGTCTATAACCACTTAAGTGGTTCCTCTAACCCAGGCATTGTGTTAAGTGCTAGAGGCACGAAAGCAAAAAAAAAAAAAGAAAAAGAAAAAACAACCACAACCATACAAGTTCAAGAAGTTAATAGTTTAATAAGGAGACAAGTACTTTGCATAAGAAAGATATACAAAAATATATAAACAGTATATAAAAATAATCTGAAAGAAGAAGACATGAACAGCTACTAAGCCAGGGAAAGTCCTCCTGCAGAAGGCTCTTAAAGGATGATCAAAAACACTAAGAAGCACAGGTGAAAAACAGAGTATCCCAGGAATAAGACAGCTAATGCAAAGAGACAGGAGATGGAAGACACATCTGAGCAACTACAAGCAAAGCAATATAGTTGGATCAGGGTATATAGACAGGAGTAAGGTGAAAAACATTGGAAGGTAGGAAAGGGCTGATGGTAGAGGACAATTAGGATGGGAAGGGCCCCACTTTAACAACTAGCTCAAGAAACTGAATATATTTAGCTTAGAAAAGAAAAGACTTAGAAGGAACACAGAATCTAGCTCTAAAGTCAGAAGGAACTAAGTTCAAATCTGGCCTCAGACACTTATCACTTCCTAGCTGTGTGATCCTGGGCAAGTCACTTAACCCCAATTGCTTCAGAAAAAAAAAAAGTATTTTATTTTTCCAAATACATTTAGAGTTTTCAACATTCACTTTTGTAAGATTGTGTTCCAAATTTTTTCTCTCTCCCTCCCTTATCTCTCCCTTCCCCAAGACAGCAAGCAATCTGATATAGGTAAAACACATGCAATCCTTTTAAACATATTTCTACATCTGTGAAAAAAATCAGACCAAAAGGAAAAAAAAAAAACACAAGAAAGAAAAACAAACAAAACAAACAAAAAGATGAAAATACTATGTTTTGATCCACATTCAGTCTCCATAATTATCTCTCTGGATACAAACAGCATTTTCCATCCCAAGTCTATTGATATTATCTTGGATCACTACATTGCTGAGAAGAGCCAAGTTCATCACAGTTGATCATTAAATAATCTTCCTGTAGAAAACTTCATTTTCAAAGCATTTACTATGTGCCAGGCACTGTACATTATGATCTCAAATGAGAAAACTGAGGACGAGAGAATTCAGGGACTTGCCCAAAGTCACACAGGCAAAGAAAGCCAGAATTTGAACCAAAAATAGGGTTTTTTTTCAGTTCTGTACTACTGCCATCCATTTGTAGGGCAAAAATTCTCAACACCAAAGTAAAAATGGTTCTGTGTTCAAAAACTCAGCATGTATTATGATGGATACATGGGATGGACACCTCTGGAAAAAATGAAAGGGAAAGGCCATGAATTTCATAAAAAAGGCTTTCAAAGAGGAATTTTTCTTCTTCCCTCAGTTTATAGCAATAGAAGGTTACCCATGTTAGCTATAATCATATATCTGACAGACTTAAATGCAGAATGATGGCACCTTGTTCCACTTTGCTCCAAAGAGTAGAAGCAGTGACTGGATATTTCAGAGGGAAATTTTAGCTCTTTGCAAAAAATGTTTCCTAACAGATATGGTCATGAAAAAGTAGAATGAACTGTCAAGAGCAATTGTGAGTTCCGTTCAGAGATATTTAATCCACTGAGTAGCAACTATAAGTTGAGTCAGTGTCCCATAAAGATTAGCCCACATGGCCTATAAGGCTCATTCTCTGAGATACTCTTATTAAGGGAATCTGGGATTTTTAAATTCCCAAGAGCTTTTTTATGTGCTCTTTTAGTTCTGTTTGCTTAAATTCATTTAAGTGTCAATGGAGGAAATCTCAAGATAACTATTTCTCTTTCTTTGGGTACTTTACCTCTTTTCATTTCTCTTAAGTACTTTTATATACTGTCTCTGTACTTTTTTCAAATGATCACTTTTTTTTGGTAAATTTTTATTCATTTTCTTAAACTATTTTTTGTTTTTTCACTCAGCTATCAAACTGGTCTTCCTAGAACTGCAGTTGCTCCCTATCATCTTCAGAATCAAATTTTTTAAATCTTTCTTTTGGTGTTTCAAGATCCTTTAGAACCTGCCTCCCTTTTCCCATTTTCTTATACCTCTCATTCACTCCACACTCAAAGTATTGAGTCTTCAATACTTCCCTCAATTCAAAGTATTTCTCCATGACTAAAATTCTCTCCCTCCTAATCTCTATACCCTAATTCTGTCAAGTCCCACTTTCTAGAAGAAGCCTATTTGATGCTCCTTGATTCTAGTGACTTCCACTTTATCCTATATATACATACATATATATATATGTGTGTGTGTATATATATATATATACACACATATATATATAAAATCACCTTGAGAACAGGGATCATCTTTTACCTTTCTTTGTATTCCCCAGTGCTTAACACAATGCCTGGCACATAGCAGTCACTTACTGACTGGCTTTTTTTTAGAGGAATGCAAACTCCCTTGCAAACAATCTCTCTGCCATTTTGATTAGGAGCAATAATAGAAAATTTATATTTGCCAGCTGCTGGCACCTCAATTAGAGCTCTGATACATAAACTCCCATTGAATTATCTAGTTCCAATAGACAAAGAGTCTCAGAGGGAAAAAGGACTGTCTTTTTAAAAAAACAATTATTCATGGAAACCAAATCTTCTCTATAGATGTAGGAGAAAGCAAGTGATAGCCTAACCAAATACTCTAATCACATAAATAAATATATAGTTCTTTCCTTTTTTTTTCTTTTTCCTTTTCTGAGGCAATTGGGGTTAAGTGACTGACCCAGGGTTATAAGGCTAGGAAGTGCTAAGTGTTTCAGACCACATTTGAACTCAAGTCCTCCTGACTTCAGGGCTGGTGGTCTATAATTGTTAATTTTTTCTCACAATATCAAAAACAAGATATTTTTCATGGAACAAAAATGTCCCTATTCTAACAAGGCAGTAATGGAAAGGGAAACACTAAACTTTTAAAAAGATATAAATTCTATTATCACTTAGAGCATTTCCTCCAACATTTTAAATGCCTAAACAGTTGTATGAATGACCAAAAAAACAGATGGTGAACAATGGAAACAACACAAATAATAACTGCAAGTTGAATAATAATTTAGTATCACAGTTAAAAAATAACCAGAAAAAAAAAAAGATGAAATTGGTAGGAGAAAAAAGGTATTTATTTCTAACATATTATTAGTTTTTTTGATGAGATGACAAATCTAATTAAACTTCCCCAAAATTTTCTGTAATTTTCATAAAGAGGGCTTTCTTTCATTTTTTATCTTCTTATTCTATAGGCACAACATACCTTTAATGAGCTCTGGTTTATAAGCCTTTCTAAGTTGCTCAAGGAAATTGTTGTAGAAAATCTCTGCTTGCTCCGTAGGCATCGCCATATGATAGTCTGGTTTGTTCCCTTTCAGAATACACTGAAGAGTAAACTGGCTGACACACAATACTTCATACTGCTTGTCCATCACACTTTTTGACCAGTGTTTCCCACTTTCATCTTCAAATACCCTCAGGTTTAAAATCTTTCGAACCCTGAAAAGAAAAACATAGCAGTAAAAGCTACTTGTAGAGCAATAAGCAACTTCCCCTGCTCAAAACACACCTACCTAAGAATATGTTACTAGTTTCCACATCTGTAAAATGAAGGAACTGGACTAGATAATCTCTTAAGTCCCTTTTAGTTCTAGACTATGATCCTGTGAAATAAGGGAATTGATATAGAATTGATATAGAATGCAACTGTGTATAACTCACCAACTAGAATCATTATCTTCTTTGGGTGGAAGGCATTTCTTCAAATATATAACCAAGTACTAAATCTTTAAGATCAAAATAAAATCTTCCCCAAAATTTAGATTAACATGCATACCATAAACAACAATAACTAAGCCTGCTTTATCCTGATCCCTACCTAGGTAGAATTTATGGACAGCATCACTCTTTCACCTCCAATCTAATGTTACATAAGCATCCAGTGAGCAAAAATCATTCCACCTCTATTCCTACCAGAATATATTTTCCAAAGAAGCAAGTAGAAAAAACACTTATTGAAATTAAAATATGGTATACGGAAAATAACACTGGCAATAGAAGACAAGGAGAAAGATTACTCTACACAAAGCATGCTCTGCACAGGCACAAACTGCATGACCATAGGCAAGTCATATAAGTCACTATGATTTTTTTCTTCATATATATGAAAAAAATTTCCTCATTCTCAAATACTAAACAATGGAGTTGTGACAGAGAGGTTGAAAACTATACTGGAATACAAAATATCATATATGCCATCCGATTTAGTCTGATATATAACCTGATTTTGCAGTTAATAGTTTTCCTTTATTATAAAGAAGGGAAATTTTATGTTTAGAAATTAACATGATATGAAACCAAAAGGTATCAATAGCATGTTCTTAATTTAAATTTAAATAAGATTAAATAAATTTAAATAAGAAGAGAAGTTAAAAAAAAAAAAAAAAGAACAGGCTTTGGTATAAGTCTTACCTTTTACTTGTCACTTTAAGTAACAGGGAGTTCTCCTGCCCATTACGAACCTAAGCCTTTAATATCTATTCTGTAGTTTAAATCAAATTTAAATAAAAACTTTAATTTCTATATAAAATTTCATATCAACTTAAACTGAGATGGTTATATTTCACAATAAATTATATTGTCTTTATTGATATTTTCTCATAAACCTAACCAAATTCTTTGCACGGCTAAAGAGATACAGCACATACTACCTAGCTTTGCATCTATTTATAACAACTGAATGAAAAAAGTATCCTGTCAACACTAACTTGAATCTCATAGATTTTTGACTCTTTAATATTATTGATATGACTATGAGATTCAAGTTAGTGGTTGACAGGATACTTTTTTCATTCAGTTCATTAATCCGACAGAGGGAAACAAAAGAGCTGTGTATGTGAATTGAATGAAGTCCCCCATGAAATGGAAGTGAATAACAGAATGGATTAAAATACAAAATCTTGGGGCAGCTAAGTGGCACAGTAGGTAGAGCACCAGCCTTGAAGTCAGAAGACCTGAGTTCAAATCTGACCTCAGAAACTTCCTGGCTGTGTGATCCTGAGCAAGTCATTTAATTCCAACTGCCTTAGCAAAAAGAAACATACAACCAAACAAACAAAAAAAAAAAAAATCCTGCAATATGTCATTTATAAGAAACACATCTGACACAGAGAGACACATACAGAGTAACAGTAAAAGTCTAGAAAAGAATTTATTATGCTTCAGCTGAAACCAAAAAAAAAAAAAAAAAAAAAACAGGGATAGCAATTCTGATCTAAGATGAAGCAAAAGTTAAAATAGATCTAATTAAAAGAGATAAGAAAGGAAACTACATCTTGTTAAAGGTTATCACAAATAATCAAGTGGTACTAAATATATATGCACCAAGGGATGGAGCATCCAAATTTTTAGAGAAAATATTAAGCCAGTTATAGAAAGAATTAAGACAGCAAAACTATATTAATAGGGGACCTCAAGCTTTCCCTCTCAGAATTAGACAAATCTAACCACAAAATAAACAAGAAAAAAAACTAGGGAGGTTAATAGAATCCTAGAAAACTTAGATAGGACATTTTTTTGGAAAAAATTGAATAAATGCATAAAGTCAAAAATAATAAATGTTTTCTTTTATATTTAATAATGGGCCAGGGAAAGCTAGACTAAAATCCAATTAGAAATTAAATAATCTAATTCTAAATAATAAGTGCATTGTGTACATACCAATGGAACGTAAATGCAGAATGACCACTGGTTATTCCTTGCTCTATGTAATAAGTCCATCATTTTTTCCAATCATGCTTTTCAAGTGTCTGTCCTAGACAGTGTTAATAGGTGAACTCTACAGATTGTCCATCAAATTGTACACTGCAGCCTAAAAAGTTGGCATTCGTCATACATTTGGTTTTTCCAATGTGGATAATTGAGCCAAATTCTTATGAATGAGTTTGAATTCCCCATAAGTGATTCTGCTGTGATGATAATTTGTGAAATTACTCATTTGTAATGTGTCGTAGTATATATATGCACTTTTTTATCACTACTTAAGTGGTCTTCAATATTACTTTTCAGCAACCATATACCATGACTCACAGCTATACAACTTCACTGGAAGAGTACTTGAATTTATAAGATGGATGGGCTTTTAGGAAATGTATATTCCTCCTAGGGGCTCTTGAGCGCTCTGACATGTTGTCAGATAAAATCATTGTATTGATTGGTTTTGCTTAACTATATTTATATTACAAGGAAAAATTCACCAGGAGAAGATGAATATATCCAGAAATTACTATAATATAAAAATAAAAGACATCAGTAACTTTAAAAAGAAGTACCTTAGATTTCAGGTAGCTTAGGCTATTTAAAAAATCAGTAATTCTTTTGATGTCAGTCATATTTGCTCTCCTCCTCCAATTCGAATGTGGCCTCAACAATCTTGCCATTTACAATGGTTGCTCAAAAGACATATCATGACAGATGAGTTTTGAAAATTTTCCATCCAACAAAATATTCTGTCTAGATAATAGGTATTCTTTATCCACTTGGCTGTTCTGGAGTAAATACCTTAATAAAACTTTTGCATTATAGATCTCATGTAGAATGTTGTCCTACTGGTTGATACAATAAGCACAAAGTCATCCATTATTTAGCATACTACTTAGCACACATTAAGTACTTAATAAATTCAATCCCTCAAGGGACTCACATGTGCAAAAATGTTTGTGGCAGCCCTCTTTGTAGTGGCAAGAAAATGGAAACTGAGTGGATGCCCATCAATTGGAGAATGGCTGAATAAATTGTGGTATATGAATGTTATGGAATATTATTGTTCTATAAGAAATTTTAAGTAAAATGATTTCAGAGAGGCCTGGAGAGATTTAGATGAACTGATGCTGAGTGAAATGAGCAAAACCAAGAAATCACTGTATATGGCAACAAGACTATACAATGCTCAATTCTGACGGTATAGTTCTTTTCAACAATGAGGTGATTCAAACGAATTCCAGTTGTTCAGTGACAAAGAGAGCCATATATATCCAAAAGAGAGGACTGTGGGAATTGTGGTTTACAACATGGCATTTTCCACTCTTTTTGTTGTTGCTTGCTTGCATTTTATTATGCTTCTTTTTTTTAATTGGTTTGATTTGTTCTTGTGCAGCACAATAATTGTATAACTATGTTGTATAACTATGTATGCAAATGTTGGACTTCACATATATTTCTACCATGTTTAACATATATTAGATTACAGATCTATATTTTGAGATCTCTGAACAATGAAATTGACTAAAGAGGACAAAGGAAGACAAAAAGTTAAAAACCGACCCACCTTCAACGTTAATTTGACAGATTTATTGGACAATTTTACATAAAGATTGTGGCCTATTTTCATAGCCCTGGCTAAGCTTCAAAATGAATTTTTCCAGCACCTAGGTTTCCACTCTTCTACATAGGAAGGCATGAGCTTACAAGGGATTATATAACGCCCCCCCCCCAAAAAAAGGTAACTAAGTTTGCTCATCACCTAAATTTTTAAATTTAATTCTTAACTCTTATGAGTCAGTCTTCATTGTCTTAAGCACATCAAAGGTAACAAACAGTTCAAAATTAACTTCACTTTTTAAGGTGTTTTGGTAAAATGTGTGTGTGTATATATTTGGGCCAAATAGGCCTTGACATATATATATATATATATATATTCATACATATATTACATACATCCAGAACTATGATCCTCAAATCCAAAAATGGTAGTTCCACTGTCGTTGAAAATAATGTTATAAAAATCTTTAAAACAATTCAAGAATTCTACCTCAGATCTATCAGACTGTAAAAGATGACAAAAAAGAAATGACAGTATCCAAAAGGATCATAGGAAGATATACATACTAACCTACCACTGGGAGAGCTATGAAATGATAATAATTTGGTACTATAATTTATTAAATTCAAAGGATTTGGAACTATACTTTTTTACAATAATAGTTTTTTTTTAATTTTTCAAAACACATGCAAAGATAATTTTCAACATTCACCTTTGCAAAACCTCATGTTCCAAATTTTTCTCCTTCCCTTCTCCCCACCCCCCTCCCTTAAAAAGCAAGAAATCCAATATAGGTCAAAAATGTACAATTCTTCTAAACATATTTCCATATTTATCATACTGTTCAAGAAAAATCAGATCAAAAGGGGGAGTGAGAAAGAAAAAAAGCAAACAACAACAACAAAGGTGAAAATTGTAAGTTGTGATTCACATTCAGTTCTCACAAGTCCTCTTTCTGGATTCAGATGACTCTCTCCATCACAAGTCTATTGGAATCGGTCTGAATCATCTCACTATGGGAATATACTTTAAAAGGCACTACACTGGGCCTTGGTGACACAACAAATGAGCATATAGCCCAAAGAAAGAGGCAAGTGACTCATATGAACAAAGATATTTACAACATCACTCTTTGTTGTAGAAAAGAACTGAAAACAAAGAATGTTCATTAATTGACTAAATTATTTGTCAAAAACACATATCTGCCAAGAAGCACACCTGCCAAGGCAAACCAAAGACCTGTATGAACATAATTATATAATAATTTTTATAAAAATAAAGTCAGATTTAAATAATTGGAAAAATAATAATTGCTCATGAATGGGCCAAGCCAATTTAATAAAAATAACAATTCTACCAAATTAATCTATTTAGTCAGTGCCATCTCAATTAAATTACCAAAATATTATCTTATTGAGTTAGAAAAATAATAATAAAATTCATATGAAGAACAAAAGGTCAAGAATATCAAGGGAATTAATGGGGGGAAATAGGTAAAGGAAGGAACTCTAGAAGTACCAGAGATTAAACTATATTATAAAAGGTGGTAATTTTCAAAACTATCTGGTACTGGCTAAAAAACAGAAGGTTGGATCAGTGGAATAAAATATAGACATACAAAACACATTACTAAGTTATTTTAGTAACCCTGTGTATGATAAATGTAAAGATTTCAGCATTCAGGATAAAAATTCTCTGTTTCGCAAAAATTGTTGCAAAAACTGGAAAGTAGTCTGGCAGAAACTAGGAATAGATCAATATCTTACACTATTTACCAAGACAAGTTCAAAATCTATATAACCTAGACATAAAGGATGATAACAGAAGTAAATCAGAAGAACATAAAACATTACCTATCAGATTTATGAAAAGGAGATATTATGAATAAATAAGCGGCAGAGAACACTGTGAGGTATAAAATAGATAACTTTTCTTTTTTTTTTTTTTTTTTTTTTTTTTTTTTTTTTTTTTTTTTTTTTTTTTTTTGCTGAGGCAAAAGTGACTTGCCCCAAGGTCATACAGCTAAGAAGTGTTAAGTGTTTGAGATCAAATCTGAACTCAGGTCCTCCTGACTTTAGGGCTGATGCTCTAACCACTGCACCACCTAGCTGCCCCTCTTATATTAAATTTAAAAGGTTTTGTACAAATAAAACAAATATAGCCAAGATTAGAAGAAAAGCAGAAAACTGGGGGAAAGGGAGCATGGGATTTTACAGATACTTTCTCAGATAAGGGCTTCATATCTCAAATATATAGACAACTCTGCCAAATTTTTAATAATATGAGTCATTCCATTATTGGACTATAAGAAACAATCAGAAGATGATTTCAGAAAGACTTGGAGAGACCTTACATAAACTGATGCTGAATGAAGTGAGTAGAACCAAGAGAACACTTTACATAGCAACAAGAAGACTGTGATAATCAACTGTGATGAACATAGCTCTTTTCAACAATGAGGTGATTCAGGCCAATTCTAATAGAGCCATCTGCATCCAGAAAGAGGACTATGGGAACTGAATGTGGATCACAACATAATATTTTCACCCTTTTTTTTGCTGCTGTTTGCTTGCTTTTTCATTTCTTTCTAATTTTTTTCCTTTTTGTTCTGATTTTTCCTGTATAGCAGGATAAATGTAGAACTATGCTTAGAAGAATTGCACACATTTAAACTATATTAGATTACTTACTATTTAGGGGAGGGGGAAGGGAAAAGGAAAGGAGAAAAATTTGGAACATTAGGTTTTGCAAGGGTGAATATTAAAAACTATCTTTGAATAGTTGAATGTTAAAATTTTTCGTTGCATGTGTTTTGAAAAATAAAAAACTATTATTATAAAAAACACAGTTCCAAATCCTTTGTTTTGAAAATAAAAAGCTATTATTTAAAAAAAAGGGTACATATCATTGCCAAATTGATACATGAACAAAGGAAATGAACAGGCAGTTTTTGGAGGAAGAAATCAAAGCTATAAATAATCATATAAAAAATTCTCTAAATCATTATTGACTAAATAAATGCAAATTAAAACTTGAAGATACCAATTCACACCTATCTTAGCTAAAATGAGAAGCAGAAATAAATATTGGACAAGATATGGCAAATTTTGACATCAATAGACTGTTGGTAGAAGTACAAATTGATCCAACGATTTTGGAGAATAATCACTTTAAGAGTTATAAAACTGTGTATATCCCCTGACCCAGCAATATCATTATTAGGTCTTTTTCCCAAGAAGATCAGGGAAAAAGGAAAAAATCTATATATCCTAAAATATGTAAAGCAACTCTCTTTGTGATGGCAAAGCACTGGAAATTTTAAGGATGATCAAGTGGGGAAAGGCTAAATAAATTTTAGTATATGATTGTGAGAGAATACTACTATCCTGTAAGAAATGATGAGCAGATTACTTTTAGAAAATCATGTAATGACTTGCTAGAAATAATGAAATAAAATGAGCAGAACCAAAAGAATTCCATATACAGTAACAACTATAATGTTCAAAGAGTAAATGTAATGAATAAGGTATTCGAAGTTATATAAACATTCAAATCAATTACAAAGGAAGCATGAAGAAAGATGCTATTTACCTCCAGAAAAAGAAATGATATATTTTCACAAGTGTGGGGGGGTGTCTCAAATGTTGGGTCTCTCTAGTATAAGATTAGGAGGGAGAGAGGGAAACAGCTTGGAATTTTAATGTAACAAAATTATTTTTAAAAGTATTTATAGCATGAGGTAGCTAGGTAGTGCAGTGGACAGAGCATCAACTCTGAAGTCAGGAGGACCAGAGTTCAAATCTAGCCTCAGACACTTAACACTTCCTAGCTGTGTGACCCTGGACAAATCACTTAACCCCAATTGCCTCAGCAAAAAAAAAAAAAAAAAAAAAAAAAAAAAAAGTGTATATACATATAAATACACACACACACACACACACACACACAGAGAGACAGAGAGAGAGAGCACATCACTTTTTGTTGTAACAAAGAACTGAAAATAAAGAGAGTATTCAATAATTGGCAAAACAAATTGTGGCATACAAATATGAGGAATATAATTATATCATAATACAGAAATGATAAAAGGTATGGGTAAACTAGTTTGAACTGATCCAAAGTGAAGTGACAAAACAAAGATAATAATTTATACAATGACCACAAGAGTGCAAAGTGAAACAACTTTGAAGGATTTTAACTATAATAAAGGTGACAAATAATCATAACTCTAGAAGACTGATAATGAATCATGCTTCCCACCTCTTAATAAAGAGGTGATGAACTAGAGTAAAATGAAGTATATACTTTCAGAAAAGGCCAATGAGTAAATTTGTTTTACTTGGCTATATTTATTTGTTGCAAGGGAAAGTTGGTTTTTTTTTTGGTAGGGGGGAGGAAGGAGAGGCAAAAAAAATAGTTATGGGGGCATGACAGTTATGCCAAAACTAAAAGAAGAAAAAAAATTGCACAGAAGTAGAATGTAGTTCAGAAGGTGAAAAAAAAAAAAAAAGCAGGGCAGTGTTGAAATTATTGAGTTAAATTTAAAGCATACTTGGGGAAAAACAGACATTCACAGAGTCATATGAAATACTACTTTTTTATTCTTTTTATAAGAAAATATTCATGTTTGTTAATGTCTGTCAAATTCATAATGGTAAAAATAAAAATATATATTTTTTAAAATCCTTACAAATTTGTTTTCCATTTTTCAGGTTTATTGTCATCTTGATTTTACCCTTAAATGTCCTTGGGATAACTTTACTAAAATGGATCCCCTGACATATTTTCTTTACATATATTTAAACTAGGTACAAGTCATAATAACATTTTGAAAATCCAGATCTTATGAAGAATGATAGACGTTAGAATAAACAATCTGATTAATCCTCTTTTTCAACATTCTTTAAGCATTTCATTAACACATCTTCACATATTTCATCAATCTAGGTATTAACAAAGGGAATGAAAAATAGCATACTTAAACACACAGTGTTTAAGGGGAAATCACACAGTGAAACAAAGGGGATAACAAATTAACAGCAAAATTTATCCTGATACCCATAAACTATAAAAAAGAGCTAGAAAATGAACCTCCAACACTTAGAGACCTACTCTAAAAAAATCTATGAGAGAACATGGAAAAGAAAAACACAGAATGTGAAGGCATGGATAAGTTGCAATCTTCACTTATAATGGGAATATCCAAATAAATGAAATCACATAACTTAGAGAAAGGCAAAAAAAATTTCTCCGTACATGGTTTGGTCTATCTGACCTTCTTCCGTTAGACTGTATCCAATCTCTCTATAATTTGGAAGATAAATATTAGTGAGTTACATGAAGTTCAAAAAATTTAAGGGACTCAATTATTATAAGTACAAAGAAGGGAAGGGAACCAAGTCGACTTGACTCCAAATTCAGCCCATTTTTGACTATACTACAATGTTCCTAATAGACTTATTGCCACCAAATAATTTTCTCCTTAACTATTATATGAATGCTAATATTTAAATGGAACCTAGTTCCAAACTGGAGTGGAAAGGAAAAATAAATGCAGAGGGATTACAATACAGTGTGACTTCATTCTCTCCTTATTCATATACGTCTTCCTATGGAACATCATTTTCATTCTAGACAGAAAAGCATTTTATTATACATGCTACAATCAACTCAAACATAACACCATTAAGAAAAGAAAGAACATGATCATCTAGCTTCAATGATATTGCTTTAATTAGCTTCAAAGTGTTGGCCTATGTTTTAATTCCCAATTACATTGTTTTCTTAGTACAAGGCAGGATCCAGTGTTTCTCTGAACACACCACAGAATACATTTAATATTTAAACTGACAATTCTGACATCAATCATTTTTCATGTCACCCCAATCTAAATATCTATTTAAAATTAAATTAAACACTGCCATAACAAGAAGTATTGGAAATATTCTTTCAATATTTCTTAAGGAATTAGAAGCTTCTCAACTTGAGTTAAAACTATCTCAGTAATATCTGATCCTTTTGTTGCTGAAATTGTTATTGTTTATTTGATTTTACAAAAGAAACTTCCCAAAAACCCAGCTCCCAGAAATACTGAAATGATATTATTATTTTTAATTGCAAATGAATTTAAATTTAATTTTTTGAGTATTTTCCATCCCATTGTGCAACTAATTTTTCTAGAGGCACTAAAGACACTCCAGAGAGCGGGCAAAACAAAAATTGAGATCCATGATACCAGTTTCTTATGGTATCTGCTCATTATTTTTAAGTATTTATTTAATGGAATATCTTGACACTCAGTTTTAACCTGGAATTTCTGTGTGATTGGTGTAGAGGACTGAAACTGTGAATAGGTGTACTTGAATCTGAGAATGCAGAGCACTTAAGGCTAATTATCTATTCGATGTGAGACAATGGCTTTATTAGCATATATTTGGTTCATGGCTCTCCTCACTTTTGGTGCTTGCTGAATGTTTGGTGGTAAGATAATCAGAGGCAAGGATTTGGGGGTAGAGGGAGAGAAAAGAGAGTGACTGGAGGCAGGAGGAGAAGGAGAGAGGCTGGAGACTCTGGACTCCAGAATCCAGGAGAGATCTTTGGTAAGCCTTGTGGCAGCTTGTCTGCCTCCTTCACCTCTCCCCCTAAAGATCAAGAACTTTAATTTATCCTGACTCTGGCTGACCCTGAAGCCCTCCAGGGACCTAGCCCATACTTTACAGATTGAAGTATTCTTTTTTTAAAGATATTGATAAATATTGATTAGATTAGCCCCTTCAACAAGAAGGAAGAGGGGGGACAGACAGACAGAAAGAATTAGAATGAGTTCATACAAACAGCCTCTGATATCAAAGGAATACTACAAATCTTTGGGGAAACCTTATCCATCCTACTCAAGACCAGTAAATTCAAAGACATCCAAGATGGTCTTACTCTCCAATACAGATTCTTAATGTTTTGTGAGTCCTAGAACCCTATGGTAGTCTGGGGAAGCCTATGGATCCCTTCTCAGAACAGTACTTTTAAATGCATATAACAAAATACACAGGACACAAAGATACCAATTATATCTAAAGAGTTGCAAAAATATTTCTAAAACAAATTTCACAGACCTCCTCCACACCCCTCGAAATATATTCAGACTCTCTGAGATCTATGAACCTCAGGTTAAGAATCCTTATGCTAGATTAATACATTTGTAAAAGATGTCTACTCCCTTTGTTTACATAAGTATAAGAATTACTTCTTGCTTCCATCCCCCTACAGGAAGAGGGAATATTTTTTGAATTATTCAATTGTAGAACTAGGTGAATACTGGGACCCAAAGATGTGTATACATACATAACCCCTTTTTGTAATAAAATAATCTAATGTAGGCTATTAATAAATTCTAAAGTTTGGTTAGAAGTGAATGTGACTGTGTTTTTTTGTTCCTTGACTAATGCTGATATATACCCCCCCTTTTTTTTTACATAATGACTAAGTAAAAAATTATAATGTACCTTGGTAGAAAGAAGAATTGGGTGTCATTTTTATCCCCAGAAAAGCCATTATTCAAATGAGGTAAAAACAGATTAGGAACAGAATTTCAGTATAACAATTAATCAATATATATGTGTCAAGTGCCTATTATGTACAAAATACTATGGAATATATAATGTCTATGACACAGTACTCATGCTCAGAAAGCTTAAAAACTAAATGTCCTTGAAATAATTTTTAAAGAGTATTTTTGATTAAAATTTAGCAATAACTTTGGAAATTTTTAAGTCTATTCTTATCTTAAATACACTTAAAATATCTAAAAAAATTACCTACCTCCTAAACTATTAAAATGATAAACCTTAATATTAAAATTAAAGGGAATTTAAATGTTTTTCTTACTTTCAGAAAGCTGTATAAGAGCCCTAGATGAAAGCAGAAAATCCCAAGTTAAAACTAATAGATGTAGTCTAAGTAGAAAAGAGAAGGTTATCTTTAGATTAATAAAGTTCACTGGAAACTGTGAAGTCAAAAAAGGACAGAATTGTGAAGAGGGATGCTACCACTTTTGCTACTAAGTTACTGAGGGAGATACTATGTAATCCAAATTATATCAGTATCCTCATCTATAAAATGGGTAAGTTATACCATACAGAGACAATAATTGATTGTGACTCACTTTATTAAGACAAAGCTATGGAAGCTCCATGTATAGTTATAATGAATATCTTTTAGAGAACACTAATTTAAATTGAGCCCACGTCTTACATGTGTTCCAGTTCTTTCTGTGTATCTTCCATAGAAATACCCAGCAACACACAAATGCCCCGTCCAATGGCACTTATCTGCTCCTCTCCAACTAGAAAAAAAAAAGTAAATAAATAAATTACAGTGAAATTAAGGAACAAGTATTAAATGTTATGGTTATAAGTAACAATTATAAAAGAATGTTCTTTTAAAAAAAAACTTTCCACTTCCCATAATTCTTAAAGCACTATAAGAATACAATACAAAATAGTAGGAGCTAAAGAAATAATCAACTGATGTACTTTTCATTCCTATTTCATATCTGGAGAAAGTGCTAACTATTTGAAAAGAATGATGAATTACAAATCAAAGCATAAGGTAAATCATCTAGAAAAATTTCTGAAGCTGCATTTTTCTATTTCAAAACTGATAAGAGCTATACCTTAGGGACATCATTGGATTAAATTTTTTAAAAAGTCATAATATTCTTCTCTTCAGAAAAGAGTTAGCAAATAGAAGGCATTAAATGAAACTCCCATAACAGAACAAACACATCTAATTCCTTTGACAAATCATTAGGAAGTAGGGCTTCAAATTCAGTCAACATCTTGTTCTCACTCCTCTAAAAAGACTATACCTTCTAAAATGTAGCTTCCATTATTTTCCAAGAAGATAAATAACAAAAGAAAGGATGCCCACATATATGCATCAACTTACACATAATATATTCTATATATGAATAGGGACATATTCATATGTACACACACAACTGGATAAAGAAAAAAGAGGGAAAGGAAATAGATATTTATATAACACCTACTTTCCAACGCACTGTGCTAAGTATATATCATATATATATATTTCTATATATATATATATCTCAAAGTGCTTATCACTTTACAAATATATTCTATTTTCTGAATATAACCCTGTAAGGTAGGGGTGGTTATTATCTCCATTTTACAACTGAGGAAACTGAGGCAAACAAGAAATTATAAGACTTGTCTAGAGTCATAGAACTAGTAAATGTCTGAGGCTAGATTTGAACTCAGTCTTCTTGATTCTGGCCTTTAGAGTTGTGCATATGTATATGTACACCTATATACATAACACATCTATACTTATGTGTACATATATCTACACCTCTATATCAAATATATCTACACAGATCAATCTCTTAAATCATAGCATCATCATTTGTATAACAAAGAAATGGAAACAAAATAGATTTCCAACATGTAGGGAATAGCTGAACTAGGTATTTTGTCAAATAAAATTTAACATTATTGAATTGTAAGACATGACAAATATAAAGAATTTAAAGAAAAAGAAGACAAACAGTATAGAATTTAAGAAGGAAAAAAAACGAAAATGTGAATGATTTTATTCAAGTACATGATCATAGCACTAAAATGTCTCAGAGAAGCCCTAGTTCAAATGAACTAAAACTAGCTAGCAAGAGAATCTCAATTTATCAATTAATCAATTCTATGCATAATGAGTGATTACTACATGCACAATAATGTAGATCATCCAATACCTGTGGCATAGTCCTCATCATTAGAGAGTAGAAACTAAATAACTTTGAAATAATTTTGTATGGTCTTGAAATAATTTTTAAAGAATATTATTGGACCCATACTTAACACCATATACCAAGATAAGATCAAAATGGGTCCATGATTTAGGCATAAAGAACGAGATCATAAATAAATTAGAGGAACATAGGATAGTTTACCTCTCAGACTTGTGGAGGAGGAAGGAATTTGTGACCAAAAAAGAACTAAAGATCATTATTGATCACAAAATAGAAAATTTTGATTACATCAAATTAAAAAGCTTCTATACAAAACAAAACTAATGTAAACAAGATTAGAAGGGAAGCAACAAACTGGGAAAACATTTTTACAGTTAAAGGTTCTGATAAAGGCCTCATTTCCAAAATATATAGAGAATTGATTCTAATTTACAAGAAATCAAGCCATTCTCCAATTGATAAATGGTCAAAGGATATGAACAGACAATTTTCAGATGATGAAATTGAAACTATTACCACTCATATGAAAGAGTGTTCCAAATCACTACTGATCAGAGAAATGCAAATTAAGACAACTCTGAGGTACCACTACACACCTGTCAGATTGGCTAAGATGACAGGAAAAAATAATGATGAATGTTGGAGGGGATGCAGGAAAACTGGGACACTGATGCATTGTTGGTGGAGTTGTGAACGAATCCAAATATTCTGGAGAACAATCTGGAATTATGCCCAAAAAGTTATCAAACTTATATCCCAAAGAAATATTCAAGAAGGGAAAGGGACCTATATGTGCCAAAATGTTTGTGGCAGCCCTGTTTGTAGTGGCTAGAAACTGGAAAATGAATGGATGCCCATAAATTGGAAAATGGTTTGGTAAATTGTGGTATATGAATGTTATGGAATATTATTGTTCTATAAGAAATGACCAGCAGGATGAATACAGAGAGGACTGGCGAGACTTCCATGAACTGATGCTAAGTGAAATGAGCAGAACCAGGAGATCATTATACACTTCAACAACAATACTGTATGAGGATGTATTCCGATGGAAGTGGATATCTTCGACAAAGAAAAGATCTAATTCCATTCCAACTGATCAATGATGGACAGAATCAGCTATACCCACAGAAGGAACACTGGGAAATGGGTATAAACTGTTTGCATTTTTGTTTTTCTTCCCAGGTTATTTTTACCTTCTGAATCCAATTAATCCTGTGCAACAAGAGAACTATTCAGTTCTGCACACATATATTGTATCTAGGATATACTATAACATATTTAACATGTATAAGACTGCCTGCCATCTAAGGGAGGGGGAAAAGGGAGGGAAGGGAAAAATCAGAACAGAAGTGAGTGCAAGGGATAATGTTGTAAAAAATTACCCATGAATATGTACTGTCAATAAAAAGTTATAATTATTTTTAAAAAGAATATTATTAAAATTAAAATTAAGAAATCATCTTGGAAAAATTTATTTCCAATTTTTCCAAATTTCCAAAATTAAAGTCTATTCTTGAGAAGAATAAATGTATAAATGTTCCCAAAACATTTCCATCAACCTTCTAAAAGTACCTAAAGAGCATACTGTTATGTTTTAACTATATTGATAATATAGTTAAATTAATGTCTCAGATTTCTGAGACAGAGTGTGAGCAAAAATTGTTTTTTGCCTTTCTTTGCCTTCTCATATTAGGTACTTTACATTTGCTGACTAACTGAAAGGGAATCCATAAACTGATGAATTATAATGAACTCTTAATCCCAGAGAATTGATATTGAAAAATACTTCTTGAACAAAAAGTCAAGAATCTCAAGGGAATTAATTATCCCCTCCCCCCAAAAAAAGTAAAAATAAGAGAACCTAGAAGTATCAGATCTCAAAGTATATCATAAAGAAATAATCACCCAAACAAAAAAATTGGATTAGGGTAAGATGTAGAGCAATTGATCAATGTAACAGCTATGGCATACAAACAAATAGAAGAAAATGATGACATCAAACTAATGTTTAATAATACCAACAATCCCCAATAGTTCAAATTGTTTTGAGACAAAAATTCATTCTTGATAAAAAGTGGAAAGCAATCTGGCAGAAACTAGGTATACAACAACATCTTAAACTGCACACCAAAATAAACATTTATGGGTTCATAACTTAGAGCATGACATAATGAACAAATAAAGGATGCATGAAAGAAATTACCTTTCTATGGATCTATGAATAAAGATTTCCATGACCAAGCAAGAATGAGAGGATCACAGTAAGTAAAATATACATTTTTATTACATAAAATTTAAAAGTTTTATACAAGCAAAAGCATTATATCTAAATTTAAAAGGGAAGCATGTAAATGGAAATAAAAGTCTTTGTGACAAGTTTTTCTGTTAAAGATTTCATTTCTAAAATACTTAGGGAACTGATTTACTTAAAGTCATAAGAACAAGAGTCATTCCTCCATTGAAAACAATTATATCTGAACTGAGCTTTGAAAGAAACTAGGGAATTTGAGAAACAGAGGTAAGGAGAGTTCATTCAAGGAAAGAGGAACAAGTACAAATACACTGGGTTGTGAAACAGAGAATCAGAAATGAACAACAGAAAGTTGGCAGTTTGTCTGGACTATATTCTTCATGGAATAGATATATTTAGTTATATTGAAAAGATAAGTTGGGATCAGACTGTAAAGAGCATTAGTAACTAAAGAAGTTGATTTTATTATTGTTTTGTTTTGTTTTTTAATATATTTGATCTAGGGATTTGATTTAGTACTAAGAAGTTATTAGAAATTTATCAAGGGTGCATATCCTTTGACCCAGCAGTGTTTCTACTGGGCTTAAATCCCAAAAAGATGTTAAAAGAGGGAAAGGGACCCACATGTGCAAAAATGTTTGTGGCAGCCCTCTTTGTAGTGGCAAGAAACAGGAAACTGAATGGATGCCCATCAATTGAAGAATGGCTGAATAAGTTACGATATATGAATGTTATGGAATATTATTGTTCTGTAAGAAACGACTAGCAGGATGAATACAGACAGGCTTGGAGAGAATTAAATGAACTGAAGTGAGCAGAACCAGGAGATCATTGTACATGATAACGGCAAGATTATACAATGATCAATTCTGAAGGACATGGCTCTTTTCAACAACTAGACAATTTAGGCCAGTTCCAATGGACTTGTAATAACAAAAGCCATCTGCACCCAGAGAGAGAACTGTGGGAACTGAGTGTGGATCACAATATAGCATTTTCACTTTTTGTTTGCTTGCATTTCATTTTCTTTCTCATTTTTTCCCTTTTTGATCTGAGTTTTCTTGTGCAGCACGATAATTGTATAAATATGTATACATATTTTAGATTTAACATATGTTTTTCAACATGTTTAACAAATATTGCATTATTGCCATCTAAGGTAGGGGGTGGGGATAAAGGAGGAAAAAAATTGGAACAGAAGGTTTTGCAAGGGTTAATGTTGAAAAATTATCCCTGAATGTTTTGAAAATAAAAAGCTGTAATAAGAAAAAATAAAGAGCAAAAAAATTTTTTTTTAATTTATCAAAGAAAGGAATGACATAGTAATGCCTAAATTTAAAGAAAATCACCTTGGCAATGACATAGAAGATGGCTTAGAGAAAGGAGAAATTTGAGACAGAAAAAAAATTAAAGACTATTGCAATAACTAAGATGAAAGGTGATCTAATCATCATTATAACTATGACTAATACTATCACATGCTTTGATCTTTACAATATCAAGTATTATTGTTAGTACAAGTATTATTATCTTCATTTATGTAAGTGATGAAACCGAAGCTCGGAAAATTTAAGTGATGTGCCTATGGTCTTAAATCTAGTAAGTACAGGAGATGGGAATCAAATTCATGTCTTCCTGATTCTAAATCTGGCACCCTCTCCTGTCTATATTACATTGTTATGTGTAAAATCTCTTATACTCTCTCTTCTTTGATAATCACAAAAGAATCAAAGAATGACATTTTAGTATATGAAATAAAAAAATCATTCATGGATGTTCTTTGTAGTAAGGACAAACTAATTGTGATGGAAAACTCAAATCCCTTTCCATTTAAATTTAATTCAATCTTACCCCAGTTATAATTTATGTAATTAGTCTTGTATCTCTATCACTAAAACCTTTTTTTAAAAAAAAACCTATTTTTATAATGTACAATCATTTTGCTAATCTATTTCTTAAATATTTTTGTAATTACTGTGGTATCAGATCAAAACCCAAAAATAACCAAAAATAGTTCAAAGGAAACATCTTAGATATTATATTATTAGCTTGGATTTAAGTATATTATTTCATTTCTATTTTTTCCTTGCAAATTTTTGTATACATAGAAAAACAGAAAATATTTTTTTGCACACAAAGAAAAACAGAAAATATTCTTTTTTTGCACATCAGGAATTTCATAAAAGCAAGAAACACGACTATTACAACAATCCTCAAAAATGCAAAGCCAACATTGGAATAATCTCAAATATGATCAAAATTAACTTCAGATTTAAATTACTTCTTTAAGTTTACTTAAACATACTTTTCTCACTCCTTCTTTGTTATGGGAACAATCTGCTAGTGGCTGCTTGGAATACAATTCTGACCAACAAAAGATACCTTTATGTAAGAGGATGATAAAGATCTCATGATGATAAAGAGACTGAGAGACAGTTGCATTTCTCTGACCTCCCTCCTCTTCCCTCTAATTTATTTCATTCCCAATTCACAAGCAACATCTGGGTCAGCAAAGGCTGATTTGTAATTTCTTAAATGATTCGCAGCTGTGGGGACTTTTGAAGAATTGACCCGTCCCTTACTCAATTCTGAGGCAGGGTTCTTACTACTCCTTCAATGGAGCAAACCATTGAGAGGAGGCAGCATACACCAAGTGAGTCAAACCACTATCATCACCTCTCATCAGACTCCCATGGAGTCCAAGAGCTCCAGCAGTAGCAATACTCCCTCCCTTACCACCACCATCCAACTTCTACCCCAGCCTCTAGAGTTATCATCAAGAGCAGTATACCCTGCAGAAAAGGGGCCCACCATTTATGCCGAGCCTAATCACCACTGACTGGCACATAAATCCAAGAACCCGAGAATAACAGCAGGCCCTGCCTCCAGCCACCTGACATGCTTTTAACCTGCTATCCTACCCCACAGCCATAACCTAGGGAGCAACTTTTATCATGATACAACTTTTCAACTACACCTAAAGGAGTTGCCCCTATCTCCTCAACACCCACAGCTACATTAGAATTATCAAATGATTCAATATTAGAAACTGATAAGGTTTTTTATCTTTGGAACTGACAATTTTTAATATTTTATTTTCCCCCAATTACTTGTAAAAACAAATTTTAACTTTTTTTAAAAGTTTTAAGTTTCAAATTCTATTCCTCTCTTCCTCCCCTCTCCACAAGATGATAAGCAATCTGACATAAGATTATACATGTTCAATCATGTGAAAAATTTTCATATCAGTCATTTTGTGGAATGTAAATAACTCAGTTCTGTATATATTTGAGATTGAACAGAGATACCTGCTTAAAAAAATTATTTTTGTTTTCTTTCTAATTTTGGTTACATTAGTTTCTTTGTGCAAAAACTTTTTAATTTGGTATAATCAAAATTATTCATTTTATATTTTATAATGCTCTCTATATCTTGTTTGATTCTAAATCCTTCCCTTATCCATAGATTTGACAGATAAACTATTCTATGCCTTCCTAATTGACTTATTGTATCACCTTTTATATCTAAATCCCATTTTGACCTTATTGTGGTATGTAGTGTAATATTGGTCTATATCTGGTTTCTGCTATATTGCTTTCCAAATTTCCCAGAAGGTTTTGTCAAATAATGAGTCCCAAAAGTTTGGATCTTTGGGTTTATCAAAAACTAAATTATGGGGGGATTCTGGAAAGATAATGGAATAAGCCGGTAAATTTCAAGCTCTCCTGATTTCTCCCACAAATAGACAAATTTGCACCTACCAGACTTTCAAACAAACTGAATATCCCTTTTGTTTTTCTTGAAGGATTATACTAAATTTTGCTGGGTAGGTGATTCTTCATTGTAATCCTAGCACTTTGCCTTCTTGAATATCCTACTCCAAGCCCTCCTATCTTTTAATGTAAAAGCTGCCAAATCTTGTATTATCCTGATTATGGCACCATATTTGAATAGTTTCTTTTTGGCTGCTTGAAATATTTTCTCCTTGATTTGGGAGCTCTGTTATAACACTTCTTCCTTCTTCCATCTCTTAGAATCTAGAACTTCCTTCAAAACATAACTCAGGAACCACTTCCTATACCACACCTGTGCTATTCACTCTAGTTATTAGTTCTCTTCCTGCTAAAATTACTTTTTATTTACCTCACTCTTGGGATTGTTATAAGGGCCTAATGAGATATTTGTAAAGCCCCATACAAATCTTACAATGCCAGATAAATGTTAGCTATTATTACCAGTTCTTGAGATCTAGGACTCTTGGCACTTAGCACATGGCCCCTGCACACAGCAAGCAACATCCACCTCCCAGTTCCTCAGATGCACTACTTAGATACCATCCTCAACTCTTCACTCTCAGTAACAGATATATCTGAGGCAAGATTCAAATTCATGTTTTCCTGACGGTAATATTCCATATGTACTAATTCAAGTCAGGCATCCATTTTCACTCAAATAGGTGGTTTTCTAGGCAGAGAATTTTTAACTAATCAAGGTAATTATAAAACAGGCTGTTTTTAGACATACAAAATTTAAATGTTTCTAAACAAACAGTATTAATGTAGCTAGAATAAAAGAAACTGCTAATTTAAGGAGTCTTTCCAGAAAATATAAAGATCTGATATTCAAAATACATGGGAAATGCTTAAATACATATAACAAAAATATTTTCCCAAAAGACAAGTGGTCAAAGGATATGAACATGTAGTTCTTAGATAAATACAAATTATCTCTGATACAAAGCAAAGCTTTAAATTACTAAAAATAAATTAACTGGTTTTGCCTTATAGTCATCCTACTGGCAAAGATAACAAAAGATGTAAATGGATTATGTTAGAGGTGTTTTGAAAAAATCAACCATGATTACACCGTTGGCTGAGTTGTAAACTGGTCTAACCATCCCAGAAAACAATTCTGAAATTACTCCATTAAATTCTCCACATCCTTTGATTCAGCAATACAACTACTATGTACAAACTCCAAGGAAGTCAAAGATTTTTAGCAGCATTTTGGGGAGTGAGATCAAAATGAATGACCACCAACTGAGGAACAAACTGTAGTATGTGAATGTAATAGAATATTATTGTGCTCTAAGAAAATACAAGTATTAAGAATTAAAAGAAATCTGAGGAAATATCTATGACCAGATGAAGAACAAAGATACAGAACCAGAAAAACAATTTACAAAATGACTAATATAAAGAAAAACAACACTGAAAATTACATCTGATCATTTTGACTCTAGAAGATTGACAAGAGCCCTCTCTGTCAGAAAAAAGTGAAAGACTAGTTGTAGAATGAGATATATTGATATATATATATATAACACATAATATACATAATGACATATATCATTGTTATTATATGTAATTATTATGAGATATATTGATATATAATTATTATATTATATATATATATATATATATACATATATGTATGTATGTATTGTCTAACATGGCCAACACTTGGTGGCTCATTCTGCTTAATTATACTTATCTGTTACAAGGCAGGGCTCTCTATAGGAGAATAACAGCATTAATTATATAACAGTTTTCCCACAATGTATCCAAGACTCCTTTCCTGTGACATGGATTACTTTTTTTAAACTGAGAGAAATGATTATTAATAACCAATTATTTAGAGAGATCCAGAGTACTTCCCTTCTAATGTTCTGAATTCAAAAAATAAAAAATTCAGCGTCTTGCAAGACATCACAAATAATCATTTTAAATTAATACTCCTCAATCATGGTCAAGACTCCACGCAATTTTATAAAGAATTTAATCCAAGATTTAAAAAAAAAAAACAACTGGGTTCTACTCTAGTTTGAGTGGGGGTAAATTCTTTGATTAGATTGCCCAAAACTAGGGAGTCAGGATAAAGAGATGACTCTCCAGGGGTGACATGATGTCACTAGAACCATCCTCCCATTGTGTTAACCAATCAGAGTTGATTGCAACTCCGGTTCTAAAAGAACATCAAACCCCTAAGCATAGTCTACCATGATTGTCTTTGGTCTGACGGCCAAATGATTATCCTTTCATTAATAACGTATTGGATTTATTAATAAAATAATTAAATTACCTAGAAACTATATCTCTTGAACCTTTTTAATCATCACAAAACAAAGACAAAGTTGTCTCAGGACCTAATTAGCCATGTTTTCCCAAGCTGCTTTTCCCCTACAACATGGAATCCATCCAGACCCCTTTTCCTTCCCTGTAAAAATGAATTATCTTTCCATTTAAGTCATGTTCACCATTAGCCTGCCCTAATGACTAGACTTGTTTTGCATTTCCACATATAAGGGGGAGTAATGTACAGAGAAGTTAAGCGCTATTGTTTCCTCATTGTACTTTCTTGCCATGTCAAAGTCTAGTAATCTCCTTTTGTTACATAACCATTTAATGATTTGCAAGTGCCTCATTTTCATCCCTACATCAAACTTGTACTGAGAGAATGTTAGAAATGACATTGCATAGAATGGGGAGTAAGAGTCACTGGGATGTGACAGCAAATTTTTTTTTTCTTAAATGTGTCAACAAACATGCATTTATAAGAAATAGAATTAGAGTTAGTTTACATTGAATAGGTATTCCATGGAGGATGTATGTGTAAACATGAAAAAGATGTTCATAAAATAAGAATGCAAGGAAAAATCGTAATATGTATTAAAGAAAGGTACCCAAACTTATGGAATGACAAATGATCTATCAAAAAGTATCAAAGTACTTTGATGGATACTGGGTTTTACAAAGAAAACAAAACACATTTTTGGTATTTTTTTTTTCAAATAAAAGAACATATTTCTAATACCAAAAAATTCACTTTTTAATAAGTGAAATTACATGTGTTTTAGTTAACCTTTTGAAGCGTATAATAGTCACGCACAAGGGCACAATTTCCAAACCTTACTGAAATTTTACTAATACTTTTGTCAGGTCCGCGAATGGCAGATAGTAACAGAGTTGTTTGTTAATTGGGAAATGGCACAAAAATGGTTGTTTTTTGGTTTGGGCTATAGAAATGGGTAAAAGAAATCAATTCGGATAGTATTCAGAACTTTGATTCTTATTCATGTTATGGTTTTTCTATAGTTCTGTTTCTTTTAAAGTGAAATTATTCTAGGGTTACTTTCCAAGCTAATCTTATTTTATACAGTATGTGAGAACAAACATGGCTGTTCTTTCTTCTGTATAGTCTATCACTTAATCGCTTTATCAGCTCTGATAGGTTCAATTTTTATTCTGTAGGCAGATAGTTTCCATGTCTATATCCAAAGTCCCAGTGTCTCTCCAGAGTGCTAGTCCCAAACAATGAATTCCCTAAAAGACATTTCAATGTCTTGATTTTTTTGGTATTAGAAATATGTTCTTTTATTTGAAAAAAAAAAAAAAAACCAAAAATGTGTTTTGTTTTCTTTGTAAAACCCAGTATCCATCAAAGTAGTTTGATACTTTGATAGATCATTTGTCATTCCATAATTGGATGCCCCATGGATATTTCATAACACATATCTTAAAAAAAAAAAAAAAAAAAAAAAAAAAAAACTCCTCCCCCCCAAAAAAAAATATATCTATTCTTGTAGAGGGGACTACCAGGCTTCCAGTCACCCAGATCCTTAACTTCAATGGTATCTTCACTTCCTCACTCCACAGATTCAGGAAGTTTCCAGGTCTTGCTTCTATCTACACATCATTCCCCTCCCCTACACTCACTCAGTCTCCACCCCAGGTCGGACCTTCATCCCCTCTCACATGAACACTGGTCTCCCAATCTCATCTTTACCTATGAACCTGTCCTCCGCTCACTGCCTAAAGTTGATTTAGGGTTGTAACTATGTCTCCCTCTCAATAAACTCAGTTGGTTCTCTATTACCTCCTAAATCTTGTTGGGCACTTGGGTGCCTTCTCAATCTAACTTTCCCCGTGTTCTTACCCTTGACTATTCTCCACACATTATAGGTCAGTCGGGCTGGCTTACTCACTGTACTGCACACAAGGCCTCCTGGCCCTTGCGCCCTCCTGACCCCAAAGCCTGGAATACACCCCCATCTCATTTTTCTGTCTCTAGGAAACTATGACTTGCTCCAACACTCAACCCAACACCACCTTCTACAGATGCTGCCATGCCTCCTTCCCAAACTGCCATGTATTGCGTATGTAGGTCTTTATATGCACCTATGTGTATAGCATTACACATAATATCATACGTACGACATGTAGGGTAGAGCTTACATGTATTTTTAAGTGTGTTACATGTGTGTGCGTGCACTTTTGCATACGGATGCGCGTATATCCCCACAAATGTACATGCTGTCTCTCCTTCCTTGCCCTACCTTCACAATGGAAGCTGCCAGAGAGCAGAAAGTATGTGCGACTGAGAGCTGTTTTCTATGAGACTGACTTCACAATTTATCAAACAGGCCACTAAGTGAAAAGGCTGGGATACTCTTAGAACTAAGAAAAGGAGGTGTGGGGAGCCTCCTTCATAGAGGGTTTCCGGCACAAAAATGGAGCAAACACCCGGGGCGGGTGTAAAAGGGACTGGGGGAGGGGCTGCGGGTCCGGCTGTTGGGCGGCTGGGCCCCCTTTCCGACCCCTGGAGATCGCGGCCCATGCTACCAGCCCAACACGGCTCCAAGCGCCGGGGTTACGAAGGAAGGAGAAGTCGTCCCTACTCTCAGAGTCTACAGGAAGGAGAGGTCAAGTGCCCAACTGATGACACGAGAAAGTGGCCGCCCCGTAAGGACGGTCTCTTTCTGGGCAACGGTGGGTTCTCTATGGATGGCGGTCCCCAGACAGGGATGCTCTCGGGCTCTCACTCTCTCTGGGGAGGGTCCCTCTCTTTGTGAGGGGGTTTTCTCCTCAAGGTGGGGGTGATCTCGACCGAGTCCCGCCAGACGCCACGCCGGAGGGTCAGTACTGCTCCAGGAGTCCACCAAGAGCCCCGGTCGCCTCCTGCCCCGGCAAAGCAAGGGTGGCCCGGGCGGGGCTGGCGAGTCTCTCCCGGGAGGCAAACCCCTCTCTCGGGCCGAAATGAGCTCGGCGGGAGGAGCGCGCCGGCGCCCGGGGGCCCCAACGCCGCCCCACCCCGCCGGGGCCCGGGGTCCGAGCGGAGGAGACAGGCCTTGGCCGGCCCCGCACTGACCTGTGACGCTGGCCCGCGTGACGCGTTGGATGATGGCCTTCATGGCGGCTCCGTCCCACCGAGGGCGGCCCAAACAGGGACAAGGGAGGCGGCAATGGCACCTGGCCCGCTCCCCTCTCCTCACTCTACACCTCCACCTCCTCCTGTTCCTCCTCCTCCTCCGTCTCCCTAGCGAGTCCTCCCCATCGGCCCACGCTGCGCCGGCGTCTCGGCGGCCCCTGCCGCCCTCTAGGGGCCACCCCCGGCAGCGGTAGCGCCCGCGTCCGTCCTCAGGTGCGGCGCTCACCTGCCTGGCAAGAGGCGGGCTGAGCTCAATCCCCGTTCCGTTGGGGGGTGGCGCGGGGAGGCTCGGAGCAAGCCCCAGTCGCAGCGCTGGGAGCGAGAGAACGCAGGACTGGCGGAGAGCGCCTGGCTCATACAGTTAATGCAACACCGATTATTTCAAACAACTGTGATTTCGCTAGTATCGTTGGGGTGACCTACTTAGGTCATCAACGTGGAAAAGATGAAGAACAGCAGCAAAGTAAATGTATGGGTATAGTATTTTGTGAATGATTTTTTTAAAATAAAAGTTTGGGGTTTAGGTCACCTACTAAAAACATAAGCCCTCCACACTTTGGCTTTAAGACTTGTCTGACAAAAACAAACAACAAAAAAACAGGGCCTTTTCAACAAGTCATCGAAATTTGGGTGACTCAAATATTCCCATCTTCAAATATTTGAAGGGCTGTCCTATGGAAAACAAATTTGTTCTGTTTAGCACATGCCAGAACTGAAAGAAATATATAGAACTTGGAAAGAGTCCAATTTGGGCTTGATATTGGGAAAATATATATTAAAAACAAAGACTTGGTCTCATAAAAATCTTCTCTGGAAGAAGATTCAAGAAAAATTAGATAGATGCAGAGAGAGACGGTCTCCAAACTACAGACCATGGTCTCCTCACAAAAGCCATTGCTCATGTGACTCGGGGCAAAACATGTAACTTGTGGCCCTCAATTTCCTCATCTGTAAAATGGGAGGGTTAAACTAGATAACTTCTAAGAACTCTCCAAACCTAAATCTGTGATCCCTATGGTTTTTCTTCAGATATTGGTGAGATTACATGGCTGATTTTCCTTTCAGTTCTGAATTTGTCATTTTGTCATCCATGAGGACAATTTAACCAATTCTATTCAAAGAAGCATAGATTAGTAATAGGTTAAGCAGTTTAAACGAAATAAGCTTATTTAGAAGCTTCATTCAGGGAAATCAGATCTAATCTGAGTTATAAATCAATAAGAATTTCAATTAATGAAAACAGCATTAATTGAAGACTACTTCCTTTGGCTGCTTCTTGGGATTTCCTGATGAAATTCAAGATATCACTCAATATTGGGGAAGCCACTGATTATTCTGGGCAAGCTAATTGGAAGCAGGCTAGAGGTGACAACTGAAAGTAGATTAGTGACAAAGAAAGTTCATGTTGCAATTTTATTTCCTATACTGTGCAGTTGCACAATTAAACTGTATAAGCAAGAAAGTCTATATCCTGGGGAAAAAAAAACCCAGTAACATTAATCATTCGGTCCCACTTGTCTCTTTCACTTTGGAAATCCTTAGGTGTCTTCACTTCACAAAAAGTTGGAAAGGATCACTAAAATTTGGAGAGAAAGAATTAAGAATAGATGGAGGGGGAAGAAAATTACTATTGGTGAAACTGTGAACTGAGCCAACCATTTTGATAATTGCCTATACCTTTTGACCCAGCAATCCTACTGTTAGTTCTGTTCTCCAAAATGGTTAAGGAAAAAAGAAAACATTCTAAAATATTTATAGCTGCTCTCCTTGTGGTGGAAAAGAAATGGAAATTTCAAAGATGTCAGGTGGAAGATAGCTAAACAGATTGTACATGATTGTGATGGAATATTTCTGTTATAAGAAATGAGCTCATTGATTTAAGAAAAACATGGGAAGACTTGCAAAAGAACATTGTGCACAGTAAAAGCAATATTATTTTTTTTTTTATTTGAGTGATTAAGTACTAAAAATACTCAAATCAACTACTTCCTATGAAGAAAGATGCTATCTACCTCTAAAGAAAGAACTGGTAAATTATACATCTTCCATACTAATTTGTATCTTTTGGTAGCCATCTCTAAAGTTGGATGGGAAGGGAGGGAAAATATATTTGAAAGTGCACAGAGAATAAAAGAAAAGTTAGGAGGCATTAAAAAGCATAACAGCTTTGAAACCAAATTGTAGTACTTATATCATTTTTCAAAAAAAAAAATAAACTGAAATTTAAATTCATATTATAGAGAATTCTTTATATTGTGCTGTGTACATGGAAATGTTCCTTTTTTGTCTTTAAGTTCAAAATGAATAAAAATTTTATGAAAAAAATTAGAAAAGGCAAGAACAAAAGGAACAAAAAAAGGCAAAAGTGAATACAATAACTTGTTTTAAGTTACTAAATGATCAACCCTATGAAACAAGTCAGCCTAATTCTGTAACAGTATTTTCTTAACTGAACTATTATTTCTATTTTGCCATCTGTAAATAAGAATATTTCATTTAATGACTCTGGGAGGGAGGTTAATACCAGTAAGATAAAGTATGTCAAGGCTATCAGCATCTTATAGGGAAAAAATGAATAGAAAATAGATTTATTATGGACTTAGTATGTGCCAAGCACTGCTAATTTCAGGGGATACAAACACAATCAAGTCAGTTCCTGCCTTCAAGAAGCTTACAATCTACTAGGAAAAAACAGCACACTTTGGATAGAGGTATAATGTTTCAGACAAGGAGGTTGGGACATGATGGTGAATAAAGTAAAGTAATTGATTGAGATGTTGATCATTGATATAGGGGAGGATTGGTAAATGCCATTCCCAGGATGGAAATGACCACAAGTAGTGAGGGATCTGATAATGAGCAAGGGAAAGTGAAATGCTCACCAATCAGAACCTTGGATTACAAATCTGGAGCCTTCAGTCTGGATGAAAGTAAAGGCTGGAGGTTTCAAAACCATGAAGTACAAAGATACTTAAAAGTTTCAAATGCTTTCCCATTTAGCTTAAATTATGCTCCTAAACAAAAATCTATAAAGAACCCATTATTACCTCCATAAATACCAAGATTAACAGATTTCTCTTGATCTTCAGTCTTGAATTGGCTATTGAATATTTTTTAAATTAACTAAATTACTCAAAAAAGGGAACATTTCTATATACCCAGCAGAATACAAAAAGATTATTCTCTATGAAACTAAATCTTTATTCCAGACCACTTGATTTTTAAAATGTTACATATATGTCTATGTGAAATGCATATTAAATAAATTCATGTTTAAATGAAATTGAGGTGCTAATCACTGGCCCCTAATAAATGTAGGGAATATAAATCATAGGAGCTAAAACCTGTGGTAGCAAAGACAAATCTGTTATGGAACTCTGAAGGGATCTGTATCAAACCTGGTCCTGATAGAGTGGGACCAGAGCTCATACAACACATATGATAGGTGTAAGGAACAAAGGTCTGAACTTTTTTAAGTCAGGAAGAAACTACTGAGTTATCTTCTCAAAGTTGTTTTGTTATAAAACAGCAATTATAAAGCAATTTGTAAATCTTAAAGCACTATATAAATACAACGTATATAATTCTGCCTATTACTTTCATAACTACACTATTTAGCTATGCTTTCTTTTGAATTTCCTTATGTACATTGAAAAATGTTTCAAAGGCACTGAGTTTAAGAAACGATCCTTGCTCTCAAGGAGGTTATAAAACATATAAAAAATAAATACAGGGTAGTTAAGGACACAAGTTGTTGGATCAAGAATGTGCAGAAGGTGGTACTTGATCTCAGACAGTGTTTGTGAGATGGAGAAGAAAGTTCCGAGGGACACCCAGTGCAAAGGCAAGGAGAGAGAGGATAAAGTGCCATCTGCGAGTAACAAAGACCAGCAAAGCTGAAACTTAGAGCTCAGGAAGATTAATACAAAAGTCAAGAAAAATAGGCTGTGACCAGACTGAGAAATAAAAGACAAGTTTTATTCTAGAGTAATAGGTAGCCACTGGATTTAATTGAGAAGGAAAGTGATATGACATCACTTTGGCAGCTTTATAGAGGATTGGGAAGTGCTTTGAGGTAGAGAGATTAATTGGGTCAATCCAATGCTCCATGTAAGATAGATGACAGAATCTGACACTTGACTGATAATGTAGGGTAAAAGAAAATGGAAACATTTACTTAGCCCTTATGTCTTAGGTGCTAGGGCTTTTTTAAAAAAGAGCAAACATGCTTTGTGCTCAAACAGTTGGCAATCTAATGCCTAAAACTATTGTAGGGGACATGCTGGACCCTGACCTTGGGTGCTGGAGCAGTTTATAAAAATTACTAACATTTTCTAAAATCACTAACATAAGTATGTTTAGATTTACTGGATCCATAGAAGAAACACTTACCCAGTAAACTGTTCCTTGAATTCAGGTAACCAAGTTGAACATAAATATTTGGACTTGTTGGACCCAGAGAAGGAACACTTGCCCAGGAA